>NC_140412.1:144989653-146239653 GCF_965140295.1 Lepidochelys olivacea | reverse complement strand
TATGGTGCCACAGTGGCCAGTTATATACATTCTTTTATTTTATTTGTACATACAGAGACAGATATTATTACAAGTTAAGAGAGAACTCTGAACAAAGATAAAAATAGGAATAGTATGTATGTATGAAGGTCATTCTGATTACATCAAGCATTTATGGCTACCTTTTAGGGGAAAGAGGCAGGGTGGGGGTGAGGGGTAGGGATGAGTGCTTACAGATATCCAGTGGGCTGTGAAGGGAGGGTTTGTTCTGTTCTAAGAACTGAGTTACTGGGCGAACATTTGACCATATAAGTTTATTAAGTGTTTACAGTTGTCAGTGTCCTTGGGCTACTGAACAGTGTAATAGTGTCCTGTTAGCTACATTTTAACTCTTGCCTGACAATTCCCTCCTGTTGACATATCGAACTTTTAGGTGAGATAAAGTTAATATTTTAAATGCTTTCATATACATGATTTGTTTTAGGGTTGTCCAAGAGAAGTGGAAGGGGAGAGGGAGAGGGGAATTGGGGGAAGGGGGTAAAGATAGGAAACATAGTAAGATTTTTAAGCCTGTGTCTAAAGTACCCACACATGACCAGAGTGGTTAGTAACATAAATATAGAAGCAGCAGCAGCTGTTATTTGGACAATGGTCCACCAGGAGATGGGGCTGTAGGATGCATTATGAACCAGGTCTTTCAGTTGGGTGGTGGTTTGATTGGAGAGCTGGACTTGAATGTAACCTTTGGTGACGTGGTTATGAACGGTGGTAAACGCAGATGCAGCAACCAGGACCACTTTGAGAAGTAGCTCCTTGGCCAGTTGAACCTGTGTATTATTCAGGTATAGGTTGTTATACCATCGAGGAGCTGTTGTCATTCTAGTGAACACATGACCGGGGAGGTGCACATTACCTAGGGTAAATGAGTCAGTAATTTGCAGGCACATGGAAGAGTTTGCCTGGCACTGTGATAGTCCATACATGTAATAAGATGCAGCGATGATGAAACACCATTGAGTAGCGGATACTTGTACAGCAACTTTACCATCTGCAAGAGGAAGGACATCCACAACAACAGAAGAGGACG
Organism: Lepidochelys olivacea; assembly: GCF_965140295.1. Classification (NCBI taxonomy): domain Eukaryota; kingdom Metazoa; phylum Chordata; order Testudines; family Cheloniidae; genus Lepidochelys; species Lepidochelys olivacea. Next base: position 146,238,587 of record NC_140412.1, on the reverse strand, counting down.
AGGTCAAAGAAAGAAGGGTAGAAGAGGAACACACGATGTACAGAAACAGACAGTTACAACCGTCCAAGGTTGTCAGTAGTGTAGCATTATCAGGGGATGGTGCCAGATATCTGGACAGCCCTACTTTGTACACCATATTGTTAGTTATATATTTAATAGACTTAAACCAGAAAGAAGGAAACACATGGGTAGGGATAACAGAAGGGTACACAAGAAGGAAATTAAAGGAGAAGGGTGAGTAGGAGGGGAGGGACAGCTCAGTGGTTTGAGCATTGGCCTGCTAAACCGAGGGTTGTGAGTTCAATCCTTGAGAGGGCCATTTAGGGATCTGGGCCAAAAATTGAGGATTGGCCCTGCTTTGAGCAAGGGGTTGGACTAGATCATCTCCTGAGGTCCCTTCCAACTCTGATATTCTATGATCCTATGGAGGAAGTAAAGAGGCTACTATCAGTTGAGTAGAAATGCCTGCAATGTGGGGGAGGAAAGGATATGGAATGGGGGAAAACCCAGGCATACATTTAACATGTTTTCTTTTGCAGTGTTAAACAGATCATGAGCCAGCATATTACAAGCATGACCTTTAGCTTGTGACTTGGCCAGGTTGACTATAGCATTTGAGTTTTTTTCAATGATTTTGTAAAAATCCTCTATGGCTACATTAATTGCAGTTAGAGCATAAGGTAACCCAGTGTTAGTATGCTTAAGGGCTTGGGTGGTTTGGCCTTTGACCCAAGAATTGTATGACCTTTCAGAATTTAAATTAAGCGTATTTAGTATGGAATTGGAGCTTTTAAAAAAATCTTTCAATGTTACCTAACATGCTACATTTTTGGTTTTTGGCTTTTTTTTTTAATATTCTGTGATTTTGCATTTCAAAATTAGGAGTCCCATTTGTGTGTGCCCACATCCCCTGAAGCTAAATACCCAGTTACAGTCCAGATCCGGTGAGATGCAGGGAGGAAGCCAGTCTGGGGTTAAGCCAAGTGTTTGATTTTTTTACCCATTTGCCACTGCCTCCTGTAGGGAGTTGCACATAATGGCCAGCTTTGAAACAGGAATCTTGTGTAACATGTACCAGGGCGGGTCCCAGGAGGCTGCATTAGGTATGTTTGCCAGGAGCATTAACGTGGGGAGTCACATTTATTACCTAAAAGGATACAATATAAACAAAATGAATTTATTTATACATTTTAATTTTGGTTTTATGGACCCATGTTGGAATTTCTTGCACTTTAACAGAGGTATTTGTATGGGCCAATACCATGTGCGGGCCGCAGTATTTTGGCTGAATTACCCCAGGGTTGTATGTTCTTACCATGACCTGATTGTCCTTCTGTATGTCCACCCAGAAGGGGGTCCCTGGCGGGTCCTGGGCTTCTTGTCAGTTTTGGACCATTAGTTTCAGGCAGCGCAAGACTTTATTTAGGCGTTTGAGATATCTGTGCAGTGTCAGAGATTGAGGGAGGGAGCCAGGACTACACATTCTTCCCCCAATGACATAGTTATTCCAGTAATGAGTTTGAAAGGGTAAAACTTCTGTACTAGCGTTAGGGGTTGCCCTCATGGAAAGAAGGGCAGCAGGTAGTTGTGCTACCCAGTTGGTTCCTTAACAATAGTGTCCTCAGAAAGAGGGCACTGATGAGATTCCCCTGTAGTCGGCATTAAAATAACAGGATTAAGAAGATTAAAGTGTGCAATTGTAATGTGTGGGCTTAAGAGGGTGCACTTTTACAAGGAACCAGTATGCCTTGCTGAAGTAAAGAGTGAATAATGTCACCTACCACATCCACAGCCTTAGGTTTGAGAGGGCATTGCTTGGTAGGTGGAGGGAATTGACTGGTAACCTGGATGGGTGGGCAGAGATGAGCAGGCACCAAACTACAAAACAGCTTATTCTTTGGCCAAACAGAGGGGAATCTGGAACATAATTCTTGACAAGAGTTAGAGGTGTCCCAAGTGAAAGCCACAGATTTGGCAATTGCAACAGAAGAGAGAAATTTATCGTTATGGTGAGGAATGGTATGAGTATGCATAAGTTTATCAGTAAATGTAACTGTACTCTGAGCGAGGTTAAGAGTTTGCTGCAAGGTCGCAGAGGACTTCCATGCCCCAAATAGTTCCCTCTGCATTTGGAGGTACATAAAAAAAGACTGATTCCAGAAGAATAGGTTAGATTTTACAAGAACAGGATAGCTTTTATAAGCCATGAGTTGTGCACCTCCTACCCCTGAAATAGTAATATACTGTTTAGTAGTGAGGAGTGAGAGGTCAGTAATGGAAACAGACACTTCCATGTCCACAAGAATTGTGCATGGCCGGCCCCTTATCCATGCTTGTAAGTGTGGCCTCAAGGGATTTATATCTACATTAGCAGTACTGACAATCAAGGGGTAGGGGCGCTGGATTCTAGCAAGTCATGGAATTTAGAAGCCTGGCCCTTTTTTTAAACGTATTTATTTATTTATTTATTTGCTTAGGTATGAGTAAGGGTTGGCAGCTGGTTGAGATACCGGTTGGGGCCGGTTGCGCAAGGTTACTCAGCTTGGGCATCCAGCTGCCCAATGTCCAGTCTCCCCACATTCAAAACACAATGAGGTGGGGGGATGGGGGACAAGACCAGGAGCAAATTGAAAGGGCAGTGAGGTAGGTACTGCAGGGACTCAACCGGCTGCGATTCTGTCCCTGACTTGGCTTTTGGGCCTTGCGCCTGCAGTTCTTTTGGGTATGTCCGAGACACCCACAGTTATAGCAAATTACATTATTTTTTGCTGTTACCACAGCAACGTGAGCAGGCTTGCTCTTTATTTTTTTAGCTTGTCTGGCTTTGCATTCAGAGGCTCACATACAGATGGATTCATAATCAGAGCCTGGGTTCACTCCCAAATTAAGGACTGTTTGCAGGTGGGAGTTAAAACCTTGCTTTAACATTTTTAGAAATGCCTGATCAGTTTTCTTTGGGTCCGCAATGCCTGCATTGCTGGAATACATCTCCCATTTTCTCTCTCAATACTGAGAAGCAGGCTTGTACGCAGCCCACAATCGGTCCCCAATTACCCACTCCATTCCCCAAGGCTTCTTGGACCGTTTCCTTAAACTCAGTGCAGGCACGGGTCATATTATTTCCAGATTTAAATTTAACAGAGGCCCAAACACTGTTTTGGTGTCCTTTTGCAGGGATCTTGGCCCATGATAGATCAGGGCATTTAGTTTTTGTTAAGATATAAAGATCCCTGGGATGTAACGGATAGGTGGTAACCATCTGGCTTATTTTTTTCCAGAATATTAAATTTGGGTCTTTGGATTTTAGATCAGGGAGATTTTTCAGTAAGCCCCTCATTTCCTCTATGCTGAGAGGAGTGTACTTATAAGTTTTATGGGCCACTCTGTTTTTACCTCTCCCTGACCACCTAGTGGTCACTTGGAGAGGGGCCAAGGGAGCACTGGCACTTAATTTTGGGTTGGGTCGGGGGAGGCCAATTATCTCGATCTTCCTCCGTGTGTGCCAGATTCGAATTTTGAATTTGTTTTTCAAGGTGTTTTTAATTAATTTCATTTTGGTTTTTAATAGTATTACTAACTAACCAAAGTTGGTGAAATTACCCTTTTGTTGTATGCTAGCAACAATACAGTGTGCAGAGGAGCTGGTTTCTTTTAGTTTTGCTTTTAGAGCCTTGTTTTTTTTGCTTCAAGCTCACTTAGCTTGCAGTTAAAATCTGCCTTTTGATTTAGCTCTGATGTAACAGCTTTTTGGAGTATTTCCAACTCTTGTAATTTTTCCTTTCATATTCACAATATATTATTACAATCCCCTTCTCTAATCCTTCTTTTGTCTGACAAGACCACCACAACACGCTGTCCATCATACTCATACCTTCATTCCATCCATTTTTTGCCATCGTCTTTTGAACCTTCTCATGTCTCCCTTTTTATAAAATCAATGAGTCCCCCTCCCGTAGAGGGCATCATTGACACATTCTGGGGCAACTCATACGACATTTTTCAGAGTAACAGCTGTGTTAGTCTGTATTCACAAAAAGAAAAGGAGTACTTGTGGCACCTTAGAGACTAACCAATTTATTTGAGCATGAGCTTTTGTGAGCTACAGCTCACTTCATCGGATGCATACCGTGGAAACTGCAGCAGACTTTATATACACACAGAGAATATGAAACAATACCTCCTCCCACCCCACTGTCCTGCTGGTAATAGCTTATCTAAAGTGATCATCAAGTTGGGCCATTTCCAGCACAAATCCAGGTTTTCTCACCCTCCACCCCCCACACACAAATTCACTCTCCTGCTGGTGATAGCCCATCCAAAGTGACAACTCTCTACACAATGTGCATGATAATCAAGTTGGGCCATTTCCTGCACATTTCCTGGATTTTGTGATGCTTTTGCCAGGGACAGAACAGGAATGGAGTCTTAGAATTTACTAAGTAATCTAGCTAGATATGCGTTAGATTATGATTTCTTTAAATGGCTGAAAAATTAAGCTGTGCTGAATAGAATGAATATTCCTGTCTGTGTGTCTTTTTGTAACTTAAGGTTTTGCCTAGAGGGATTTTGAATCTAATTACCCTGTAAGGTATTTATCATCCTGATTTTACAGAGGTGAGTCTTTTTTACTTTTTACTTCTATTAAAATCCTTCTTTTCAGAAACTGAATGCTTTTTCATTGTTCTTAAGATCCAAGGGTTTGGGTCTGTGGTCACCTATGCAAATTGGTGAGGATTTTTACCAAACCTTCCCCAGGAAGTGGGGTGCAAGGGTTGGGAGGATTTTGGGGGGAAAGACGTTTCCAAACAACACTTTCCTAATAAAATAAACCCAGATAAACGTTTGGTGGTGGCAGTGGAAGTCCAAGGACAAAGGGTAAAATAGTTTGTACCTTGGGGAAGTTTTAACCTAAGCTGGTGAAAGTAAGCTTAGGAGGTTTTCATGCATTTCATGTACCCTAGAGTTCAGAGTGGGGAAGGAACTTTGACACCACCCTTTACCTTGCACCTGTTGGTTTGATCAAAACAGTTCAATCCATCTTGTAGTCATCTTGACATTATCTTTAGGAGGCATCAGTGTGTCCCTCTATCATCTTCGGGGACTGTGTTTATACCATAACTTGGTATCGGGGTGTTCTGGCATGATTCTTCTGGAATGTGTTTATGCAAATATCCAGTGCCTAGCACTTCTTAGGAGCGTTTGTGTTTTTGCAACACCAACCATGTTCTTGCTAAATTCATGTGCTGGACAGGGAACCTGCAAGTAGGCATGTTTTGTAATAGGGCCTGAGTTTTGTTCATAGCCAGACTCTTGCTAACTTTGCTTTATATCAGTGGGGCCTGACTATAATTTGGGCCCTAGACCTTACATCAAGCCTCCTACACCAGGTCACATATCTCAGGCCCTCTCTTCCTATTACATGTGATACTTGACACACAGCACAGGTGCCAATTCCTTTGCAAGTTCGCCTCTGTCATGCTCTGATCAGCAGGCATGTTGATGACTCCAGTGGAGTTGTCAAACAAAGAGCTTGAAATTAGTTAAAAAGCTGAGCCTCTGGAGAGAGGTAGAAGGAAGTGTGAAGGTTCTGGGGCTGCCTAGGACTGTTAGTTACCTTGTTACACCCATGCTTCCAGCAGGAGGGATAATTGCTTGTGCTTCAATTAATATTTGCTCCCTTTCACACCCGACTGTTAGCCACCCAAACAATATCCTTTGAGCAATGCCAGGCCTTACTTTGCCTTGTGGGTTAACAAAACATGCACCTTCAGCCCCTCTTATGCATTCCCATGTAGTATTCACTGAACACTCACAGAATTACTTTGCTGTCTGTAAAGGAACAGTATATTCACCAGCTTTTTTGATTCCGCTCAGGATCAGCTCTAAGATACACATCTTACCTCCTGCCTGGAAGAAACCTGTTTTTCTCTTTGGTTGGTGACAGACTTTAAAACACATTTTCAGTATAAAAATACAACTCCTTAAACATCTGTAAATATGTCCTGAAATGATTATGAGGATCAGTATGACATGTTTATATTGGAGACCTAGCATATCATTTATGGATAAATACCATGAAAGCAGTGAGCTAGATGTAGTGAGTTTGTCAGGCCTGTTAAGAATTGGTGTTACATAACAGTGAGCTCTTTGATAGTTAACATTGAGAGGTTCATAAGGTCTGGCTTACATAAATTGGTAAGGAATGGATAATCATAGGTAAGATAATATCTATGTAGACTTCTGTTATTTTTCATAGATCATAGGTTCTAAAACCAGAAGAGACCATTATGATAACTTATTCTGACCTCCTGTATGATACAGGCCATAGAACTTTCCCAAAATAATTTCTGGAGCATCTCTTAGAAAAAATCCAATCCTGATTTAAAATTTGTCACTGATGGTGAATCCACCATGATTCTTAGTAAATTTTTCCTATGGTTACTTATTCTCTCCATTGAAAATTTACATCTCATTTCCAGTCTGAATTTGTCTAGTTTCAAATTCCAGCCATTCGATCATATATACCTTTCTCTACTAGATTGAAGCAGAGAATTTAAATATTAAATACTAAATATTTGTTTGTTCCCAATGTATATACTGATAGTCTGTAGTCAAGTCACCTCTAAACCTTCTCTTTGTTAAACTAAATAATTTAGCTCCTTGAGTCTATCAGTACAAGGCATGTTTTCTACTCCTTGAATCATTCTCATGGTTCCCCTCTGCACCATCTCCTAATTATCAATATCCTTCTTGAATTGTGGGCACCTGAACTGAACAGAGTATTCCAGTAGTGGTCGCACCACTGTCAAATATAAAGGTAAAATAACTTTTCTGTTGCTACTTGAGATTCCCCTGCTTATTCATCCCAGAATCTCATAATTTTTTTGGCCACAGCATCACACTGGGACCTCATGTTCAGCTGATTAGCCAATGCCCACCCACATCTTATGCAGAGTCATTGATTACCAGAATAGAGTCCCTCCCAACCCCCATCCTGTAACTACGGCCTACATTCTTTGTTCCTAGATGTATACGTTTACATTGAGCCATATTAAAACATATTGTTTGCTTGCACCCAGTTTACCAAGTGACCCAGATCACTCTGAACCAGTCCTCTTCATTATTTGTCACTCCTGCAGTTTTTGGGCCCTCTGAAAACTTTATCAGTGATGATTTCATATTTTCTTCCAGGTCATGGATAAAAATGTTAAATAATATAGAGCCAAGAACCAGTCCCTATGGGACTCCACTGGAAACACACCCACTTGATGATGATTGCTCATTTATGGTTACATTTCAAGACTTATCAGTTAGCCGGTTTTTAACCCAGTTAATTTATGCCATGTTAATTTTATATTATTCTAGTCTTTTTAATCAAAAAAATTTAACCCTATTCTCCCTGTTTGTGGATAAAAAAAAAATCACACTCTGTTCAGCATAAGCTGTTTTCTGTCACTGTATTTACCAGATGATCACAGCTCCTCAGTTAGGCCTGCTGGAGGTAAATGTCTGGTAAACAGGGGTTGATGTCTAGAAGTGAGGTAAACTGCTGGGTTCCACTCTGACAGGAGTGCAGGTGTAGACATGTTACTTGGAAAGGGTGCTCCCAGGAGAGACTGCGAGTGCAGTGACAGGTACTGTGCTCCCCTGAACTGTAATGCAGTTGCTTTTTTTGTCAGGGCTATTACCTCAACACTACCTGCCAATTTCAGCTTGCCAACTTTCTGATTCAGTGCAGTCAGTCTGATTTAATAGACTACTCTGTCTTGCAATGCCACCACTTTCTTGAACCAAACCCCCACCATTTTCCTCTTTCTTAATCCCTTCACCCGCCGTCTCTTCCGCATTGTCCCATTAAGCTCCCCTCTCAAAATACAAAAACAAATACCGTATTTCATATAATCCTATCACATTGTTCACTAAGGGATTTTAAAAAATGTTTAAAATACTGAATTTGAAACCCCCCAGGAGCAATCCGTCAATTGATTTAAGAACCTAGAAATTGGATGAGCTGACCCCTTTGAGAAAGAAATTAACAGAACATATTTTCATACACTGAACTTCATTCTGCAACACCAATATTTAAAGCACTGTTTAGTAAACACCAGGGAGAATTCATATAATGAGCATTCAGATATCTCAAGCTAGAGTAGGTGAGAATCATAGAATATCAGGGTTGGAAGGGACCTCAGGAGGTCATCTAGTCCAACCCCCTACTCAAAGCAGGACCAATCCCAAATTAAATCATCCCAGCCAGGGCTTTGTCAAGCCTGTCCTTAAAAACTTCTAAGGAAGGAGATTCTACCACCTCCCTAGGTAACGCATTCCAGTGTTTCACCACTCTTCTAATGAAAAAGTTTTTCCTAATATCCAACCTAAACCTCCCCCACTGCAACTTGAGACCATTACTCCTTGTCCTGTCCTCTTCTACCACTGAGAATAGTCTAGAACCATCCTCTCTGGAACCACCTCTCAGGTAGTTGAAAGCAGCTATCAAATCCCCCCTCATTCTTCTCTTCTGAAGACTAAACAATCCCAGTTCCCTCAGCCTCTCCTCATAAGTCATGTGTTCCAGACCCCTAATCATTTTTCTTGCCCTTTGCTGGACTCTCTCCAATTTATCCACATCCTTCTTGTAGTGTGGGGCCCAAAACTGGACACAATACTCCAGCTGAGGCCTCACCAATGCTGAATAGAGGGGGACGATCACGTCCCTCGATCTGCTCGCTATGCCCCTACTTATACATCCCAAAATGCCATTGGCCTTCTTGGCAACAAGGGCACACTGCTGAGTCATATCCAGCTTCTCGTCCACTGTCACCCCTAGGTCCTTTTCCGCAGAACTGCTGCCTAGCCATTCGGTCCCTCGTCTGTAGCTGTACATTGGGTTCTTCCGTCCTAAGTGCAGGACCCTGCACTTATCCTTATTGAACCTCATGAGATTTCTTTTGGCCCAATCCTCCAATTTGTCTAGGTCCCTCTGTATCCTATCCCTGCCCTCCAGCATATCTACCACTCCTCCTAGTTTAGTATCATCTGCAAATTTGCTGAGAGTGCAATCCACACCATCCTCCAGATCATTTATGAAGATATTGAACAAAACCGGCCCCAGAACCGACCCCTGGGGCACTCCACTTGACACCGGCTGCCAACTAGACATGGAGCCATTGATCACTACCCGTTGAGCCCGACAATCTAGCCAACTTTCATCCCACCTTATAGTGCATTCATCCAGCTCATACTTCTTTAACTTGCTGACAAGAATACTGTGGGAGACCGTGTCAACAGCTTTGCTAAAGTCAAGAAACAATACATCCAGTGCTTACCCTTCATCCACAGAACCAGTAATCTCATCATAGAAGGCGATTAGATTAGTCCGGCATGACCTTCCCTTGGTGAATCCATGCTGACTGTTCCTGATCACTTTCCTCTCCTCTAAGTGCTTCAGAATTGATTCCTTGTGGACCTGCTCCATGATTTTTCCAGGGACTGAGGTGAGGCTGACTGGCCTGTAGTTCCCAGGATCCTCCTTCTTCCCTTTTTTAAAGATTGGCACGACATTAGCCTTTTTCCAGTCATCCGGGACTTCCCCCGTTCACCACGAGTTTTCAAAGATAATGGCCAATGGCTCTGCAATCACAGCCGCCAATTCCTTTAGCACTCTAGGATGCAACTTGTCCGGCCCCATGGACTCGTGCATGTCCAGCTTTTCTAAATAGTCCCTAACCACCTCTTTCTCCACAGAGGGCTGGCCATCTACTCCCCATGCTGTGATGCCCAGCGCAGCAGTCTGGGAGCTGATCTTGTTCGAGAAGACAGAGGCAAAAAAAGCATTGAGTACATTAGCTTTTTCCACATCCTCTGTCACTAGGTTGCCTTCCTCATTCAGTAAGGGGCCCACACTTTCCTTGGCTTTCTTCTTGTTGCCAACATACCTGAAGAAACCCTTCTTGTTACTCTTAACATCTCTCGCTAGCTGCAGCTCCAGGTGCGATTAGGCCCTCCTGATTTCATTCCTACATGCCCGAGCTATATTTTTATACTCTTCCCTGGTTATATGTCCAACCTTCCACTTCTTGTAAGCTTCTTTTTTATGCTTAAGATCCGCTATGATTTCACCGTTAAGCCAAGCTGGTCGCCTGCCATATTTACTATTCTTTCGACACATCGGGATGGTTTGTCCCTGTAACCTCAACAGAGAGCACCATTCTGAAAATATGATACTAAAAGCACAGACTTTGATAAATGTAATATCAATCAAGGAAGCTCCTGGCAGGAGAAAAGTTTTAAGCTTAGACATCTTGTCAGTTAAATGTTTTGTCAGGAGATAGCATACTGCATGTTACATTTAAAAGGCATCTCAAATTGGGAGCATTTAGAATACTATAATAGCTTGTGAAGATTACCAGAAACATATATCTTTGAAACATATAATCCCCTATTACAAGCACTTAACTTGTTCATGATTCACTATTGATGTTTGAGGAGGTGAGAAGAACCATCATTAAAAGGATAGAGAAAATATTATGCAGCAGATCCTCTGTCTCACTTTGTATCAATTAAGTGGTGCAAAGGGAGTGAAGAGAGCAGATGGTGGCCACAAAGTCCTGGATGGGGATTCATTCCATGTGGGGGAGCCCACAGCAGGCTTAAAAGTAGCATAGTAGGCTCTTATACCATCATTCCTGCAATACAAGGTAATGGGGGCATGTTAGAAGGAGTGGTTGTAACTAGAATGCTTTGTACTCCAGCAGTCCCAAGGGAACATGTGGTCCCAAGGAAGGGGTGGGCAAAATATGGCCTGTGGGCTGGGTATGGCCCTTCTAACATTTCTGTCTGGCTTACCAGGATCTTTGGCTGCCCCCTCACAATCTCTGGGCTGCTAAATGTCCCACAGCACAGCAGGGCGCTCAGGCAGATTGCCTGCCTGCCTTGGCCCCACACTACTCCTGGAAGCAGCTGGCTGCTGCTGGTATGTCTCTGCATGCCCTTGGAGTGGGGGAGGCGGCTCTGGCTCAGGCAGCCCCTGGGCCAACAGCAGCTGTTTGGGTGTCTGGGAGGGGGCTCAGGGCTAGGGGCAGGGGGTTGCAGGGTGCGGGGGTGGGGCGCTTACCTCGGGGAGGGGCCTGCAGCTGCTAGGCAGCCGGGGGGCGGTCTCCACGCTGCATACTGCCCGCACCCACAGGCCCCGCACCCACAGCTCCCATTGGCTGTGGTTCCCAGACAATGGGAGCAGTAGCAGCCGGCAGTTGTGGCTGGAGCAGCGGAGGAGTCCCTGCCTCCACCGCCTAGGAGCTGCTGGGACACGGAGCTGGGTAGGTAGCCCCTCCCAGCCCCGCCAACCCTCCCTCCCCAAGAACCAGTGGGGAGCCCCAGCTGTGCACTGCAGCCCACCCCCATCTCCCTCAGTACCAATGGGAGTCCTGGGTCACCTCCCACAGCACCTGCAGTGCTCCAGGAGTGCCCCCCCGAGCACCCCTGTCCCCCAAGTTTTAGTCACAGCAGATATTTTTAGTAAAAGTCATAGACAAGTCACGGGCCCATGAATTTTTGTTTATGGCCCAAGACCAGTCCATGACTTTTACTAAAAATACCAGTGACTAAAATATAGCCTTAGTTATAGATTTTCATAATGAGCCATAAATCCAATGTTTTTATTGAGTCCATGAATTTTAGTGTTTAATAAAGTTAAGAATTTGAGCTCCCAGGCTTGTCTTTTGAAGGTGTTGTGCAGCTTTCCTTTGAGGATGGGGACTGAGAGGTCAGATATGGAGTGATCCTTTTGTCAAAAGTCAAAAGCTCATGGTTGAGTTAGTTGTTATTGTAGCTATTAGTATACTGGATGAGGTACACCATGTTTTCATAGGCATGTATAGGAACTATGGATCTTGAATGGTATGTTGTGGAGTGTATTGATCATCATAGAAGTGGAGGTATGTCTGAAGGTTTTTCATCTGCTGTTCTGGCAGAGCCTGGTGCCACTTTGATTTCGTGGGTCCTGGTCTGTGATGAGCTTCCTTCGGATGATGAGTGTGGAGAGGTTGGGAAGTTATGTGAAGAGGGGAGTCAAGAAAGATTTCTTTCAGAATGTGGGCCCCAGCGAGTATGGTTTGTAATTGTTTAATAATACTGTGATGGGGTTCCCAGGGTGCAATCTGGACTGTGGGATTGCTGAGCCCTCTGTCCCACCAATCTGGGCTCCCTCTCACATTGTGATGCTTTTGGAAAGCTACAAACCTCTGTCAAAAGAAAAGGAGTATCATGAAGTTGATAGATTTCCACTCCATACGGCTAAATTCAGTGCCTTGCATAATGACTGCACTTACACAGTCATCCACAGACAGGGAAACACCCAACTGAGTTACATGAATGCTTCTCCCAGCCACTCATGAACTAACAATAGATAGACTCCAGCCAATTCGTGGCAGTTCCCCAGCCTTATACCCCAGAATTGTACCATCTTGCCCTGGTCAGAAACCTGACCAGTGTAAGTTCATTACACAGCCTGCCCTTTCCTTGATGTGAAGAGGACACACACTAGCCTTTGTAAATTGAGCTGAGATTTCCCAAACACTTCAACCAAAGCACACTGTTTTAGATAAAATATAAAACAGATTTATTAGCTACAGAAAGATAGATGTTAAGTGATTATAAATAGTAAACATATAGAGATCAAACCTGATTACCGAAGCAATAAAAGTAAATTCACAATCTGAGTTCTATAAACTAAATAGTATTTGAATCAAGCAGTGTCTCACCCTGACAGATGGTAAAAACAGTTCACAGATCTTCAATACACAGGTTGGAACCGCCTTCCAGCCTGGGATCACCCTCCCCAGTTCAAAGTTCTTGTCCTCCAGACACGTTTCCAGGTGTTGAGTTGTAGCTGGGAGTGAGGCCAAGTCATGACGTCTCTTCTTCTCTTCATAGTTTCTTCCAGCTTGCAGGAAAGATCTTTTGCTATGATGTGGGTCAAGCAGTCTCCATTGTCTATGTTCTCTCTCTGAGAAGTCTCCATTGTATACAGTTCATGGGATAGTGGATTCTCTTTAATGGGCCATCAGCACATGTGGCTACTCCATTGTTGTACCTGAAATGCTGGTTGTGCATGTTCCCAACCTCACAACATATTTCAATAACACCATACAGCAATACTTCATAACCTCAAAAATAACGATAGCACATACAATCCAACAGGATATTAATGTTCCACAGATCAAGACTTTCAAAACGATACCTCACATGGCATACTTTGTACAAAACATATCATAATTATATGACAGTGGTGAACATGGAGGTTCCAGGGGGTTGCTTTGAGGTACAGGGTGCCACAAATACCCTCTATGGGATCGTGTGGGATAGTCAGTGACAGCTAGGTGTGTGTGGTTGGTGTGGGTTTTTTTTTTCCATATTGAAGCAGGATCTCTCAGGATATATGGGTGGCCTGTTCCATGATGTAATCTACTTTTCTGGTGGAGCGTCCTTGTTTGGTGGAGGTCGTTTTAAGTGTGTTAAAGTGTGTACCCCAGACTTTATCCTTGGAGCATATTCCATGGTTCAACAAAGACACTGGATTTATTGCTCATTACCACAATCTATAGTCCACTAACCTTCCTTTGTCCTACAATTGCAGAGGTGTTAATTGCCCACTTCACCTTGAATGGTTTCTTATAACATGTTAACTCCTTATGAAACATCTGTTCCATCTTGTATTTAGCTGTGACACTCTGAGGCCATGTCTACACTACAAAATTATTAACTATTTCCTTAAGTTAAGTATCCTCACACCTTCTTGTCAACTGTCTAAATGGGCCATCTTGATTATCACTACAAAAGTTTTTTTGTAGTGATAATCAAGCCACCATTAATGGCCCACACTTTGCATAATTACAGTAGGACCTCAGAGTTATATTTCATATTTCTAGTTTCAGATACAAGAATGATACATTCATACAAATAGGATGAACACACTCAGTAGCTTATAAGCTTTGTAATGATGCCTTACAAGAGATCTTTTACATGAAGCATATTCCAGTTACATTATATTCACACTAATTAGCATATTTGCATAACATCATATGGAGTGCCCTGTCACAATGGGGAGGGAAGAGACTCTCAGACTGACATGTCTGAGAATGCGAATGGGGGATCTGGGCCTGGAGTGGGGGCCTAAGAGTGGTGACTCTTACACAGTTTGATTTAGAAAATTCCCCAGAAGTTTCTGTAGAGAGGCTCTCAGCCACTCCTGATGCGTCATGTGATAGCGATGGCCTGTTGGAGGATGATTTTCAAATGGTGTCTGATGTAGCAGGTATGCCTGATGATTCTGCAGAGGAACCCCCAAATAACCCTGAAAATGCAGATGTAGTCCCCCAAACATCTGTGTATAGGAAGCGAGTGAGAAGTTGGCATTCGGAATCACCTAGATTTAGCAGATCGTTGTATTGTGAAGAATTTTGTTTTGTCAATCTGGAAAAAATAATTTCAAACCAGCAGGTTGTGGAACCCATACACAGGGGGGGTCCAGTTATTTCTTGATTATGTTAATTATAGGCTATCCCCAGATGATTTTATTCAGTTACATTCAGAAACATGCCATTTAAACAACCCTTTGTTTTCAGCAGGAAGAAAAGGAAGTTACTCACCTTGTGCAGTAATGATGGTTCTTCAAGATGTGCCTCTCTATGGGTATGCCACTGTAAATGTGCTTGCGTCCCTGTGCCTCTAATCGGAGATTTTTGGTAGCAGTGTCCGTTGAGCCCACACATGAGCTTTCCCTCCCTTGTGGTCTGCCTCGAGGTTTTCTAGCACTGCGTAGATGAACCCCCTCTCCTTGCTCAGTTCCTTCTCTACCACAGAGCCCTATGGAGAACTCCGAAGTAGAAGGAAGAAGGGCGGGTTGTGGAGCACCCACAGGGGGACATGTCTTGAAGAACCATCATTACAGCACAAGATGAGTAACTTCTTCTTCTTCTTCTTCAAGTAGTGTCCCTATGGGTGCTCCACTATAGGTGACTCCCGAGCAGTATCCACAACACTTGCTAGGGAAACAAAAAGGAGTTAACAGTTATAGGAAAAACAGATTGCTGACAAAAAGTTATGGGCCAGGGTCATTGTAAAAATATTTTAAAAGGCTAAAAATGTGATGGGTGTGACGGGTTGGATCACAGAAACCCCTTTGGGACTGCCACTGGATATCCCGAGCAGTATCCACAACACTTACTAGGGAAACAAAAAGGAGTTAACAGTTATAGGAAATGGTATATGGGACTGTATATGGGACTTCGGAGTGGAGTCTGTTGTCTCGCTGAATTTTCAACAGGACCTTGGATAAAAGAGGAAACTGGTAAAGGCATACAAGAGGTTCCTGTCCCAAGGGAAGATGAGGTCCTCTCCCAGTGAATGTTTCCCCAAGCTGGCCCTGGAGCAGTAACGAGGACATTTCTTGTTCTGGTAAGTAGCGAAGAGATCTGTAGTCATAGTTCCCCAAAAGGCAAATATATCTCAAAGCACCTCTGAGTTCAGTTCCCATTCGTGGTCATGAGAAAAATTCTGACTGAGACTGTCATGTTCTGTATCCCTGGTAGATAGACAGCTGAGATGAGCACATTGTGATGGAGTCACCAATTCCAAAGTTTGCGTGCTTCCATGCAGAGGGAGGGAGATCTGGCAACTCCTTTGTGATTTGCATAAAACATATGGGTCATATTGTCCATCATGATCTTTATGTGAGTGTTCTTGATGAAAGGCAGAAATTGTGCACAGGTGTTCCTGACAGCCCTTAGCTCCAAATGAGTGATATGGAGGATCACTTCTATGGAAGGCCATTTTCCCTGAATCTTGTGGTGGAGTAGGTGAACTCTTCAGCCTATTAGAAAGGCATCTGTCCCAGGTGGGTCTGTGTAGTGGGAGGAACGCTCTCGCTTTTACTGCAACAAGGTTGGCGCTGATAAACTCCAATTGCTGTACCAGGGTTAGTGCATTGCTACAATGGAGAGAACCTTGGAGAATACCCTGGGTGGAACAGTCTGTACTGATAATGGTCATACCCAAAGGTAAACAGTAGGAATCTCCTGTGTGATGGTTGTATTGAGATATGGAAGTAGACATCTTATAGGTCGAGGGCCAGAAATCAATCTCCTTGCTCTAGAGCTGGAATAATGGCTGCTAGCATGACCATCTTGAACGTCTGCGCCTTCCTGTATTTCTTTAATGCCCTTAGATCTAGAATGGGCCTCCAACTTCCCTTCACCTTGGGGATCAGGAAATAATGGGAGTAAAACACCTTGCTCCTGAGATGCACCGGGACTGGTTCTATTGTTGAGATACAGACACACACACACACACACATATATTTTGATTCATATATTCATGTAATATGTTATATGTCATTGAGGCCTGGTATGAATGTTGTGTGCTTGACATGAATACATGTGTTGCAAATTAGCAACTGAAGCAAGAACTTAAGGTCAAGGACTATTGGAACTATTTGTGCAAAACCAAACTTGTGTTCCGAGAAAAATACAGAAAATCATCAGAAAAGGAAACAATACCACCTGGACTGGTATAAAATTGTATAAGAATTGGAGGAAATGGTACTCCTTGGATCATAGAATCATAGAATATCAGGGTTGGAAGGGACCTCAGGAGGTCATCTAGTCCAACCCCCTGCTCAAAAGCAGGACCCATCCCCAATTAAATCATAGCAGCCAGGGCTTTGTCAAGCCTGACCTTAAAAACTTCTAAGGAAGGAGATTCCACCACCTCCCTAGGTAACGCATTCCAGTGTTTCACCACCCTCCTAGTGAAAAAGTTTTTCCTAATATCCAACCTAAACCTCCCCCACTGCAACTTGAAACCATTACTCCTTGTCCTGTCCTCTTCCACCACTGAGAATAGTCTAGAACCATCCTCTCTGGAACTACCTGTCAGGTAGTTGAAAGCAGCTATCAAATCCCCCCTCATTCTTCTCTTCCGCAGACTAAACAATCCCAGTTCCCTCAGCCTCTCCTCATAAGTCATGTGTTCCAGACCCCTAATCATTTTTGTTGCCAAAAAAAAAATTCCCCACCCCCGGGAACTGGGGGCGCCCCTCCCCGCCGGGTGAGCGCGGGGGGAGGGGCAAGGGTTACACGCCGGGCACGCTCTGCCCCTGGCCAGCTCGCGGGCTCCCCGGCGATCATGGCAGACCACCCAGGATTGTCTCTTTGGAATTGTGTGGGTAGAAGGCCTAGTAAACAAAGGCAAAGAACCGATAACACGATGGAATGGACTATAAATGGTTGCCTAGGATTTCTGCAAATTTGAGTTGTTTATTAATCCAGAGACCCATGTGGATATAGATGTGGTTTTCGCCGGCTCCCTGCATCTTATGATCTTATGATCGGAAGGCATCTCAACTGGCCAGCAGGACCATTCTGACCTTTGGACTCTTGTATAGTATGTTTGAGGTGTGAATGTGGAGTGAGTAAGGTTTGTTTTGTAATCAATAAAGAGTATTTAGAATATTATATACCAACACTGTGTCTGGTATCTGCTTGCTCCCCATCCCATAAGGAGACCTCTATTGCGTGTCTAACACTATTGCCCCTAGGCATAACAAATGATATATTTCTTGATGAATTAGTTTCTCATAAGAAGGGTCATAGAATCATAGAAGATTAGGGTTGGAAGAGACCTCAGGAGGTCATCTAGTCCAACCCCCAGCTCGAATCAGGGCCAACCCCAACTAAATCATCCCAGCCAGGGCTTTGTCAAGCCAGACCTTAAAAACCTTTAAGGATGGAGATTCCACCACCTCCCTAGGTAAAGCATTCCAGTGCTTCACCACCCTCCTAGTGAAATAGTTTCCCCTAATATCCAACCTAGACCTCCCCCCTCCAACTTAAGACCCTTGCTCTTTGTTCTGTCATCTGCCATCACTGAGAACAGCCTAGTTTCATCCTCTCTGGAACCCCCCACTTCAGGTAGTTGAACGCTGCTATCAAATCCTCCCTCACCTTTCCCTGAAGGGGGACAGGGAAGGAGGGTTGGAATGGAGGAGGGACATGAATTGAATAGCATAACCCTTCAAAATCTCCAGGATCCATCTGTCAGAGGTGATATTCTCCCAACCGCTGTGAAAAAGGGCCAGGTGACTGCTGAAGGGACATGACAGGTGTGTAGATGGCAGCTGATGTTGCAAGGTATAATTGTTCAGGCCCTCGACCAACCCATCAAAAGTGCTTAGCAGAGCCAGTCTGAGAGGCCACAGATTCGGATGCAGACCTGCTTCGGATTTTGAGCCCTGGTCCTCTCACGCTGCTGCTCGTATGAGCACTGAGATGGTAGGTATTGAGGAGATTGTGACCTGTGGTGTGGCTGAGAGGTATATCTTCTCTTCTGTCCCGCAGCGTAGATTCCTAGGCTATGTCTACACTACCGTGGTAAGTCAACCTAAGTCATGCTACTCCAGCTACCTGAATAACATAGTTAGAGTCGACATAGCTTAGGTTGACTTACTGTGGTGTCTACATTGTGCTGGGTTGATGGGAGACGCTCTCCCATTGACTTACCTTACTCCTCTCGTTCCCAGTGGAGTACCGGAGTCAAACGGAGTGTGCTCTGCCATTGATTTAAGCAGGTATTCACTAGATCCACTAAATCAACCCCCTCTCCCCTGTGCATTGATCGCAGCAGCGTCAATCCCGCAGTAGTGTAGACATTGCCCTCGGGAGTGTAATGTGGCCTGGGAATCCTTCAGGATGTGGAGAGAAGAATCTGTCTTCTCTGTGAAGAATTTTGGGTCCTTCCAACTGGAAGTCTTCTGCAGAAAGGTGTAGCCAAGAAACCCACTACTACTCATTACTACTGTCATGGAGACCAGGCAGGCCACTGTATCGGCTACGTCCAGTGCAGCACCAGTCTGGCTATTAACTGACCCTCTCTGAGAATGGCCTGAAACTGCTGCTTTTGTGTCTCTGGTAAATGTTCCAGAAATGCATTGAGTTTCCCATAATTAATAAAATCATATTTGGCCATGACAGTTTGGTAATTCACAACTCTGAACTGTAATGTCACCGACAAATACGCCATCTTGCCAAGCCCGATTGTATGGGGTCAACTTGGCATGATGTTGCTTGCTTCGTGCATTAACCACATTCACTACAATGGAGTTGGGTTGCGGATGTTGAAACAGGAAGTCTGCCTTTTGGGGAGGGATGTAGTATTTTTTTGGCTCTCTTGCTGGTTGGTGAAATGGAGGCTGGTGTCTGCCAGATGACTTTGGTAGGATCTAGAATCACCTCATTAATTGAGAAGGCAATTCTCAATAAGGAAGAGGTGTGCAGAATATCCACCAACTTGTGACGTGTATCTGACACCTTCTGCAGGGGAATCTGCAGCTTATCTGACACCCTCTTGGTAAGATCCAGAAAGTTCTTAAAATCATCATCTAGTGCTGGGGGGGAGGCATTACAGCCTCATCTCATGGAGATGAGGAGAAGTTTGCTGGAGGGGTAGCTTCCCGTTCGAGCCCTTCTTCCTGTTCTGAAAAAGCTTCCTCCTCCCCTGGGTTGGGGGCTCTGGATGGCCAGGCTATAGGAGACCATCTGTTGGACTCTCTCTGAGAGACACTGGACAGCTGCAACATGTGGGATGTGTACGTCACCCAAGGATCGCAATACGGCCATGGGGGGTGGGAGGGTATTGGCGATGGGGTTACCCCAGGGGGCCCATACCATGATCGTAGGTTGGCTCAATGGAATTGAGTCAGACCCTTGAATTGTGATGGTGGACCACAATGAGGGGCCAGGAAAAAGACCTCCTGGTCGTTGTCAGACTCGGCACTGGGTAACATGGCGCTGATTGGGGTATTGGTGGTACATGGCCCAGTGCCAAGAGTGATTTTGGGTGCCAGGATGTGCAGGTACCGAGTAATGGGGATTGTGGTTCTTCCTCACCCATCAGGTCTCCATGGTACTGGAGCTCATGCGGTACCATGGGCTGACTCAGTATCAGGAGTGTCCGTGGTACCTTCTCAATACTGATGGTTGAGAAGCTGCAGAGCACTCCCTAGATAAGAACTGTGTCAGGCCCAGTACTGAAAGTTTTGTTGGTACCGTTCTTTTAGAGATGGTACAGTAAATGTCTTTTCCTGGGTACTGGGGTCAAAGGTTTCCAGAGTAGTAGAGCTTATGTGGTACTGTGGGCTCACTTGGTAACACAGAAGAGTGCCCGTGGTATGTTGTCAATACTGATGGTTGAGAAGGTGCAGAGCACTCCCTAGATGGGAGTTTTGTCACACCTGATATCAAAAGTTTTCTCTGTGCTGTTCTGTAAGAGACGGTATGGTAATTGTCTTTCTCCTTAGGGTGAGGTACTGTTGCCTCAGAGCCTGAGCCCCTGGCTTCCCCAGGTGGTGCAGCAGAGGTCATAGCAGAGGCTCCCTTCTGGGTACCATGCTTCAGAGCTGCTGGTGCCATCGGTACTGAAGTGGCAGCAATGAGGAACCCCTCTGGCTGGTCAATTACTAGGAGCCCTTTTTTACGAACAGGAGGAGTCTGTTGTTTGTTTTTCACGATTTTACCCCCTTTGAAGTTAAAGGTTCCAGGGATGATCTTGTGTCAGCACCTGGAGACTGAAGTGCCTTCTCCATAAGTAGGAGTTTTAACTTCAGCTCCCAGTTCCTGCAAGACTAGAACTTTAGCTGTGGCAGGGGAAGCACTTCTGTGGGACTCTCCCAGGCACCAGACACAAAGAATCAACTCCTTGCAGGAGAGGCACCTCTTGGAGCTGGGCATGCCCCTGGGTGGGGTCTATCATCCTCTAGCAGTGAGGAATGCAGAAGAAATGTCTTCTTTCCTCCTCATCTTCTTTTCTTCTTTTTCTAAAATTGAAAATACATAGTGTCTTCTAAACATGGGGAGTGGGGGAGCAGGAAATGTAAACTGAAGTTCTTTTTCTTTCTTTAATACAGACAGAGTAAAAAGGAAACACTAACTATTAAAGACTAACAAATTTATTTGGGCATAAGCTTTCATGGGCTAGAACCCACTTCATCAGATGCATGGAGCAGAAAATACAGGAGCAGGTATAAATACATGAAAAGATGGGAGTTGCCTTACCACGTGTGAGGTCAGTCTAACGAGACAATTCAATTAACAGCAGGATACCGAGGGAGAAAAAATAACTTTTGAAGTGGTAATGAGAGTGTATTTATACCTGCTCCTGTATTTTCACTCCATGCATTTGATGAATGGCTTCTAGCCCACGAAAGCTTATGCCCAAAATAAATTTGTTAGTCTCTAAGGTGCCACAAGGACTTCTTGTTGTTTTTGCTGATACAGTCTAACACGGCTACCACTCTGAAACCTGTCACCATGCAAGGCACTGAATTTAGCCATATGAAGTGGAAATCCATCAACTTCATGAAAAAACTCGTGTAGATGCAGACAGACATCATCTTCCTTTCCAAATGCAAACAAATGGAAATCATACCAAAAGGATTAAAGGTAAAAAATCCATTACAATCAACACACCACACAGACTATACTGAGAGATTGTGTCACACACTCTCAAAGAAACTGAGGAACCACCTCATCAAAATCCTATACAACAAACAGAAGAAAATCAAGAATGAACTCTCAAAACTAGAAACTCTCTTCAAAACCCAACCTTCCACACAAACTCCCTCATGGCTGGTCTTTACAAAAACTAGACAAGCCATTTACAACATACACTTTGCTTCTCTACAGAGGAAAAAGGACACTAAATTATCTAAACTCCTACATGCCACAAGGGGCCACAACAGTGGTTCCCTTAACTCACCCAACAATATTGTTAATTTTCCACTGAATGCATCCGATTAAGTGAGCTGTAGCTCACGAAAGCTTATGCTCAAATAAATTGGTTAGTCTCTAAGGTGCCACAAGTACTCCTTTTCTTTTTACTATCCTTTGGTGATCTTCCAGACAAAACCATCCTAGCTACTATGGATGTAGAAGCCCCCTACACCAACATTCCACATAAAGATGGACTACAAGCCATCAGGAATAGCATCCCCGATACCATCATGGCAAACCTGGTGGCTGAACTTTGTGACTTTGTCCTCACCCACAACTATTTCACATTTGGGGACAATTTATACCTTCAAGCCAGCGGGACTGCTATGGGTGGCCGCACAGTATGCCAACATTTTAATGGCTGACTTAGAACAACACTTCCTCAGCTCTCATCCCCTTATGCCCCTACTCTACTTGTGCTACATTGATGACATCTTCTTCATCTGGACCCATGGGAAGGAGGCCCTTGAGGAATTCCACGAAGATTTCAACAATTTCTATCCCACCACCAACCTCAGCCTGGACCAGTCCACACAAGAGGTCTAATAAGTGCTAATAAGTGATGGTCACATAAACACCACCCTATACCGGAAACCTATTGAATTCTATACTTACCTACATACCTCCAGCTTTCATCCAGACCACATCACACAATCCATTGTCTACAGACAAGCTCTAAGATACAACCGCATTTGCTCCAATCCCTCAGACAGAGACAAACACCTACAGGATCTCTATCAAGCGTTCTTAAAACTACAATACCCACCTTGTGAAGTGAAGAAACAGATTGACAGAGCCAGAAGACAGGCCCAACAAGACAGGCCCAACAAAGAAAGTAACAGAACGCCACTAGTCGTCACCTACAGCCCCCAACTAAAACCTCTCCAGCAGATCATCAAGGATCTACAACCTATCCTGAAGGACGATCCCTCACTCTCACAGAACTTGGGAGACAGGCCAGTCCTCGCTTACAGACAGCCCCCCAACCTGAAGCAAATACTCACCAGCAACTACACACCACACAACAAAAACACCAAACCAGGAACCAAACCCTGGTGCCAACTCTGTCCACATATCTATTCAAGGGACACCATTATAGGACCTAACCACATCAGCCACACCATCAGGGGTTGTTCACCTGCACATCTACCAATATGATGTATGCCATCATGTGCCAGCAATGCCCCTCTGCCATGTACATTGGCCAAACCGGACAGTCTCTATGCAAAAGAATAAATGGACACAAATCTGACATCAGGAATCATAATATTCAAAAACCAGTAAGAGAACATTTCACTCTCTCTGGTCACTCAATAACAGACCTAAAAGTGGCAATTCTTCAACAACAAAAACTTCAGAAATAGACTCCACCATGAAACTGCGGAATTGGAATTAATTTGCAAACTGGACACCATCAGATTAGGTCTGAATAAAGACTGGGAGTGGTTGGGTCATTACAAAACCTAAACCTAATTTCCCCAATACTAATTTCCCCCTACTGTTACTCACACCTTCTTGTCAACTGTCTGAAATGGGCCGCTCTCATTACCACTTCAGAAGTTATTTTTTCTCCCTTGGTATGCTGCTGTTAATTGAATTGTCTCATTAGACTGACCTCACACTTGGTAAGGCAACTCCCATCCTTCCATGTATTTATACCTGCTCCTGTATTTTCCACTCCATGCATCTGATGAAGTGGGTTCTAGCCCACAAAAGCTTATGCCCAAATAAATTTGTTAGTCTCTAAGGTGCCACAAGGACTTCTTGTTGTTTTTGCTGATAGAGACTAACCCGGCTACCACTCTGAAACCTGTCACTAACTATTAAGGAGAACAAAAGAAACAAAAATAACTACTACTTATGGTAATGATGCAGCTAAGGAAGGGAGGACTGCTTGCTCTGTTGGAAGCCAAAGGCCAGTTGAGGAGGAATTGAGGGAGGGTTCGCCTGCGCAGTAACAAATAGTCTTGTGGCAGACCACGAGGGAGGAAGAGTGCATGAGCAGGCTCAATGGACACGGCTAACAAAAAATCTCTGATTAGAGGTGCAGGGGTGCACATACAAGTATATTAACTCCTCGCTGCAATGATGATTGTGGAGCTTCGTTGAGCTGGAGGAGTCAGACGGTGGGATATTTCCTGGGGAATGCCTTACTGCTAAATGATGAAGTAACACTCAGCTGAGCCCTCAAGGGTTAACACTTTGCTGTTAATGTAGCCTCACACTCTACAAGGCAGCATAAATGGAGGGAGGAGACAAAGCATGGCAGAGAGAGACAGACACACACACCGTGTGTGTGTGAGAGGGAGCGAGACAGATACATACACTATGTGAGAGAAACACGCATTGCCCCTTTAAGTACGCTGACCCCACTCTAAGCGCACTGCCTTTTAAAGTAGATCAGCAAGTTGAGACAGCATCTGCTGCCAGCAAGTTCCCTTCATCCTGAGCCCTGTCCTGTCCCCTCCCTGCTCTGAGGGGGACACCCTGACATTAGCACCCCTTTTTCCCCCCACTCTGCACAGCAAGCAGGAGGCTCCCAAGAGTAGCTCCAAGGCAGCTGGCAGGAGCAGCACACAGCAATGGGGGGGAGGGACTGCTGAATTGCCCTACAATTGACAGCCGCACAGGGAACTTAGGGGAGCTGATAAGGGGGCTCCCATGGTTCCAAGCCCCCACCAGCTGGCTCCAATGGGCTGCTCTTTCTGCAAGCAGTGGACAAAGCAGGCGCTGCCAAACAATGTTATAAGGGAGCATTGCGCAACTTTAAACAAGTATATTTTCTAACTGATCACCAATGTAATAACGTTAACCGTTGTTAAACAATGTTAAGTGAGGAGTTACTGTACAGTGGAACACCCATAGGGACACTACTTGAAGAACCACCAGGGATGACTTGTCTGCTGAAGATTTCTTAAATCAGACCTTTAAACTGATAGAGTATAATAGAGAGAGACATTTTGATGGGATATTACACCTTGTTGTGACAACTGTAAAAAACAAGGGTGGAGGTGGCCATAGTTTTAAATTCTATCCCCAACAGTCTAATCATCAATAAAAAGAGACAGTATTTAGTAGACCTGACTAACACCAGTAATAATCTGTGTCTTGGCTGTCAGATCTGATGGGAAACCCTCAGATGCAGAATGAGAAAGCTGGGGTGATCAAAAAGTGGGGTGATCAAATTAAAAGAAAGGTCATGCTTAGCCATGTAGCAGTGTTTGAACAGCATTTACAAGTCAACATACAAGTGGTGCTTTATACAGAAAAAGTGGAATGGCAGGTTGGCATCCTGAGATTTTTTTCAGCCTTCTGCATGATGAACATTATTTTGGGGTTCTGGATGTGAAAAAGCTTTTTGATTTGAGAAATTATTGTGCTTTGCTACAGACTGTATAGTCACACACACATGCAGGTTTGAGTGCCGACTCTGCTTGATCACAACATGTGCAGACAATGCTCTAGCTGTACTGCAGGTAAACACTGTATTGCAGTGCTTAGACAGACACATAGACTTGGCATCAGAAAACTAAGTTGAATGCCTGTCCTAAACTTTAGGTGCCAAGTGTCATCTCATATGAACACAGGGCACAAATGCAAATTGAGATGCCGTAAGCAGTATTAGGCCCTGATCTCTGGTGATGTAGACAGTCACCTGTGTTTTATGGACAACATTAGAAAGTCTGAATGATCAGAAAAGTATGTATTTTATTATTTTGAATGCATGCAGGAGACACGATTGCATGTGCCTAAAGCCAGACAAATTCTGGGAATTTAAGAGAGAAAAGAATCTGGCTTTTTTAAGACCTTTATTGGGAAATAATTCCAGGACTACCCATTCATAACACAGAAAAGGCTATGATGCATTGTGACATACTGGGGCACATTCCAGACTAGTGGAGGGCTATGTCACCCCTGCCCTGCAACCTTGGGGGCCTTACAATGTTTTGTTGTAGTAGTTCCCACTTGGGTTGTTCACAATCAGCCTTCCAGTATGCAAGCCACACCCTGAGTGTCTATGTGTAACTTCAGCCTGCCAGCTACACCCTTGCTCAGACCAGACTTGATTATACTGCAGAGTGACCCCAGCCCTGGATCTTCAAGAAATGTACACCCAGAAATGTATGTCCTGTACTACCCAGCCCTCTCCTGAACAGTACAAATATATTAGGACCTGTTATTCCTTTAAGTTTAAGGGAATAATATGCCATTTTATTTCCTTAAAGTTACCCAGACACTTCAATTTAAATACACTGGACTACATAAAACAATAAAACAAGTTTATTAACTACAAAGAGATACATTTTAAAGTGAATACAAGTAATGAGATATAAAAGTCAGAAATGGTTACAAGAAAAATAAAGATAAAATGCTTACTTTCATCTATTTAACAAATTATATTAGTTGCAAAGAAAACTCTTTCACCACATGCTCCAGGAGATTACTGACCAAACTCTCAGGTTAGGACCGCTCCCGCAGAATCCAGTGGCTGTTTCCTTTTGTCTTCTCAGGTGCGGAGAATGACGTGGGCGGGAGGAGAGGAAGGGGTGCCTTGGGATATTGGTCTCTCCTTTTTATAGTTTGAGCCCCCCTCTTGAAAACCATTTCCAGCTGGGTACCAGGAGACAAAACGTCCATGGGGAAGGACGTTGCCTGCTGCTTTTTCCTCACCTGTTTGAGCTTCCTTTGTTTTCTCTCCCTGCTTGATGACCCTGTTTACTACTTAAATGCAAATTAAGGAAAGCACACATTCCTTCCTTTGTTTAAGACAGACTTGACTTCTGCCTGGGCTCTGGAACATGTGTTAATAACATCATACTGGGGAATCTTATAACTTCATATATAATGGTGCCACACAGATTTTAGACAATACTCATCAGCAAATTATGAATTTTCAAATGATATCTCACAAGGCATTCTTTCTATAACGATGATTACAATACTGTGTAGGGAGTGAATAAAGGAGTGTATTCTGTCACATGCACACTTCGTTGTTAGACAATTACCGACGGAAAAGATGTTTACAGAACTGATTACTCATGACGGTAGACGAGTATTCGTGAAAGTTAAAGTCCTTAGGCATTCATTTTATAGACTCTAAACTTTTCAACTATGAAACTTATCAGCTGGGAGATGGGAGTTGGATTGTTGTGAAGGTATTTCCCATATCTTTTTTTAATACTTAAAAAAAACCAAAATTATGTGGGATCTATGTCAGGGGTGGGGCACCATGGTATTGACAGAATGATGGGTAAATAGCAGAATATCTAGACTAGTTTTGGGACAACCAGCATAAGACATTTGACTTGCAGAAAGCGCTTTGTATATTATTGTCAGCAGAATGTCAAAATTTTGACATGGGCCTGCAGCCTGTACAAAGAAGAAATCATGAAAAAGACAAATCGGAGATATAATAGGCGCCGACTCCGTGGGTGCTCCGGGGCTGCAGCACCTATGGAGAAAAAATGCTGGGTGCTGAGCATCCACCAGCAGCCCCTCTGATCAGCGCCTCCCACTCCCTTCCTGTGCCTCTTGCCTGCTGTTTCGTGGCATTCAAGGAGGCTGGGAGGGATGGGGAGGAGTGGGGACGTGGCATGCTCAGGGGAGGGGGCGGAACTGGGAGGGAAGAGGTGGGATGGGGGTGGAGCAGGGGTGGGAAGAGGTGGGATGGGGGTAGGGCCTTGCTGGAAGGGGTGGAATGGGGGCAGGGCTTGGGGAAGAGCCGGGGGTCGAGCAACCTACGGCAGTTTGAAAAGTCGCCGCCTGTGGGAGATGTTGCAGGGAAAGAGTCTGGTAAGTTCAGAGAGGTAAAGGTAAAATTGTTTATAGATGATTTCCAGTACATAAAACTGGCATCTGCCTGCACAGCTACAT
The DNA here is from genome assembly GCF_965140295.1 of Lepidochelys olivacea. Classification (NCBI taxonomy): domain Eukaryota; kingdom Metazoa; phylum Chordata; order Testudines; family Cheloniidae; genus Lepidochelys; species Lepidochelys olivacea. The sequence continues at coordinate 146,210,892 of NC_140412.1, read as the reverse complement.
GTAGGTTTCTGTTTTTACAGTCCAACACCATAGCACTTCTCCCTCCAGACAACTATTACAGACAGAAAGAGATATTTGACTCCAGCTATTCAGTGGCTGTTGTATACCACACACACAGAAAATATTCAGCTATTGCATGCACATTACAGGATGGGGAATTACAGATAGAACCCTACTTTCTGGATGGTTACACTGTCATTGACAGGGAATGTATGGCCTACAAATTAAATGGGTGTTTTTCCCACGGCTGTGTCACTTGTTATTGTGAAAAAAACGTAGAACACTATGATAGGGACAACTTTCAGGGTTTTTTTAGTATAAGAAACAGCTCATGACTGATTAACTCAGAAGACAGGGGTATGAACTCAAAACTTCTGGGAGCATGGGTGGAATGTGATGATAGAAACAGATTGGGAGCTTTCAGATTTCTTAAACAAAGCCCAATTGACTGAACCTCTAATGCCAAAGAATCTTCTTATTGGGGGGAGGACTAATGCTATTTGCCTGTATTACAAACCTAAACCCGGTGAAGAAATCCACAATTATGGTTTTATCAGTCTGTATCCTTTTGTAAATAAAACCAAAAAATATTGAACACTCCAAAATTGTTCATGACAAATTTGGCTCCCTCATAAATAACTTTGGAATTGCAAAAGTTAAAGTGGACCCTCAGAAGACATCTTTTTCCCCATTGTTACTTATCAGAGTGGGTAGCAAACTTACATTCCTGCTATGCCGTACCTGTGCAGAAATTGAGCAGCAGGAGACATGCACCCACACTTATGAGGACAGGGCCATCATGGGGATTTGTTGCACTGTGGAATTGAAGGGGTATAGCAAAGGGGTATATGGTGGTGAAAATCTATGAAATTTGGAATTTTGAAGAAAAATCTGACAAACTCTTTTTTGAGTACATAAAATTACACTTCCATCAGAAAGAAGAGACTTCAGGGTATCCTAAATCATGCATGGATGAAGAAAAACCAAAGAAGTATATTAATGATTTCTACCAGAGAAAAGTCACACATTTCCACCAACATGAGATCATAAAAATTGCTAAAACTGTTCTTTAATTCTCTGTGGGGTAAATTTCACCAAAGAACAACCTGTCTAATACCAATATTGTGAGAGACCGTCACAAATTATGTCAGTATCTATCCCCCCCCCCACTTATGAGGTTTCATCTTCTGAGTTTATTGATGATGAAACAGCCCGTGTTCTTGGAAGTATGCAAAAGAATGCTATACAGTGTCTGGCAATATAAACATCTTCATAGCTTGTTTCACCACCATTTATGCCCACTTAAAACTATAGAACCTGCTAAACAGGTTGCAAGAGTGTTTCCTATACCATGACACAAACTTGGTGGTATTTGTAAGATGGGAGGGAGACTGGAATCCCTCCATGTGCGTGTGTGGTGGGGGGGTTATTTAGTGAAATCCCACCAGAGAAACACATCATGGTACAAAAATGTACAGGTGCAAGCTGTCACAAGGAAAGGTCTGCATGAAAGTCAAAGGGATTACCTTGAATGTAGCATGCTGCGAAAAGATCAATTTTGACAGTTTGAAAGATCTAGTCCTGGATTAGAGCGTAGCCTTAGGAGAGAACACCCCTAAAAAGATAGAAGTGCAGCAACCCTGTATCATAAACAAAAATCAGTGGCAAATAGAGACAAAGTCCCTTAAGAAAACACAGAAAGTCATTCTACCACCCTGACGTGCAGAGAGAATAGTAAATATGTCAGGTGACCAGCTTGGCTTAACAGTCAAATCCTTGCTAATCTTAAACAGAAAAAAGAAGCTTACCAGAGGTGGAAGACTGGACAAATGACCAGGGAGGAGTATAAAAATATTGCTCAGGCATGCAGGAGTGAAATCAGGAAGGCCAAATCCCACTTGGAGTTGCAGCTAGCAAGGGATGTTAAGAGTAACAAGAAGGGTTTCTTCAGATATGTTAACAACAAGAATCATAGAATCATAGAATATAAGGAATGGAAGGGACCTCAGGAGGTCATCTAGTACAACCCCCTGCTCAAAGCAGGACCAATCCCCAACTAAATCATCCCAGCCAGGGCTTTGTCAAGCCTGACTTTAAAAATATCTGAGGAAGGAGATTCCACCATCTCCCTAGGTAACACATTCCAGTGTTTCACCACCCTCCTAGTGAAAAAGTTTTTCCTAATATCCAACCTAAACCTCTTCCACTGCAACTTGAGACCATTACTCCTTGTTCTGTCATCAGCTACCACTGAGAACAGTCTAGATCCATCCTCTTTAGAACCCCCTTTCAGGTAGTTGAAAGCAGCTATCAAATCCCCCCTCATTCTTCTCTTCCGCAGACTAAACAATCCCAGTTCCCTCAGCCTCTCCTCATAAGTCAAAGAAGAAGGTCAAGGAAAGTGTGGGCCCCTCACTAAATGGGGGAGGCAACCTAGTGACAGAGGATGTGGAAAAAGCTAATGTACTCAATGCTTTTTTGCCTCTGTCTTCACGAACAAGGTCAGCTCCCAGACTACTGCACTGGGCAGCACAGCATGGGGAGGAGGTGACCACTCCTCTCTGGAGAAAGAAGTGGTACAGGACTATTTAGAAAAACTGGACAAGCACAAGTCCATGGGGCCAGATGCACTACATCCGAGGGTGCTACATCCGAGGGAGTTGGCAGATGTGATTGCAGAGCCATTATCTTTGAAAATTCATGGTGATCAGATGACGTCCAGGATGACTGGAAAAAGGCTAATGTAGTGCTCATTTTTAAAAAAGGGAAGGAGGATCCAAGGAACTAAAGGCCTGTCAGCCTCACCTCAGTCTCTGGAAAAATCATGGAGCAGGTCCTCAAGGAATCAATTCTGAAGCACTTAGAGGAGAGGAAAGTGATCAGGAACAGTCAGCATGGATTCACCAAAGGCAAGTCATGCCTGACTAACCTAACTGCCTTCTGTGATAACTGGCTCTGTGGATGAGGGGAAAGCAGTGGACGTGATGTATTTTGACTTTAGCAAAGCTTTTCATACGGTCTCCCACAGTATTCTTGCCAGCACGTTAAAGAAGTATGGGCTGGATGAATGCACTATAAGGTGGATAGAAAGCTGGCTACATCATCGGGCTCAACGCGTAGTGATCAATGGCTCCATGTCTACTTAGTAGCTGGTATCAAGCGGAGTGCCCCAAGGGTCAGTCCTGGGGCCGGTTTTATTCATTATCTTCATTAATGATCTGGAGGATGGCATGGATTGCACCCTCAGCAAGTTTGCAGATGACACTACACTGGGAGGAGTGGTAAATACGCTGGAGGGTAGGGATAGGATACAGAGGGACCTAGACAAATTAGAGGATTGGGCCAAAAGAAATTGGCCAAAAGAAAGGATAGGGCCAAAAGAAATCGAGTGACCAGAGAGATTGAAGTGTTCTCCAACTGGTTTTTGAAAGTTATAATTCTTGACGTCTGATTTGTGTCCATTTATTCTTTTACGTAGAGACTGTCCAGTTTGACCAATGTACATGGCAGAGGGGCTTTGCTGGCACATGATGGCATATATCACATTGGTAGATGTGCAGGTGAATGAGCCTCTGATATTGTGGCTGATGTGATTAGGCCCTATGATGGTGTCTCCTGAATAGATATGTGGACACAGTTAGCAACGGACTTTGTTGTGTGGAACCACTAACCCAGGAACCTATCCTTGCAACAAACCACTGCTAAGTAAAGTAAGTGTGCTCTTGTTACTGCCTTTCGCAACAACTTACATGTGTGAAGTGGGATTTTCAACTATGACAAGATTAAAAACCAAAGATAGAAGCTGACTGAACAATGGACCTGATATGCAGGTAGCCCTTTCATCCTGTGATCCTGACTGGAACGAGATCATGATGAACAAACAGGCCCACCAGTTACATTAAGGAAGTGAAACTCAACCAGATCGCCTTTATATGTTTTGTTTAAAAGTAATGGCTTTGTCTAGTTTTAGTTATGTAAAGTGGGTTAAGTGGAAATGTATTGCAATATTATGATTTTATGAAAACTCTAGTCAAAAGATATTATGTTGGGTCACGGGCATGTCATAAATCTAATGGGAAGGGTAACCACCTTTCTGTCCACAGTGCTATAAAATCCCTCCTGGCCAGAGGCAAAACCCTTTCACCTGTGAAGGGTTAAGAAGCTAAGATAACCTCACTGGCACCTGACCAAAATGACCAATGAGGAGACAAGATACTTTCAAAGCTGGAGGGAGGGGGAACAAAGGCTGTGTCTGTCTGTGTGATGCTTTTGCCAGGAACAGATCAGGAATGCTCTTCAGAACTTCTGTTAAGTTAGTAAGTAATCTAGCTAGAAATGCGTTCGATTTCCTTTTGTTAAATGGCTGGTAAAATAGGTTGTACAGAATGGAATGTATATTCCTGTTTTTGTCTCTTTTTGTAACTCAAGGTTTTGCCGAGAGGGATTCTCTATGTTTTGAATCTGATTACCTGTAAGATATTTACTTTTTCTTTAATTAAAATTCTTCTTTTAAGATCCTGATTGCTTTTTCATTGTTCTTAAGATCCAAAGGTTTGGGTCTGTGTTCACCTATGCAAACTGGTGAGGATTTTTATTAAGTCTTCCCCAGGAAAGGTGGTGTAAGGCTTGGGGGGATATTTTGGGGAGAAGACGTCTCCAAGTGGGCTCTCTCCCTGTTCTTTGTCTAACACGCTTGGTGGTGGCAGCATAGGGTTCAAGGACAAGGCAAAGTTTGTACCTTGAGGACGTTTTTAACCTAAGCTGGTAAGAATAAGCTTAGGGGGTCTTTCATGCAGGTCCCCACATCTGTACCCTAGAGTTCAGAGTGTGGAAGGAACTTTGACAGGCATCAACAATGTTCTTCAACTGGGTCACAAGAAAAAAAAGTTTGAAAACCACTGATCTAAGACATTCCCAGCTATAGAAAGCTGAGTGGGGCATTCTTCGTAACAGCCAACAGAGGTGGTACCTTAATGTATATACTTTTCTCAATGCTGGTCTATGCGGGAGCTATTTGAAACAAGTTAAATTTGAATTTGATGCACTCTTCAGATCCACATTGAACAAAAGCCATGTTGATTAAAAAGCCATGTTCATTACCAGATGGACAGTGTTTTCTCTTTCTCCCAGGTTTTCTCTTGGTCTTTCACTTATGGCTGGCCCTGCATGTCAAAGTTATTCTTTTTAAAGGGTTTTGGGCACCCTGTGCATCACACCTCTCTTTTTCTTAAGTCTCCTTTTAATATACATACATTATCGGCCTTACCGATCGTCTAAGGCCAGGTGGGTAACCACCCACCTTATCCAGAAAAGCTCAGGAGACCCGGCTTACTACATCTTTGGCTATGTTTTGTGTGTGTTTTTATATGGGGTTTAATAATTGCTGCCCCCTTCTTAAATGAGGTTACAGAACATTCCCCTCATGATATTAGGAAGGGCCTATCCAGCCCAGGCTTTGTGAAGTTTCTGTAGATGGTTGGGTCCCTGTAATTTTTCAGGTCCATATAGCATTTTGTTTTTTAAAAACCCTTCTCTCTCTCCAGGAGTAGGTGCAGCTTGATGATGTCATTATGCTTTTGGCAAAGTGATGTCTCTTCTGGTCTGTCTTTATTTCAATGGTGATGGTTTCGATGTGATGTTTACTGACTGTGATATAATGCTGTTTATCATACATAATGGTGACAAACTCATTGATCCTTCCTCAGATGGGGATGCAGCGTAACAAAGTCCCCCACAAACTGGTGTTCTACGATGTTTGTGTATAGATACAAGGAGCTGAAACCCCCGTAATGTCTCTTGAGAAGGGGCTTGTTTGGACACTGCAATTGGCCAAACCCAATATATTAGATAGCTTCCTGCCTATAGAAAAAGGATAAGCAACATCAGAAGATTTAAGTCTAACTTTTGTACCCGCAGGGTCATACTTCATAACCACCTCTGGTAGTTCCCCTGAACGATTAGCCATAGTATTATTCATATAATCCAGTAATTTGGGTATGGACAAGTGATAGCCTTGTCACAGGTTGAAACTCCATTTCTTCTCTCCAAAGGCAATTTCAGAAGGGTAGCTTCATTGATATTGTTCCAGCTGTGCAGGTACTGCATTTCTATTATCACCACCCCCTAGGCTCCTGCGAGATCCAAGGACTTAACCTGCTGTACTGCAAAGTTCAAGCTACTGTTTTGAAAGCAAAAAAACCTCAGAGCTGGCATTGCTAAAAGTAATATACCCCCCATCCCCATTCATTTTTTCCTCTTTTTACAGGAATAATTGTTTTCTTTTACAGCAAAATGTCAGAGTTGAAAATGTGTTCCATACAACAAATTTATCGGGCCACTCCAACCATTTCACCGGTAGCCACTTCTGTCCTCACCCTTTCTTTCTCTGCTAGGCCTTTTTCAATCCTGTAAATCCTATCCTGTTGTGGGTTAACTTTTTAATTCTTCAGGGTAAAAAAAATCCAGTAACTGTCTCATCTCCATAATCTTTTAATTGGTATACAGTTCTCTGTCCCTTGGTTAAGGCTTCATCCACTATGAATATTCCAGTGATAAATGTTTGTTCATAGCCTTTTTGAAAAACTCATTTTTTTAAAGATATAGTGGCCTTCTCTAAAAGAGGAAACAATCTGATCTATTTTAAAACTTTCTCCATAAGCCATTTTCCATACTTTCAGAGAATTTGAGGAGTTAATATCAAAAGGTCTGATACAATCAAAGTTTTCACAGAACTGTATGTAACACTTTATAAACTCCGGTAACACATCAATGTAGTGAAAGGTATTGCTGGTTGTAATACATCTCCAAGTCTTAGACTTTAAAGTTTTGTTAAACCGCTCCACAACCCCTGCTTTGACTTCATTAGTAACAAACTGATGGACATGTTACTTTAACAATTTGCTTAAAGGTTTGTTTAGAAATTCTTTCCCCCAATCGGTTTGTAATTTTCAAGGTACGCAACTGTCCCAGAAAACAGTTATAAAGACCTGGGATATTTCACCACCCATCTTGTCTTTTAGGCCCAAGCATATTTACATAGACATTCTGTCACTGTCAAGATGTACTTAAAACCACTGTTGTGTTTGGAGAGCTGCTGCATATCCACTTAAAACCACTGCCTTGCCATTATGCATCACACCTGAAGTAACAGTCTTATTTCTTTAAAAACGTATTTATACTGGTTTGTGTAACATGTAAGCATCCTGCTCTGAAACCCAAGCTCTTATCTGTCTTCTAGTCAAAGTTTTACTAGGTTTTCTGGCAGCTTGAAAAAGAAGATTCATGCCTCTGAAGCTCCCAACTTCCCTGGAGATGTAATATTTTCTTTAACAGAGCCTCCAGTGTACACATGGCTGTTGGTTGTAAAGTCTTTTACTAACACTAGTATGGAGGGGCCACAACCAAATTTAAACAAAAATCTTTTATTAATCACATGGTTTAACACATCATTTTACAGCCATTTTATGCTGTGGAAAATGGACATTGTGAACTCATACCATCCAAGGGTCCAAGCTGGCTCATTCTTCCATTTTGTTCTTATCCAGCATCTCCTCTTGATCTCTGTTAGAGGCATGAATAAAAACAGCTGATGCAAGATAATATTCCCACTGAGAGTGAATCTGTTCCAGGATGTCCTAGGGGATTCTCAACGGCATTTAGAAAGGTGATGGCAAACTGCTGACAGATTTTTCAAAAAAGAAATAGTTTTAAGTCCTATTTTAGATTTACACAACCCCAGGTCAGTTCCTACCCCATTACAACCCCCCACTCCCCTGACTTCCACTTGTATAGTCTATTTACCAGAGTAACATCTTAATTCACTTTGTCCGATGGTGACTCCAAGGAGGCTTGGTTGCCCTCCTCCACAGGTTCAGATGGTGGCCAGACATCACACTCATTGGTCTGACTCACAATAGCATGAGTCTCGCTGTCAGGTTCCAGTGTACCCAGCCAACAGCTAGGCCAAAGGGCTACCCATGGCCACTCCCTCCTCCTCCAAATTGTCGCTAATGTAGCACTTTGTGAGATATTTAGCACCCTTTGAGCTCAAACTAATCTCCTAGTTCTCACAGGGGTGGTAAAGGCTGCCATGTTTCCTCTCAGCATTTCCATGATTTCTGAAAACACACCCTTGAAACAAGATAGCCTGCTCCACGCAGCAAGGAACTTCCAGGGGCAGTGCTGCTGACCAGCCAGTTGTTAAACTCCAGAGAATGGAGTATCTGGCCTAGACACTTGTGCAATACTTATTCTAATTGGTACACATTTCCCTTCCAGAATGTCCTATGAGGCTGGAATCTGCTTGGATTGGTATGGAGCAGTGGAAGGAGTTCTTAGAGGAGGCACAACACTTCCAGACAGGTCATCACACCCTGAAACTTGCCCTGATTGGTCACTCCTGCTTTTGGAGAGGTCTTACAGGGCTGGAACAGACACCAATTTGTAGAGGGTTGCAAGGCAGGGGAGAGAGTGAGGTTCTTAGTGGAGACATATGACTTCCTTCCAGCCACGTGCCAATCTCTGCCCCGGAAGTAACACCCCAAGGGAGAGGGTCTTATGAGATGAGGGGGAAGTGGCAATGTTTGATTGATGGTAGATCTTTTCATTATTACTGACAAGCCCTAATAGAAGAGCTTCCTTTCCAGCAGGCGGGACACATCTGCATAAGCATTCAAATAAAGGAAGAAGAAGAAGAAGAAGAAGAAAAAAAAAGTCTTGCAATATGTAAACTTATTATTGAGAGGCTCTTCTCCTTCATAGTTATGCCAAAGAAGCTTCCTATAACTTTGGCTTGGAAAATTGGTTTGGTGTGAAAATTACCACATTTACTCTGCAGGCAAAAAGGAGAACGTTTTCACAAAGACTGCAGAATATTTGAAAATCGGATAAAAATCAATGATTTTTGTATAAATAAAGCAAATTTTAACAAATTTAAATTAAAAGTTTTTATTTAAAAAGTAATCCTTTTACAGTTAAATTTGAATTTATGGCAAGCTGGTGTTAAGCCCTAACCATAGTTTTTGGAAAATGTAGGGGACAATTTCCTGGTGCAAGTGCTGAAGGAACCAACTAGGGGCAGACCTCTTCTTGACCTGCTGCTCACAAACCGGGAAGAATTAGTAGGTGAAGCAAAAGTGGATGGGAACCTGGGAGGCAAGTGACCATGAGATGGTCGAGTTCAGGATCCTGACACAGGGAAGAAAGGAGAGCAGCAGAATACGGTCCCTGGACTTCAGAAAAGCAGACTTTGACTCCCTCAGGGGACTGATGGGCAGGATCCCCTGGGAGAATAACATGAGGGGGAAAGGAGTCCAGGAAAGCTGGCGGTATTTTAAAGAATCCTTATTGAGGTTACAGGGACAAACCATCCCAATGTGTAGAAAGAATAGTAAATATGGCAGGTGACCAGCTTGGCTTAACAGTGAAATCCTTGCTGCTCTTAAATACAAAAAAGAAGCTTACAAGAAATGGAAGATTGGACAAATGACCAGGGATGAGTATAAAAATATTGCTCGGGCTTGCAGGAGTGAAATCAGGAAGGCCAAATCACACCTGGAGTTGCAGCTAACAAGAGATGTTAAGAGTAACAAGAAGGATTTCTTCAGGTATGTTAGCAACAAGAAGAAATGAGGGAGGCAACCTCGTGACAGAGGATGTGGAAAAAGCTAATGTACTCAATGCTTTTTTTGCCTCTGTCTTCCCGAACAAGGTCAGCTCCCAGACTACTGCACTGGGCAGCACAGCATGGGGAGGAGGTGACCAGCCCTCTGTGGAGAAAGAAGTGGTTCGGGACTATTTAGAAAACCTGGACGAGCACAAGTCCATGGGGCTGGATGCGTTGCATCCAAGAGTGCTAAAGGAGTTGGCGGATGTGATTGCAGAGCCACTGGCCATTACCTTTGAAAACTCATGGCGATCTGGGGAGGTCCCAGATGACTGGAAAAAGGCTAATGTAGTGCCAATCTTTAAAAAAGGGAAGAAGGAGGATCCTGGGAACTACAGGCCAGTCAGCCTCACCTCAGTCCCTGGAAAAATCATGGAGCAGGTCCTCAAAGAATCAATCCTGAAGCACTTGAACGAGAGGAAAGTGATCAGGAACAGCCAGCATGGATTCACTAAGGGCAAGTCATGTCTGACTAATCTAATTGCCTTCTATGATGAGATAACTGGCTCTGTGGATGAAGGGAAAGCAGTGGACGTGTTGTTCCTTGACTTTAGCAAAGCTTTTGACACGGTCTCCCACAGCATTCTTGCCAGCAAGTTAAAGAAGTATGGGCTGGATGAATGGACTATAAGGTGGATAGAAAGCTGGCTAGATTGTCGGGCTCAACTGGTAGTGATCAATGGCTCTGTGTCTAGTTGGCAGCCAGTATCAAGTGGAGTGCCCCAAGGGTCGGTCCCGGGGCCGGTTTTGTTCAATATCTTCATAAATGATCTGGAGGATGGTGTGGATTGCACCCTCAGCAAGTTTGCAGATGACACTAAACTGGGAGGAGTGGCAGATACGCTGGAGGGTAGGTTTCAGACTAACAGCCGTGTTAGTCTGTATTCGCAAAAAGAAAAGGAGTACTTGTGGCACCTTAGAGACTAACCAATTTATTTGAGCATGAGCTTTCGTGAGCTACAGCTCACTTCATCGGATGCATAGGATACAGAGGGACCTAGACAAATTAGAGGATTGGGCCAAAAGAAATCTGATGAGGTTCAACAAGGACAAGTGCAGAGTCCTGCACTTAGGACGGAAGAATCCCATGCGCTGCTACAGACTAGGGACCAAGTGGCTAGGCAGCAGTTCTGCAGAAAAGGACCTAGGGGTTACAGTGGACGAGAAGCTGGATATGAGTCAACAGTGTGCCCGTGCTGCCAAGAAGGCCAATGGCATTTTGGGATGTATAAATAGGGGCATTGCCAGCAGATCGAGGGACGTGATCGTTCCCCTCTATTCAACATTGGTGAGGCCTCATCTGGAGTACTGTGTCCAGTTTTGGGACCCACACTACAAGAAGGATGTGGAAAAATTGGAAAGAGTCCAGCGGAGGGCAACAAAAATGATTAGGGGACTGGAACACATGACTTATGAGGAGAGGCTGAGGGAACTGGGGATGTTTAGTCTTCGGAAGAGAAGAATGAGGGGGGATTTGATAGCTGCTTTCAACAACCTGAAAGGGGCTTCCAAAGAGGATGGCTCTAGACTTTTCTCAGTGATAGCAGATGACAGAACAAGGAGTAATGGTCTCAAGTTGCAGTGGGGGAGATTTAGGCGGGATATTAGGAAAAACTTTTTCACTAGGAGGGTGGTGAAACACTGGAATGCGTTACCTAGGGAGGTGGTGGAATCTCCTTCCCTAGAAGTTTTTAAGGTCAGGCTTGACAAAGCCCTGGCTGGGATGATTTAGTTGGGGATTGGTCCTTCTTTGAGCAGGGGGTTGGACTAGATGACCTCCTGAGGTCCCTTCCAACCCTGATTTCTATGGCTCTATAGTATAATATATTCATCATTTTAATAAATACAAAGAGATATTGAATCAATGAGACCTCTTCACGAACTTTCATGAGTTAAAAACTGGGTTTTTATACACAGATCCAGGGGGAAAAAATAGCTAACTTAAGGTCAAGCTTTATAAATATGGTACAATTTGTCTTGTAGTGCACAAAATACGTATGTCATTTTCAGTCTTTAAAATGGAGTAAATGCTAATATTTCTGTTTCAAATGTCAGCATTTTCAGCTGTGATGTGCACAAACACTTGGTTTCATCTGTTGTATTTATCCAATACATTTTTTGTTAGTTAAATAAAACTTTTTAAATGCTGTCTGTACACTTTAATTGAATTCCAGTTTCCATCCAAATGAAGCTTGATACAAATCACAAGTAAAAAGTTAATTATCTAGTAAATTTAACAATAAAAATGTAGAAGTTAAGAATCTGAAGAAATGTATGTTAAATGTATAGTTAATGTATCCTCCTGGTTAACGAAAGCAGTGTCAAATCTAGTATAACAACTGCATTTAATTTTAAATTAAATCAGCAATGAAAAATGTTTAGGAAAATAACTATAAAATACAAATGGAAAACGATTAAAATTGATTTATATCAAGATTTTCTGCTTGCTGATTTTAATTGATGATTAAACCAATCTATCATTCTACCCAGGTTGGAGGCGATTTAAAACAAAAACACGCTTCTCAATAGTTCACGCCATATTGACTTCCCAGCTTGTAACTTCAAACAAAAATCCTTGCTTTCAAATTCAAGTTACACCTCCTGGATAAGGTAATTGTTCTGAAATTTTGATTACACTAAGTTGTGATGATATATGCATTTCAATGTACTTTAACTCATTTGTGTGGGCAGCTTAAGCGTTCATTTCCTTACATGCAAGAGTTTTTTAAGCAGGCCTGTTTTTCAAATTAAGTGTTTTGTTTTTGAAATTAAAAAGACTAGTTGCTCACCATGCTAAATAATAAAACTGGCTAAATTGTATGCTAAGCAAGAATATTTTGAACATGGAAACAAAGCCAGAAAACTTAGCCTACTGATTAACACAGCAACAGGCATCTGTAAGTGATAATGATGATGATGTTTTTTTTTGTTTTTTTGGGGGGGGGGTTCTAATTTTCATTTGAAATGCACAAAGACTAGAGTTGCTGAAGCATTATTGCATTCAACTGAAGTTTACATGGAAAAGGACAGGTAGATTCAGAAAAGAATAAACTTTTACTCTTATCTGAATAAGCTCAAAAGCATTCCAAAGTTAACTAAGCACAAACAGAACATAATATTTTCAGAAAGGATTACCAAACAATGACTTGAAAAATAAAGCACCACACCCAGAGGGGTGTAATGGTAATTTCTTTTAAAAGTTGTATCTTTGTTTATTTTGGAAGCAATTACTGATGATATACAAAGAAACAGAACCTGCTGAATGCATGGAGGATTTCCACTATTTAATTGATCCTAAAAACAGAGGTGGGCAAACTACGGCCCACATCCAGCACGTGGGACCCTCCTGCCCAGCCCCTTAGCTCCTGGCCCGGGAGGCTCGCCCCCAGTCCCTCCCCCCGCTGTTTCCCCTCCCCCGCAGCCTCCGCTCACTGCACTGCCACCGCAATGCTGTGGGCGGCAGCGCAGCTACAGAGCTGGCCTGACCCGGTGCTCTTTGGTGTGCAGTGGCTGGCTCCAACTGGGCGATGCAGCTGCCTGTCCTCGTGCTTTGGGTAGTGCAGCTGTAGTGCCGCCAGCCACTGGTGCTCCAGACAGCGTGGTAAAGGAGCAGGAGAGGTTGGAGAGAGGGCAGGGAAGTTAGGGGGTGGTGGTCAGGGGGCAGGGGCAGTCAGGGGTGGAGGGTCCATAGACGGTCAGGGGACAGGGAGGTGGACAGGCAGGGGTCCCGGGGGCACAGTCAGGAAGGGGGGGGTTGAAAGGTGCAGTGGGGGGCAGTCAGGGGCAGGGGTTCTGGGAAGCGGTCAGGGGATAGGGGTGGTTGAATGGGGCAGGGGTCCCGGGGGGGCAGTCAGGAATGAGAGGCGGGGTTGGATGAGGCGGCATGGGGCAGTCAGAGGTGGGGGGTCCGGGGGCAGTCACGGGACAGGGAGAAGGGGTGGTTGCATGGGGCAGGAATCCTGGGGAGCCGTCAGGAGGCGAGAAGTGGGGGGGGGGCAGATGGCAGCAGGGGCCGTGCCACGGATGGCTGTTTAGGGAGGCACCGCCTCCCCAACCAGCCCTCCATACAATTTCGGAAACCCAATGTGGCCCTCATGCCAAAAAGTTTGCCCTCATGCCCCTGTCCTAAAGGAGTGGACAAAATAAATCATGCCTTCCACAGGCCAATATCATTGATGTTTGAAAGTATAAAAGTTGTACAAGATTTTAATATTAAAGATGTCTAAAACTGTAGGCTAGCCTGTCTCCCTCAAACTGCAATATTTTATATTTTGATTAAAAAGCTTGATTGTTTTATTTTTCCAATTTATTCCGTCTTAGGCAAAACAGGTTTCTTGGTAGAATTCATAGGATGAATGCTGCCTAACAGCCTTCCCCTTCTGGCAAGGCTGAAAGGCAAGTCAATAGCTATAACTCAAGATGTACTTTATTTATTTACTTTTAAATAATTTTTCAGATTTACTCTTGTAAGCCTTGGACATATGAACCAAACTAGGCTTGGCCTTGGCAGAATAGCAACACACCAGATATTTGCTAACCGAGTAAGCACATTTCTGAACAGCCAGGATGGTACTAGAAAACCCAGACCTCTTCAGTAACTAGGTAAGCAAACACTTAAGAGATGTTACAAGAGACACAGACCCCGTTGTTCTGTTCAAACTAGCAGGTACAAGGTACAAAGCTGGTAACTAACAACATCTAGAGTGTAATAGGTAACTTGTTTGTTTCAATGCATAAGACAAGTCATAGGAGGGACCACTTTGTACTGGCCTAGGGGACAGCATCATGTTATGTTGATTGAGCTGGTACCTTGTTTCAGGCATACATGTGTTAGTGTACCTGTAACCACTGAGCTGGGGTACTAGGACTTTGCTTTGTCAACAATAAACCTGGCTGAGCACCTTTCCCACTGAACCGAGCCAGTGGTCTACCTTTCTGAACACTGAGGTCTGATGAATCAGCAAGCTGTACTCCCTACTAGATGCCAATACACAGGAACTCCTGAGACTAGCAGCAACACCACCCACATTTGTCACCCCTGTCAATTATTTTACGAAACTCATAAGTAACCAGTAACAAATGAAAAAATAGGAAGTATCAGAAAACTTGCCTTTATGCAAAAGATGTGTATTTCAAAAACTTCATAATCAATCCCTGAATTATTCAAAGACATTAAAGAACGTGGTTCAATTTTTGGTAAAGCAGCAGTAAACAAGATGTTGGCATGAATAAACACTGATGAAAAAGGGGTTCGGGTAAAAGTAGGGCAAAATGCCAGACTGAAGATTCTCATCTGAAGATAATCACAGCAACTAATTTAATAAAAAGATTATAAATGGGATATTTGGCTCCTATCACTACTTTAGGCAGTAACAAAGTGAACACTCTCAAAAGATACTTCAGGTTGAACCTCTCTAGTCCAGCACCCTCGGGACCTGACCAGTGCAGAACCAGAGAATCTGCCGAACCACGGGAAGTCAATGCAGGGTGCCAGAGGATCTCCGTAAGTGCAGGAAGTAGGAGTGCAGGGGGTGCTGCAGCACCTCCAGGGTTCGCGCCCAGTGTGACTCCCTGCCCGGAGGCTCCAACGCCGGCCCCACATCCTCCCTCCCGGAGCTGAATGCCACGAATCAACTGTTCGTGGCACTCCAGAGGCGCTGGGAGGGAGGAAAAGGAGTTGGTAAGCACGGGGCTGAGGGGGGAATTTGGCGCCGATGGATGCTCTGCACCCACTGATTTTTCCCCATGGGTGCTCCAGCCCTGGAGCACCCACAGAGTCGGCACCCATGTCTGACTACAGACGTTGCCAGACCAGGGAGTGCCAGATGAGAGGTTCAACCTGTATTTTGGTACCAGTTCTTTCCATTATTAATCCCCAAGAAATAGGCAGAATCAACTGAATCAACGTTAAGATTCACATGAAACACACACAAATCATTACAGCTCAGAGGAAAATGAAGGCCCAGTCTTGCTAAGGCTACAGTTATACTACTTTTAAGTCTATTACATTTTTTGAAAATTACATTGAAAAGACAACTACGGGTGCGAAGTCAACCACTCAAAAAAACTTAGGAAATGCCAGAAGATTTCCTGTGCCATCCCTCTTCTGCATATGCATCATGATTCATCTTTTAATTACAATATTTCTACAGGACCCGTGCCTCATTCAGTGTACAGGATGGATGTAGGCCAGTGAATAAATAGCATTTCAATATTTTATATTATTCTCACTGTTCAACGTGCAGCCTTATTTACCACAAAGCATCCAAGCCCTGCACCAAATAAAAATTATTAATTTGCTTATAGGCTTTTCTCTAGTGCTGTCAACATCTGAATGCTTCACAAATATTAATTTATCTTAATAACCACACCTGTGAATTGGTATAGTTATCCCAAGCTGTAAAATGGGGAAGTGATACACAGAGACTTAGGTCAAAATTATCAAATTCACTTTTTTTGGATGCCCAGTTTGGGATGCCTTGGGCTGTTCAAAGAATAACTTACACTGAGTTCAGTTAAAGTGCTCAGCACTTTTCAAATCATGCCTTAAGTATCTCAAACTGGTCACCCAGAAAGTGAGGAATGCATAGAAGCTACTGTGAAGGTTTGTGACTTTCCCACTATTACATGAGGACTCTTGGCAAAGGCAGGGATCGAATCCTATTCTCCCAGGGGCACACTTGACTGCCTTAATTACAAGAAGAAAAGGAGTACTTGTGGCACCTTAGAGACTAACAAATTTATTTGAGCATAAGCTTTCGTGAGCTACAGGAAGATCTTTTCACTCCCTGCCTCTTTCAGCTACACAGCTTCCAATTCATTTATTACATTCTTGATTCATTCCTTTCCACCATCCAAACTGTGCACCAAATGAGGCCTGATCCCATGGAAAAAAATCACTATGTGATCATGATGACTACCATAATGCAGACATTATGGGTTTCACAGCTATTTGTTGTTAGCAGAAAAGTGTGGGACTCAAAGAATACTGGACTCTATTCCAGGTCCTGGAGGGCAGTGTGTTACAAACCATTTCTGCTCCTCCTCCCTCACATGTCTACCTCATCCACCCATGACCTCCCCACAGGCTATCCTCTTCTGTTCTTATCCCTTCTGCTCCTGTTCCACTCGTGTGCAAATGGCAGTTTTCTGAGGCTTATAATTTGGCAGAATATGGATGGAAACGCATGAAATAAATTAGTACTTGTGAGGGATATTTTTTAAAACAGTGACCACCTCATTACTCAATTTTAACAAATGATCAGTTGAAAGATGGGTATATACATGCTAAATATGAAAGAGTGAGCTATAATCCTTCACACAATTACAAGAAAAATGAAACTTAAGCCATCTCATTTTCTTATTTTTGCAGTTAATATTGTTTATAAAAATCATAATAACTGGGAGCAATACCTTGACTTTAGTAAAGCTTTTGATACAGTCTCCCACAGTATTCTGGCCTGCAAGTTAAAGAAGTATGGATTGGATGAATAGACTATAAGGTGGATAGAAAGCTGGCTAGATTGTCGGGCTCAACGGGTAGGGATCAATGGCTCGATGTCTAGTTGGCAGCCGGTATCAAGCAGAGTGCCCCAGGGGTCAGTCCTTGGAATTAATTGCACCCTCAGCAAATTCGCAGATGACACTAAACTGGGGGGAGAGGTAGATACGATGGAGGGTAGGGATAGGGTCCACAGTGACCTAGACAAATTGGAGGATTGGGCCAAAAGAAATCTGAGGTGGTTCAACATGGACAAGTGCAGAGTCCTGCACTTGGGATGGAAGAATCCCATGCAGCGCTACAGACTGGGGACAGACTGGCTAAGCAGCAGCTATGCAGAAAAGGACTTGGGGATTACAGTGGATGAGAAATAGAATATGAGTCAACAGTATGCCCTTGTTGCCAAGAAGGCTAATGGCGTATTTGGCTTCATTTGTAGGAGCATTGACAGCAAATCGAGGGAAGTGATTATTCTCCTCTATTCGGCACTGGTGAGGCCACATCTGGAGTACTGCATGCAGTATTGGGCCTCCCACTACAGAAGGGATATGGGCAAATTGGAGAGAGTTCAGCAGAGGGCAACAAAAATGATTATGGGGCTGGGGCACATGACTTATGCAAATAGGCTGAGGGAACTGGGGTTATTTAGTCTGCAGAATGGGGGGGGGGGGCAGAAGAGGGATTTGATAGCAGCCTTCAATTACCTGAAGCAGGGTTCCAAAGAGGACAGATCTAGGCTGTTCTCAGTGGTGGCTGATGACAGAACAAGGAGCAATGGTCTCCAGTTGCAGTGTGGGAGATCTAGGTTGGATATAGGAAAAGCTATTTCACTAGAAGGTTGGTGAAGCACTGGAATGGGTTACCAAGGGAGGTGGTGGAATCCCCATTCTTAGAGGCTTTTAAGGCCCGACTTGACAAAGCCCTGGCTAGGATGATTTAGTTAGGGTTGGTCCTGTTTTGAGCAAGGGTTTGAACTAGATGACCTCCTGAGGTCTCTTCCAACCCTAGTCTTTTAGGATTCTATATATAGAACTAGATTTTGGCCCTAATAGGGATCATCATGAGTAAGTGACAAAATAGTCAGAGATACTATTAGCTAGAGAGATACACCATAATCACATTTTTCTCTTACAGGGCATTTTTAAACCATGTGAGGCAAAAATGAGGAAAAAAAACAAGTTTTTCCAGAGGACTGGGAGAACATACTGCTTGCCTTTATGAACAAAGTGTCCCTTGGAGGTCAGTGGAAGATTTTGTTTATACTCTCTATTTATATTCTTTACCACAGAGTTTTATAAACCAAAATAGATTCAAAATTCAAGAGGTAATGCCATAGAGTTGGATTCATTCCATCTTTGACAACAATTTCAAACTGAAAGATTTCTGTTCTGCTTTAAAAACTGGATTCAGGTATAATTTCAAAATAACGACATTCCCTAAATTTCTATTATTAGTTTTGTATACATGTGTAAGTTGACTGAAATTAAACAAAGTAGATAGAGACTACCTTTATAGTCACAAATTTTAAACCTAACTATAGTGAGAAAGCAAATACTCTTAAGTTATATTCATTTATTTTTAGCCAGATTACCTTTCTTGGTTTATCCTTCCTCAAAAGATTCTATTATCAATCTGAAACAAATAAGTTCCCCGTTCTGAATTCTTTTCTAATCACCCACAATACTGAGTATGTATACTTATTGCAATCTGAAATTTATACTGCCTTAACTTACTGTCTTCCTACCCTCTCTTTTGTTAAGGAAACACTGCTGTTTCTAGTTTTATTAAATATAAATAGGAGCTAGAACAGTTGCTGTAAAGCTGATAGCATATACAGAATACATGCAGGTGCTGCATATGCAAGTGTGGCCTTCATGAGTTATATAAGTCACTTGAAACAAATGCAAACATAACATCTCTTTGTATTCTCTATTTATGCTGCTGGTAAGAGAGCTGCTTTACAGTAACAAGTGAGATCAAATAATTCAGCAAGATTTTAAACAAACTGAAATTAAATCTCAATATACAGACCAACATCAGTGAAATGTTAAGTATTAGAACAAGAGGCATATCTGCTACTATTTGGACGCCTCCCTAACATGGTAAAAGTAGGGACGTTTTCAGCCTTTTCCACCGTGAAGCTAGCCTTTCACTATGTGCACTATAGCACTGCATGGTGATCCTGTTAAACTAATCTTTCCTGCAAGGAACATCTACAATAAACAGTAGCTGCGACTTGTGCTAATTTGTACAAGCTCTCTCTATTATTTTATTGAAAAATATATTGGGATGGTGACACATTCCCCTCTGGTGTTATCTGGACTGGTGATCTCCTAGGCCTCTCCAATCCTTGACTCTGGGAGCCAGCCTTACTCTGCTCTGCTGTGAGAGCCCCCACTCCTGGGCTGTTCACGCACAGCCTCTGGCATGTAAGCTACTTGCAAGCAAATGACACTAACCAATATCTCCGGTCCCAGACACAACCCTAGGAACCTCTGTCTTGCAGTATCCAGTTATGCCCGCCGGATGTTGCAAGCTTATATAAATTCATCAATTTAACAAAGAAATTGATATGTAGCAGGCCTGTTATCCCAAGGGGTGCCTGTAACACACTTTGAACCAAATGCACTGCTTCAGGTAGAACAAAAACAAACAAAATTTATTAACTATAAAGATAGATTTTAAGTGATTATAAGTCAAAGCATAACAAGTTAGAGTGGTTACCAAAATAAAATAAAATATAAGCATACAATCTAAACTCTCAACCTTATTAGACTGGGCAGCAACTAGATTAAGCAGTTTTTCCTCACCCCACTGGATATTGCAGTCCTCAATATACAGGTTTGTCCTTTAAGCCTGGGCTAATCTTCTGTGTTGGAGTCTTGTCATCTTCTTCTCAGTGTCTTGGTTGCTTGCAGCATTGGTGGGGGCAGGAGAAGGCCCCAGAATATGTCCACTCTGCCTGTTTTATACTCTCAGTCCATATGCTTACAGAACACGAGTCCAGGCATGTCTGTGGGGCACTGCGGAGTCTCCAAGCAAGGTTGAGCAATTCCCCTGGTGGGGTCTCATGCAGGTGAGTCATTGCATTGTAGCTCCCTTGCTAGACAATGGCTGTTGATGGGTTATTTGACACCCCGCCTGGGCATTGGTTACTTTCCTTGTTGTTGCCTCTGGGAGCGAATATCTGTCTGATTCCACAACTTACAGCATGTTTTAGTGACCACCATATAATACAATTCTCATAACTTCATATGCATTAATGATATACATATATATGGATAGAGAAATGACTCAGCAGATCATAACCTTTCCCCTGATACCGTACAAGGCATGCTTTATATGTAAGATCACAATTATATGAAAATGAATAATATGGAGAATATACAATATGTTCCCCCAAGGTACAGACTGTCACAGATGGTATGGAACAGAAACATACTAGAAGAACTAGCTACAATATTCATTTCAAAGTGTTTATTATATATTTTGCCCAAAGAAAATGCAATACACTTAATAAAAGATTTGTTTCTGCATCAAATGCTGAACAAAATGCAAGCACGGCTGGGAGGCCATCCTTGAAAATGTTCAATTTTTCCATCCTCAGCCACCTGTCCTTCCATTCACAGGACTGAAGGGGACTTTTTGGTTGTGGTTGACAAAGTTACATGGATGTACAGCACCTGACAATGGATTTCCATTTCAGCAGAAATTTAGTAAAAAGAAAGAAGTCCTGTCCAGTCATGCTTTTATAAACTATCAGGAAAGAGCTAGTTAATAGTAGTCAATTCTCATTCCCGCCCTTCCTCCCCAACCCACCACATGAGATAGGCTGTAGCCTATTATAATAATCAAGTATAACTAGCTTCCAAAAGAAGTGTATTTATCCAGGCTGGCACTTGATCATAATTCTTTTCCATACTAAAAATGTACTTTGTGGGAAATGACGTACAATAGCTTGCAAGTCTCACACATGCCTCAAACAACTTTTGTGGAAAGAACACAGTAGTACAGGAAGTTTCAAATGCAATCTTTAGATGCATAAAAGTCTGTAGGAAAACATTATGGCTTCCAAAACAAAACAAAACCACCCAAAAACAGTGCGTGGTAATCAGGCTCCCTTACAGCCCATAACCACATACATGAACACGCCTAGTAGGAAGACTGAAGAACTTCTTCTGTCCAGTGAGCTCAACATTTTCACAAAAGATTATCAGTTCCATGAAAATATTAGGCATCTTAGAACATACCAAAGGCAGTCTTAAGGAGGAGGTTCTTCTCCTCGAATAGCTTTGTACTTGGCCATGTCCTCTGGGAAGACCTTAGTCAGCTCTTGAATCAATAAGCTTTTAAATTTCTAGAATGAAAAAAGATTTTAGAATATAAAAAAATTGGCCATATATTGGAGCCAGTCAAACAGAGTAAGTTATTCACTGAAATATTTGCAAATAATAGTCAACCAGGTCTACCATTCCTTGACCTCACTGAATGGTATTCAAGTCAGAAAAAACAAGTCTTACAAGACCCTTATTCATAGTAACTGCCTGAAATCTATTTTATATTTTCTATAAACTAAACTAGCAATCAAACTCTTTCAAGAAAGGTAAGGAAACTAGACTCTTGATAAGCTCTGGCGCAATGATGTCCAATTTGTGGCCCTCAAGTCTATCATTTTAAAGAAGAAAACCGGCACTTACTTAATTGAAAGTGTGCTGAACCATGTCCTGAAGTTTGTAAACTAAGAAGCCTGAATCAGCCCCCTTTCCACCATTTCCCCCAGTGCTTCCTAGCTCTTCTCTTGAAGCCTCAAGAGCAACTCTGATGTGAGCCAAGTTCCTCTGAGCAACTGCTGTCCCTTCCCTGATGCAACAGCTCAGCAACTCATCCGCTTGGTGCACCACAGCGGAAGGAGAGAATAGTTCTGACTTCCCTGCCAGGCTGTGGGAGCTTCAGGGAGAAAACAACAGAAGTTTGATTGATACTACTTGAGACCAGGGAAGCACCTAGCAAAGCACAGCGGATTTCCTTCCCTCACACAATCACAGGACAAGGGTAGGAAATCTCTAGTAAGGGAGGGAAAGATGCTGAGAACCAATCAATTATGGCTTCCTGAATCTTTATCCCAACCCTGAACGCAGATTAGAGCAACCTAGGAGTTTCTCTAATTTGTACTATGGTGTCCAATAACTGGCTATAGCCAGCATACAGCATACTCCAGTCACACCCTCTCCATCAGAAATACGACTTATATAGTTAAACATAAAACTATTATGCTAGATCACAATAGGTCCACCAAGCCTGATATTCTACCCAAAAAGAGCATCTTACACCCAGCACTTCAGAAGGAATAAAAAGAATAATGCACTTAGCCAAGTATGTAAGGCTACATCACAAGGCTGAACACAGACCACTGAAACCTGGAGATCAATTTATGTCTTGTAGCACGCATATTGCTGTCCTCTGTGCGTATTTAAATCTAGCTATTCTTCAGCTGCAGATTTTTTCTGAGTCTTGCTAAAAACTGTCTCAATATCTTTCAGTAATGAATTCCTAAGGCTGATTAAACATTAGGAAACAGGATGCCCACAATCTTATTGAAAAGAAACTACTAATTCAGACAAACACATTTTAACTAACATCAACTTGAACTTCCATTTAATATCATCTGCCACTGTGTGCCTCATCTCATACTGAAGATGATAAAATTCACAAAAGATGTATTTTACTGTTAGGTACAACAGTTTCTTGTTATACATCTATAACTATTATCCACACATCAGTGTTCCAAAGGCAATAAGGCCAAACAAGATTTGGAAAACATAACAATGCTTTTATTTAAGGGGAATAAGTGCAG
Organism: Lepidochelys olivacea; assembly: GCF_965140295.1. NCBI lineage: Eukaryota > Metazoa > Chordata > Testudines > Cheloniidae > Lepidochelys > Lepidochelys olivacea. The sequence goes on along the minus strand of NC_140412.1, from coordinate 146,187,873 downwards.
ACTGCTGTTACTACTAAAAGTTAGTAAAGTGTCCTCCATTCATGGGTTTAAGAGTGGGTTTGGGTTTTTTGTTTTTTTTTTAACTTTGATTTAATCCCTTTAGCATCACACAAGGGGAAAATACTGTTATGGGTTGGGTTAAACCTTGTTGAAACTGGTGTGGTTAAACTGCCCTTCACTCACGAAAAGTAGAAAAAATATTCAAACTCTTATGAAACCAGAAAGGTGGAACAATAGCAGCCTCCAGCCAAAACACAGACACATGCAAGGCACATGTGGATGGAGAGGCTTCACTGAATATTGCTTTAGCAGCGGTGTATGAGACAGGGAAGCAGCAAGAATACAAAACAAAAATCAGTGAAAGAGCAGAAAGTCAAGGACAAAGGCTTGCCTGGGAGCATGATAAAAGCCTAGAGATATTTTTATGCTGAGTGTTGGTTGAAAGAGGCTTGGAACTGTGAGCAAAGAAACTCTCTCCTCTTTGACTCCTGCTATGTTCAGGGAAACATGACTCTCTGAATTTTTTGTAAAATAAGCAGGAATGCATTGAAGATACCAAGCTCAATCAACAGTTTCTCCTCCTGACCAATACAACCCACAGGACCCTGAATTTTGGGGAACTGTTTAGGTCACACAAGGGTAACTATCAAATAACAGAAACCATCTTACTTTATTAGAAAGAGATAATTAGAAAGTATCCTCCATGTTTTTCTATTCTTAGAACTGTTTTATGGTGAATTTGCACACCATAGCCATGCTTAGGAAATTATACATTCAGTACCTATGGAATAGCAGTTGAAACAAAACCAACTAGCTCTTACACAGCACACTTTCCATCATTAGATATCAAAGTGAGGTGGCAGCTCTATGAACAGACTGTATAAAGAAGATTAGATTAGATGTGTGTTATGGCTATAGAAATGAAAGTTTGATTTTGTATTTAACCTTACCATAGAATTAGAGACCATAACTACAAAACAAGCTGCAACATTATCAGTTAAGATAAATAGATTGGAAATAAGCCGCAGTGCAACCCACTTAATGAAGAAAATCTGATAATCATTCCAAAAAGATGACAAGGCTTAGAAATACTTAAATATGGTTCCTATCCTTATTATAAAGAACACAATTATATTTTTAATACATCATAGAATATCAGGGTTGGAAGGGACCTCAGGAAGTCATCAGGCCAATGCTCAAACCACGGAACTATCCCTCCCCCCAAATTATACTCATTATACATTATACTCATCTTACCTTCATAGTGTCAATTTTGCCTTTTACTTGTTCATTTTTAGCCAAAGCCCTTTCCAAACACTCTTTAGTGTAAAGCTGGGGATTACGGCCTTGATCTATGTATCTGGAAATATGAAAGATGCCATGTAAGTGTATCATGTAAGTTAAGATATTCCTTATCTTCACTAAATACAGCAATGAGAAGCTCAATTACACTGAGTAAAAGAAAGGCATATACAAGTATGCTTTGTGTTCCTCCATCTGAAGCATGCATTCTAATATGTGGATTAGGCCAGCAGCTCCCAAACTGTGATCCAAGGAGCACCTGACAGTGATCTGCAAACATCTGGTGCTGGTTTTCAATGGCCGGCTGCTTCTAAGTGTCCAGACTTTTCCTTGTGAAGAGCCTAGAGGATTGTAGAATGTGCTGGGAATCAGCACCATGTGACTAGCTAACTCTCTCCAGACCACCAGTAAGTACATGAAAGCTGGAGAAGAAACAGGAGTCACCATCAGCAAATGGACCAGCAGTGAGAGCAAAGCAAAGTGATGTGACAACCGTAGCAAAGTGGTATACAGGGAGAAAGGAATAAAGCAGCTAGAACATCAAGGGAAGAACTGAGTAGACAGAAGTGGGGAGATGAAAAAAACCAAATATTCAAATTATCTTCTTTTAAAAAGGTCACACATTTACTTTATTAGAAAGTGCTAAAAAGGCATTAGTATTTCCCCAATTTTACTATGTCACAGAAACAATTACTATAGTTGCCACAAGGATGTTATGTGATTGAAAATAAATTGAAAGATATTGTCTCAAACTATTAAAATATAGACTGAACTATAAGAAAGTTTTGAAACCACCTGGTTTAGCCATCTACAAGTAGCAATACTATACACATTTCTCAGCTTGTCACATTTGAGGTCATTTAGAATTCATGAAATTGAATGACTAATGTGCTAACTCACTGAGCAGTATAAGTTGATTCACATAGCTCTGCCATTAAACTTTGGCCCAAAACTAGATCAGTAAGAGTATAACAGGTGAATGCAAAATTAACAACTGACTGCCAATTATGTAAATATATGCAGTGACTATGGCGTACAAAAACAGGGGCTCTGATAAAAAACAAACTAGTTTTCACTTGTAATCTAAAGCAAGATTTGAATCCTGAATAAAGAACCAGAGTGAGATGGAAAGCTATACACAGTACCAAGTAACTGAATTAGATAAGCTCTTTCCCAGCCTTGAGTTATGCAATTTATGCAAACATTAATGACAAAATAAACAGACGTGAAAATAGATGGATAACTCATAATTTGTCTTACTCTTTTTCCTTCAGATTCTTTAGGAATATTTCTAAAGTCAAATTAAACAAAACACAAAAACTGCAGTGGAAATGTCTAACACTACAAGATTAACTGTCTCTTCAATTTGATGATGTGTGGAGGTTGCTCCCCAGATGTAAAGTTACTTACTCAAAAACCTCTAAAGGTACGCTTATATCGTGAAGTTGCTGTCGGCACTTGTCAATATCTTGCAAGCCGGTAACCATAAAATTCCTGGGAAGAGAAAAATCATGTGGCTATAAAACCAGACCCAAATTAGTTACAAACATCCTTCTACATTTTCTCAGCTTCAAAGTATAACTGATCTCACTGCTGTTGGGTTGCTGCCTACAAGAGGCTGCAAGAATAAACAAGGGAATGAAAAGGTTCTCTGGAGGTTCTCATGGCACCTTTTCCATGTGCAGCCCTGGATTCCTAATGCACTTCTAAATCTAGGTCTTTGGTACACAGCACACCATACCGAGTATATGAGTCCCTTCCAAACAGAATTAATTAATCGTCACAGGACGCTCACAAAATAAATCATTATTGTTGCAATCACATGTCCCAGATTTGACCCTACTACAAACAGGTTTGGAAATCAGTATATTTTCCCGTCAGGCTGTACACTTGGCACCACTGCATCCTGTTGAATCATGCTAATAGACCATGCTTCAAAGTTTAGTTTACAGTTTATTTAAACCTAAGTATTGCTCTTCACACACCAATGCAACTGCACGTTAGAGACCTGCTCCCTGCTGATCACCACGCCACGTGACAGGCGTTACTTGACAGGTGGACACTGGTCCATCACCGACAGACCCGCCCTGACTACTCCTAGGCGAGACAGCGCCTGCAGGCGAGGAGGCGCCACAAGCCTCCCCACCCACAAGTGGTTACAGGCCGTCGCTCCTCCGGGAAGCGTCCCCACGCCCGCTTCCCATAAGGCCCCAGGGCGCCTGCAAGGGGCCGGCGCTGCCGCGTAGCGCTCGGCCGCCAGGGAGACGCCCAGCGCAGGGGCCACTGAGCCGGGGGCGGGCGCGGCGGGGGTCTCACAGCTTCTGGTTGAGCCCGGCCTGGCTGCTGGGCTGGAAGTCGCTGACGATGATGCCGAGCTGCCGGATGTTCTCCACAAACTTCTCCAGCTGCTCCTCCAGCGAGTCGAACTTCTCCGCCATCGCCCTGCGCCGCCGCCACTTCCGGTCGCGCGCCCGAGAGCGTCAGGGGGCGGGGCGAAGCCGGGGTTCCCGCCCTGCGACCCAGCGGCGGGCCAGGCCCGGGCTTCGGGGAAAGCGCCCCAGGGAGGGGGGCAGCTCCCCGGCCTCGCGGGCTCCTGCTCTGCCCTGGAACAACCCAAGGCGAGCTCCGTGGGAGTCGCCGGGCGTGGGCGCAGCTACGCTCCGGTCAATCTGCCCAGGCCATTAGGTGCCGCGGAGAAGCCACCTGACTGAGGGGCGTGGTGCCCTGGTTGCCATGCGGAGGTTGTTGCAGTGGGCGTGCGGACTTGGTCTGTGTCAAGACTAATAGGCCTCCCGCAGCTGTCCGGTAGCACCCTGTGCCCTTGCAGCACTGTCAGTTCCTAGCACCAGTGCTCAGGAGTCACAGAGAGAGAAAGAACATTAAGATGGGCCAGATTGGGTCAGGCCAAAGGTCCAAATAGCCCGGTGTCCTGTTTTCCAACAGTGGCCAATGCCAGGTTCCCCAGAAGGAATGAACAAAACCTGTAATCTTCCTTTTCTTTTTGTAATCGTCAAGTGATCCTTCCCCAATTCCCAGCTTCTGGCAAACATAGGCTAGGGACACCATCCCTGCCCATCCTGCTAGTAGCCGTTGATGGATCTAGATCTCCATGAACTTATCTAGTTCTTTTTTTATCTTATAACCATGTTATAGTCTTGGCCTTCACAACATCCTATGGCAAGGAGTTCCATAGGTTGACTGTGCATTGTGTGAAAAAATACTTCCTTTCATTTGTTTTAAATCTGCTGCCTATTAATTTAATTTGGTGATCCCTAGTTTTTGTGTTATAAGAAGGAGTAAATAACACTTCATTTTTTACTTTCTCCACACCAGTCATGATTTTATAGACCACAAGTATACCCCCCTCCTAGCCATCTCTTTTCTAAGCTGAAAAGTCCCAGCCTTATTAATCTCTCTTGATAAGGAAGCCATTTAATACCCCTAATCATGTTTGTTACCCTTTTCTGAACCTTTTCCACTATATCTTTTTGTGAGATGGGGCGACCACATCTGCACATAGTATTCAAGATATGGGCGTACCATGGATTTATATAGAGGCAGTATGAGATTTTCTGTCTTATTATCTATCCCTTTCTTAATGATGCCCAACATTCTGTTTGCTTTTTTTGACTGCTGCTGCACATTGAAAAAAAATTTTGCTAGCTGTCCTTCAAATTCTTTTTTGGCCTTCCTAATTATATTTTTACACTTCAGTTGCCAGAGTTCATGCTTCTTTCTATTTTCCTCACTAAGATTTACTTCCACTTTTTAAAGGATGCCTTTTTGCCTCCCACTGTTTCTTTTACTTTGTTGTTGCCATAAATATAAAGGGAAGGGTAAACACCTTTAAAATCCCTCCTAGCCAGAGGAAAAACCCTTTCACCTGTAAAGGGTTAAGAAGCTAGGATAACCTCGCTGGCACATGACCAATGAGGAGACAAGATACTTTCAAAAGCTGGAGGGAGGGAGAAACAAAGAGTCTGTCTCTGTGATGCTTTTGTTGGGGACAGAACAGGAATTGAGTCTTAGAACTTAGTAAGTAGTCTAGCTAGATAGATTATGATTTCTTTAAATGGCTGAGAAAATAAGATGTGCTGAATAGAATGGATATTCCTGTCTTTGTGTTTTTTTGTAACTTAAGGTTTTGTCTAGAGGGATTCTCTGTGTTTTGAATCTAATTACCCTGTAAGGTATTTACCATCCTGATTTTACAGAGGTGATTCTTTTTTACTGTTTCTTCTATTAAAATTCTTCTTTTAAGAACTGAATGCTTTTTTCCTTGTTCTTAAGATCCAAGGGTTTGGGTCTGTGCTCACCTATGCAAATTGGTGAGGATTTTTACCAAACCTTCCCCAGGAAGTGGGGTGCAAGGGTTGGGAGGATTTTGGGGGGAAAGACGTTTCCAAACAACGCTTTCTCAAAAATAAACCCGGTCAGACGTTTGGTGGTGACAGTGGAAGTCCAAGGGCAAAAGGTAAAATAGTTTGTACCTTGGGGAAGTTTTAACCTAAACTGGTAAAAGTAAGCTTAGGAGGTTTTCATGCAGGTCCCCACATCTGTACCCTAGAGTTCAGAGTGGGGAAGGAACCTTGACAGTTGAGTAGCCACATTGGCACCTTTTTGGTTCTGTTACTATGTTTTTTAATTTGGGATATTCATTTCTGTTGAGCCTCTATTATGGTGTCTTTAAAAAGCTTGCAGGGATTTTACTTTTGGCACTTTACCTTTTAATTTCTGTTTAACTAACCTCCTCATTTTTGTGTAGTTCCCCTTTCTGAAATTAAATGCTACAGTGTTGGGTTGCTGTAGTGTTTTCCGTGCCACAGGAATGTTAAATTTCATTATATTATGGTCACTATTACCAAGCAGTCCAGCTATATTCACCTCTTGGACCAGATCTTGTGTTCCACTTGGGTCTAAATCAAGAATTGCCTCTCCTCTTGTGGGTTCCAGAACCAGCTGCTCCAAGAAGCAGTCATTTCAGGTGTCAAGAAACTTTATCTCTGCATCCCGTCCTGAGGTGACATGTACCCAGTCAATATGGGGATAGTTGAAATCCCCCATTTTTATTGAGTTATTAATTTTAATAGTCTCGCTAATCTCTCTGAGCATTTCACGTCACTGTCATCATCCTGGTCAGGTGTTCAGTAATATATCTCTACAGCTGTATTCTAATTATTCAAGCATGGAATTACTATCCATAGAGATTCTATGGTACAGTTTGGTTCATTTAAGATTTTTACTTCTTTTGATTCTATGCTTTCTTTCACATATAGTGCCACTCCCACACCAGCACGACCCGTTCTCTCCTTCCGGTATATTTTGTACCCTGGTTTTACTGTGTCCCATTGATTATCCTCATTCCACCAAGTTTCTGTGATGCCTGTTATGTCAATAGCTTCATTTAATATGAGACACTCTAGTTCACCCATCTTATTATTTAGGCTTCTAACATTGGTATTTAAACAGTTTAAAAACTTGTCACTTTTTAGCTGTCTGCCATTACATGACATAATTGAATGGGACTTTTTTTCATTTGACTGTTTTTCATCAGATCCTACCTGTATTTTATCATCTTCCATACTCTCCGCCTTACTAGGACATTGAGATCTCCATGAATAGATCCTCCCCTAAGGGATGTCTCTGTCTGAACCACATGCTCCTCCACACCTGTTGGCTTTCCCCCAGCCCTTAGTTTAAAAATTGCTCTATGACCTTTTTAATTTTAAGTGCCAGAAATCTGGTTCCATTTTGGTTTAAGTGGAGCCCATCCTTCCTGTATAGGCTCCCGCTTTCCCAAAAGTTTCCCCAGTTCCTAATAAATCTAAACTCCTCCTCCCTACACCATCATCTCATCCACACACTGAGACCCTGCAGTTCTGCCTATCTAATTGGCCCTGCGTGTGGAACTGGAAGCATTTCAGAGAATGCTACTATAGAGGTCCTGGACTTCAATCTCTTACCTAGCAGCCTAAATTTGGCTTCCAGGACCTCTCTCCTATCCTTCCCTATGTCACTGGTACCTATATGTACCATGAACCCTGGCTCCTTCCCAGCACTACACATAAGTCTATCTAGATGCCTCGAGAGATCCGCAGCCTTCGCACCAGGCAGGCAAGTCACCATGCAGTTCTCCTGGTCATCGCAAACCCAGCTATCTATGTTTCTAATGATCAAATCGCCCATTACTAATACATATCTCTTCCTAATAACTGGAGTTCCCTCCACTGGAGAGGTATCCTCAGTGCGAGAGGATACCACAACATCATCTGGAAGGAGGTTCCCCAGTATGGGATCATTTCCCTCTGCTCCTGTTGGATGTCCTCTGTCAGGGTTCCCTCCCCACTCTGAACTCTAGGGTACAGACGTGGGGACCTGCGTGAAAGACCCCCTAAGCTTATTTGTACCAGCTTAGGTTAAAAACTCCCCAGACACAAATTCTCCCTTGTACCTTGGGTTTAAGTAACACTGCCACCACCAAGTGATTTAACAAAGAACCAGGGAAAAGGACCACTTGGAGTTCCTCTTCCCCCAGCAATCCCCGCAAGCCCTTACACCCCCTTTCCTGCAGAGGCTTGAGAATAATATCCTAAGCAATTGATTACAAAATGATCAAAGACCCAAACCCCTTGGTCTTGGAACAATGGAAAAATCAGTCAGGTTCTTAAAAGAAGGATTTTATTAAAAAAAAAAAAAAGAAAGGTAAAAATTATCCCCGTAAAATCAGGATGGAAAATACTTTACAGGGTATTCAGATTCAAAACACAGAGGATTCCCCTCTGGACAAAACCTTAAAGTTACAGAAAACAGGAATAAACCTCCCTCTTAGCACAGGAAAAATTCACAAGTTAACAAAAGATAAACTAATCCACCTTGCCTGGCTTTCCTATACTGGTTGCAATATTGGAGACTTGGAGTGGGATGGGTTGGAGAAGATGGATTTCTATCTGGCCCCTCTCAGTCCCAAGAGAGAACCCCCACACAAAACAAAGAGCACAACAAAACCTTCCCCCCCAAGATTTGCAAATATCTTCTTTCCCCATTGGTCCTGTTGGTCAGGTGCCAACCAGGCTGTTTGAGCTTCTTAGCTTCTTACAGGTAAGGAGAAATTCTAGGCTACCCTTAGCTGTATGTTTATGACATCCTCCTTCCCTGAACTGACATCCTCCTCAACAGCACAGAGGCTGTCAGACCAGGTGTGGGACCATTCTACTGTGTCCTGGAAAGTCTCATCTACATACTCCTCTGTCTCCCTTAGCTCCTCCAGTTCAGGCACTTTAGTATCCAAAGCCTGTACATGGTCTCTGAGAGCTAGGAGCTCCTTGCACCGAATACACACATAAGCCACCTGCTCACAGGTAATCATATATGCTGCATTTGGTGCAATAAACTGGATAGCCCCTACTCTGTTGTTGGACTTCCGCCTGCACTATCTTTTTACTCCTGAAGCTTGTTCTTTTGTTGTTGTTTTGTTTTTATCAGGGGGTGTTTTTGGCTTTAAGTTTAAAGAATGGTAAGTGTATCTAGCCCGCACTCACAGTCCCCCTGTAAAGTCCCTCGCAAAATTTCCCTGGTTAGCCACTCCTGTTCCCTAGCTCCTCTGGTCGCTTAAGAGCAGGCTTTTTAAATCCCTGGTCTTCCTGAGTAGCCCTGCCCCCTGGTTAAGAGTTGATGGTGCTAAAGGGTTTTAGGATCAAAGCCTCCTTAAGAAGCTCTCAACCTTGCCTAGAAGGTCACTAGGCTCAGCACATACATGGTCAGCACATGGTCCCCCAAACAAACAGACCACACAGTATATTTCAGTCAAGCAGCATCTGTGAGCCATTGTAATATCTCTGGGGCACCATGGAGCCAAAGGGCATGGTATCAAAATGATAGCGACCAAACGACATGGCAAAGGCAGGTTTCTCTTGTGATTCTGATGTGAATGGGATCTGCCATATCGCTTGGTTAGGTCTAACATGGTGATATATCAGGCCTCACCTAGCTGGTCTAGTAATTCTTCCATTCGGGGCATGGGTAAACATCGAATTTGGAGATGGCTTGACTTTTTTGAAACCTATGCAAAACTGGATAGTACCACCTGGCTTTGGGACCAATACAACCAGACTTCACCATTTGTTGCAGGATTCTTCAATGCCCCCTGTTTCCAACATCACATGGACCTCTTGCCTCATGGCCTCCCACATTCTTGAAGGGAGTGACCATAGGTTCTCCTGGACAAGGTACTGGTTCTGTTTGGATATGGTGTTGCATGAGATGATTCCACCCTGGCTGGGAGACAAACACGGTTGAGAAAACTTTTACAAGGCTTCTCACTTAGGCTTTCTGTTCTGGGTAGAGGTGTTCCCGCATCTGTATAGGGTTTGGGTCCAATGAAGTGGACACTTGGGGACTGGGTCTGGCTCAGGGGGATAAGGAGCAATAAATAACCTCTCTTGCTCCTTCCATGGCTTCAGAAGGTTAACGTGGTAGATCTAGGTTAGTTTCCTCTTATTGGGCTGCCTGATTTTGTAGTTTACTGGCCCAGCTTGGGGTATGACTTTGTATGGGCTTGCCATTTAGGGCAAGTAACTTAGACGATATACTTGGAAGTAGAAGAAGAACCCGATCTCCCAGCTTAAACATGCACCTATACATCCTTTTCTTATAGGTTCTCTCCTGGGCCTGTAGGTTACATGCATTAAAGCCAACTATTATGGCTAAATCTCATGAACAACAAACTGGCATTCAACATAAACAAAACCCAAGAAAACACTATGATTCACTAATAATAAGATATGATAACAAAATAATATGAATCAAACCAAAAGAAAACATATTGTGCAATAAAACAAGCTAGTAAATTGGCCTTATGGGCTACAGCACCAACCTTACATTTTAGGGGCAGAAAGAAGTATGCAATGATAGAAGTATCCACTAAGGAGGTTTTCTGTGGCAAAGGACCCTAGGGTTTCGAGCCTCTCCTGAAGTTTCAGAATATACTTTATCACATTCTTCATCCTAGGAGACTGTTCCTCCCCCATCTCTTGGATCAGGTCAAGTATTTCCTGGCATTGTCTCTCACGTAAGAGTTCAAATGGGGAGAATCCAGTAGATAACTGGGGAACTTCTCAAATAACAGGGGAGGAATCAGCTGATCCCAATGTCAGGGATCCTGAGGAATATTTTTTTTTTAACATTCTTTTCAGGGTCTGGTTGAATTGTCCAACCAGACCATCCATTGGTGGGTGATAGACAGATGGACATAAAGACTTGATTTTTAGTAGATTGCATACTTCTTTCAGCCCCTAAGATGTAAGGTTGGTGCTGTAGCCCATAAGGCCAATTTACTAGCTTGTTTTCTTGCACAATATGTTTTCTTTTAGTTTGATTCATATTATTTTGTTATTGTATCTTATTATTAGTGAATCATAGTATTTTCTTGGGTTTTGTTTATGTTGAATGCCAGTTTGTTGTTCATGAGATTTAGCCATAATAGTTGGCTGTAATGCATGTAATCTACAGGCCTGTATCCTGTATGATTAGCTAGAGCAAGTTAGTCTGAGTGTTTGCAACCTTTGGCATAGATAAATGGTCTTCTGGTTCCCCCCCTCTACTTTGGGGAACTAAACAAAGAACTGAATCTGTTTACCTTAGGTCTGGAGCAGACCAGTAACGACAGGGCACACCACAGGACATGGTAGTCCTGAGTTAGGCCACGGTTAACGGTTTCAGGAATGAGATAATCAATACTAATATGTATGAGTCTATGTCTGTAGGGAGGTCTTCCTGTTTGCCCTTGCACTATGGGACCCCTGTGCCCACAAATCAGCCAGAGACCTCTTCTGGGTGCAGTCACCAGTGCCTTTTATTTACAGTGTCAGCTCCCACTGTCTATTTACAGACTGCTCCAAACTAGCAACCTGGGGGACAGCTAGCTTCTCCAGCAAGCAGGGACACACAGCCCTTGGCTCCTCCCTTTCCTTTCTCTCCCCCCTTCACTTCCTTCCTGCCAGCCCCATATAGCCCCTGGCTAATGAGGCTCGCAGGTGCTTCCCTTCTGTCAATTAGGCGTGGCCTCCCCCCTTATGAACCGCCAGGTCCGGTCGACCTCGGCCCCTCTGCCCGGGGGGGGGTCCTCCGGGGAAGTTCCCCACTCTTGGCCAGGTGATGCCCGGCATCCTCCCCTGGGGTTTTTTCCATCTCCCACCCGCAAAACGTACATTGCTCGGGGGGTGGCTGCCCCCATAGTTCCACCTCTGCCTGCAGGTCGTCACACCAGTCGCACCCCTGCAGGTGTCCCATCCCCTGTACGGCCTTTATTTTTGGAAGGGGGTCAGAATCCATCCCACTGTCCTGCGGGACCCTCTGTGCCTCCGTTTCCCCTACACCACCCTGCTGGTTCTGGGTCCCCTCCCTGGGGAGTGGTGTTGTGGAGTGTCCCAATTGCCCCCTCTTGTCTTACAAGGGGCTGAGGCTGGCCGGCTCCCCCATACACCCTTCCTGCAGGTCTAATTGATCTGGGCTCTGTTGTCCAGGATTCTCTTCTTTGCTATTTCTGGGACTTTGCTCATCTTTCCCACTTGGGATCCTTGGTCTAGGGATATCTGCCTCCTCCTTCAGGGCACCTCGCCGCTTCTTCCTAGGTAGTGGGCCCCAGTCCCTACCTAACACCACCGGGTATGGTAGCCCCTTCAGCACCCCAACCCGCTTCCATTTGAAGTGGCCCCTCACTTCTAGGGGCACCTGGGCCACCGGACAGGACCTCTTGTCCCCATGAATACACTCGAGGGCCAGCCTTGCCCCCGCGATCAGCCAGTGCGGCTTCACCAGCCCCCTCTGTACAAGCAAACAGGCTGACACGGTATCTATCAGGCCTGTTTGGGTGTTCCTCCCAATTCTCACTGGGATGGTGGACCGTTTCTGCCCCCCTTTCTGCCCCCCCAGCTTGAGTCCAGCCAACCTTTACAGGTTCAGTGCTCCCCCCGGGGGCCCTCTGCCTCGATATATTCCTCCATCAACCTGACCACTGCCTCGACAGTGACAGGCTGGTGACGCCTCACCCAGACATGGATGTTCTTGGCGAGGCTCTGCAGCAATTGTTGTAGGACCAACGTGTCCATTGTTTCGCCCACCATGCATGTATCCGGCCTCAGCCAGTGAGTGGCCCAGTCCATTAGTCTCTGGGCATATGCCCACAGCCACACTGCCACCATCCATCGGGTCACCCAGAACTTTTGGCGGTACCACTCTGTCAACAGGCCCACCTGGTCTAGAATGGCCGCCCTCACTGCCTCATAGTTCTGGGCTTGTTCGTTGCTCAAGGCCATATAGGCTGCTTGTGCCTCTCCCGTTAGGTATGGAGCCAGTCGGAGGGCCCAGGTTGCCCTCTCCCACCCGGTGCATGTGGCTATCCGCTCAAAGGTCCTGAGAAAGGCATCCGGATCATCCACTGGGCTCATTTTACAGAGTCCCCAGCCCAGCGGCCAGATGGCATCCCCTCCTGCAGAACTCACCACTCTTTGCAGGAGCTGCTGTTGCATGCCGGTCTGCTCCTGTATGAACTCTTGCAGACTCTGCTGTTGCTTTGCTTGCCAGGTCAGTAAGGCCTGTCTCTCGGCCTGGTGGGACTGAAAACTTTGCAGGGCCTGCTGCATCTGCTCCTGCTGTTTGAACAGCCATTGCAGGGTCTTCTCCATATCTGGGCTGCCAACCACATTCACTAAAAGAAAAGGAGTACTTGTGGCACCTTAGAGACTAACCAATTTATTTGAGCATAAGCTTTCGTGAGTTACAGCTCACTTCATCGGATGCATACTGTGGAAAGTGTAGAAGACCTTTTTATATACACACAAAGCATGAAAAAATACCTCCTCCCACCCCACTCTCCTGCTAGTAATAGCTTATCTAAAGTGATCACTCTCCTTACAATGTGTATGATAATCAAGTTGGGCCATTTCCAGCACAAATCCAGGTTTTCTCACACACACCCCCCACCCATCACACACACAAACCCACTCTTCTGCTGGTAATAGCTTATCTAAAGTGACCACTCTCCTTACAATGTGTATGATAATCAAGGTGGGCCATTTCCAGCACAAATCCAGGGTTTAACAAGAATGTCGGGGGGGGGGGGGTGTAGGAAAATACAAGGGGAAATAGGTTACCTTGCATAATGACTTAGCCACTCCCAGTCTCTATTCAAGCCTAAGTTAATTGTATCAAATTTGCAAATGAATTCCAATTCAACAGTTTCTCGCTGGAGTCTGGATTTGAAGTTTTTTTGTTGTAATATCACAACTTTCATGTCTGTAATCGCATGACCAGAGAGATTGAAGTGTTCTCCGACTGGTTTATGAATGTTATAATTCTTGACATCTGATTTGTGTCCATTTATTCTTTTACATAGAGAATGTCCAGTTTGAACAATGTACATGGCAGAAGGGCACTGCTGGCACATGATGGCATATATCACATTGGTGGATGTGCAGGTGAATGAGCCTCTGATAGTGTGGCTGATGTTATTAGGCACTGTGATGGTGTCCCCTGAATAAATATGTGGGCACAGTTGGCAACGGGCTTTGTTGCAAGGATAGGTTCCTGGGTTAGTGGTTCTATTGTGTGGTATGTGGTTGCTGGTGAGTATTTGCTTCAAGTTGGGGGGCTGTCTGTAGGCAAGGACTGGCCTGTCTCCCAAGATTTGTGAGAGTGTTGGGTCATCCTTCAGAATAGGTTGTAGATCCTTAATAATGCGTTGGAGGGGTTTTAGTTGGGGGCTGAAGGTGACGGCTAGTGTCATTCTGTTATTTTCTTTGTTAGGCCTGTCCTGTAGTAGGAGACTTCTGGGAACTCTTCTGGCTCTATCAATCTGTTTCTTCACTTCCGCAGGTGGGTATTGTAGTTGTAAAAATGCTTGATAGAGATCTTGTAGGTGTTTGTCTCTGTCTGAGGGGTTGGAGCAAATGCGGTTGACTCTCGAATCCCAGACAAGCCCACACATGTAAGGGGATCTTCCTGTTTGCCCTCACACTATGGGACCCCTACACCCACAAATCAGCCAGAGACCTCTTCTGGGTGCAGTCACCAGTGCCTTTTATTTACAGTGTCAGTTCCCACCACCTTCTATTTACAGACCGCTCCAAACTAGCAACCTTGGGGACAGCTAGCTTCCCCAGCAAGTAGGGGGACACACCCCTTGGCTCCTCCCTTTCCTTTCTCCCCCACCTTTGCTTCCTTCCTGCCAGCCCTATATAGCCCCTGGCTAATGATGCTCGCAGGTGCTTCCCTTCTATCAGTTAGGCAAGGCATACTCAGCCAGCCCCAATTAATGCTTCTTAATTGGAGCGAGGCTAACAGAGGACTGGCTCAGGACCTCCTGGCCAGCACCCTGTTACAATGTCATAATATGTTAACCTATAGAGTAAGTGTACCCAAAGATTTATGTGGGTGAGGAAATAAGATTTGGGCATGGTAGGTTGGGCCTAGATTCTGGCAGTGGGCAGTACCGGGACCCTATAAGAGAGCAAACAACCATGCAGGGTAGTCGCTTTTTCCTATCTTCTGTCAAGCTATCAACTCAGCTTCGCAATACAGGCTAGCTACTCAACACTCGAACCTAGTCCCTACCAATTTGCGAAGCCTGGACCATCAGTTCCTCGGGCATGCCAGAGATGAGGCTGGTCCTCTGTCTCCTACCACCAGGTCTTCAGGGAAGGGTGTGAGTATGCTAGCTTAAGTAGTCTTTTAGAATAGATATTTACCACCAAGGATCATAGAATTGTATTATTTCTTGGTGACTCTGTGTTTTGTAACGTTAATTCTTCTTTCATTCATTTTAATAAAGACCTTAACAAGTTGGTATTATCCTCAGTATAAGTGTCCTTGCCATACACTCTGAGAGTCCTCTCACGATGTGTGAACTCTATGTGTTCTCTATCCCTGTAGCCTGAATTGGGACAAGAACCTTAAATGTCTTCTGATCAGAGCAGGGGTGAGTCATAATAAACCTGCCCATAAATTCAGGTCAACAGTTCCTTGACCAGTGAGGATTTTCTTAGGTACTCCTACTCTGAGAAAGCCTTTTAGCAGTTCAACTGAAATAGTCTTTTAATTGGGTTTGCACAGTGGGATTGCCCCAGGATAGCAGTTAGTATAAAATCAAACTATAACAAATACTTGCTTTTACCTAGCTGCACTTTTTTCTAAGGGCCCAATGATGTCCATCCTGACCCTTTCAAATGGGATGCTGACAAAGAGAGTGGGACAAGAGGGACTTTTTTCACTTCTTTAGGTCCTATTAGTTGGCATTTGGGGCAGGATTTGCAGAAATCTTTAATTTTTGGTGAATCCTGGGCCAAAAGAAGTATTTCAGAATCCTGGCCAGGGTTCTATCTGTTTTTCCAGACCCGCTTCTGACCCCCTCTGTGGGAGCCCTTTAACAGGAATATGGAGGGGGCAGGTCTACCATCACCCACCAGACCCCATAGGGTACTGGATCTCCAGGAGCGGGTCATGCAACATCAAACTGAGAACCATCTGCTGCAGTCCCAAGTGGTACAGCTCCTAGCAGAAAATCAGACACTCCGTGAGCAGCAGGCATGGTCCCAGGAGGAAATTTCTGTATTTCAGGCCTGGGCTAAGCCACTGCCCTTTGAACTGAGCTCTGCAGTACTGAACATTTTGATGGGGACCTCCTTGACTTCAGGGAGTTCCTTAACCTTAACAGTCCGAACTTCACAAAATAATTCATTTTATAAATTGACGCTTCAGAAGTGGGACTCGGTGCCGTCTTGTCCCAGGAAATAAATGGAGAGGAATTCCCAGTACTCTGCTTGAGCTCAAGCTGTTTCCCTCGGAACAGGCAGATTCTGTAATAGAAAAGGAAGGTCTCACTGTTAAATTGGTTGTGGACTCTCAGCAATGTTACCCATTCAAGCCTGTCACCGACCATGCCCCCTTGAGGTTGTTAAATGCCATGAAGGACACAAATGCTCAGCTTATGTGTTAGTACCTGTCTCTCCAGCCCTATTCTTTCCGAATTCAGTATTACTTGGCATATATAATCTGGTCAAGCCAAGCCACAGTGTTCTTATCAACGATATTCAAGGCAAGAAGATTTCCAGCTCTCTGCCCACTTGTGCATGATGGAAATGGAGGACACTCAACACAGTCTTACTTCCACTTGGTATCAGGTGCCACAGACAACAATAATCAGCCATAGTCCCCATACTGCATTCAGAACTCTGTCAAGTACTTCAAAGGAGTGTGGCTGAATGCCGAGGCATATGTCACCTGCATAAACAAACTTGTGAGACCCAGTATGTGGTAGGCCATTCGAATATAAGTTGAATAATGTTGGAGACAATATGATCCTTGCAGGAGGTCATTCTTCTGGTGTCTCCAAGCATTTGTTCTATCACCAATATGTGCACAGAGATGGTGATTTCTCAGAAAGAGAGCCATTGCACATACTAACCAACTTGGCATAGTTCTAGACAATTTAATCAAAAGACCCATATGCCAAACCATATTGTATGCTGCAGTCAGGTCAAGGAAAACTGAACCAGTCTTCAGTTTATGTTAGAATCTATTTTTGATTAAAGTTGTAAGTGCCAGTACTTGATCACATGTACTACGAGCACAGCAAAAACCAGCTTCCTCTGGTGCCAGCATGCCTTCCACAGATGGTGAAATGAGGGACAATGAATCAGTGTGGGGGACAGTGGACCAGCATTCATGACACATCCCCCATAAGTAGCCAGATGCAGCTTGTCTGCCATCTAGAGAAACGGACAATCCAACTAGCAGATTGAATTCAAGAATTAGTGTGCATATCAGTCAACTGGTCAAACAGGTTCCAGATGATAATTTTCCAAATTCAGTATAGAGTCAGAAAAATTCACCAAAATACTGATGTTTTCTCCCAGGAGTGGGGGAACATCCCAATGGCCCTGGGTCCCCAGGTTTTATCTTGAGGTAGAGGGGGTGTGATGTGTTATACAAACCCCACACTGGGCAACAAAGGGTTAAGGTGCTTTGTCCTTGCCCTACCCTGCCACACCTGCAAGAGATGCACACACTAGGGAAGGAGTTAAAAGGGAGCAGAACAGTTCATTTTTGGGCAGCTCAGGGAAGAGAAGGGACCTCTACCTTGCAGCTCCTGAAAAAGGCAGGATCTTTCCCTCAATGATTGTCCCTTCCTGAGGAAAGGGAGGGCCTGCTTCTGTTATACCTGGAGAGAGAGACATTCCCCCCCTCTCACCTACTAGCCCAGTTTATTTGAGTTGATTCCTTGTGTTTTGTTTATGGACTACCCCTTAAGGGAAAAGACTTTGAACTGACCTAGCTGGAGGGTCAAGACACAAGAAGAGGCAGCTGCTGCCCCAAGAGGGAGAGAGCTGCCATGCCCAGCTGCAAAGAGGCGCCAAGCGCTGAGCTGATCACCTTCATGTTTTTCTATTGCAAACTGTGAATTTTTGACAATAGTGGGGTGGTAGAAAGTGTCTCAGGGAGGGCAGCCTTAGGTGTTCCTGGGTGTCAGACACTTTTTGTCACCCTTACAGGGCCCTTGGCTGGGCTGGACTCTGAGGGAATGGGGAAGCCTGGACTCCCTTACCAAAACTGCCCTCAGTATGTCAAAGGGCCTAAGCCCCTGACTACAAGGCAACACTCCTTGCAACTGAAAACCATCAGAGAAGGGTGTCCGGAATTAAGTATAATAAAATAGAACTCCTTGGCACAGAGGTAAATGCAAAATAAATGTAAACAAGTACTATTCTAATAAAGGTTCTGCACTGCATAAACTTTAAACAGAAAAACAAAACAAAAATCCCAAACCCCTTAAGTGGCATTTTCCAGCAAAAAGCAGTTAACGTGTTCTAGCCATTGTCAAGAGTTGCCAAGTTGTCATGAAATCAGTCCTTAGTGTCAGTCCAGTTGCTGACTGCTCCTCTGTAAAAGTAGGCAGAATGCCATTTGAACAAGACTGTTTACAAGGTTACATAATTATATAATTTCTAAACTACTTCTCATACTGAATAGATGAGGGATGTTGGTTCAAGGCACAGTGAATGTCATATTACTTACTGAGAGGGAAGACAAAATAAACATTATCTGTTTTTAAGAGATTATTAATTTTAAACTGTATGTTGGGTAAAGAGGTACAGTTGGGTTGTATCTCACAATGAACTAATCATAGATAAATGCAAATATAGTGAAAAGATGGGAACATTTTCAAGTTTTGCCTTTTCAAAAGCACAGCTATAATATATTCATATACTGGATCAGGTTCATTTTGTAGAATATCAGGGTTGGAAGGGACCTCAGGAGGTCATCTAGTCCAATCCCCAATTTTTGGCCCAGATCCCTAAATGGCCCCCTCAAGGATTGAACTCACAACCCTGGGTTTAGCAGGCTAATGCTCAAACCACTGAGCTATTCCCTCACCCCATAGCTCAGTGGTTTGAGCATTGGCCTGCTAAACCCAGGGTTGTGAGTTCAATCCTTGAGGGGGCCATTTAGGGATCTGGGCCAAAAATTGGGGATTGGTCCTGCTTTGAGCAGGGGGTTGGACTAGATGACCACCTGAGGGCCTTTCCAACCCTGATATTCTATGATTCAGGCAGTACAAAAAGGTGGAATTCACCAAGGAGAGAGTAGGCTGTGGTACTTCTGCTGACCCATCCCCGAAATTTCTGCTGCAGGGAAGTCAACTCTAAAATTTCTATAAACCATTTCAGTACATCTGCAATCTGGCCTGGCCTTACATCCTCACTGTGTGGATGGTGCTGGCCTGCTCCATGTCCTAAAGTGGCAATGGAGACAGCTTGCACAGTTACACATCCACTCCTGTGGACTTTCTGCTGCTGGGGACTGATTTCTTCTAGTTTCTAGGCAATGAGTGAATTTGGCCCAGAACCTTTGCCAAATCTAGATCAATTAAAGCATCTGTCAGCAAGAGATTTAATGGAAGCTGAATGTCAAATGTGGTTTATACAAGGTCTTAACTACTAAATTAATGAATTTAATTTAATTAGGTTATTTGTACAATGCTTTGAAAATTAAAAGTGGCATGAATGCATTGCTAGATATTGTTACTAAAAAGCATTAATAATAAGTTGGAGGGTCTAAACTTGTCCTGTTCCTATTTAAGAAAAAAATTGCTTGTCAATGAAAGATCTAAATAGATAATTGAATGGTTCAAGAGGTTAGTATCTGTAATGTCCTCCTGGCCTGATGTCTGGGAAGATGACAGTACAGGAACAAGCTAGACCAGTGTTACAAACTATCATTATAAAACTAAATCTTAAAAGACTGAGTAAGCAGGAGGCAATAGGGTTGTGAGAAAATCTCACCCTGCTTTTCCAGTACAGGGACTGGGAAGCAAAACTCCTTATCGCACTCAGCAGAGGTGACATTTGGGATCCTCAATAGTCACTGCAGCTGATCCCTGCAAAACCCATCTGAAAGGCAAAAGTCCTCCAAAACTCAGTAATCATGAACAAAGGCCACATCTACACTGGTAAATTTAGGATCCATAACTGATCACCACTACAGCTTCAGTGGCAGGAACAATGGCATAGGCTGTATTGTAAACAGGACTCTGGATTAGACAATATGATGGTAAAAATGCCTCAGTCCTGTCTACACTACAGCCTTCAACATTACTACTATCAGTGAAGCTGCAAACTGGAGGATTATGGGTCCTAATTTCTAGTGTAGACAGGACCTCACAGTGCAGCTGTTGCCTTTACCCCTCAGCAGGGTATGATTTGTAACTGCATGAAGGGGAAAGACTTGAAGACCATTGTGAAAGCCATTACCATCCCCATAGATCTCAGATCATCTGCAAGGAGAGCTAACACTCCAGTCTTCCCCTCTCTTAGAAGCATGGATCCTTAAGACTCCCATACTGCAGTTACAGATTGGAGTGCTATATGAGAGACATAGAAGCCGTGTGGTGAGCTATTACTGCAAGGAAAAGCATTAATTAAAAATTAGCATGGGCTGTTCACACACAAAAAAGAGAGAGAAAGGATACAAAACAAAAAAGGGAAAGTAAACAAGAATCAAATAATGACTTTAAAACAAAAAAGAAAAATAGGCAACCAAACTAATAAATACAATTTTTAAAAAGAGAAAATGAGCAAGCCTCAAAAGAGCACCAAAAATTAATGAGTCAAGGATTAAAATTAACAGCACGAGCTGAAAGTAGTCAAGGAAACCATGGCAATTGGGTCCATCTCTAATGAAATAATGTACTCTTGCAATAAAGATTTATGAATAGAGGCTACCATTTGGCCTTGGGGTTTACTATTAACACTAAGAATTCACTCTAGCTTCAGTTTTATGGATTATAACATCACCGGAACCCATACGTGCTAGAACCAGGGGTGCTGGGGGTGCTGCATTCCCCCTTGGATTGAAGTGGTTGCCATTACAGACAGGGTTTATAGCTTGCTTCAATGACTCTCAGCATCCCCACTATACAAATTGTTCCAGCACCCCTGCCAAAACCCCAGGATGGAATTACAACCTTAGACCCCCTGCTCCACAATCATATTCACTAGTATAGAGCTTTACACTTCTTGAAAGCTACAGTGGAACTCCAAACAGGAACTCCTAGCAGATCTGACTGCAGGATCATGGCCTTATCAATCACAGTTGAGCGGCAGAATTACCAAAAGGCAGCCCTCCATCATCCTTACCCCCCATTTAAATTAGAGGCTCTAATTTGCAGGACCTCAGACATGCTTCAATGCAAAAAACTTTGCCCATTTCCCCTTCCTATGTCTTATTTCCAAAAGTAACTTAGGTACTTAAGGTCAGACATTCCATGCTATTTAGGCATCTAAAGATGTAGATAGGTTGGCTAGGTTCCTAACTCCCATTGATTTCAATATGTGCTGAGCACATGGACACTTTTGAAAATCCCACTAGGAGCCTATCTGCATTTTAGGCACCTACATTACTTTAAAAATATGGCCCTAAGAAACTTTTTAAAATGGGACTTAGGCTCCTACATTGGGTAGGAGCTTTGGAAATGTTACCTTATATCTTTAAATTAAGACCATTGTGAGGGAGGGGAACAAAACAATAAATCAAATACAAAATAAATGTCAGTAGAAAAAAAGCAAATAACTAGAGGCAAAATGTGAACTGTCAAAATATGTTGTAGAATTAATGCAGAATGTGCACTGATTCCTATGATGCCAGTCTCTATCTGAAGAATGCACTAGCAATAACATTCATCTTCTTTCTTTTTTCACATCAGCTACTTGGTAAATTAGCCCGTTATTTCAATTGAGCAACTATAGCAACATAGACTACATTTACTTATCTAATATGCAAAGTACAGACTGACAGAGAAAATGCTAATGTTATACTGGTACAGACTTACTTGTACTTTACTGCATGATGCCAGGTTCTATAATTATACAATGTATTGTTCCAGGACATGTCATAATTACATTTAGAGTTGTCAGTTTTACAAGGGAGTTCTTTCTGAAGATCAAACAAATAAAAATACATTGAAAGGGTCATTGGATTATGTCAGTGTGACACTCTCCTCAGGGCACCCAGAGCCTTGCATCACTGCGTTACTTCTGTGCCTCAGCAAGAATCAGTTTTGCTGGGGCTTCAACTGTGTGTTAGCTCTTGCCACACCAGTCTATCTGCCTCACCAGCAAATTCCTCAGGATGCTGCGAGTCTTAACCTTGCCTTGCAGGTAACAGTCCGTGAACTCCCATTCCCATGTACCCCAGAGACATCGCTCTGCAATGTCCAGTCTCTCTCACAGAAGCTATTAAATTTTAGCTCAGAACTCCTACTTTACTTCGGTATAACAGTGCTGAGATGGCTTATAGTAAAACTGAGAATAAGCTTATTGATAAAGAACATAGATTTATGTGATACTAAGCAAGAGAAAAGAGATGGGTCTGGTTACATAAAAAACTATATAAATCATGCTTTTCAGTGTTCAAGCCTCAACTTTAGCAAGCCACAATCTTTGCCTAAATAGCTTTTTCAGCTTTTTTGAGACATTAAGCTACCAGCCTCTCCAGCCTTTGTGACAGGAGGATCCAACATTCACACAACATTCACTTTGACACCTAAGTGATGGATAACTAAGGAGTTGTCCCCCCTTTATTTTATAGTCCAGTAAATCTTTGAAATGTATTATTCCAAAGTGTATCCCCAAATAAAATTCTTCTCGCCACTGTTTTTGTCTCTTCCTCTTGACTTTCTGTGCTCCTTTACAATTTTTGTGAATATTATATGCTTTTTGTTTATTCATTTGGAGTTTGGGTGTTTTTTAGGGTTCAACTGACATATGCAGACTGTCCAAATTTTGTTCTTATGACGTAAGTACCCCAAGGCTGCCTAAATTATGCCAAGGGCATAATTGGGAGCCTGCAACTGCCCATCACTGGGAGGGCACAAAGTTAGTGCTTCCCAACCCTTGGGCTGTACCTTCTGCGCCTCCTAGAAGCATAGCACAGGATCTTAGCCTCGAGGGTAGGTCTACTCTACAAGGTAGGGTTGCGATTCTCCTACTGTTCATGTACCATACTTGCGCTGCTCTCATAGAGCTAACACAAGTGTAAAGAGCTGTGTAGCCACAGTAGCATGGGTAGGGCACTGGAGGCACAGGTGAGCCATGCTGCATACGTACTGCTTTCAGGTAGGTTTGTACTTGGCGTGGCTCAGCTGTGCCTCCACTGCTGCTACCAGTGCTACCATGGCTGCACTGCTAATTGTATTCATGCTAATTTGATGAGAGCTAGTAGGAGTGTGTATACACGAACAGCAGGGGAATCACGCCCCTAGCTCATAGTGTAGACATGTCTGCACTGTAATCCAACCTCTGACTGCAGCATGTCCTAGCTTTACCTGCTCTAGCACAGCTAAAAATAGCAGTGCAGATGCGGTAGCATGGACTTCAGTGCAGGCTGTAGAAGCCCACTGGGGACTCTGAGTACAGTAACTCCTCACTTAACGTCGCCCCGGTTAACGTTGTTTTGTTGCGGATCAGTTAGGGAACATGCTCATTTAAAGTCATGCAATGCTCCACTCTTACGTTGTTTGGCTGCCTGCTTTCTCCACAGCTGACAGCCTCCCTTCGCCCCACCCCCATCCCCACAGTACCTCCTGCCCTCCGGCAGACCCCGGGGATCAGCACCTTTCCCCTCCTCCCTCCCGCCTCCTACCCACAGCAATCAGCTGGCTTGCGGGGGAGGAGGGAGAAGCGAGGACTCAGCGCACAGGCCCTGCCTCCCTCCCCTGCCTCCTGAACAATGCAAACCAGCTGATTACCCTGGGCAGGAGGCAGGGAAGGGAGGGGGAGCCTGCATGCCAAGTCCTCACTCCTCCTCCCTCCCTCCTGTCCCGCAAACCAGCTGATTGCCCCGGGCGGGGGGGGGGGGAGCAAGTACTCAGCATGCCTCCCCCCTCCCTCCCTCCCCTGCCTCTTGCCCACGGCAATCAGCTGGCTTGCAGCATTCAGAAGAGAGTGGGGAGGAGGAAGGATGCAGAGTGTGAAGTAAAGGGGAAGAAGAGGCGGGTCAAGGGTGGGGGCTTGAGGGAAGGGGTGGACTGGATGGGCCAAGGGTTGAGCCCCCTGCCCCTGGCAAAGTCAGTGCCTGTGCTTGCAAGAACAGCAAGAGGAGCAGCCAGACAATCCATCCTCTTCCACTTTCTGACTCCACCACCTCAACCAAGCTTCATTCTCAGCAGTGATGATTGTAGTATTAAATTGTTTGTTTAGAACTTATACCTGTATTAAATTGCTTGTTTAAAATTATTTAAAATTTATATAATGTCTTTTGTCTGGCAAAAAAAAATTTCCCTGGAACCTAACCCCCCCCATTTACATTAATTCTTATGGGGAAATTGGATTCGCTTAACATTGTTTCACTTAAAGTCACATTTTTCAGGAACATAATAACTACAACGTTAAGTGAGGAGCTACTGTAGTACATACTCACATAAATAGCTTGTGTGGGAACTTGTGATGCCATGTCAATACTGCTATTTTTAGTCATGCTAGCACAGATCAAGCTAGTGTGGATATATCTACCTGTCCTTTAATCACACTTCATATTTCAGTGTACAAAGACCCTTAGTGTATACTGTGCAGAAGAAGAACTATTGGAGGAACAGCCCTGGAAGGGCTTGAAGAAGCAGATAAGAATCAAATCAAAACCAGCTTGGATCTGTGAAACCAAGAGTCCAGATCTATTTCCTTCCAGAGAAGAATGGATTTAGGACCTGATCCTGTAAGGTGCTAATCAGCTCCTCAGAAGTAGTTAATACCTTCCATTACTATTAACTTCACAATGGGCACTCTGCACCTCCAGGATTTCATAGAATATCAGGGTTGGAAGGGACCTCAGGAGGTCATCTAGTCCAATCCCCTGCTCAAAGCAGGACCAATCCCAATTTTTGCCCCATACCCCTAATTGGGCCCCTCAAGGACTGAACTCACAACTCTGGGTTTAGCAGGCCAATGCTCAAACCACTGAGCTATCCCTCCCACCTTTATCACAGCTTTTAAGATCGAGCCCTTAAAGTCAGCTTTATATGTCTCTAGACAGTTTGTGTATGGTTGTGTGTGTGAGAGAGGGAGATAAGGTCTTTAAGCCTCTTATATGCTACTCTTGTTGACTGGAGGGGTCATGTGAGTGCAGGCTGTGGAAGCTGAGTGTCAAAGAAGGGCTAATTAAGTGCAGGAGATGGGCAGGTTGCATGGTGGTTTGTGACAAAGGGGGTTGGTGAAAGGGAGGTTTGTGACTATGCATGTGTAGTTTTAAAGTGATTTTCAAAATAAAATACAATTTACTGTACCTTTTCCTGTACTTTTATGGTATGTACCAGGGAATTTACCTTTCCACATATATATGGCACAAGTCAGTGTTTAAAATATAATAATTAACATGCTGGCATATTTCCCTTTCTCCTCAGGGCTCCAAACTGCCTGAAGATCCTTTAGCTGCTTGGTCAGCTCTGAAGTCAGGATTGGTTATTTCCTCCTTCCAGCTCTCCTTTTCTGCCTGAGATACCCAATACAATGGAGGAACCTAAATGAGTTAAATAAAACTTTAAAACAATTATTTATTATTTTTGCTTTTGAAATATATGTATTACTTTTGCTTCCTCCACCCCATCTTTTTCCATTTCTTTATTTCTTTTCCTCTTTCAGGGACTTGCAGAGGGGAAGTCATGCCCTGATTGGCCACAAGGAAGCACTATCTAAACAGTTCATTTACAAATTTGCTGGTGAATACAGGCATCAGGCTAACCCCTGTGGAAGGGAGTAGGTCAGGACTTTAAAAAAACAAAGCCTCCCCAGCAGTATGGACATGGAGCAACCATTGAAATGGATGATGCAACAGAACGGCCAACTCAGCAGCAGCAGCTACAGCAACTCCTCCAGCAGATGGTCACCCAGCACCAGCAGCTGATCCAAGATTTAATTTTTCAGCAGCAACAGCAACAACAACAGCTAGTGCATCAGGTGGTGACCATACTGCAGCCTCCCACAATAGTCGGTCTTCCGGCACATATCTGACAGAGGCCCCAGTACCAGTCAGACTAACAAAAATGGGACCTGAAGATGATCCAGAGGCCTTTCTCAGAAGGTTTGAATGAGTGGCAGTGGCAACATAGAATCATAGAATCATAGAATATCAGGGTTGGAAGGGACCCCTGAAGGTCATCTAGTCCAACCCCCTGCTCGAAGCAGGACCAATTCCCAGTTAAATCATCCCAGCCAGGGCTTTGTCAAGCCTGACCTTAAAAACCTCTAAGGAAGGAGATTCTACCACCTCCCTAGGTAACGCATTCCAGTGTTTCACCACCCTCTTAGTGAAAAAGTTTTTCCTAATATCCAATCTAAACCTCCCCCACTGCAACTTGAGACCATTACTCCTCATTCTGTCATCTGCTACCATTGAGAACAGTCTAGAGCCATCCTCTTTGGAACCCCCTTTCAGGTAGTTGAAAGCAGCTATCAAATCCCCCCTCATTCTTCTCTTCTGCAGGCTAAACAATCCCAGCTCCCTCAGCCTCTCCTCATAAGTCATGTGTTCTAGACCCCTAATCATTTTTGTTGCCCTTCGCTGGACTCTCTCCAATTTATCCACATCCTTCTTGTAGTGTGGGGCCCAAAACTGGACACAGTACTCCAGATGAGGCCTCACCAATGTCGAATAGAGGGGAACGAGCACGTCCCTCGATCTGCTCGCTATGCCCCTACTTATACATCCCAAAATGCCATTGGCCTTCTTGGCAACAAAGGCACACTGCTGACTCATACCCAGCTTCTCGTCCACTGTCACCCCTAGGTCCTTTTCCGCAGAACTGCTGCCGAGCCATTCGGTCCCTAGTCTGTAGCGGTGCATTGGATTCTTCCATCCGAAGTGCAGGATCCTGCACTTATCCTTATTGAACCTCATCAGATTTCTTTTGGCCCAATCCTCCAATTTGTCTAGGTCCTTCTGTATCCTATCCCTCCCCTCCAGCGTATCTACCACTCCTCTCAGTTTAGTATCATCCGCAAATTTGCTGAGAGTGCAATCCACACCATCCTCCAGATCATTTATGAAGATATTGAACAAAACCAGCCCCAGGACCGACCCTTGGGGCACTCCACTTGATACCAGCTGCCAACTAGACATGGAGCCATTGATCACTACCCGTTGAGCCCGACAATCTAGCCAGCTTTCTACCCACCTTATAGTGCATTCATCCAGCCCATACTTCCTTAACTTGCTGACAAGAATACTGCGGGAGACCATGTCAAAAGCTTTGCTAAAGTCAAGAAACAATACATCCACTGCTTTCCCTTCATCCACAGAACCAGTAATCTCATCATAATGGGCAACATGGTGGGCACATGAGCAATGGGCAATCTTACTATCCGCACACTTGACTGGAATTGCACAAGAGGCCTATTGTGGGTTAGACTCAGTAATATCATAAGATTCTGCATGAGTCAAACTGGCCATTTTGGATTCTTTGGCTATCATTCAGCCAGTGATTTTGGGAGGAGCAATATCCTTTGAATGCCTGGGCCCACGTGATGGCACGAAACTGGAAGACTGGTGTTGGCAGTGGATCAGACCCAAAACAATGGTAGGGGTTCAAGTAGTGGAAATGATTCTGCTCAAATAGTTTACACAGGTACTCCCTGTCAGGGAAGGAGACTGGGTGTTACATCACTGGCTTGAGACAATAACTGAAGCAATCCAGCTAATGGAGATCTCTATGGTGGCTAGGATAGCAATATCCAGAAAGGGACCCTCCTGGGCCAAGGAATAAGCTCTGGTGAATGAAAAATGTGGCCAAGAGGATCTGTGTCCTGAAGAACCCTACCCAGGGCCTCCCTAGCCAGGATTTAAGAAGCTCAGGAAGTCATGGGAGTCATGAACAACTCAAAGTAAGGAATTGGAATAGTCTGGCTGAGGGTCAGCTCAAGAATCCTCCAACTCTCACCAATCTCAAAAAAGGGAAATCCTGGGGTCAGGCACAGGGAAGGCCCATGCAGAAGAGATTACTGAGAAATTATGGGGAGGCCTCCATACCAGCAACCAGGTCCAGGATGTGTGTTTTAATTGTGGCCTCCCATGGCACTGGTACCAGGACTGTCTGTTTATGGAATGCAGTTACGGTAAGTCTGGACTGCAGAGGCCCAAACAGGTTGGCCAGGGCCAGCTAAACTGACCAGCCTGGTTAAACTGGATAGAAGTAATGGGCCTTGTGATCTCAGGGACACAGAGGGGTCTGACCCTCATGAAAGAATCATCAGTACCAACTCCAAGATTGCCCCGCAGCACCATCTACTTATAGTGTTTGCATGGGGATGTAAAGCCATATTCCCACACTCAATTTCTGCTTCCCATGGAGGAGCTTACAAGACCCCTAATTGCCAGCCTCATGACATCACTCAGTTACCCAGTCATTATTGACTGAGACTGGGACTATTTTGGGGACCTCCTGACAGCGTTCTTGGGATCTCCCCAGAGCACAGGGTCCTCACAGCTGGCATCCCCTCAGTTGACTTGGGGCCCAATAGGCCTCACTCATATAGCACATAGCCAGGCCAGAGGGCAAGAGTTCCAAGCAGCTAGTTGCTTCCTTAGGATCCCTGTCCTTCCTGCAGTTTAGGATTACCCCCTTATCCAAATCTGAGATCCTGATTAGGTTCTACAACGTTATTGAAGAACAAAAAGGAGATGAGACTTTAAGTTGGTCCTATGTACTAGTGGTCATTTTTAATGGGAAGATAGTGGACCCCCTGCTACCTGAAGTATTCCCCCATTTTGAAATTCAGGGTGAGTGGTTGTACCACCTAGAGAAAGATCACCAAAGGAAGTTCAAACCTAATTCCTGGTGTCCCAGATGCCCCTGTTTTTCTGGCCCAGGATATATAAGAAGGTTCCAGACTTCTCCACCTCTTGCTCAGAATGTCAACTAACTGCACCCCAGAGAATGACGAAGGCTATTTTCAGGGTTCCCTCCCCACTCTGACCTCTGGGGTACAGATGTGGGGACCCTCATGAAAGATCCCCTAAACATATTTCTACCAGCTTAGGTTAAAAACTTCCCCAAGGAACAAATCCTTTCCTTGTCCTTGGACAGTATTGCTGCCACCACCAAGTGATTTAGACAAAAATTCAGGAAAAGGACCACTTGGAGTCCCTATTTCCCCCAAATATCCCCCCAAGCGTCTTCATCCCCTTTCCTGGGGAGGCTTGAGAATAATATACCAACCAATTGCCTTTAATATAAGTACAGAGCAGACCCTTTATCTTTAAGACACTAAAATCAATCAGGTTCTGAAAAGAAGAACTTTATTATAAAGAAAAAAGTAAAAGACGCACCTCTGTAAAATCAGGATGGAAGGTAACTTTACAGGATGATAAAAAGATTTAAAACACAAAGGATTCCCCTATAGGCTCAGCTTCAAAGTTACAAAAAAAAAAACAGGAATAAAACTCACTCTTAGCATAGGGAAAATTCATAAGCTAAAACAAAAGATAATCTAACACATTTCCTTGCCTTTACTTACAATTACTGTAACTTTAGATGTATCATTTCAGGTATGTTTTAGGAGATGTTTTACCTGTTTGGTCACTCTCTCCATCCAGAGAGGAAACAAAGAAAGAGAGCGCAAACAAAACCTCCGCCCCCCCCCGCCCCCCCAGATTTGAAAGTATCTTCTTTCCCCATTGGTCCTTCTGGTCAGGTGCCATCTATTTAATTGAACAGATTAACCCCTTACAGGTAAGGCAATTCAGTTCAGCTGCCCATTGTATATTTATGACAGCTATACTGGTCCATCTCCCCTTGGTTGGCATACCATTTGTGAGGACTGGAATGGACATGGTTGGGCCACTCAACAAAAATGTGGGCTGGTTCTTGCTAAATCTTGGTAATCATGGATTATGCTACCCAATATCCTGAGGCCTTACCTTTGTGCTCCACAAACATCAAAGCCACTGCAGCTGGTTTTATGAATTGATGAAGATCTTTGCCCAAGTAGGGGTTCCTCAGGAGATTCTCACAGACTACGGAACTAAATTTACATCTGAAGTAAAAACAAACAAAAAACAAAAGCTGACCACTGAAGATCAAGTACCTCCTAACCGTCAACTACCCTCCCCAAATGATGGGTGGTAGAATGTTTTAATCAGACACTAAAAAAATTATTTGCCACAGATACTTGTCACTGGGACCAGCTGCTTCCCCACCATCACCATCCTGTTTGTGGTATGACATGTACCACAATCATCTACAGTATTCTCCCCATTTGAACTGTTGAATGGGAGGCAGCCGTGAGGGACTCTGGATTTAGTACAAGAAATGTGGGAGGAACTAAGTCCCCAAGGTGACAGTGTTGTATAAAACAGCCTCACCATTTGCAAAAGGCTAAGAGACTTTAGGTACCATCACACAGGAGAATCTGCTAAGTTCATACAGCACCCAAGAAACAACCTATAATAAAGGGGCCCACCTCTGAGTGTTCTAATAGGGGGATCTTGTTGCTTCCTAAATTTGACTCTCTAGTTCTGAGTCAAAACTACTGGCCTCCTTACAAAATTATTGGTCAGGTAGGGCCAGTGAATTTTGAAATCAGGCAGTCAGTCAAGAGGAGGCCCAAACAAATTTACTATGTCAATCTCCTAAAGCTGGAAAAAGCAAGGGAGGGCATACGTATAGCTTGCTACCCTCTGGAACTAGAGTTAGGGCTTTAGACAGACAGCATCTCAGACTTCAGAACAGTTAATACTGGGGACAATCTCGCGCCAAAGCAGAAGATCCAAGCCCAACAGCTGATTGCTGCCTTCTCAATGGTGTTTTCTGCCCGGCCTGGGTGAACCCACCTCACCACCCATCACATAGCCTGGACACTGTGTCAGGGAAAACTCGCAGCCTTTTTCCCAGAAGCTGAGAGAGCTCATGGAACAAGAACTCCAATCTATGTTGGACCTTGGGGTAACTGAGGAATCCTGTAGTGACTTAGGGAGTCCAATAATATTGGTCCCTAAGCTGGATGTAACCAACCAATTTTGCATTGACTTTAGAAAAGTCAGTGCCATATAAAAGTTTGACACATTTCCCCTGCCATGTATTGAAAAACTATTACATCAGCTGGGTGCAGCCAAATATATCACCACCCTGGATCTTAACCCAAAAGATACTCACAAATTCCATTCACACCAGAATCTCAAGAAAAAAACAGACTTTGCCTCCCCCTTCAGCCTGTATCAGTTCCAGGCCATGCCATGGGCCTTACACAATGCACCAGCAACATTCCAACAGCTAATGGACCACGTCCTCCGGTCTATAACGGTTATGTCACTGCTTACCTCAACAATGTTGTGATCTATAGCCAGAGCTGGGAGGACCACCTAAAGCAAGTAGCTTCTGTACTTTGGTCCGTCAAAGAGGATGGACTAACAGCAACCCTGCACAATACTGCGTAGGCAAAGACAAGATGCCTTACCTCACGTATACCTTGGGGAAAGGTCAGGTACAATCTCTTGTGGACAAGGTCCAGCCCACTCTGACTACAAAGAAGCAGATGTTCAGGTTTCTGGGTTTCTTAGGTTACTACCACCAGTTTGTACTGCGGTTCTCATCTATTGTGGCCCCCTCAGCATTAAGCTTAAAGACAGTAGCCCAGAGATTGGCAACCTATGGCCCACGGCCCGCTAGGGTAAGCCTCCTGGTGGGACGGGACAGTTTGTTTACCTGCCACATCTGCAGGTTCGCCCTATTGCAGCTCCCACTGGCCGCGTTTCGCTGCTCCAGGCCAATGGGGGCTGTGCGAAGCGGCGTGGGCTGAGGGATGTGCTGGCTGCTGCTTCCTGCGGCCCCCATTGGTCTGGAGTGGCGAAATGCAGCCAGTGGGAGCTGCAATCGGCCGAATCTGCAGTCGCGGCAGTTAAACAAACCGGCGAAGCCTGCCAGGGGGCTTACCCTGCTGGGCTGCATGCCAAAGGTTGCCGATCCCTGCAGTAGCCCAAAAAAGATCCACTGGACAAAAGCCTATGAGAAAGTCTTTCAGACCCTAAAATATCACCTTTGCAGAATCTTATGCACCCTAGATTTCACCAAGGAATTTCTCCTACAAACTGATGCCTCTGAAATTTGAGGTATTGTTGTCTAAGATGATTGATGGTGAGGAACACCCCATCCTCTATCTAAGCTGAAAATTGTTCCCAAGAGAAAGGCCCACTCCATGATAGAAGAAGAGGGCTTAGTTGTGAAATGGGCCATGGAAGCACTCAGATGTTACGTCCTTGACAATAAGTTCACTCTCGTAATGAATCATGCCCTGCTACAATGGCTTCATGTCATGAAAGACACCAGCCCCTGAAGCATGTGGTAATACCTATCCCTCCAGTCCTTCTAGATCTGGATACAGCATTGGCCTGCAGGTGCTCACCAAAATGCAGATTTTTTTTCTCTCAGGATGGAGGGAAGTTGGTTGGGAAGAGCCATAACCCAAGCAGTATCCTGAAGGAGAGAGAATGCGATGAGGTAGATAGGCCCCATACTGGCAATGAGGGGGTTAAAGATCCCACATCCTGCTAAACCTGCAGCCAATCTCAGGTGCGGAGAGGGGAGTTAAAAGGAGAAGACCTAGCCCAGTTCAGATCTGACCAGGAAGGAGAGTAGAGCTCTGCTACTTCCTTGACCAGGGAAGCCTGGTTCCAGCCAATAGCCTAAGACAACTTGCTACTTAGATGAGTTGGAGATAAGGCTTTGGATTCTTTGACCATGGGATGGTGTTCCAAGAAGAAGGATTGCTAGGCAGAGACGGGCTCCACCTCTCAACGAAGAGAGGGAAGAGCATCTTTGCAAGCAGGCTGGCTAATTTAGTGAGGAGGGATTTACACTAGGTTCACTGGGGGAAAGAGACCAAAGCCCTGAGGTAAGTGGGGAAGTGGGATACCAGGAGGAAGCACGAGCAGGAGAGCGCAAGAGGGGAGGACTCCTGCCTCATGCTGAGAAAGCAGGATGATCAGTAAGTTATCTTAAGTGCTTATAACACAAACACAAGGAGCCTGGGAAACAAGGAGGGAGAACTGGAAGTCCTGGCACAGTCAAGGAATTATGATGTGATTGGAATAACAGAGACTTGGTGGGATAAC
Organism: Lepidochelys olivacea; assembly: GCF_965140295.1. Lineage (NCBI taxonomy): Eukaryota > Metazoa > Chordata > Testudines > Cheloniidae > Lepidochelys > Lepidochelys olivacea. Next base: position 146,154,927 of record NC_140412.1, on the reverse strand, counting down.
TCACATGACTGGAGTACTGTCGTGGATGGATATACACTGTTCAGGAAGGACAGGCAGGGCAGAAAAGGTGAGGAAGTTGCACTGTGTGTAAGAGAGCAGTATAACTGCTCAGAGCTCCAGTATGAAACTGCAGAAAAACCTGAGAGTCTCTGGATTCAGTTTAGAAATGTGAGCAACAAGGGTGATGTTGTGGTGGGAGTCTGCTATAGACCACCAGACCAGGGGGATGAGGTGAACGAGGCTTTCTTCTGGCATCTAACAGAAATTACTAGATCGCAGGCCCTGGTTCTCATGGGGGACCTCAATCACTCCAATATCTGCTGGAAGAGCAATATAGCAGTACACAGACAATCCAGGAAGTTTTTGGAAAGTGTAGGGGACAATTTCCTGGTGTAAGTGCTGGAGGAACCAATTAGGGCCAGAGCTCTTCCTGACCTGCTGCTCACAAAGAGGGAAGAATTAGTAGGGGAAGCAAAAGTGGATGGGAACCTGGGAGGCAGTGACCATGAGATGGTCGAGTTCAGGATCCTGACAAAAGGAAGAAAGGAGAGCAGCAGAATACGGACCCTGGACTTCAGAAAAACAGACTTTGACTCCCTCAGGGAACTGATGGGCAGGATCCCCTGGGAAAATAACATGAAGGGGAAGGGAGTCCAGAAGAGCTAGCTGTATTTTAAAGAATCCTTATTGAGGTTGCAGGAACCAACCATCCCAATGTATAGAAAGAATAGTAAATATGGCAGGCGACGAGCTTGGCTTAACAGTGAAATCCTTGCTGATCTTAAACACAAAAAAGAAGGTTACAAGAAGTGGAAGATTGGACGAATGACCAGGGAGGAGCATAAAAATATTGCTCAGGCATGCAGGAGCGAAATCAGGAAGGCCAAATCCCACTTGGAGTTGCAGCTAGCAAGGGATGTTAAGAGTAACAAGAAGGGTTTCTTCAGATATGTAACAACAGGAAGAAGGTCAAGGAAATTGTGGGCCCCTTACTGAATGAGGGAGGCAACCTAGTGACAGAGATGTGGAAAAAGCTAATGTATTCAATGCTTTTTTTGCCTCTGTCTTCACAAACAAGGTCAGCTCCCAGACTACTGCAATGGGCAGTACCTTATGGGGAGGAGGTGACCAGCCCTCTGTGGAGAAGGAAGTGGTTCAGGACTATTTAGAAAAGCTGGAAAAGCACAAGTCCATGGGGCCGGATGCACTGCATCCGAGGGTGCTAAAGGAGTTGGCAGATGTGACTGCAGAGCCATTCGCCATTATCTGTGAAAACTTACAGCGATTGGGGGAGGTCCCGGATGACTGGAAAAAGGTTAATGTAGTGCCCATCTTTAAAAAAGGGAAGAAGGAGGATCCAGGGAACTAAAGGCCAGTCAGCCTCACTTCAGTCCCTGGAAAAATCATGAGCAGGTCCTCAAGGAATTAATTTTGAAGCACTTCAAGGAGAGGAAAGTGATCAGGAACAGTCAGCATGGATTTACCAATAGTGAGTCATGCCTGACTAACCTAATTGCTTTCTATGCTGAGATAACTGGCTCTGTGGATGATGGAAAGTCCTTGACTTTAGCAAAGCTTTTGATATAGTCTCCCACAGTATTCTTGCCAGCAAGTTAAAGAAGTATGGGCTGGATGAATGGACTATAAGGTGGACAGAAAGCTGGCTAGATCGTCGGGCTTAATTGGTAGTGATCAACGGCTCCATGTCTAGTTGGCAGCCAGTATCAAGTGGAGTGTCCCAAGGGTTGGTCCTGGAGCCGGTTTTGTTCAATATCTTCATAAATGATCTGGAGGATGGGATAGAGTGCACCCTCAGCAAGTTTGCAGATGACACTAAACTGGGAGGAGTGGTAGATATGCTCGAAGGTAGGGGTAGGATACAGAGGGACATAGACAAATTAGAGGATTGGGCCAAAAGAAATCTGATGAGGTTCAACAAGGACAAGTGCAAAGTCCTGCACTTAGGACGGAAGAATCCCATGCACAGCTACAGACTAGGGACCGAATGGCTAGGCAGCAGTTCTGCAGAAAAGGACCTAGGGGTTACAGTGGAAGAGAAGCTGGATATGAGTCAACAGTGTGCCCTTGTTGCCAAGAAGGCTAATGGCATTTGGGGCTGTATAAATAGGGGCATTGCCAGCAGATCAAGGGATGTAATCGTTCCCCTCCATTTGACATTGGTGAGGCCTCATCTGGAGTACTGTGTCCAGTTTTGGGCCCCACACTACAAGAAGGATGTGGAAAAATAGGAAAGAGTACAACGGAGGGCAACAAATATGATTAGGGGACTGGAACACATGATTTATGAGGAGAGGCTGAGGGAACTGGGATTGTTTAGTCTGCGGAAGAGAAGAATGAGGGGGGATTTGATAGCTGCTTTCAACTACCTGAAAGGGGGTTCCAAAGAGGATGGATCTAGACTGTTCTTAGTGGTAGCAGATGACAGAACAAGGAGTAATGGTCTCAAGTTGCAGTGTTGGATCATATTAAAGAAGTTCTGTATTAAAATCACAAATGAGTTTGATTCCCCATAGTTTAAATTCCAGGGTATTACTAATTAAGAGGTCTCTCGGGTTTTAGTACTGTTTCTCTCCCTCTATGTGTGAAACTTGCAAGCTGCTAATTGCGTTAGTACATTCTAAGACAGAGTCTGTTCTCAAAGCAATTCACACAGAGAGACTCAAAGCAATACTCTGTAACAACAGAAACAGCACCCAGAGACTCCCCGCCCTTTTGTTGTATTAACAATTATGATTAAAATAGAGATAGAGGATGTATGTGGATGGATGCTTGGTTTGGATAATAACTGAATGATCAGGGAGGTGCCAGCCTAAGAATCCAGTGTCCATCATCTGAAGAAGGCGTCAAGTAGAAATAATCAGACGACCCCCGGAGGGCAGACTGGAATCCACCCAACAGCCTCAAGAATGGGAGAACCAAAGAACAAGATAACATATAGCAGCACGGAGCCGTCAGGAATGTGCTATCTGCTGATTGATTCAGTAACAGCATGATGAAGCAATTCCCATAGACTGGCATAGGAAGAAATTCCTATAAAAATGGACTCTAGAAAGTGAGAACTTTGGGGTCTGATTCTGCAAACCAACTTCCAGGAGCATCAGATGAGCATCTGACAAGGCCCTGCTCCCTCCTCATTTCCAGGCCACCTGGCCAGTGGCTTGGCATGAGCAACTCTAAGGCTGGTAACTATGATAACAACCTTGCAGAACCTGTGTGTGTGTGTGTGTGTATGAATGAATGTGTGAATAAATATGAGATTGAATGGAATGTTATAGCTATAACTAACTGCTTACTAGGATTCTTTCTGTATTCACAATAAATGTGGTATTTTGCCTTTTCCCCTTTAATAAGATCCTGCTGGTTTTTATTTTATTGGTATAACAGCAGTGGGGGAGGTTTAGGTTGGATATTAGGAAAAACTTTTTCACTAGGAGGGTGGTGAAGCACTGGAATGGGTTACCAAGGGAGGTGGTGGAATCTCCTTCCTTAGCGGTTTTTAAGGCCAGGCTTCACAAAGCCCTGGCTGGGATGATTTAGTTGGGGATTGGTCCTGCTTTGAGCAGAGGGTTGGACTAGATGACCTCCTGAGGTCCCTTCCAACCCTGATATTCTATGATTCTAAAGGACTAGCACACAGAGAAAAGCCTGAAGCGGAATAGCTCAGTCCATCCAACACATCCTCGGATGCCCCTGATTTATTGTTTTCCTTTGTTTGGACTCTAACACCCCAGAAGGAATAGACCTACTAGTGTGCCTTGGTTTGAGGACTAAGGCGCCACCATACTGGATCTGCGAGGGGCAACACCCAACCATCAGGGACACACAGTGGGGTAGTCAGAGCCTCGCAGGCCACAAGGGGGTGCCACCCAGATAACCGAGTTACAAGGAACATTTTGTTCTGTCAGTAAACTTATCATAAAAAATTTAATGCATATTGCATAAAAGATAAAGCAGTCACCTTTGTCTAGCTTGTCCTCGTCCGTCTCTCCACGAATGCAAGTTGACACCACATCATTCCATTTTGTTGCGAGCACATTCTTTCCATTTCTGGCCAAAGAATTTTGTCATGGGATCGGCCCAGCACATTTTTGGTCTGCCCAACAGTTGCTTGTGGTCTGTGGGACTCCAGTCACTGATGCAGGTTTTCCACTTATTGTCTTCCTTTGGTCTACATGACCCACCCATCTCCGCTTTGCGTTGTACATCACCTGCATTACATTGGTCACTTCTGTATGCCTTCTGATCTCATTAGGTATGTGATCATGGAGTGATATCTTACACATTTGCCTTTCCATTGCTCTCTGGGTGACAGTGAATTTTTCTTCCTCCACTTTTGTTGTTGACCAGCTTTCCACTCTGTATATCATTGCTGGCAGAACAGTGGAATTAAACAGTTCTCTCCTTTTCTTCACGGGAGTTCATCATCCATTTGAGACATCTTTATTTTGTTGAAACTTGTATACCTCACCTTTCTCCTCCTACTGCATTACCCTTCGAATGAGTTGAGTCTGTTCAGTTGCTGTCCCAGATAAATATATTTGTCGACCTCCTCGATTACTTTCCCATTTATAGTGATGATTTCTGCTGCACAATGCTCATTCTGCATCCACTTCAACATGTTCACTTCCAACCCTATATCATGCAAAAGTGTTTGCAGTTGCTGCAATTTGTTTTCCAGTTCTGCTGTGCCCTTTGCCAATATTACCCAGTCATCAGCAAAGAGAAGATGTGTTACCATCAGTTCTGATTTCTTTTTCCCAGTTCAATTTCTTAAACAGTGATTCCAGTATTGCTGCAAATAGCTTTGGTGAGATTGAGGGCTTGGCTACACTTATATTTTATAGCGCTCTAACTTGCTGGCTCAGGGGTTTGAAAAATCACCCCCCTGAGCGCAGCAAGTCAGAGTGCTTTAAAGCGCTAGTGTAAACAGGCTCCGAGTGCTGGGAGCCGTGCTCCCAGTGCTCAGAGCTTAATCCCCTTGTGGAGGTGGATTACCAGGAGCGCTGGGAGAGCTCTCTCCCAGGGCCCGCACGCAACCACACTCATACTTCAAAGCGCTGCCCCAGGAGCGCTCCTGCAACAGCGCTTTCAAGTTTCCAGTGTAGCCATGCCCTGTGTCACCTTGTCTGAATCCTCTACGTATAACAATAATGCAGGGGACATTGAATAATGTTATCTCTGTCAAACAATTGCAGATAATTTCTTTCAGCAGGTCAATTTACCTTGGGTCGATTCAGATTTCATTGAGTGTGTTGAGACAGCGTTAGTCTCCACTGAGTCAAATGCTTTTTTGCAGTCGACAAATGCAATACACAATGTGGGGAGGGTTAGCTCAGTGGTTTGAGCATTGGCCGGCTAAATCCAGGGTTGTCAGTTCAGTTCTTGAGGGGGCCATTTAGGGATCTGGGGCAAAAATGGGGATTGGTCCTGCTTTGAGCAGGGGGTTAGACTAGATGACCTCCTGAGGTCCCTTCCAACCCTGATATTCTATGATTTCTTGCATTTTTCGATGAGCTGCCGAGCTGAGTAAATGTGATCAATTGTTGAATACCCTGAGCAGAAACCAGTTTGTTCTCTGCTATTGTGAATTCAAGATCCTTCTTAACCTGATTGAGTATGACGTGGGTGAAGTCCTTATACACTTGTGAGAGGAGTGTGATCAGATGGTAGTTGCTCAATTCTTCTGAATCGCCTTTCTTCATCAATAGTATTGTTTTCGATTTCTTCCATGCATCTGGAATATGCTTGTTATTGATGGAGATGGTGAACCATTGTGCCAAAGCTTTGAAGAGAGTCTCTTCTCCTGCTTCGAGGTATTCTGGCCAAATAGCATCCACTCCCGGGCTCTTCCCTCTCTTTATGTTATGAACTGCGTATTCAATTTCTTCCCACATAATGTCGGGAACTTCTTCTGTAGCCTGCTGCAGCAGTGTATGCTGGACATTGACATGCGAGGAGTAGAGATCATTGTAGAATTTTGTACATATTTCCTTCATCTTGCTCCTTTCCAATGTCCTTTGACCTTTTTAATCTTTCAGCTCTGTGGGATAACATGTTTCAGCCTAACATCTTTTTCTACCTTCTTCAGATGCTTGTTCTTTCCAACCGCCTCTTTCAATTTTTTCTTTCTAAAGTCTTCAGGGTCTTCTTTGATCTTCACGCAAATTTCTTTGCACAGTGTTCTGTATTCTTCACCCATTTTTCCTTCTAATTTCATGCGCATCCTCCTCGCCACCAGATTCAGTTTCCTCAGTGATCCTCTGCTTGCGTCCCAGTGTTTTCAATGTCTTTGCCTTCTTAGCTGGTGAGATTATCTGAGAGAGAAACTCTCCATAGTCCTCATCAATGTCCTTGTTGACATTATACTCGAGGTCCATTTCACTCACTTCCTATGCAAATGCTTCTTTGTTGAAGTGCCATTTTTGCTTCGGTTTCTGGCTTCTCTTGACTCATCTTTGTAGGCATTGTCAACGCATAGTTTTGAGCCCAACATAGGATGGTCTGAGCCTTGCACATAAGTCATTCTCGTATTGTAGCTACATCGTTGAAGATTTTTCTTGTATCCATCAATATATAATCAGTCTGATTCAGTGTGACTCCACCTGGGCTTTTCCATGTCCAATGCAGTTGTTCTTTTTGAGATATTCTGTTCATTATGTGGAGATGGTTTGCCTCTGTGAATGCAATCAGACGTATGCCACGATCATTTCTTACACCTTTATTGAATTTTCCCATGTACTTTTCATTCTCACTCTCCTTTCCACCTATTATTGCACTGCAGTCCCCTTGAATGATTGTATAGGTGGACCCTTTCTGCATTGCCTCCTCTAGCTTTTTGTAGAAATGTTCCATTTCTTTGTCTTCCGCTTGCTGCATGGGAGCATACACCTGAATCATTTTAATCATTCTCCTTCACTTTATCTGAACCATGGGAACTGCAGTACCACACAATAAATAGATGTTATTTATTCAAGAGACCAGAAATTACCAAGTGCCCAGATTCAGAGGGTTATATAGTACAAGTATATTTTTCATACTGTTTGGTTGTTTACCAATTTGTTCATGCCATAATTAGAAATAAGCAATCCCTGACTGCAATTTGGCAGGGTGGTATATTCATGTGTCAGGGTGTGATCTCACTTCCCATTGAAATCAATGGAAATGTTGCCATTGACTTCAATAGCAGCATAGCCAGGATCCCATCCTTTACTCAGACAAGTACGGCTGTTCTTATGCGAGAAGTTCCCTGGGCTAAATTCTCAGGTGTTTAGCCAAAGCTCACTGAATTCATAGACTCATGGATTCCAAGGCCAGAAGGGATCACTGTGATCACTTAGTCTGACCTCCTTTATAACACAGGCCATAGAATTTTACCTTGCATCAAGCCCAATAATTGGTGGTAAGATAGAGTATCTCTTAGGAGGGTGATGAGAAGATCTTAGAGGAGCTGGAAAAGACCTCTTTGCCCATAACAGGGATTGTGATTGACCTTTATTGTGGCTGAGTGGAGGAAGTACAGGAATTCAAGAGGATGGAGTTTGCATTCAGTGTGAACTAGGGTGTGGAGATTGGCAGCAGTCAAGGTGGCCAACAGGGATGTGGTTGGCAATTGGCAAGAATCAGTGTATAGTATGTTGCCATTTGGCACCTGCCATTACTAACAGGATAGTAGAGTGCTCTGTGTACTCCACAAACTCTTTATCCAGTTGTGGACTCATTTCAGTGTATTTGTTATGAAATTTGAACCCCTCATTGAGCTGGGTCCCAGCTATTTTCAGGCTTGCTTACACTAGGCAAATTTGACAAAAATTCCTCAGACACTAACACTAGTGTCAGCTACACCAGCAACTTTGAGAGCCTTAATGTAGACAGGACAAAGGCTGCAGCCAATGTTTTAAGTATCAAAAGTAAATTACATCTTTGTTTTGAGCAGTGTTAGCGGACACAGTGGTTAAAATGCTGGCAAATGCCAAAAAAAAATTATCTATACTAGCAGCCGGATTCTCCTACCCACTGTGTCTACTTTGAGTTGCTCAAGTGTACAAAATGGACTGATATTGGCCATAAATGGCCATCAGAGAACTCCTCTTGTGCAAGTGAAATCTCTGCCTCCTATGTCAGCTCTGTCCTTCTGTCCCATCCCCACACAAAAAACCTCCCTTCCCCTAGCATAGCTGAAAGGAGGGAATGTGTTAGGGAACAAAGAGACAGAGCAGAGCTCCACTTTGCATGATCCTCCACTACTATAAGGTCAACTAGGCTATTTACATCAGTGGCATGATATAAAAAGATGTCTAAAAGGTCTGAAACTGACTATCTTTGTCTAAGCTTCAAGAAAGGCAACCAGTAAACAAACAGCATAGATGTTTAAAATGATTAGAGTTTTAATAATCAAAGTGTCATTTATAACAGAGGTAAGGAACTTTGTTTTGTTTTAAATGATTTTAAAGTGATCAGTGTTCCTTTTGGACTCCATCCTATTTCCACTGAAGGCAAAACTCTCACTGACATCCAATGAAGTGAGCTGTAGCTCACGAAAGCTTATGCTCAAATAAATTGGTTAGTCTCTAAGGTGCCACAAGTACTCTTTTTCTTTTTGCGAATACAGCCTAACATGGCTGTTACTCTGAAACCTGACTTCACTGGATCACTGACTTCACCTGCAGGATAAGGCCTTTAATGATACCATAGCTGAGAAATCAATACAGATTGAATCCCTCTAATCCTGCACTCCCTGGTCCGCTAACATCCATGGTCCGGCATAGGTGACAACTCCGTGGGTGCTCCAGGGCTGGCGCCAAGCTCCCCCCTCAGTCCCCTCCCCCAGCGCTGCTTGCATACCGGCGGCCTCGCGCTTACCAACTCCTCCTCCTTCCTCCCAATGCCTCCAGAGTGCTGCGAACAGCTGATTTGTGGCATCCAAACTCCAAGAGGGAGGGGGAGGACCTGGGGACAGCAGCTGGGACCCTGGGCGAGGGGCCGGCAACTGAGACTTGGGGCCGGCATCAGAGTCCCCGGGTGGGGGGGGCCACACTGGGCGCAAAGCCTGGGGGTGATGCATCACCCCCTGCACCACCCCTATTTCCCGCACCTATGGAGACCCGCTGGCACTCTGCATTGACCTCCCGTGGTTCGGAAAATTCACTGATTCAGCATTGGTCAGGTCCCAGGATGCTGGACTAGAGAGGTTCAACCTGTATAATGCTACTGATTAATTATTTTTAGGATCTTGATATCTAAAAGCTCTCTAAAATTATGCCAAATAAAATTGTCATTAATTTGTTTCTTCTGTTTATATTAATTTGCATTTTACACTATATAAAATGAAAAAATGGTTATTGCAACTGGTCGTAACATGCTATATTGTCACATGCAGTATCACCTGACAAAACAAGTTACCGGTTAAATTAATAGCAAGGGGAAAAAAATAAGGATGAAAAGTAAAGGGTGTCTCCAAAATTCCTTACAGTTGTGTCAAGAAGCCGTTACTCAGATCAAAAAATACGGTTGCAGCTGATAACATACTATAATTTGCACATATCATTTAAGAAGCCTGCTAAGTTTCCTTCACATTGTTTCCAAAACGGCTTAAAGGAGTTCACAAATCCCTTCCCAATACAGGCCGTTCTTCCAAACCAGAGTGGAGGCCGGGGCCAGATTAACCTTTTGTGGGCCCATTCATGGAGGCAATGGAGCGTGGTGGGGGGAGTGAAGGGCCAGCCAGGGGCAATGGAGCATGGCAGGGGCAGCCCCCTCCGCCCAGCCCAGTGCGAGGGCACTATTCACAAACCAGCAGTTGCCAGACGCACAGTGGCCGACTAGCCCTGTGCTGCCAGCATGCCCTTTCCCCTCGGGGGGCAGGCCTATGTTGTCTTGGGGCGCAGTACAAGCGGAGCAGTCCAGGTCCCCTTCTGAGCATGGGCCCGGCTCCATGGCACCATTGTAAACCTGGCACTGGTGGAGGCCTCCCCAGGGCACACCAAAGGGCAGAGGACATCTAATACTGTAACAGATTTATTCCTTCATCAGGTACTGACTTGACATAGATTTTATAGAATATAATACCAACAGGGACACACACACTAGCTATTACTATGTGTTCACTGGTGAATAGCTATAATTATTCTTCAGCCTTTGCCTTTCTTCCTCCCCATCTGAAAGTGTTTCTCTCTTCCCTTTTCAGTCTTTGAAGGGGAAAGCAACTGTATGGATCCAGCACCCAGCGATCACGTTTCTGATACGGTGGGTTGTCTTCTCTCTGTGCACAGTCACAAGCCCATGGGGCCACATTAGCCTTGGCGTTTGGGGGGAGCAGGTGGGCTGAGAAATCTGTTCATGTTGAGGGGATGAAGGGGCGCCCATCCCCAACTCCCCACCATTATTAAAGAAACATTTTAATTCTCCTCCAGCCAGTGGCTCCTGCCCCCGTGCGAGTAACAGCCTGGCCCCTCCCCAGGGTCCCGCCTCCTCCTCCGCACGCACAGCAACAGACTGAGCGGCCTCTGCAATGTCAGCTCCGCAGAAGCGGAGAACCTGCAGAAACAAGGCAGGGCGGCCGTGGTGCGGGGGCAGCTCCCCCCAAAGCGCTCTCTCCCCCTGTGCCAGGAGAAGGTAAACGGAGGGAAGGGCGAAGGGCGCCTTGGGCTGCGATCGGAGATTCCCCTGCCCCCCTCACCCGCCTTCTCGCTGTATTACTCCGTCAGCCCAAACTAGCCCCGTCGGCTGCGGCACACGCAGCGCCCGGAGCCTGGCTGTAGCGGATTCCACAACAAAGAGCCGGGGCCAGGAGCTGTCCGGCTGCCGCTGCTGAGAGGGAAACGGGGAGGCAGAGGGGGATACTCAGGAGCCGAACAGATCCCACCGTCCGCAGGGAGAAACCTGCAGCCGACAGAATCGAGAGCGACATTAGCTCACCAGCTGGAGGAGGAGGGAAATCTGGTACCTGAGCAGGTCCAAGGCTAGCGAGGGAAGCGAAGGGGGGCGGCGGGGAAGAGGCAGCGAAGGGTAAATCCCGCGGGCAGAGCTCGTGGCGTGGCTTGGCTCGATATTAACTGCAGGTTAGTCGGGAAGCAGCCGGCCATCTGCAGGAGAAGCACCTCTCGGGGGGGAGGGGGCGGTGCGTGGAGAGGGTTTCCCCCCTTTCGAGGGGGGTTATGGCCATAGCAGTGGAGCTCTGGTGACTCCGGGAGCGGCGACAGTGCTGCAATGCTGCCAGCAGCAGCCCCGGTGAAAGGAGGCGTCTGAGCAGAAGCAGCATCGCCTCTCCCCATCGTCTTTCTGTCTCTCCCGCCCTCCCTGCTCCGGGCTCAGTCGTCTCCGTCGCCCTCACTCAAGCCGAGGAGCGCCCTGCTCTCTGCAGAGGGGCCACGCCGGGGCTCGCCAAGCAGCGGCTCCAACAGAAACCGCCAAACACAACATGGCCACTCTGCTCCGGAAAATCGGGCTCATCCGACTGCACAACAGGGACACGGAGGATCCCAAGCACCATCATCACCACCACCGCAGCAGCCAGCAGGGCTCCTCGCTCCGAGCCAAGGGCAGCCAGAAGAACAGCAGCAACAAGCAGCAAGGCAGCGCCGGCTGCAGCAGCAGCAGCAGCCCCAGCAAGGAGGGCAGCCCAGCGGGCAACAAGGCCAAGAAAGTGCTGGAGCTCTCCAAGCAGCCGCCGCAGCAGCCCGGCTCGGGGGGCCACAAGGAGAAGCCCCCGCACCACAGCGCCAAGGAGCCCGGCTCGGGTAAGGAGCCCAGGCCGCAGCTGCCGCCTGGGGGGAGCAGCAGCGGCCGGGCCGGCTCTGCCCCGCTGGTGCCGCCCCCGTCGGGCTCTGCCCCCGTGGCGCCCTCGGGCAGGCAGCAGCACTGCACGCAGGTGCGGAGCCGGCGGCTGATGAAGGAGCTGCAGGACATCGCCCGGCTGAGCGACCGCTTCATCTCTGTGGAGCTGGTGGACGAGAGCCTGTTCGACTGGAACGTGAAGCTGCACCAGGTGGACAAGGACTCGGTGCTGTGGCAGGACATGAAGGAGACCAACACCGAGTTCATCCTGCTCAACCTCACCTTCCCCGACAACTTCCCCTTCTCGCCGCCCTTCATGAGGGTGCTCAGCCCCCGCCTGGAGAACGGCTACGTGCTGGACGGCGGGGCCATCTGCATGGAGCTGCTCACCCCTCGCGGCTGGTCCAGCGCCTACACCGTGGAGGCGGTCATGAGGCAGTTCGCAGCCAGCCTGGTGAAGGGTCAGGTAAGGGGCTGAGGACCCGGGGTTCAGTGCCGTGTCAGCTGTTTCCTTACTTGCAGGGGTTTAAGCCCCAATTCCCGCACAGCCTGCTCTCTGGCCCTGACCTCCTGGGCCAATGGCTCCCTGTATGACCTTGGCCAGGTCAAGATACCAAGGTGATGGGTCACCTGTTCTCCCTGTTCCTCAGTGAAATGGGGATAATTACACTTCCCTGCTGCACAGGGGTGATAGGGTCAGTCATGTGGGTCAGGTGCTTGGAGAGCCTCTGGTTTCAGTTATATGCAACGGTAACAATGGGGGAAAGGGTGTGGAGAGGTCTGAAAGGAATGGTTTTATCTCCCCTTTTATATACTTTGTCCTGTAGCTGACATTATAATTTGCTAGCTGGGTAGTGAAAGATGCTGGAAGAGCCATCCCCAGCAGACAATCCCTTTGTGTTGAGCAAATTATCCTCCAGATTTCAGGTGTCATTTGTTCTATCTTGAACTAAAGCCTCCCTCCACTAGTCAGCCTAGACTTGCAGGCCTCCTACTTTACACAAGTATCACTGTATTAAGATACACTGCCTTGAACTGCTGCTTCCAGACTTTTTGTCTGGCTTCTTCCTGGCCTCCAAAGCACTGCACAGATAAATTACTGGATGGGATAGTGGGCAATTATTGGGACTCCCTCAGCACCTGGTTTTTGATAGCTCTAAACATAGGTTTGCCTCTTTGACAATAGTTACACTCAAGCTACAATTCTTGCCCAGTGCTGAGCTATCAACACTGTTGTGCAGCTTTAAATTTGTTGTCTAAAAAACTAATCAAATAATTGTTCACTATACATTAGGTTCATAATGGCTAGCCCTGGAAAAGATCTTTTGGATCCTCCAGCCAGAACAAAATATGTAGGTCCTCAACAGAGGATGTATTAGATATCAAACGATACTCCATTTGCTCTTAGCCAAGAAGAAATATTACTGTTGTGTTCCTTTTTCTCTTTCTCCCTTAGAACACCATTGGAAGTGAGATTTTGATGAATAAATATTTTTTGTGAGATCTGTAGCCAGTCCTTCTTTATGTTCATTACAATGGGCAAGTTGCCTGTGTCTATGTAAGGTGGTTTTCTGATCATTTAGTGTGTCCTTGAAATGTTGTCTTTCCACTTAGCCCACACACACAGGTCCATGTCCTCTAGTAATAGTAGACAATGGAAAATGGTGTTTTTTCCTTCGGACAAAGGTAAATAAATTCACTGGAATCTTTTGGGTGGATCTTTTGTTTAATAAATAATTATTGTTACAGATTTACTCACATTCATTAATGGGACTGCTTGTGTGAGTAACTGCTCATCAGTAGCTTCACAGACTGGCCCATAAAGGAGGTGTTTATTTAGATTACTTTACTTGAACCTTGCCTGACCCTTTTGGGAAAGACATTTCCACAGTCCTCACCTCCTCCTTCAGTTTGGCTTCTAGGTCTGCTACTCATTTATTCAATTAGTTCGTACTGTATGCCTTGTTTCACTTGAAGATGTCAATTTCCATAGGTCACCTTGGAATTCAAAGAAACATCTACCCATAAAAAAGAGGCTTACTTAATTTATAATAGATCTGTGGTATATTAAACCTCAGTAGGATCTGTTTTGTTATGTCCCATTATTTGTTTTTCATTCTTTTTACAGTGATCGTGTTTCTCATTGTATTTGAATAAGGATTGAGAAGTATTATGTTAAAATCTATCAAACCAGTTCTTAAACTATTGTAATATTTTTCTGTGGTTTGTTTCTACCCCTAAACTGAAAAGGGTCAAAACAGGTTTAATGGCATAATTTTGTTTTAAATATTTTGTTTATTCATAACATGGCTCAATATGAAACACTTTAAATAAAATACTTAGATTACTAATCAATTAAACATTAGTCTTGAACACACTGTAAAATTTCACAATCTTCTTTTAATCACCAAAAGGATTTCTGAAATAAAATTCTGTTTTTTGATTGCAAAGGAAGGATGGTTTCTTCAAAGCAAAGTTTTTCTTTTTTGTTGAAATAAACCTGTTCAAGCCAAAATTTATTATAGGTTTGCCAGCAGTTTGATCTTAGGTATTTAATATGAAAAAGTCCTGTATGTAAATTGGTGTGTATTTGTGAGATAAAGTAAAAATGGTCTCTTAAAATTATTGCCAATAATTTAATAGGCAAGTAGCCATAAAAGGGAAATTTGAAAGCCGTGTACTGTGCAATGCAAGTTAAAATATATATTAACAGTAATATAATATATACTTGTCAATTATAGCCTGATAATCTGTGATAGATTACTATCCTGTAATAGAAACCATGCACTGTGTAATGAGAGCCATATTTTTTGTAATCAGACTCATGTTATATAATCTTGATTCCATTGCATAAGTGCAACAGCTGAAAGTACAGACACTTTAGAATCCAAATTCCATTTTTATATTTTAAACATGATCTTCTCTTGACTATTAGTTTAATATCATAAAGTCATAAGAATATAAAATGTTGAAAATATATAACTACTGATCCTGCAAAAATATACATGGTTAATTCTTATCATGCTGCAAGTAGTCACATTGACTTCAGTGAAACTACCTGCACAAATAAGGATGATTCATGTCAGATTAATTAACTAATGCCTGTACAATGGTGTAGCGTATAAAACATTATGAAAATGCTAAATATCATTATTATTTAAATAAGGGTTTGAAAGAGTAAGCACCTTCTGTAGACTAGAAATGACAGTGCAAGAGTAAATGATAATTACTAGCCTACAGTTCCATTGACGGATTATGAAGCTATCATAAAATATGCCAGAATAATGCAGCATCAGAATTCCGCATTTGAATTCCAGCTTGGTAGTCACCATTAGCCTGTGCATTAACCCTTATATTGGGTGTTATCTTCAAGGGAATGTGATGCATGGAGCTCTTGTAGGGTCTGGCCCAATATGAGCTTAATTCTGTTCCTATGGAATTGAGTGGGAGTCTTTGACTTTAATGGAATGTGGATCTGGCTCAGAGAACAGTTACGGGATCAGGATCAAAAGTAGCACTTACATTGTTAAAAGAAGACTTAAGATAATAACAGGTTTCAGAGTAACAGCCGTGTTAGTCTGTATTCGCAAAAAGAAAAGGAGTACTTGTGGCACCTTAGAGACTAACCAATTTATTTGAGCATAAGCTTTCGTGAGCTACAGCTCACTTCATCGGATGCATATAATAACATATGTTAAATATTCTAACTATTAAGAATGTAGAGTATTTCACATGAAAGGTTTCTAAATATATATGCCCCAGTCCTGTAAGCAATTAGGCAAGTATGTATCTTTAATAAGACACCTTATGTGAGCAAAATTACTCAAGTGTGTGAATGCAGGATTGAGTTTTTAATATGCTTTCCACCGTTTGAGATGTTTGCCTACTTTTTTCACTTTTACCAGTTTGAACAATATAACTAGGCTGGTTAGTTTCATTTTTTGTTTCTAGTCAAGCCCACTTTTTGATATTTATGCACAATAATGCTGTTCTGTGTTAGTTTCCAACACTGTAGAGGGAATGCTTAAGTTTTGTGCTGAGCATAAAAATGCTTTTCAGTATATTTCTCGTATTAGGGTTTTGTCAAAAACAAAAACTAAGCAAGTGAACTCTAACCATTAAGCCAGACCTATCATGCTTGTTTATAACTTGCTCTAAAAATTTGCCATGGTTTAGAGTTTGCCATACAACATCTCACTGGGAAACATACATTTGTTTATTTTTATTATCTTTGTGTAAGTTGTTCCAGCTATTTATATATTTTAGGAGTGTCAAAAACAAAAAGGTTGTGTGTGTATAGGCCCTGATCCTGCACCATGGAAGCCAGTGAGAATTTTACTGTTAACTTTAGTGGGCACAGGATCAAGCCCTTGCTTTCGAAGACTCTAGTCCTGCCTAAATGTAAGCACCTGAGTAGTCCCTTTGAAGGACTGGAGCCTTCAGCTCTAGCACTGCTTTGGGATTTTGTTTTGTTTTGTTTTTATTTTGGAAAAAAATAAAAGATTTTTCTGGCCACAAAACTAACTAACTAAATGAAATAAAACAAGACAAGTAATTATTTTACTTGACTAGTTAGGAAAAAGAAATAGACAAGCTTTCTATAGGAAGTATTGTCCGTATCTCAAAGAACACACACGTAAAAATAACTTACTTAGTCAACAAGATTACTACCTTTACCAAATAAAAAAGGTCATGATACTGATATTTATAAAGCTATCTTTGAAAGCCTTTTTAGTTTGCATATTTAACACATGCTCTAAGTTCCATTAGATTACTGCACATGTACTATAGAGTATTTAGATTATATAATGTTGACTTTTTAGTATGCAAACTAATATTGACACAAGAGAAGAGTTATTAAAATGAATCATGTCATTGAGCTAAAATTGATCAGAATATTTCATACATTTGCAAGTTGGTCTTTCCTTTATATATTAAAAAAGCATAAAAAGACAGGGATGTTTATACAAAACATTTGTTGCAAATTAATATTAATAGCCTGATTAAAACTGTAAATTCCACAATGAAAGAAAATCAGATTTATGGACTTCCAGCTTTTTACATTGAGTTATAATAGTATATTTGATATGTAAAAGTAATAGGACCCAGTCTTTTTCCCATTGATGTCAATGGCAAAACTTCCATTAACCTCAGAAGGAGCGGAATTGAGTCCTTCTTTAAGCACAGTGGTGTGAGTTACTGGCATGAGACCAGTTCCATTGGGAGCTGAGGGTGCTTAGCACCTTGCAGGAGGTTCTCAATACCTCGAAGAACTGTGCCCATATTTTCTGCCTTAACTCTGGATCTCTCTTTTAAAAAGATTATTGGGCCAAGAACTGTACTTTAAGAAGGGTTATTATTATTATTTATTTATTATTATTGTTGTGTAATTGATTCCTGCTGTACTCATTGCTGACAGTTTGGTGAGCAAAGCCTAAGGACTTGTCTACAGTTAAAACATTGCAGTGGAACCACTGCAGTGCTTCACTGAAGATGTTACCTATGTTGACAGAAGGGGTTTTCCTGTTCGCATAGGTAAGCCACCTGTCTGATAGGCAGTAGCTACATCGACAGGAGAATTCTCCCATCAACCTAGTGTTGTTGTCTACACTGGGAGGTTAGGTCAGTTTAACTGCATCGCGCGGGCTGTGGATCAACCTGATTTCCTAGTGTAGACCAGGCCTAACTGCCTGCACCAGAGTTTGAATCCTGGCCCACTGAAATAAATGACAAAAATCCCATTGACTTTAGTGGGGTTGGGATTTCACTCAAAGAGTTAAGATAACTTTAGAAGAATACATTTGAATATCATCATCTGACACTGCATCAGGTCCTGGAGTGAATATCTTTTGTTGTCTTGGAGCACTCTTGACCCAGCAGAACCTTTTACATCTATGTGGCTAGCCTGAGGGAACTGCACATGTAACTTGTAGCAGATGAAGTGAAGTCCTTTTATTTTTCTTAAGTCTTTAGAAATTTGTAAATCATTCTAGAATAGTAAATACTGCCCTGACAATATTAAATGCTATTATTCACTGAATAAAGGAGATGGGAGTAGTGCCAGTCATATAACTGTAATAAAAAAGCAGAGTGTCTGCTGTAGCTCACATTTATTTAATATTAAGATGCATGATTGAAATCAGTGCATATCCCTTCAAACACTGTTGCTATCTTGTTACTTGCAAACAAGCATTCTTCAAAATTTATCCCAAAGCAGTTACTATTGCTGTAAAAGTAATTGAACCATTTTATTTGCAGTTTTGCAAACTGTGTAAACACTGTATCATAGAATCATAGAAACACAGAATATCAGGGTTGGAAGGGACCTCAGGAGGTCATCTAGTCCAACCCCCTGCTCAAAGCAGGACCGATCCCCAACTAAATCAACCCAGCCAGGGCTTTGTCAAGCCTGACCTTAAAAATATCTAAGGAAGGAGATTCCACCACCTCCCTAGGTAACGCATTCCAGTGTTTCACCACCCTCCTAGTGAAAAAGTTTTTCCTAATATACAACCTAAACCTCCCCCACTGCAACTTGAGACCATTACTCCTTGTTCTGTCATCAGCTACCTCAGAACAGTCGAGATCCATCCTCTTTGGAACCCCGTTTCAGGTAGTTGAAAGCAGCTATCAGGTCCCCCCCTCACTCTTCTCTTCCACAGACTAAATAACCCCAGTTCCCTCAGCCTCTCCTCATAAGTCATGTGTTCCAGTCCCCTAATCATTTTTGTTGCCCTCTGCTGGACTCTTTCCTATTTTTCCACATCCTTCTTGTAGTGTGGGGCCCAAAACTGGACACAGTACTCCAGATGAGGCCTCACCAATGTCGAATAGAGGGGAACGATCACGTCCCTCGATCTGCTGGCAATGCCCCTACATATACATCCCAAAATGCCATTGGCCTTCTGTAAATGATAATCAGATAAAATAATGAACATCCCTAAGGCTCAGCAAGAAATTTTTAAGTCCTTAGCACCTTGGTCCTTAGCACGTTCAACTAAACCAGAACACCTCCAGAAAAAAAGCATAACTTGTTTTCTTTAGTGAACTAATACAGTTTCAAGAGAATTTTTTCCTATTTGCTACATGTTAAAAAAAAGTTCTGTTTGAGAAGTCAAATGAAGCCATGCTGCTTCACAATATAATGCTTGAATCTGTTTTAGTAAAATGATGAAAGAAGTAGGGATGTCAATGTGAAAATAAGAAATCACAAATCACCATTTTATTTAAAAATGGCTGAAGTAGCAGGAAAGCATTACTTAATTGTTTCAGGACCCTGGATTGGATTAGTAATACTGGTGGGTTCTCCTGCCTTTAGTCACTTGTTTCATGTGTTCTCTATCTGGGTGAGGGGACAAAATAGTTTAAGATAATTACCAGCTAAATGGTAACCCTGCAGCTTGTGCCATTTGTAAAGCTTCCCTATTGTAAAGTATATATGTTTGTTTTTGTATCAAGTAGGACAAGTATGAGAATGCAGACCGGACCTAATGTCCGAAAAATAGGAAAAAAATAGCTGGGAGTGTTCTCACATGTTTAAGTATCTAGTGCTTGATTTAAGCTGATCAATCCAGGTTGTTGTTTTTTTTAATATATAACATTTTGTAATTCAGGTTATAATGTAAAGTGTACATTCAGGCATCTTCAAAAATAATTTGTTTCAACTGTCTATGGATTGTATACTAGAGTGTATACTATATAAATATACTGTATGCTATATAAATTAATTTGTTACTAATCTATTTTTCCATTTTTAAAAGTGCACCCATCACAGTTGACTCTGCATGTATGAAACTTAAAAACACAACAACATTAGTTAATATCATTTTATTAAAATGAGATTCAGTCACAGAATCCAGCTGTTAAACATAATCTAAATATCTCCCACCTTTACCCTCTGAAGCAAAAGCCTGAGCAAACAGATGGCCTTTTTGATAGACTGCACCTCTTTCAGATATGAACAGTGGAAATGAATTCCAGATCCATGAGCCTTCACTAACCTCCAAACATTCAATCTAAGGATTGTTTGCATGGACCCATCAGCTAATTTCCACTGCTGCAGTTATCCCTAGGAAGCTCGGTAGTCAGAGGCTTGGTCTACACTACAGAATTAGGTCAACGTAAGGCAATTTACATTGAGCTAACTCTGTAAGTGTCTACAGTACAATGTTGCTCCCACCAGTGTAAGTCGCCCACTACACAGGTTGACATAGTTAGGGTGACGCAGTATCTCTGTAGACACTGCGTTACTTACATTGCTTGCTGGCTATCAGCCCTGCGTGGGGCTCACAGCTTGGGCTGTTGGTATCCCATGATGGTGAGGATGCGCACCACTTCACAGGAGGCATAGTGTAGACATGAACCGCCACAGTAATTACTGTGGAAGATGTACATCGACCTAATGTAGGTGGACTTAATTTTGTAGTGTAGACAAGGCCTACGATAGCCAGAACCCAAACCACACAGAGCTTTATATGTTATATTTAGTATGTGATTGCTTTCTATTAATTGGTTATGCCTCCTGGGCTTACCACAGGTGAATGACTTCAGGCATGGGTGGTGAGGACAACTTTTGCTTTAGAACCATGACTGAGAGCCACATTTAGTAGTATGCAAGATGATAAGAAATGACAAAGGTAATAATCATTAAGTAGCAGGCATATCACTTGAAAGTATTTGAACTTTAAGCAAAAAAAATAAGGAATATTACTGAGGACTTGTCTTCACTACTAGGGTAAGTTGACCTAAGTTACGCTACTCCAGCTATGTGAAAAACATAGCTGGAATTGATGTCACTTAGGTCGACTTACTGCAGTGTTTTTACTGCGCTGCGTCGATGGGAGACACTCTCCAGTCTTACTCTTCTCAGCCCTGGTCTACACTATGAGTTTAGGTAGAACTTAGCAGCGTTAGATCTATTTAACCCTGCACATGTCCACACAACAAAGCCATTTTTGTCAACTTAAAGGGCTCTTAAAATCGATTTCTATACTCCTCCCCGACGAGGGGATTAGCGCTGAAATCAACATCGCTGGGTCAAATTTGGGTTAGTGTGGATGCAATTCGACGGTACTGGTCTCCGGGAGCTATCCCACAGTGTTCCATTGTGACCGCTCTGGACAGCACTCTCAACTCGGATACACCGGCCAGGTAGACAGGAAAAGTCCTGCGAACTTTTGAATTTCATTTCCTGTTTGGCCAGCATGGCAAGCTGATCAGCACAGGTGACTGTGCAGATCTCATCAGCAGAGGTGACCATGGAGTCTCAGAATCACAAAAGAGCTCCAGCATGGACCAAGTGGGAGGTACTGGATCTGATCACTGTATGGGGAGACGAATCCGTGCTATCAGAACTCTGTTCCAAAAGACGAAATGCCAAAATATTTGAAAAAATCTCCAAGGGCATGAAGGACAGAGGCTATCACAGGGACCTGCAGCAGTGCCATGTGAAACTTAAGGAGCCCAGGCAAGCCTACCAAAAAACCACAGAGGCAAACAACCGCTCGGAGTCAGAGCCCCAGACATGCCGCTTCTATGATGAGCTGCATGCAATTCGAGGGGTTGCCCCTACAACTACCCCACACCTGTACATGGACTCCTTCAAGGGAGTCTAATGCAACAGGGATGAGGATTTTGGGGACAAGGAAGATGATGAGGAGGGGGAGGTTGAAGATAGCACACACCAGGCAAGCAGAGAAACGGTTCTCCCCGACAGCCAGGAACTGTTTATCACCCTGGAGACAGTACCCTCCCAACCCGGGCTCCCGGACCTTGAAGGCACCTCTGGTGAGTGTACCTTTGTTAGTATAATACATGGCTTAAACGCAAGCATATTTTATGATTAATTTGCCCTGAAGACTTGGGATGCATTCGCGGCCAGTACAACTACTGGAAAAGTCTGTTAACGTGTCTGGGGATGGAGCAGAAATTCTCCAGGGACATCTCCATGAAGCTCTCCTGGAGGTACTCCCAAAGTCTTTGCAAAAGATTTCTGGGGAGGGCAGCCTTATTCCATCCTCCATGGTAGGACACTTTACCACAGCAGGCCAATAACACGTAGTCTGGAATCATTGCATAAGAAAGCATGGCAGAGTGTGGTCTTGGTGTTTGCTGGCATTCAAGCAACATCTGTTCTTTATCTCTCTGTGTTATCCTCAGGAGTGTGATATCATTCATGGTCACCTGGTTGAAATAGGGGAATTTTATTAAGGGGTCATTCAAAGGTGGCTGTTCCTGCTGGGCTGTTTGCCTGTGGCTGAAAAGAAATCATCCCCGCTGTTAGCCACGCGGTGGGGGGAGGGGTGAAGCGATCATTGCAGAGAATTGGGTGTGGGGTGGGGGGTGTTAGGTGGGTTTGTGCTGCACATTAACCCAAAAACATCAGCCCCTCCTTTTAAATGGCCAATGTGTCTTTTTCAATTTTACTTTCCCATTTTTTCCTCCCGCAGCTTCAAATGTTTCAATGCTGCCACTAGCATCTCCATCCCAGAGGCTAGCGCAGATAAGAAGGTGAAAAAAACACACTCGTGATTAAATGTTCTCTGAGCTCATGTAGTCCACCCAAACTGAAAGAGCCCAGCAGAATTCATGGAGGCAGACAATGGCAGAGTCCAGGAAAGCACAAAATGAACACGAGGACAGGAGGGACGCACGAGAGGACAGGTGGCGGCAGCATGATGAGAGGAGGCAGGATGCAATGCTGAGGCTACTGGAGGATCAAACACATATCTTCAGGTGTATGGTTGAGGTGCAGGAAAGGCACAGACTGCCACTGCCGCCCCTGTGTAACCAATCGCCCTCCTCCCCAAGTTCCATCGCCTCCTCACCCAGACGCCCAAGAACGCGGTGTGAGGGCCTCCAGGCACCCAACCACCCCACCGAGAGGACTGCCCAAGCAAAAGAAGGCTGGCATTCAATAAGTTTTGACGTGCAGTGTGGCCTTGTCCTTCCCTACTCCCCCACCCCTCCCAGGCTACCTTGGCAGTTATCCCCCTATTTGTGTGACAAATTAATAAAGAATGCACGAATTTGAAACAACAATGACTTTATTGCCTCTGCAAGCAGTGATCGAAGCGGGGAGAGGAGGGAGGTTGGCTTACAGGGAAGTAGAGTGAACCAAGGGGGAGGGTTTTCATCAAGGAGAAACAAACAGAACTGTCACACCGTAGCCTGGTCAGCCATGAAACTGGTATTCAAAGCTTCTCTGATGCACAGTGCGCCCTGCTGTGGTCTTCTAACCGCCCTGGTGTCTGGCTGCATGTAATCAGCAGCCAGGCAATTTGCCTCAACTTCCCACCCCGCCGTAAATGTCTCCCCCTTACTTTCACAGATATTGTGGAGCACACAGCAAGCAGTAATAACGATGGGAATATTGCTTTCGCTGAGGTCTAACTGAGTCAGTAAACTGTGCTTGTAAGCTTTTAAACGTCCAAATGTACATTCTACCACCATTCTGCATTTGCTCAGCCTGTAGTTGAACAGCTCCTGACTACTGTCCAGGCTGCCTGTGTATGGCTTCATGAGCCATGGCATTAAGGGGTAGGCTGGGTCCCCAAGGATACATATAGGCATTTCAACATCCCCAACAGTTATTTTCTGGTCTGGGAAGTAAATCCCTTGCTGCAGCTGTTCATACAGACCAGAGTTCCTGAAGATGCGAGCATTATGTATCTTTCCCGGCCATCCCACGTTGATGTTGGTGAAATGTCCCTTGTGCTCCACCAGTGCTTGCAGCACCACTGAAAAGTACCTCCGGCGGTTTACGTACTGGCTGCCTTGGTGGTCCGGTCTCATGATAGGGATATGGGTTCCGTCTATGGCCCCACCACAGTTAGGGAATCCCATTGCAGCAAAGCCATCCACTATGACCTGCACATTTCCCAGAGTCACTACCCTTGATAGCAGCAGCTCAGTGATTGTGTTGGCTACTTGGATCACATCAGCCCCCACAGTATATTTGCCCACTCCAAATTGATTCCCGACTGACCGGTAGCTGTCTGGCGTTGCAAGCTTCCAGAGGGCTATCGCCACTCGCTTGTGAACTGTGAGGGCTGCTCTCATCTTGGTATTCTTGCACTTCAGGGCAGGGGAAAGCAAGTCACAATGTTCTATGAAAGTGCCCTTACTCATGTGAAAGTTTCACAGCCACTGGCAGTCATCCCAGACCTGCAACATTATGTGGTCCCACCAGTCTGTGCTTGTTTCCCGGGCCCAGAATCGGTGTTCCATGGCATGAGCCTGCCCCATTGCACCAGGATGGCCAAATTGCTGGGGCCCGTGCTTTGAGAGAAGTCTGTGACCATGTCCTCATCACTCTCATGACTGCGCTGCCATCGCCTCCTTGCCTGCTTTTGCAGGTTCTGGTTCTGCATGTACTGCATGATAATGTGCAAGGTGTTTACAATGCTTGCAACTGCTGCGGTGATCTGAGCGGGCTCCATGCTTGCCTGTGTATGGTGTCTGCAGGATAGCAGAGGTGCAGGGGAAGCGGTGGTTGGATGACCAGTTTTGCAGACCTACTGCACCGTCTGCTGCCAGGACACAACAGCTGAGTGGGCTGCACGCTTGCTGTGTGATGGTGAGACAAGAGCAGCCGAGCAGAGTTGCAGTGGAATCGGCCCCACGAGACCACCAGAAGAGCAGGAGAGCAGAGTGCCAGTGGAAGCGGTGGATGACGACGGTCATATAGAGGACCTGCAAGGTGGATTCATAGCATCAGGAGAGCAGGAGAGCAGAATGGCAGCAAAAGCAGTGGATGACGACGAAGGTTAGCGTCCTACTGCACCGTCTGCTGAAAGCAGTGTGGCGTCCACATGGAAAAAAGGCGCGAAATGATTGTCTGCCATTGTTTTCAGGGAGGGAGGGGTAACTGACGACATGTACCCAAAACCACCCGTGACAATGTTTTTGCCCCATCCAGGCATTGGGAGCTTAACCCAGAATTCCAATGGGCGACAGACACTGCGGGAACTGTGGGATAGTGGGGGGAGGGATAGCTCAGTGGTTTGAGCATTGGCCTGCTAAACCCAGGGTTGTGAGTTCAATCCTTGAGGGGGCCATTTAGGGATCTGGGGCAGAAATTGGGGATTGGTCCTGCCATTTGAGCAGGGGGTTGTCCCTTCCAACCCTGATAGTCTATGATTCTATAGCTATCCACAGTGCAATGCTCCGAAAGGCAATGCTAGCCTTGGTACTGTGGACGCACTCCACCGACTTAATGCGCTTGGTGCATTAGTGTGGGGACACACACAATTGACTGTATAAAATTGCTTTCTAAAAAATTGACTTCTATAAATTCAACCTAATTTCATAGTATAGACATACCCTCAGAGAGCTAGAGTACCGGGGTCAACCGGAGAGCACTCTGCCATCGATTTTGCAAGTCTTCGTTAGTCCCCTGCTGCATTGATTGCAGCAGCGTTGATCTCCCCGTGATGAAGGCAAGCCCTTCGATACATGAAGAAAATCAGGTAGCAATCTGAGAGCTATCTTAGACTATAATTTATGAAGCTTGGATTTTAAACTTCATCTTTTATTTGCACCATTGAGATGCTGGAAAATGATGTATGAGCTGAAAAAACAACATTGTTCATGTGCATTGTGCTGCTGTCCTAAGTATAGAGTGTATTGTTATGCAAATTTATTCTGTGGAGTGGGAGTGGAGACACAGGGATTCCAACTCACTGAGATAGGAAGATGTCTTAGTTCTTTTAAACAGCAGGGAGAAAATAATCTTCACTTTATCCCTTCAAAGTATACACAGGGAAACTATTCTAAAGATTTTTAAAATATTCTATAGTAGTACCATATTGTTAAAAATAATGATTGAATTAGTGAAATCATTAAAATTGAGAAAAATTACTGTTTTTAAAACATACTTTCCTGGCACATAGAACTAATTCTCCCTTGCAGTACTTGGCTGATACCCTGAATAGACGAGTTCTTAAGAAACACCTGCTTTGATCACAACTGATTAGATGCAATTTTATATGAAGAGCCTGAATCACCCAAGTGGTTCCCATTTACTTTAGTCGGGCTGCTCACTTGAGTGAGTTGTGTAGGATTTGCCTTTTTTTGTTAAATATTGTAAAGAATCACACTTCTGAAATAAGAGTCAAATCTTGAAGGCCTTACTCAGGGCCTAATTGTCCTCTCTTACCAGAAAATATGTGGGAGGAGTCACAAGGTGCTACTCTGTGAGGCAGGGACAGTTTGGTCCACATGGACCAGTCTATGGGGCTACCCTCAAGCTCTGAAAATCCCCAGAATTGGAACAAATCCCAGGGGATCCATGCAAGGCCAGGGACTTGCATGTGGAAGCTCTGTTTCTGCAGTAGTTTTGGCCTTTGCACCATTGGAATCTTATTGCCATCATCTTGTTTGGCCATGGCTGTCCCAGGGACACCCCTCAATTGTATTAGTTTTCCAATGTGAGCTCCACCAGGCTGGGTGAGAGGATGCACACCCCTACCCCCTCCAACCTGCCCACTCTCCCATACAGATCCCAATCAGCAGGATCTGTCAAAGGGGGAACACAGCCATTAGGCAGCCGAGTCCCCTTTACATGTGGAAAGGGGAGATCCAAGCAGAGGGATCACAAAGGTATAATTCTGACTCTGTTTTTACTTAGGCAAAGCATCCATTAATTTTGGTCAATATTTTGCATGAGTAAGAACCTAGTAAAGATTGAATAAAGACGTATAGTTTGGTCCAAAATGTATAATATGTAATGTACAAATGATTTAACTGTCATGATTGCTTAATTGAATGCGAGGTTTTTGGTGAGCATTATGATACTGCACAGCCTCTTGGGTCTGGCCTGACACAGGTTTAAGTGGTACTTAAGTGTGTGAGTAAGATAATTGCACTCGCCTGTGATGAGTGGCAGATACAATGCAGTCTTCCCTGGGGAGCGGGGCTAAGCAATGACTGGCAGTAGCCAAGACTGAGGCAAGGTGGCGGTAGTGGGTGGGGGTTCCCTGGGGAGGGGAGACCCTCAGGGATTGTTGGGGTTTATTGCCAGGGGGCAGCACCCCAGGGGGAGGAGGCACCGGGTCCTGGGAGGGACTAGGGCCAGTGGTAATGTGGATCACCAGACGGCAGAGGGCACTCCAGAGGCTGACGAGCTAATTCCCAAGGAGAACCAGCAGGAGGCACTGCTGGGTGAGTCCAGCTCAATTACAGAACAGTACTGCTGTTTCTGTTAGGGAACTCTCTTTCCTTGTTTACAAAGATTGTTTATTAAAGTTTTCAAGTGATTATGTATGGAACAAAGATTTTCCATAATAGGAAATGTGAGTGGGTGCCTGGGATGGGCCACATTGAGAATGCCACACTCTGAGCAGACTACAAGAAACAGGGCAGAGAATCCCCCAAAACTGGTGATTTATTGTTGTCAAAGTTTGACTCAGACTCACAATTTATCAGACCACTCTGTTTTATTAGCAAAGCTGCTCTGCTAATACATTTAGAAGTGAGTCCCCCGAGTGGGGCTTGTGTCTTTTAATTTATACAGTTTTTTGGAGAACAAGTTACAGACAAAAGAAGAAAAAGATTTTAGTCACCACCCTTTGAGATCCCTGAGACCAGTCATGTATCTTCAATTACCTGCCACCCTTAACAATCTCCTTTAACAGCTTCCAGTTAACTTAACTAATTGCCCTTCACATCTTCCATTCTGATGCCTGCTTCTTAGATGTGCTGGCTCTATCTTAATTGCTTCTCCATTCAAAAGCTAACTGTCCCTACATGTGCTCCCTCAGATACTTTGTAACATGTTTTGGCATGCCCTCTCATATACAATGTATCCAGCATGTCCCCTTATACAATGTTATACTTCCACAATTCCCCCTTTTGGTCAAGGCTACGCCCAGGACCAATGACTTACTGGATTTCATACATCAATCGTTCTTTTTCATTACTTTCACTGGTGACATTTAACAACATTAGATTAGCACTCTGGTTAGGGGTAACCTGATGGATGGTGTGTCTTGTGCAGTTTTGGATACAACAAGAAATCAATTGAAAACACACAAAGATTATTAGAATTCCAAATAGGATAGTCAGGATTCTTTGAAACAACCAGTTTCCCAGACTAGAGAAATTGAATAAGTTACTTATCCATTTCCACAAGGAACTTGGTTCTTCGTGGGGAAGGTATGCAATTTGCTCCAGATGGCTAGCACAATTAATTACCTCATTAGTATTATCAGGTATGTATACACAGCATTCTGTTCCAATTAGAGCACAGGTCCCTCCTTTGGCTGCCAGTATTATATCTAATGCCCGACAGTTTTGGAGGGCCACTTGTCGGACCGCTCCTGCTTCTTTGGCTAGAGCTTTTAAGCTCTCTCCTGTTTCATTGACCATGATCTCAACCACCGCTTGTAACCTTAAAAGCCTTTTTGCATGGTGGATTACCCCCCTCCCTCACTGGGACTAAAGAAATGCCAACCGCTTCTTCCCAAGTTAGGGGGCTTATGTTATCCACATACCATTTAGCATCTGGCAAGTCCCTCTTTTTTCGCCTGAAATTACGGAGGCGATTTCGTGGGAGGGATTGAAGCACCCGGAATTGTGGGAAAAGCTGAGCAGGATAACAGATACCTGACCAATTTGCTGGTAACTCAGTGTAAGCATTTTCCCCACAAACCCAATAATGTCCCATTAAAGCTGGGAAGGGTTGACTGCAACCCTTTGACATGTAAGAATTTATGAAGGAGGAATAGTATCCCCCAAAGGGCACAGGATGATTTTCACTGGGAGAAGAAGTAGGATTCACATGACATTTGTAGATGGTGCTGTTTTTCTCAGGGAGGCTGTAGGGGGAGCAAGAGATTGAATCTTTGGTTTGGTCCCAGGTTGAGAGGAAGTTTATCTTTCCATACCCAGTTCGCCATTCTCCAGCCTTGTTTGAATAGTCCCATATACCATGGGACACGATGTATTGGAGACAGCTGCTCCTCCCTAGATTCAGCCCTGTCCCATTACACACCCAGCACCAGTGGCCCTTTCCTTTCACCACACTTATAAGTTTAGGAACATATGTTTTTCCCAGCCCCCAAGTGTCATTTTCCTTCTATGTCCTTTTAAGTGGATAGGGTTCTCCAATAAGCTCTGAGGAATTCAAAGGGATTGCCATGGTGGGGATACTAGCTTGTGAGTGAGCTGGGATGTGGCTGCAGACCCAGCAATTAGAAATATTCAGGATCTGGGCTATCTGCACCTGTTGTTGGATGAAAGAATTGTCACTGTCACTCTGGATTCCCCAGACCCTCAGGACACAGTAGCTGAGGATTAAGCTTCTCAAAGGACACGTGTTGGAAGCAGGACCCTTTCTGGTTCCGACAACCCCTTTCAAGGGAACCTCAGTCATGGTTTTACGTCCACCAGGCAGCAGACGCTAGGCTCACTACTGCTTCTTGTTTGTTGGGTCCTGCTGTCTGCTTACCCTCTGCTTCTGGCAACCCTTACGAGAGCGCAGATTGTAAGGTATTGCAGGCTGTTCCTCTTTGTCTTCTGGGGTTGAAGCTGGTTCTGCGTGGTCTTGCAGAGGTGCTTGGTCCCCTTGAGGTGGCGCTGGCTTACACTGTGAGGCATGGATCCATGCAGCGATGCTGGATAATTTCACTGCTGTCTGGGTGGTGAGCGGTACCTGGTATGGACCCTTCCACCAGGGTTCCAAGGCGTGCTTCCGAAGGTGGTGCCGCAGGTAGACCCAATCACCAGGCTCAAGAGTGTGACAGGCAGCAGAGGTGGGTTCCGTCGGCCAAGCTGCTCGCACCTGCGAATGGAAGGAGCTCACAACTTGCATTAACCCTTTGCAGTACTGGAGGAGTGTGCTGTGAGTTAGGTTGAGGTCTGGGGCTGGGGTAATAGTAGCCATTGTTCGCATAGGGCGTCCCATGATGATTTCAAATGGATTCAATTTGTGTCTCTGGGATGGGGATGACCGAATTTCCATAAGGGCCAGTGGTAAAGCAGCTGGCCAGTTTAACCCTGTGGAACTACAGCTTTTTGCCAGCTTATTTTTAAGCAACCATTTCGCCTTTCAACTGCCCCTGCACTCTGTGGATGGTAAGGGCAGTGCAACAGGTGGGTGACATGTAATACCTGGTTTAGATGTTGAACAATTTTTCCAGTAAAATGTGTTCCCCGGTCACTAGACAAAGTGGCAGGAATTCTCTTGGTAGGGATAATGTGGTTTAACAGACATTTTGCAACGGACAATGAATCAGCTTTGCGACAGGGAAAGGCTTCAATCCAACCCGAGAACAGACATATTATAACTAAAATGAATTCATATTTCTGACACTTTGGCATTTGTACAAAATCAAGTTGCCAGTGTAGGAAAGGTGCTTGAGGCAAACCCCGGAACCCTTGTGTTACTTTTACAGATTTGCCTACATTGTGGCTTTGACAAGTAACACAAGCGGCACAGTGGCAGGTTGCAAAGGAGCTGAAATGGGGAGCCCACCACCCCGCCTTACTCATAGCAGAGACCATCCCCTCCTTGCCGACATGCAAAACATCATGTAGCAGGGCGGCTAGAGACGGGTGGAGTGAGAGGGGGGCTACAAATGTACCGGTGGGCAATCGCCAAAGGGAATCAGAATGCAAAGAGCAACCCAAAGCACTCCAGGAGTCTTTCTCTGTTTCTGGGGCAGAATCCTGGAGCTGAGCAAGATGAGACAGGGATGGTGGCATTACAGAGACAGAGAGGAGACCAAGAAACGCTTCTGGTGAAGGTTTTATAGTGGCGGCATGTTTTGCAGCAGCATCAGCAAGTGCATTACCTTTTGCCACCTCGGTGTCTGCTGCTGAGTGGCCAGTACACTTAACAATTGCCAAGGCAGACGGTAGTAAAACTGCATACAGGAGGGCGGCAATGTAGGGGCCATTCTTGATAGGGGTACCAGTAGGGGTAAGAAAACCTCGAGTCTGCCAGAGGGTGCCAAAGTCATGCACAACCCCAAAGGCATACCGAGAATCAGTAAAAATAGTGGCAGAGAGCCCCTCGGCTAGAAAGCAGGCACAGGTTAGAGCAATCAGTTCAGCCACCTGGGCAGGGGTCACAGAGGGTAAGGGCGCAGCTTCTATGGTCTCAGAGAGAGAGACCACAGCGTACCCTGCAAGAAGGTGGCCTTGGTCATTTCTATAACAGGACCCATCAGTGAATAATACCAGGTCAGAGTTAGGGAGAGGTACATCTGAAAGGTCGGGGCGCGGGACAGTGATAGCGGAGACAGTTGCAAGGTAGTCATGGGGTTCACCATTACTAGGTAAAGGAAGGAGGGTAGCAGGGTTTAGCCGGGAGCAGCGCTTAATAGTGATATGTGAGGCTGAAAGCAGCAAAAGTTCATACCTAGTGAGGCGAGCAGAGGAGAGGTGAGCAGTGTTGCATTGCAGAAGGAGAGTTTCCACAGAATGGGGAACCATGAGAGTGAGAGGAGAGCAGAGGACAAGGGACTCAGACATCTTGACCAGGCGCGCTGCAGCAGCTACAGCGCGTAGGCAAGGGGGTAAATCCTGGGCTACAGGGTCCAAGGTTGCAGAAAAATAAGCCACCAGGCTATTTCTGTCACCGTGCTCCTGAGTAAGAACCCCGAGGGCACAAGCAGATTGTTCGTGACAGAAAAGGGTAAAAGGCTTGTCATAGTTAGGTAACCCTAAGGTGGGGCAGAGGCTAAATTCTGCTTAAGGGAGATGAAAGCAGCATTTGCTTCAAGTGGCCATGGCATGGGGTTAGGTACAGAGGATCGAGTGAGTTCTTGGAGTGGTTTAGCCAGAGAAGCATATTGGGGAATCCATTGCCTACAGAACCCTGTCATGCCTAAGAATTTTCTGACCTGGCGTGGAGAGCAAGGCTGGGGAAAGCCAAGGATGGCTTGTACCCGGGCTGGATAGAGTGAACGGGAGCCCTGGGAGAGAAGGAAGCCTAGGTATGTGACAGAGGTTTGGCAGAGCTGCAATTTTGTGCGAGAAGCCTTATGACCCTTGTTTGCTAAAGCTGTGAGAAGTGTTAGTGAATCAGTTTCTGAGGCAGACAGAGAGGGGGAGCACAGGAGTAAGTCGTCCACATATTGGATCAGTGTGGATCCTGATGGGAAAACCAGATCAGCGAGATCCCTGGCTAGGGCTTGAGAAAAATAGGATGGACTCTCTGTATACCCCTGGGGAAGGGTAGTCCATGTATATTGCTGACCCTTGTAGGAGAAGGCAAAGAGATACTGGGATTCAGAGTGAACTGGGACAGAGAAGAAAGCGGAGCACAAATCTACAACAGTAAAGTGGGTTGCATTTGGAGGAATAGACGCTAGTATTGTAGCAGGGTTAGGAACCACTGGAAAAGAAGGTATGACAATACGGTTAATAGCTCAAAGGTCTTGAACAAATTGCCACGATTTGCCCTCAGCCTTTTGAACTGGGAGGATATGGGTGTTACAGGGGCTGCAACAAGGGACAATAATTCCTTGTTCTTTTAATGCAGATATAACTGGAGCAATCCCAGCCTCTGCCTCAGGATTCAAAGGATACTGAGACAGGCGAGGCAGAGGTTTGGAATTGTCTACAGTAATCCGAACTGGGTCAGTATTTAATCGGCCCACTTCAGATGGGTGAGATGGCCATAGGGAGGAAGGAACCTGAGAGATTAGGTGCTCTAGGGATGGAGTTAAGGGACAGCAAGGGACCGGAGTGGAGAGGGAAGTTTCAGACAGCAGGGAGGCTACAGAATCACATAAGGAAGACTGAGGGATTTGCAGATAGACTGAGGGATTTGCAGATACATCTGGGGATCAGTAAATAGAACAGCCAAGTTTGCATAGCAAGTCCCATCCCAGAAGGTTTGCAGGGGTGGAATCAGAGAGGAGGAATGCATGCTCCTCAGAGTGGGGACCGACCTGAACAGACAAAGGTTTTGAGAGGGGAAAAGAGGTAGGGATCCCTGTAATGCCAACAGCAGACACAGATTTTCCAGATCGGGGAACCTCAGGCAAGTCAGTGGTGCGGATTGTAGAAAGAGAAGCTCCAGTATCAACAAGGAAAGGGAGAGAGAGATCATTTACAGTCAGGACACATTCTCCAGTAGGGGACAGAGGTAATAAGGGAACTAAAACTTTGTGAGGTTCCCCAGCATTCCATCATTGTTGGGGTGAAAATAGGGTTGGGGATCAGCTGGAGGAACCAGCGGGGGGTTCACTTGATTTCCCATACAATTATTAGGTTGTCTTGGACACTCTTTTTTCCAGTGACCAGGCTGTTTACAGTTGTTACAAACCCCAGTTAATCCAGCCCCCCGCCCCCTTCTGCAACCCCGTCCCTGTCCCCGGTGTGGTCTGCTTAGTCCTGAATAATGCTGTATCTGCAGAGCCATTAACTTTTGGGAGGACTGTTCCTCCTTTCCTTTTAAAGTGCAGTGGCAATGCTCTGCTACTGCCAGCAATTTGTCCATGGTTTCAGTTTCCCATCCCACACTTATTCGTTTTAACATGCTGCCTGTGGCAAGGAGAAGACCATCAACAAATGCATGTGCCAAGGCCCCCTGCCCATTTACATCGGGCTCTTGTATTCCTGAATGTTGTAGGAAAATATCAGTTAGCCGGGACCTATAGTCACCTGGGCTTTCTCCTTGCCCTTGCTTACAGCAACGTATTGCTGTCCAGTTTGTTTTAGGAGACCACACTTTGGGAATGGCTTGATGCAGGCGCTTCCAAAGAGCCATACACCGGTCTCTGTATGCCGAATCTGGGCCAGTACTTTTTATGGTTGAGTGGCGTGCCTCAGCTGGCCAGTCTGCGGCAGCCAACCATTTTTCATAATAACTGCCAGGAGCTAACAATTTACACAGTTGGAGGAGATCTGTCTCAGAGGGTTCATAGGTTTCACAGATTAACAGAAACTCCTCAGCAAATTTGACAGAGTTTTCCTGTGGTTTGGGAAAATTTTTAACTATAGATAAAAGTTCCGTATGAGTCCAGGGCTTATAATCCCATATGGACTCACTTTCTCCCATTTTAAGGACTCGTAAGGGTACCACAACAGTTTGATCAGAGTCTCTCATTAACCTCCCATCAGGTTCTCTTTTCCAAGAAGAGATGTCAAGAGAATCTTTGCAGACTGCTTTGGATTTCTTCTTCATAATATTTTGCAGAGCTGCGAGGCCAATGAGGGTATCTTCTTCACTTTCATTATCTGTAGTCACTGAAGATTTTTCCTTTTCTGATTTCTTATTTGCGCAGGAGTATGGTGGGGGTCGGATTTGATCAGCATCATTGCACAGGACTGGGCAAAGGGGAGCGCTTGGACTAGTGGTGGGAGAGACTGCATCCAATTGAACTGTTAGGTTTTTTTGATAGAATTTTTAAGAGAGGTGAGTTTTGACTCGGTCCATCTATGATTTGCCTCTTCCCACCACTGCATGAAGCAGTCTACTTCTGCTCTCTCCAATTTGGTTTTTGGGAGGACGAGTTTGCTTTTTAAAGCGTCCACTCGATCCTTGTCCCAAGAACCTAACAGTGGCCACTGTAATTTGGGGTTCTCTAGAACTAATTTGGACCATTTTTCAAGAAACCTACAAGAGTCCAGACCCCTCCTAAAATACATAAAATAAGCTGGATTTCCCTTAGGGAACTGTTCTACCTTAGACTTCTGATTACCCATCCAGGAGGACTTCACACAGCACTCACACAAGAAGGAAATTCAGGCTCAGCAGAGCGGTACCCGGTGCAACACACAGAAAGGACCCCACAGGCTACTGCCTCAACTGCCCTTGCTTTCACACCAGGGGTTATACCCAAGGTGTGGTGCGGCTGCAGCTGTGCAGATTCCACTTATTCAGACCGTGGGGACGGGGACCCCTTGG
The DNA here is from genome assembly GCF_965140295.1 of Lepidochelys olivacea. NCBI lineage: Eukaryota > Metazoa > Chordata > Testudines > Cheloniidae > Lepidochelys > Lepidochelys olivacea. The sequence continues at coordinate 146,120,273 of NC_140412.1, read as the reverse complement.
TCAGCCAGTCTCCGGACAGAGATGGCTCCCAGATTCACACACACACCATGGGGAAGACGGATAGACACAAAGACAAGACAGTCCTCAAACTGGTTAAAGCACAAAAATAATAATTACCTGAGACGTCTGATTCCAGAAGCTGGATCCAAAGACCCCTACCCGAACAGAGTGGGAACCAACAAGTTCAATGGTGTAGACTGCGCTGCTGCTGTGTACCTTTCTGTCTTGTGGAGGATCGCTTGGACTAAGCGTCCAGGCGCCGGCTGCCACGATCATCCTGCAAGGCAGTCAGGGATAACACAGCCTCAGTGAAGCCGCTTGCCATCTCAGTAGAACCTCCAAATTGTCAAAGTTTGACTCAGACTCACAATTTATCAGACCACTCTGTTTTATTAGCAAAGCTGCTCTGCTAATACATTTAGAAGTGAGTCCCCCGAGCGGGGCTTGTGTCTTTTAATTTATACAGTTTTTTGGAGAACAAGTTACAGAGAAGTTACAGATAAAAGAAGAAAAAGATTTTAGTCACCACCCTTTGAGATCCCTGAGACCAGTCACGTATCTTCAATTACCTGCCACCCTTAACAATCTCCTTTAACAGCTTCCAGTTAACTTAACTAATTGCCCTTCATACCTTCCATTCTGATGCCTGCTTCTTAGATGTGCTGGCTCTATCTTAATTGCTTCTCCATTCAAAAGCTAACTGTCCCTACCGTATGCTCCCTCAGATACTTTGTAACATGTTTTGGCATGCCCTCTCATATACAATGTATCCAGCATGTCCCCTTATACAATGTTATACTTCCACATTCTATAATTAGATTCACTAAACCAGTAACAAAGGAGCAGCACCACACTGGTTAATCAGAAGCCAAACACATTCCCATTTAGGCATTCCAGCCCTTGGCTCCCATCCAGACAAACAGGTCCCCATATATGAGGTTCTACCAATTTGACACCCCCCAGGTCAATATGTATCTTAGATCTTACCCAACTATCAGGCTGTCAGCCAATCCTTAGTAAACTAAATATTTTATTAAGAAAAGGAGAGAGTTACTGAATGGTTAAGGAATCAGATACATACAAGTGATTTTCAGTGTTCATAGACCAGGATCATAGCAGTGATGGAATAGACTGCTGGCCTGCAAAAGTCTCTTTGATAGCTTCCAAAAGATTGGAAGGTCCTCAGTCCATTGTTCAAAATACTCCTTTTAGTTGTAAATCCACAGTCCAGAGAATTGGAGCAGGAATGAAGCATAATGGAGATGTCTCAAGTATCTTTTATATCCTCTGCCATGTGCATGGAAATTTACTGCCCCAAACAATGATAAATGGATTTAACAAGGATAATCATACTTGATAGACAGTATCTTTTCCATTGACACCTATGATATACTTTGTATAAGATTTGTATAACAGTGGTAGCGACAATGACACAAATGGTCATCTTCAATTATACAGTGTCACAGGAAAGAAAAATAATTTATGTCAAATATTGATATTAGAAATATTGTATTTTTAGAAAACTGAACAAATGTGACATATACTATAGGTTATGTGACCAGTGATTACTATAATATCCTGGGAATAATTTTAGAGTAATTTTTCCACTGGCAGTTATACATGAGAATGTAGAGACCCTATTTTTCATAAATCATCTGTGGCATTTAGCGTTTCAACAATCCTGCAATTATTGCTTTCCTGAAATCTGCCATTGAAATCAGTAAGGAAAGCAGGATCAAGCCCATAAGTTCTGCACCCTGCTAACACAAAGCTTAGTCCTGCAATATCTTAGTCACTTAGGAACTATTGTAGAAGTCAATAGGATAGTCACCCTGATTACCTTCAACTACACTGAAATCCAGCTAGGCAATGCCATTAGTCTTGTACTAGTGGAGGGGGTGGCATAGAATGAGGTTCAGCATTCTATAACTATCAGAAAGGGATTAGGGGAAATTAGGAGAGCCTGAACCACACTCAGCTATTATTGGTCTGAAGTTAAGCAGGTCTTCACAGCTATTTATATAAAGAGCAGCCCACTAAAATAAATGGGAACCACTTTATTACTCTAGCTGAATTTTGCAACAGCATGACTATTGGGCAACACAATAAGTCTGTTGCAGGGAAATCAACATAATATTGCACAGTGGCCTAGATGCTGAAAATGTGTTTTCCATATGTATAATTTCACAGAGTTTAAAACCTGAAGGGGCCATTAGATCGTATAGTCTAACCTCCAGCATATCACATGCCACTACATTTCACCCATACTCCTATAGTGAGCTCAATATCTTGAGTTAGACTAAGCATTTCAGTCCTCAGGAGATTAAATTGTTGGGTGCCACAGGCAGAGAACAGGAGAGATCAAGGAGCCACCAATGCTCAAGATACATTGAGATGATCTTAATCAATGCCTCAGGCTCCAGCGGAACACCTATGATCCCTGCAATTCTGACCTGGGAGTAAATGCCTTCCAAATTCTAAATGCTGATTATGACTCTGAACACATGAACAAGACACACCAGCCAAGCATGTAAGAAAGAAGATTCTGTGTACCACCTCAGAGCACTAGTGTAATGGCCAGGGCATAGGTAGCCAGCCTAGTAGCATCTACAGGGCAAGGGTCAAAGGCAGGAGTCAGGACTAGTTAGTAAGCCAAATAAAGAGAGGGTACCAAGGTCAAGCCAGGCCAGAGTCAAAGTCAGGAGCAAGCCTGTGTAAAAGACAAAGTCAGTAACAATTTGCATTTTTGCTCAGATTGCCCCTTAGGCCAACTTCCTGGTGTGGACCAATCAGGCAGCTGCAGGGTTCTGTTGCTCTGGCCTCTTCAGGCATTACTTTCTGCAGTGCCTAATTCTCCAGGAATTGTTGGATGCTATTCTATATGGCTTTCCAGTGGCAGTAGAGCAGTGTCAGTTCTCTTAATAGCCTAGCGTGCTGGGTTCTAGACCTGTGGATCCATACAGTTAGGCCGTCCTGTCCTGCTTTTAGCTGTGGTTAATTTCTGATGCTTCAGAGGGTGGTATAAAGCAAAACGCAGACTACAGCTGTCCAGTTGTGCACTGAGGGGAAAAATGCCTTCCTGAAGCATGAGATTCTATTTCAGTCATAATGCAGAGCTGGAAGTGTTCTGAGTAAACTGAGGACAAAATGCAGAGATTCTTGTTCTCCCCTTGTCCTGAGAAGGAAGGGGATGAACAGGGGTATTCATAGATTCACAGATCCAAGACCAGAAAGGACCCCTACTGGAACAGTGTTCTGTCTCCACTACCCCACTGTGCCCAGTCCCACACTGCTATATGCCTCTCCCCATGCAGTGTCAGGGTAAGGTTAGAAAGCAGTGTGGGAGCAGGGCTAGAGAGCCAAGCTGACAAGGGAAACTGCAGTTTAGGACTACCCCACTGAGTACGACCATCCAGTCCACCCCATTCCCTGTCCACTCCCTGCCCCTGCACACATAATCCCATAGGTGGATATCAGCATATCTTTTAGAAATAGATCTAATATCATTTTAAAGACTCCAAGTGATGGCGAGTCCCCAGGTAAGCAGTTCCAATATTTAATCACCCTCACTTCTAGGAATTACATCTTATTTCAAGGTTAAATTGGTCTAACTTCCATTTCCAGCCATTGGTCTTGTTATGCTTTTTTCTGCAAAGTTGAAAAGCACCACCCCTGGCCCTCCTCCCCAGTATCAGATATCTTTTCCATGTGTAGGAACCTAGACACAGAGATCAAGTTACCCTTCAACCGCCTTTTTGCTAAACTGAATAAGTTGAGCTCCTTAAGCCTCACAAAGTAAGGCCTCTTTCCTGGCCCCTTGATCATTTTTTGTGGCCCTCCTTAGAATTCTCTCCAATGTTTCCACATCCTTCTTGTAGTGTGGACCCCAAAACTGGACACAGGTTTTTAGTCACGGTCTTACTTCTGCTGTATACAGAGGCAAGGTCTCTTCCCTACTTCTTTTTGATAGTCCCCTTTTTATACACCGAAAGAGTGCATTAAACCTTTTTGCCACAGCATTGCTCTGAGAGCTCATGATGAGGTGTTTATCTACAATTCTTCTCTGAGTCAATGCTTTCCAAGGCAGTCCCCCATCCTATAGATTTAACTTACATTCTTTATTCTCAGATGTATTTCCTTGCATTTGCCTGTATTAAAATTCCCTTTATTGGATTGTGACCAGGTGATTCAGGTCACTCTGAAACAATAATGGGCTGAATTCACAAAGTGACTTGGTTACCTAACTGCCATTGGAATTTACAAAATCCCTCTGCTCAGCTGCTGTCAAACCTTGACTCCTAAACTCACTCAGAATTTAAGATTTTGAAGTAAAAGATTTCTAGGCACTTACATTTCACCTATAGGCATGCACACTGCTCCCTCATTCTAGGTGTCCAGATGCCTCGAGCACCAGTGTGATTCATAAAATGGAGGAAAATAGCCATTCCCCAACCTAACTTGCCTGTGAGTCCCAATCCAGTAGGCATGCTTAGAGCATTCTTAATTCCACACTAGACAGCAGTAGGGACGGGGGACCTCCCTCATAACTTTTAAACTTAGTGTACATTGGAGCAGGGGGACTGGATCCTAGGTCTCCCACATATTGCATGAGTGCTATAACTACCAGGTAATAGATTCATTCTTATATGTGCTCGCTCTCTTTTTCTCACTCAATGACTCTTTAAATATTTATCTAAATTGGAACTATTGAGGCAGTGCCGCAACAGAATATCCCATAGTCCAGTGGTTATAGCACCCACCTGTAATGTGGCAGAGCCATGTTTAAATGCCTTCTCTTTTTGAGGCAGTGGGGGGGCTTGAACCAGGTAGTCTCCCACATCCCAGGTGAATACCCTAATCAATGGGCTAAAAGTTACAAAGAGATCCTCCTCTAATGCCTAATTCTTAAGACAGTATTCAGAACTGTGAACTCCAAGCAGACATAGGCCCCTCCCTCCAACCTAAATTTAGGTGCTAAACTTCCTGAGAGGACTGGGATTGAGGACACATCTCTCTCATTGGCCAGTTTAGACAGGGAACCACCTAGCATGCTGGCTTTCATGAATCCCATTCTCGGGCTCTCCTCTCCCTCCATTCATTGTATAGGGAGCTTGAGCACTTGACTCAGGCCTCGTGAATCCGAATGATTTTCTAGGCACTTAAAATTAGGCATTGTGACACTGAGCATTGCAACACCTAAGTCCCTTTGTGAATCTTGCCCAACTTGTCCTCCTCATTATTTACTACCCTACCAATCTTTGTGATATCTGAAACCTTCACCAGCAATAATTTTATAACATCATCTAGATTGTTAATAAAAATACTGAATAGTTTTGAACCAAGAACTGATCACTGATGGATCCTGCTAGAAACGGCCCTGCTCATTGATATCCCCCCCCCTTTGACAAATACATTTTGAGATCTGTCAGTGAGCCAGTTTTTAATCCATCTAATCTGCGCCCTGTTAGTTCCATTTAATGCAACTGTTTTAATCAAAATACTATGTGATAGCAAGTCAAATGCCTTGGAGAAATCTAGGTATACTATATCAACACACTTGCCTTTATCAACCAGACCTATAACCCTGTCAAAAAAACAGCAGGTTTGTTTGACAAGACGTACCTTTCATGAAACCATGCTGACTGGCATTAATTATATTTTTAGCCTCTAAATCTTTGTGGATAACTTCAAATTAATTGTTCCATTATTTTACCTGGGACCAATATGAGGCTTACTGGTCTATAGTTTCCTGGGTTGTCCCCTTTAACCTTTATAAATATTGGAATTACATTGGCAGCCCTACAATCCTTTGGAATTTCCCCTTTTTTCCAATATTTGTTAAAAATTAACATTAATGGTTCATAGAGCTTCTCAGCTAGCTCCTTTAAGAATCTTGGGAATAAGCTATCCAAGCCTTTTGATTTTAAAATTTTTAATTGTATCAGATGCTTCCTCTCATTTTCTTTTGTTATAGATGGTAAAGTTTCTCTTGCATCCACAACATTATATGGGATGGATACTGTCAAGGTTCCTTCCCCACTCTGAACTCTAGGGTACAGATGTGGAGACCTGCATGAAAGCCTCCTAAGCTTACTTTTACCAGCTTAGGTTAAACTTCCCCAAGGTACAAAATTATTTTACCCTTGGATTTCCACTGCCACCACCAAACTTTATCTGGGTTTACTGGGAAACGTGGTTTGGACACGTCTTTCCCCCAAAAATCCTCCCAACCCTTGCACCCCACTTCCTGGGGAAGGTTTGGTAAAAATCCTTACCAATTTGCATAGGTGACTACAGACCCAAACCCTTGGATCTTAGAACAATGAAAAAGCATTCAGTTTTCTTACAAGAAGACTTTTAATAGAAGTAAAGGAATCACCTCTGTAAAATCAGGATGGTAGATACCTTACAGGGTAATTAGATTCAAAACATAGAGAATCCCTCTAGGCAAAACCTTAAGTTACAAAAAAGACACACAGACAGGAATAGTCATTCTATTCAGTACAGTTCTTTTCTCAGCCATTTAAAGAAATCATAATCTAACACATACCTAGCTAGATTACTTATTAAAAGTTCTAAGACTCCATTCCTGTTCTGTCCCCGGCAAAAGCATCATACAGACAGACACAGACCCTTTGTTTTTCTCCCTCCTCCCAGCTTTTGAAAGTATCTTGTCTCCTCGTTGGTCATTTTGGTCAGGTGCCAGCGAGGTTACCTTTAGCTTCTTAACCCTTTACAGGTAAGAGGATTTTTCCTCTGGCCAGGAGGGATTTTAAAGGGGTTTACCCTTCCCTTTATATTTGTGACAGATACAGACTCCCGCTTCATTCCAAATATAGAACATTAATGTCTATTAAGGATTCCTGAATTTTCTATATCCCTATTTACAGTTTTACCATTTGCATCTAGCAGTGGACCTATACCTGACGTAGGATTTTATTGTTTGTTTGTTTTTGTTCCTGATATGTTTTTTAAATGTTTTCTTATTGTCTTTAATCCTATTGGCCATTGATATTTCATTGGTTCCTTTAGCTTCCATTATCAGTCACCTATATTTTTAACTTGTAACTTATTCTTGAACAATTCCCAGTTGTCATTAACACTTCCCTCTTTAAACAAATATTCTCAGTCAGTTATGCAGACAATTGCTTTACATTTGGAAACTTGGTCCTTGTATAGTTCCTTGTATATATAATATATATATATTATTAGGTGGTGCCATATTCTGTTTGGACAATGTAAAGGTAGTCAGATCATGATCACTGGTATGCAGACAACCGCTAATTTTTAGGTTAGCAATCAACTCTTCTTTGTCCATGAGAATGAGACTAATACTGAGTCACCCCATGTTGTGTGCAAGGTATTTTGTGTTCAGTTATGTATGATTTTTAAAAATTCTGACAAAGTTTTGGAACTGGCTGCATGAGATGTCCAGCAAATATCCCCCCAATTGAAGTCAACTCATGACAACCCAGTTTTTCTTTCTACATATTACGAACTGATGCTTAAGGAGCAGTTTTCCTGTTCTCTAGTGAGATTTGGAACTCTGTAACATATGCCCACCAGTACCCCAAATTTAGTTTTACTAGTTACAACTTTAATCCATAAAGCATTTGGGGTCCTGTGATTCTGAATTGTCTATGAGTCTGTGACCCGTGATAGTGTCTTTGAAGTATCATCCCTCCCCCTTTTTTCCTGTCCTTATGAAACAAGTTGCAACCATACATTTTTATGTTCCAGTCATATGACCTATCCAACCAAGTTTCAGTAATATCAGCTGTATCATATTTTTTATCATTCACAAGCATCTCCAACTATTCTTTATCAGAGGGGTAGCCGTGTTAGTCTGGATCTGTAAAAGCGGCAAAGAGTCCCTGACGAAGTGGGTATTCACCCATGAAAGCTTATGCTCCAATACATCTGTTAGTCTATAAGATGCACAGGACTCTTTGCCGCTTTTACAACTATTCTTTATTATCTAGGCTGCTATCATTAGTATATAGACAATTAAAAATGTTTTTTCCTTACATGCCTCCTAGTCATAGAATCATAGAATCATAGAATATCAGGGTTGGAAGGGACCCCAGAAGGTCATCTTGTCCAACCCCCTGCTCGAAGCAGGACCAATTCCCAGTTAAATCATCCCAGCCAGGGCTTTGTCAAGCCTGACCTTAAAAACCTCTAAGGAAGGAGATTCTACCACCTCCCTAGGTAACGCATTCCAGTGTTTCACCACCCTCTTGGTGAAAAAGTTTTTCCTAATATCCAATCTAAACCTCCCCCACTGCAACTTGAGACCATTACTCCTCGTTCTGTCATCTGCTACCATTGAGAACAGTCTAGAGCCATCCTCTTTGGAACCCCCTTTCAGGTAGTTGAAAGCAGCTATCAAATCCCCCCTCATTCTTCTCTTCTGCAGGCTAAACAATCCCAGCTCCCTCAGCCTCTCCTCATAACTCATGTGTTCCAGACCCCTAATCATTTTTGTTGCCCTTCGCTGGACTCTCTCCAATTTATCCACATCCTTCTTGAAGTGTGGGGCCCAAAACTGGACACAGTACTCCAGATGAGGCCTCACCAATGTCGAATAGAGGGGAACGATCACATCCCTCGAGCTGCTCGCTATGCCCCTACTTATACATCCCAAAATGCCATTGGCCTTCTTGGCAACAAGTCCTTGGATTTGTCATGTGCATGACACCTTGAGGTTGGTTTACATATTTGGGTGTTTGTACCATGATTGCCCCATTATTACCCTCACCCTTCGTGATTATGCACTCCTGCTATTCCAGATAATCTACAGGAGATCCCCAGTATATGTTTCCCCCTTTGCATCAATATCCATTGCTCATCAATAGGAGAACGTGTTCCAATTCACATTGGTCTTGATCCGTATATCTGTCGCTTGCAACTTGCTGCTTCATCTTTTGCGTTGCTTTTCCATGGGTGCTTAGCACCCACCGGCAGCCAGCACCAACAGCCCCACCAACCCCCCCAGTGCCTCCCATCCACCAGCGGCCCCACAGGCCGCCGATCAACTCCTCCCTCTCCCTCCCAGCGTCTCCTGCATTCTGCAAAACAGTTGTTCAGCAGCATGCAGGAGGCATTGGGATGGAGAGGGAGGAGCGGGGACAAGGCATGCTCAGAAGAGTGGGCGAGAACTGGGCCATTATTTCCTATGGGGAAAAATTCCCCGATATCCATCATTTTGGTATCTGTTGCCCTTTTCAAGAATGCAACCCCAATGTATACCAGGGATCCCCTGTATCACTCGAGATTGGTAACCCTACTACTGATCTAGAGGATGCAAGAACCATACAGCCACCTCTCTCCATAGTAGGAGCCTCAATGTTCCACAAAACCAAAGCCTTTGCCCCTACACCCCTTACTTAAGCACAGATCCTGTGAACAAATTAGATATTTTTAAAACATGAGAAAAAAATGAGAGGCTTCAATATAAAACACAAATCATTTGCTGAAGTTTTCTGTTTGACATGACAGTCTTTCATAGCCAAACTACAAGTCAGTAATAATTTTCTCAAAGTACCAATAGCAAAATATATAAGTGTGTCATAAATATAAAGGGAAGGGTAAACCCCTTTGAAATCCCTCCTGGCCAGGGGAAAGCTCCTCTCACCTGTAAAGGGTTAAGAAGCTAAAGGTAACCTCGCTGGCACCTGACCAAAATGACCAATGAGGAGACAAGATACTTTCAAAAGCTGGGAGGAGGGAGAGAAACAAAGGGTCTGTGTCGGTCTATATGCTGGTTTCTGCAGGGGATAGACCAGGAATGGAGTCTTAGAACTTTTAGTAAGTAATCTAGCTAGGTATGTGTTAGATTATGATTTCTTTAAATGGCTGAGAAAAGAATTGTGCTGAATAGAATAACTATTTCTGTCTGTGTATCTTTTTTGTAACTTAAGGTTTTGCCTAGAGGGGTTCTCTATGTTTTTGAATCTAATTACTCTGTAAGATATCTACCATCCTGATTTTACAGGGGGGATTTCTTTATTTCTATTTACTTCTATTTTTTATTAAAAGTCTTCTTGTAAAAAACTGAATGCTTTTTCATTGTTCTCAGATCCAAGGGTTTGGGTCTGTGGTCACCTATGCAAATTGGTGAGGCTTTTTATCCAACATTTCCCAGGAAAGGGGGGGTGCAAGTGTTGGGAGGATTGTTCATTGTTCTTAAGATCCAAGGGTCTGGGTCTGTAGTCACCTAGGCAAATTGGTGAGGCTTTTTACCAAACCTTGTCCAGGAAGTGGGGTGCAGGGTTTTGGGAAGTATTTTGGGGGGAAAGACGCGTCCAAACAGCTCTTCCCCAGTAACCAGTATTAGTTTGGTGGTGCTAGCGGCCAGTCCAAGGACAACGGGTGGAATATTTTGTACCTTGGGGAAGTTTTGACCTAAGCTGGTAAAGATAAGCTTAGGAGGTTTTTCATGCAGGTCCCCACATCTGTACCCTAGAGTTCAGAGTGGGGGAGGAACCTTGACAAAGTGAAAAATTATTCCATAAAGCTGGTAATGTGGGCTAACTTGGTAATGGTTTGTGTGAAATTCTGCTAGTATTTTAATATTTTTGTGTAGCTTTTGAATATCTTTTTTAAAGGCTTGGTCCTGCTCCCTGAAGTCAGTGGGTGTTTTGCTTTTGGCTTCAGTGGGAGCAGGACCTACATCTGATTTTTGAGTGGTGGATGGCCAATTTCTGCTTGCCTTTTTCAGGTAGCCACAGAGAAGTCAATTGGGTTGTTTATCTCAGTAAGGCTAATATAATTCGACTTGTGTTTAAATATACTAAATTAAGTCTTTTTTTAAAAAAGAAGCAATTCAAAGTTCTGCTTACATAAATAAATGATGATAAAAAATGGAAGTGTTGTTGTCCTCTATATTTCTTTATTTTAACCTCAATTAGCTCATTATGAAAAGGGTCTCACCAATCCTTAAAAATGATTCATTCATATTTTAGTAGTATATGGAAACAGCTGATGGCACTTTTGGGAGGTACATTTGTTTTAACTGCCTTTATGAAAAGCTTCCTTGTTTTCTGTTGCTTTTAAGTTTTATAGAACATTTTGATCAAATTCAACTCAGAATTGGTCTTTTATGAATTAGGGCCTGATACTTCAAATCTTTAGTCATGCACTTAGTCCTTGCTCCTGGGAGCAATAACTATTCATGTGCTTTAGAGTTTACGGGATGGCACCCTTGTTTAGTTTAGTTTTACCAATCCTGAACTGGGAAGTGGCAAGAAAAAAGATGACCCTAGTTTAGATAAAGCATAGGATGTGCAATCAAGATACAGCTAGTGCTGGCCATTTATGATGTTCAATTGCCAAAAGGCACCTGCAAAGGTTAGGATTGCTACATTTTCAAATAGCAGCTTTAAAATATATTATAGGTGGGGCTGATAGTATCACACATTAAGAAGTTGCCTGATACTTCCCATTATAAACGTTTGAATCATAGGCACTGCCAGCCCCCCCTGGCTTGAAGTGGTTTCCATCATATACAGGGTTTACAATTTTGTTCAATGGTTTTCAGCACCCTCACTATAAAAATGTTCCAGCACCCTTTGTATGAATTGCCATTTTCAAAGGCTTATAACTTGGCAAATGTGGGTGGATTTTCACAGATATAGCAAAAGGAACTCCCTGATGCTAAGGCCATGCCCCCCACCAAACAAATGTCATGTTCCTGCTCCAGTGCATGGAAATGCTAGAGCATTTCAAAGAAAAGATCTCAAGAATTTTTTAACATGGGGGAAGAAAACATTTTTCCCTAGCCGCGTTCTTGGAAACAGCTGTACCAGTTAGCTGGGGGGGGCGGGGGGAGATGGAGCCAAAGGCAGATAGCTGACATAGAAAATGGAAAATTTCAATCAGAATGCTTAAAGTTTTACCAAGTTATAAGCAAGTGGGAAATTTGGGGCAACCATAATAATAGTTATATATATATAGTGATACAGCAGAGCCAGAGGGCAGCACGAGAATGATCTTATTGGGTGCTGGGATCATAAGCCAGCCCACAGCTAAAAGTCCCTTTCCCTCCAGTCTGGGGAGGAGCTCCTGAGCCCAGAACTCAACTAAATTCAGGGGACAACAAAGGAAAATAACAGGAACAGGTGTGAGGGTCAAAGGGCCAAAACTAGGGAACCTGAAGGTGACACTGAGCAGAGAACCCCAGACAGCACCCGCTGCTCCTCAAAGGATATCCAAGGAGCCAGCAGATGCCACCCAGAGGAACTCTGCCTGGATGCATGAGCGGATAAAGGAATGAAAACAGGCCCCACAGTCACAGAGCCCCCATTTAGTATCAGAGGGGATTTCAGAATTTATATCTTTGATATTTTAGTTGTATTGCATATTGTGTAGCTTGTTTGCTGTAGAGAAAAGATGGCATATGTTTTCCCCAAAAATTCTATTTCTGGGCACCTCTAGAATGGTAATAGCTGCATCTGTGAAAATTAAAGAGTGGACAAAATGTGTCAGGTTCCAAAAACTTTCAGTTGATGAGACTTTTAAAACATGCTGATATCTAACTAGATCAGTTCCTGTGGGAGTTTAAGTGGAAGCTGTTGGACTCATTTTCTGATAGACTTCATATTTTTCCTTTTTCTCATGTGTCTCTAAGTACAAATACATTCCCTATGCTTGTTTGGTTTAGGATAAAAAGGAGAAAATATTTAATATAAAAACAAACAAACCCAGAATGTTACCTCAGCTGAATTAACCATTCAGAATGTGTTGTGTTTCCATTAAATCAATCTGATTAGTGTTTCTGGAAAGAAGGGGACAGTAGATTTTGCACCCATGAACATTTGAAAAGATGCTGAATATCACTAAATGCATTTATATATTACTTCTCTCAAACTGAAAATGAATATTTTCTGGGAAAATGTATTTACACAAATGTATGTGTTAGTGCAATTTTCAAAGGTAAACTTTAAAATTCTCAGTTATACCATAGCAATTGTAACAAAAGCCCTATCATTTGAGACATTTTGAAGGGAACACTGGAAAATATACTGTACTGGGAAAAATTCCACATTGGTAGAGGTTTTATTACATGAATTTAATGTCATTTTAATATTAACTAGTTTACTAACGTCTAATAGTAATTAGCAATAGGAAACATTTCTGTACTGTATTGTGATATCTTTCTAGAAAAAGAAAACCTGACCTGACCCTTTTCAAATAACTCTCTATTTTATCCTCATTCCTTTCAGTTTACAGTCCTGACTAGTTTGTTTGTTTTCTGTCAGTTAATTTTAATATTTTGGACATTGTGATAAAATTGAATTAAGTGAAACATCATGCTATCCCTGTGGAAACTACAAAAATTGTTTAAATAGAAAATGAATAGTAGGAACAGTGTTTAATGCATTTTTAGTTGCCTTTTAGTGCAGTTAGCAGCTAGAAATAAGGAAAAGGAGAATGTGATCAGTCAGTTTTTTGGAATCCACTAGCAAGTGCTCTGTGGACCACCAGTTGTCAACCAATCACAATTTGAGAACATCTGGTCTGTGACTATTAAAACACCTTTATCATAGAATATCAGGGGTGGAAGGGACCTCAGGAGATCAGGAGTCCAACCCCCTGTTCAAAGCAGGACCAATCCCCTATTTTTGCCCCCAGATCCCTAAATGGCCCCCTCAAGGAATGAACTCATAACCCTGGGTTTAGCAGGCCAATGCTCAAACCTTTAACAGTTGCTGGGGTGTAGGTCTTGGGAGGGAAGGGGTTGTTTGTTCCATTTTGATTTTTATACTCTTGATTTTAACTCCAAACTCAATTGCTTATTCAGTATAATCAGTTGCATGTAATTAGAGATGGCAATTTTCAGTTCAAATTACTTAGCTATTGTTAAAAGTCAACAAGAAATGCAGACTTACCAATAAAAGAACACTAATTCCCTGAAACCAATTTCCATTTTTCTGTCTATCAACTGAGGGTTAACAAATCAGGACCAAAATATGGGAATCAAAAATTGTGACCTATCCCGATTTTCAGCAAAGTGTAGAAGAATAGGATATATTCCTTGGTTACTGCTCAGTGTAACACTGTTGCACAAGAGCAACCACTTATCAGATCATTTTTGTTCTATCTAACAAAGGCTTTCAAATCAGATTGTCAAACAATTATGATAAAGTGGTAGTTTAATAATCTAAATAAATCTTTACTTATTGGAAATATGCCCGGGGTGGGCAAACTTTTTGTCCAGAGGACCACATCTGTGCAGGGCCATGAATGTAGGGCTGGGATAGGAGGTTGGGGTGCAGGAGGGGGTTGAGGTGAAGAAGGGGGCTCAGGGCAGGGGGCTCAAGGCAGGGAGTAAAGGGGCTCAGGGCAGGGGTTGGGGTGCAGGGTGCAGGAGAGGTTTGGGGTGCAGGCTCCAGTCTGGGGCCACTTACCTCGAGTGGCTCTGGGGTGGCAGTGTCACGCAGCGGGGCTAAGGCAGGGTCCCTGCCTGCCCTGGCCCCGTGCCGCTCCTGGAAGTTGCCAACATGTCTGGCAGTGACTCTGCGATGTGCTGCCCTCGCCTGTGGGTACCACCCCCGAAGCTCCTATTGACCATGGTTCCCCGTTCCCGGCCAGTAGTGGCTGCGGGGTGCCTGCAGGTGAGGCAGCGCACGGAGCCCCCGCCCCCCCCCCCCCAGGGGCTGCAGGGACGTGGTGCCAGCTGCTTCCGGGAGTGGTGCGGGGTCAGGGCAGGCAGGGAGCCTGTCTTAGCCCTGCTGTGCCACGGGGCTGGCAATCCCACGGGCCGGATTGAAAGCCCTGTTGGGCTGGATCCGGCCCACGGGCTGTAGTTTGCCCTCCCCTGATATATGCAATACAAATTAGCATTTTTAAGATCAATATTATTGTATAGTGGAATACATTTGCAGTTATATTATTGTCTAGTGTCTGTTTAGCCTGCTGATTTCACAAATAATTTAATTCATACTCTCAGCAAAGGTGCAAAATTATTCTACAATTATTATATGGGATAAGCTGTTAACAGCCTATTACTTGGGTGTCATGTCAAACATGCTTTTGAAATAGTGTCCTGTCAGACATTTGATACCCATATTTAATTCTGCCTTAACGAAGATGCAAGGAGTTTGAATTTCTAGATTTTCATTTATCATAAAATTAATGATATGTATAAGTCACAAAAATAGAAATGGGCAGGTTGGTCTTTTAAATCCAATTTGGAATATTACACTAAGTCTGTTCTTATATTTAAGAAAGAATAGGGCTGGGTGTTGGTCCATTTATTTTTTTCAGTTCAGATTATCAGAGGGAAACTATGCTGAATCAGCAGGAAAAGTGTCCTGTTGTTTAGTGATGTTACTATGCTATCACTGGGACAATTTACCATGTTGGCAGTTTCCTCTGGAGAATATCTTTGAGTATTTTAGTCATAAATTATTCATGGAGGACTGGATCATTCAGAGCATTATTAATGGACAACACATGACCTTTTTCATAATGCACAGAAGGCATGGATTGCATGATATTCATGTTTTTTATTAGGACTGGCACTTACTATCCTGCATAAGTTCCTTACCACACATGGTAGTAAATCACAGTATTCCAGAGAAGTGCAGGATTGGGCTGTTTATTGGTAAATTGCACATTTATATTAAAAATGAATTTATATGGAGACGGTCTGATTACAGAAAAATTAACAGATAACTAGGAATCGTGTGCTTTGCAGCATTTGGGTATAATACAGGATACACTTAAAAGCACATTCATATTGTAAGCTACTTTTTTACATTGGAAACAGCATTTAATCAACCATGAAAGATAACATTTTCCTGTTTGCAGAGGAAAAGAAGGGCATTAGTAACCTCAATAAGAATATAATTCATTAATACTCATTGATTTGTCCGTAAATCGTAATTTGATCAACTGTAAATATTAATGACAATAATCATGTATGGCATTATTTGAGCTTTTACACAATCTTGGGTCATTAAGAAAGCATTTTCCAACCCCTGGGGCTGATATGCCTTAGGGAAGCACCAGACTAAGTTGGTGGGAGGGAATTGGGAAGGGCAAAGGAGAAGATTAGTAACAGTGTTGGTGGGGAAAGCTGCAGAACTTGAGCCCTCTCAATTCGCAAATGTGCTTTTACATCTATATAGCGGTAGGAGATTTCCTGAAAGCCATCTACCTTTCTCCCTGCTCCCATTATTCAGCAGTTAGCTATTTTATAATAAGGGGCTGCTTTTGTGTGTCTGCCTGTCTTCTAACAATGTTGAGTATCGTTGTTCTCTGCTGGGTGGACAGTCAGACCTACTCAAGCATTTGTGATCAGACAGAGGACATAAGGGTCTAATACTAATACCAACTGAGTGTTTTATGACATACCATTTGTGAATTCTTATTGTTTTTACTTGTTCAATGCTTAAATTGGAATTGACCTGTGTGTTCACCTCTTTAATGAATGTTTTCTCTTTCTTTGGTGCAGGGCCGTATCTGCAGAAAAGCTGGCAAATCAAAAAAGTCCTTCAGTCGTAAGGAAGCTGAAGCAACATTTAAGAGTTTAGTGAAGACCCATGAAAAATATGGGTGGGTCACTCCTCCCGTTTCTGATGGCTGATATTTGCACCCTGCACATCAATGCTAAACAAAACAACAAAACCAAGTACTATGCTATCTCCTCAGTGCTGTACACCACCCATCCTTTTCTACTTCAGCTTCTGTTAGATACCATGAATGTCAAGGAGACATTTAAATAATTTGATCTATTTACAGAGGGAGAGAAAACAAATGCTGTTTAGGATTATGTTTTAGGACTGGCGAATGGTCATCTTTAAGTCACTTTAGAGCGGATGTTATGATTGTGTCATTTGCTCCATGCAGGCCATATTGTCTTCGTCTTCTTTCCATGACAGCAGCACCAGACATCAGTACTGGAAATTCCATCCATTACTGCTCAGTTCATTTAAATGTAGAAATGAAGCAGTTAATATTTAATAGGGAAGCAGTGCATTGCAGGTACATGTTTGCTGTGCTGTTTATCTTTGTTTCCTAGCAGGTCAACATAACTTGAAGATGTGTCTTTATGTGGAGCTGTGGTCTGCTGTGACTAAATTTAGACCTCATGTGTGCTCTATATATGACCTTTAATTCATAAAAGCAGAATTATAACAATGAAAGATTCTGGTGTTGAAAAACTGTTAAATGAAATCACGCAATTGGTCAAATTGTTCTATCTATGCTGGTATTGTGGTATGCTGTTGTTCAGAGATAAACCAGTGTGATTAGATCAGGTGATATGTCAGATACCAGATGCACCCACTATAGGGCTCAAAGTCGTTGATGGTAGAATAGTTTTTATCTTCCCAGTACAATGCAGTACTCCTACAACAGCATGTTTGCCTGTCAGCTTTTCAACGGCAATACTAAAACCAAAAAACATAAATGAACCTTTAAAATTTATGAGTCATTTTAAAATGATGTGCCAGTAACAAAGTAAAAGTCAGATTTTTCAAAGAAAGTGGAACAATTGGTTTGTAAAGATGATTTGCATGGTTGAATTTTTTATTTTTCCTCAATAGACATTGTATGTACTTTGAGCCCCGTATCTGAGAAAACCCACTGATGTATATAAATGTCCTGTTATTTAATCATTAAGATTTAATTTTTCTCTTTTGTTCAATAATTTAAAAACTTTCTAAGACTCCATAAAATCTGGAGATAATGTTTATAATAATATATTGAAACAGCTTAAAAATGTGGAATCCAAATGGAAAATCATATTGGACACATTCTGAATAAAATCACCAGTACCGTTTCATTGCCTCAAGATTTCAATCATTTTAGGCTAATTTTCTTTTCAAATTATTAGATGTATTACTGTGAAACACTAGAAATCTTACTGATACATAATGCCTGCTCTGGCAGCATTTTTAATAGAAAGCAGGACATTATTGATTGTAAAATGCCGTCCAGAAAAAAAATATAATGTGTTTTTAGAGAACTCTCCATTACATGCCTAACACAAGAGTAGGCCACTGCTTTTAATCAAAATGGCTGAACAGTCTCTGGTTACATTTTAACGGCACGGAAGTCTTCATTTCTAACTATTTATGGTGCTTTGTGGGGTTTTGGCTTGATTTAAAGCTGCACAGAACAGAAAAGCACAAATGAATTAACTATAAATCAGAGTGTTGTAGGGCCAGTACAGCACAGGTTTGCCTCTCATTTCTTAATTGGAGAAGCAAAAATGCATTAATCAACCTTAAAAGTATCTGACTCATTTTGCAAAAGAATGTTCCCTTCACCCCCTCCACCCCTGCACCAATGCTGCCAGCCTCCATTGCCCCCTTGTCCAGTTCTTTCATAAGCATCTTTGTGCTTTCTTCTGCCCCACATCTTCTATGCAAAACATCCTCCCCAAATTATTCCATAAAGCCATTACCCTCTTCTCCAAATCCCTCTTCTGCAAGACCCACTTCTTCCAACAACCTACGGGAAACTGACAGATGATAGTGCCTAAGTAAATGGATGTAGGGACTTCTGATTGTTTTGTTTGTTTGTTTATCTATATATATTTTGGCAAAATGACAGTCTCAAAACAATTTAGTTGTTTACTTAGCTGGCCTATGAAAACACATGTTTTTATTATGGTTTCCCTCACCCTTCCTCCTTCGTTTGTTACAGCCATTTGGTATGTCTTGCCTTAATTAAACACTAATTATGGACAGGACTGTCTTTTACTCTATTTTGAATACAGCCTGGAAAAATTTTATCTTATCCTGATTTGTGATTTAGGGTGCTACCATGATACAAATACATAAATGAGAATTTCTCCCTAGGACCTATTTATCATCTCCATTCAGTGATGAGTCACACACAGCATTCAAGTGCAGAATGTACAGCTCAACAAAATTTATAGTCATCTATTTGTTTGATGTATTTATTTTTATAAACTTGATCTTTTTTTTTTTTTGCTTTGTTTGTTTCTGTTGCAGAAAAAGAAGCTAATATATTTTGTTAGGCATCAAATAACTTGCAACCTCCACCGTGGTTACTAAGTGCTAGAAACATTGAGCACTAAAAGGAGTGAGAGAGATTTTCCTGCTAATGGGTTATTTCTTAAAGCACTTACTACACACATCACATCAGAATTCTGTTAAAAGCAATCTATAATGCTGAGGTAAATCCACTGGGGAATGTTACTATCTCTGTGATTTATTCTCTGTCCTTTTTTTCCTATCAACTCATTATTTTAAACATAGAATATCAGGGTTGTAAGGGACCTGAGATCATCTAGTCCAACCCCCTGCTCAAAGTAGGACCAGACTAAATACCGTCCCTTATTTTTGCCCCAGATCCCTAAATGGCCCCCTCACAGATTGAACTCACAACCCTGGGTTTAGAAGGCCAGTGCTCAAACCACTGAGCTATCCCTACACCTCCAAAAAGAAAAAAAAATCCTAACACTGTTGCTGTTATTGCCTTTAAGTGGAACCCATGGTTTTGAGATACCCACAGGCATGATAATACCAATTTAATGTGACAAACTATTTGGGACATTCTGGCAAATAGTTATGGTCAAAGAAGAAAGTAAATGTCAAAATGTTTTGTTTTGGAAATGCTGCAAAGAGCCTTTGTATTTTCATTAAGCTCAATAAGGTGCTAATGTAGAGAACAGTGTCTCCTGAGGGATCTTTAGCTAAAGGTCAAGTAGCCAGGTAGCCAAGTCTTCACCCCCAGTATCCTAGACAGGAGGCCAGGTTAGTCTTAGTCTATTGGTCTCCTT
This sequence comes from Lepidochelys olivacea, assembly GCF_965140295.1. Lineage (NCBI taxonomy): Eukaryota > Metazoa > Chordata > Testudines > Cheloniidae > Lepidochelys > Lepidochelys olivacea. The sequence goes on along the minus strand of NC_140412.1, from coordinate 146,100,511 downwards.
TGTCCAGGTTCTTTACCGCTAAGGCCACTTGACCCAGAGACCCCTTCTGGATAAATGGTGACCATTCTTCCTGAGAATCATGTATTTCATGTTTAATTAAAGGGTTCTGTGAAATAAAACAGTGTAGATGATAGGTTCCTCACACCTATTTATGTATTTTTAAAATATATATATATATATACATACTTTCAAATGTTATTTTAAATAGTTGGCAAAACAAGGGGCATTGCTGCTAAAAATCATACCCCCATAACTAGAAGGCAGCTATCTCCATATCAGTCAGAGCTGTAGAGCAGCGGAAGCAGTGGACCGGGCATTTGGAGTGCTTCATACAATGCCAAGCCCTTGAAAGGATTGGAGAGAAGAGTGCTGCATGGTGGCAGCCGTGGGGAAGCCATGGGTGACAGAAGCGGAGACTGTGGGATGGGGGAAAAGGAGAGGTGCAGTCTCCAAACAGGGCAGGGTGAACTGGCTCCCAAAGTGTAGAGAGAGGAACATCCCTGATAGAGGAACAGTATAAAGAGAGAGGACACAGCAAGGGGAATAATGAGGAACTTTAGGGACAGCACTTAAGACTGAAGGGAAAGGGAGAGGAGTAGGGAATTAGAAAGGTAAATAAGATATACAGAAAGAGGGGATTTCTACAGTAGGAATGGTGTTGTGATGCCTTAGGGGTTCACCCAGACCAGTAAAGGGTTCTGTCACTGCCTGCCCTGTAACTTTGTGTTCTTTAGTCTGTGCAGCTTTGGCTCAGAGCCCTGACACCAGGAGCCTGCTCACAGCACAAAGGTTAAAAGCTATTCCACCCATCCAGTTACTCCATTTTGGTTGACCCCAACAATTCTCATTGTCCCAAATCTCCCAAAACCATCTCCACTGCAGTGTCCAGTCCCTCTTAGGGCATGTCTACACATACAGTGGTGAAGATGCTGTATGCGAATGGGAGCTCTCCCATCAGTATAATAAAATCACCTCCAAGAGCAGCAGTTGCTATTTTGGGGGGAGAAGCTGTCCCGCCAACATAGTGCAGTTCACACCAGCGCTTATGTCAGTGTAACTTATGTCGCTCGAGGGGCGGGTGTTATTCACACTCCTGAGTGACATAAGTTATGCTGACATAAGCCATAGTGTAGTGGACATTCACAGAGGTAACACCAAGTTCACTGCCTCCAAAGAGCCAGTACACACAGCAGCTTGTTAGCTCAGCTGGGGTGGTACAATCCATCTTAATACACAGCACTGAGACAGTTTGTAATAAGACAAGAATAAGTTTATTAGCAAAGAACATAGATGTAAGTGATTTCAAGCTCCAGTGTAAGAGATATGAAAGGGTTACAAACAAAAATAAACTAAACAGAAATAACACATTTTCTACTGTCTAAAACTTAATTCTAGCAAGATGCAGTTTTGCCTAACCTAATATCTTACTCACACAAAGTTTTCAGCATTCTCCAGCAGGCTGGCTGTTCCAGCCAGGATCCAACCCTCACAGAATAATGCTGGTTTCTTTGTTCCCTCAAGGGATGGATGCCCCCGCTGTCTTTCAGCAGTTCCTTATATCCCCAAAATTTAGCTTTAATTTCAAAGTCAAGAAGCCCTCCTGGGGTTTCAGCTTTGCTCAGCTGTCTGTGTCCACCAAGAGACAGCACCATGTTAATTTTGCAGTCTCCTGGATTTTACAATGCAAATGATCTTCCTGCAATCTCTGATGCAAGTGAATAGCCCATTATCCTTGTCTATGATCACACCTGGCTTGGTTTGCAACTGAACCAAAGAGGTATTTACCTTACCCTTTGTCTGGAAAAAAACCTATTTTGTTTCCTTTGTCTGTTTCCAAACCATTATATCAGAGAATATCAATAATTTTACATACAGTATTTACATAAATTTCACAGTGATATTAATGAGCAGTATATTAGTTTTCAAATGATACATTACAAGACACCTTTTAAATAAATATCATAACAATGGTGTGTGAGGTATATCAAGCTGATCAGGCCAGCTGAGATTTGCTGTTACGTACCAGGGAGCCCTTTACCATATCACACTAGGGTGCTCTTAGTGTCACAGGTATATCTTGATAGAAAAACATCTGAGCTCTGCCTACAATAACAGTTATGCTATTTATAGCAATACTGCATGTATGCTGTTGCTGAAGAACAGGTACTAATTTTCCTATTCTAGACAAGGCCAAAAGGAGAATAAAAGAGGAGAAAACTGGGAGAAGGGGTAGGCAAACAGAGATGGAGGAGGAACGGGAGAACTGAGAGAGAGGTAGTATGAAGTGGAAACCAGAATAAAAATGGACAGCAAATGCAGAAAAAATGGTTTATAGGGAAGAAAAATGAACAAGATGGAAAAAAGAGAGAAAATGACAAAAGAGTGAGAAAATAGACAAAAAGGAGGTTCAGAAAAAGTGTCTGTGCCAGACCCTGGCATGGGAAACTATCATGGGGGGTTGTCTACATGCTAATATATTACACAGAAGGGGCTCCAATAAAAACTCATAGTCATAAAATGTCAGTTTTCTTTGTGTCCTGGGAAATGAAACAAGAGACACTCCTTTGCTTTGTCCTTTTTGTGACAGTTGTGACAACCAAAGATTTTGGTATAAGATGGGTATTCAAAAAGTTGAAGCCATGCCATTGAATGTAATGCAGCCTATCAGCCCCACCCCCTTTTTTTTTGTGCCTGGAGGCATGTATCTGTCACAGATCTTGAAGTGGCCCAGGAGACCTCACTAAGCGGACTGGCCATTTCCCCTTTCTGTCTAAGTTTCAGGCTATTAAAGGGATTTCTCCTGCACAATGGAGAGTTCAGCACCAGGTTCCTCCATATTCCAACGTAAGAGCTCCAGGAACCTCTCTAAATAGGCTTGGAAGGATTAGATTTTTATCTGTAAATGTCTCCTTCACCCTACACATACAAACCAACAAAAATATTTCTATTGACAATAATTGAAATGTACAGATAGTGAAAGTAAGAAATGCTGCTTGAGAACTTCTTAGAGTTTGATTTTCGGCTATTTACTTTGTATATTTTGACATATGAAGTTGACAGTTTGTGGTTTAATGGTTATAAAGCTTTAATTTTTTAAAAATTTCAGTGTCTACTGTCATTAAATATTTATTGTCTGACCCTCCATTGTCTGACCCTCCTATAATTTCTCCACAAGTGTGAAAATGTAAGTAGAGAAAACTAAAAAAGCCAAAAAATAAACATTGATATTATTCATCAAAATAATAAAAAAAATAAAAATTGAATTCTGCCAAGCATCCTTGTAAATCACCAGATAATTGAGCTTCCTGTAGCACCATCTGGTAAGGAGGAAGATGAAGCAGCCTGTTCAGGAATATCATTTTCCATCTATCCTTCCAAAACCAGATGGGCTTTCAGAAACCATATCTCCTAAGGAAGATGGAAGTTTGAAGATGGGGTTTAGCTCTAAGCAGACAGACTCCAGGATTGAGAAGGCCACAAAACTGCATATGGACATTGGGTAAAGAGACCATAAGGTTAGTGGAGAGGACTCTCAATGAAATCGTACACAACTGGAGAAACCACAGAAGTAATAGTATGTTACTTCCTGTGGAGACACATCTCCAGAAGCCATCTTGTTCTTGTTCTCTGGGCATCTAGAAATAGATCTCAGATACTAAGAAGCCTCACGGATTAAAGGATTCTCAGAATTTGCCTCAGGCACCATTCTAGAATGAATGAGTCTATTCAGGGAGCACCCAGATCCAAAATTTCAGCTCCTCAGAGATGATCTCCTGGCTTATCTTTCTTGTAGTCCAATTTTACTACAAATACTATCACACATAATGCTTACTTCCCTAGGTAGTCCCACTGAAGCCAACTGTTGTGTTTAGAACAGTGCGGGGTTCCAAAGAGGTTGGAGCTAGGCTGTTCCCAGTGGTGGCATGACAGAACAAAAAGCAATGGTCTCAAGTTGCAGTGGGGGAGGTCTAGGTTGGACATGAGGAAAAACTCTTTCACTAGGAGGGTGGTGAAGCAGTGGAATGCGTTACCTAGGGAGGTGGTGGAATCTCCATCCGTAGAGGTTTTTAAGGCCCGGCTTGACAAAGCCCTGGCTGGGATGATTTAGTTGGAGTTGGATTAGATGACCTCCTCAAGTCTCCTCCAACCCTAATCTTCTATGATTCTATGATCCCTGACCAGGGTTCCATTTTGCAGCATAGATGGGATGATAAATGTGTCTCTGCATTGTGGATTTTAGCACGGTTTAGGGACAAGCATTTGTATGCACTACAAAATGGAATGATTTTCCATTGTGGCTGATGTGATTAGGCCCTATGATGGTGTCCCCTGAATAGATATGTGGGCACAGTTGGGGGAGGTTTAGATTGGATATTAGGAAAAACTTTTTCACTAAGAGGGTGGTGAAACACTGGAATGCGTTACCTAGGGAGGTGGTAGAATCTCCTTCCTTAGAGGTTTTTAAGGTCAGGCTTGACAAAGCCCTGGCTGGGATGATTTAACTGGGAATTGGTCCTGCTTTGAGCAGGGGGTTGGACTAGATGACCTTCTGGGGTCCCTTCCAACCCTGATGTTCTATGATTCTATGATTCTATGATTTTCAAACTAGGTCAAAGGACAACTAGATTGAAAGAAAGTCACTCACTAATATCAACACAGCTGTAGTGGAGAAGGGCTATAGACTGCTGTAATTTATACATCCAAGGGTGCAGAAGGGAGGTGTTGCAGCAGGAACAGCGGCCAGAAGGACTTTGCAAGAAGTTATAAAATAAAGAAGATATAGCATATTTAATTATCTTACACTCTCCTATTAGCATCTTCTGTATTCTTTACATGTCACCAATGTATACTTATATCCATGTGTAACTTGTATCTCCATATGTCACCTCTGAATTTGACTATATGAGTTATACACTAATATTCTAAAGAACCATTGTAATGTGTCATTTAAATTCATTTTAAAAATCCTGAATTTTCTTCTACAGCACTCAAATAATATACTGTCATGTGTCATATTATGTAGAAGCATAAATGCTTTCTCATACCACCAAGCCTAAGGCCAATCAATGATAACACAGTTCACAAAGAAAAATTAGAAACAATATAGTTTGGATATCCGACTTGTTCTTTTTCCTACTTGCTTTATCTTCTAACCTCCAAAATGTAACACCATAATGACAGCAGCATAGTGATGACATTAGTCGCATTATTGCCAGCAGCTGGTATCTTGATTTATTTTTAATGATATCTTCAGTCTATGTTATTACAAAAATACCATCTCAGGAATCCTACTCCTTTCAGCTGAGGTGACAAGTAAATTTTAATGTAGGAAGGAGCATATACATTGTGGATGTGTTTCACAAAGTGAGAATTCAGAATTATCTCTGCACCCTATAAAAAACTTCCTGGTCTAATCTCAGTGGTTGCCAGTCTATTAACATACATTATCTTATGTTATCAGCTATTCTGTGTTTTTTTACTCTATGATCTTTTGTGATTTAAATTATTTGTGGTTCACTAAATGAAGTCTTTGAGGCATGTCACGAGTATTCTCCATAAAAATCAGTGAAATGTAACTGAACCAAATCTAATTAAGTGTCTGTGTGATTTAAAAGACTTCTCCTTGAGCTGTCATTTGCATTAAAAAGATTTGTAGACTTGTTTACCACAGATTCACCCTCAAAGGTTCTCAACATAGCTACAACTGTGAATTCAGCACAAAACCCATAATATAATGTATTAGTACATTGAAAGTGAACAACTCCTAAAGAAGTAACAATTTTTGCACAGATGTTGGAATCATGTAATTCTGATAATATGTGTTAACATAACAAAATCATATTATTCCTTAACTTGGATGTAATTTCTATTGTTATTATGAAATTACTTCTGCTATAACAGTATTTTGGGATAACTACTTTAATTATCAAAATTGTTTGTAGTAATATATTCAGGTGTAATGAACTGGCTCATATGCAGGTAGTTACACAAATTATCTCCTTTGAAAGAATCTTCCTTCATTATTTTAAAACTTATTTTTGTATATTACAATGAAATCATTAAAATAGATGAAAGTTGCTTTTTCCATAATACAACAGACATTATTCTTGGGAAATAATTAATATAATGTCACCCTTAATCAAAAACACAGCTGAGTTTAGGAGTGAACTATACCCGCAAACTTTACATACACAGAAATTAAAAAGTAGTGGAAGGAAGTTTTCCTCCCTTTGTGCTGAGGGAGGGGAGATAAAGCTGAGGGGATTGGGAGAGGATACAGGAGGTGGGAAGCACTGATCAGTGTTTATTTACCCTCTTCCCCCAGGCTGCAAAAGCCCCTCCTATGTATATGGTGGGGCTGGAATTGAAAACGAGTAGAAATGGGAAGCTGCTGATGTGTATGGTATCCTCTGTTCTATGCCCAGCACATTATCAAGCGACAATCTCTGGTGCAAGCCCCACTCTGTTGGTGCAGCATGTCTTCATTAGGATTTACACCAATGCACTAGCTACAGAAATACAGTTACAAATCCAAGTGCAAATCTCCTTAGAGTACAATGAAAAGGAGTACTTGTGGCACCTTAGAGACTAACCAATTTATTTGAGTCTCTAAGGTGCCACAAGTACTCCTTTTCTTTTTGCGAATACAGACTAACACGGCTGTTACTCTGAAACCTTAGAGTACAATGGGTTTGAGAAAAGTAGGATTTAATTCTAATTTCTCTGCAGAAGGTAGGGCACAATGGCTTTCCAGACTGTACCTCTCCTCCCAGTATGAGATTGAAAAGTCTTCCCCTCTCCTAGAGAGAATGGAAGGAAACTGCTTGACAAACCGCCTGGAGATCACATGCAGTGTTCTTCTCCAGGAGTGAGCAATTGGCTCCCTAAATGCTGAAGGACAAGCACTTTACAGATGTCACCACATATATTAGGAGTACTTGTGGTACCTTAGAGACTAACAGATTTATTTGAGCATAAGCTTTCATAGCCCACAAAATAAATTTCTTAGGCTCTAAGGTGCCACAAGTACTCCTGTTCTTTTTGCGGATACAGACTGACACGGCTGCTACTCTGAAACCTGTCACAAAGCCCGTTGCCAACTGTGCCCACATATCTATTCAGGGGACACCATCATAGGGCCTAATCACATCAGCCACACTATCAGTGGCTCGTTCACCTGCACATCTACCAATGTGATATATACCATCATGTGCCAGCAATGCCCCTCTGCCATGTCCATTGGTCAAATTGGACAGTCTCTACGTAAAAGAATAAATGGCCACAAATCAGACGTCAAGAATTATAACATTCAAAAACCAGTCAGAGAACACTTCAATCTCTTTGGTCACTTGATTACAGACCTAAAAGTTGCAATTCTTCAACAAAAAAACTTCAAAAACAGACTCCAATGAGAGACTGCTAAATTGGAATTAATTTGCAAACTGAATACAATTAACTTAGGCTTGAATAGCGACTGGGAATGGGTGGGTCATTCCACAAAGTAAAACTATTTCCCCATGTTTATTCCCCACCCCACCCCTCACTGTTCCTCAGACTACTTGTCAACTGCTGGAAATGGCCCACCTTGATAATCACTACAAAAGGTTCCCCCCACCCCTCGCTCTCCTGCTGGTAATAGCTCACCTTGAGTGATCACTCTCGTTACAGTGTGTATGGTAACACCCATTGTTTCATGTTCTCTAGTATGTCTACACTACGAAATTAGGTCGAATTTATAGAAGTCAGTTTCGTAGAAAGCGGTTTTATACAGTTGATTGTGTGTGTCCCCACACAAATGCTCTAAGTGCATGTAATCGGCCGAGTGTGTCCACAGTACCGAGGCAACCATCGACTTCCGGAGCGTTGCACTGTGGGTGGCTATCCCACAGTTCCCGCAGTCTCTGCCGCCCATCTGAATTCTGGGTAGAAATCCCAGTCCCTGATGGGGCTAAAACATTGTTGCGGGTTGTTCTGGGTACATACCGTCAGGTCCCCGTTCCCTCCCTCGCTCCGTGAAAGCAAGGGCAGACAATCGTTTCGCGCCTTTTTTCTTGAGTTACCTGTGCAGATGCCATACCACAGCAAGCTTGAAGCCCGCTCAGCTAACCATCACCGTATGTCTCCTGGGTGCTGGCAGACATGGTACTGCATTGCTACACACCAGCCGTTAATTGCCTTTTGGCAGCAGACAGTGCAGTATGACTAGTAGCCGTCATCGACGTAGTCCTGGGTGCTCTTTTAATCGGGCGCCTGGGCAAACATGGGAGTGACTCAGCCAGGTCATTTCCCTTTTAAGTTTCATCTCTTGGCGATTCAGTCCTACTGGCAGTGCACTGTCTTTTAACCTCCAGCCAGCAGAAGATAATGGCTAGTCATCATACTGCACCGTCTTCTGCCGAGCACCCAGGTGCTGACGTTGGCTAGCGGTCGCACTGCACTGTCTGCTGCCAGCAAGATGTATAAAGATAGATGAAGTGGCTCAAAACAAGAAATAGACCAGATTTGTTTTGTATTCATTTTCTCCTCCCTCCCTCCTTCCCTCTGTGAAATCAACGGCCTGCTAAACCCAGTTTTGAGTTCTATCCTTGAGGTTTTGAATTCTATCCTTGAGGGGGCCATTCAGTTTCTCACAAAGCCACCCCCTTTGTTGATTTTAATTGCTTGTAAGCCAACCCTGTAAGCCATGTCATCAGTCACCCCTCCCTCCGTCAGGGCAACGGCAGACAATCGTTCCGCGCCTTTTTTCTGTGCAGACGCCATACCACGGCAATCATGGAGCCCGCTCAGATCACTTTGGCAATTAGGAGCACATTAAACACCACGCACATTATCCAGCAGTATATGCAGCACCGGAACCTGGCAAAGAGATACCGGGCGATGTCAGTGCAGTAATGTGAGTGATGAGGACATGGACACAGACTTCTCTCAAAGCAGGAGCCCTGGCAATGTAGGCATCATTGTGCTAATGGGGCAGGTTCATGCGGTGGAACGCCGATTCTGGGTTCGGGAAACAAGCACAGACTGGTGGGACCGCATAGTGTTGCAGGTCTGGGACGATTCCCAGTGGTTGCGAAACTTTCGCATGCATAAGGGCACTTTCATGGAACTTTGTGATTTGCGTTCCCCTGCCCTGAGGCGCAAGAATACCAAGATGAGAGCAGCCCTCACAGTTGAGAAGCAAGTGGCAATAGCCCTGTGGAAGCTTGCAACGCCAGACAGCTACCGGTCAGTTGGGAATCAATTTGGAGTGGGCAAATCTACTGTGGGGGCTGCTGTGATGCAAGTAGCCAACGCAATCAAAGATCTCCTGCTATCAAGGGTAGTGACCCTGGGAAATGTGCAGGTCATAGTAGACGGCTTTGCTGCAATGGGATTCCCTAACTGTGGTGGGGTCATAGACGGAACCCATATCCCTATCTTGGCACCGGAGCACCAAGCCGGCAAGTACATAAACCGCAAGGGGTACTTTTCAATAGTGCTGCAAGCACTGGTGGATCACAAGGGACGTTTCACCAACATCAACATGGGATGGCTGGGAAAGGTACATGACGCTCACATCTTCAGGAACTCTGGTCTGTTTCAAAAGCTGCAGGAAGGGACTTTCTTCCCAGACCAGAAAATAACCATTGGGGACATTGAAATGCCTATAGTTATCCTTGGGAACCCAGCCTGCCCCTTAATGCCATGGCTCATAAAGCCGTACACAGGCAGCCTGGACAGTAGTCAAGAGCTGTTCAACTACAAGCTGAGCAAGTGCAGAATGGTGGTAGAATGTGCATTTGGATGTTTAAAAGTGCACTGGTGCAGTTTACTGACTCGGTTAGACCTCAGCGAAACCAATATTCCCCCTGTTATTACTGCTTGCTGTGCGCTCTATAATATCTGTGAGAGTAAGGGGGAGACGTTTATGGCAGGGTGGGAGGTTGAGGCAAATCGCCTGGCTGCTGGTTACGCGCAGCCAGACACCAGGGCGGTTAGAAGAGCACAGGAGGGCGCGGTGCGCATCAGAGAAGCTTTGAAAACCAGTTTCATGACTGGACAGGCTACGGTGTGAAAGTTCTGTTTGTTTCTCCATGATGAAACCCACCACCCCTTGGTTCACTCCACTTCCCTGTAAGCTAACCACCCGCCCCTCCTCCCTTCAGTCACCGCTTGCAGAGGCAATAAAGTCATTGTTGCTTCACATTCATGCATTCTTTATTCATTCATCACACAAATAGGGGGATAACTACCAAGGTAGCCCAGAAGGGGTGGTGGAGGAGAGAAGCACCAGGAGGGGTGGTGGAGGAGGGAAGGACAAGGCCACACAGCACTTTAAAAGTTTAAAACTTATTGAATGCCAGCCTTCTGTTGCTTGGGCAATCCTCAAAACCGCGTTCTTGGGTGCCTGGGTGAGGAGGCTATGGAACTTGGGGAGGAGGGCAGTTGGTTACATAGGGGCTGTAGCGGCGGTCTGTGCTCGTGCTGCCTTTCCTGCAGCTCAACCATACGCTGGAGCATATTGGTTTGATCCTCCAGCAGCCTCAGCATTGAATCCTGCCTCCTCTCATCACGCTGCCACCACATTTGAGCCTTCAGCCCTCTCTTCAGCCTGCCACCTCTCCTCACGGTCATATTGTGCTTTCCTTCACTCTGACATTGTCTGCCTCCACGCATTCGTCTGTGCTATGTCAGTGTGGGAGGACACCATGAGCTCAGAGAACATTTCATCACGAGTGCGGTTTTTTGCCTTCTAATCTTCACTAGCCTCTGGGAAGGAGAAGATCCTGTGATCCTTGAAACACATGCAGCTGGTGGAGAAAAAAAAAAGAGGCAGTGGTATTTAAAAAGACATATTTTCTAGAACAATGGCTACACTCTTTCACGGTAAACCTTGCTGTTAACATTACATACACAGCACATGTGCTTTCATTCCAAGGTCACATTTTGCCTCCCCCCACCACTTGGCTAGCCCCTCCCCCCTCCCCCCGCTAACAGCAGGGAATATTTCTGTTCAGCCACAGGTAAACAGCCCAGCAGGAATGGGCACCTCTGCATGTCCCCTTAAGAAAAGCGCCCTATTCCAAAAATCCACAAATGGGAGCAGTTGTGTCCTGCATACAGCGAGACAGGGGACATTGCTGAATATTTCATCACCTTTGAGAGGCTGTGTGTGCACCATGAGATTCCTGAGGATCAAAAGATGACCACTTTGGTTGCAAAGTTGTCTGGGACAGCTCTGGATATATTCAATAAGATGCCAATGGCTGATGCTTCCGAGTATTGTAAATTGAAGGAAATTTTTTTAAAACAGTTTCAGAATACACCTGAAACATATTGAGTGAAAATTCACAAAAAAAGAAAAGGAGGACTTGTGGCACCTTAGAGACTAACCAATTTATTTGAGCATGAGCTTTCGTGAGCTACAGCTCACTTCATCGGATGTGAATTAGAAGCCTTAAGAGAGGGGCTGGAATGAGTAATGTGGCATATGTAACCCTAATGAGAGATTTACTGGATAAGTGGGTAAAGGGAAAAGGTATTACAAGCTTTGAAGAAATGTTGTTGCTCAGGAACATTTACTGAATATGTGTAGTGATGATGTGAAACAGTGTCTATGGGACAAAAAGGTGAAAACTGTTGAACTTGCTATTTTGGCGGATGAATTTGAGCATCCATTAGAAATAAATCACAGGCAGAAGAGTTTAAGTTTGGTGGGAAGCAGAGTTTCTGTTTTACCCCTGGGAAGAAAGATGGTGGATGGGAGGCTGGACGCTCACTTTCACAAGTTCATTCCTCTAGCCCTCATTCCAAATCTCCTGTAAAAACAGAAGAGCCCAGAAGTTGCTATCATTGTCATTCCATTGAGCACCTGAAGAGTAAACGCCCTGTGCTGAGTGGGAACAGGCAGCAAGCAACTCGTAGGAATGCTGCTACCCAGAGCACAGAGGCACCTCAGGCAATTGCCACTTATCATACAGGGTTTGTAAAGGTAGCCACTGCACAGCCAGGAAGAAAGCACATAAAGGCAGTCAGAGTTAATGGCAAAGAACTCCCTGGGTGGAGGGATACAGGGGCAGAAATTTCAGTGCTCACGAGACACCTTGTTCAGGAGAAAGACATATTGCCATGACAGATGGCAGAGCTTTTGTTAGTAGGAGGTCACAAAATCCTTGTGCCTTTGGCTAAAGTGCACATGGACACTGAGGATTTGCAAGATGAATTAACAGTTGCTACTGTTCCCCATAACACAACCCAAATATTATTCGGCAACAAATTTTTCAATGCGGCTCAGGCTGTCCAGGGGTCTGTCAGCAGCAAGGAGGAATCTTGTGTCTCTTTAATTCCTCTGCAGCAGTGGAAAACTGTCTGCTACCAGGGGTGGGTTTGGTTGAGACTAGCTCCTACTGCCTGGTGGCTAAATGCAGCTTTTCCTCGGGGAAAGGGAATGTTTTGCCTGTCTGAGGGAAGACTGTCCAGGTTGTGGGCTGCCAGCAGATTGCAGCCAAGAAAGGGACAGATCTCACTCTAGAATGCATAGGCAGATGTGTCCTAGAGGGAAGCCCAGAGGAGGGTGATGGAATCCTAGAGACCTGTGGTGGGTGAGGGCAAACCCAATTCAAAGAGGGAGGAGGGTGCAGTGCTTACAGTGAAGGGATTGTTCTGGCTGTTAGCTGTGATCCCACAGCTGAACAGGGGATAGATCCCACTCTAAAGAGCACAGAGGTGTGTGCCTTAGTGGGGGGCCCAGAGAAGGAAGTTAAGAAGAGATGTAGGGGAGTAAAGGAATGTCTCCTCACTGATTACATGGGAGGGTCTGTCCAGGAGAAATTTTCTGGATTGGCATCTGTGCTTCCAGGCACCCCACCTGTGGCTCAGGTTTTAAGGGGGAAAACTCTAAGTGACCTCCAGGAGGTGAACAGTCATACAACTGATCTTACTGTGTTTCAAGAAGGGGTTGAGAAATACAATGACTACTGAACAAACTGGACTGTCTACAGAAGGCATGGTATACTTGGAAACGCCTCCCTGTCATGAAGTTGCTGGTACTGTTGAACCTCATACTATACAGCTTATTGGTCATGACAAAGAATTTGGTACTGATACTAAATCCTTTAAAAATGTGTAACCTGCACCTAGGGAGGTGGTGGAATCTCCATCCTTAGAGTTTTTTAATGCCTGGCTTGACAAAGCCCTGGCTGGGATGATTTAGTTGGTGTTGGTCCTGCTTTGAGCAGGGGATTGGACTAGATGACCTCCTGAAGTCTCTTCCAACCCTAATCTTCTATGATTCTATGATTTTTGGAAGAAACTTTTTGAACATGCTAGGAGTGGTAACAAGGAAGTCCTATAAGAATACTACTTCTCAGCTAGAACCAGTTAACAGGCTTGCAGGTTGGCACAGCAGAGAAAGCATAACAAACTGAGGCTGCTGTGTAGAAGGGGAAACTGAGGCACACTGCCTGATGGCATTGGTGGCTAAATGCCAAGACACCTACTTGCTAAAATATATTGATATCTACATGGCGTTAATAATGCTGCACACTAGAATGCTTTCAGGCAACCTGGAAAATTAACCCCTTTTTTAAAAAAAAAAAAAACCCTAGGAATAATACTCCAATTTTTTATAACACTGACCAGTTGGATACCCAAGACCTAAGAAGAATTTTAGTCACACTGCCTTTGCGTTAGCCAGTGACTAACTCTATGGCAGTAATCTCAGGGGGAAGGTGTGACACTACGCCCCATATTCTTAATAGAAATATTATTATAATATAATTATAGCATAACTATAATATATTTTGTGCAAGAGAAGGTGTCAAGGTTCCTTCCCCACTCTGAACTCTAGGGTACAGATGTGGGGACCTGCATGAAAACCTCCTAAGCTTACTTTTACCAGCTTAGGTTAAAACTTCCCCAAGGTACAAACTATTTTTTACTCTCTGCCCTTGGATTTCCACTGCCACCACCAAACTGTATCTGGGTTCCTGAGAAAACGTAGTTTGGACACTTCTTTCCCCCCAAAATCCTCCCCACTTCCTGGGGAAGGTTTGGTAAAAATCCTCACCAATTTGCATAGGTCACCACAGACCCAAACCCTTGGATCTTAGAACAATGAAAAAAGCATTCAGTTTCCTTACAAGAAGACTTTTAATAGAAGTAAAAAAGAATCACCTCTGTAAAATCAGGATGGTGAATGCCTTATAGGGTAATTAGATTCAAAACATAGAGAATCCCTCTAGGCAAAACCTTAAGTTACAAAAAAGACACACAGACAGAAATATTCATTCTATTTAGCACAGCTATTTTCTCAGCCATTTAAAGAAATCATAATCTAACACATACCTAGCTAGATTACTTACTAAGTTCTAAGACTCCATTCCTGTTCTGTCCCCAGCAAAAGCATCATACAGACAGACACAGACCCTTTGTTTTTCTCCCTCCTCCCAGCTTTTGAAAGTATCTTGTCTCCTCATTGGTCATTTTGGTCAAGTGCCAGCGAGATTACCTTTAGCTTCTTAACCCTTTACAGGTGGGAGGATTTTTTCCTTTAGCCAGGAGGGATTTTAAAGGGGTTTACCCTTCCCTTTATATTTATGACAGAAGGCATGTGAGATATCACTGGAAAGGTTATGATTTAATTAATATGATTATCCTATTTTTATGCATGTATCATTTTTGTTTCTAAAGTTAGCAATATTGACTATGTATCAATTACAAGTGGGTTTACACCTGGGGAATGCCCACCAGATAGAATGCAATCAGTCCAGATGGGCCATTAGGGAGAACAATAGATCTTTGAAGATGCTAATTTTCCACCTTCCTAAAAAGTTTCCTGAGATGCTATGAACAGCCTTTGACTCATGGCTGCTTTGACACTGCAGGGTCATGTGATCATGTCACCTGGTACTGGACTCCATGATAGAATGCCAATATTTTTCTTCTGGGGGTCGGGAACCACATTGGAAAACAAAGGGTTCCCACCATATTTAAAACCTATTTAAGGGCTGGGAGTGACTTAATCAGGGTTCATTCTGCACTGAATCCTGGCCCAGGACAACTGCTGTAAACATTTAAGAAACAAAGACAAAAGGGCGGGGGTGGGGAGATCTGACCTCAGGCTGGAAAAAGTGTCTGGCCTGTGAAAGAAATGCCTAAAACAATATTTAGGGTGAGAAATTACTACTTGTAACTAGATTCTTTAGTGTATTAAGCTTAGTTTGCATGTTTGCTCAGTAATCTGCTTTGATCTGTTTGCAGTCCCTTAAAATCACTTAAAATCTATCTTGTGTAGTTAATAAATTCGTTTTTGTTTTCTCTAAAACCAGTTTGTGGAAGCTGTGCATATCTTCCACACTGAGGGAGGGAGCAAATTTCATGGGCTTTCGCTGTACAGTTCTCTGTGCAGCTCAAGACAATAACATTTTGGGTTTGCACTCCAGAGGGTTTGTGCACTTGAGTGCTGGGCAATTCCCTTCCTGAGTCTTCCCATGCAGAGCTGATTTCAATGTCTGTGTCTTTCTGCAGCTGTGTGCCCCTACCTGTGTGTGTATACAGGGCAGTGTAAGGGAGCCAGGGCTGGTGAATAGGTGGGCTCAGTGGTATCCCAGTACATCAGGTGGCACCCCAGAATGGGGCGGGAGGGGGAGGAAATCTGTCACAGTGACATTCATTTTTTAATGCAAAATCTTTTGCATTTGTGAATTGGATTTTGTACAGTTGGCTCATCTCCTCCATTACTGTTAGGTTACTGTTCACAGATTGAGAAGGACAGAGTTCATTCATCAGCAGAGACATAATTCCATTCCCAGGGCCATTCCACTGCAGAGTTTATAGTCCCAGACAGTGCCAACCTCTCTGCGGTACTTTTCTGCTTCCTTCTCTGCAACATGGCTGCCTCAGGAGATGAGCTGCCAATGGCTTTTCCACTGATGCTTGTGCAGTATTCTCCTTCTCTCAAAGGTATTGGGTGTAGAAAGGAAGTTAATGCTGAAAGACCAGAGCTAATTTGTATATGGATATCAGCTTAGATAACCATCCAGTTTCAAGGAGAGCTTGCCAGGTAGCACAGTCGCATAGGCTACAGACTCCTCCTTGCCTGGAGATTTTTCCTGATACTCAACCAACATTTTCACTTTCCTCATTTCAACACCTATTCCTAGTTGTACCCCTTGTAGCATGCTAAAGAATTCCACTCCTTTCTTTGTGTTTTCATATAATTTATGATTCTCTGTGAATGAGGCCAGTGTTTCATGTACAATTTCATGGTATATAACATATTTTATTCAATCTCAGTAGATAAAATGAAAGTAAAAACAGTGATGTAAAGATATCTGTGCACTAGATATTTCGTGTTTTCATGTTTTAATTATTTTACTTACAGTAGTATTCCAACTTTTTTACACTTTTTCATAGTGTGAACCCCATATTAATAGAATGATTGTCTTGTAAACACATCCCCCCTCATTTGGGATTGGAAGGAACACTTCCCTTCCCATTCACCATTAGATAACATCCCTCTAGCAACCACAGCAAAAGCCTCTGCATGCTTCCATGGAAAAGTAATATTAAGAAAGTATTGAATCTGTTTTTAGGCATCAATATAGCAGCTGGAAATAAAGAGAGGATGCTGCATCATAGCCCCAGTCCAGCAAAGTACTTCAGCGAGTGCTTAACTATATGCATTTGAGCAATGTCATTGACTTCCTTGTGTTCATAGTTTAAAAAATCCTTAAACTCTGCTTGATAGGGCCACTGTAACCAGCAACTCCCTGGAAACCACCAGGAAGTGCCTCTATGGACCATTTCTGGGCCACAACCACAACTTGAACATGTCATGCTATCTATTAATAGAATAGACTTCAAAAAATATTCTTCCTTCAAGACACTTTCTTCAAAGTGATTTAAGATAATTTTGTAATTTTAAGTATATCAATAACTCAAATGTATAGAAATCAACTTAATATTACTCCTTTGTCCTTTAATGTGCAGCAGTAAATTCAGCCAGGAACTTTTCTCCACTCCAGAAGTCCTCAATGGGGAGTAGGAAGTAGATGACACTCCGGATAAATTTCTGTGGCTTGTGTAGGGAATCGAAAAGTGGGAGGCAAGTAGTGTTTTCTGTGAGCTGGACATTGCCCTGTGTAGCTAATCTGCATGACCAAGCAGGGTGTCGATGGACATCGAGACCTGCAGGGAATCCTCCAGAGAGAGGCTCTGAAAAGTTTCAAACAGGTACTTGTTAATCCTCTGACACAGATTCCAAGGGATTGCAGCCTTGTCAGTTCCCCCATTGTAGGAAACTGTACCATGCCATTAAGCAATCGCTGGAGCTGAGACCAAAGTGGCACATAGCTGAGCTGCTTATAGACCGGGGTAAAAGACGCAAGCATTCAGCAGCTGAGCCCTGGTTTCTCTGGTCGCCCACAGCAGCGAGATGTCAGCCAGCAGGTTGGCCACCTGTGAAAAAGTATGGGATAATTTTAGAATAAGTTCCCTGCAAAGCTGACCTACAAGCCATGACCTTTTTGTCCATATGCACAACCACCTTCCCCCCACTCCTGAAACTCACTATGATCGGGGTGCTTGCAGAGCTGTGTGGCTGCCTAGAGTCTCAGAGAGAAAGTGATTTCTACTAGCAAAATGTCCTTTTTGCTAAATTGTTTCAATTGTTTGCTGGAATGTAACAATCCCTCTTCTGTTCAGCACAGACCCTGAACAACACAATACGCACCC
This sequence comes from Lepidochelys olivacea, assembly GCF_965140295.1. Classification (NCBI taxonomy): domain Eukaryota; kingdom Metazoa; phylum Chordata; order Testudines; family Cheloniidae; genus Lepidochelys; species Lepidochelys olivacea. The sequence goes on along the minus strand of NC_140412.1, from coordinate 146,082,796 downwards.
CTGCGGACTGGTTGCAGCAGATAAGAAAAAAACCTAGGCGCAGCAAAGACAATGTGTTCCGTGAGGTTCTATTGCACAATGAGAGACAGACCAGGGAACGGAAAAAGTGCTGGGAAGCCGAAAGGCAGGACAGAAAAGAGAATGCTGCTTTTGCTAGGCAAGCAACAGAGCGGATGATAAAAGTGATGGAGGATCAGACAGAGATGCTCAAGTCTTTGATACAGCTGCAGACTGAGCAGATCTGAGTTCAAGCACTACTGCAGCAGATACACTATTCTTTGCCAACCCTACGCCCCCTCTATGCCCACACATTCCTTTTCACTCCACAGCACTCCTGAGTTTCCCCATCATTCCACCCCCAATCGCAGCTGGAATAATGATAGCTGGGGCTACACACAGTTGTGAGGTTATACCCTTTTTAACAATAAAGGATAAGGTATTTAATGGTACAGTTTTTATTCTGTGTTCTACAAAAGCGTATAGCAATCAATTCACGCCCAGGAACAGGCTTCTAAACCATTGTGTTGCTTGGATCTTGGGCCCCAAAATTGTACATGGATGCAACAGGGAAGCAATTCCAAAGCACACGTGTGTTACTGCCCCTCATTGTCAAAGTGGTTCCTCAAACCCTCTCTGATGTTAATAGCAGCCCTCTGGGCTCCTCTGACAGCCCTAGCATCTGGCTGTTCAAACTGTGCAGCCAAGCGCTCTGCCTCAGTGCTCCACACCTGAGCAAACATTTCACCCTTAGATTCACACAGGTTATGCAAAGTGCAGCACGCGGCTATGACCACGGGAATATTATCCTCAGTAAGGTCTAGCCTGCCATTGAGACACCTCCAGAGACCTTTCAAATGGCCAAAGGCATATTCAACTACCATGCAGCACCTGCTCAGCCTGTTGTTAAAATGCTCCTTGCTGCTGTCCAGGTTCCCTGTGTAAGGTTTCATGAGCCAGGGCTGTAAGGGGTAAGCCAGGTCTCCCAGGATTACTATGGGAATTTCCACATCCCCCACTGTGAACTTGTGGTCTGGAAAGAAAGCCCCCACCTGCAGCTTTCTGTACAGGCCACTGTTCCTGAAGATGCGTGCATCATGCACCTTTCCAGACCAGCCTGCATTGATGTCTGTGAAATAACCCCGGTGATCCACAAGCGCCTGCAACACCATGAAGAAGTATCCCTTCCTATTGATGTACTCAAAGGCAAGGTGGTCTGCTGCTAAAATTGGAATGTGTGTGCCATGAATCGCCCCGCCACAGATAGGAAAACCCATCTCTGCAAAGCTATCCACTATTCCATGCACGTTTCCCAGAGTCACGGTTCTTCACAGCAGGATGCAATTTATTGCCCTGCACACTTGGAGTAATACAGCCCCAACAGTGAACTTTCCTACTCCAAATTGGTTAGCAACTGACCGGTAGCAGTCTGGATTCACCAGCTTCTCCACACAGTGATTGCAACATGCTTCTCTACCGAAAGGGTGTCCTTGCGCCACAGGTCTGGGGACAGCTTAGTTCCAGCACATAGTTCCATGAAGGTTGTTTTACGCATCCTAAAGTGCTGTACCCTTGGGTCGTCATCCCACACCTGCATGACAATGCGATCTCACCAATCAGTGCCTGTTTCCCTAGCCCAAAAGCGACAATCTACTGTATGCAGCTGCTCTGTGAATGCCAAAAGCACTGATAAGTTGCTGCTGTTCATATCACGCTTCAGTCCCTGCGATTCATCCTCTGCTAACTTTGTGAGTAACTCTGTGAGTAACTGTGCTGCCATGTGTGATGTCCTCATGACAACTAACAGCGCACAGGAAAAAAGTGCAGGATCCATCCTCTCTCACTGCAGATGCTGGCGTGTGCACTACAAAAGAATGACCCTTGGAAAAACGGCACAAAAGGAAGCCCGAGACCTTTGGCAGGGTGGGACACAAAGTGGTGTATGACAGTACATTTTACACATCCCAGGATGCGCCACATTCCGTTTCTGCATTCCCACAACACCTAGCGATGGATGGTGTCACCAGCCACAGTCCATTGCTCTTGCCGTCAACAAAGGTGCCCTGAATGTGGACACAATCCTTTGACAGGGAGAAAATGTAGACACGCTTTGGCAACTTTGTTTTTGTTGATTTTTCCTTGGCGACATTAGTTTCATTGAAAAAACTTGCCAGTGTAGACAAGCCCTCTGTTAATTGAACAGACTTTCTGAGAGAGGGTGAGATTTTCAAAAGCCTTTAATGGGAGTTAGGCTAATGCTGGTGCACTTTTGAAAATCCCATCTAGAAACTCAAGGAATTAATTGAAAGGTTTACATTTATTCAGTGAAATCCTAGCCTTATTGAAGACAATTTAAGTTTTGTTATTGATTTCAGCGGGGTCAGGATTTCATCCATAGTCTCCATGAATATGCCTTAGTCAGGCTAAAATTTTCAAAAGCATCTAAGTGACTTAGAAGCCTATTGACTTTCAAAAGTCCTTAAGTAATTTAAAAGCTCAAGTCCCATTGAATCGCAGTGGGATGTAGGTTCTTTTGAAAAAATCTGTCTTGGTTAAACAGTTATGCTCAAGAGTGCTGTTATATACATAAAGGCTATTTTTAATATGTGTGTTTGTTTACCACCACTTACGGTGAGCTGCACTTACCAGAATGTAAGATATTGGCACACTCTAGACTTATGTAAGATATTTATAGATTAGTCACTATTTTGGCAAATGTCCAAAATTGTAATTGTCTTGTTGAACATGCCTGCAGAAATCCATATTCTCCCTAGTATTTCCTAGCTATCTTATTGTAAATGGTGGTGATGTGTGAACATGCTTTTCATTTTGTACAACTCATTTTTGTTATTATTCAAGAAAAATGTGTGGAATCTAAGGATTAAAATATGAAAGGGGAGACATGTCATTGAATATAATTGTATAGTTAAGTGAGCTGCAGTAAAATGTGACAGCATCAAGATATAATTAATTGCAAACAGACTTCAGATAAACCACATATAATGATTTTAAAATAGCTGCAGGGGTAGATTTACTTAGTGTTTATCTCCTAGTAACAATAATTTTTCTATTCTTTTACAGCAGGGAAGAACAGACTCCTTGTCACCCATTTTCTGAGCAACGACATATGTTAGAGCTGCAGCAAACATTTTCTCCTGCTCTTTGAACAGTTACAATGGGAGTTTCATTACTGTTATCCATACAGCACCATAACCGTGTATAAGTCATGGTTCCCTGCCTGCAAGAATTTACAAACTGAGGCCCAATGCTGCAAACACTTATGCATGTGACTGATTCAGCTCAGGTGAGTAGTTCCAATCAGGGTGGACTGGTTTAAATCAAAGCAATTTAAATCACCCATTTTAATAGTAATTAAAATCACCCATTTTAATCATGATTTAAACCAGCAAGCAGAAAACCTGGATTGAAATAATGAATTTTAATCTTATTTTGCATTTGTACTTTTTAGTTATTGTCCTAAAGAAAGGTTGATTGTTGGTCATTGGTAACCATTAAAACATGTTAATTTGCAATTAAATAGAGCACTTACACTAAATTTGATGTTTATTTTTGTTAGTCAGGAGGATACACTATATCTATATACATTTATTTAAGCAATTATATAGTTTATCTTACATTTATTCAGATTCTTTGTTTTTTATGTTATTATGTTAGATAATGGTGAATGATGCACTTATGTACTAGATTATGATTAATTTTTACTTTTGATTTGGGTCAAGCTCTGTTTAGATTGAAACTAAAATTCAATTCAGTGCACACAAACATTTTTAAATAGTTTTTTATTAGTTAAATAAATCTACCTTAAATGTGCTGAATACATAAGAAACAAAGTTTATCAAACCATGTTTTGTATCTAAAACTAAATCTAAAACAGATTATTAAACTAAGCATTATCTGAAGTTAGTGAATTAAAATTATTGTTTCTGGCCACCATCCCCTTCAAGATTTTAGAAGTAGTAGCTCTTATCCTCTCAGACCTCATTTTTATTCATAGCCTGGAAGATGAAGACAAGCTTTCCTGCTTTTTCAGCTCCCAGTTGGTTTCCTATATCTTTGAATGAACTAATCGTTGAACTGAACCAGTTGAATAAACTGAAATGAAAAGATTCTCTCTGCACCTATGGAAGAGGCTACTGCTATCAAAAGCTAGTTTAGCATTTCAACAAACTCTGGTTCCAGGTGCTTAGCCTGTGACTTCCACCAATTCAGTGATTTCACTTTCTTTAAAACTTGGCAGCAAACATATACTAATATTATTTAATTTAATTTAAATGATTTTACAGTATTATAGGAAATTTAGAGCTTAAAATAGGTTGTTACAATTTCAAATATTATTTTAAATTGGTTTATTTTTTTAAAAAACAACCCTGTCTTTAATTTAAATTTTTAAAAAATCCAGTTTAAATTAAAACATCAGATTTAAATTTAAAAAATCAGGTATTGCAGTTGTAATGTATGAAGCTTGATGAATCTGGGTTTAGGGTTTGTGGGGTTGTTTTGTTTTGTTTTCCAGCTTATATTATTTATTTATTTTATTTATTTATTTTCATTACAGTGGAGGGGCTCCACTCAGGGATCATGACCCCTTTGTGCTAGGCACTGTACACACACACATAACAAAAATAATTTTGTGCCTCAAAGATCATATAATCTAAGTTTGAGACAGGAGACAACACATGATTGATAAACACACTAGGGGAGGACAAGACAGGGGATGCTGTTGCAAAAAAAGCAAAGTAAATTTTGGGTTGCACTAACAGAGGCATAGTTTGCAAGTCACAGGAAGTGATAGTACTGCACTACTCAGTGCTGGTTAGGCCTCAGCTGGAGTACTGTGTCCAATTTTGGTCACTGGTATATAGAAAGGATGTAGAGAAACTAGAAAGGTGAGAGACAAAGGCGAGAGACAAAGGTGAGACAAAGGTGACAGACAAAGAAGATCAAAGAGATGGAAAGCAAGCCATGTGAGCAAAGGCTGAAGGAACTGGGTATGTTTAGTTTGGAAAAGAGGAAACTGAGGAGGGGAAGGGGGGCATGATAGTGGTCTTCAAATACTTGAAAGGCTGCCATGAAAAAAGAAGCAGAAAAATGTTTCTCTTGCCAGAGAGGGCAGAGTAAGATGCAGTGGGTTCAAACTACTACTATGGGTGTTATTCCTTGACTTTAGCAAAGCTTTTGATACATTCTCCCACAGTATTCTTGCCAGCAAGTTAAAGAAGTATGGGCTGGATGAATGGACTATAAGGTGGATAGAAAGTTGGCTAGATTGTTGGGCTCAACAGGTGGTGATCAATGGCTCCATGTCTAGTTGGCAGCCGGTATCTAGAGGAGTGCCCCAAGGGTCGGTCCTGGGGCTGGTTTTGTTCAATATCTTCATTAATGATCTGGAGGATGGTGTGGATTGCACCCTCAGCAAGTCTGCAGATGACACTAAACTGGGAGGAGAGGTAGATACGCTGGAGGGTAGAGATAGGATACAGAGGGCCCTAGACAAATAAGAGGATTGGGCCAAAAGAAATCTGATGAGGTTCAACAAGGACAAGTGCAGAGTCCTGCTCTTAAGACAGAAGAATCCAATGCACCGCTACAGACTAGGGACCGAATGGCTCGACAGCAGTTCTGCAGAAAAGGACCTAGGGGTGACAGTGGACGAGAAGTTGGATATGAGTCAACAGCGTGCCCTTTTTGCCAAGAAGGCCAATGGCATTTTGGGATGTATATGTAGGGGCATTGCCAGCAGATCGAGGGACGTGATCATTCCTCTCTAGTCGACATTGGTGAGGCCTCATCTGGAGTACTGTGTCCAGTGTTGGGCCCCACACTACAAGAAGGGTGTGGAAAAATTGGAAAGCGTCCAGTGGAGGGCAATAAAAATGATTAGGGGACTGGAACACATGACTTATGAGGAGAGGCTGAGGGAACTGGGATTGTTTAGTCTGCGGAAGAGAAGAATGAGGGGGGATTTGATAGCTGCTTTCAACTACCTGAAAGGGGGCTCCAAGGAGGATGGATCTAGACTGTTCTCAGTGGTAGCAGATGACAGAATGAGGAGTAATGGTCTCAAGTTGCAGTGTGGGAGGTTTTAATTTCATTGACTGTCCCTGTGTTCTTGAGTTATGACAGGGAGAACAGAAGTTCCCAATCAACCTCCTCTAAACCATTCATTATTTTATGCACTTTTATCATCCTCCTCTTATTTCTCCCCTTTTTGCAATAAACAATCCCAGTTTTACACTCTTTTCATAAGAGGTTTTTTCATGCACTCAGTCAGTGTCATTGCTCTGCTCTGAACCCCCTCTAGTTAAACAATATCTTTTCTGAGATGAGGTGATCAGTACTGCACACAATATTCTAGATGAGGCTGCACCATTGATTTATGTGTCAATATAGTATTTTCCATATTATTCCCCATCCAATTCCTTATGAACTCTAACATATTGTTATCTTTTTTGACTGCAGTTGCATATTAAGCAGAGGTCTTTGTTGAACCTTCTACAAGATACCCAGGTCCCTTTCCTGAGAAGATATAGGTAGTTTAGAATTCTGTAAGTTGTATGAGTATTTACTTTTTCCCCTCCAATGTGCATTATTTGTGTTTATCAGCATTTGTCTGCCATTGTGTTGCCCATTCACCTAGCTTTAGGTGAAGGTCTCTTAGGGTGAAGGTCTTTTAGGTCTCTATGAAGTTCTTCAGTTTTTTCTGGTCTAACCTAAATAACTTAGTATCATCTGCAAATTTTGGTACCTCATGACTTATCCCTACTCCTTTCCAGAACATTATTAATTATATTAAACAAATAGGTCCAACGCGGGATGATCTAGGCATACTTAATCCTTCCTCAGAGCAGGGGGTGGACAAGAGGATCTCTTGAGGTCCCTTCCAAACCTACATATCTATGATTCTAGTACAGAACATTGAGGAACCCTGTTGTTAACCTTTTGCCATTTCTGCCTCCTAATCAGTTTTTTATCCATGACAATACTATATTTCTCACTTAGGACTATGTAGCTTCTCAGTAGCAAGGGATTTTTTTAAAGGTCTTTTGAAAGTATAAAGTTATGTCAGCTGGTTCACTTTTATCCACCATTTTAATGACGCCTTCAAAGAATCAGAGACACATGTGACACAATTTTCCTCTGCAGAATTCATGCTGCTTAGACCCTGTCATATCATGATCATCCAGGTGCTTTGTTATTCTGTTTTTAATGATCTTTTCTACCATTTTTCCCGATACAGATGTAAGGCTTACTGGCCTGTAAGCCAGCAGATCACATTTAAGGACCTTTTAAACATAGGTAAAACATTTTTTACCCTCCAATCAAATTGGCGAGCCAATCAGGACCCATCTATCCAAAACATAAGTCAAACCAAGCAGCACAGGTTCGTGACATAATTGCTGGGAGTGGGATAACAGTCAGTAAACAATGAGATGCTAGTGTTTATTAATCTCATGTATACTCATGCAGCAAGCTAGGCCAGACCTGGATGGTGGGGATTTTTATAAGCTCTGCTGCAGTGTACTACCTTTTAAAAGTAATCAGTTTTGTAAATCATGCATGATAAAGTACTTTAGGTGAAACACCAATACTTCAGGAATTCCTGGGCAAAAAGCCACATTTTAAGTATAAATAAGAATTAACATGCATTTCTTGGCTAAATGCCGGATACTGAATAAAGAGAGAGGAAAATAATTCTCTCTCAAATATGAAACTTACAGCTATGGCAAACGAAAGGGAGAAACGGGAGACATTGGACACCTTTTTTTGTACAATTTGTAACGAGTTATGTCTGTTGTTCAGGCTCAATATTGTAAATAATCTTGAGCCTCATGGTCATATATGGACCTTGTTTAAACTGGAAATAGAGGGGAAAAGTAAAAAGGGGCTAGATAAGGAGCAAAATCATATAATGCATTGTCTCACTTGTTTAGCATTGAACAATAACATAAAAGAGCTGATAAAGAACTTAAAATTAGCACAAGGTCAAAATAGGAAATGAAAACATCAGTTGGAAGGTAGAAGAAACTATATTACCCATCTTACAGTTTACAAGAAATTTAAGGAAAAGTAGGAGATTGTCAGGCAAGATGCAGTCAGCAAAGGGTAGAAAAATTAGGCTTGCAAATACAGACGAAAAATCTTAAAACCATGTATGGAGTTGCTCAAAAACAGCTAACTGCAGCAAGTACACTTGTTAACAATTTGAAGTGCCTACAAAAGCAACAGGCACTTGGGGAACAAATTCAGATTTTGTGGGAGCAGGAAAACCAGAGGTCCTGACTCCCAGCTACCTGCTCTAATCCATTGAACCCCTCTCTCTTCCCAGAGCCAATAGTATAACCTTTGTTTCTCTTGCATTACTCACTTAGCTCAGTTTGCTGGACTTGCTGCTGCTTCCTGTATTTTGAAAGACTCTCACAGAGTTAGTTAATTTCTCTTGGCTCATGCCTCCCTCCCTGCCTACATTTTTTTCTCCTTGCTTCTGCCCTCCCTCCGTTTTAATAGTTAAAAGTTATAGTTATTACAGAAACCCATCACAGAAAGAGACAGAGAAACTGAAAAAACAAATCTTCAAAATGCTTAAGGTCAAAACTTTACTTTAAATAAGTCCTGTAAAATTAAATGTTTTAACCATTCAGGCATGAAACAGCTAAAGAAACTTGTAACTTTCTTGAAGATATGGCTGCCAAGAAACAGAAATACTATCTTTGCTTTAAATCCTTGTCACTATCTAATATACCAAACATTGTTTTTTCTTATTTTTATGTACTAGTATTCTTAAGGTAAAAGTAATGTAGAGTAATGGAAACTGCCTTAAATTAACTAAATTAAAATGATAAAGTGGGAAAATAGTAGGAATTTTTAGCAATTCTTACTAAACCTTTTAAATAGAAAGGTAACAAATAACTTAATTAAATGTTTAATTCTTTTGTTTACTTTTTTTTGTTTTACAAAATTCATTGCTTTAATAACTTTAAACTCTTAATCCCTTATCTTGTAGAGTTATAAATACAATGTTGGAACCATTCATTTTTACTTGTAAGTTTGTCCTATATGTCATGTATGTTGTCCTGTGTTGTTGTATGTGTGTTACACGACTATTTTTTGCTTTTTATTCTGTTGCAAGTCAATTTTATACTTATATGTGTGTGTGTTATATACTAACATTAGCAGTACCACACTAATTTAATATTGTGGTTGGGTCATAACCATCGTAACAGCAATTCAAAGGTTTTTGCAAAGTTCATAAAGGCCTCCATTATATATATATATATATATATATGTCTCAAAAATAATTCACTTGCGAACAAAATATATATATATGTTTTTAATTAATCAAAGGCTTTTTGTTCAAAGAAAAGAATGGTAGGGGAAATACCTCAACATTAATGTAAAGGCAAAATTGATAAAATCCTAACTTTTTTTAACGTTTTTTATAAACTTCTATGTACCTCTATTAAATATTAAACTATAGTTATAGGTATATTATAGCTAAAATTTTAAAAATATAACAATATATGTGATGCAAAATGTTAAAGCTAACCAAACAAGTTTCAAAAAGGTTTCTATCTCTGTCTCCAAATCGCAAGCAAATTAACACTAAAAAGCTTGGGTGAAAATTCTGTTGCTAACTCTCTTGCTAAAACAGAGTACTCGGCAGGGGATGGCAATACATCTTCTGATGGAAGATTGTGAGCATCAATGGAAATACAACCTTGATAGTGCTACTATAAGATGGGTGCATAACTGGTTGGAAAACCGTTCCCAGAGAATAGTTATCAGTGGGTTCACAGTCCAGTTGGAAAGGCATATCAAGTGGGGTTCCACAGGAATCAGTTCTGGGTCTGGTTCTGTTCAATATCTTCATCAATTATTTAGATAATAGCATAGAGAGTACACTTATAAAGTTTACGGACAATCCCAAGCTGGAAGGGGTTGAAAGTGCTTTGGAGGATAAGATTAAAATTCAAAATGATCTGGATAAACTGGAGAAATGGTCTGAAGTAAATAGGATGCAATTCAATAAGGACACATGTAAAATAGTCCACTTAGGAAAGAACTATCAGTTGCACACATAGAAAATGGGAAATGACTGCATAGGAAGGAGTCCTGCAGAAAGGGATCTGGGGGTCATAATGGATCACAAATTAAATATGAGTCAACAGTGTAACACTGTTGCAAAAAAATCCAAATATTATTCTGGGATGTATTTGCAGGAGTGTAATTCTTCCACTCTACTCCACGCGGATTAACCCTCCACTGAAGTATTGTGTTCAGTTCTGGGGCCATTTCAGGAAAGATATGGACAAATTGGAGAAAGTCCTGAGAAAAGCAACAAAATGATTAAAGGTCTAGAAAACATGACCTACAAGGGAAGATTGAAAAAATTAGGTCCCTTGCAGTCCTATGATTCTATGATTTAGCAAACAGGTAAACTATAGTATGGAAAACTAGTAATGCACATGTTAAGGAACTAAAAATGAACATCTTTATTCAAAAACATCTAAAACATGCATATTTGTGCAAAAGAATTGGAAAAATTAGAACAAAAAGCAAAAATTTATTTTAATTAAGGGGAAAAAACTAAAAAGTAAAAAACCAGGTCATTCTTCTGTCATATGCTGTACCAAAACACGGCTTGTGTTATAAATGACTTGGTCCCTATTGCATTCTAAAAAAAACTAAGTTCATCTGTCTATAAATTCAGATTCATAAAAGCAAGAGAAATGTTAAGAACTAACAAATGTTAGCCAACTTAAGCTGTTTAAGACTGCATCCCACAGACCTGAGACACCAGAAGATATCAGTGCACAGTAAAGAAACCACCAGGCATTGGAAGAAGAAAAGATAAAGTGTTTTAGAAATAACAGACAGGACGACAACATTTCAACCTACCTCCAATCCTCTGGAACAGTGGCTGTTTTAATGAGAGTATGCATTTTTGTTGGCAGCTCAGTCACTTCATCTGTAAGCTCCTTCAGAGCTCCTGAGAGATTCCAGCTGGGCCTGGTGACTTATTGTTTTGAAATTATCAGTTTGCTCCGTCACCTCTTCAAGGTATATTGTCTCCAAGATCATGCGGACACACACTTGTACTATGCCTGGGATGGTGCATCGTGCACTCCCTTCTGTGGCTGGCTAGCATTGTTTGCTGGTCAAAGGAGATGCTCAGTCATGGCTACTGCCCCTCTGAAACCCTTCCTGACCCTTTTATGTGACTCACATACCAGCATTCCCTGTGTTTAGAAGAGCACCGAGACTGCATATATGGCTGGTCCCTGTGGAGGGGTACAGAGGGGAAGGAGAAAGTCTCTGTGTGTCATACCCCCTTGCACATCTGTATGAATGCAAGTCACAGTCTGGCCAAAAGTCTCAAGACCGAACCTCCAGCAAGCCACATGGCAAATATCACTATTTACAGGCAATTTTCACTTCAATGTCACCAAGCCAATGGTACATTCATTCTCCCTAAGAAAACTAAGCTAGATAGAGAGCACAGTGTATAAGAAGAACATAAGGTACAAGGGTCCATTTTACTGTGTTTGCCAACAAAGGTATTTCATAGAATCATAGACTTTAAGGTCAGACGGGACCATTATGATAGTCTAGTCTGACCTCCTGCACAATGCAGGCCACAGAATCCCACCCACCCACTCCTGTAACAAACCTCTAACCTATGTCTGAGCTATTGAAGTCTTCAAATTGTGGTGTAAAGACTTGAAGGTGCAGAGAATCCTCCAACAAGTGACCCATGCCCCTCGCTGCAGAGGAAGGCAAAAGAACCCCAGGGCCTCTGCCAATCTGCCCTGGAGGAAAATTCCTTCCTGACCCCAAATATGGCGATCAGCTAAACCCTGAGCGTGTGGGCAAGATTCACCAGCCAGACAACCAGGAAAGAATTCTCTGTAGTAACTCAGATCCCACCCCATCTAACATCCCATCACAGGCCATTGGGCATATCTACTGTTTATAGTTGAAGATCAATTAATTGCCAAAATTAGGCTATCCCATCATATCATCCCTTCCATAAACTTATCAAGCTTAGTCTTGAAGCCAGATACATCTTTTGCCCCTACTGCTTCTCCTCTGATGGTTAGAAACCTTTGTCTAATTTCAAGTCTAAACTTCCTGATGGCCAGTTTATATCCATTTGTTCTTGTTCCTCTCTTTGAGGAGCAGTATGTGATTTCTCATTGCACACATTGTACATTGCATCCTGAGATTCACAGGTTTTGGTGTTTTCTGGGAAAAAATGGACTGGACTGACATTTTCTAGAAAAAAAACAAAAACAAAATTTAAAAAAGCTCTGCTGAAACCTGCTATTTTCAAGGCTATTTTCCTGAGCATTCTTGCCAACTCTTTGATTTTACCACTAGTCTCCTAATATTTGGTGGTTGTCTCAAAGCACTAGCTCTGGGAGTGATGTCCCTATTGCATTCCAAAAAACCTAAGTTCATCTGTCATCTGTTCATCTGTGACTCTAAGTTTCACTTACAAAAAAAGTAAATTTCTAGCCCTCATGATTAGGAAGGAAAGCTTGAAAATATAACCCCGAAAGGCTCACAGACCAGACGGCAAGTAAAATGACCCCAGCATTGACTAATTTTAAAACCTCATAGTTCTTAAGCCAGTCTTGTGATTGTGTGGGGTTTGACTCAGACATTTTGAGTGCTGAGGGTTGACAATGCTGTTCATGCCATCTGTACTGACCACTTCCCATTGTGAAACTGACAAACTACTATGGAGAACTGGCAAAAGAGGCAATTAAAGTTGAATTGTGCCATGTAAATCCCCTTTTGGCTCGGGAGGCCACAGAGGGATCAATGCCTGTGTAACCACGTTTATATTGCAGCATTTGATTTATTATTATTATTTTTAAAGTCCAAAGAAAAAGGGAGAAGCAGTGGGGAGGGGACATGGATTTTGAATCTTCTGTGACTTTGCACAGGTGCAGAATGCAGAGCAGGGCAGCTTAGTTAGAAGGGCCCAGAGACATCTAGAAGGGGAGTGGGAGACTGCCCTGTGGACTCCTTGGCTAAACAATATAGGATCAAGAGCTGTGTCTGCTGTGAAGGCTGCACACCAATACCGTACCACTTTGGATACAGGCTACAGATTCCTGATCTTGCTAGAAACCAAGGAGACCGTCAACTATCAGCTCAGGAACTGGAATTTGGTGTTTGCTGCAAGAACCTTTGCCGGTTGTCTTGCTGAGGAGCTCTATGACCTATTGTGTTTGCATGTGCTTGAGACTAAAAAAAGCAGAGATTTTGAGTAAAGACATTCTGGTGACAGTGCTGGAGACTAATAAAGTGAAGGCTTTAAGTAACAGCACTTGATTTTGATTTGTTTGTGTCAGCCATATAGCAGACAGAGGTGCTACATTTCCCTTGGTTTATTTCCTGATACAGCCTCGCAGAGAGTAATGTTACTGAGAACTTTGGGTTTAGGGAACCCCAGGTAACAACTGCATCTATACATGTGAAACTCTTACCATGACATCTAACTGGTTTGATCTAACTGTTCCCTTCCTATAAACAAGTGCTTTCATTCTCTCTAATGCCCTCCTCTGTCCAACTACAATCCTAGTTCTGCAGCCACACAGAGGTGGAATTGGAATAGTATGGTCTACCCTACTATGGTGTCTGTGAAGCCAATACTCAACTGGAAGGAGTCCCACCCAGCCCCCATTTTATCCTCTGTAGCTTCAGTTGCCCAAATCTAATCCAGTGTGTTTTTCCAAGGATCTCAGTTAGGTCCTGAGCTAAATTCTGCTCTCAGTTCAACCTGTGTGGTTCCAGAGAAGTCACTGAAGTTAGTTTGTGGTCACACTGGTGTAACTAAGCAGAATTTAGCCCAGAATTTAGAATTTAATTTAAGCAGAATTTAGAAGATGTTTAATTTAGCAGATACATATTTCTTTATCACATCAGAAAATGAGCTACAAGAGTAATGTAAAACCAGAGCAAACCCTCCTCACCTAACCTCCCCCACCCCTAAAATAACCAACCAACCAACCAACAACCACAACAAAAACCCTGTGATGTAAGTTCCTTGTTTACTTTTTTGGTGAAAAATTTGACAAATCAACCTTTTGCCTAATGCTTAGTGCATTTTTGTCATTCATTACTTTCAGTGAGTAAAACTCAAAGATGTGTATTTCAGAAAAAAGGGGGAAGGAGAGAAGAAGGCAAAGTTCAAATTCAGCTCTCTGCTGTTTGGTCTATATCAAACTGTCACCCAGGTGACGAACACAGCAGGCACCAAGGCAGCTTTGGCAGGGAAAAGAGATCGTGTAGGTATTAAAATGATACAGTATGGCAAAGGGAATGAACAGATGGTAAAAATAAAGGATGGAGCAGGAAAGAAAATGAAACCAACCACCCGATCAAAGTTTCTACTGCAAAAAAGGAAAAAAGCCAAGGACAGAGGCAGGTGTAGTGGCGATGTTTCCTCAACTAACCAATAAAGGAATACTTGAGAAGGCAGCAAACCACCTTGGTACCCATGTGCTCACTTGAGCTGTAACCTTTTATGTTGGCAGAGTATGGACTCAAACTTGCTCCAGTTAAAGTAAATGGGAGGTTTGCCACTGGCTTCAATGTCATCAGTGCTAATATTTGGGAGGACATAATGCATGGAACATGTAAACAATACCACATGATAGGATGTACATTTGTCATCCCAACAGGCACCTGTCATGATCAGTCTTAAAGGACTTAGTGAAAAAAAAAGAGGAGTACTTGTGGCACCTTAGAGACTAACAAATTTAGTGCCACTGATTTGAAGGTATACATTATCATAGAATCATAGAATCATAGAATATCAGGGTTGGAAGGGACCCCAGAAGGTCATCTAGTCCAACCCCCTGCTTGAAGCAGGACCACCCCACTATCAATTATCCCCAAATGTGAAATAGTTGTGGGTGAGGACAAAGTCACAAAGGTCAGCCACCAGGTTTGCCATGACATTGTCAGGGATACTGTTCCTGACGGCTTGTAGTCCATCTTTGTGTGGAATGTTGGTGTAGAGGGCTTCTACATCCATAGTGGCCAGGAGGGTATTTTCTGGAAGATCACCAACGGATTGTAGTTTCCTCAGGAGGTCAGTGGTGTCTTGAAGATAGCTGGGACTGCTGGTAGCGTAGGGCCTGAGGAGAGAGTCCACATAGCCAGATAATCCTACTGTTAGGGTGCCAATGCCTATGCAGCTCTCTAACACCACATTTTACAGGCCATTACCCTCTGATCCCACTGAGAGTTACCAAAAGAAACTACAGCATTTGCTCAAGAAACTCCCTGAAAAAGCACAGGAACAAATCTGCACAGACACACCCCTAGAACCACGAGCAGGGGTATTCTATCTGCTACCCAAGATCCATAAACCTGGAAATCCTGGATGGCCCATCATCTCAGGCATTGGCACCCTGACAGAAGGATTGTCTGGCTATGTAGACTCTCTCCTCAAGCCGTCAGGAACAGTATCCCCAATAATGTCACGGCAAACCTGGTGGCTGAACTTTGTCCTCACCCACAACTATTTCACATTTGGGGACAATATATACCTTCAAGTCAGCGGCGCTGCTGTGGGTAGCTGCATGGCCCCACAGTATGCCAAGATTTTTATGGCTGACTTAGAACAACGCTTCCTCAGCTCTCATCCCCTAATGCCCCTACTCTACTTGCGTTACATTGATAACATCTTCATCATCTGGACCCATGGAAAAGAAGCCCTTGAGGAATTCCACCATGATTTTACAATTTCCACCCCACTATCAATCTAAGCCTGGACCAGTCCACAG
This sequence comes from Lepidochelys olivacea, assembly GCF_965140295.1. Classification (NCBI taxonomy): domain Eukaryota; kingdom Metazoa; phylum Chordata; order Testudines; family Cheloniidae; genus Lepidochelys; species Lepidochelys olivacea. The sequence goes on along the minus strand of NC_140412.1, from coordinate 146,066,975 downwards.
AAGAGATCCACTTCCTGGACACTACAGTGCTAATAAGCGATGGCCACATAAACACCACCCTATACCAGAAACCTACTGACCACTATACTTACCTACATGCCTCCAGCTTTCATCCAGACCACATTACACGATCCATCGTCTACAGCCAAGCTCTAAGATACAACTGCATTTGCTCCAATCCCTCAGACAGAGACAAACACCTACAAGATCTCTATCAAGAGTTCTTAAAACTACAGTACCCATCTGCTGAAGTGAAGAAACAGATTGACAGAGCCAGAAGAATACCCAGAAGTCACCTACTCCAGGACAGGCCCAACAACGAAAGTAACAGAACGCCACTAGTTGTCACCTTCAGCCCCCAACTTAAACCTCTCCAACGCATCATCAAGGATCTACAACCTATCCTGAAGGATGACCCATCACTCTCACAGATCTTGGGAGATAGGCCAGTCCTTGCTTACAGACTGCCCCCAACCTGAAGCAACCACACACCACACAACAAAAACACTAACCCAGGAACCTATCCTTGCAACAAAGCACATTGCAAACTCTATCCACATATCTATTCAAGTGACACCATCACAGGACCTAATCACATCAGGCACACCATAAGAGGCTTGTTCACCTGTACATCTACCAATGTGATATATGCCGTCATGTGCCAACAATGCCCCTTTGCCATGTACATTGGCCAAATCGGACAATCTCTAGGCAAAAGAATAAATGGACACAAATCAGATGTCAAGAATTATAACATTCAAAAACCAGCTGGAGAGTACTTCAACCTCCTTGGTCACTCAGTTTCAGACCTAAATGTCACAATTCTCCAACAAAAAACTTCAAAAACAGACTCCAATGAGAAACTGCAGAATTGGAATTAATTTGCAAACTGAACACCATTAAATTAGGCTTGAATAAAGACTGGGAGTGGATGGGTCATTAGACAAAGTAAAAACTATTTTCCCTTGCTAATTTTCCCCCTATTGTTATTCATACCTTCTTGTCAACTGTTTGAAATGGGCCATCCTTATTATCACTACAAAAGTTTTTTTTTTCTCCTGCTGATAATAGCCCACCATAATTCATTGGTCTTGTTACAGTTGGTATGGCAACACCCATTTTTTCATGTTCTCTGTGTATATATATCTTCCTACTGTATCTTCCACTGCATGCATCCAATGAAGTGTGTTTTAGCCCACGAAAGCTCATGCCCAAATAAATGTGTTAGTCTCTAAGGTGCCACAAGTACTCCTCGGTTTTTTTTGCTGATACAGACTAACACGGCTACCACTCTAAAAGGGACTTAGTGGTAGAGCAGGAGGGACAGAAACATCCCAGTGTTATCTTTTTTTCTCTGCCTATTTTTCTCTCTCTCTATCACCTAAGATGGCAAATGAACCAACCCTTTGACTTTGGGGTTGGGAATCCTGGCCAGAGAATTTGATCAGCTCTGTTGCTGGGAACATGTGGTAAGGATTTTACCTTGAACTAAGTTGAGTTTGTTAAGTTTTAGCTACTGGAAAGCATTTTATCTTCAATTCTCATGTAACCATTTCTGACTTTCATACCTTGTACTTCTACTCACTTAAAATCTCTTCCTTTGTCATTAAAATAAACTGGTTTTATTCTTTAATTAAAGTTAATCTAGACTTGTGTTTAAACTGCACTGTTTGGGTAATTCCAGTTAAAAAGCAAACTGTTAGATATCAACCCCTTACAAGAGCAATGAATCTGGACTGTCCAAGAGAGGGCTGGACAGTGCATAACCCTCATTTTGGGGGAAATCCGGGACTGGAAGTGTGTTGGGGTCACCCTGCAAGTGGTAACCAAGGATGATGGAAGCTAGATTGTAACTGATGTGTGGCTGGAAGGCTGCAGCTACACACAGACACTCAGGGCTGTTTTTTTTTGGGGGGGGGGCAGTTTGGAAGGTACAGCAGCAAAGCACTGTGAGGCACCCAAGGCTATAGGGCAGGCGGTGACACAGCCCCTCACTAGTCTGGGTGGCATTCTGGAATTGACACTATGAAGTCACCCTTCAAGTAATATAACTGTAAGCATAAGCTCCCAGCTCAAACAAAAAGAGTGTGTGAACCTGCCCAGGAGCTTTTGCTGAGTATTGTTTTAGGTGGGTGCATGGGGGGAGACGTGTGGGTGTGGGTGGAATAGAACAAACAGACACAAAAAACTGGAAAAGACTAAGAGAATGAGAGAGAGAGAGAGCTTGAGGGAACCACGGGAAGTACAGTGTCTGATCCTGGAATAAACCCAGGAAGAAGTTTTTGGGTCTGAGAGCAGGCTGAAGAGAGTGCTGTTGCAGCAGTGAACAAAGGCAGCTGTTTCCTGCTACTTTAGTCCTTTTGCATTCAGAGATACAAGACTTTGTACAGTCTGAGTAAATTAACAAAACTATCATCAATTTATACATAAGAACATAAGAACAGCCATACTAGGTCAGACCAAAGGTCCATCTAGCCCAGTATCCTGTCTTCCGACAGTGGCTAAAGCCAGGTGCCCCAGAGGGAATGAGCAGAACAGGTAATCATCAAGTGATCCATCCCCCATCACCAATTCCCAGCTTCTGGCAAACAGAGGCTAGGGACACCATTCCTGCCCATCCTGGCTAATAGCAATTGATGGGCCTATCCTCCATGAACTTATCTAGTTCTTTTTTGAATCCTGTTATAGTCTTGGCCTTCACTACATCCTCTGGCAAAGAGTTCCTCAGGTTGACTGTGCATTGTGTGAAAAAATACTTCCTTTTTTTGTTTTAAATCTGCTGACTATTAATTTAATTTGGTGACTCCAGTTCTTGTGTTATGATGAGTAAATAACACTTCCTATTTACTTTCTCCACACCAGTCATGACTGTATAGACCTCTATCATATCCCACCTTAGTCTTCTCTTTTCGAAGCTGACAAGCCCCAGTCTTATTAATCACTCCTCATATGGAAGTTGTTCCATACCCGTAATCATTTTTGTGGCCCTTTTCTGAACCTTTTCCAATTCCAATATATCTTTTTTGACATTAGGCGACCACATCTGCACACAGTATTCAAGATACGGGTGTACCATGGATTTATATAGAGGCAATATGATGTTTTCCGTCTTATTATCTATCCTTTCCTTAATGATTCCCAACATTCTGTTCACATTTTTGACTGCCACTGAACATTAAGTGGATGTTTTCAGAAAACTATCCACAATCTCTTTCTTGAGCGGTAACAGCTAACTTAGACCCCATAATTTTCTATGTATAGCTGGGATTGTGTTTTCCAGTGTGCATTACTTTGCATTTATCAACATTGAATTTCATCTGCCAGTTTGTTGCCAGTCACCCAGTTTTGAGAGATCCTTTTGTAGCTCTTTGCAGTCTGCTTGGGACTTAAGCATCCTGAATAGTTTTGTATCATCTGCAAATTTTGCCACCTCACTGTTTACCCCTTTTTCCAGCTGGAACACTCACAGGGCCCCAAACTTTGCTAGCTGCTCAGGTAAACAAGGGACAACAGCACAGCTGTGAAGTGCTTTGAGACCAGTGGAGGGAAGGTGCTAATGCTATTTTATTAATTATTATTTATTATTAGTTGTTGTTATTATTATTATTATTATTATTTCAGTAATGTATAGAACACCTGTCCCTAGATCACCTATGCCCTTATTACTAAACTAGGAAAACAGTTACACACAGTGAGTAGCATTGAAGAACCACTGCTGTTGGCATCAGAGATGATAGGAACTATGGTGTGATTTTTCCAGGAAAAAAATAAACAAAAGCTAAAACAAACAAATGCCATGCACCATGCTCTGAAGTGTGCTAGTCTTATGCTCTGCCAAAGGGAATGAATTCTAAAGGCAAGGCTCCTCAGTAAGTCCAAATAATTATTAATTCATTATTATTAATAATTTTTTATTATTGTTTCTTGCAAGGGCAGATAGCATGGCCTTCACAGTACAGTGTTTAGATGTTTCATTTCACTCTAGCTTCTTGGAGCATTTATATAATACTAACTTCTAATAAAGTATGTCTTTCTCAAAGCTTGCTACAGTTCCCACAAGTAAAGCTTTAAATGAGCTAGTTATTAGATGAGGGATTTGAACGAGCTGTTAAGTGAATTTCCCTGAACATTCAAGTGGTATTTTAGATGTAGGGTGCACCGTAGCGTCATCCTCAGTATGACGTACAGAAATAGTTATTCTTCCTTTGACAGTACTGGTGTTAATATTACACATACATTTCTCTGCTTTGTCTTTATCTTCCTCTTCCCCAACCCAGGGAGCATCAATGTCACCTAAAATGATCTTTTTTGTTCCACAACATACTCATCATTCTATAAAGAAAACTAAAGGTGAATTGAAAAGTTTTTTTGTTTTAATTAGTCAAATATTGAAGGACCAATATCAGTAATATGATATATGTGCAGATATGTATTATTTTCACAGAGGTCAGCCACATCTGGAATACTCTCATGGGCCATCCAGAACAAGCCAAGTGCATGATTGGAATCACACAATCCCCTCTCAGAGTTAGGGTCATTCACTCATGAGGTCATGGAAGTTTTGACAGTAGTAAGGGCCTGTGACTGACACATCCCTTTTTGTATAAAAGAGAGTAGATAACACCTAGAACTCCTATTAACAGATTCTGTTGACACCTTCTTTGAAGAGGGAGTTTTACCACCACTCTAAAACATACAATAGTGCAACCAGAACTAAAGAAACCATCATTCATCACTAGAGACTCCCAGACTATCCCTCAGTGTCTAATCTGCCTGTTGGAAGCAAGCTAATAGAGATACCAGCAAACAACTGCCTCCTTTACCACCTGTCAACTGCCAGATTTGTAGATCCCTGTCAGACAGGGTTCATGTCAGTGAATGGTACAGAGACAGCCCTCATTCTGGTGGCTGACCTCCTCCTGGCTGTGGACAAAGGAAGTATATTCATACTCATCCTACTGGACCTCTCTGTGCCAGTAGATACTGTTAGTCACAGATTATTCCTGTCCTGCCTCCAAGAGGCTGCAGGGGTAAAGGGAGGTGCCTCTCAGTTTGAATCCAAAGGGTCATTATGGAAAACTATTCCTCCACCTCCAGTGACCTCACTTTCAGAGGCCCACAAGGCTCAGGACTCTCCTTCATATTACTCAACCTCTGTGTGGAATTGCTGAGACAGCTGGTGAGACAACATGGGCTAAAGGGTCAGCAGAACTCCAGCCTTACGTCTCCTTACATCAAAAGTCAACAGCACTATGGTAGATGGACACTATCCTGTAATACCCTGAACAAACCTTATGAAAATAAGATAAACTTTATAGAATTAAGTTAAACCTTATCAAATTAGGGTTGATACCTGCTGGGTACATTGTATTAAAATGCAACTGTGTTACTGTAGGTACCTTCTATAGTAGGGAGGGGGGATGTTAATTTAATTCCTCCATTATCAGCACATTGAAAGCCACCCTCCTGGAGAGATATGGCTATACTAGTTCAAATGGGATTCCCCAGGGACAAACTATCCAAAGAAAGGGTTTTGGCGTAATTAGCCTGGTTTTAAGCTGTTTCAGGGCCTTCTTCCCAATCCATCAAACAGACAGGACCTCTGGTCCACAGGGGGCCATAATCCTTATGGAAAGTTTGGGAGGACGTGGCCTACTTAAACTTCATGAGACTGGATGCTTGTTCTGAGCGGAAACTGTGATGAACTTGTTACCACAAGGACTCCTCTTGGGTAGGGGGTTGAAGGACTGCTCCTGCCAGAATCCATGTTAGAGTTGGGGCTAACTCTGGTAAGCTTACTAGCACAGATGCAGGTTCTGTCATTGTTTTAATATGTTGTCTCCGTAATGCTTTTTACTTTAAGACTAAAGTAGGCTTGTTTAGAAAGAGCTGTGTGGTACCTTATAACACCTGTTAAACATCCCTGAAGAGAAAGCAAGCAGGTGTCCTTGGGCAACCTGTCTATGCTTGGAAATACATTGGGAAGGCAGGAAAGAGAGCAGCCTGGAAATACCCATCAGAAGGGAGAGGGATATGTATCTCCACTCAAGAGAGACAACAGCTGGGAAACTGAAACCCCAAGAGTGGGTGTCCTTGCTGGGCCATTAAGGGGAAATACAGTTGCAGTTGCAGTGAATTATGGCAAGCATCATCTCCTAGCTGTCTTAATGCCTAGCTTCCTGAATGCAAGGATTGGAAGTGTCCAGTGCCAGTGGTGTTTCCAGAAACCCCAACAGGACAGAGTCCCACTTTCTTTTTGCACTGGCTCACGGAGCTGAGCCAGACAAGAGGTAGTGGGTGTATACAACACACTGTTAAAGGGTACATTGTGCTGCTTTCAAGCAGAGGTGGTTGAAATTGTTTGAGCAAACTTTTTACCATCAGAAAATGCCGCTTTTTCATTTAAACTAAAATGTTTAACAAAAGTGTTGTTGGTTTTGAGCAAAGTGTCTGTCAGGAAGATTTCTCAAGATCGGAAGCCCAGAATAGTTCAGGATGTGGAAGGTCCAGGTTCAAGTCCTTGCTCTACAGCAGGAACTTGAACCTCAGTCCCCCAAGTCAGAGGTGCTATTAGCCTACTACCGGGACTGAAGGCCTAAAATCTTAGTCTCTGTCATCTGAGAGCAAAGGACAGAAAGTATAAACTTTCCTCAGCTCTCAGACCACAGAGACCAAGATTTCAGACTTTCAGACACTGTAATAGGCTAACCACACCCCTGTGGCTAAGATGACTTTGGTTCCACAATATCATTAACTTGTCAGGGAACTGCCTACACCCCTTCAACAGGTTTGGATTGTCTAAGTCACAAGCCTGTTCTGCATTACTGCCCCCTCTAGACAAGGTCTGCTGCTTTGCTTTCTGACCAAGACAACTAATAAAGCATGATTATTCTTAAAATCTATTCAATTACTCCTCAGGTCAAAAAGACTGCTATCTATTGGCTCAATTTACTACAGATTTTAGGTAATAAAGATGGAATTGATGTACATTTTTTCTTGGCAGGTGCCAAAAGCTTCTTCAAGTTTGCCAGTGGGCTTCACTACCTTTGAGTTTAAATCACTTCAACAGCTTTTTTAGAAGTAAAAGAGAATTTCTGGAAATGCTGTTTCATATTTTTTTTAACAAAAGATGTTTTCCCAGTTATGTTGTGATTTAACTCAGACATAGCGTAAATAGAAATATTCCTTACAGTAAAATGATCCTTAAATAGAAATTATTTCAATCACATCACACTCTCCACTGAATCTGATTTTGAAATATGAATAAAATGTATGGTTTTCTTTGTACTAGAGATCACTTTTCTATTATCTGACCACCTGTCTTCAGAGATGCCCCAACTAAATATTATGTTTATTAAAAGCCACCTTTACTAGGAGTCCCTCTGCCCCCCACATTAAGCATCAACCTTCCCATAAGTTTTTGCATAAGACACATTTCAAGATAATTCTTCACATTTATTTAGCACTCTTCATTTTTCATATGCCATAGCAGTAGCGCCCGAATTGTGGTTTCTGGTCACTTCTGGGGGATGAGGGAGTTTCCCCTGAGCTGGTTGGTCACAGGATCTGACTTGTTTCCAGCTGCTTTCTAAGAGCCTGTAAGCCAGTCAAAGCAGTTGGAAACAAGGAGGAAAAAGCTTTTCTTGCAACTAATAAGGGCTGCTGCTACATAAGAGGTAGGAGGGAGTGTGTGAGAGCAGTGGGATTAGAACTCAAAGAGTTTCTGGCTTTCAAACCTGGGGTGCTGATCACTAGACCAGCTTCTCTCTCACTATTTAGACATTACTTCCCAGAAAAAAGCCCAAAAAATAAAATATAGTCAATTTGAATCGCTAATCAAGTTGGATCCCAAGTTTTCAATAAAATTACTTTTCCAGGTCTTGTTTATCTACCTCTCACAACTGGAGAATCAGTTATGTACTTGTTTGGGGAAAAAAAACACAAAAAGCAAAAACCTCCAAAAATAAAAAATTTCACACTAGAATTTTTTTTTTCTTTTTTGTGTACTGTAATAGAAACAAAACATTCACAGGCAATATCATATTGCCTCTATATAAATCCATGTTACACTGACATCTTGAAAACTGCATGCAGATGTAGTTGCCCCATCTCAAAAAAGATATTTTGGAATTGGAAAAGGTACAGAAAAGGGCAATAAAAATGATTAGGGGTATGGAAGGGCTGCCATATGAGGAGAGATTAAGAAGACTCCTACTCATAATACAAGTGACAAGGTTGATTCCCCACTCTGGCACTTTAAGTGCAAAAGGCGGGGGCCCGCAAGGATTTTAAACATTAATACTGGCCACTCCAGGCTGTTACTAAACTTCCAAGGTCACAGCTTCTCTCTGACCTTGGATGAGTAGATGCTGCCACCACCCGAAAGCAAAAAAACCCTTTGAAACCAGAAAGGCGCATGTTAGGGGGCTTATTCCTTCACCCACTTACTTCCCTGGTCCTTCTCGCATGAACAGAGAGCAACAATACCTGAAGTCCAAAGGTGCAAACAATTCGATGTTTATTGGGGTGAACTTCCAGCAAGCATGATTCCAGTTTCCTTCCTTAGTATCCTCTTTCCCAGCTCTGACACCACAGAGCCTTACACCTGTGTCCCTGTTCCCATTACTACCCTTAGCCAAACATGATTCCAATTTCCTTACCCCCGTACCCTGTTCCCATTTCCCCCTTTAGCAAAACATGATTCCAATTTTCTTACCCCCATTCCCTGTTCCCATCTCCCTCCACACTCCCACTCCCTCATTGACTACAGATTATATAGTAAAACTTGAGTTCTGCTTAGCTATACCTTAACCAATCATTTTCCTGAAATTTAACTAACCAATCCTAACATATTGTAACATGACTATGTAACCAATTATATCCCACCACCTTAATTAGTTTACACCCAGAAAAATTAATTATACAGCAGACAGGAACAATCACAGAACCAGAGAGATTATACAGACAAACAATAGCAAAGTGGGAACTATAATGACAAAACAATACAGAAGTGAGGATTTCACATCCCAGCTATTGATAAGTGAGCTCTTGCCAGACAGGATGCTATCAAACTAAGTTTCCTTTTACATTTTCTAGGCACTTCCCTTTCTCTGGAGGTGATAGGAATACAATCCTGTCCTGATAATGCCTAACAGCCCAATAGCACCTTAGAATCATAGAATCATAGAATATCAGGGTTGGAAGGGACCCCAGAAGGTCATCTAGTCCAACCCCCTGCTCAAAGCAGGACCTTATTTCAATGTGACTAGTTTGGAATGTGAGGATGTGACCGTTCGCTTCCCAGCTTATGGCTGCCTCTGCTGCTTAGCCAAAGGCCTTAGCCTAAGAACAGGGCCTCAGACTGTCACAGTAGGAGAAGGCCCTTACACCAGCAGACAGTGATTTTGATTCTTTCTTTTATACCTCTATAATTAGCCAAGTGATAAGAATACACCTAAATTCTTAGAGTATAGGCCTTTACAGACAGGCCTGAATATCTATATCCTAACAGCGCACTTGGGAATTCCTTCCTGTGGGGTACCCTCAAGCCCACCAGGGAAGAGCTGAGAAAGAAAAACAAAGGAAATCAGCTGTTGCCACCAGCTAATTAAACAACATGCACAAACCTCTTAGGACACCAAAAATCCAATCCTGTTCTTAAAATGGTAAATTTTATTAAAAACAAAAAGAAAGAAAATATATCTGGAACTTAGGCTTTTGACAGATTTAAAAAACCCACTTACAAAATTTAAACATCAAGAATAACCTTCTTGAGGTCCAGCTTAAAGGTTACAAGCAAAACAAAAAGCATTTGGGGTTAACACAGATGAGTCCACTAGCTATAAGAAATAAACAGAAATAAATCTAATTGCGTCTTTCTAAACATTCCTGATCTACTTACATATTAGGGGTTGTTAAAATTAATTCTAGATATGATCTGCTTCTCACAGCATAACTACTCCCTGTTTCCCTCTTTCACAGAGAACCAAAACACAGAGAGAAAGGAAAGTTTTTTCCCAATTTTTAAAAGTTCTAGCCCTCCCATTGGTTCTTTTGGTCAGGTGCCCACTCCTTTCCTTTTACCTGTGGGCTTGTTAACCCTTTACAGGTAAAGCAAGTAGAGAACTACCACCAGGAGGGATTCCATAGCCAACTGGCTGGCTGAGTGTCCACAAAAGGGAGCTTTCCCCATCTCATTTATCGCATGACCCCCAAATCACAGACAGTGCTGGCCAGCCTGGTTCAGGTTGGGTCCACAATGGCTGGGATTTCTTCCTGGCGGTTTAGGAAAACAGAGTTAATAAGATACTTGCACCTCTAATTTTACTACTAATTATATGAAGAACTAAACAGTATTTTTCACATTTTAAGGACTACAATGACTTAGAATACAGGGACATTTTCACCCGGCTAATTCTGGGAAACCTTCCCTGGAAAGTGCATCAGCCACTTTGTTAGAGGCTCCTGAAATGTGTTGCATTTCAAAATCAAAGTCTTGAAGAGCTAAACTCCACCGAAGAAGTGTTTTGTTAGCCTCTTTGACTGTGTGAAGCCAGTTCAGTGCAGCATGGTCAAACTGCCGGTGGAACCGCTGTCCCCAAATGTATGGACATAGCTTCTCCAGAGCATACACAATGGGGTAGCATTCTTTTTCTGCGAATGACCAGTGGCTTTCCCTCTCAGAAAGTTTTTTTACTGAGAAACACAACAGGATGGAATTGTTGATTTGGTCCTTCCTGCATTAAAACTGCTCCTACGCCACGCTCGGATGAATCTGTGGTTAAGACAAATGGTTGGTCAAAGTCTGGGGTCCTTAGTACAGGGTCAGATGTAAGGGCTCCATCAGCTGGTTAAAGGCTTTCTAACACTTCTCAGTCCACTGAACTGCATCTGGCTGTTTTTTCCTGGTCAGGTCTGGAGAGATCGGAACCAAGTGGGTGGAGGTGGCAGAGAAGAAGGAGAAAGCTAGTATCAATTGGAGCGGATACCAGAAGGGGCAACCCGAGACGACACCCTACCATCGGGGTCAGCCCAAAGCCACACCTTGCAAGGAGGAGCCCTCCACACAGCCAGGGAGACCCTAGATGCCCTCTCATCCCACTCTCCAACCACCCACCTTGCCCCAGCCCACAGTCAGCTGGGTGATGCTTTAAATGTAATGAGCTGGGGCATGTGAAGGCCAGCTGCCCCAAGAGCACCGGCCGACTACAACTCATCACCCCCGAGTCCCACCGAGATCCTTCAGGCCCAGATGCCTCTCAAATACCCCCAGAGCGAAGGGAAACTGTGAGTGTGGGCTGGAGGAAGCACAAGTACTTTTTCTTTTTCTTTCTTTCTTTCTTTCTTCTCCCCAAAATGTGTTTTAGTATGAAGACAGGATATTATGCAGAAAAGGCAGAAGGATGTTAAACAGCAGCTACTAAAGTTAGACATTTTTAAATCAGCAGGTCTGGATAACTTGTATCTGAGTTTTTAAAGAGCTGACTAAGGAACTCACTGGACCATTGATGTTGATTTTCAATAAGTCTTGGAGCACTGGGGGGGATTCCAGAAGACTGGAAGAAAAGTAATGTTGTGCCAATATTTAAAAAGGGTAAATGGGATGAGCCAGGTAATTATAGTCCTGTCAGTCTGACATAGATCCTGAGCAAGATAATGGAACAGCTGGTAAGGCATGTGACGGGGTGTACCAACCCCATACTGGGCCAATGGAGCAGGACCAATCATGGGCCCAGGAGACCACCCCCTTCCCCTGCTGTTCATGCTCCAAATGGAAGGGAGGCAACCTAGCTTAGGGTATGTCAACACTACGAAATTAGGTCAAATTTATAGAAGTCGATATTTTAGAAAGTGGTTTTATACAGTCGATTGTGTGTGTCTCCACTTAAGACCATTAACACCATTAAGTTGGCAGAGTGTGTCCACAGTACCAAGGCTAGCGTCGACTTCCGGAGCGTTGCACTGTGGTAGCTATCCCACAGTTCCCGCAGTCTCTGCTGCCCATTGAAATTCTGGGTTGAGATCCCAATGCCTGATGGGGCAAAAAACATTGTCATGGGTGGTTCTTGGTATATGTCGTCAGGCTCCCCCTCCCTCCCTCCTTCCCTCCGTGAAAGCAATGGCAGACAATCATTTTGCGCCTTTTTTCTTGGGTTACCCATGCAGATGCCATACCACGGCAAGCATGGAGCCCACTCAGCTCACCATCACCGTACGTCTCCTGTGTGCTGGCAGACACAGGACTCCATTGCTACACAGCAGCAGCTCATTGCCTTGTGGCAGCAGATGGTGCATTACAACTGGCAGCTGTCCTCATTGTCTCCTGGGTGCTCTTGGCCGGCCTCGGTGAGGTCTGTCCAGGGCGCCTGGACATAAATGGGTCATTCTCTTCTTTAAGTTTTGTCTAATGGAGATTCAGTCCTGCCTGTAATATTGGCGGAGGGATAGCTCAGTGGTTTGAGCATTGGCCTGCTAAACCCAGGGTTGTGAGTTCAGTCCCTGAGGGGACCATTCTGCCTCAGGCTGCTTTTCCAGCCAGCAGCACCGCGAGCACCCAGGAGACAATGACAGTTAGCAGTTGTACTGCACTGTCTGCTGGCGAGCACCCAGCCGACGACAGCTAGCAGTCATACTGCATCGTGTGCTGCCAGCCACCCCTTGTTCCCCCTCCTGCTGTGAAAGCAACAGCTGACAATGGTTTTGTGCCTTTTTCCACGCAGGTGCCATATTCCTGTCGGCATTGTCATCCACCTGCCGCTTCTGCTGCCACTATGCTCTCCTGCACACGCCATACCATGGGAAACATGGAGCCTGCTCAGATCACCGCAGCAGTTGTGACCACTCTAAACACCATGCACATTATCCAGCAGTACATGCAGAACCAGAACCAGAACCTGCAAAAGCAGGCAAGTAGGTGACAGCAGTGCATTGAGGAGAGTGATGAGGACATGGACACAGACTTCTCTCAAAGTACAGGCCCCGGCAATTTGGCCATCCTGGTGGCAATGGGGCAGGCTCATGCTGTGGAAAGGACTCTTTCCTGGAACTTTTTGATGTGCTTTCCCCTGCCCTGAAGTGCAAGAATACCAAGATGAGAGCAGCCCTCACAGTTCACAAGCGAGTGGCGATAGCCCTCTGGAAGCTTGCAACACCAGACAGCTACCAGTCAGTCAGGAATCAATTTGGAGTGGGCAAATCTACTCTGGGGACTGCTGTGATCCAAGTAGCCAACGGGATCACTGAGCTGCTGCTATCAAGGGTAGTGACTCTGGGAAATGTGCAGGTCATAGTGGATGGCTTTGCTGCAAAGGAATTCCCTAACTGTGGTGGGGCGATAGACGGAATGCATATCCTTATCTTGGGACCGGACCACCTTGGCAGCCAGTACATAAACCGAAAGGGGTACTTTTCAATGGTGCTGCAAGCACTGGCGGATCACAAGGGACGTTTCGCCAACATCAGTGTGGGGTGGCTGGGAAAGGTATCTATAGGAGCTCTGGTCTGTATGAACAGCTGCAGCAAGGGACTTACTTTCCAGACCAGAAAATAACCGTTGGGGATGTTGAAATGCCTATAGTTATGCCTGGGGACCCAGCCTACCCCTTAATGCCATGGCTCATGAAGCCATACACAGGCACCCTGCACAGTAGTCAGGAGCTGTTCAACTATAGGCTGAGCAAGTGCAGAATGGTGGTAAAATGTACATTTGGACATTTAAAAGTGCACCGGTGCAGTTTACTGACTCAGTTAGACCCCAGCGAAACCACTATTCCCATCATTATTACTGCTTGCAGTGTGTTCCACAATATCTGTGAGAATAAGGGGGAGATGTTTATGGCAGGGTGGGAGGTTGAGGCAAATTGTCTGGCTGCTGATTACACGCAGCCAGACACCAGGGTGGTTAGAAGAGCACAACAGAGTGTGCTGCGCATCAGAGAAGCTTTGAAAACCAGTTTCATGACTGGCTAGGCTACACTGTGAAAGTTCTGTTTGTTTCTCCTTGATGAAAACCCACCCTCTTGGTTCACTCTACTTCCCTGTAAGCCACCCCCCCACCCCACCCCCCAACTTCGATCACCACTTGCAGAGGCAATAAAGTCATTGTTGTTTCAAATTCATGCATTCTTTATTAATTCATCACACAAATGGGGGAATAACTGCCAAGGTAGCTCGGGAGGGGTGGGGGAGGAGGGAAGCACCAGGTGGGGTGGTGGTGGAGGGGAGGAGGGAAGGACAAGGCCACACTTCACTTCAAAACTTATTGAATGCCAGCTTTCTGTTGCTTGGGCAGTCCTTGGGGTGGAGTGGTTGGGTGCCCGAAGGCACCCCCACTGCATTCTTGGTCACCTGGGTGAGGAGGCCATGGAACTTGGGGAGGAGGGCGGTTGGTTGCACAGGGACTGCAGTGGTGGTCTGTGGTCCTGCTGCCTTTCCTGCACCTCAACCATGTGCCAGAGGATATCAGTTTAATCCTCTAGTAGCTTCAGCATTGAATCCTGCCTCCTCTCATCATGCTGATGCCATCTCTCCACTCGCTCTTCCCTCCTGTCCTCGCACTTGTCCCTCCTGTCCTCTCGCTTGTACCTCCTGTCCCCGTGTTCATTTTGTGCTTTCCTGGACTCTGACATTGTCTCCTTCCATGCATTGTGCTGAGCTCTTTCAACATGGGAGGACTGCATGAGCTCAGAGAACATTTCATCACGAGTGCGTTTTTTTTTTTTTATTCTATTGATTCTATCAATTCTATTTGGATTCTATCGAGCAGATCGAGGGACGTGATCGTTCCCCTCTATTCGACATTGGTGAGGCCTCATCTGGAGTACTGTGTCCAGTTTTGGGCCCCACACTACAAGAAGGATGTGGATAAATTGGAGAGAGTCCAGCGAAGGACAACAAAAATGATTAGGGGACTGGAGCACATGAGTTATGAGGAGAGGCTGAGGGAGCTGGGATTGTTTAGCCTGCAGAAGAGAAGAATAAGGGGAGATTTGATAGCTGCTTTCAACTACCTGAAAGGGGGTTCCAAAGAGGATGGCTCTAGACTGTTCTCAATGGTAGCAGATGACAGAACGAGGAGTAATGGTCTCAAGTTGCAGTGGGGGAGGTTTAGATTGGATATTAGGAAAAACTTTTTCACTAAGAGGGTGGTGAAACACTGGAATGCGTTACCTAGGGAGGTGGTAGAATCTCCTTCCTTAGAGGTTCTTAAGGTCAGGCTTGACAAAGCCCTGGCTGGGATGATTTAACTGGGAATTGGTCCTGCTTCGAGCAGGGGGTTGGACTAGATGACCTTCTGGGGTCCCTTCCAACCCTGATATTCTATGATTCTATTCTTTGATAGCCTGTGGGATAGAGATGATACATGGAGCAATGAAACATTTGCAGCTGCCGGAGGGGAAAAAGGGAGATTAGTCTTTAAAAAGAGACATTTTAGAGAACAATGGGTAGACTTTTTCATGGTGAACCAAGCTGTTAACATTACGTAGCATGTGTGCTTTCTTTACAAGGTCGCATTTTGCCTCTTATATTGAGGGCCTGCCGGTATGGTGTGAGAGATCACACATACAGGTCTGGCAGGCAACAGAATTTGGCTTGCAGGTGGACATGGTAAGCCACAGTCTTTTGGCTTCTTTAACCTTCCTAACATGTGGGAATGGTTTCAAACAGCAGTGCCCTCATTTCACATACCAAACACCCATTGGGTTGACCCTTTAAAATGGTTGGCCATTTAAAAGGAGGGGCTGCAGTTTTCGGGTTAGCATGCAGCACAAACCCAACTAACCACCACCACCCCCACATACACACACCCAATTCTCTGGGATGATTGCTTCACCCCTCCCCGCACCGTGGGGCTAACAGTGGGGATGATTTCTGTTCAGCCACAGGCAAACAGCCCAGCAGGAATGGCCACCTCTGAATGTCCCCTTAATAAAATTCCCCTATTTCAACCAGGTGACCATGAATGATATCACTCTCCTGAGGATAACACAGAGAGATAAAGAATGGATGTTGCTTGAATGCCAGCAAACACCGGGACCATATGCTGCCATACTTTGTTATGCAATGATTCCAGACTATCTGCTGCTGGCCTGCCATGGTAAAGTGTCCTACCATGGAGGACGCAATAAGGCTGCCCTCCCAGAAACCTTTTGCAAAAGCTTTGGGAGTACATCCAGGAGAGCTTCATTGACATGTCCCTGGAGGATTTCTGCTCCATCCCCATACACGTTAACAGACTTTTCCAGCAGCTGTACTGGCCGCGAATGCATCCCAAGTCTTCAGGGCAAATTAATCATTAAACATGCTTGCTTTTAAACCGTGTATTATATTTACAAAGGTACGCTCACCAGAGGTCCCTTCTCCACCTTCTAGGTCCGGAATCCCGCCTTCAGTGTGTTGGGAGGGTCCTAGATCCAGGGTGAAAAACAGTTCCTGGCTGCCAGGAAAAACGGTTTCTCCGCTTGCTTGCTGTGCTTCAACCTCCTCCTCCTCCTCATCTTCCTTGTCCCCCAAATCTGCATCCCTGTAGCGTGAGAGTCCATTAATGGAGTCCAAGCACAGGGCTGGGGTAGTTATAGGGGCACCCCCTAGAATGGCATGCATCTCATTATAGAAGTGGCATGTCTGGGGCTCTGACCCGGAGCGGCCATTTGCTTCTCTGGTTCCTTGGTAGGCTTGCCTGAGCTCCTTAAGTTTCACGCAGCACTGCTGTGGGTCCCTTTTATAGCCTCTGTTCTTCATGCCCTTGGAGATTTTTTCAAATATTTTGGCATTTAGTCCAAGTACCTCCCATTCGGTCCATGCTGGCTCTGTGATTCTGGCTCTGCATGGTCACCTGTGCTGATCAGCTTGCCACGCTGGCCAAACAAGAAATGAAATTCAGAAGTTCGCGGGGCTTTTCCTGTCTACCTGGCCAGTGCATCTGAGTTGAGAGTGCTGTCCAGAGCAGTCACAATGGAGCACTCTGGGATAGCTCCCAGAGGCCAATACCGTCAAATTGCGTCCACACTACTCCAAATTGGACCCAGCAAGATCGATTTCAGCGCTAATCCACTCGTCTGGGAAGCGTATAGAAACCGGTTTTAAGAGCCCCTTAAGTCGGAAAAAATGGCTTTGTAGTGTGGATGGGTAAAGGGCTAAACCGATCTAACACTGCTAAATCCAACCTAAACTCGTAGTGTAGACCAGGGCTTAGTCTGGGCTGGTTGAGGAGGAGGAAGGATGTGTGCTACAGGCGCCTGCAGAGGCACCTGTGACTCTCCAAGCAGTGGGAACCGTGGATCCAGATGACATTGCAGTCAACCAACCCACCACGGATACTGACTGAGATGCTGAGCTGCTGCCAGCCAAGGATATGCCCGAGATGCACCTTGTGGTAGGAAGTGACCCAGGGAATGTAGTAGAAGCTGATGCTTAAACCCTTATGGGGAATTTTTTGGCTTCCTAGGCAAGAACCCAGTGGAGTTGGGTGGACCCGGGTTCCCCTACCCACCCCCACTTGCCACTAGGTGTGACTACCTTTTGTTTGCTCTGCCCCGCCTGGGGACTACAGACAAACTGATTGTTCTGCCCTGCCCAGAAGGTCAGAACTCCAATTACTATTGCCTGCCCCATCCAGGAGGCTCAGGGGCCATAGACTGTTTGTTTGCTCTCCCCTGCCTGGGGACTGCAGATTGATTGTTTGCTTGGCCCCACCAGGGGTCCTCAGCCCTCCTTGTTACAATTACCTGATCCCACAGGGAGTCCAGACAGCTGTGTGATGGGGTGTACCAACCCCACACTGGGCCAATAGGGTTAGCCCCACTCAACATGAAGGGCATCCTCCTCCCCATGACACGGGAGTCAATTAATAAAGAATTAAAGGAAGATAATGTAATTAATGGCAATCAACAAAGGTTTATGGGAAATAGATCTTGTCAAGCTATCTTTTTTATGAGATTACAACTTTGGTTAATAAAGATGTAGTAGACTTCTGTAAGGCATTTGACTTGGTACTGCATGACATCTTGATTACAAAAATAGAATGACATAAAATTAACTTGACACGTATTAAATGAATTAAAAGCTGGAAACTGATAGACCTCAAAATATACTTGTAAATGGGGAATCATCATCAAACAGGTGTGTTTGTAGTGGGGTCCTACAGGGATCAGTTCTTGGCCCTATGCTATTTTACATTTTTATCAGTGACCTGGAAGAAAACACAAAATCATCACTGATGACGTTTGCAGATGACACAAAAATTGGGGAAGTGGTAAATTATGAAGAGAACAGGTCACTGATACAGAGCAATCTGGATCGAATAGTAAACTGGGCGCAAGTGAACAATATGCATTTTCATATGGCAAAATGTAAGTGTATACTTCTAGGAACAAAGACTGTAGGCCATGCTTCCAGGATGGGGGACTCTATCCTGGTAAGCAGTGACTCTGAAAAATATTTGGGATGTGTGGTGGATAACCAGCTGAATTTGAGCACCCATTGCAACACTGCAGCCAAAGAGGTTAATGCATAACAGGGGAATCTTGAGTAAGAGTAGACAGGTTATTTTACATCAGTATTTGGCATTGGTGCAACTGCTGCTGGAATACTGTATCCAGTTCAGTGGTCCACAATTCAAGAAGGATGTTGAGAAATTGCAGAGGGTTCAGAGAAGAGTCATGGGAATGATTAAAGGATTTGAAAATATGCCTTATAGTGGTAGATTCAAGGAGCCTCATCTAATTATCTTAACAAAGAGAAAGTGAAGGGTGCTTTGCTTTCAGTCTATAAGTATCTACATGAGGAACAAATATTTAATAATGGGCTCTTCAACCTAGCAGAGAAAGGTACAACATGAGACAATGGCATGAGGCATGAGACAAATTCAGACTGGAAATAAGGTGTACACTTTTAACAGTGAGGATAATTGGCTATTGATACAATTTACCAACGGTCGTAGTGGATTCTACATTGCTGAGAATTATTAAATCAAGATGGGATGTTTTTCTAAAAGCTATGCTCTAGGAATTATTTTGGGGCAATTCTATGGCCTGTGTTATACAGGAGGTCAGACTAATGATCTTATTGTCCCTTCTGGCCTTGGAATCCATGTATCCATTAATCTATTGTCTAGTACACATAAAAATATACTGGCCCTAACACACCAGTAAACTGACTCAGGATGGCCCTATGGAAGCAATATAACATTTACAGCTGAAACTGTAGGCTCCAAACCACTTACCCAACACAGAAGAATGCAATATGTGTGATATTTGCTATCATTTCTCATATCCTATGCATAATTGGTGCAATCACAAATTTTACATGTCTCAGCAATATTGTATACTTTATTCATATATACAACAAGACTATGCAGTTTGTAATGCAGCATTTCATATTGCACAGCACACATCTCTGTGAAATGAAAGGCATGTCACATCTGGATTTTTGACTGGCACCTCTGACATTTTTATCAATAATTCCATTTTACTAGTTTCTACACCTACATGTTATGACATAGTTAAATTAGTATGAAAACTGTTTCTAATTTAGCTTAGTGAATTGCATTTAATTTTACTTGGATTATATTAAATGAAAATCAATCGCAATATTAAATCATATACAAAATATCTATATATAGATGATCCAGTCATTTATAGTCTTCCAGAGAGTGTCATAAACCCACCTGCTGTCCCTGATTGCTAAATGCAACTGTTAGATCTCTAAGTTAGCTAGACGATGTATAAAGGCACAAGTAGGCAGAAAATTCCTTGCTGACTGTGCCTCAGAGGTGATCCTAGTGCAATGTTCTCACACAAAAAAAACATCTTTTGCTTATAGAAAAGAACAGGAGTACTTGTGGCATCTTAGAAACTAACAAATATATTTGAGCATACATTTTTGTGGACTAGAGCCCACTTCATTGGATGCATAGAATGGAATATATAGTAAGAAGATATATATATACATACATACAGAGAACATGAAAAGGTGGAGTAAGAGGCTAATTAATTAAGATGAGCTATTATCAGCAGGAGAAAAAAACTTTTGTAGTGATAATCAAGATGGCCCATTTAGACAGTTGACAAGAAGGTGTGAGGATACTTAAAATGGGGAAATAGATTCAATATGTGTAATGACCCAGCCACTCCCAGTCTCTATTCAAACCCAAGTTAATGGTATCTAGTTTGCATATTAATTCAAGCTCAGCAGTTTCTCATTGGAGTCTGTTTTTGAAACTTTTCTGTTGCAAAATTGCCACCTTTAAATCTGTTACTGAGTGGTCAGAGAGGTTGAAGTGTTCTCCTACTGGTTTTTGAATGTTAGGATTCCTGATGTCAGATTTGTGTCCATTTATTCTTTTGTGTAGAGACTGTCCGGTTTGGCCAATGTACATGGCAGAGGGGCATTGCTGGCACATGATGGCATATATCACACTGGTAGATGTGCAGGTGAATGAGCCCCTGATGGTGTGGCTAATGTGATTAGGTCCTATGATGGTGTCACTTGAATAGATATGTGGATAGAGTTTGCAATGGGTTTTGTTGCAAGGATAGGTTCCTGGGTTAGTGTTTTTGTTGTGTAGTGTGGGGTTACTTCAGGTTGGGGGCTGTCTGTAAACAAGGACTGGCCTGTCTCCCAAGATCTGTGAGAGTGATGGGTCATCCTTCAAGATAGGTTGTAGATCTTTGATGATGCGCTGGAGAGGTTTAAGATGGGGGCTGAAGGTGACAGCTAGTGGCGTTCTGTTATTTTCTTTGTTGGGCCTGTCCTGGAGTAGGTGATTTCTGGGTATTCTTCTGGCTCTGTCAATCTGTTTCTTCACTTCAGCAGATGGGTACTGTAGTTTTAAGAACTCTTGATAGAGATCTTGTAGGTGTTTGTCTCTGTCTGAGGGATTGGAGCAAATGTGGTTGTATCTTAGAGCTTGGCTGTAGACAATGGATCATGTGGTGTGTCCTGGATGGATGCTGGAGGCATGTAGGTAAGTATAGTGGTCAGTAGGTTTCTGGTATATGGTGGTGTTTATGTGACCATCACTTATTAGCACAGTAGTGTCCAGGATATGGACCGCTTGTTTGGATTGGTCTAGGCTGAGGTTGATGGTGGGATGGAAATTGTTGAAATCATGGTGGAATTCCTCAAGGGCTTCTTTTCCATGGGTCCAGATGATGAAGATGTCATCAATGCAGCGCAAGTAGAGTAGGGGTATTAGGGGACAAGAGCTGAGGAAGCGTTGTTCTAAGTCAGCCATAAAAATGTTGGCATACTGTGGGGCCATGAGGTTACCCATAGCAGTGCCGCTGACTTGAAGGTATATATTGTCCCCAAATGTAAAATAGTTGTGGGTGAGGACAAAGTCACAAAGTTCAGCCACCAGATTTGCCATGACATTATTGGGGATACTGTTCCTGACAGCTTGTAGTCCATCTTTGTGTGGAATGTTGGTGTAGAGGGCTTCTACATCCATAGTGGCTAGGAAGGTGCTTTCAGGAAGAACACCGATAGATTGTAGTTTCCTCAGGAAGTCAGTGGTGTCTCGAAGATAGCTGGGAGTCCTGGTAGCGTAGGGCCTGAGGAGAGAGTCCACATAGCCAGATAATCCTACTGTTAGGGTGCCAATGCCTGAGATAATGCCTGAGAGGATTTCCAGGTTTATGGATCTTGGGTAGCAAATAGAATACCCCTGGTCGGGGTTCTAGGCATGTGTCTGCACAGATCTGTTCCTGTGCTTTTTCAGGGAGTTTCTTGAGCAGATGGTATAGTTTCTTTTGGTAATCCTCAGTGGGATCAGCTGCCTATGAGCTATAATAAATAGACAGATCTAATGGGAAAGCTGTTTTTTATTGCTAGGGCCCTACCTCAAACATTATACAGACTGTACTATTCTGGCTTTCTAGAAGCCACCTGTTAGTGGATTGAATACAGAGCAATATAGGTTAACTTGCTGGCTTGCTGCAAGGTACCAAGGATACCAGAAGGAACGTAATTCTATGATGACCTTCAACCCCTTTCAGGGCTAGCATCTGTGCTCTTGGAGGTGTTGGCAAAGCTGAAAGGGTCAGTGTGTGAGCGGACAGAGGGATGGATCCTGCAGAGTTCATGCCCTGGGGTAGGCAATGAACCCACCCTGCAGGTTCAGGTTCTCAGGAATCCAAACCTTACAAAAATCCTTTTCCTCTGACAACTCTCCCTTTACCAGCCTGTGTTGTCTTTTTTGAGCAGGGGAAAGAAAGTGGCTTGATCCCACAACCTGCTTTCAGGTGCTCTCTTTCCCAGAGTCTTCAGGAGGTGCCAGTTGGCCACACTTCCCACTTGCAGATTCAGGAGGCCTGCTGTGTAAGCACAGATCTCTGCTCTAAATCCAAGAAGGATCTCAGCTGGGGGATGGAAAACAGTTTGACTCCCTCCCCATCCATCAGCAAGAGCTGACAAACACATCTCCTGCCACTACAGCCAGATTGACCACAAATTCCCCATAATTCTAGGGTAACCTAGCAACCATGTGCATAGATTATGAGGCATTCTAGTGAGTGCCCAGGACATCTGTGTTTTTGCCTTATTAGTGCTGAAGCTGATGCAGCAGGCATAGAGATGTTTCCCAGCTTCTACATTAACAGTGTGAGAAGGGGAGATGAGGTCAGGGTGCTCTTGCTCACTTTTACCTGATAACTCCCATGATGCTGGGCGAAACAACAGGCTGCTTCCTTGGAGACTGTTATGAGGAGACACTCAGCAGTAGCAAAGAGTAGGAGAAAGAAGTCAAGATTCCATTCTTGTCACACACTCAGACATGCAGGGAAGACATTAGAAGCTGGAGACTGGTGGAATATCCATGGGTAAGGAAGATGGAGTAAGGCTGTGCAATTTGCAAATGGTCAGGGAGTGATGTTTGTGGGTGTTGCTAGGACCTGAATCCATGCTGATTTCAGGAGGGTTCAGATAACAAGTCAAACTTTTCACACTGTCCATGGTGTTGAAAAAGATACAAACTCAGAAGTAATTGCCATATGCTCTGGGCTTGGCTTTGTCAATGCAATTCAATGTGAGTTTACCTTAGTCTTCTCAGTATGTCAACACAGTGCAGTTAACTGCTGCAGCCGTACAGAGAACAAGCATAATACACTTGAGACACTCCTGCATGGCCCATATTTCACATATGATTTTTGCATTCATGAAATCTAGAAATGTGATCGGTCTCCAACTGCAGTGGCCTTCTCTTGCTGTGGCCCATTGCTGAGCTTGTAATAGTTCTGGAACATAAATAGTTCTTTGTAAATAAATAGCTTATGTTTTATATTCAAATACTAGTAATAATTGTTATTTGCATTGGTGTGCCCCATATTACACAAGCCCCTGCCTCATAGAGCTTCCAATCTATATTCAATATGAATAATAACAATATTTATTAACTGTTATTCAACACATTTTCTTGATACATCTATAACTAGTATCTTGACTTTTTTTTTAACTGTTGATTTATATAGTCCTTTCTCAAGCCCGGAAGTGCTTGACAGAGTTACGGCTCCAATTCTGCAAACACTTGGCACATGTGAGTAAGCCCATTAAATCAATGTGATTCCTTGTGTGTAAAGTTATGTGTGTGTGTGTGTGTGTGTGTGTGTGTGTGTGTAAGCATTTGAAGGATGACTACCTTTTATATCTCAGGGGCACTTTGTAGACCACAAAACTGCAGCTATGGCTGATGTGACAACCATTGGGATGCTCCAGCAGCATTACATAACAATTCGGGGAAGTGCGGCCTTGTGTTTAAAGAACTGAATTGGGGCTAATGAGATTGGGGTTCAGTTACTGCATTTGCCACAGACTTCTTCTGAGACCTTGGGGAAGGCACTTAATTTTTCTGTGTCTCAGCTCCCTGCCTACAAAATGAGGAGGATGATAAAAACTACCTACTGTAGAGAGGAATTGAAAGAATAAATATATTTTTATGAGAGGCTCAGATACTACAGTGATGGGAACTTTAGAAGTATCTAGTTAGACAGATCTCACCCAGTGAAAGGAAAAGGGAGAATTTACACAAACAGAAATGTAATTGCACATTGGAAAAATAATCCCAACTACATATATATAATGATGGGGTCTAGATTAGCTGTTATCATCCAAGAAAGATCTTGGAGTCACCATGGATAGTGCTCTGAAAACATCTGCTCAATGCACAGCCATGGTCGAAAAGGCTAACGGTATGTTAAAAACTATTAGGATAAAAAATAAGACAGAATATATCATAATGCCAGTATATAAATTCATGGTGTGTCCACACCTTGAATACTGTTGTCCAGTTCTAGTCGCCCTATCTCAGAAAGGATATTGTGGAACAGAGAAAGGCAACAAAGAAGATAAATGGCTTCCATAAGAGAAGAGACTAAAAAAAATTAGGACTGTTCATCTTAGACAAGAGATGACTAAGAATGGGGCATACGACAGAGGTCTATAAAATCATGAATGGTGTGGAAAAAGTGAATAGAGAAATGTTATTTACTCTTTCTCAAAATACAAAAATCAGGGGTCACCTGATGAAATAAATAATATAAACAAGAGGAAGTACTTTTTCACACAATCCACAACAAACCTGTGGAACTCATTGCCATGGAATGTTTTGAAGGCCAAAAGTATAAATGGGTTCAAAAAAGAACTGGATAAGTTAATGGAGGATAGGTCCATCAATGGCTATAAGCCAATATGGTCAGAGACATAACCCCATGCTCGGGCAACCCAAAATCTCTGACTACCAGAAGCTTGAAGTGGAAAACAGCAGAGGATCATTCCATAATTGCCTGGATCTGTACACGCCCCCTGAAGCTCCAATATGGACTATTCAAAGAAAGGATACTGGACAAGATGGACTATGGTCTGACCCAGTATGGTAGCTCTTATCTTCTTATATAATTCTGGAAGGCAAAATGTTCCACTGGATAGGACACCAGACTGGAAGTCATGAGACTGGATTCTATTCCTGGTTCTGTCCATGACCTGCTCTGTAACCCTGGAATAATCACTCTACTTCTGTGTCCCAGTTTCCCCATTGGAAAAATGGAGCTATTTACCTTCATTAATAAAACACTTCAAAATCATCTGATGAGAAGTGCTATATATAGACTCGTTAATAATTACCCACATAGGAATTTGGCCAGGAAACCAGAGTTCTTTCTATTGTGTAACCTATAGTAATGCTTAACTCTTTTGTAAATTGCTCTGAGAGCCTCAGACAAAAAGTATATATATAAGAAAGGGCTAGATAAGGAAGTTTAGGGAAAGAGAGGTTACGTTTGCCCAAAGCCCCACAGTGAGTTAGTAACAGAGCTGAAAATAAAACCAACGTGACACAAGATCTTTGGTGACCGCAAGTAAACAGGAGTTGTGTAAAATATCTTCTAAAATAATGACAAAAGGTGTGCATATTAGTATTTGGACAATTTTATTAAATCCAGTAAAATCAATCACCCTTTACCTTCCCCAAATTGTTATGTAGTGTTGCTGGAGCTATCACAATCATAGTAACATCAGTTGTAGCTGTGCAGTACCCAGGTCTGTGCAATCTGCCTTGCCTGTAAGGTGTTACATGTAATAACAGTAAAATAATGCTGAAAAATACCCTGAAGAGTGATGTTTTTAAATTGCTTGTTTTCCTTTAACATAGTGATATGTACTTTTAACTTTCACGTCAGCTAAGCATATACACATATTTATAAAGCGAGTTTGTAACTCAGTCCGACAGATTTGCAGTTTGGCATCTTTGTTCGAAAAGTACTATGTAAATGTCAGTCATTATTAGACAGACATTTACACAGCATCATTCAAAATTATGGCAAGAAAGAAAATAAATTGGCACTTGGAATGGCATTAATTTGCAACCTGACTGTCATACTGTTGTTCCTTTTCCCATTTTCCACCCCCAAGCAGTGATTCTAATTTCCACAAGGAAATACATTTCACCTGTGAACTGTTCTCTTTAGAAAATGTAGTTTTAATTGAGTTACGCTGATTGGAGCCATCTTTCTAACGTTAACAGATTCAGAAAGATGTCTAATTACCCATATCGTTCATCAGACAGCAGTTTTCTATGGTTCTGAACAAAATAATTCAGCTTATTTAACATAAATAGTGACTTCTTCAACCATTTCATACCTTCTCAGGTTCTAACCAGTGGCAACTGACTACAGAGTTATATAAACAACAGGTTGTAGAGTAGCAGCCGTGTTAGTCTGTATCCGCAAAAAGAAAAGGAGGACTTGTGGCACCTTAGAGACTAACCAATTTATCTGAGCATAAGCTTTCATGAGTTACAGCTCACTTCATCAGAGCTGTAGCTCACGAAAGCTTATGCTCAAATAAATCTGTTAGTCTCTAAGGTGCCACGAGTCCTCCTTTTCTTTTTTATATAAATAACAGTAACCTTAAGTACAGCGTGAAATGAGCTTTTTAAAATAAACTTTTTAAACGAACGGTGGAGAAAACCTAAAATCACCAGAACAAAGATTACAGAAAAAAAATTCCCATTTTTTTTTTTTTACTTTGTGCACTTTACAGTACTTTGCACAAATCTAGTTTCACTGTTTCCCGGGTATAGCAAGTTAAATCAGTTTCCTGAGTTTGTGTGATTCTTTCACACAGCAACAGAGAAGTTTAAAAGAATAAAATAGGTAAATGTAGTTGTAAGCCATGCAAGCTTGATAGGAGGATTCAGGGGGAGGTGCAGCACCTTAAACTATTTGAAATCTAGATGATTTGAAAAATAAAAAAGAAATTAAAGTTGACAGTATCTTTTAACATTTAACAACAACAAAAAAATCTTACCCAAACATTGTAGTTATTAAAACAAGCAGCCATAAGAAAGCCAGGAAAGTCAGACTTAACATTAAACTTAAAAGAAACCAAAACATATGAAAGTATGGAAATTCACAACTTTATCCATCATAACAATTTCACCCCCAAAAATAGAAAGACGTGTGTGTTACACAATTCTGTAACAGGACATCTAATGTGCCAAAGGCATGGGAGGCCTCTCATCCAGTAAGGGGAGAGGGAGGGCAGAAAAAAGGAGCAGAATCAGCCTCATGAAAGAAGATGAATGGAAGAGGATTATCACATGGCATATCAATGTTAGCTGAAGGGGGTGAGACAGCGGGGGGTGGGGGGGACAGTTTTCCAAAAGAGATGAGGGGGGTGTGATATTCTGTACCTCAAAGTAGCACCCTGGAACCTCCATATTCACAACTGTGATTAAGACTTTGTACACAACACATAATATGCCTTGTGAGATATCATTTTGTAAGTCTTGATTTGTTGAACAATAATATCCTGTTGGATTATATGTGCTATCATTGTATGTGAAGTTACGAGGTACTGTTTCTGAAATATATTGTGAGGTGCTCCTCAGATGGTAAATGTGTGGAACTTGCAAGATAACTTGCCTTTAACGGAAACTCTCTCTATAACTTTGGAAACAGTTCCTGAGCATGTCTAGTAACTACCACTTCCCTCTTCTAGATGTCTCTGGACCTTTTTGACTAAGGCCATGTCTACATTATGGGTGCAAGAGTGGCACAGCTTCAGAACCATGGATATGCTGTTGTAGTGCTATAGTGTGGACATTTCCTAAAGCAATAGAAAGGGGTTTTTCATCACTGTAGGAACTCCACCTCCCTGAGCAACAGTAGCTAGGTCAATGGAAGCATTCTTCCATCAACCTAGCTGCATCTATAACAGAGGCTGATATAGCGTCAGCGCTCATGATGTGGATGTTTTCACACCTCTGAACTCCGTAAGTACGTCGACTTAACTTTTAAGTGTAGATCAGGCCTAAGGTGTCTTGCATGTGTGCAGAGACAACATAGAGGATAAAACTTAAATCCATGGCCTGATCTACACTACTAAGTTAGATGAATGTAAGTAACCTGGCATTGATCTATTTGTGCATATGTTTACATTCAGTTTTGTCTCTGGTGGACATAAAAACTCTATTACAGAGACACAGTAAAATCACCTACCCGAATGGAGTAGAGCCCTGGTCGACCTAGTGAGGTGGATAGAGTGTAAGGGTAGACATTGCTTGATTTATATTGACCCTAACAGTGCTCTGGCAGCTGTCCCACAATGCCCCATTCCCTGTGACAATGATGGCGCTGATAATTTTAAACCCACGGGTCACAGAGACTGGAAGCCACCCTTCCTAACCTTTAAACACTCTTGCATGTTTTTGAAATGCATTTCCTGATTGCCTACCTTGGGAAGCACACTTAGCAGCTCACATCTGTTGTGTGCAACTGCCCAATTGACCGTGCCAGCTCCACACACTAGACATACTCCTTCCTGGAGTAGACAGGAAGTACTAGATCTCCTGGGCCTGTGGGGAGAAGATGCTGTACAAACACAGCTATGGACCACCTATAGAAAAGGGACATTTACAATCAGATTACATGGTTGATTCAGGGAAAGGGGAATGACAGCAGTGCCACATGAAAGCGAAGGAACTTCACCAGGGATACCACAAGGCCAGGGAGTGCAATAATACATCTACCAGTTCTGCTGTTTCTACAACAAATTGCATGCTGAGACAGATATCTCTGCCATGGACAGCAAGGAAGATGAGGGGAGAGACGTGGCAGGGACTTCAGTCAACATTTGAGACTCCAGTACAGTCTAGCCAGCCCTGCCAGAGAAGCGCGGATGAGCCTGATGAAGGGGAAGGGAACTTGGGTAAGTGAGCAGGTGCATTTTTTTCTTATGTTTTTTTACATTTCAAGATGATACCCAGCCCATCTCCAAGTTAACAAGACAAAGGTTTTGACTTTTCATTGTTTTATATGTATGAGATGAGATTGAGGACCACAAACAGAAAACAGAATTATCTACTGTTCATTCCCCTGGTGGGTTGGGACAGGTGGCGGGGCAGACAGAGGGCTTTGTTTATGTGCATAGGATTTTATCCTCATTTATTCCCTTTTATCCTCCTGAAAGATCCTGATGAAACATTCATGGAGGTACGCTGTAGTCCTCTCTGAAGGTTGCTAGGAGTGGCAGCCTTAGTTCTTCAACTGCAGTAGGATACTTTCCCATGGCTCTCTGCAATGAGTTTTGCTGGCACCATTGCTGTAAGCGGGCTAGTAGCATATGGGCTCAGAAGACCTTGGGACACACTTGTAGCAATTGTGCCTTTGTGACCTTCAGGAGTGAGATATCAGCTAAAACCACCACCAGCTATCACCTGTCAGTTATCACCACCACTTGTGGAATATAATGTCAATATTCAGTGTCGTAATCCTGTGGAGTTGGGATTAAAATTGTATAGCTTCATGCAATAGAAAATCCACCCCACTTCCAACTTGCCCCTGGCAGGCCAGACTCACCATAGCTGGGGCCAGAGAGTGGTACTCTGCTGAAGCACTCCAAAGCTGAGGTGTGAATAAGCATTTCTTACTAAAAGTGTTGATTGGAATAAAGGAAGGAAGTTTTGAAACTTATCTTTTCCTTGTGACTGTAAATCCAATGGTACATCTGTCTGTTTTTATCAGGAGCTTCTGATGTGGTGGCCTTGCGGGTGTGCTGCGCCCCGCCCCACACACACACATACTCACTCACACATACTGACCTTCATGAGGAGGAGAAAGAAGAGGATTAGGGAGGAGATGTTCAGTGAGATCAGGCAAGCCACTGCTGCATCAGACCATGAACAATTGGCTTGAAGAGTCAATCTGACCGACAGCATAGAGAAAGACAGAGAGGACAAGAAAAAGGCCTACTGGTCCCAGGAAGACAAGGAGCAAGAAATGAAGCAGGACATGATGGATCTTCTCAGACAGAAAACCCAAATGCTGCAGGCATACTGGTCCAAAATCCCTGACACTCCACCTTTTTGAGTCCTTGGAAAACTCCATGATTGCTGCTCCACACACCCTACAACACACCATGTGGCATCACAGGGCACATCTTTCATTACCCCTGCTACTCCATGCCAGGAGACAGCAAGGAAAACCACAGCTTCATATACATTGACTTGTGAGAAGCACTGTTGATGTATGTGTATCACAATGGACTGCATTTATACTGAAATGGACTGAATTGTCTACTTTCTAGCTTTTTAACTTTAAATTAAATTATGTTAAAATGTGTATAACATTGCCTGTGGAGCTATTTTGCACATTGATTTTCTGCACTGTGGGCTTTTTTTCACCCAGTACAAGTTTTATTTTTGGAGAAACAAATCATCTTTATTAGTTCACAGCAAACATTTCAGACTACATAGTGGTTGTCAAAGCAAACAATACTTGTAAAGGCACACCAAGCACCACCGAACTTATGACTTCAGGAAAACACCCAGTCATATTTATCAATTTACAAACAACACTACACAGTTCTTAGAAGCACCCAAAGCTCCACGCCCAGAGAACATCCCAGGACAGAACACTACTGTGGTTGACCATTAGAATACAGTTTCAAAGCCTCCTTCAACCACATAGCTCCACAATGGGCTCTTGTAACAGGCCTTGCGTCTGGCTGTTCAAAGTCAGCAGACAGCCCTTCCACCCTGGTGGTAGCTTTTCCTCCTCTGCATCACAAATACTATGCAAGACGCAACAGGCAGCTATAACCATTGGGATTATTTTTTCTCACAGAGATCCCAATCTAGTGAGTAAACATCACCAGTGTCCCTTCAATCTACCAAAAGCAATTTTAACAGCCATTCTACACAGGCTGAGCCATAGTTGAGTCTTGACTTGGTTCTGTTGAGGTGGCCAGTGTACAGCTTCATGAGCCAGGGGAGTAAGGGCCAGGATCATGACTGGCATTTCAATATCACCAATGGTAATCCGTCCTGCATTTTTTACAAGAGTCAGAAATGCAACATTTCCTACAGAACAGAAATGTTTGAAAAAAAAATCCATTTTGAAAGACCCAAAACAGAATTTTTCAAATATTTCTGACCCACTCACTAGCTCCCGACCTTGATAGCCTGGGAGACAGCTAGCCCACTACACGGGCAGCCAGGTGACATGGAGCCTGAGAGCCTTGGCAGCCTACCAGGCAATCAGCCAGGGTTCCCAGGAAGCTGGGAGACCGGGGAAATGCAGAATTTGGGAGTCCAGGCTGATGAGGGGCTCTAATGCTGCTGTTGCAGGTTAAAAATATGATTTTGCATTAGAGAGAAAATATTGATATTGTGTTGGATTATTCAGGAGTTGCTCTCCCATGGTTTTGTGCTGATGAAACAACCAGGATGTCCTCAACTCTCTATTGTTCAAGCCGACGTTCAGATAACAGACCAATGTAGGGTCTGACTCGGTTGTGGTGCTATCAATAGCTGCTGTTTTAGGAGTTAAGTCCTCAGTAGTGTCTTATTTTTAATTTCCCTCTTATGCCCTATCTCAACACACTTCATGTGAAGACTGCCTAGGGTTTGCTAATGGATATTGGGACTACAAAAGGGAATTTATTTTAAAGTGAATTTAATGCTAATAATAGATAATAGCTTAACAGCCTTGAAGACCAAATCCTTCTTGTTACTCACAGAAGACCTGTAACATGGCAACAGCAGTGTGGTCTTCCCCACGCTGTTTTCCACCCCACTGCCAATAAATTTCAACCTGCTCTGAAGAGATTATCTTTAGTCATGAGTAGAGCTGGGTGAATAATTGATTTTTTGGTTCAGCTAGCAAACCAAAAAAATAGAACAAATATTAGATTCTATTCCAAAAATATTTGGAATTTGTCATCAAATTGGAAAAATTCAGAAAACTTTTGCCGTCATTACTTTTGCCCCAGAGGTTAGGTCACTTGTCTGGGCTGTGGGAGACACTGGTTTGAACTCAGATCTCTCCTCCCCACCACCCCAAACATCCTAACCACTAAGTTATAGGTTAGTCTGCTCTCAATTTCTCCTGTAGAAGCCTGATCCACTTGGTATATGTAGATACCCCATGTTAGAGGGTCCCCTGCACTTAATTCAGGGTTTTCCAATCAGGAAGGTCCTGTATGTTGCAGTACAGCCTTGGAGACTAAAACTCACAGGATGCCTTGTGGAAAAGAGAAACTTCCATGTATGGAGGGTGAGGGAAGCCTCATTCTGGATGCAGAGGCGGTATGTGGTGGGCTCCATTTGTGGGGGAGACGACTTAAAAAAAGAAAACGGAGTAGCTGTTGATAAGGTTTCCACTCATGCATTCCAAGAATACTGAACATTCTGGCACTTCCAGGAACGGCATAGGCCCTACACTACCTGTGTGACCCTGACCCTGCCTGCATGACCCCACCCATGCTGGTGTGAGGTCACACCAGTAGAGGCAAAGCAGTGCACTCTTCAAAATGACATTCCCCATCTGATACTGGACAAAACCAGGTCTAGTTTTGTCCCAGTATTGGACTGGCAAACCAGCCAAAAAGAGTACCATCTGGCATAAACCAGATGAGTGGCCTCCCTAGATACTGAGTGTCTGAGAGCCTTGTCTAAGTTCTGTGCAAACAGGATATCAGCCAGCTTCTGCAGTCCTCTGTTCTGACTCAGGAAATAAAGCTGTGTTACTGGTCCCCTGGGCAGGGGTCAGGAGATTGCTCTGTGGAGCCTGTCCAAGACAGAAACAGCTGCTAAGCTGTTGCCAGAAAGCCAGATGCTGCTGCTGAGAAACTGCTGGGGTTTTGACCAACTGGGGCACCAAGGAAGCTATTGCTGGGCTTCGTTGGAGCCAGGGCAGAGATTGTGGCTGTGACCACAACTGCCTGAAGTTGACATGCAGTGAAAACAGTGTCAGAAACACCTTTTTTGTTAGAGAAAGTGCTTCCAGGAGAATGGGGATACCATAGAGACTTTAAAGGGTTTCCCTGAATTTAAGAAGAGAAGAAGTGGTTTTACTGTCTGTCAAGGTTCCTTCCCCACTCTAAACTCTAGGCTACAGATGTGGGGACCTGCATGAAAACCCCCCAAGCTTACTTTTACCAGCTTAGGTTAAAACTTCCCCAAGTTACAAACTATTTTACATTTTGCCCTTGGACTTCTGCAGCGGGGACAGCAGAGCAGCACACAGCAGGAGTTTGCCTGGGACTGGTAAGTATCCGAGTCTGTGTTTGTTTGCTTGCTGAGGAAGTATCCGAGCGTGTGTTTGCTGGGGGGGCAGTGTGAGAGCCTGAGTGAGTGTCTGATTGGCTGCTAGCCTGCAGGGGGCGGGCAGTAGGGTGTCTGTTTGTTTGCGACAGGGAAGCCTGGCTGTTTAAAAATAGCCAGAGCTTCGCGAACCAGCTGAGCGGCGGAGAACCAGCTGAGCAGTGGGGACAGCAGAGCAGCACACAGCAGGAGTTTGCCTGGGAGTTCGCCTGGAGGGAGCCCAGTGAGGCTTACGTCTTGCAAACTGCTCTGAGGAAGCTCATAGTAGGAAGGTGATATGGAAGGGGAGGGTTCAGCTGTTGTGACCTGCTCTGGATGTGCCATGTTTGTCTTTCTTCCACAGGACAGAAGCGACTTTGTCTGTACAAAGTGCAAGCTGGTCTCCATATTGGAAGAGAAGATTGAAGGTCTGGAGCAACAGATAACAACCCTGCGTTGCATGCGGGAAACTGAGGATTTCCTGGACGAAACTCAGGATAGGCTTCTAGGGGCACAAAGCTCTACAGATATAGAGCAGGTTGCACAGAGGAGCCAAGAGGCCAGTGAAGAAGCTTGGCAACATGTGACCTCCAGAAGAGGTAAGCGGAATGTCCGGGTTCCAGTAACACAGACACAGGTAACTAACCACTTTCATGTTCTCTCCACAGGTATCGTTGCGGAGAGTGGACCAGATGATATGTCTGGGGCGAGAAAGCAGAAGGAGACTCCGCTGGTTGGAAGGCATGAGATGCGCTGTCCTGAGGTTGGGGGTTCCACGACCACCACCCCCAAGAGGAGAAGGCGGGTGGTGGTGGTCGGGGACTCTCTCCTCCGGGGGACTGAGTCATCTATCTGCCGCCCTGACCGGGAAAACCGAGAAGTCTGCTGCTTGCCAGGGGCTAAGATTCGTGATGTGATGGAGAGACTGCCGAGACTCATCAAGCGCTCGGATCGCTACCCATTCCTGCTTCTCCACGTGGGCACCAATGATACTGCCAAGAATGACCTTGAGCGGATCACTGCGGACTATGTGGCTCTAGGAAGAAGAATAAAGGAGTTGGAGGCGCAAGTGGTGTTCTCGTCCATCCTCCCCGTGGAAGGAAAAGGCCTAGGTAGGGAGCGTCGAATCGTGGAAGTCAACGAATGGCTACGCAGATGGTGTCGGAGAGAAGGCTTTGGTTTCTTTGACCATGGGATGGTGTTCCATGAAGGAGGAGTGCTGGGCAGAGACGGGCTCCATCTTACGAAGAGAGGGAAGAGCATCTTTGCCAGCAGGCTGGCTAACCTAGTGAGGAGGGCTTTAAACTAGGTTCACCGGGGGAAGGAGACCAAAGCCCTGAGGTAAGCGGGAAAGCGGGATACCGGGAGGAAGCACAGGCAGGAATGTCTGTGAGGGGAGGGCTCCTGCCTCATACTGGCAATGAGGGGCGATCAACAGGTTATCTCAAGTGCTTATATACAAATGCACAAAGCCTTGGAAACAAGCAGGGAGAACTGGAGGTCCTGGTGATGTCAAGGAACTATGACGTGATCGGAATAACAGAGACTTGGTGGGATAACTCATATGACTGGAGTACTGTCATGGATGGTTATAAACTGTTCAGGAAGGACAGGCAGGGCAGAAAAGGTCGGGGAGTAGCACTGTATGTAAGGGAGCAGTATGACTGCTCAGAGCTCCGGTACGAAACTGCAGAAAAACCTGAGTGTCTCTGGATTAAGTTTAGAAGTGTGTGCAACAAGAGTGATGTAGTGGTGGGAGTCTGCTATAGACCACCGGACCAGGGGGATGAGGTGGATGAGGCTTTCTTCCAGCAGCTCACGGAAGCTACTAGATCGCATGCCCTGATTCTCATGGGTGACTTTAATTTTCCTGATATCTGCTGGGAGAGCAATACAGCGGTGCATAGACAATCCAGGAAGTTTTTGGAAAGTGTAGGGGACAATTTCCTGGCGCAAGTGCTAGAGGAGCCAACTAGGGGAGGTGCTTTTCTTGACCTGCTGCTCACAAACCGGGTAGAATTAGTGGGGGAAGCAAAAGTGGATGGGAATCTGGGAGGCAGTGACCATGAGTTGGTTGAGTTCAGGATCCTGACGCAGGGAACAAAGGTAAGCAGCAGGATACGGACCCTGGACTTCAGGAAAGCAGACTTCGACTCCCTCAGGGAACGGATGGCCAGGATCCCCTGGGGGACTAACTTGAAGGGGAAAGGAGTCCAGGAGAGCTGGCTGTATTTCAAGGAATCCCTGTTGAGGTTACAGGGACAAACCATCCTGATGAGTCGAAAAAATAGTAAATATGGCAGGCGACCAGCTTGGCTTAATGGTGAAATCCTAGCAGATCTTAAACATAAAAAAGAAGCTTACAAGAAGTGGAAGGTTGGACATATGACCAGGGAAGAGTATAAAAATATTGCTCGGGCATGTAGGAATGTTATCAGGAGGGCCAAATCGCACCTGGAGCTGCAGCTAGCCAGAGATGTCAAGAGTAACAAGAAGGGTTTCTTCAGGTATGTTGGCAACAAGAAGAAAGCCAAGGAATGTGTGGGCCCCTTACTGAATGAGGGAGGCAACCTAGTGACAGAGGATGTGGAAAAAGCTAATGTACTCAATGCTTTTTTTGCCTCTGTTTTCACTAACAAGGTCAGCTCCCAGACTGCTGCGCTGGGCATCACAAAATGCGGAAGAGATGGCCAGCCCTCTGTGGAGATAGAGGCGGTTATGGACTATTTAGAAAAGCTGGACGTGCACAAGTCCATGGGGCCGGACGAGTTGCATCCGAGAGTGCTGAAGGAATTGGCGGCTGTGATTGCAGAGCCACTGGCCATTATCTTTGAAAACTCGTGGCGAACCGGGGAAGTCCCGGATGACTGGAAAAAGGCTAATGTAGTGCCAATCTTTAAAAAAGGGAAGAAGGAAGATCCTGGGAACTACAGGCCAGTCAGCCTCACCTCAGTCCCTGGAAAAATCATGGAGCAGGTCCTCAAAGAATCAATCCTGAAGCACTTGCATGAGAGGAAAGTGATCAGGAACAGCCAGCATGGATTCACCAAGGGAAGGTCATGCCTGACTAATCTAATCGCCTTTTATGATGAGATTACTGGTTCTGTGGATGAAGGGAAAGCAGTGGATGTATTGTTTCTTGACTTTAGCAAAGCTTTTGACACGGTCTCCCATAGTATTCTTGTCAGCAAGTTAAGGAAGTATGGGCTGGATGAATGCACTATAAGGTGGGTAGAAAGCTGGCTAAATTGTCGGGCTCAACGGGTAGTGATCAATGGCTCCATGTCTAGTTGGCAGCCGGTATCAAGTGGAGTGCCCCAAGGGTCGGTCCTGGGGCCGGTTTTATTCAATATCTTCATAAATGATCTGGAGGATGGTGTGGATTGAACTCTCAGCAAATTTGCGAATGATACTAAACTGGGAGGAGTGGTAGATACGCTGGAGGGGAGGGATAGGATACAGAAGGACCTAGACAAATTGGAAGAGTGGGCCAAAAGGAATCTGATGAGGTTCAATAAGGATAAGTGCAGGGTCCTGCACTTAGGACGGAAGAACCCAATGCACAGCTACAGACTAGGGACCGAATGGCTAGGCAGCAGTTCTGCGGAAAAGGACCTAGGGGTGACAGTGGACGAGAAGCTGGATATGAGTCAGCAGTGTGCCCTTGTTGCCAAGAAGGCCAATGGCATTTTGGGATGTATAAGTAGGGGCATAGCGAGCAGATCGAGGGACGTGATCGTTCCCCTGTATTCGACATTGGTGAGGCCTCATCTGGAGTACTGTGTCCAGTTTTGGGCCCCACACTATAAGAAGGATGTGGATAAATTGGAGAGAGTCCATCGAAGGGCAACAAAAATGATTAGGGGACTGGAACACATGAGTTATGAGGAGAGGCTGAGGGAGCTGGGATTGTTTAGCCTGCAGAAGAGAAGAATGAGGGGGGATTTGATAGCTGCTTTCAACTACCTGAAAGGGGGTTCCAAAGAGGATGGCTCTAGACTGTTCTCAATGGTAGCAGATGACAGAACGAGGAGTAATGGTCTCAAGTTGCAGTGGGGGAGGTTTAGATTGGATATTAGGAAAAACTTTTTCACTAAGAGGGTGGTGAAACACTGGAATGCGTTACCTAGGGAGGTGGTAGAATCTCCTTCCTTAGAGGTTTTTAAGGTCAGGCTTGACAAAGCCCTGGCTGGGATGATTTAACTGGGAATTGGTCCTGCTTTGAGCAGGGGGTTGGACTAGATGACCTTCTGGGGTCCCTTCCAACCCTGATATTCTATGATTCTATGATTCTATGATTCCACTGCCACCACCAAACGTTTCTTGGGGTTGCTGGGAAGGCATTGTTTGGAAACGTCTTTCCCCCCAAAATCCTCACCAAAACCTTGCACCCCACTTCCTGGGGAAAGTTTGGTAAAAAAAACCTCACCAATTTGCATAGGTGACCACAGACCCAAACCTTGGATCTTAAGAAAAATGAAAAAACATTCAGTTTTCTTACAAGAAGACTTTTAACAGAAGTAAAAGGTACAAAAGAATCACCTCTGTAAAATCAGGATGGTAAATACCTTACAGGGTAATCAGATTCAAAACATAGAGAATCCCTCTAGGCAAAAACATTAAGTTACAAAAAAGGCACACAGACAGGAATACTCATTCTATTCAGCTCAGCTTAATTTTCTCAGTCATTTAAAGAAATCATAATCTAACGCATATCTAGCTAGATTATTTACTAAATTCTAAGACTCCATTCCTGTTCTGTCCCCAGCAAAAGCATCACACAGACAGAGTCAGACCCTTTGATGTTCTCCCTCCTCCCAGCTTTTGAAAGTATCTTGTCTCCTCATTGGTCATTTTGGTCAGGTGCCAGCGAGGTTATCCTAGCTTCTTAACTCTTTACAGGTGAAAGGATTTTTCCTCTGGCCAGGAGGGATTTTAAAGATGTTTACCCTTCCCTTTATATTTATGACACGTCCCGCAAATCACAGTTAGGGTGAAACACTGGCTGGGATTTCTTCCCGGAGCTCTAGGAAGAACAGAATTAATAAGACACATGCATCTCTAAATATACTACCAAGTATATAAAGACTAACAATATTTTCCACATCTCAAGGACGATTTTAACCAGTTGATTCTGGGAAACTTCCACGGGAGAGTGCATCAGCCACTTTGTTAGATGCTCCTGAGATGTGTTGGATGTCCAAATCAAAATCTTGGAGAGCTAAACTCCACCGAATAAGTTTTTTGTTATTTCCCATGGCAGTATGAAGCCACTGTAGCGCAGCATGGTCGGTTTGCAGGTGGAAACGCCGTCCCCAAACATATGGACATAGCTTTTCCAGAGCGTAGACAATGGCATAACATTCTTTTTCACTAACTGACCAGTTGCTTTCCCTCTCAGACAGCTTCTTGCTGAGAAACACTACAGGGTGGAATTCTTGATCCGGTCCTTTCTGAATTAAAACTGCTCCCACACCACACTCAGATGCATTTGTGGTTACTAGGAACGGTTTGTCAAAGTCTGGGGCCCTTAGTACAGGGTCAGACATGAGTGTCGCTTTAAGCTGGTTAAAGGCCTTCTGACACTTTTTGGTCCATTGAGCGGCATTTGGCTGTTTAACTTTTTGGTTAGGTCTGTCAGTGGGGCGGCGATTTGGCTGTATTGCGGTACAAATCGTCTGTAATAACCGGACATGCCTAAGAAGGATTGAACCTGTTTCTTTGACTTTGGGACAGGCCATTTTGGATAGTACTCACTTTGGCCTGTAGGGGGTTGAGAGTTGCTTGACCCACCTGGTGTCCAAGGTAAGTCACTCTGTTTAGGCCTATTTGACACTTCTTAGCCTTAACAGTTAGTCCTGCCTCCCTTATGCACTCAAAGACTTTTTGTAGATCTTCCAGGTGTTCTGCCCAGGAATCCGAAAATATGGCCACATCGTCAAGGTAGGTGACTGCATATTTTCCTAATCCCACTAGGAGACCATTGACAAGTCTTTGAAGGTGGCGGGTGCATTCCGTAGCCCGAAAGGGAGTACATTAAATTCATACAGCCCGACATGTGTGGTGAAGGCTGACCTTTCCTTGGCAGATTCATCTAGCAGTACCTGTCAGTACCCCTTGGTTAAGTCCAAGGCAGAGATGAACTGGGCCCGTCCCAGTTTCTCTAATAGTTCATCTGTGCATGGCATTGGATAGTTGTCTGGGTGAGTTACAGCATTTAGCTTATGGTAGTCCACGCAAAAACGTATCTCCCCATCTGGTTTGGGAACTAGAACCACTGGAGATGCCCATGCACTTCCAGAGGGGCGGATATCCAAGATCTCCCGTTCTATAGCAGTTTTAGCTTGAGGAGACACCCGGTAAGGTTGGACTTCAATTGGGTGAGCATTACCTGTGTCAATGAAGTGGTATGCCCGTTCAGTCAGTCCTGGGGTGGCTGAGAATGTTGGCGCATAGCTAGTGCACAACTCCTTGATCTGCTGTCGCTGCATACGCCCAAAGGTCATGGAGAGGTTTACCTCTTCCACACCACCAGCACTTTTCCCTTCCTAGTAGACACCTTTAGGCCACTCAGCATCGTCTCCTCCCTGGGCTGTTAACTGACAAACCTTTAATTCTCTGGAACAAAAGGGCTTTAGCCCTGGTCTACACTAGGACTTTAGGTCGAATTTAGCAGCGTTAAATCGATTTAAACCTGCACCCGTCCACACAATGAAGCCCTTTATTTCGACTTAAAGGGCTCTTAAAATCGATTTCCTTACTCCACCCCTGACAAGTGGATTAGAGCTTAAATCGACATTGCCGGCTCGAATTTGGGGTACTGTGGACACAATTCAATGGTATTGGCCTCCGGGAGCTATCCCAGAGTGCTCCATTCTGACCGCTCTAGACAGCACTCTCAACTCAGATGCACTGGCCAGGTAGACAGGAAAAGAACCGCGAAC
The DNA here is from genome assembly GCF_965140295.1 of Lepidochelys olivacea. Lineage (NCBI taxonomy): Eukaryota > Metazoa > Chordata > Testudines > Cheloniidae > Lepidochelys > Lepidochelys olivacea. Next base: position 146,026,955 of record NC_140412.1, on the reverse strand, counting down.
TTTTGAATCTCATATCCTGTTTGGCCAGCGTGGAAAGCTGCAGGTGACCATGCAGAGCTCATCAGCAGAGGTGACCATGATGGAGTCCCAGAATCGCAAAAGAGCTCCAGCATGGACCAAATGGGAGGTACGGGATCTGATTGCTGTTTGGGGAGAGGAATCCGTGCTATCAGAACTCCGTTCCAGTTTTCGAAATGCCAAAACCTTTGTGAAAATCTCCCAGGGCATGAAGGACAGAGGCCATAACAGGGACCCGAAGCAGTGCCGTGTGAAACTGAAGGAGCTGAGGCAAGCCTACCAGAAAACCAGAGAGGCGAACAGCCGCTCTGGGTCAGAGCCCCAAACATGCCGCTTCTATGATGAGCTGCATGCCATTTTAGGGGGTTCAGCCACAACTACCCCAGCCGTGTTGTTTGACTCCTTCAATGGAGATGGAGGCTGTACAGAAGTAGGTTTTGGGGATGAAGAAGATGATGAGGAGGAGGAGGATGTAGATAGCTCACAGCAAGCAAGCGGAGAAACCGGTTTTCCCGACAGCCAGGAACTGTTTCTCACCCTAGACCTGGAGCCAGTACCCCCCGAACCCACCCAAGGCTGCCTCCTGGACCCAGCAGGCGGAGAAGGGACCTCTGGTGACTGTACCTTTTTACATGGTTTAAAAGCAAGCATGTGAAAGGATTACTTTGCCCTGGCATTTGCGGTTCTCCTAGATGTAGTCCTAAAGCCTTTGCAAAAGGTTTCTGGGGAGGGCAGCCTTATTTCATCCTTCATGGTAGGACACTTTACCACTCCAGGCCAGTAACACGTACTCGGGAATCATTGTAGAACAAAGCATTGCAGTGTATGTTTGCTGGCATTCAACCAAAATCCGTTCTTTATCTCTCTGTGTTATCCTCAGGAGAGTGAGATATAATTCATGGTCACCTGGTTGAAATAGAGTGCTTTTCTTCAGGGGACACTCAGAGGAGCCCATTCCTGCTGGGCTGTTTGCCTGTGGCTAAACAGAAATGTTCCCCGCTGTTAGCCACAGGGAGGGGGGAAGGTTGAGGGAGTAGTCACGCGGTGGGAGAAGGCAAAATGCGACCTTGTAACGAAAGCACATGTGCTATGTATGTAATGTTAACAGCAAGGTTTACCCTGAAAGAGTGTAGCCACTGTTTTATAAAATGTGTCTTTTTAAATACTGCTGTCCCTTTTTTTTTCTCCACCAGCTGCATGTGTTTCAATGATCACAGGATCTTCTCCTTCCCAAAGGCTAGTGAAGCTTAGAAAGAAAAAAAAACGCACTCGCGATGAAATGTTCTCCGAGCTCATGCTGTCCTCCCACACTGACAGAGCACAGACGAATGCGTGGAGGCAAATAATGTCAGAGTGCAGGAAAGCACAAAATGACCGGGAGGAGAGGTGGAGGGCTGAAGAGAGTAAGTGGCGGGCTGAAGAGAGTAAGTGGCGGGCTGAAGACAGGGCTGAAGCTCAAATGTGGCGGCAGCGTGATGAGAGGAGGCAGGACTCAATGCTGAGGCTGCTGCAGGACCAAACCAGTATGCTCCAGTGAATGGTTGAGCTGCAGCAAAGACAGCTGGAGCACAGACTGCCACTGCTGCCCCTCTGTAACCAACTGCCCTCCTCCCCAAGTTCCATAGTCTCCACACCCAGATGCCCAAGAACGCGGTGGGGGGGCCTCCGGCCAACCAGCCACTCCACCACAGAGGATTGCCCAAAAAAAATAATGCTGTCATTCAATAAATTTTAAAGTTGTAAACTTTTAAAGTGCTGTGCTTAAAGTGCTGTGTGGCATTTTCCTTCCCTCCTCCACCACCCCTCCTGGGATACCTTGGTAGTCATCTCCCTATTTGTGTGATGAATGAATAACGAATGCATGACTGTGAAGCAGCAATGACTTTATTGCCTCTGCAAGCAATGATTAAAGGGAGGAGGGGAGGGTGGTTAGCTTACAGGGAAGTAGAGTGAACCAAGGGGCGGGGGGTTTCATCAAGGAGAAACAAACAGAACTTTCACACCGTAGCCTGGCCAGTCATGAAACTGGTTTTCAAAGCTTCTCTGATGCGTACCGTGCCCTCCTGTGCTCTTCTAACCGCCCTGGTGTCTGGCTGCGCGTAACCAGCAGCCAGGCGATTTGCCTCAACCTCCCACCCCGCCATAAACGTCTCCCCCTTACTCTCACAGATATTGTGGAGCACACAGCAAGCAGTAATAACAGTGGGAATATTGGTTTCGCTGAGGTCTAAGCGAGTCAGTAAACTGCACCAGCGCGCCTTTAAACGTCCAAATGCACATTCTACCACCATTCTGCACTTGCTCAGCCTGTAGTTGAACAGCTCCTGACTACTGTCCAGGCTGCCTGTGTACCGCTTCATGAGCCATGGCATTAAGGGATAGGCTGGGTCCCCAAGGATACATATAGGCATTTCAACATCCCCAACAGTTATTTTCTGGTCTGGGAATAAAGTCCCTTCCTGCAGCTTTTGAAACAGACCAGAGTTCCTGAAGATGCGAGCATCATGCACCTTTCCCGGCCATCCCACGTTGACGTTGGTGAAACGTCCCTTGTGATCCACCAGAGCTTGCAGCACTATTGAAAAGTACCCCTTGCGGTTTATGTACTCGGCGGCTTGGTGCTCCGGTGCCAAGATAGGGATATGGGTTCTGTCTATAGCCCCACCACAGTTAGGGAATCCCATTGCAGCAAAGCCATCCACTATGACCTGCACATTTCCCAGGGTCACTACCCTTGATATCAGCAGATCTTTTATTGCGTGGGCTACTTGCATCACAGCAGCCCCCACAGTAGATTTGCCCACTCCAAATTGATTCCCAACTGACCGGTAGCTGTCTGGCGTTGCAAGCTTCCACAGGGCTATCGCCATTCGCTTCTCAACTGTGAGGGCTGCTCTCATCTTGGTATTCATGCGCTTCTGGTCAGGGGAAAGCAAGTCACAAAGTTCCATGAAAGTGCCCCTACGCATGCGAAAGTTTCGCAGCCACTGGGAATCGTCCCAGACCTGCAACACTATGCGGTCCCACCAGTCTGTGCTTGTTTCCTGAGCCCAGAATCGGCGTTCCACAGCATGAACCTGCCCCATTAGCACCATGATGCATGCATTGTCAGGGCCCATGCTTTCAGAGAAATCTGTGTCCATGTCCTGATCACTCACAGGACTGCGCTGATGTCGCCTCCTCGCCTGGTATCGCGTTGCCATGCTCTGGTGCTGCATATACTGCTGGATAATGCGTGTGGTGGTTAATGTGCTCCTAATTGCCAAAGTGAGCTGAGCGGCCTCCATGCTTGCCTTGGTATGGCGTCCGCACAGAAAAAAGGCGCGGAACGATTGTCTGCCGTTGCTCTGACGGAGGGAGGGGCGACTGACGACACGGCTTACAGGGTTGGCTTCAGGGAGCTAAAATCAACAAAGGGTGTGCCTGTACATCAAGGAGTATTTCAGGCAGGACTGCACGGAGGGTTCCAAAAAGAAATGGTGCACCTAAGTTATCGTTGTTATTGGAACAAGGAGGTTAGCCTGGCCTCTGATTGATACATGGCTAGATTTACCTCACTGCACCTTCTCTGTGAGTGACTGCAGTGTGATCTAGACAGGGGAGGAGGCAAATGAGTACAAAACAAATCTGGTCTATTTCTTGTTCTGACCCACTCCATCTATCTTTTACATCTTTGGCTGGCAGCAGACGGTGCAGAAGGACTGCATGCCATCCACATCTCATGGCTGCTCGGCAGAAGATGGTACAGTACGACTGCTAGCAGTCCATATCGCCTGCCCGCTCACCATAAGACGGTTCAATAGGACTGCAGGACTAAAGAGAATGACCTGGTCAAGTCACTCCAAATTTAGTCCCTGCGCCCATGTCTGCCCAGGCGCTCCCAGCCGACGTGGCCAGGAGCACCTCGGACACGACGAGGACGACTACCAATCGTATTGCACCGTCTGCTGCCAGAAGGCAATGGGTTGCTGCTACTGTGCAGCAAAGCCATACCGCGTCTGCCAGCACCCAGGAGACATAGGGTGACGGTTACCTAAGCTGGATCCATGCTTGCCGTGGTATGGCGTCTGCACAGGTAACTCAGGAAAAAAGGCGCGAAATGATTGTCTGCCCTTGCTTTCACGGAGGGAGGGAGGGAACGGGGGCCTGATGACACGTACCCAGAACCACCCACGACAATGTTTTAGCCCCATCAGAGTGCTCCATTGTGACTGCTCTGGACAGCACTCTCAGATGCCCGATTGTTTGCCATTGCTCTGACGCTGGGAGGGGCGCTTACAGGGTTGGCTTCAGGGAGCTAAAATCAACAAAGGGGGTGGCTTTACATCAAGGAGTATTTCAGGCAGGACTTCACGGAGGGTTCCAATAAGAAATGGTGCACCTAAGTTATTGTCCTTATTGGAACAAGAAGGTTAGCCTGGCCTCTGATTGATACATGGCTAGATTTACCTTGCTGCACCTTCTCTGTGAGTGACTGCAGTGTGATCTAGAAGAATGAGTCCCCTAGACAGGGGAGGGGGGGAAGCAAATGAGTACAAAACAAATCTGGTCTATTTCTTGTTTTGATCCACTCCATCTATCTTTTACATCTTTGGCTGGCAGCAGACGGTGCAGAAGGACTGCATGCCATCCACATCTCATGGCTGCTCGGCAGAAGATGGTACAGTACGACTGCTAGCAGTCCGTATCGCCTGCCCGCTCACCATAAGACGGTTCAATAGGACTGACTGCAGGACTAAAGAGAATGACCTGGTCAAGTCACTCCAAATTTAGTCCCTGCACCCATGTCTGCCCAGGCGCTCCTGATCGACCTCACAGAGGCGACCAGGAGCACCTCAGACATGACGATGACGGCTACCAGTCGTACTGTACCGTCTGCTGCCACAAGGCAAGGGGTTGCTGCTACTGTGCAGCAATGCCGTACCGCGTCTGCCAGCACCCAGGAGACATAGGGTGACGGTTACCTGAGCGGGCTCCATGCTTGCCGTGGTATGGCGTCTGCACAGGTAATTCAGGAAAAAAGGCGCGAAATTATTGTCTGCCCTTGCTTTCACGGGGGGAGGGAGGGAACGGGGGCCTGACGATATGTACCCAGAACCACCCGCGACAATGTTTTAGCCCCATCAGGCATTGGGATCTCAACCCAGAATTCCAATGGGCAGCGGAGACTGCGGGAACTGTGGGATAGCTACCCACAGTGCAACGCTCCGGAAGTCGACGCTTGCCTCGGTACTGTGGAAGCGCTCCACCGAGTTAATGCACTTAAAGCATTTTCTGTGGGGACACACACACTCGAATATATAAAACCGATTTCTAAAAAACCGACTTCTATAAATTCGACCTAATTTCGTAGTGTAGACATACCCTTAGAGAATTAATATGGCACACCTTAGGCTTTCAGTTGGAGGTGAGGAATGCTATGAGATAATTAACAGCTCCCAGGCGCTCCTGGACCGTGAATGGCCCTTCCCACGATCCTTCCATTTTATGGGCCTGGAGCACCTTTAAGACCATGACCTGGTCCCCTACTTTGAAGGAACGCTCTCTGGCATGTTTATCATACCAGGCTTTTTGCTCTTTTTGAGCATCCTGTAAGTTTTCTTTAGCAAGGGCTAAAGAGGTTCGGAGGGTGTTTTGTAGGTTGGTTACAAAGTCCAGAATATTAGTTCCTGGAGAAGGTGTAAATCCCTCCCATTGCTGCTTCACCAACTGTAGTGGCCCCTTAACCTCATGGCCATATACAAGTTCAAATGGGGAAAACCCTAAACTGGGGTGTGGTACAGCTCTGTAGGCAAAGAGCAACTGCTGCAACACTAGGTCCCAATCATTGGAGTGCTCATTTACGAATTTACGTATCATGGCCCCCAAAGTTCCATTAAACTTCTCCACCATGCCATTTGTTTGATGGTGGTAAGGAAGGGCAACCAAGTGATTTATCCCATGAGCTTCCCAAAGGTTTTCCATAGTTCCTGCCAGGAAATTAGTTCCTGCATCTGTGAGGATGTCGGAGGGCCAACCTACCCTGGCAAAAATGCCTGCTAGTGCCTGGCACACACTTTTAGCCCTGGTGTTGCTTAGAGCTACTGCTTACGGCCATCGGGTGGCAAAATCCATGAAAGTCAGTATGTACTGCTTTTCTCTGCATGTCTTTTTCAGAAAAGGACCCAGAATATCCACAGCTACTCACTGAAATGGAACCTCAATGATGGGGAGTGGCTGGAGAGGGGCTTTGACCTGGTCTTGGGGTTTTCCCACTCTTCGGCATACTTCGCAAGACCAGACATAGATAGAAACATCCTTGTCCATTCCCTCCCAGTGGAATGACCCCCCCAAATGGTCTTTGATCCTGTTCACCCCAGCATGGCCACTAGGATGATTGTGGGCTAAGTTCAAGAGCTTGGCCCGGTATTTAGTTGGAACTACCAACTGTCTCTGAGGAAGCCAGTCTTTCTGGTGTCCACCAGAAAGAGTTTCCTTGTATAACTTCCTCTTTCTACAACAAACCTGGATCGATTAGAAGAGCTGAGAGGCGGTGGGTTGCTCCATGCCACCGTCCAAGCTCTCTGGAGGCTTTCATCTGCTTCCTGTTCGGTCTGGAACTGTTCTCTTGATGCTGGAGACATCAGTTCCTCATTGGATTGTGGACCTATGCTTGGTCCCTCTGGAAGTGATGTAGGGGATGGGGCTGTTTCCAGTGACTGTGAACCGTTCTCCGCTGGGGCACTATGTTGGGGTTCAAACTCTGGCTGAGCCTCTTGTGTAGGGTTATGGGCTGCTGCCGGTTCAGGTTCGGTGGGGCCCTCTGGTGTTGAGGTTGCAAGTACTGGATTCAGTGCTGGCAATGGGTCTGGTGCTGGTTGTTCCGCCGGTTCCGGTTCTGGGACTGGTTCCATCTGGGTTTCTGGCACTGAATCCACTACTGCTGTTGCAGACATTGGCCTGGGGTCCGGGTCCCTCACCTCCGACCGGGTCCTGATACAAATTTCTGGAACAGAGCTAGGCATCACGGCTTGTTTAGCCTGGCTGCGGGTGACCATTCCTCCCCCCCTTTGGCCCGCTTCACATGATTGGCCAAGTCTTCCCCCAACAGCATGGGGATGGGATAATCATCATAGACTGCAAAAGTCCACGTTCCTGACCAGCCCTGGTACTGGACAAGCAACTTGGTTGTCGGCAAATTGAAAGAGTTGGACTTGAAGGGTTGAATTGTCACTTGGATCTCTGGGTTGATTAAATTGGGGTCCACTAAGGAAGCATGGATAGCTGACACTTGTGCTCCGGTGTCCCTCCACGCAGTGACCTTCTTTCCGCCTACACTCATAGTTTACCTCCACTCCAAGGGTATCTGGGAGGTATCTGGGCCTGCGGACCTCTGGTGTGATTCCGGTGCAATGAACTGTAATCTGTTGGGGTTCTTGCGGCAGGTGGCCTTTACATGTCCCGACTCCTTACATTTAAAACATCGTCCAGCTGACGGGTCACTGGGGCGAGGTCGGTTGCTGGAGAATGGTGTGGTGGGACGATAAGGTGTCTGGAGGGTTCTTTGGGTGGCCCCCGGGAATAGGGTGTGGTCTGGGGTTGTCCTTCTGGTCTCCGCTCCAACTGCGACCAGTTTTCTTCTTCTCTGCCACCTCCACCCATCTGGCTCCAATCTCCCCTGCCTCGATTACAGTTTTGGGCTTCCCATCTAGGATGTATCTTTCTATTTCCTCAGGAACACCCTCTAAGAATTGTTCCATTTGCATTAGGAAGGGCAAATCTACTGGAGATTCAACACTTGCTCCTGATATCCAGGCATCCCAGTGTTTCACAATGTGGTAGGCATGTCGGGTAAATGACACATCTGGTTTCAACCTTAGGGCTCTGAACCTCCAATGAGAATGCTCGGATGTTATTCCCATTCTGACTCTCGCCTTGGATTTAAACAGTTCATACTTGTTCATGTGTTCTTTAGGCATTTCAGCCGCCACCTCAGCTAAGGGTCCACTGAGCTGTGGCCTCAGCTCTACCATGTAGTGGTCTGTAGAGATGCTGCACCCAAGGCAGACCCTTTCAAAGTTTTCTAAGAAGGCCTCAGTATCATCGCCTGCCTTGTAGGTGGGGAACTTTCTGGGATGGGAAGTGGTACCTGGAGAAGGATTGCTAGGGTTTGTTGGTATATTCTGCTGAGCCTTTACTTTCTCCATCTCCAGTTCATGCTTCCTCTCTTTTTCCTTCTCCTCCTCCACATGCTTCCTCTCTTTTTCCTTCTCCTCCAGTTCTTTGGCCCTTGCCTCCATTTCTTTATCCTTTGCCTCCCTTTCTTTGTCCTTTGCCTCCATTTCTCTCCTGTGAGCAGCTTCTAGGGCTTTTTCGGCTTCTTTCATTGCCTCCAGTTTAGCTAACTCCAATTTATAGAATCATAGAATATCAGGGTAGGAAGGGACCCCAGAAAGTCATCTAGTCCAACCCCCTGCTTGAAGCAGGACCAATTCCCAGTTAAATCATCCCAGCCAGGGCTTTGTCAAGCCTGACCTTAAAAAACTCTAAGGAAGGAGATTCTACCACCTCCCTAGGTAACGCATTCCAGTGTTTCACCACCCTCTTAGTGAAAAAGTTTTTCCTAATATCCAATCTAAACCTCCCCCACTGCAACTTGAGACCATTACTCCTCCTTCTGTCATCTGCTACCATTGAGAAAAGTCTAGAGCCATCCTCTTTGGAACCCCCTTTCAGGTAGTTGAAAGCAGTTATCAAATCCCCCCTCATTCTTTTCTTCTGCAGGCTAAACAATCCCAGCTCCCTCAGCCTCTCCTCATAACTCATGTGTTCCAGTCCCCTAATCATTTTTGTTGCCCTCCACTGGACTCTTTCCAATTTATCCACATCCTTCTTGTAGTGTGGGGCCCAAAACTGGACACAGTACTCCAGATGAGGCCTCACCAATGTCGAATACAGGGGAACGATCACGTCCCTCCATCTGCTCGCTATGCCCCTACTTATACATCCCAAAATGCCATTGGCCTTCTTGGCAAAAAGGGCACACTGCTGACTCATATCCAGGTTCTCGTCCACTGTCACCCCTAGGTCCTTTTCCGCAGAACTGCTGCCTAGCCATTCGGTCCCTAGTCTGTAGCTGTGCATTGGGTTCTTCCGTCCTAAGTGCAGGACCCTGCACTTATCCTTATTGAACCTCATCAGGTTTCTTTTGGCCCAATCCTCCAATTTGTCTAGGTCCTTCTGTATCCTGTCCCTCCCCTCCAGCGTATCTACCACTCCTCCCAGTTTAGTGTAGTGCCTTGGTGTCTGTCATCTTTACCTCTCTGTTTTTAACTAACTTTACACCCGAGGGTTAGAAATAAAACAAACAAAACTTGGCTTGTAAAATTTTGCTGTGCTGGAATAGGATACCTATATTCTCTGATAGTGATTGTCAGCCTACAGAAAAATCCACACACACAAAAATAAACAAAACCACAACAACAGTAATAATAAAAAAAAATGAAAAAAACCCCAAACAAACCAAAAACCCTAACACCTTTGTCTCCAGACAAATAGGCAGAAAACCCCTCTAGTTACATTTAGGGGGAAAAAAACTTCAGGTCTGTGAAGACTTGTGAAGTTCCCTGCAGCTCACAAAAAGACAGTTCCCTTTTTTTCTCCTCTCTGGCCCCAAATCAAAGCAAAAAACCTCCAACTACTTGGAAATCTGCTTTCCAGCAGCCCAAAGGAAAAAAAATTCCTTTTCAAATCTGTGCTCCTTGTTAAAAAAAAAATCAAAATCCTAAAAAAAAACCCCCAAAACTAACACCTTTGTCTCCAGGCAAATAGGCAGACAACCCCTCTAGTTGCTCTTATTAAAAAAAAACAACTTCAGGTCTATGAAGTCTTGTGAATTTCCCTGCAGGAGGTTAACTACTCTGCCTTCAGGCAAAGAAAACCTATAATTCACAAAAGATAATTCTCTTTTGTCTGTACTCTGGCCCCAAAGCAAAGCAAAAAGCCTCCAACTATTCCCAGTTGGAAATCTGCTTTCTAGCAACCCCAAAGAAAAAAAAATTCCTTTTAAAATCTGTGTTTCTGGTTCAAAAAAATCTCAAATTGATTTCAAAATGATTTCAAGTTAATCTCACCACTCCGCCACCATGTCAAGGTTCCTTCCCCACTCTAAACTCTAGGCTACAAATGTGGGGACCTGCATGAAAACCTCCTAAGCTTACTTTTAACAGCTTAGGTTAAAACTTCCCCAAGGTACAAACTATTTTACACTTTGCCCTTGGACTTCCACTGCCACCACGAAACATTTCTCTGGATTCCTGAGAAAACGTTGTTTGGAAACATCTTTCCCCCCAAAATCTTCACCAAAACCTTGCACCCCACTTTCTGGGGAAAGTCTGGTAAAAAAAAAACCCTCACCAATTTGCATAGGGGACCACAGACCCAAACCCTTGGATCTTAAGAACAATGAAAAAACATTCAGTTTTCTTACAAGAAGACTTTTAATAGAAGTAAAAGGTACAAAAGAATCACCTCTGTAAAATCAGGATGGTAAATACCTTACAGGGTAATTAAATTCAAAACATAGAGAATCCCTCTAAGCAAAACCTTAGGTTACAAAAAGACACACAGACAGGAATATTCATTCTATTCAGCACAACTTATTTTCTCAGCCTTTTAAAGAAATCATAATCTAATGCATACCTAGCTAGATTACTTACTAAATTCTAAGACTCCATTCCTGTTCTGTCCCCGGCAAAAGCATCACACAGACAGAGTCAGACCCTTTGATGTTCTCCCTCCTCCCAGCTTTTGAAAGTATCTTGTCTCCTCATTGGTCATTTTGGTCGGGTGCCAGTGAGGTTATCCTAGCTTCTTAACACTTTACAGGAGAGATTTTAAAGGTGTTTACCCTTCCCTTTATATTTATGACACTGTCTTACCAGGATCCGAGATTACTGATCTCCAGTTATAACAGCTCCCTTCTTCAGAGGGCTTGCACAGCTTGGAATGATCCCAAGTTAGAATCGCTGTTCATTGCTGATGAACAGGATGCAGTCCCTGTCTTCATGATCTTCAGGCATCCCCACAAAAGCATCTAGAACTCTGAAATTAAGAGAAACTCAGTGGTGTGGGAATTGGTGGTGGGGTAAATGTAAGTTGATTACATTTTATTTACTACTGTATACTGCATTTATTGATTTTTGAAGTGCTCCCTACATGAAGTGGTTGTGACATGTTAATTAATCTCAGTCTGTTATGTTATATATTTCTGGGTGGCTAAGTAAAGATGTGTTATCTCTAATCTAAGAGCATATTGGTTGTACAGAGTTTATAAGTGTTTTAGCTCAGGTTTATTCTTGGAGGTTGCATGGCAGGCCTGTGTGTATACAGGTCCCAACCAGCTGGAGATTCATTTCCTTATAAGTAAAAGGACTGTGGCAGTGGGGTGGATAGAGGATTCACACCTAGCCAACATCACCATAGGAATACGCAGGATCTCCTTTACTGTCAACAATATCAGGTATCCTGGTATACAGGTGAGTTCTGCCTGCTTCTGGGTTACCCAGGAAGGAAGAGAGGAGGGAGTTACATATAAATACTAAATATCCATTGGGCCAGAGTGTGTGAGAGAACAACTCTATAGCCTGCTGATTGAGGCCAGGGGCAGCGGGTATCACAGGCCAGGGGAGGCGAAGTCTCCACAAACAGCCAGGTGTGGTCACACCCACAATCCAACCTGAGGCCCCCTCCTGGGTCCTGCTCTTCCCTCATTGCCCCAGCCCAGGCTGCTCACTTCTCTTCCTGCTCTTGCTCAGCCCCTCTCCCAAAGCAGTTGAGTGCTGGGTCTGCGGCTGGGGCTAGGGCCAGCCATACAGCAGTTCAGGACTCAACGTGGCTAGGGTCACCAGTGAGCTGGGACTCTGGCCTAGCAGCAGGCCGGGACTCTGGCTGGCTGGGCTGTGGGCTCCTTCATCCGTGATGGGGGGCTCAGAGCTTCTGCAGGGGAGGGGCGGAAGAGCAGGGGAGGGTCAGGGCCTCAGGTGGAAGGGGCAGTACCAGGGGCTTACCTCCCTGAAGGCACTCATCTGGGAGGGAGGAGGTGTGGATTCAAATATTCTCTCTGCCTGAGTCAAAGTAGGGAATCTATGGATCTAAATTTGCAGACTCAATTTATTATAGTATTTCTCTTCACTTCTTGTATAGTTGCATAGTGTTGCTAAACAATTGTGTTATTGCACTTCCCAGAGGCATTGTGATATTCAGCTATTACAATACAATACAGCGGTGCACAGACAATCCAGGAAGTTTTTGGAAAATGTAGGGGACAATTTCCTGGTGCAAGTGCTGGAGGAACCAACTAGGGGCAGAGCTCTTTTTGACCTGCTGCTCATAAACCGGGAAGAATTAGTAGGGGAAGCAAAAGTGGATGAGAACCTGGGAGGCAGTGACCATGAGATGGTTGAGTTCAGGATCCTGACACAAGAAAGAAAGGAAAGCAGCAGAATACAGACCCTGGACATCAGAAAAGCAGACTTTGACTCCCTCCGGGAACTGATGGGCAAGATCCCCTGGGAGAATAACATGAGGGGGAAAGGAGTCCAGGAGAGTTGGCTGTATTTTAAAGAATCCTTATTGAGGTTACAGGGACAAACCATCCCGATCTGTAGAAAGAATAGTAAATCTGGCAGGCGACCAGCTTGGCTTAATAGTGAAATCCTTGCTGATCTTAAATACAAAAAAGAAGCTTACAAGAAGTGGAAGATTGGACAAATGACCAGGAATGAGTATAAAAATATTGCTCGGGCATGCAGGAGTGAAATCAGGAAGGCCAAATCACACCTGGCATTGCAGCTACCAAGAGATGTTAAGAGTAACAAGAAGGGTTTCTTCAGGTATGTTAGCAATAAGAAGAAAGTCAAGGAAAGTGTGGGCCCCTTACTGAATGAGGGAGGCAACCTCGTGACAGAGGATGTGGAAAAAGCTAATGTACTCAATGCTTTTTTTGCCTCTGTCTTCACGAACAAGGTCAGCTCCCAGACTACTGCACTGGGCAGCACAGCATGGGGAGGAGGTGACCAGCCCTCTGTGGAGAAAGAAGTAGTTCAGGACTATTTAGAAAAGCTGGACAAGCACAAGTCCATGGGGCCAGATGCGTTGTATCCAAGAGTGCTAAAGGAGTTGGCGGATGTGATTGCAGAGCCATTGGCCATTACCTTTGAAAACTCATGGTGATCGGGGGAAGTCCTGGACGACTGGAAAAAAGGCTAATGTCGTGCCCATCTTTAAAAAAGGGAAGAAGGAGGATCCTGGGAACTACAGGCCAGTCAGCCTCACCTCAGTCCCTGGAAAATCATGGAGCAGGTCCTCAAGGAATCAGTTCTGAAGCGCTTAGAGGAGAGGAAAGTGATCAGGAACAGTCAGCATGGATTCACCAAGGGAAAGTCATGCCTGACTAATCTAATTGCCTTCTATGACGAGATAACTGGTTCTGTGGATGAAGGGAAAGCAGTGGACATGTTGTTCATTGACTTTAGCAAAACTTTTGACACTTTCTCCCACAGTATTCTTGCCAGCAAGTTAAGGAAGTATGGGCTGGACAAATTGACTGCAAGGTGGATAGAAAGCTGGCTAGATTGTCGGGCTCAATGGGTAGTGATCAATGGCTCCATGTCTAGTTGGCAGCCGGTATCAAGTGGAGTGCCCCAAAGGTCGGTCCTGGGGCTGGTTTTGTTCAATATCTTCATAAATGATCTGGAGGATGGTGTGGATTGCACCTTCAGCAAGTTTGCAGATGACACTAAACTGGGAGGAGAGGTAGATACGCTGGAGGGTAGGGATAGGATACAGAGAGACCTAGACAAATTAGAGGATTGGGCCAAAGAATTCTGCTGAGGTTCAACAAGGACATGTGCAGAGTCCTGCACTTAGGACAGAAGAATCTAATGCATCGCTACAGACTAGGGACCGAATGGCTCGGCAGCAGTTCTGCAGAAAAGGACCTAGGGGTTACAGTGGACGAGAAGCTGGATGAGTCAACAGTGTGCCCTTGTTGCCAAGAAGGCCAATGGCATTTTGGGATGTATATGTAGGGACATTGCCAGCAGATCGAGGGACGTGATCGTTCCCCTCTATTTGACATTGGTGAGGCCTCATCTGGAGTACTGTGTCCAGTTTTGGGCCCCACACTACAAGAAGGATGTGGATAAATTGGAGAGAGTCCAGCGAAGGGCAACAAAAATGATTAGGGGACTTGAACACATGACTTATGAGGAGAGGCTGAGAGAACTGGGGATGTTTAGTCTACGGAAGAGAAGAATGAGGGGGGATTTGATAGCTGCTTTCAACTACCTGAAAGGGGGTTCCAAAGAGGATGGTTCTAGACTGTTGTCAGTGGTAGCAGATGACAGAAGGAGGAGTAATGGTCTCAAGTTGCAGTGGGGGAGATTTAGGTTAGATATTAGGAAAAACTTTTTCACTAGGAGGGTGGTGAAACACTGGAATGCATTACCTAGGGAGGTAGTGGAATCTCCTTCCTTAGAAGTTTTTAAGGTCAGGCTTGACAAAACCCTGGCTGGGATGATTTAATTGGGGATCGGTCCTGCTTTTCTATGATTCTATTATTTTTACAATGCTTTGAGATCCTCAGATGAAAAGTGCTATAGAAGTTAGAAGTACCTTCCCCCAGAATCCCACTCATAGCTACAGGGGTTAGTTAGAGGGGGTCTGGGGAGAGATAAAGAGTACCACCACCAAGCTCTGTGCACAAAATATGCTCCAGACCATGTGAGTTGCCAGAATGAGATTCTGCTTACAGTCAATGAGCAGTGTGCTCACAGTGCAACTCTGTGACCCTCTCTCTCTCTTTCTGCATGAGGAATGAAATAGTTCATAATGTTGATATTTAAATCATAGTCACTGGGCATCTGAGCTCACACCTCCCAAGATTAATGGGGCAGTTCACACCTCTCAGTGCTATTGTTCCTGGCTCTCTGCAGACTCTCAGATATCCCTGTGTTGGTTACATTTGGTTTGCATTTTTCTGGTTTTATTCACAACCATACCAGCTAGAGACTAGCTTTCATTTTTTTTAAAAAAAAGTGAGATTCTGTAGAAGAAGCTAACATCTTCAGACTTGCGCCAGTATAACTTACCACCATGTGTTGGCTATTTCTGAGCCCAGTCTACATGATTTAAAGATTTTAAAGTCAACATATACATGACTGAAAATTCATGATCCACCATGAATTTTCCACAATGAAGATGAATGGATGTGGAAGCTGTGGTATGTACATGATCCTGGAGGGGGCACCTGGTAAGAGTTTTGTCTGCATGAAATGCCACCTGATAGAGCTGATGGAGGAAAAGATCCGAGGCTTGGAGATGCAGGTGGAAAGTCTGGTAGAGTTTAGGAAGGGGTTTGAGCAGATTATGGAGCAAAGACATGAGGTATCTGAAGGGAAAAGCTCAGACTTGCAGATGGAAGCAGGGCTAGGGAATTCTGAGGGGAGACTGGGTGAGGAAAGTGGTCAGTGGAAGCATGTGACTAAAAGAACTAGGCAGAGGAAAAGACGGGCTAGTGAAGGAGAAATAGAGCTTAAGAATAGGTTTGCAGAGTTGGAAAATGAAGAAGGGGCTCAGCAGGTAGTCACTGAAGGTGGAGGGGCAAGGAAGAAGAGAAGAGCGGCTAGTCCTATAGGAAAAGGGGAAAAGTTAATGGAGATTACACCAAATATGAGCCCCAGGAAGATACAGGATGGGTTAAAAAGGATTACAAGGGAGAATGGGAATGGAAAGAACTTGCAGCCAGAGGGAACAGGGGATAGACTGGAGAATAGCACCGTCACTAGGAAAAGGCAGGTCTATGTGATTGGGGACTCTTTACTGAGAAGAATAGATAGGCCTGTAACTTGAGCTGATCTGGAAAATAGGAGGGTGTGCTGTCTTCCAGGTGCTAAGATACGGGATGTAGACCTGAGGTTGAAAAGGATTCTAAAGGGAGCAGGAAAGAATCCCCTAATTATCCTTCATGTGGGAACAAATGATACGGCTAGATTCTCGCTGGAAAGTATTAAGGGAGACTATGCTAGGCTGGGGAAGACGCTTAAGGAAATTGAGGCTCAGGTGATCTTTAGTGGGATTCTGCCTGTTCCTAGAGAAGGGCAACAAAGATGTGACAAGATTATGACTATCAACAGATGGCTTAGGCAGTGGTGCTATAAGGAGGGCTTTGGGATGTATGACCACTGGGAGGCGTTCATGGATAGAGGACAGTTCTCTTGGGATGGACTTCATCTGAGTAGGGAAGGAAATAGACTTCTAGGATGGAGGCTGGCACAACTGATTAAGAGAGCTTTAAACTAGGAATCTGGGGGAGATGGTTGGGAGATGTCCAGGTAATCTCCACACCAGAATTTAGCATTGAGTGGAAAGAAAATGAAGTAAGAATGGATACAGCCGTAGGTAGGAGGAAGGGCAGACTGCGAAGAGCTACATAAGGATCTCTCAAAACTGGGTACCTGGGCAACAAAATAGCAGATGAAATTCAATGTTGATAAATGCAAAGTAATGCACATTGGAAAACATAATCCCAACTATACATAGAAAATGATGGGGTCTAAGTTAGCTGTTACCACTCAAGAAAGAGATCTTAGAGTCACTGTGGATAGTTCTGTGAAAACATCCACACAATGTGCAGTGGCAGTCAAAAAAGTGAACAGAATGTTGGGAATCACCAAGAAAGGGATAGATAATAATAAAGAAAATATCATCTTGTCTCTAAATCCATGGTATGCCCACATCTTGAATTCCACATGCAGATCTGGTGGCCCCATCTCAAAAATATATATTGGAATTGGAAAAGGTTCAGAAAAGGGCAACAAAAATTATTAAGGGTATGGAACAGCTGCCAGATGAGGAGAGATTAATAAGACTGGGACTTTTCAGCTTGGAAAAAAGATGACTAAGGGGGGATATGATAGAGGTCTATAAAATCATGACAGGTGTGGAGAAAGTAAATAAGGAAATGTTATTTACTCCTTCCCATAACACAAGAACTAGGGGTCACCAAATGAAATTAATAGGCAGCAGATTTAAAACAAACAAAAAGAAAGTATTTCTTCACACAACACAGTCAAGCTGTGGAACTCTTTGTCAGAGGATGTTATGAAGGTCAGGATTATAACAGGGTTCTAAAAAGAACTACATAAGTTCATGGAGGATAGGTCCATCAAAGGCTATTAGCCAGGATGGACAGGGATGGTGTCCATAACCTCTGTTTTCCAGAAGTTGGGAAAGGGAGACAGGGAATGGATCACTTGATGATTACATGTTCTGTTCATTCCCTCCGGGGCACCTGGCATTGGCCACTGTCAGAAGACAGGATACTGGACTAGATGGACCTTTGGTCTGATCTAGTATGGCTGTTTTTATGTCCTTACATTCTTATCTTTTGCTGTAATTGATTTTTGTTAGAAGCAGACTATCCTGGAAACCAGCTGCTCCCTAACTGTCTTGCCTATAAGCTCTATTTCTGAATGTTCAGGAGACTTCCAGAAAGCTTTAGGAAAATGGAAATGAGGTCTCCTAATTACTCAAGCACTTGCAGTGAACAACTCGGTTAGGCCTGGTCTACACGACACTGTTTTGTCGACATAAGTCAGATTTCATCAACAAAACAATGGAGATGTTCACACTACAATGCTCTGCCCACCAATTTAACTCTCCTGCTACTCCAACAAAATTAAACCACCTCAACAAGAGGCATAGAGCTTTTTGTGAGAAAGTTAGATTGACACAGTGTCAGTGCAGACATTGCACTTGCTTATATTTCCACAAATGGCCTCCAGGAGGTGTCTCACAATGCCCATCCTTACTGCTCTAGTCAGTGGTTCAAATTCCTACCTCATCCTCCAACTGCACTTCCTTGTCCACCACTTCATCTTAGGGGTTGATTCTGCTGGCCACTGTCTCCAGCCCCCGTAAAGTATTCACGGGACTCTTCGCAGTGCAGGTGGGGTCACCGCTGAGGATGGCATCCAGCTCCTTGTAGAAGAGGCAGGTCTTTGGCACAGCACCAGAGTGACGGTTTGCCTCCATTGCCTTCTGGTATGCCTGCCTCAACTCCTTGATCTTCGCATGGCACTAATATGTGGCCGATCTATCGCCCTTCTCCAACATGCCATGAGAAATCTGACCATAGGTATCAAAGTTCCTAAAGCTGGAGGGGAGCTGGGACTGCACAGCCACCTCTCCCCACAGACCCAGAAGATCCAGCAACTCTGGTGTGCTCCAAGCAGGAGAGTGTTTGCTATGTGGAACTGCCATGATCAGCTGGGAAGATGCCATGTGAGCTCTCCACTTCGAGCACACTGAAGAGAAATTTGAAAAATACCCAGTCCTTTAAAGTGGAAGGGTCAGATGCCTGTGTGCCTGGTTGCAGAGCATCAGGTGATCCAGGACCTCTTCTTGATCTAGGGTGACCAGATAGCAAGTGTGAAAAATCATGATGGGAGTAGGGGGTAATACGCTTCTATATAAGAAAAAACCCCAAATATCAGGACTGTCCCTATAAAATCGTGACATCTGGTCACCCTATCTTGATCCCAGAGGGCTCAAGACGGTCCCAGCACTCTGGCTCTGGCATGCAGGAGAGGTGAGCTCTGGTAAGTACTCATTTTGATTTGATACTGCTTAGACACATGAGGCAGAGCTGTTCTTTGTTTCATTATATATTAGAAATGGGTAAAGGATAGAAATGTACATGACTAGCAGATTTTGTATCTGCTTCCCATTCCCCTATGCAGCTACACAGTGGGGGCTCTGTGGAAAATTTTGTTAATGCACAGTGAGATTTCACAGGAATCCTCCAGAGAGATCTCTAGGAAATTTTCCGGGAGGTACTCACCAATCCTGTGATGAAGGTTTCTTGGCACAGAGCTGCTTTGTTTTTCCCACACTGCAGGAAACTTTGCCATGTCAATGGGCAATGACTTGTGCAGGGACCAAAACAGCACACAGGTGAGCAGCATAGGGACCCAATCTGAAACTGAACGCATGTGGAAGATGCATCCTTGCATCCTCGTTTACCCTCAGGAGTGAGATACCAGCTTCAGTGAGATACCTGCCTGTGGAAAATGGTGGCAAAATATACAATAGTGTCCCTAGGCACGTGCAGTTATTCCCTTAAAAAAACACCTAGACCCTTTGCCCCATCTTGGACCTTTGCCTCCACAACCCCCAGGGCTGACCTCACCATGTTTAGGGAGCTCGCCAAGCTGTGTGCTTGCCAAGGGAGAGTGAGAAAGAGGTGTATTTAACTATTATGATTTGATACTGTGACTTCACTCACAATACTGCCTCTGTGCTCTGTTTATTGTTTCTTGTGATTCTGCAGATGTGCCCTGGAGGGGAACTCCCTATACACTGGCTGAGTGTTCCTGTCAGATAAGTTTCAGAGTAGCAGCCGTGTTAGTCTGTATTCACAAAAAGAAAAGGAGTACTTGTGGCACCTTAGAGACTAACAAATTTATTTGAGCATAAGCTTTCGTGAGCTACAGCTCACTTCATCGGATTCATTGGATCCTCCTGTCAGATAAGGAAGCAACCCAGGAGGAGTATGGAGGACATGTTTAGGGAGCTGCTCCAATCGTCTGATGCTGCAGATAATGATCACAGGGCATGGAGAGAGACAATTACAAAAAACTGAAAATAGAAGCAAGGCCAGAAAAATATTTTAATGGGCCAGGAGCAAATGATAAAACTGATGGAGGACCAAACAGAGAAGCTGAAGTCCCTGATTGCAGTGCAGTCAAAACACATGCAGCCCATACAGAACTGCATGCTATGCCCTCCCCAAACTCCCCCCCACTCCCCTCAGTCCTTGTGTGTTCTCGGCCCATCACAGTACCCCTTTCACTCCACCCCTTTGGATAGGTTCCCTAATTACAGCTGTACTTACACACAGCTATGAGAGCGTCCATTAAGAGAGTGCTCCTCAGTGTCATGTCCCTTGTAAGACATCAAATTCTGTGTATTGGTTATTGCTCTTTAATAAAGATGTACTCATAGAAAGAAAAATAATCTTTATTTTTCTCCTACACACAGAGGTTGCTGCTGGAATTCATCATACACAGTAGCAATTGGCACATTTGCAGACTACAAATCACACTCAGGAAGCAATCATTACAAGGGTCATTCCAGGGGGCAAGTAAACAAAGCCTGGCTGAATTCATTCCAGAAAGACACATAACTGGGGCTCATTGTCAAAATGCTGCTTCAAAGCCTCCCTGATTTGAATAGCCCTGTTGAGCCCCTCTAATAGCCCTGGTATCTGGCTGCTCATAATCAGCCACCAGTCGATCTGCCTCAATGCTTCACCACTGGGGAAACTTTTCCCCCTAAGCTTCACAAATGTTATGCAGAGCACAGCAGGCTGCTATGTCCATGGGAATGTTTTCTTTACTGGGGTCTAACCTGCCATAAAAGCAGTGCCAGCAAGCCCTTAATCTTCCAAACGCACATTCAATGGTCATTCTGCACCTGCTGAGACTGCTGAAGCACTTCTTGCTGCTGTCAAGGTTTCCCGTATAAGGCTTCATGAGCCAAGGGATTAAGGGGTAGGCTGGGTTTCCCTGTATCACAGTGGGCATTTCAACATCCCCCACTGGAATCTTCTGGTCTAGAAAGAAAGTCTCTGTTTGCAGCTTTCTATACAGGTCAGTGTTTCTGAAGATGCATCCATCATGCACCTTCCCGAACCACCTCACATTGATATCAGTGAAATTACCCCAGTGATTCAAAAGCACCTGAAATATCATGGAGAAGTACCCCTTTCTATTGATGTACTCCATCAGAAAATGGTCCTGGGCCAAAACTGGAATATGCATGCCATTTATAGCCCCGCTGCAGTTAGGGAATCCCATTGCAGCAAAGCCATCTGCTATTTCACACATTTCTCAGAGTCACAATCGTTCTCAGCAGGAGGTGATTAATGGCTGAGGATACTTGCATGAATGCAGCCCCAGTTGTCGACTTCCCAACTCCAAACAGATTTGTGACTGACCGGTAGCAGTCTGAGTTGCCAGCTTCCACACAGCAATCATCACGCTCTTCTTCAAGGGCAGCTCTCATTTTGCTGTCCTTGTGCCAGAGGGCAAGGGCGAGCACCATACACAATTCCAGGAATATGACTTTGCACAACCAGAAGTTTTGCAGCCACTGCTTGTCATCCCATACCTGCATAATGATCTTATCCCATCATTCAGTACTTGTTTCCCAAGCCCAGTAGCAATGATCCATCACGTGCAGCTGCTCCATGAATGCCAAAAGTAATCTGGAATTGTTTTTTTCCCCTGGCACATAGCAGGGCAAGCCCCAGGGATTCCTGTTTGGACTTGTAGTTCATGAAATACTGCATGATCTGCCATGTTGTGTTCATAACAATTACCACAAGACTGGACAGTAATGCAGGATCCATGCTTTCAGGCAGAGATGGTGGCACACAGTTTGCACGGGCTGTTAAAAAAAAGCACAAAATGTAACTGGAAGGCCATGAAATGATGGGACAGAAAAAACTGCATCATGTGATGGTGAGCCTGCAACCATGATGCACAGTGATCCATTCCCACAACTTCTAGCGGCAGAAGGTGGCGAGTTTCTACCCCCAGTGCACTGATCTCTTTCAGTGCTAGAGCACCAATTATGGACTTGCTCTGCTGACACAAGGAGTGTTGTGTGAACATGCACAAGTGATGTAATTTTAGTGGTTTATGATCATCGGCATAAGTTGCATGGACTTCATTAGTGTAGACATAGCCTTAGCCAAACAAACACCTCTGTCTAGATGCTACATTGTCTCTTTTTAGTGCAGAGGCTAAGTATCATGTTATGCAAACAATCCCATCCCACAAAGCAGCAAGGCTATCTATTAAGAAGTGGAGTTTGCTGATAATTGCATTCTACAATTTGTTTTGAGGAGCCTAGCTGCACTATTCACCTTCCATACTGAAGCAGAGAATAGTGGGAGGAAGGAGAACAGGACAGCATGATTTTCTCAGTTGCGGAACACTAATCATCCTTATTTAAAAATCAAATTACAGCTATAACAAATGACTCATCAAGTAGCCCCAAAACTTTATTTCACCCAGAGCAAATATTACACTACTGTACAGTTATAGCCTGGGGTCAGTTTTCCAGCCTCTGTTCCATAATATGCTTTCATTTAATCATCATTTATAAATAGACATTGTTACTATGAAAAGAAATAAATCAAAGACTGTGATATGACCTTTCCCTGTCACAGAAATTGTCTTGTTAAATAAAGCCAGAGCTACTGATCTTGTATATGTTCTTCCTATAGTCTGTCTGTTATTACAGGACACTGAAAAGTACTGTGTTAAATGCTGTTTATAACTCTTGAGCTTATCATTCATGCAAAATTTATATGGCAATAAAAAAATCTATGTTTATTGTATTGTTAAAGGATACAATACAGCCCACTGAAACCTTCCGAAAAGTCTAGCCATAATGCTCTTCCCTGAACAGAATTACTCATAAATAGCGTATTGCTACCAGATTGCACCTCAGATGAAAGCACTGACTTGAACTGGTATTCAGCAGATGTATTAACAGATAAGGTGTGCTAATCTCTGGTTCAGTATTGAGCATGGAAACATTCATTAATGGGGAAGGGTGTTATTCCCCAGCCTGCAAATATACCACACATTGGGCTGGCAAGGGCTCAGCTCTTGTCAATTAAAGCAGGGTCAGGCTTGGATATGAGACCTCCTAGGAACATACAAGAGTTAAGGGAAGTGGTAGTGTGCGCTCAAACTTTTAAATCTTTCCTCCTGGAAATGCCTTGACCTGGTTATAAGGACACCACTGTTACATATAGAGGAGTATTTTTTCAGAGACAATGTAAAACAAAACTCTGACAGATCATGGACATTAAAGATCTTACAGCACTTTTTGCTTATGTGGGAGGTTTAATTTGATGTTTTGAGCCAGCTTCCATTGTGAGAAATTGCGTTCTGCTTACCTCCATTCCTCTTGCAGCAGAAAAGTTTATTTTTTCTCCCCTAAACTAGTGTTTGTGTAGCACAGCTTTTAAATTCCACCTTGGAATTTGTATCTATGTTTTAGTGACAGATGAATAATCTCTTTACTGTGCTATAGAGTACAAGCAATTCTGCCTCCAACAGCAAACCAATCTGATTATTGCAGAGCCTGAAAAATAACCTGTCAGTATGCTGCTTCTTTAATATGGTCGAAGGACTAGCCACTTACATTTTTTTTTCAGTTGGTGAAAGCCACTCCTAGAATAATTTCTACTGATGATACACTGACATCTATTGATTAAGACAGAGCTTCTCAACTATGTGCTCTGCTGCTGCTGAAAGCAGACACTGCCCCCCTTGGATCTTCAACAGCTGGACCATTTTTAAAAATATTTCATTAGAAAAAATGACACTTCTTTTCAGATGGGTTAAATTGAACACTGGCAGTCAGAATAGTGCAGAGGCACTAATATCACCAAGAACCAGGGCTCTCATAGAAGCAGGGATAATGAAGAGGATAGAATAAAGCCTAGTAGCCATAGCAATCATAGCCACTCCTATCATTCCAATAGTGAAGAAAGATGGCTCCCTCCGGATTTGCAGTGATTTTAAAGTCACTGTCAACACTGTGTTGTGTGCAGAGCAATACCCGCTTCCCCGCATCAATGACCTCTTCACGGGCCTGGCTGGGGGACAAAAATTCAGTAAGATTGATCTGAGTCAAGCGCATTTACTGATGCACGTTGATGAAAAGTCCCAAGAGCTGTTGACTATTGTGACTCATAAGGGGCTTTATCGATACTGTCCTTACCCTTCAGAATAACATCTGCTCCTGCCCTGTTCCAGAGGTCTATGGACCAGATCTTGTGCGGCTTGCCAGGAGTTCAGTGTTATCTGGACGACATTCTGGTCACTGGAAGGAATGAAGAAGATCACTTAAAGAATTTAGAGGCTACCCTACAAAGACTGGAAGAATATGGCCTACGAGTCCGCAAACACACATATGAATTCTTCCAGCCCTCTGTTGAATATTTGGGACACATCATTGATGCTGAGGGTCTCAGAAGGCCCCTGAAAAAGTTAAGGCTATTGTGGAGGCTCCCCAACCTCGAAATGTTAGCCAGCTGCGCTCGTTTCTAGGACTATTGAACTATTATGGAAAGTTCATCTCACAGTTAGCCACACTGCTAAAACCACTTCACGAACTCCTTGGGCAGAATAAGACCTGGAAGTGGACTGAAGCCTATAATGTTGCATTTAACAAAGCTAAGGATGCATTGCTAAATTCTGAAGTTCTAACACACTTTGATACATCCTTACCCCTACAATTGATCTGCGATGCCTCCCCTTATAGAGTGGGAGCAGTTGTGCCACACATTATGCCTTCGGGAGAAGAGAGACTTATTCCTTTTGCTTCACGCACTCTAAGCAAAGCAGAAAGTAACTATGCCCAAATCGAACGTGAGGCATTGGGAATCGTTTTTGGAATTCGGAAGTTTCATCAGTACCTGTTTGGGTGGAAGTTTACTCTTCTTACAGACCATCGACCTCTGACATCAATTTTTGGACCCTATGCAGGCATTCCCCCATTAGCTGCTAGTCATATGCAACATTGGGCATTGTTACTTTCAGCGCACACATATGAAATCAAATATCAGAAATCCACTCTGCATGGCAATGCAGATGGTCTCTCACGGTTGCCTTTGCCAGTCAAACATGAAGATACTGCCCAAAAGGAAATCTTCTACTTTGAACACATACAGAATACACCCATCACTGCTATTCAGATAAAGAAGGCAACTCGCATTGACCCAGTATTGTCCCAAGTTATGGACCTGGTGATGCATGGGAAATCTCGACAAACCTCTCCGGTCTCACCCAACTTTGTTACCTACATGTCCAGGAGGACAGAGTTATCAATCCAATCTGGTTGTTTGTTGTGAGGGAGACGTGTCATTATCCCACCACCACTGAGATCACAGATGTTAGAACAGCTGAATTCTGGTCACTGTGGAATAGTGCGCATGAAAGAAATTGCACTAAGCTATTTTTGATGGCCTGGATTGGACAGTGCTATTGAAGAGAAGGCAAGAGCTTGTATGTCATGTCAGGGTGTCAGGAATGCACCCCAGTGGGCGCCCCTACACCCATGGGACTGGCCTGAAAACCTTTGGCAACGTGTTCATGTTGACTTCGCTGGCCCCCTTGAAGGAAGCATGTTCTTGGTGGTGGTAGATGCCCATTCTAAATGGCCAGAAGTCTCTATAATGCAGTCCACTACTGCAGGGAATACTATCCAAAAACTAAGGGGACTCTTTCGTCGTTTCGGTCTGCCAGAACAACTTGTGAGCGACAACAGACGGCAGTTCATCTCGGGGGTTTCAAAATTTTACTAAGGCAAATGGGATACATCACATCACTTCAGCACCATATCATCCATCAAACCAATGGATTAGCTGAAAGATTTGTGCAGACAATGAAACAAGCTTTGAAATCAACAAAGGGACAACACTCCATTCAAAAGCGTCTGGATACCTTCTTACTTTCCTACAGAAACACATCTCATACTACAACCAAGGCATCCCCAGCCTTTCTAATGATGGGACGACAGCTGCGCACTTGCTTTGATCTGCTGAAACCTTCTGAACCCAGACAAATTGTGCAAAGTCAGCAGCAATATGAAGTCATCAGGCATGCACCCAGAGCAAAAGACCGAACCTTTAGCTCAGGACAGCCAGTTTTGGCTCGGAATTATACTTCTGGAGCTAAATGGGTCCCTGCCATGATCATCACTCAAACAGGACCTGTTTCCTACACAGTCCGGACTGCAAAGAATCTCACCTGGCAGCGACATGTAGATCAGCTGTTGCCAGGTCCTGCCAGTCGTCAGGACACATCTTCAGTTGCGTTGTCTGACTTCACCCCTTCTGGCGAGACACCGAATCAAGAATCACCTGTTTCTGACTGTTCTCCTCCATTACTGCCGGCGGCTGAGATACCCCCTTGCCCGGAACAAGCTGATGCCACCTCCTCACCCGTTCATGCTACGAACCCCGAGCCCATTGTCAGGCCAGCGCCCAAGGTACTTTCGGGTGCAACAATGCCAGAAGTTCACCATAATCCACCTAGAGACAGAAGACCCCCTCAATGGCTGGATCTTTAGCTAGGGCGAACCCACGGTTATGGGGCAAAATAATCCCCTGGGTTTAGCCGGGAATGGAGGCAGTCTACCCTCCTTCTCTAGTTTAGTGTTTGTTTTATTTAGGGGATGTTCTTATTAAGGGGGGAGGAATATGTTGTGTATTTGGTTGTTGTGGTAATAGCACCTTGTTGTTGCTATGGCAACTGAGTTAGAATATTTGGGGATAGCCCAGCCAGTTTTGGCTGGTTTGGGTAGTTCAGTGTGTGAAAATAAACATCTGCTTTCATGGCTCTCAGATCTCTGTGTCTCAAGTGATTTCTTCCTAAACTTGCTGCCCCCAAGGATACAACAGATATAGTTCAGGTTCGACAAATCAATATTTTTGATGAAAACACATGATATCAAAATATTCCTGACCAGCTCTATTGAGAGAGACTGGGGAGTCTGATGTGGCTGGAGGCAGGAAGGGCCCAGTAGCCGTGAACGTCACAGGCTCTGGTAGGATGTTGGAACAAGGCTGTGAATATGGAGCAGAAAATAATAGATGCACTCTCACATGGAAAGATAGGCCATAGAATGGCCAACAGAGCTATCACAGTGACAAGGATGGGAAGAAGGATAAAGAATCAGAGTGCACATAGGAAAGAATTGCTTCAGATTCTGGGTGATGGCCTTGAAACATGAGGACACTAGCACTGGGGTGGGGGGAGATGTTTAAGTAAGAGACAAGCCAGTGGAAGCCATAAGAAAATCCCAGGAAATGAATCCTGCTGAGATGCTGAAAAAAGGATGGATGAATGAACTTTCTAGCACAGGGGTGACCAACCTGTGGCTCTGGAACTGCATGCAGCTCTTCAGCGGTTAGTATGCAGCTCCTTACCTAGGCACTGATTCCGGGGCTGGAGCTATATGTGCTGGGGGATGCTCACTGCTCAACCCCCTGTTCTGCCCCAAGCCCGGCACCCACTCCACCCCTTCCCCTAAGGCCCCTGCCCCTTCCCCTGAGCCTTGCATCACCTTGCTTCTTCCCCTCCCCCCATAGCCTCCCCTGCACGTGAAACAGCTGATTGTGGTGGGCAGGGGGAGGGAGGAGTCGGTGCTGATTGGTGGGGGCTGCCAGCAGGCGGGAGGCACTGGGAGCTGGTGAGCAGATGCGGGGTAGCTGACATATTACTGTGGCTCTTTGGCAATGTACACTGGTAAATTCTGGCTCCTTCTCAGGCTCAGGTTGGCCACCCCTGTTCTAGCAGAAGCCAAAGATGCAGCCGTGCATGTCTGGCCTGCGCTACATTTGGAACAAGAGTTTTGGATTAGAAAGCTAAGGCCAAAGGAAAGCATGGTCTTCCACAATCAGAGAGGTCCCCAGAGTGGGAGATATCTTAGGCTTTATGATCACTATGTGGCACACAGTAGGAGAGCACATAGAAGAAGCCATTACTGGTCAGTCTTGAGCAAAGATTGGAGCAAGTCATGCCGATGAGACACACACAGCAGCTGGTTGAACAATCTGACCACATGCCATTTCTGCACCCAAGCAAGGCAAGTGGTGATGCTGTGAGTAAGTTATGAGCTCAGAGGATGACTGTACAGGGCAGCGCACTGGATCCCCTTCTGGTTTAACTGTGAATACAGAGTAGCAACCTTTTCAGAGGAGAAACTAGTTGTAGCAAGACTGCTGAATCTTTACTGGGTAACACATCCAATTCTTAGGAAGGGGAGTGACTTAGATTAGCATCCAGCCAGTAGTGGTCTCTGTGTTACCCACAGTGACCAGGATAAGGAAGTGAGGGCACAGACAGGATCAGCAACTGGACCTGGTAGATGGAAGGTGAAGTGTGTGCATAGCAGCCTTAGACCTGGCTGTGGAGAGAAAGTTGCATTAAAGCTGGGCAGCCACAAATCAAGTCTGGAAGAGCTGGGAGCAGGAAGGGCAGAGATACAAGGTGCCCAAAGGAGCTATTGAGGAGCAGCTGCTGCAGAAGAGTTAGTGCTGGGGGATAGAGCAGGCTGGCCAATGGTTTGGGAGCTAGACTAACAGAAGATAAGGGGAAGCAGAGAACAAGGTATGAGAAGAGCCTCATGTAGGTACCACAGGGGGGAGTGGGGAGCATCATGCAGTCCATCTATCACCTACATGAGCAGAAGTCACTCACCCAGCAAAAGACATAAACCAACAGTGTAACAAGGCACAGGGAGACCACATGGGAGGACCCTCAACATGACCACTGGGCACCATCCAGAGCACCAGGTGGGCAACCAAGCTCAGGACTGTGAGACCAAGACTCATTCACTGGGGGGAGGGATAGCTCAGTGGTTTGAGCATTAGCCTGCTAAACCCAGGGTTGTCAGTTCAATCCTTGAGGGGGCCATTTAGGGATCTGGGGCAAAAATTGGGGATTGGCCCTGCTTTGAGCAGGGGGTTGGACTAGATGACCTCCTGAGGACCCTTCCAACCCTGATATTCTATGATTCTATGACTCTGTCTGACGTGGCTGGATATAAATAGTCAGCTTGTATACTAGACCCAAGAAATCCTGAAACTTGTACACTTTTGGCCTTCCTCCCATGGGGATAATATGGAAATCCTCTGCCTTTCTTTTTGTAACTGCTCCCTAAGACTTGTGTCCTAGGGTATCTGCATACTGTCTTTCCTGCCAGACCTAGTAAAGAATCCTCTTTTAGTTAATAGAAATGGAAGAGTGTTTACTGGGAATTCCCAAGGGCTGGAGCTGGTAGGGGCAGTGCTTGGAGTGGGTATAGAGCTACTTTCTTGTAGGACACACTAACAGATATCTAGACAGTAACACTCTGCAGCAAGTTAACTACAAACTACCTCACCCAGACAAAGTAAAAGTAGTTGGATTCTTCCAAAGCTCACGCAGTCTGGTTCAAACAACCACAGAAGTACAGCGAAGCAAAGCACTAAGGGCCATGACAGTACAAGACATACAACAGTTCTGTGCCACTGAGTTCAGCCAAGGAGAGAGGATAGGTTAATCAAGCCAGCCATTTCCCTTCTTACCTCTGTTAGGATATAGATATTCAGGCCTGTCTGTAAAGGCATAGACTTTAAGAATGTAGGTATATGTTTATTATTTAGCTAGTTATAGAGGTATAAAAGAAAGAATCAGAGTCACTGTTTGCTTGTGTAAGGGCCTTCTCTCACTGTGACAGACTGAGGCCATGTTCTTAGAATCATAGAATATCAGGGTTGGAAGGGACCTCTGGAGGTCATCTAGTCCAACCCCCTGCCCAAGCAGGACCAATCCCCAACTAAATCATCCCAGCCACGGCTTAGTCAAGCCTGACCTTAAAAACTTCTAAGAAAGGGGATTCCACCACCTCCCTAGGTAACCCATTCTAATGCTTCACCACCCTCCTAGTGAAAAAATTTTTCCTAATATCCAACCTAAATCTCCCCCACTGCAACTTGAGAACATTACTCCTTGTCCTGTCATCTGCTATCACTGAGAATAGTCTAGAGCCATCCTCTTTGGAACCCCCTTTCAGGTAGTTGAAAGCAGCTATCAAATCCCCCCTCATTCTTCTCTTCTGCAGGCTAAACAATCCCAGCTCCCTTAGCCTCTCCTCATAAGTCATGTGTTCTAGACCCCTAATCATTTTTGTTGCCCTTCACTGGACTCTCTCCAATTTATCCACATCCTTCTTGTAGTGTGGGGCCCAAAACTGGACACAGTACTCCAGATGAGGCCTCACCAATGTCGAATAGAGGGGAACGATCACGTCCCTCCATCTGCTCGCTATGCCCCTACTTATACATCCCAAAATGCCATTGGCCTTCTTGGCAACAAGGGCACACTGCTGACTCATATCCAGCTTCTCGTCCACTGTCACCCCTAGGTCCTTTTCCGCAGAACTGCTGCCTAGCCATTCGGTCCCTAGTCTGTAGCTGTGCATTGGGTTCTTCCATCCTAAGTGCAGGACCCTGCACTTATCCTTATTGAACCTCATCAGATTTCTTTTGGCCCAATCCTCCAATTTGTCTAGGTCTTTCTGTATCCTATCCCTCCCCTCCAGCGTATCTACCTCTCCTCCCAGTTTAGTATCATCCGCAAATTTGCTGAGAGTGCAACCCACACCATCCTCCAGATCATTTATGAAGATATTGAACAAAACCGGACCCAGGACCGACCCTTGGGACACTCCACTTGATACCGGCTGCCAACTAGACATGGAGCCATTGATCACTACCCGTTGAGCCCGACAATCTAGCCAATACTGTGGGAGACGGTGTCAAAAGCTTTGCTAAAGTCAAGGAATAACACGTCCACTGCTTTCCCTTCATGCACAGAACCAGTTAGCTCATCATAGAAGGCAATTAGATTAGTCAGGCATGACTTTCCCTTGGTGAATCCATGCTGACTGTTCCTGATCACTTTCCTCTCCTCTAAGTGCTTCAGAATTGATTCCTGGAGGATATCCTCCATGATTTTTCCAGGGACTGAGGTGAGGCTGACTGGCCTGTAGTTCCCAGGATCCTCCTTCTTCCCTTTTTTAAAGATGGGCACTACATTAGCCTTTTTCCAGTCATCTGAGACTTCCCCCAATCACCATGAGTTTTCAAAGATAATGGCCAATGGCTCTGCAATCACATCCGCCAACTCCTTTAGCACTCTTGAATGCAACACATCCGGCGCCATGGACTTGTGCTCGTCCAGCTTTTCTAAATAGTCCCGAACCACTTCTTTCTCCACAGAGGGCTGGTCACCTCCTCCCCATGCTGTGCTGCCCAGTGCAGTAGTCTGGGAGCTGACCTTGTTCGGGAAGACAGAGGCAAAAAAAAGCATTGAGTACATTAGCTTTTTCCACATCCTCTGTCATTAGGTTGCCTCCCTCATTCAGTAAGGGGCCCACACTTTCCTTGACTTTCTTCTTATTGCTAACATACCTGAAGAAACCCTTCTTGTTACTCTTAACATCTCTCACTAGCTGCTACTCCAGGTGTGATTTAGCCTTCCTGATTTCATTCCTACATGGCTGAGCAATATTTTTAGACTCATCCCTGGTCATTTGTCCAATCTTCCACTTCTTGTAAGCCTCTTTTTTGTGTTTAAGATCAGCAAGGATTTCACTGTTAAGCCAAGCTGGTCACCTGCCATATTTACTATTCTTTCTACAGATTGGGATGGTTTGTCCCTGTAACCTCAATAAGGATTCTTTAAAATACAGCCAGCTCTCCTGGACTCCTTTCCCCCTCATGTTATTCTCCCAGGGGATCCTGCCCATCAGTTCCCGGAGGGAGTCAAAGTCTGCTTTTCTGAAGTCCAGGGTCCGTATTCTGCTGCTTTCCTTTCTTCCTTGTGTCAGGATCCTGAACTTGACCATCTCATGGTCACTGCCTCCCAGGTTCTCATCCACTTTTGCTTCCCCTACTAATTCTTCCCGGTTTGTGAGCAGCAGGTCAAGAAGAAATCCACCCCTAGTTGGTTCCTCCAGCACCTGCACCAGGAAATTGTCCCCTACAGTTTCCAAAAAGCTAAGGCCTTTGGCTAAGCAGTGGGAGCAGCCATAAGTTGGGAAGCGAGCGGTCACATCCCAAACTAGTCACATTGAAATAAGGCAATCTGGGACTGTTAGAAAGGTGATCCTATCTATCACCTCCAGAGAAAGGGAAGAGCCTAGAAACCATCCTAAAAGTCTCTCTTATTACAAAAATTGCAAGTAAAAGCCAGGCAAGGCTGTTAGATTATCTTTTGTGAATTGTGAATTTTTCCTTTGCTGGAGGGAGGTTTATTCCTGTTTTTTGTAACTTTGAAACTAAGCCTAGAGGAAGTTCTGCCATGTTTTTGAATCTTTTGTTACCCTGTAAAGTTATTTTCCATCCTGATTTTACAGAGGTGATTTTTACATTTTTTTAAATAAAATCCTTCTTTTAAGAACCTGGCTGATTTCTTTATTGTCCTAAGACCCAGGGGTTTGGGTCTGTGATCACTTTGTAACCAATTGGTTAGGATATTATTCTCAAGCCTCCCCAGGAAAGGGGCTGTAAGGGCTTGGGGAGATATTTTGGAGAATAGGAACTCCAAGTGGTCCTTTCCCTGATTCTTTGTTAAATCACTTGGTGGTGGCAGCATACCCTCCAATGGCAAATAATTTGTGCCTTTGGGAAGTTTTAACCTAAGCTGGTAGAAATAAGCTTAGGGGGTGTCAGGGTTCCTTTCCCACTCTAGGGTACAGATGTGGGGACCCTCATTAAAGACCCCCTAAGCTTATTCTTACCAGCTTAGGTTAAAAACTTCCCCAAGGTACAAACTTTGCCTTGTCCTTGAACAGTATGCTGCCACCACCAAGCGTTTTAAACAAAGAACAGGGAAAGGACCACTTGGAGTTCCTATTCCCCCAAAATATCCCCCCAAGCCCTACACACCCCCTTTCCTGGGGAGGCTTGAGAATAATATCCTAACCAATTTGTTACAAAATCATCAAGGACCTAAACCCCTGGATCTTGGAACAATGGAAAAATCAGTCAGGTTCTTAAAAGAAGGATTTTATTTAAAAAAAAAATGTAAAAATCTTCTCCGTAAAATCAGGATGGAAAATACTTTACAGGGTATTCAGATTCAAAACACAGAGGATCCCCCTCTGGGCAAAACCTTGAAGTTACAGAAAACAGGAATAAACCTCTCTCTTAACACAGGGAAAATTCACATAAAACAAAAGAAACTAATCCGCCTTGCCTGGCTTACCTATACTAGTTGCAATATTGGAGACTTGGATTAGGATGGGTTGGAGAAGATGGATTTCTGTCTGGCCTCTCTCAGTCCCAAGAGAGAACAAACACGTAAACAAAGAGCACAAACAAAAACCTTCCTTTCCCCAAGATTTGAAAGTATCTTGTCCCCTTATTGGTCCTTTGGGTCAGGTGCCAGCCAGATTAGCTGAGCTTCTTAACCCTTCACAGGTAACAGGATGTTGCCTCTGGCCAGGAGGGATTTTATAGCACTGTATACAGAAAGGTGGTTACCCTTCCCTTTATGTTTATGACAGGGGGTCTTTCATGCAGGTCCCCGCATCCGTACCCTAGAGTTCAGAGTGGGGAGTGAAACCTGACAGGTTTAATGTTACTCTGGTTAACTACCAATCACTAATCATTTTAGTAGAAAAAACAGCTATTCTGAGATTGTGAACAGAGCTTGAGTACAATACTGCAGCCTTAAAGGAAATGTATACACAAGTCAGTAAGGCCACTTTTAAATACATAGAAACTATATTTATGGGAAAAGATATCATGGGGTCTATAGGAAAACATTTTTTTCCCTTTCAATTTGATAAGCCAAGAAATGCTGGAAATCATTTAGTAATTCTCCAGTTTTATAACTAATCCCTTTTAGTGTTCTCAATATGAACCTTTCATAACAGTGAATAAAACCTAAGAACACAAAGCAGATAGCGGCACTTTTTGGTTAAATGGTTTCCAAGCTTCCTTTAGGACTTAGGCATGAATAGCCTTGTGTATTACACATAAGAGGCTCCTATAATTTTGTTGCTGAACTGAAAAGGATAGTCTTCCAAGGGTTGTCTGTACTACAAAGAAAAATTCATAGTTAAGGTAGAACAAGTTAAAAATTATTTGAACTGAACCTACGAATTTTAGCTGGAAAGAGTACAGGGCACTTTCTTCCTGTTAAACTCAGAGTCATTCAAACCTAGTCAAACTTAAAGCTCACAACATTAAACTGTAATGTTCTAAAGAAAGAAATGATAATGTCTCAAATGTGAACCCCTCCCCAGGAAATACTGGAGAGTGAAATATACTTCTGCTTTGGGTGAAATGGCTTTACATAGTGCAACATACCTACAATTTCTGACTGCACATAAGCCCATGTGGTGCATGAAGGATGCTGACTTTTTCCCCCTCTCTCCTAGCAAAGGGCATGCAGCTCAAGCTCTTTACTGACTCTTGGGATTGATTTAATGAGGCTCTTCTTGATGCAGGTCGACAATCACCATTCTCTGCCATGTACATTCAATTTCAGAGATAATTCAACCATTAACTTCCAAAGCTTTTATGTCCATTTTTATGTAATTACATATGCTCCAGCAGAATGACTTTTGCAGTGATAAAAATCTATAGATCCTACAGGAACAAAAGCTCTCAGTGAGTTTTGCAGAACTCAGCTGCTCTGAGCGGTGATCATTATCCTCAATAGTATAACACAGGACAGGACAGGAAATGCTGTCTGTTTAGAAAATATAGAGGAGAATGGGGGAAGACAGCAGAAAGAAGGAACACTGCTTTTATTAATCCACCAATTAAAGTGCATATCCAAAAACAAACTTTGTAGCAATTAAAATTGTTACCTTTGAAGCAGATACTCTGACTTGGATGTTTGGGACATGAGCGCTAACAACCAGAAGAAAATAATGTATATTGAAAACAGGGCTGCATGTAACTTGGGCTCCCTCCCGTACTCCACTCCTAAGACCTCGAGCTATAAATTATTCAGGGGGAGTGGTCATAATAGCTACTTCCAACCAATGACAATGCTTTTTCATCTTCAAAGGTCTTGATAAACATTAGGGGCACACAGCACCATTAAGGCTCTGGCTATGACCTCGTTCAGGCACTGCACAACGGCTTCTGGAGTGCTGTAACATGCAGAGGCAAATGGGAATGTTATTGCATAAAGGAGAGCAGCACACGTTCATTTCTAGAGCAAGTCAGCTCTCCTGTCAGCTCTGGGGGCAGCAGGGTCATGACCCTACCTCCCCATTTGGAATCGTGTGCTGTTAGCAACACAAGCCCTGCAATGTCACTGTACTCAGGTGAGTACCGAGATTGCGACTGGTCTGGTCCCTACTTGTGGCTGGGGCCTCGTGGGGTTTTTTGTGCTCTCTCCCATCTTGTGCACTTCAAATCATGATTTGAAGACTTCAAGTTACAGAGAATCAACTTACTAGCTGGGGACTCTGTATTTCCATTACAGAATCCAACAGCCATCTTTCAGGTAATAATGTATGTGATTGTATTTCTTCCTCTCACAGAAGACATTTCTAGTCACTATTACCTTTGAACGAGCCCACTCTGTCAATATTATCTATATCAACTGAAGCAGGAAGTTACAATGTCAGATCACATCTCTGAGCATCTGGACAGCATCTACAGAGAGCAAACACCTGCTCCTGGCCAAATCTCATTCTGGTGCCCGCAGAAGGTACAGGTAGCGACGGCTTCTAATCAGAATAAAGTATAAAAATAAAATGGGGCTCTGGCAGTGCTATTTCATTTCTGTAACGGTTTCAGGGGAACAGTTACAAAGCTGGTTTAAATGGGCAAAATGGTGTTACAACGAAAGAAAAACAAGGTACCAGCCAACAAGTTCAAACACTGTATTTAAATGGCAAAACAGAATCAATAGCAATTAACAAAGAAATAGCCTCCCCCCCGCATGTGTCCTTTGTACCTGCCAATTTCAATAAGGAGGCAGGGGGCTGTATCGCTCTGTTCAACTCTGCTGTCCTGAGAGAAAATCAAGAAATTTGCCTGAGTTTTGGCCTTCCCGCCCTCTGCCTCATTGCTAATTTCAGCCCAAACAAGTCTGTTTTACTATTCCCATAAATTTTATGGTATGGGGAAAATCCGACAAAACCCAGAGTAATCCTGCACCTCTATGAATAGCCCACACAGAACCATGGCATCGTGGCGTACTCAATCTGGCAGAAGTAACCCTCCCTCTCAAATACCTTTAGCCTTCAGAGAGGATGACATTGGGATCCTCTACTTTTGGGAAGGCTGGAGGGATGTGTGTGTATGACATTACCCAGAGTACAATCTGGCCTGTTGAACACCTGTGTCCCCTTAATCTCTAGCAGGGGGTGCCTTTCACACTGCTTTGCTGTCAGAATTTCCAGTTCTGCCCTGCGCACACAGCCTTCAGCATGCAAATTCACTACCAGCTAAATACATGAGCACTCTGACCAGCCACTCATGATGTATCATTATCCTGTTAAAATACGTGTGGCAACACTATATACAAAGTTATAAGTTTCTACTGTATGATTGTCACTGAAATACGTTGTAATTCTGGGTAACACCCACAAACCAGTTTTTCTGAGACGAAGATACACTAGCAGATAATGACTTTTCAAATGATCCCTCACAAGGCATACTTTGTACAAAGTTTGTCATAGTCTTGTAAAAGTGGTGACCATAATAGTATAGACTGTCAGTGTAAAAGAGCATCTTCTCTCCCCTCTCCAAGAAGCCAAAGGATGGAGGCAGCAATTTCACATTTTCACTGATCACCCCACCTCCCAGAAGGAAGGAGAGAAGCAGTTGAACAAATAGAATGTAAGCAGCACAGAACCATTTTTTAGCCCTTGTGACATTTGTGTGGAACTATGTAATCAAGCAAGTACCTAACTTTAAGCATGTCCTATTGACTTCAGAGGGACTAAATGCTTAAAGGTAGACATCCTGGTGAATCAGAGCCTTATTCAGTATCTCCCTAGTGCTGGCTGAGGAAGTCCTGGTACCCTGGGGTAGTCTACACAACACACTAAGCCCAGACTCAGGTTCAGGGCCAACCTTCTCTTCCATCATCACAAATTAGTCTGATTCGGCCAGGAACACTCTCTTGACTTGGACCTGTGGACCATGCTAAGAGGGGTGGACCCCAGGCATTTTGCAGTTTGGACACAGCTCAAGTCCACACCACAAGACTTGGGTCTGAAGAGTTTACTAACACCATCCCACAATTCTTGAGGGCTATGCTTCACAGCCCTGCAATTCCAAAACTTGCAACTCACTTCCCAGGAATTGGAAGCAACCTCCTGGTTCAAATACAGCTGCTTGGCATTTTAACACTTCATTTCCAAGCAGCCTGCTCAACAGGAACTGACACAGGCTATTGTAATATGTATTAGCTGTGATTAGCAGTAAGATGAATTCCTGAACAAAGTGCACTGGTAGCTGGCCAGAGGAACAGATTCAGATTCTGGTGCAAGGTGAGCAAGATATTTGACTTTAGCAAGAGCATGAGAAATTATCACATCTATATTTGAGCAGCTGGTGAGAGTGGGGGGGATTGACTGGACAGCAGAATAGTGCAGAGACCAGCTCAAATGGCTGAAGCTAGACTACTGCAAAGTCAAGGATGCTAATGGCACCTCTGGAACTCCCCATCTTCCTGCCTCTTTTACAAGGAATTCAGCCTACTAATGGAAACTGCATTAAGCTCTGAGCTTCCAGGGTGCATGACAATGATGAGGATGATGACTTCTTAACACCCCTCACAAGTACCACCAGAGGAGAGTCAACCACCAGATGAAGGGCAAGAAGCAACCCTGGAGCCAATGCCAATAACCAAAGTGGTTATGCCATTGGAGTAACTACAGAACATCCTAGATCTGGACTCAGAGGACCCATTTAGGGATAGCCCTGGGGAGCAGTCTGCTGCAGATACAGCATCAGAAGCTACGCTGGAGCTGGAGCCTGTAAGTTTCTGCCTCCATGTTTGTTTTTAGTAATATATGGATGGGAGGGATTTCCAGCTTATGGGCTTATTGAGTTATTAATACAAGCTGGGGGGGGGGTGCGTACTTCCATTCAGGGGAGAACCTATGACATTTGATGTAAACAGGAAAAAAATACTATTTGGAAGTATTTAAATAAACTGATGCTGATGTGAACTTGTTGACTTAAAGTCAGTCAATCCTAACAGCTCATGCAACCTGCTCATGGGTTGTTGCGGTTCAGTGATGAGACAGAACACAGCTTTATCCAAGCAAGCAGGCTGGTCAGCGGAGATGGGCTGTTCTGCCCCCCCGCCTTCCACCTTCTCCTTTTATTATATTTCTCCCCCTAAGCATTACACACTGCTACCCAAAGGAATGTATGACGTTGATTCATATACCTAGTTACCATCCTTTATCTACTACAATCCTGGTTCTCAGGCCTTGAGCCCAGGCTAAGAAAGTCTCCCACAGTTGCTGTCCAAACAATCAAGTTCTCATGGTTCATATCTAGCCCTTGTCCTTGGATAGAGCAATGTGTGCATTGCTTCTAGGAAACAGTCAGGGTGTGCCCTGCCTGCTTCCAGGTGGAATAGCTAAACATGACCCCTTCATCTCCCCGTTTTTTATTTAATGATATTTGGCCATCTCATGGTAGCCGTCAATTTGTTTTGTCATGCTATTTAACTCCCAGACAGACAAGGACATAACCTGGGGAGCTTTCCAGGGCAAAATTTTACAAAGTCTTAACAAGGAAGGAATACATTGTACACAGCAGCAGCAAAAAATAAGCCCAATGATTGCAAACACAGAATAACCAAAAAGCTCAACATCTGCAATATAATCATCTAAAAGGGGTACACTTCTTTTACTACAATTGTGACCAGCAAAAGGCAATATAAGTGTCATTCTACTAAGACAGCAAAGGGTGCCATCACTTAAATTTGCAGGAATATAATTAAAGGTGCGTGAACCGCAAGTAAAAAACCATCCTGATGGTAGGATGATATGGCCATAATTATATGAAACATTAACAGCATGGGAACAATTTAAAAGGGGTTGAGAAATTTTTCGACAGCCCAAGGGCACCTTTGTACTAGTGCAGTTAACTACACGCGCACAGGTGACATTGTGAGCCCCGGCCAGGTACGGTGTGTGGAGGGATATAGCCGTGCGAGGCAGAGTATAGTTGGCCGGGCCCCAATTAGCCATGCTAGAGTACTGGGAGGAAAGATTCGCATAAGCAGAGAACAGTGTCTTATTCTCCATCTCCTCAGGGTGATGACATACTGGAATAAGGCATGTACCTAACAAATCTCCAGCTGCTACAGAATTAGATAAACAAAAGTGGGTAACATTTGCTATTGAAGCCAATCTTTCCCATATGTTATATGTCATTCGGGCTTGTAACGGGGGAAGCGCTTCCGAGCCAACCCCTACAGGAAATAGCAGGCACAAAAGGCACACAATCATCACAGAATTAGCAGTGATTTGGGCGAGAATCGCCACAAAGTCTCAGGAGTCTCTGGCTGTTGATCTGCTGCCAGTCTTCGTTGGGCCGCGGCGACCAATGCTTTTACTGCTCCCCATGTCACAGGCTGGCTTGGGACGCTACGCCTCCTCCGTTTCCGTCCCGTCGTTGTCGACTCGGGGGGCAACGCGGTCTCCTCCAAGGTCAGCTGAAACTCTGGTATGGGATTCGACAGTCCCTGGTGCCATGCCATGTTGTTTAAGTGCCGGTCGCACACACCGAGCTGGAACCCACAACGGTCCTGCAGGGAGAGACACAGCAGCATATCCCCGACCCCAAGTGATTAGAGGTACTGGGCCCAGCCACTGTGGATCGGGCAGCTGACGATAAAAGACACGCGGTCTTTCCAGTACCTCAAATTTGTGAAAATGCCGATCAGCAGGGGTCTGCTGATCTGCATTCAGTGTTAAATTATTTAAAGTAAACAAGAGGATATGCATTTGTTGTTGAATGTCTCCTAAGGTTCGGAGACGCAGCTCCCCTTGTTTTAATTGTTTATTTAGCAAGGTTGTGAGTGTGCGATTGGCACATTCAACAATGGCTTGGCCCGTGGAATTATAAGGGATTCCGTGTTTAAGACGGACATCCCAGCGGGCACAAAAGGTGGAGAGGGCTGCAGAGCAGTAGGCTGGGGCATTATCTATTTTAATTTGGCAGGGGCGACCCATAACAAAAAAGCAGGCCAGCAAATGGTGGATAACTTTGTTAGTGGCTTCCCCACAGGCTTATTCAGAAAGCCTGAATAAGTATCAACGGAAACATGTAAAAACAAATAGGGGCGGAATTGTGGCACATGAGTAACATCCATCTGCCACAGCTGATTTGCTGCGGTACCTTGGGGGTTAACGGCATAAGAAAAAGTAGGAGCAGCAGCAGCACAGTGGGGGCAGGAACAAACAATGGAACGTGCATGATCAGCAGGAATGTGAAACTGCCGGGCCAAAACAGAGGCAGACTGATGCTTTCAATGGAGTCAGAAAAAAGGGAATTTACCTGACCACGCAACGCGCGATCGGCACGTGCATTGCCCTCAGTGAGTGGCCCAGGCAGAGGGGTATGACTGCGAATATAAGCAACAAAGTAAGGGAAATGACAAGTGGCAAAAAGGTGCTGCAAAAACAAAAACAGGCGAAGGAGGTCTGCATCAACCTGAGGGGTAATGAGGGCAAGGGGTAAATAATCAATTACCTAATAAACATAATGGATATCCACAATGAAATCAAAGGGACAATCAGCAAAAGATTGAAAGGCCAAAACAACAGCAGCTAATTCTGAGGGCAAAGGGGGATGGTAAAAAAACAATCTTTTAAATCTAACACACAAAGTTGATCGGTTTGAGGAATTAAATTTGGATTTGGCAAGCCAAATTGCAAGGGGCCCATAGGTTGGATGCATTTATTTATTTCCCTTAAATCATGTAACAGCCGCCAAGCACCCGATTTTTTCTTAATAACAAACACCAGGGTGTTCCAGGGACTAGTGGAGCTCTCCAGTCGCTGTGCTTGCAAATGCTGCTGCACAAGCGAATGAAGTGCTTTTAGCTTTTTTAGAGGGAGGGGCCACTGATCAATCCATACGGGCTCTAAGGATTGCCATACCAAGGGTAAGGCGGAGGGCACGGTGGGTGAGGGAGGGTTTTGGGCCATCAGATGTTAATATCGAGGGTGGTGTCTAACTTTGTAAGTAAATCACGGCCCCAAATATTGAGGTGGACAGGGAGCACAAAAGGGCGGATAGTAGCAAGGGTACGGCCTCCCGGTTTAGAGACCGTGACCCAAGACAAACTTTGGCGCCCGGGTTTACTACCCCTGATCCCCCACAATTCTCTAGAAGGAACCGTAGGCCAACTAACCGGCCACTCCAGATCACGAATCACCGTAACGTCAGCTCCAGTGTCCACCAGCCCTGTAAAAGGATCATTTAAGAGAAGTGTTAACTGAGGTTTCGAGGGGCGGACTGACATTGTCAGAGCAACAAGTGGAGAAGACGTGCTGTGAGACGGCGAGTGAGACAACGTCGATCCAAAGCCGCCTCCGCCCAGAGTTCGATCCTCGGCAGCTGGCACCTGATAGGGGACTAAAATCAATTGTGCAATTGACCGTCCACGCGGGAGCGACTGTGGAAGATGAGTCCACACCTGAACCTTAATAATGCCAGTGTAATCAGCATCAATGACCCCTGGAATGACAAAAAAGCCCTGTTTCCCAGCATGTGAGCGAGGGAGAACAAGACCCACAAAGCCGGCAGGGAGAGGTCCCGTCACCTGTGTAGGTATGGCACAGACCTCCCCTGGCAGCCGAAAGTCAGTGTCCTCCTGCATGATCAAATCAAGCCCTGCACTTCCAGCAGTTGCCGCCCTCATAGAGTCTACAGATTCCAAGGCAGAGGAGCGGTTGTCTGAGTAGGAAACACCCCCGTTTGGCCCTGGGTTCGGGGGGGACCCGTCGCGCGGTTTCCCGACCCGCTACGACACTGATTAGCCCAGTGATAACCTTTCCCACACTTGGGGCACTTCTTTGAGGGTCGGGCTGGTGCCTTAGATGAGCGGCACTCCCGCTGAAAATGACCCTCCTTACCACAGCGGTAACAGCGCTTCCCCTCCTTCCCAGTTTTTCTGAGGGCGGCAGCCAGAACTCCAGCCTTGTGGGCTTGTGTGCCAATGTTCTGGCACGCCCGCAGTATGTCTGAGAGCTCTAAAATACCAGAGGCTTGTGCTGCCTGGAGAGCACGGCAGCAATCCTCGTTTGCATTTTCAACTGCCAATTTTAACAGGAGCTCGTGAGCTGCCTCAGTGTTTTCCACCTGTCGGAGGATAGCCTCATGCAATCTGTTGGTAATATCCAAAAAGGACTCTGAGGCATCCTGACGGATACTGACAAAGCTTTTGGTAGGCTTGCCTGAATCCGGGACCTTCTTGAAAGCATGCTGGGCACAGGTGGAAATAATGGGGAAGACGGCCTGAGGGAGTTGAGACTGCATCTCAATAGTAGCAAACGGGCCCTCCCCTGCCAAATGCTCATAAATGATACCGTGCTCTCTATGTACCTGAGCTTGGCGTTCTGCCATCTGCCGATACTCACTAAGCCAAATAACATACTGACTGGGTGACAACATCATGCGCAGCAGCGTTTTTCAATCCTCAGGGATTAGGGAGTACTCAGTACCCATCCCTTCAATGAGACCACGCACAAAGGTGCTAGTCAGGCCAAATTCACGAATTGCTTTCTTTACCTCTCTAACCACCGAGTATGGCAAAGTGGTCCAGGTGCCCACGGGGTTGCCCTGGTCATCATTCTGCCAGGTCACCGGGCAAACGGAGACCAGATCAGCCAGCTCCTCCGCTGTAAGAGCTGATCGAGCTTTCGCTGCGTGAACCATTTGTTGCACCAGCGAAAGCTTCTGAGCAGATGCAGATGACCCTCCGGGGGGCCCCACGGGGGGAGGGTGATCATACACCGGCTCCGGTGGGGAAGGCCAGGGAGGCGGTGGTAATAGAGGCACTGGGGGCGAAGCAGGGGGAGGGATGGCTGCAGGAGCGGACGAGGGTGGCGGGATCGGCAGCCCCTCTGTTGGTGCTGGAGAGGGCCTTTCTGAGGCGACACGCTGTGTCGCATCGCCGGGGGGGGGGCGGGGGGGATGGCTGCAGGAGCGGACGGGCGTGGCGAGATCACCAGCCTCGCGAGGGAGGGCCTGTCAGAGGCGACACGCTTTACCACGTCGCGGCAGAGGTGCCAGGCATGTAAAGCCTGCACGGGCGCCCGAGGCTCTTCGTATAATGTCTGGCCCAATCGCTCCCAGTCCGCTAGCTTAAGGCTTCCGGCTTCAGGATACCACGGGCACTTGGCACGCACCTCCTGTAGCAGGAGAGTAAGTGCTCGAGCCGGGCAGTCATGCTGAACCTTACGCAGCAAATACTGCAACTCATTGCGGTGTTGCACTTGCAAAGCAGAGAGGGAGCTTGTCAAGGTTCCTCCCCCACTCTGAACTCTAGGGTACAGATGTGGGGACCTGCATGAAAAACCTCCTAAGCTTATCTTTACCAGCTTAGGTCAAAACTTCCCCAAGGTACAAAATATTACCCCCGTTATCCTTGGACTGGCCGCTACCACCACCAAACTAATACTGGTTACTGGGGAAGAGCTGTTTGGACGCGTCCTTCCCCCCAAAATACTTCCCAAAACCTTGCACCCCACTTCCTGGACAAGGTTTGGTAAAAAGCCTCACCAATTTGCCTAGGTGACTACAGACCCAGACCCTTGGATCTTAAGAACAATGAACAATCCTCCCAACACTTGCACTCCCCCTTTCCTGGGAAATGTTGGATAAAAAGCCTCACCAATTTGCCTAGGTGACTACAGACCCAGACCCCTGGATCTTAAGAACAATGAACAATCCTCCCAACACTTGCACCCCCCCTTTCCTGGGAAATGTTGGATAAAAAGCCTCACCAATTTGCATAGGTGACCACAGACCCAAACCCTTGGATCTGAGAACAATGAAAAAGCATTCAGTGTTTTACAAGAAGACTTTTAATAAAAAATAGAAGTAAATAGAAATAAAGAAATCCCCCCTGTAAAATCAGGATGGTAGATATCTTACAGGGTAATTAGATTCAAAAACATAGATAACCCCTCTAGGCAAAACCCTAAGTTACAAAAAAGATACACAGACAGAAATAGTTATTCTATTCAGCACAATTCTTTTCTCAGCCATTTAAAGAAATCATAATCTAACACATACCTAGCTAGATCACTTACTAAAAGTTCTAAGACTCCATTCCTGTTCTGTCCCCGGCCAAGACGACTACAGACAGACAGACCCTTTGTTTCTCTCCCTCCTCCCAGCTTTTGAAAGTATCTTGTCTCCTCATTGGTCATTTTGGTCAGGTGCCAGCGAGGTTACCTTTAGCTTCTTAACCCTTTACAGGTGAGAGGAGCTTTCCCCTGGCCAGGAGGGATTTCAAAGGGGTTTACCCTTCCCTTTATATTTATGACAGAGCTTCCCATACTTACCACAATGAAAAATACTCACTGGGATCCACGAAGCGGATGAGTGACGTGTCTGAAACCCTTGCCGGGCGAGGTGAGTGCTGAGGGCCCCACGTTTGGGTGCCAGTTGTTGCGGTTCAGTGATGAGACAGAACACAGCTTTATCCAAGCAAGCAGGCTGGTCAGCGGAGATGGGCTGTTCTGCCCCCCCGCCTTCCACCTTCTCCTTTTATTATATTTCTCCCCCTAAGCATTACACACTGCTACCCAAAGGAATGTATGACGTTGATTCATATACCTAGTTACCATCCTTTATCTACTACAATCCTGGTTCTCAGGCCTTGAGCCCAGGCTAAGAAAGCCTCCCACAGTTGCTGTCCAAACAATCAAGTTCTCATGGTTCATATCTAGCCCTTGTCCTTGGATAGAGCAATGTGTGCATTGCTTCTAGGAAACAGTCAGGGTGTGCCCTGCCTGCTTCCAGG
Source organism: Lepidochelys olivacea (assembly GCF_965140295.1). NCBI lineage: Eukaryota > Metazoa > Chordata > Testudines > Cheloniidae > Lepidochelys > Lepidochelys olivacea. The sequence goes on along the minus strand of NC_140412.1, from coordinate 145,982,280 downwards.
TGGAATAGCTAAACATGACCCCTTCAATGGGTGGCTTTTCCTTAGAGAGCAACATAATGGCAGGCATCATTAAAATAAAAATCCATAAACACAAATGAGAATTTGAGTGGGTGAATTTTTACACTATATTCTAACAGCTTTGATCAACAGTACTGATTGGATAAGAGTTACTATATTATGGGGAGAGGGCATTGCAGGCCTTGTACATGAGACCTTAAGGTTCAAAAATACTACAAATATTTCACCCGTCTTCCACTTAAAGCAAATGCTTAATTCCCAAATGCAGACAAGCAAATATGAACTGACTGGATGCCAATATTAAAACAGCATGAAATCCAATTCACCCTAAAAGAAAGAATTAGAGAGAGTCAGGAATTTATTTGGAACTTGTTGGCATACAAACCTCTCTCTCAAGGGAAAGCTCTGCTAAGTCATTTTTCAGTTTATAAAGCTGCCCAAAAGTAGCATAGTCAATTTCAAGTTGATTTGATCAAACAATAGAGGAAAGAATCCTAACTTTCATTTAAAATATATTTAGCAGGCTTTTCATTTCCAAAATGGACTCATCTTTAACAAATGAAATATGAGTTTGAAGAATAGTTTTCTTAACCTTTTTTCATAGATTCTTAATTGAAAAGTTTACTACATGAGACTATTAAAAAAATGAACAAAAAACCCACACTTGAGTACCTTTCCCAGACCTGAAGAGCAGCTCTGTGTAGCTCAAAAGCTTGTCTGTCTCACCAACAGAATTTGGTCCAATAAAAGGCATTACCTCACCCGCTTTGTTTTTTCTTTTCTTTAACACGCCAGAAGATAGGACATTCTTCTTTATGAAATTATACAAAACTGAAATAGAGACCATTTGTCTGATATTGTTGTTGAGATTACGGATCAGCAAGTCATAGCTGTGGGGTATCACTGAATTGGTGAAAGTGGTTCTGAGCCATTTAGTACTTTGTGTATCAAACCCAACACTTTAAATTCCACCCATAATTACTCATAGGGCAACTGATACAGATTATGGAACACTGGTGTCATGTGCTCCTGCTAGGAAGCCCTACTTACCTAGGGTTGCCTTCTGTGGCAGCTTGTTTCCAGGCACACTTAAGGTATAGTGCCCAGGTAGAGTGCAATGCAGCAGTCTAGTCTTGAAGTGACAGAGGCATGGATTACAAAAGCATGGTGGGCATCAGGAAGAGATGGCTGCAGTTTCCCAGAAGCGGGTTCTAGCTCACGAAAGCTTATGCCCAAATAAATTAGTTAGTCTCTAAGGTGCCACAAGGACTGCTTGTTGTTTTTGCTGATACAGACTAACACGGCTACCACTCTGAAACCTATGACCAATAGTGTTCCTGGACATTGCTACTGTACGCTCAGCCAACAAGAGCTGGAAATGTTACATAGACATTTACTGGCTCTCAAACTTGGGAAACTGCCTTTCCATCTAGGACTTTTGCACATACTGATCACTCAATGTACAAATATATATGTTCTGTATTTCCTATTCAGTGGGGTTGTCTCTTGTTTACAACTTTGAATATACTCAATAACAAGAGTAATTTTTCTGGTAACTGTACTATGGTACATTGGCCCAATGTTTTATACTTTTACAATAAACTATTTAGCATCATTTACTATAGAGTAAAATTACTTCTCTTGTAATTATGTTTCTCTGAAAACCTCATGCTTTTTGCATGAAAACCTATTGATCTTCTTTCAAAAATGATCCTATCAAGATAGACTCAGACAGGATTTACAAATTAAATAAACAATTCATATTTGAAAATCCATCTCTACACACCAGGTGTTGGAATTTACTGGTGCATAGTCCATCGATGGCAACAGACATACCACATTATCAATGAAATGGAGTTAAATGGGAAGAACAAGACAGACTCTTAGGGAAAGATTTTTTTTTATTTAAAAAATAACAGAGGAACTTCTGTAAAAAGAATACCTCGTGCCAACATTTCAACTTCCCCCAAGAAACTGAAACAGTTTTAAAAGTGTATTTACATACTGAAGACAAATGTCTAGATTACATATCATGAAAGTAATGCCAAAATGACAGACAGTGAAAACTCAAGCTTTCACACTACTAAGGTCAGTAATGTCTCTATTTTCAGCATTTTCACTGGAAGGCTGGACATTTTCCATTTTATTCTCTGGTTCTATAACACTGCTTTCCATAAGCTCATGATTAGGTTCTTCGTCCACTTCTGCCTCCATTTTTGTGGCTAATTCATTGTGTTCTATATCCATCTCTTCCTCCATGTGCTTTGTGTTGTCCTGATCTCCTTCCTCTGTTTTACTTTCAAAATCCTCCTCTTTCCTCTTTGCTTTAAACACTTCAACTCCCATCATCCTCAGGTAATGAAGTCTCTCATTCTTGGGCACAAAGGCACGAAGTGAGGTCTTTCCATGCCAGCCACACAGAACAATAGGGCACTGAAGAGTATCAGGTTTGCTATTAAAAAATTAGTGTTTGGTAAAGATTGAGTAAATTAATCTTGACAATTCATTTCTACAGAAATATTTTAATTTAATAGCTATACACATGATTTCAATAGAGCAAGGCAACAGTATTATGCAACTCTAACAGCAACTTTACTTTTAATGCAATACCTAATCCAGCACTGTTTAAACACTGATAAGGACAAGTCAATATTACAGATTGGGAGAGGCACATACAGGTAAGTAGAGCAGTGACTATGTAAACTCATATTTCATATATTCACGGAGTTTAAGGCCAAAAGGCACTATTTGATCAGTCTATTCTCCTATTTCTCACAGGCAATTACATTTCACCTAATTACCCTGTACTGAGCCTAAAGCATGGAGTTGGAGAATCTCTCACTAACCATTGGAACAAACTACCAAGGAATATCACCTTCATTGTTTAAAAAAAAAAAAAAAGCTTTATTTCTAATTTTCATTTGTCTGGCTTCAGCTTCCGAAAACAGGTTCTTGTTACATCCTTCTCCCCTAGGTTTAAAAGCCCTGAGAACCCAGTATTCTCTCCCCACGAAGGTACTTATGCACTGCAATCAAGTGACCTCTCAATCTTCTTTTTGATAACCGAAACAGATTGAATTCTGCAAAGCATTTTCTTCAGCCCTTGAATAATTTTTTGTGGCTATTTTCTGCACCCTTTCCAATTTTTCAACATACTTTTCCATTTCCTTACACAGTAGCAAGGAAGGGAAGAACTTTTAAATCCCAGGATTCTTTCCATATATGGAAAAGACTGAGAGAATCCATTGATCAAAATTCAACCAGATATATAGAAGTTTGAAAAAAAATATACTCATCCAACTTGCCATTGACAAACAATGTTTTCCTACTAAGCCATCCATGTCTGCATCATTTACCCTTTTCTTTAAAATAAAACTGTCTGGTCCTTACACTTTCAGAGGTAATTTTCTCAATGTGAACTAAATGTAAGCTGTTACCTTCCTGAGTCAACTGACAACTCCAATACTTCTGCTACTGCTCTACATTTTAGGAAGTAAAGACAGACAAGACAATAGTCATTTTCACTTTTTCTATTCCAAACTCTGCAGGCAGCAGTGAAACTGGTAAAGAACCACGTCAATTTCACTGTAGAGCTGTGCTCCGCAAAGCTATTAGCAGCAACAGAGGTAAGTATTGGAAGGAGAAGCCAAAAAACCCCAAGACCGTAAGGAGGAATAGAGACTGTGTGTTGGATATGTCTCCCCTGCCTGGTATTGCTCGACCTTACTGGTGGGCTTCCATTCATATTTTTCTTCATCTACTGGAGGCTAGTTGGCTTAGTCTTTGAGTTAACAAGTATTTCAAGCCTTGTATTTACATTCAGAGCTCTGACAATAGTGAAGGTGAAGTGCAAAGCCTGCTTAACCTCTAATCTGCCATAACTTTTTAGAAAAGCAAGTTTACAAAAATGGCCTCCACAACTGCACCCATTTAGAATTCTAACTGCCCAATCACATTTACAAATCACTTTGGCATGTAAATTAGAAGCATCAAGCTGCACCTGCAATGCTGAAGGACAAGTTCAGGACCAAACAAAAATAGGGGCCGTAACATCCATGACTAAAAGATAATTTTAAAAGAACAACATTTCTTGACCAAATTTAAGGAGAATCAACATTAACTTTTTTTTTTTTTTTTTAAATGTAAGAAGTGCTAATGCCACAGTTATGAACAATTTTCATGCTCCAGCACGGCCTATGATGGAGTGAAATACCACTTGGCTGTTGCTAGGCATAACCACTAAACTAACTGAAGCCTATTTTTCTAATCAGCAAATACAGTGACAATTAATTCACAGCAAATATTTTCATTTCAAAAGATGTTCAAATGCTTTAAACTGACACTGAAATTCAAGATAAAGACCCACTGTAATGAGTTACGTGCTTGTTTCTATATTCACATGTATTTATCTTACACATTTTTTGAGGGGGGATAAGTGAAAAAAAATGTATTAGTAAAGCATCTATTTACCTGGGATCTGGTTCATACTTCAGGACAATGCTCCCCATAGCTAGAAAAGAAAGATTAGATAAAATTTACTTGGAAACATAAAAAATACTTGTGATTCCAAAATGTTGTAACAGCCTTATCACTATAGCATGAAAGAACTAAAATCAAACTTCTGTCTGAATTTTTACAAGTAATACTTAAGACTACTATAGCTGAAAGAGTTTAAACAAAAAGAAATTTTCTTTTGCTTTACTGTGTACATTTGACAGAACTATGCCTATAGTAATTTTTCTGTTTCTCCTGTATAGTCAGTGACCTGTTTGTAAGGGTTCTTCACATAATAGGGAGAGGAAAAAAAGTTTAGAGTGGGTGTCTTTTCCTACCTGTTTAGATAAAATATTAGTATATTTAATCTAGAGATGGCCAATGCCATCCTTAAAACATACAATGAATAAAGACACCTGCAGGGATTAGGAACAGCTTCAACTAAAGTACATTCAGGAACAAAAATAGGCAGAGTTAAGAAATGTGGCTAGTCAGAAGTTCTTGCTGAATTTATGCTTTGTGGGAATCCCAGACCTGGTGACTCCTCTGGTTCCATGAAGGTCATGTTCTTTGCAAGAGTCCAGGCTCTCTGGGTCCTGCAGGATTTACAGACCTTAGTCTACTAAGATTCCAGGGTTGGGGCCAGATGGAGCCACAGCCTCTGGAAAGGCTCTTGTCTCCAGCAACATTAGAATGTCTATATTAACTGTTGCACTATAGATGCTAGAAGTCATGGTGAAGACTAATATATTAAAGTAACTGGATGTTGGATTTTCCATTCATTTGAATGGATAACTCATTGCAAAGAGTTTGAAAGTTTTACAGATGCAAAATAGTGATCTATATTGCCATAATAAAAAAAGAAAGCTTACCCAAGTCTTTGATCCGTTTGTGTGTTTCACTGGTAAATTTACTTAAGAATGGATTCTCTTGAGTTAACAGCACTTTAACATCTTCTATGCACACATTTATAATCCTTGCATTAATGAATGGGTACAGTGTATATATTCCCTGGTGGTAAAAAAACACAATTAGTTTTAAAATGCAATCTCTGCTTGTGATGCTATATAAAAGATGGGTAGCTATTTATCATATTATAATTATATAACTGCAATAAATCTTATGCAAGTCATCTAAAGTATCATTAGAAAAGTTATGATTTGCTAAATCTGATAATCCTGTTTATTTGCATGTGTCATCTTTGTATCTGAAGTTATGAATATCAGCTATATAGTTGTATCTCAAAACTTGTGCTTTGTGTTCCTAGGTGACACCCCCAGACAAATTTGCATCAGCACTGACCATCTCTGCACTATGGCCCATCCATGAGGTAACAGGCCACTGAAGGGACTTAATTCGCCCTGCAGTTCTTCTCCAGGATGCCTCAGACAGCCTGGAGCCACTGATGACCTATGATTCAACAGAGCATGTAAGGAGATGTAGTAAAGGCATGTGACCCTGGACTCCATTTCGGCTAATAAATTTCCATGTACCTATGTTGTGAACTATAAACTGCAGCTATGACATCACTGCATCATCTTCATTCCTGCTTCATTCCTCTGAATTGTAACTTTCTATGGAAGCTTTGAACAAAGGACTGAATGACCCTGAAGCTTTTGGGTGTGATCCAGAAAATAACTTTTGCAAGCCACCAGAATTATCATCTCTGCTATGAACCTGATTTACATCTCTATAGTCACTTGTAATGTATAGGATTCCTTTGACCATTTAACAAATCTCTCTTTTTTTTTTAAATAATAAAACCTTTAGACTAAAGGGATTAGCTTCAGTGTGATATCTGGGTAAGGTCTAAGTATATATAATTGGGGAAGTGGCCAATCCTTTGGGATAGGAAGAAGAACTTCATATGTGATGAATCTGGTTTTCAGTAACCTCCCATCAAAGCCCAGGTGTCTGGGTGGTGATATGGGCTGGTTGCCTAAGGGGACTGGGTTGTTAGCTTCTTGTTAACCAGTGTGGTGCTACAGAAGCTCATTTTGTTGCTGGTTTGGTGAAACTAATGTTAGAATAACCACCAGTTTGGGGGGTGTCTGTCCTATTTTTATCAGTCTGTCCTGAGTTTGGCATTCTCATCTGTATACCATACCAGCCATGCTCACACTGCTTTCTGATAGAAGATCAAATTAAAGAAAAGCTCTGAATGAACAGTAACATCAGAATGCAATCCATTTGTTTAATGAAGTTTAAAACGCTAAGTTTGGAGGCTGCATTTCATAATATGCAACATTCATATTGACGATACAGCAGGCACTATGGGAAATATGAACAGAAATCCCATGATATGAAAGCAAAGTGCTTTGCAATTACCTCTTGTGCTAGTCTGAAGGCACAGCCAAACTGTTCACCATCACTGTTGCGAGACCAGACTTTTATCCCAGTGTTAATAACCTGTCAGTCAAAGTAAAAAAGTATCAATAAAGTTTTTAAGGAAAACCAAGTTTAAGAGTTACATAACTCATCTTGAAACTGCTTAACTAGCAGTCACAGGGAAGAGTAACTCTGCCATACAGAGGTCTTCATTTCTGCTGGAGATTAAATTAAACTCAAAAGTCAGAATCAAAATTTAGACCAGCTTACATTATTAGTGCTGTTCAAGTTATAGTGCTTTGGAAGAAAAGGATGAATAAAAGTTCCCAACTCTGAAGATACAGTTATACATCTTGGGGCATCCTCTTGTTAACCACTTCCTTGTTGAAAATTGATCACTTATTCCTATGGGGAGAAGAGGTGGTCTTGCAATTAAGGCACTGAAATGCTTCTAAGAAATGGGTTCAGTTCCCAGCTCTGTTTAGGACTTCCTGTGTGACCTTGGAAAAGTCACTTAAGGCCAAGATTAAAAACATATATTCTGTGGCAAGGCACCTCCTTTGTTTTGCCAGACTTAGCACTTCCCTCTCTGGCAATGGCGGGCCTGAGGTAAATAAGTCCCACTCTGGGCAGTGTTTGCCTCCCCCACTTCTGTGCTCCTTTAGCGGTGTTTCCAGGATAGGCCCCATGGTTGGCCTAATGGGTGATCCTTCATCAAAGAAAAAGGGAACAGTCTCTTAAATCCCAAAACAAAAGGGAATACCTTTCCTTGCCTCCTCGCTGGGGCACAGTGTCATCCTGTTGCTTCCCCTGAGGTGCCAGTCCTTTCCCTAGCAGGCACTCAGGTTTGGCTGTTCCCCTATGGGAAGGAGCACAGCCTCTCAGCCTGGAAAAGCTTGTTTCCCAGCTGCCATTAGCCTGGCAGTAGCTTCTCTCTCTTCTCTCGCCCCCGCCTCCTTCTGCCTAGAGGAGGGGCTTTTAAAGGCCTCAGGCAGCCCTTAATTGGATTCAGGTGTCCCTAATTGACCTGAGGTAACCCCTTCTATATATATATATATATACACACACATACATACATACACACATACACACGTATGTGTTTTTAATCTTGGCTTTAAGTGACTTTTCCGTATATGTGTGTGCGTGTATTTTTATTTTATTTATATATATTATATATAAAATTATAAATAATTTTCTATATAATAAAAAATGCACACACACGTACACATTTAATGTTAAGATCCTAAATCTATTTTAAGCACCCATGCTTAGCAGTGTAACCCATAAAAAAACAAAAAAAACTTGCCATGAATCTTTCGGTTCCCATCTGTACAATGAGACTATTTCCCTATCTCACAGGTGTGTTGCAAGGATAAGCCTTTAATGTTTGTGAGATGCCCAGATACTTCTCTGATGAAGGCCATATACATTCCTTTATTTGGGAGGCTATGGAATCTGAACACTTTCACACATGATCCAGAGGGCTATAATGTATTTCCACTATAGGTCCGTCCGGAAAATAAGAACTCCACTTCACAAAAAAATTTGAGGTTTTAACATTTCTGCTCTGATGTGAACAAAACTTTTAATATTTTTAGTGAAAAAAGCCACACTGCAGAATAGCCAAGAGGCAATGATCCAGGCACTCGCTCGGCATGTGGGAGACTCATATTCGAGTCCCTGATGTGAATATGGGAAGAAAGGTAAGCAGCAGGATATGGACCCTGGACTTCAGGAAAGCAGACTTCGACTCCCTCAGGGAACGGATGGCCAGGATCCCCTGGGGGACTAACTTGAAGGGGAAAGGAGTCCAGGAGAGCTGGCTGTATTTCAAGGAATCCCTGTTGAGGTTACAGGGACAAACCATCCCGATGAGTCGAAAGAATAGTAAATATGGCAGGCGACCAGCTTGGCTTAATGGTGAAATCCTAGCGGATCTTAAACATAAAAAAGAAGCTTACAAGAAGTGTAAGGTTGGACATATGACCACGGAAGAGTATAAAAATATTGCTCGGGCATGTAGGAACGGTATCAGGAGGACCAAATCGCACCTGGAGCTGCAGCTAGCCAGAGATGTCAAGAGTAACAAGAAGGGTTTCTTCAGGTATGTTGGCAACAAGAAGAAAGCCAAGGAATGTTTGGGCCCCTTACTGAATGAGGGAGGCAACCTAGTGACAGAGGATGTGGAAAAAGCTAATGTACTCAATGCTTTTTTTGCCTCTGTCTTCACGAACAAGGTCAGCTCCCAGACTGCTGCGCTGGGCATCACAAAATGGGGAAGAGATGGCCAGCCCTCTGTGGAGATAGAGGTGGTTAGGGACTATTTAGAAAAGCTGGACGTGCACAAGTCCATGGGGCCGGACGAGTTGCATCCGAGAGTGCTGAAGGAATTGGCGGCTGTGATTGCAGAGCCACTGGCCATTATCTTTGAAAACTCGTGGCGAACCGGGGAAGTCCCGGATGACTGGAAAAAGGCTAATGTAGTGCCAATCTTTAAAAAAGGGAAGAAGGAGGATCCTGGGAACTACAGGCCAGTCAGCCTCTCCTCAGTCCCTGGAAATATCATGGAGCAGGTCCTCAAAGAATCAATCCTGAAGCACTTGCATGAGAGGAAAGTGATCAGGAACAGCCAGCATGGATTCACCAAGGGAAGGTCATGCCTGACTAATCTAATCGCCTTTTATGATGAGATTACTGGTTCTGTGGATGAAGGGAAAGCAGTGGATGTATTGTTTCTTGACTTTAGCAAAGCTTTTGACACGGTCTCCCACAGTATTCTTGTCAGCAAGTTAAGGAAGTATGGGCTGGATGAATGCACTATGAGGTGGATAGAAAGCTGGCTAGATTGTCGGGCTCAACGGGTAGTGATCAATGGCTCCATGTCTAGTTGGCAGCCGGTATCAAGTGGAGTGCCCCAAGGGTCGGTCCTGGGGCCGGTTTTGTTCAATATCTTCATAAATGATCTGGAGGATGGTGTGGATTGCACTCTCAGCAAATTTGCAGATGATACTAAACTGGGAGGAGTGGTAGATACGCTGGAGGGTAGGGATAGGATACAGAAGGACCTAGACAAATTGGAGGATTGGGCCAAAAGAAATCTGATGAGGTTCAATAAGGATATGTGTAGGGTCCTGCACTTAGGACGGAAGAACCCAATGCACAGCTACAGACTAGGGACCGAATGGCTAGGCAGCAGTTCTGCGGAAAAGGACCTAGGGGTGACAGTGGACGAGAACCTGGATATGAGTCAGCAGTGTGCCCTTGTTGCCAAGAAGGCCAATGGCATTTTGGGATGTATAAGTAGGGGCATAGCGAGCAGATGGAGGGACGTGATCGTTCCCCTCTATTCGACATTGGTGAGGCCTCATCTGGAGTACTGTGTCCAGTTTTGGGCCCCACACTTCAAGAAGGATGTGGATAAATTGGAGAGAGTCCAGCGAAGGACAACAAAAATGATTAGGGGTCTGGAGCACATGAGTTATGAGGAGAGGCTGAGGGAGCTGGGATTGTTTAGCCTGCAGAAGAGAAGAATGAGGGGGGATTTGATAGCTGCTTTCAACTACCTGAAAGGGGGTTCCAAAGAGGATGGCTCTAGACTGTTCTCAATGGTAGCAGATGACAGAACGAGGAGTAATGGTCTCAAGTTGCAGTGGGGGAGGTTTAGATTGGATATTAGGAAAAACTTTTTCACCAAGAGGGTGGTGAAACACTGGAATGCGTTACCTAGGGAGGTGGTAGAATCTCCTTCCTTAGAGGTTTTTAAGGTCAGGCTTGACAAAGCCCTGGCTGGGATGATTTAACTGGGAATTGGTCCTGCTTCGAGCAGGGGGTTGGACTAGATGACCTTCTGGGGTCCTTTCCAACCCTGATATTCTATGATTCTATGAATCAGACCCTAACAACTATTCTGAGAGTAGCCACTACATTTCCACAAAAAAGGGAAGTTATTTACTTGTTCAATAACTGGAGTTCTTCGAGATGTGTCATCTATGTGTGTTCCACGTCTGCTGAGCAAGCACTCCATGCACTGGAGATCATAACACTTTAGCCTGCAGTGTCTCCACTCCTTGCACAGCCTCAAGACTTTCACCACTTTGAGTATATAAAGCAGGGTGGAAAAACAAACTGACCCTCTGTTCCTTTACCACTACCCACTCCAACATATTAGACTCAGCAGAAGCTGGGAAAGGAGAATGTTTTGTGGAACACAAAGACAACACACCTCAAAGCACTCCAGTTACTGAACAATTAACTTCCTTTCTTCTTTGCATGCTTTTCTATGCGTGTTCCATATCTGGAGACTGTCAAGCAGTATAATCTTAAAAGGTGGAGGGTACATTAAAATAGGAATTTTAATACAGCCCTGCCAAATTGAGAATGTGCACATGATACTTCCACAATAGAGTAATGTTTTGTGAAGGTACGTACATCACTCCTGGTAGAAGCCCTACAAATATCAACTATAGGAACACCTCTAAATGAGGCTGCAGAGGCTGCCTGTGCCCTGATTGAATGGGCCCTAACGTTCCCAGGGAGCTGTAAACTGGCCATCTTGTAACTCTATATAACCCAACACCCATCTAGAAATTCTTTGGGTTGAAACTGCCTGACCCTTAGTTGTTGTAGCCATATTGGTCGCACAGTATTCAAAACAGAAGGACCCTTATCAGCAATAGAAACAAACAGCCTAAGGGATGTCCTAAATGATTCTGTAATATCCAACTGAAAGTATGGTTTTGGGAAAGAACAGTGATAAACGTATAGATTGTCATTTAAAATCGATCAAACTGCACCTTAGGAAAATTTAGGTTGTAGTCTGGGAATCAACTTCTCTTTGGGAAAAATTGTGTATGGCAGCCCTGCCATAAGTGCTTGCAACTTGCTCACCCACAGTGCTGATGTAATGGTCATAAGGAAAGTTGTCTTCATGGACAAATGCAGCAAGGTACTGGAGTTCAGCGGCTCAAAAGGATGACCCATGAGCCCTGTAAGAACAGCCTTAAGATCCCATGAAGGAGAAAGCTGCCACACAACTGAAAAATTCTTACAACTTCTTTCAAAAATATTTTCACTGAAAGATGAGAAGAAAACACAGGATAATCCTGAACTGAAGGATAAGCTAAAATAGCAGCCTAATGGACACGCAGATAACTAACTGAAAACTTCAAGTTTTTCAAAGATAAAAAGGTAATTAAGATTATCAACAGTCATCATGTCCATTGGAGAAAGATTGCTTTGTGTCAACCAAATAGAAAAATGTTTCCATTTTGCTGTGTAAATACTCATAGAAGTTTTCCTACTTTCAATCAATACCTTTTGAATATCAACAGAACAAGTTTTCTCCAAATCTGTCAGCCAGATTCTTTCCATGCAGAGAGCTCAAAGATGCCACAAGTCAGTGAAAAGTGGCCCTATTGTTCTGGCTGACTAAGTCAGCACACAGAGGAAGAGGAAGCAACTGTTTCCTGAGTTCCGCAAACCAATGCTGTCTGTGCCACACTGGAGCTACCAGAATAACCAGGAATCCATTTTGTTTGATTTTCCTCAACACAAGGAATTAAGGGAACAGGGGTAAGCATAAAGGAGACCCTGAGTCCATGGAATCAGAAACACATCCTCTAAAAAACTCAGGTTCTGTTTCCACTTTGAGCAGAAAGACATGCATTTCTTGTGGTTGGTGGGAATAAATCTATTTGAGGTATGCCCCATTGACCAAATACAGACTTAACGACAGAGTCCTTTACAGTCCTTTTGCGGTTCATCAAAAAATTCCTGCTTAGACAGTCTACTAATAAATTGTGAAGAGATGCCAGATGAACAGCAGATATTGTTAAGTTATGCCAAGTAATACATAAGTTCCATAAAAGGACTGCTTCCCTGGCTCTGCCCTACTTATTCACGTGAAACACTGTTGCAGTATTGTCAATCAAATTTCAGTATGTTGATGTAGAACATGAGAGAGAAAGAATCTGCATGCAAGCTGTATTGACCGGAGATCCAGAATGTTAATAGGATGTCAGGTAATGCAATGAGACCATTGATCCTGAATTGAGAGATCTCTAAAATAACTCTAAAAATGCATCTGTGACAATCAACTTGCAAGAAGTGATGGGGAGAAAGGAATGCCCTTGCAAACTTGTTGCTGATCCTTCCCCAACTGAGGGAAGCTTCACATACATACTCTGAGCCAATAAAGGGGTTTTAGCCACTCCTGAAGACTCAACCTTACAAATGGACTTACCAGAGTACATGAGACCATATGACCCAACAGGCAAAAAGGCATGTTCTGTCTGAGGGTTGTTCTGTAGCTGATTGATCAGTTCCAACATGTTGTTGAACCTGGTCTGAGATAGAAACACCTTTGCAACTGTGCAATCTATGAGTGTCCTAATAAATTCAATTCTTTTAAACAGTCAAGAGAGACAGGCACTTGTTTACTCTCATGTAGTAAATGCTATCAAGGAGAAGAAACCTGAACTAACCATTGATTACAGGTAAACCAAGATATTCCTTCAACTTAAATGCACTACAACTACAGCCAGGGACTTCATGGCCATCAGCAAGCCAAAAGGCAGCTCCCTGCATTAGTAATGCATACTGCCCACTACAAAACACAGGTATGTCCAATGTGTTAGGTGAATCAAGAGCTGCAAACCAATCAGGAGGTTCCAGGATGGGCAGAAAGGAAGAGAGGTCTACCATCTGAAACTTGAATTGATGCATAAAGGATTTTAGATTTCTCAAGTCTAATCTCAAACACATGCCTCCCGATTTCTTGGGAATCGGAAGATATTGGGCATAGAAGCCTTTCGCCCAATGCTGAACAGGGGACTTCCTTGACAGGCCCTAGAGTCAGAAGCAACTGAACCCCTTGCTAAAGCAGACTCTTCAGGGACCCCTCCCAGGAGAGGGACAAGGAAGGAGGTTGTGGCTACTGGATAGACTAACTTTTTTGAATTATTTCCAGCACCAAAAATGGGAAATATTCAAACTCAGCTGAAGGAACCCAATGCCATTTTTTCACCTTTCTACAAGTTGCAGGTAGTGATGCTGGTGTCTACCATTGTAACTGTGACAGTTCTAAAACAATCTTGTTTATGGGCAAAGCAAGCCCCTCAGATTAGGACATACATAAAATGTCCAATAATTTATATCCCTTATCTTAGACAGTCTGAATTGGCATTCCAAGTATCGTTGCCATTTACCAAAGTTTGATTTATAATCCTGGTAAAGCTGAAGGTGATGAATCAGCTTTATCTGGTAATGAAGGGGATGTGTATGTGAGGATAATATCAATAGCATTATGCTAAGTAACATCCTTACTAAAAAGCCAAGGGAGCTAAAAAGCAGAGACCCCAAACTGCTGACACAACTGCTGATACTGAAACACAGACAGGCGAAGGCGACCTGTCTCTGGAAGCAGATGTTGAAGAGTGTCCGGTGATGTGTAGATAGGACTACAGGGGCCAAGAAGCTCAAGAGCTTTGACCACATAGATGAAAAAAATGTGGCTGGGGGTTGGATATCAGGCAGAGGGAACTGGCTTAATTTACTTTAGTTTGCCTTTAATGCTAGTCTGCATCCCCACTTTATATGGCTCATATCATGGCAACCTTGATGAAGGTGAGGCATCCTCACAATCAGAAGAGGCTTAGGTAATAGTGACCCTCTGAGGTTCAGGCCATGGCAGGAACACTTTTAGCTGACAACTGTTCCAGACTGGGAAGCTCCTATCTCCCTTCAGAGACTGAACTAGGCTACATTGATTTTTCTATCAGAGGAAGTTTTAGCTTGTTTTCTTTGAATTTAGCAGACCTTTTCATAAGCGACTTACGATCCTAACAAGTCCATTAGCCAGGCAGTAAAAACAATTAGAGCACTGTCATTAAGGGGCACAGCAGCCTCACATGACAAACACAATTTAAAACCTGCGGAATTTTGAGCAGACATGAGGAAATTTCCCTACTGAGAAAAACAAAACAAAAAACCCCAAACAAACTAAAAACCTATCAGATCAATTACAATATACCCTAACTACCAATAACTAACTATTTACAGGTAAACGAATATGAGTGGACAAGATGCGACACTATCAACTGGTTCTGACTAACAGTCAAGGACAGTGAAAGGAAATGAGGGTTGGTTGGTTGCTCTGCCCTCTTTTATCCCCTCAAGTAGGGTTGCCAACTGTCTAATCACAAAACCCAAACGCTCTTGCCCCGCCCCTTCCCAAGGCCCCGCCCTACTCACTTCATCCCTCCTCACTCTCCCCAACCCTCACTCACTTTCACTGGGCAGGGGGTTGGGGTGCAGGCTCTGGACTGGGGCCAAGGGGTTCAGAGTGTGGGAGGGGGCTCCAGGCTGAGCCTGAGGCAGGGGGGTGGGGCGCAGGAGGGCATGAAAGCTCTGGGAGGGAGTTTGGGTGCTGGAGGGGGCTATGTGCTGGGATGCCGTCTCCAGGAGGGGGCTGGGGTGCGAAGGGAGTGAGGGGTGTGGGCTTCAGCCAGGTGGAGCAGCGGAGCTAAGACAGGCTCCCTGCCTGCCCTGGCCCCAGGCCACTCCTTGAAGAGACCAGCATGTCCCTGTGGCAGCAGTGGGGGCGGGGGGGGTAGAGGGGGTAGGAGGAGGAGGAGGAGGGGAAGGCTGGGGACTCTGCGCGTTGACCATGCCTACAGGCACCACCCCCGGAGCTCCCACTGGCTGCAGTTCCTGGCCAATGGGAGCTGTGGAGTTGGTGCTCGGGGTGGGGGCAGCGCGCGGAGATCTTCTACCCCCCCCCCAAGGGCCACAGGGACATGCTGGCTGCTTCCGGGAGTGGTGCAGGACCAGGGCATGCAGGGAGCCTGTCTGAGCCCAGCCGGACTTTCAGAGGCCTAAAGTTTCCCCATTTGGCTTCAGTAGCCTCCGGGAGATAGAGCCCCATCCGGGAGACTCCCGGTGAAACTGGGAGGGTTGGCAACCCTAAACCTCAAGGGAGAAGGGGTTTAGGCTTTGTAGGAAGCAGGTGTGAACAACAAACACTGCTGATCAAAGTGTTCCAATCTTCGGCACATAGAGCACATGTGTACCTGACGTGGAACACATATAGACAAGCACTCACTTGTTTGAGAAGTTCCCAGCCAGCTCTACTCCACTGTTACAAATCCCAGGTCATAAGAATAAAATGTATCTATACAAATTCTATTGTACGGTCCTCTCCACTTATTTTATTTTCATTATGCAGGGTGGCACCATCTCCATTTTAAAGAATTCCCTTCCCCCATCTTGTAAAAGTAGTATTCCTTCCAGTCTTGGAGGAGACTGGGTACCAAAAATTCAGACAGTCACTTCCTTGACAATAAGGTAAGAGGAAACAAAACACACCCATTCAGACTAAGTGAAGGTCCCAGCAGCAGATAGCTTCTGTAGACAGACATTAGGTTCTGGAGGGACAGACAAACAAGTATCCACACACTGAATGCCTGTGGGCCCCATGCTAAAAATCTAAAAATAAGAGTCATACCTTCATTCTCTCACTGTTGTTCAGCAATACATTCCTTAGCTCCTTAGAAACCATGTATAGCTGCCTCTTCTTTCCTTCTTGAGTTCGAGTTAGTAAATTCATCTTGGGGAATGAAGGATCCAATGCATAAAACTTCCTGTGGTCATAATATTTATGTTTTGTTTGCCCAAGTTCAAGATTGAGTAAATGACAATTTATTGACTGACCTATTCCCCACAACACCCTCTCAAATCAGCCACTCTCAAATCAGCTTCAGAATACATGAGGTTAATCCAGGCGCTTCATAGAATCAAAGCATTTTAGAAAACTCACAGAGAAAAAATACATTTTAAAAATAAAGTTCAGTTGAAAATTTCCATGCTGAATGCCTTGCCTGCATTCCGAATATATTTCTAAATTTAACTCAATTTTCATTCCTACTTGGCTATTTCCATTTAAAAGGAAGAGTTATAGTTTTGAGTATGTTCACCTCATCTTAAAATTAAGGAAACTTGCTGTATGTATGAGCAATAATCCAGATTTTCCCCCTTACCCCCCCAAGAACTACAACTAGATCTAGTCCCCTGTGAAACTAATCTTGAATTACTTTGAAACCTTTATTACAGAATAAAAGGACAGAATTTCTCCTTACTGGATGGATGGAAACAATGGATCATCTTCAGAGAGGAACACAAACGGATCTTCTTTAAATCCAAACAGCTTCATTTTCTTAGATGGTGGTGGTCTAGAAGCAAATTCATGTAAATACTTAGTTAAACACTGCAGATTTACTCATTAGTCAGTGCTTGTTCTACAAATAGTAACAAACGTACAAAACCAGGCATTGACATTTTCCCATACTTTACCTGGCATTCCATACTATTCTACAATTTTAACCACTGAAAACTCACAGATGGAGATGGCAGAAAGGAAATATATGGCAGCTGGAAGATGAGCAGAGGCTTATTGAGGAGCAATTGTGAAGCACGCTGAGAAGTTTTCTCAGACACAAATGGGAAGGCAGGTGGGAGATAAGGTAAAGAGAAGAGGGTCAGGAACACAACAGCTCAACTCTTGAAAGTAGTACTGCCCTCCTAAGTAGGGAAGGGAGAAATAATGGACTCTGGAGGAGCCAGAAGAGGCAACTGTTTCCATACTGCTATGATAGGAGATTGATGTAAGAAGCAGTTAGTGCAGATAGGAGACTGATGTAGTGTGAGTGAAAATCAAGCATTGAAGTGTGTTAGATGTGATGTAAACCTCTGCTTGCACAGCTGGCACATTGAAATGAAGGGTTTAAAATACCCATAAAATGTTTTTGAAGGTATAAACAAAATCTATGATTCCATAAAACACAGATACCTTAATATAGACAATACAGAGTTGGGTGCTCTCATTTTTTACCTATCTATAATCAGTCTCATCTCTTTGCTATTGAAACCCTTTTCTCCTCCTCACTCTTTTATGCTTTCTTCCATGGTGCCTTCTATGCCTGAAAAAGGTTATACAGAAATCTCACAACATGAGGGCTTTGCAGCAGAGGATCAGGCGCCATCTTGCCTGCTGATATAGAACATAGAGGCCGTGTTGTCCACGAGGACCCTGACCACCCTGCCCTCCAGGCGCGAGCGGAAGGCCACGCACGCCAGCCGTACCGCCCTGAGCTCCTTGACATTTATGTGAAGCGTCAGATCCTGAGCCGACCACAGACCTTGGGTCTGAACGTTCCCCACGTGGATCCCCCAACCCAGGTCCAACGCATCGGACACCAGTTCCAACGACGGGGCCCTGTCCCTGAACAAGACCCCTTGGAGCATGTTGCTTGGGACGGAGCACCATCGAAGGGAGTCGATCACCGAGTGAGGTACAGTGAGGACTTTGTCCATCCTGTCCCTGGCCTGGGAGAACTCAGAGGCCAACCAGAGCTGGAGGGGCCTCATCCTGAGTCTGGCGTGATGGACCACGTACGTGCACACCGACACGTGCCCCAAGAGCTGGAGGCACATTCTGGCTGTTGTCACCGGGAACCTTGTGACTGTGTCGATTAGCCCCTTCAGGGTCTCAAACCTGTCTGGTGGGAGGGAGGCTCTGGCCGAAAAGGTGTCCAGGAGTGCCCAAATAAACTCTATGCATTGAACTGGGACTAACGTGGACTTAGTGTTGTTTACCAACATGCCCAAAGAAGTGCACGTGGACAGAAGCATCACATGATCCCTCACCTGCGACCCGGAGCTGCACTTGATCAGTCAATCGTCCAGATAGGGAAAGATCTGGAACCCCATCACCTGAGGTAGGCCGCTGCTACTGACATACATTTTGTAAACACCCTGGAGGCAGTGGACAGGCCAAACAGGAGTACCGTAAATTGGTAGTGATTCTGCCCCTCCACAAAATGGAAGAAGTGTCTGTGCCCCTCGAATATATGAATGTGGAAGTATGCGTCCTGCAGGTCGAGGGCAGCGTACCAGTCCTTGGGATCCAGGAAGGGGATAATGGAGGCCAGGGACACCATGCGGAACTTGAGCTTCACTTGAGGACACCATATTGGTTCAAACCTCGCAGGTCCAGGGCCTGATGGGCCTGAGTCCCCCTCTAGCCTTCGGGATAAGGAAATAGCAAGAGTAGAACACCTTGCCTTTGAACTCCCTGGGCACTACTTCTACTGCTCCTAGGCCCAGGAGCCGCCCCACCTCCTGCTCGAGCAGAGCTTCATGCGAGGGGTCTCCCAGGAGGGATGGGAGCAGGGGATGGTTGGGCAGGGAGGAAGTAAATTGGAAGGTGCAGCCTGGGGAGATGGTGTTGAGGACCCAACGGTCCAAGGTCAGCTGCAACCACTCCGGGAGGAAAGCACACAACCGATTGGAGAAGGGAAGCTTTATAGAGGGTGGATCCCTGATGAGAACCAGCAGGGTGCCCCCAAGCGTTCTGTCAAAACCGCCTTTTCCCCGCCTGCTTGCCCTTGGAGGGTCCAGGTTGGGGGGCAGGCTGAGACTGCCTCTGAGGGTGCCTCTTGTAGTCCCGCAACTTCTTATAGGCAGCCTCGTATTTCGGGTGAGTGGCCTGAGCGGGAATCTGCAGAGGCCTGAATTTAGATTTAGCCGGAGCCGGAACGTAGAGTCCCAGAGTCTGGAGGGTCGTGTGGAAGTCTTCCATGCCATGCAGCCTTGTATCCGTTTGTTCTGCAAACAGAGCTTTGCCGTCAAATAGGAGATCCTGCATGGAGGTCTGCGCCTTGCAGGACAGCCCAGAGAGCAGGAGCCACAATGCCCTTCTCATGGACACTGCGGGGTCCATGGATTGTGCGGACGTGTCCGTCTCATCCAAAGCTGCCTGCAGGGTCGCCCTGGCAGCCACTGTACCCTCCTCCACCAGCGCTTTGAACTCCTTCCTATCGCATTCCTGGAGGGAGTCCTCGAACTTGGGCAGAGAGCCCCACAGATTGAACTCATACCGGCCCAGGAGAGCCTGGTGGTTTGCCACTTGTAACTGAAAACTTGAGGATGAATAAATTTTTCTTCCAAAAGAGTCCAGCCTCTGTGAATCTTTATTTTTTGGGGTAGGGGTTGGCTGGCCCTGTGGTTGACCGACTCAACCACCAGGGAGTTGGGCGCCGGGTGGGTGTATAAGTACTCGTGTCCCTTGGTGGGTACAAAGTACTTGCGTTCTGCCCTCTTGGAGATGAGGGCCAATGAGGCCAGTGTTTGCCACAGGGCATTTGAAATTTTTGCCACCCCTTCATGGAGAGGCAAGGCTACCCTGCCCGGTGCCAAAGAGGGAGTCCGAGGACTCCTTCATCTCCTCTGCCTGGCGGTGAAGGCTTGATGCCACCCTTCTTAAGAGTTCTTGGTGAACCCTAAAATCCTCCTGCAGGACGGAGGCGGGCAGAGCCATAATCACCTCATCCAAGGAGGGCGAGGAGGCTGGTGCGGTACTCCGGGTGTCTGCCGGCACCAGAGGGTCCACCACCTGGTCAGTCTCCGGGCACGGTGCCGAGGATGTATGTCCCATTGACTCTTTCCTTGGAGGTCTGGAGAGGGAGGCTGATGGTGCTTCTGAGGTTCTGGCCACCGAACGAGCCCCCGCTCGGTGCCACTGCATGTGGACTTTGCCCTTAACGGTTGCTGGGTGGTGAATGGCGTAGGGAACGTACCCTCGACAGAGACCGGTTCCAAGCTGGGACTGACTGTGGAGATCCCAGCGGTGGCTTGCTCTGGAGTACAGAGCCGACATAGGTGGAGCTCCTAGTACTGGCATGGACATAACGTCCCGGACCGCCTGGAGGGTCTCTGGCGTGGAGGGCATCTGGACATCCAGGGAGGTCTGCTCCGAATGGGCTGGGCTACTCTGCTCGACTTGAGTCGGAGGCCTAGAGGCCGGTGGGGATTGAGGACTGCCCGACATGGGTCTAGCCTCTGTCCTTGGTCTACTTTGGTGCCGCTGCGAAGAAGGCGTCTTTCTAGTCTTCTTGGCGTGCTCCATGGATGGGGAGCGGTGCCGACTGATCGATGGTGCCAGAAGGTCGCAGTGCACCGACACCGTGGTGCCCGGTGCCAACTCAGAGTGGAGTGGCACGCCGGAGTTGGGGTCAGCACCGACCCCATCAGAATAGCCCGGAGCCTAATGTCCCTTTCTCTCTTGGTCCAGGGCTTAAACAACTTGCAAATTTTGCAAAGATCGCTGATATGGGTTTCTCCCAAACAGCAGAGACAGTCCGAGGGTGGGTCACTCCTTGGCACAGATCGCCTACAAGTGTCGCACAACTCAAAACCCAGGGCGTGGGGCATGTCCCAGCCCGGGCGCTCTAACTAACTGAACTAACTAAACCACTAACTATAGGTACTAGCACTGAACGAACAAGCAGTTCTGCGGATGAGCTACAGCAAAGCTGGAGCAGAGTAGGTCCGACGCACCTTTACTGGCAGCAAGAAGGAACTGAGGACGGGGGGAGCGCACAGCTCCCCTTATACCATGCATGGAGGCACCACTCCAGGGGTCGCTGGGGCCCTCCCCACTATGGGTACTGCTAGGGGAAAAGCTTCCGGCGCCAGTGCACGTGGTGAGCACGCACACCTATTGTGGAATAGACATGAGCAATTACTCGAAGAACTCCATTCCTATCCCAGTGTACCACAGACCTACTCTCTTCATTAAAGTTCCTCTTTTAAACTCATTTCTTAAAAAGCTGACAAATACCAAGACATAACTGCAAAAAGCCACCATCATTCCACTATTAAAAAGGCATTCTAAGCCAGCACCCTTCCCTCTGGGCTGCCCAGTTGTTTAGACCAGTTCTTTGAGTATTCACACAGTAAGATAATCAAGACTGGAACTGCATCCTCCACTGAGTCTTGTACAGCAATGTGTTTGTAAGCTCTTTAAATGACTTTAGCACCAATCTAAGGATGGGGCAAGGAAAAGGGCAAAATTAAAGCAAATGATCATGTTATGGAAAGTGCAATGTGTATTCTATTAGGTCCACTTTTTAAAATTAGACATACAATTTAAGAACTGAACAGAACTGAAGTTCTCCACAGACCATGGAACTCTTCTGTTAGACACTCAGGAAACAAGGACAGGACAGATGCTTAAATGTAGTCTCTTACCCACATACTCCATCTTTCTTGCTTTGCTCACTCTCCACATTCAGCAAGTGTTGAGTTTCCTTAGTCTCTTCATCCTCAGCAGCTGGTGGTTCTTCAACAATTTCTACAGAGCCATCTTCTGTAGCAGCTGCACTCACTGAAACATCTCCTGTTCTTTGTGATAACTTGCGCTGAAGCTGTTCCAGATTATGAAGAAAAAGTTAGATACAACTATTATAACAAAATGCCTACATTATCCCTAAAATGAACATATGCTCAGCTCTCACTAACATTTACATAAAAGTTAATTGTATATATCATGGATAAAGTAGCTCCCCAAAGGTCAAGTTACCATCCATTCAAAGTTACATGTAGTGTATTTGGTCTCTATACACCCCATTATAGCTGAGCGAGAACTCTGCTATAGTTAAGGTTAAGACCAGCTATCCATTTAGACCTCAACTTTTCTAAGTCCTCTAAAATCTACACAGTTGTTCAGATTGCCTTGATATCTGGCACGCATCTTGGAGGCGAGAGATACTAATAGTGGCTCAAATTCTGGGACATTTGTCAAGTTATTTGGGTGTGTGTCTGTTTTGAGAAATGTAATCTGAGTACATAACGCACTGAAACTTTTTCTGGAAATTTTCCCCTCCCTCCTCCCCACAAGAATGCTTATTGGGAGAGGAGAGGCAACTAAGGGTACAAGAGTAGGTGGTAATAGGGGAAGAGGGGTTTGGGTCTCCATTAAAGGATGGGAAGAGGAATGGGGGGAGGGGACCTCTGGTAAAGTGGAGGGGGTAGAAATTAAGGAAAGTGGAAAGGGAGAAGACAGGAGTGGTTGGAAAATATCAGGAATAGCAGAAACTGGGAGGTAAGGATGTCAGTCCTCAATTCTCCCCATTGGTGTGCATACTGGGATATATGGAAGCCCCACCCCTCAGCAGGGGGCTGAGCCCCTCTACTTTCTCATGGTGTTGGGGGATCTGGGGAGTGGGAATGAAGGTAACAAATTTAAAGACATGAAATCCAGAAAATGAATAGTTAAGATACTCCCTGTGTGGGGTGTGGAGGCTGGTCAAGCTGTGGGGAAGTGGTACAGTTTGGAGGAGGGGCAGGCTGGGTGCGGGTGGAGCATGATGGCTGGAAAAGCCTGGCTGAAACAGGCACAGAAGTCACAGCTGGAGACTGGTAGTAGGAGTGAGGGGCCAGCTCAGCATGCAGCTCAGACTATATAGCCAAGGTCGTGTGTAGCCCTTGAAGCTGCTGCTGCTCAGCCTGTGATACGTGCATGCAGCAGCACAGGGCATGAGACAGCAAGGAGCAACTTTTTACATGTTAATGGTTTCTATAGTGCCAACTAATAGCTTAATGGGATGGGATGGGAAGGGGTGCTGGACATTTTGATGGGGGAAGGGGTATGTGTTGAGGGGAATGGTGAGATGGAAGGCAGAATGAGAGAGGAAGACACACCTGTCTTCTCTCACACATTGAAAATTATAAAATAACAATATAATAAAACTGTCTTAGGTTTTGACCAGAGATGAAATTTCTCTCACCAGCTCTGTCAGCAACTACACACTGCAAACATTTCAAAGTACGACCATTATCTCCATTCCATTGAAACAACATGTACAGAAGGGGGGACTGAACACTGAGGAATCACATAGCAGCGTAGTGGAGAAACCACTGAACTGAAATTATTTCTAGCTCTGCCACTGGCCTGCTGGGCAAGTCACTTCACCTCATTGGTCCAAGTGATTCCCAAGAGGAATATTCTCCTCTAAAGAGACGCAATGTTTTAAGTTAAAAGGACACCAACTTGAAATCTTGTTTAAAAAAAAAAGTTATTTTTCAGTACACTATCTGCCTTTCTTTTTTACTGTGGTTTCATAATCCCATTTTCCTATTTGTAAAAGGGATTTACAGACTATGGGACCCTAAATACCTTAGGTCAGTGGTTCTCATGTACTGGTGACCCCTTTCACACAGCAAGCCTCTGAGTGTGACCCCCCTTATAAATTAAAAACACTTAAATATATTTAACACCATTATAAATGCTGGAGGCAAAGCAGGGTTTGGAGTGGAGGCTGACAGCTGGCAACCCCCCACGGAATAACCTTGCAACCCCCTGAGGGGTCCCGACCCCCAGTTTGAGAATCCCTGCCTTAAGTGCTTTTGAAAACCTTCTTCTAAATCAGGGGCAGGCAAACTTTTTGGCCTGAGGGTCACATCGGATTTTCAAAATTGTACGGAGTGCCAGTTAAGGGAGGCTGTCTCCCCCCAAAACAGCCAAGTGTGGCACAGCCTCCAACCCCGATCTACCCCCCCAGCTGCTTCTTGCCCCTGATGGCCCCCCCAGGACTCCTACCCCATGCAACCTGCCCTGTTCCCTGATGGCCCCCCTGGGACTCCTGCCCCATCCACCACTCCCTGACCATCCCCAGAGTCCCCGCTCCTGACTGCCCCCTGCCACCCCACCCAACCCCTCCTCTCATTCCTGACTGCCCCCCACCGGGACCCCTGCCCCCATTCAACCCCCCTGTTCCCCACCCTCTGACTGCCCCACGCCTATCCACACTCCCGCCCCCGACCACCCCTCCGAACTCCCCTGCTCTCTATCCAACCCCCCCGGCTCCCTGGAGCACCGGTGGCTGGCGGTGTTACAGCCCAGCCGCGCAGCTGGAGCCAGCCATGCCACCGCGCAGCTCAGAGCACCATGTCAGGCCAGGCTCTGCAGCTGCGCTGTCCCAGGAGCCCACTGCCCAGAGCACTGCGCCAGCAGTGCAGTGAGCTGAGGCTGCGGCGGAGGAGGAACAGCGGGGGAGGGGCTGGGGACGAGCCTCCTGGGCCAGGAGCTCAGGGGCCGGGTAGCAGGGTCCCACGGGCCAGATGTGGCCCACAGGCTGTAGTTTGACCACCTCTAAATGTTTTCCTTTACCTTCTTGCTGTGTGAAAGGCCCACACAAACAAAAGAGAACTGACAAGCTAGCTGACTGACTACACAAAATAAACTGACAAAACAGAGAAAAATAATTTTAATTTCTTTCAGTTATTGCAATCTTAGGTATTACTTCTAACAATAGTAGACAAAAGAAATTCAGACATAAACATTACAATAATCCTGTAAAGCAGAGTGTTTATCAGTATGAAAAGTATTTATAAATACTTGGAAAAGTCATTCTAGCATTGAATCAAGTTCTGGAGTTTTCATGGAATGTTTTTGCAAATAAGTTTCACACTGGAAGAGCCACCACATGAGTTTAATATACAACTAGAAAAGGTTAATATTTTATATAAATCCATACTTTACGTTTCCATAAAATAAAAAAATCAAACTTTTGCACTGTTTAAAAAATACTTCATGGATTTTTAAAGACAACTACTTTGGCGAACTGTGGTTTTCCCAATAATACTCTAAATAGTTTATGAAAGCTTCCAAAACACAATATATACTGTCATCACTGCTCTTTAAAAAGGAACATTACCTTAGATTGGCGTTTATTCCATGGCATTGGAGATTTTTTTATTAATACAGCCACAAAGAAACCTCCAGTGTTCTGGTGATGTGGCAATATTCTAATGCTGGAGAGGGAAAAAAGAACTTCATGGTCAATACCAGCAATTGGGATTTTATGAAATACTTTATGAAATATTTTATGAAAGAAACATGCTCACATTTATTTTAGTGAAAATTATGTATCTGTTAAAATTAGGAAGATGAAATCATCAAGTTAGAAACAGAGTCTAAATGAAATATTCTAGCTTCCTATAGTGAATTGCATCAGTTGTAAAATAGCCTTAGTTTTATATTTGACTAAACTTTAGCATTGATAAAATGAGAATTTTAAATGTTTGATTTTTTTTTTTTTTTTACGATTATTCACTGCGAAAGTCTTTCCAATTTGCACACAACTGGTTGTTTAACTGCACTACTATTTTAATCAAGAGATCTAACAATAATACCTAGCTGTTACATAGCACTTTTCATGCCATTTACACACTTGTAGTAATTCTGCCAGACTGTAAATGAAGCCAGAATTTGTCCTTATGTTGTCATCAAGTAGTACAATCTTCCTTGAAATCAACCTATAATTACTTCTCACTGCCATATGTATTTTTAGGGTTCTAATCATAGTATCCAGTTACCAATGCTTATAATGAACCCCATCCTAGACACTAAAAAGTTTAGCGTTAGCTCACAGTTCATTCCTAAAATTTAACTGCCAGTTACTGCAAAGTGTCTTCCCACCACCATAAAAGCTAAACCTCAAAATTCCGTACCACTTTAAATCATTTTGGGAAAACGTACCAACGCTCCAGGTTCATTGCTTTTAGTTTTTCTTCATCTTTTATTGGGAACATGGTGGGCCGAATTTGGGTCTGCCTGTTAGAAGGCACGTCCTTCCAGGCTTCAAACCACTGTCCATCTTTTAGCATTACCTGCATGGGAAAATGGGACAATGTCATTTCAGCCTGCAATTTTGCATCACGTAACAATACAGTGACCAGGTGTCCGGTTTTGGACCGGAACACCTGGTCAAAAAGGGATCCTGGTGGCTCCAGTCAGCACCATTGACCGGGCCACTGACTGTTCGGTTGGTGGTGCCGCCACGCGGCATAGCGGGGCTGGCAGACTCCCTGCTTGCCTCCGCGCTGTGCGGCGCCTGGGTTGGGAAGCAGCCAGCATGTCCAGCTCCTAGCCTTAGGTCCACGTGCTTCCCTGTCCGCAGCTCCTATTGGCTGGGTCATGGCAGGGGAGGAGCTAGCGCAAGCGCAACTCGTGAGCGCTCAGCATGCAGCTGTTGAGGGATTGCGTGGCATGCACCTCTCCCACTGCTGCCTGGCCCTCTTCTCCTCTGACGCCTTGTGTGGCTGGGCTTGAGCTGCAGTGCGGGGCCTGTGGCGAACCGCAATGAGTCTCTCTGTCTGCCCATTGCCAGCACCCAGGAGTATGTGTATCCCTGTCTGAGTGCTGGGAATGCGGCTGCATCCCTCCCCATTCTAACCCCCCTGCACCCCCATTCCCCACCACTGCATCCTTCCCTGTCTCAACTCCCCTGCACCCCCATCACCCCGTCATTGCATCCCAACCTCCGCCTCCCTCACAGCATCCCTCCCCATCCCATCTTGTCCTGCCCCCGCACACCTACCCATCCCAGCCCTGTATCCCATACAGCGCTCTCCCACCCATCCTCTCCACCTCCATGTCCTTCACCCCCCACAGCCCTGTATCCCATTCACGTCCATACACTGCTCCACTCCCATTATGTCCCTATACACCCCTGTGCCCCCCACCTCCTCATGCACCCATAACCTTCTGCCTCCCCCTGCATCGCCATCCACCCCACATACCCCCAACACATCTCCTCTCTCCTTTACTGCCCCCTCTTACTCCTACCCTGCTCTCATCCTTAGCCTCTTTCCCTCCCCATCCTCTCTCCTCCACCCACACCCCACCCCCATCTTTTCCCCTCCAGCCCACCTTCCTCTCTTCCCGGTTGGGTGATTTAGGTAGCCCCTGGAAAAGTGTATGGAAAAGTGTCTCTGTGTAGGCAAGTGTGTGTCTTATTAATACACATGCACTGTATGTGTGTAAGAGACTGTGAGTCTTTGTATAGGGGGCTGTGTGTATTGCCACATGTGTATATACCTGTGTGAATAAAATTTGCAGCCTAACTCTGACTTTTATTCCTTTTGCTGTCTTGTGCAAAAAAAATTGATGACATAAAATGTGTATTCATTTCATACCAAGTTTTTAAAAGAGAAGGGAACTCTTAAAAAAAAAAAAAGAAGTATTATTTCTTAAAAAAAGTTAATCACAGAATCATAGAATATCAGAGTTGGAAGGGACCTCAGGAGGTCATCTAGTCCAACCCCCTAATCAAAGCAGGACCAATCCCTGTTGTTGACTAGTTGTTGTTGACTAGTAATTGCAGAAGAGCCAATGTATCATATGTTTCTCCCCACCTTTGTCTAGTTACTTTATGAACTCTTTGTTGCAGATTCTCTCTTTTTATGTGTATGTCCAGCACCTACCACCCTGGAGCCCTGATCTTAGTTGGGGTCTCTAGGCACTAAACAATTGTAATATTAAATAATGTGGAAGTATATGTGTTAGTGCATGCTAGATGTGTACACATGAACACAAGTGTGTATCTGCATGTAGATGTGGGTATCAGTTTCTACAGATTTATTTATATAGGTATCTGGACAGGTGTGCATTTCTGTGGTTGTGCTCTATGGATTTGTATTTGGGCTTCAGGAGTGGGTCTTTAATGGACCCATTGTAGCTGTGATAATGTGTGGTCCTAATTCCATACATAAAATTAAAATAACTTTAGTGAACAAAAAACAGAGCTAGTTACGAAAAATGGAAAGAGGGGAGGGAAAGAATCATGAAAACCTTTGTGAAATTTCATTTTTTTAAAAAATTACCCTTTATGACTATTTGGCTGCCAGCTCTAGCGTCATGTAACAAATAAACCCTGAATACATGGGTCAAAACAATAAATATGCCTGTTTGGCCTTGCAGTGAAAATGAGCAAGAGAGGGTGGGGAAGATCAAGTGACAGAGGGAGGGGGGAATGGAGTGAGCAGAGGCGGGGCAGTGGTGTTCGGTTTTTTGGAATTAGAAAGTTGGCAACCCTGTGTAACAACTAAAATCTGCTGTATCAAGATTACTAGTGCCAGTTGTCCATTTAGGAATAAAGTTTGAGGTTAATTTACTTGTTAATATAGATGGAACATAAAGAAATAATGCAGGTTGAAAAACTAACCACACCAAAAAAGGCGGGAAATTCAAAATTCCTGTAGGAACCTTAACTTGGCAATATTAGTCTGAGTATATTTGTATGGGATACATTTACCAAGAAAAAACAATCATTACAAATGGGCAAGGATATCAAGTCAACATTTCTGTAAGAATGGTAACATTTTCCTGACTTGTACGATTAATTTAATCTTTCTTATCACATTAATATATGTTTAAGAAGGGTGACCAGACAACAAGTGTGAAAAATCAGGACGGGGGTGGGGGGCAATAGGAGCCTATATAAAAAAAAAGAACCAAAAATCAGGACTGTCCCTATAAAATCGGGACATCGGGTCATCCTATTTAAGACAAAAAAGGAGTAGCTCTATTCTGCTGAATTAACTGCATACTCTCACATTTGGATAATATCAAAACTACATAGTTGTGGAACTCCAATGAAACAACAGCATGAAACCACAACTGCTCACACAATATTTACAGTTTTATGTTACTCTGTCATCACATACAATTTGATAATGAAGGGGTTTTGTACTAAATTTCAGTCACTAATATTTTACGAATTGTCAAGACTAGCACATGAAGTTTCAACTTCTAAAATTCAGCCATTTTTTAATTAGCCTTGTTCAAAACCTGCTTTTCTTGAAGATGTACTTTATACAAATTACTGGACTCAATGCTGGGGTAATTTGGTGAAATTCTATGGTAAGTGTTATACAGGTAGTCAGACTGGATTGATCTATTGGTCCATTCTACCCTTAAAATCTATGAAAACATACATCACAACAGTTTCTCATTCTCTGGTACACATCCCATGGACATTATCAGGTCTCCTTCAGCAGGATGTTCTGACATACAGTCAGAAAGGAAACAGCCATGGAAATACCAAGGAAAGCCTACACACCTCAGCAGAACAAGCATAAGGTGACCTCTGCTGAACCTCACAATTTTGACCTGAGAGAGTTCCATCCATATTGGTGTGTTGGAATTGTAATGGGCATTTTTGAATAAGATATGTTTTCCTCCCCCTACATAATGATCAGCTAACTTAAAAGCTGCCATAAAGACTGTAGTTTTAAAGGAAGCTAGTTACACCTTTGGACAGACCTGAGCATTAAAAGTTTCAGTGGTAAAGATTTATTTGAGAAAATTATGTGCAGTGAAAACCAGGAATTTAAAATGAGTCTTGCACTTAATCTTTACTGCTGTTTTCACATCCACAAATGCACTAAAATAAGGCTTAATGTACATTCTCAAGTAGATGACATAGGTTCAGGACAAGTAAATCTGCCAGTATTTCTCTACATAGTATTTATGCATTATTTTGAATATACATCTTAATGTTATGGAGAAGATTTCTATCCCGAGATCAACTTTTAGCATAAACATTCACAGAAATGCAGTACATCAGTTAACATTCTTTCTGGATATTTTGTGTCTGACTGCAGCAGTGTGTGTGTAAACCCTATCTTTTTGCTTATTTAAAAAGTAAAGTATGAATCCCAGTCAAGGGAAAGCAAAATCTTTTCACTTTGTGCTTTGCTATTTGCGTACAACTATGGATGCTACTTGAACCCCTTTCCATTTATGGTCAAGCTGGAGATGCAGCCTAAAACAACTGGAATCACGCTCCCCAACCACCATTCTATCTGTAAATACATTTAATCTGCCAGGATCCTCTGAAGCAAGATTTGTTTTATAAGTTTGGCATCCTAAGTTACCTCTGTTTTCCTTTCTTTTAGCTTCACCTCTACTTGCAGGCAGGTCTATTTTGCTAATGACTCTGCAGACAGGTTCTATTTCATGGTGAAGCTTTGAAAAGTGTAAATTAAATTGTAAATGCAAAACACAAGATTCCAAATTGCATATGCCATTACACATTTTGCATTTACAACATGGGTACACATTTTAAGGTTCAGCCTTCAGTGTCAGAAGGAGTAGGAAACTTAAAGCAACCTTCTAAGGTCGGTTTCTGCTGAAAGAATACAGGCAATCCTCGGACTTATGATACAATTGGTTCCTGAAGATTGCGTTGTAAGTCGAAACATCGAAACCGCAATCCACTCCATTGCAGGACTGAGCGTCGTAAATTTGAAGTCGAATCAGGGTGTCAATTCAGAAACATCATAAGTCGAAAATCGAGGACTCCCTGTATTTCAATAAGTCTGAAGGACCTGTCCACTTCTTGACCCTTTTTCCCAAGCATCCAGCTCAGCTACAGAACCTCAGGGATAGATAACTGGCTGGATAAAAAGGGATGGGAAAGAAGCCAGGTGGCTTCCTCTTTTGACAGATTATAACTTTTCATGCCTAAAGGTAAGAGACAATTTAAAGTGGATCTGACAGCATTATCAACAAAATGGGAGATAGAATTGCCTGAAATGGTGAAGTAAATTAAGAAACATGACAGCGATTTTTTCTCCCCCGGGAGACTGTATTAGTGGAGCCTCAAAAATGTGTAGAGTGTACTCTAGCTGGGGAGGATTAAAAACCTTGGTGTCATATTTATTGATATCATTTAACTTCTTCCAGTTTTATTAGCTTAGGCTAATACCTCAATTTTAGAGCTCTTTGAGTTACCCAAAGCTGTAAGGTCTGAGGCCTTTTTCTGCAGTAAAAGCAGCAGCAAGAGTGAGAAACAGCAGATATGAGCTAAGACTCAGAGTCACATTCTCCAGTTCCATCTAAATTGCATCAAAACAATGTAATACCGGGCTGTTAGGCAGGCACTCCTGTCCTAATAGTACTCACCATCTCCAGATAAAGAAACAGAGTATAAGATGTTCAAAGAAAACTTTGTTTGATATTCTGTTTGGCAAGGAACCACTTATCAACAGCTGTGATTGTGAAATCTATACTTCTCTATTGTTTGTCCTTTATGGTCCCTACTTCTCTACTGTTTATCTGTTTGGTCTCTGTCCGATTCTTTAATTGTTTCTGTCTGTTGAATAACTAAATTCACAAGTTTTAAATGAACTAAGGTGGTGGGGTCTAATTGGTTCAAGAATTATTTTGTAATGTGCTAGGATTGGTTAAAGAATTGTTTCATTATGGGCTAGGATTGGTGAAAAACACTGTTTTGTAGTACTTTAGTTTAAAATTATTGGTTAAGGTATAGCTAGGTAGTTTTAACTATATACACTGGGGTCCAAAGGGAAGTTCTTTGGAACCTAACTCTAGGACACAGCCCAAGTTCAGAGCTGTCAGACCTCAACAATCTGCTGACCACACCATGCAGAAACTAGAGCCCCTTAGAGCCCCGGACGATCTAATCTTGACTGGCAATCGAGAAAAGTTCATCTGCCTTATTGGGTGTGGTGAGCACTGTAATGCTTAGTGTGTGTATTCTGTTTTGGTAATTGTTAACAAATAGAAATTAAGGATATTACTGTGTAAGACTCTTTCCCTGCTAAAAGGCCCTGCAGAGCCCTGAGTCCACTGGGGATGGGTGTTAGCCCTGAGTCCAAGGAGGAGTAGAGCCTGGAGCCCACCTTTACACTTGGAGGGCTAAAGTTGTGTCCCTTACTTCCTAAGTACCCAAAAAGAGAGGGTGGGGGCTGAGAGCCCTAAATTGTGCAGATAACAAAGCATGCATCAAGACTGGGACTATGGTATATATCTTTACAGAAATATCTTCTGAGTACCTTCCATTGTGTAATCCCTCGCATCCACTTCAAGCCTGGCAACTCAGAAAAGACATCAGCAAGTTCTAAGGCACCTAGAAAGCCAAATACGCAAAAGCAAATAAGTATTTTTGAAAACATAAACTTCAGGGAAATTGTTTAGAGGTGTACTTCTATGTAACCTTTCAAAACATGATTTTCTATAAAATTATACACCATGTTGGGTAAGATAGAGAGATTTATTTTGAAATACATTTTGTACTTCAAGGTAACAAAGAAGATACGAAATTACACATCATTATGAACAGATTTTTAAAAATCCAATAAGAATTTTAAAGAAGTTTGACAACAGATAAAAGTAAAGGATAAAAAGACAATGCTACACAACACTGGCTGTCGAAAATGACTTTATAATTCGATAAAATGCCCATTTCCAACCCTGATAGGTTATGAGGCATCAGACTTTCAATCTAACAGTCCCTCAGCAAAACACTATTTCTAGTATTTAACTCATTACTTGGTAAAATGCTTCAAGATGCTCTGAACATGAACAAAATTACATTTTCTATGATTCTTTTAAGTGTACTTGAATCATCACCCATTAAAAAAAAAAGCCACACACTACTGGTTTTTTTTTTATTATTAATAAATTTCTGTAACTCAGGATTGCTATAAATGAAAGAACAGAGAAAGGTCTTTTTCTTTACTGATTTTCAGTTTACTTGCTTTATGCATTTTATAGTATTTTGTCAATTCACTCCCCTTTGTCAACCAAGCGGTCACGTCTTTTATTTGCACAGGTATTCCACCCAATAATAAAAAGGTGAAAATCTTAAAATAGAAAAACATAATTGTAAACCCACCAAATTGGCATGGGATGTCATTTTTCAAAGCTGTCTCAATTGGAAGTTAGTCACAAATATTAGAAGGACTCCATGTACAGTAAAACTCCTTGATTTGAGCTTCAGTAAAGACAGACATTCAAAACCACTGGAAATAATTTGTAAGTATGCAGTTTGCTGATTCAGTCAGAAAAGAAATGTTTGCTTGGGGTGGGTCTAGTGTGGATAATAATATAGCTTATAAAAATCTTCATGTGAAAGTCTAGAAATACCTTACAGATGGCATGAAACTGATGTGGGATAAAAACCAAAGATGTTAAGTGATTTAGTCAAGGACACAAAGGATGTCAGCAGACTCAAGAACAGAACCCAGGCCTCATAACTCTCAGTCCCCAGGCGGAAGGCACTAGAACACAGTTGCCCATGAGCTAGTGTCATTCCCTGATATTTGGTAACATCCCTCAAACAGGCCTAGGCTACTTACTACCAAATACTGCTGCATCTGATCCTCCTCCCATAAAATGGCACATTCTTACTTAACAGTTGTGCTCCATATGTGCTTGCTACAGTGACAAAAATAAAGGTTTAACTACTTTTTACTCCTGTTGATGCTACCAAGGCAACACAGCTGAGTCTAAATGAGTCTTTGGTACATCATTTACAGAACTGTTTAAGATCCAACAGTTACAGCTATAAAATCTACCAGTGCTGATCAGTGGCGTAGCCAGGTGGAAAAAACAGGGGGAGCGGAGATTAAAAAAAAGGCGCCACCCGCTAGTACTTACCCGGCGGCGCTCCGGGTCTTCAGCAGCCCTTCGGCGTCGGGTCCTTCACTCGCTCCAGTCTTTGGCGCTGAAGGACCCCCCTGCCACCACAATACCGCCGAAGACCAAAGCGAGTGAAGGACCCGACGCCGAAGTGCTACTGAAAACCCAGAGTGCCGCCGGGTGAGTAAAAATTTAAAAGGCGCCAAAGAATTAAAACGGCGCCACTTCTGCTCGGTGGGGGAGCAGGGCGCCCCCAGCTACGCTATTGGTGCTGATAGGATGTTGCAGGAGACCTTATTTGGTCTAGAGAACTTTTATTACAACTGTTGATGTAAGAGGAGAAAATTAGGCAGCTTCCCTCCCATTCACACACTGGGAGTTTCTCATCTATACTGCACTCATCCCCGGCATTCTAATCTGCATATCTCCCGTTACTGTGAATCAGTAAGATTTTAATGTATTGTTCAGTAAATATTCAGCCAAGATAACTCATTTTCTCACCTTCACTTTTTTCCAGCAGGGATGCAATCACAGCTTCATTTTCAACAGGATTCAAAGAACATGTAGAATAGACCATCCTACCTCCTTCCGCCAGTTGTTCTACACCACGGGTTGCAATCCTTAACTGCAATCTAAAAGAAAAGCGTTTGTCTAAACGATTCAGGGACCAGCAAGACTCCCATTATCCCTTGTACAAAGCACCCTGTTACAGGTGACGCTTACTTGAAACCTCAGGGAAAACTTCATTACAGACATTCTAGCTATATTAAATTAGGCATTAAAACAGGACACACAACATTTAAACACAGAGCTTAATTTCCTCACGCCTCTATTGAATGTGTCCATTACCATAGTATCTGAATGCAGGCAACCTATCTTGGCCACTATCCCTCTCTGGACCAGGAATTCTAGCATTAAAATCAACAGAATGAGAAGCACGGCCAGCACAACAGTTAGTGTTGTACCAGAAAGACACATATCACGCAATACAATATCCTGGATGGGGATGTGCATCCACAATACAACCCTGCCCCTAAAATAAACCCCGTCAACTAATTTATTTCAACTACTAAAATACTACTGTTTCAAATACACTTTCTTAGGTATACAAAACACTGTTAAATTTTAAAGAACTTAGTCAATTAAGCTATTTCCCAAAAACCTTACAAAAAAATTTCTATGGATTGCAATAATTTGTAGTGTTGAAAAGCAGCATATATAAATCTGTACAACAGAAAGTTAGTACAATATTTACATATCAAACCATATCTAAATTGAGAAGTTAGTAAAATTAAATAATTTTAGGTTTTAAAATAAGATTTTAGAAATCTCATTTTTCTTTAAAAAAAAATCAAATTTACAAAAATATGCTTAATTCCAGAATTCACATAAACCCTCTACCACCAAACTACAGTGTTAAATTAACAGCCATGTTTGATGCATTACAATAGCCAAGAACCCAAGCTGTTTATTTGTAAAACAAGGTCAGGACCAATCTTTTATTCATATTTATCAGAGAGAACAATACAGGGATTTCAACAATATTCGTATTTTATTTTACATTAGACTTTTGGTATACAAAGTGGACACTGCCATTTTAGGCTTAAACGGTCTTCCCTGCAGCTCCTGCCATTCGCCTTCTATCCAACTAGTTGGCTCACTGCCATTACTGTGCCCCCCACTGCTAACAACTCACTTCCAATGGATTCCCTGCCTTTGCATTATTTGTGGGGCCCTACCAATTCATTTTGGTCAATTTCAGTCATAAGAGTTTTAAAGGTCAATTTCACTTTCAGATGTTTACATCTGAAATTTCATGGCGTTGTAAATGTGGCGGTCATGACCCAAAAGGGGAGTGTAGGGTGTTGCAAACCTATTGCATGTGTGTGGATGGGGGTGGGGAGTTGCAGGATTGCCACCCTTACTTCTGTGTTGCTGCTGGCAGGAATGTTGCCTTCAGAGCCCAGCATAACCATGGAGTTTCCTGCAGCAGGGGGAAGTTCCTGGGGATTTGATCCAGCCCCAGAATGGCCCCTGCAGGGGAAGAGGAAGTCCCATCCCTGCCTAGCCCCACCAGGACTAGCAGCTGGAGTCCAGTGCACAGTAGGAATCCCCCACTGGGGCACCCCCAGCCCTGCCCCTCCCCTATAATAGATATCACAGGGGAGATCAGATTTCACAGTTCACTATGTGTTTTTCATGGCTGTGAATTTGGAAGGGCTCCAGTTATTTTGGTATTCATAAAAACCAAAAACAATAGTGATGCTACCCTATCTTTAATGTAGACTGATCCCACATTTGGAAGATTATCCCCTTCTCAGAAGAAAGTACAAGGAAATTAGCGGTTTGTTGGGGAAGGGAAAGGTGGCAACACTTCATAATTTCTATTTGTAAAACTGTAACACTTATGACATTTTCTGCAAATATATACAGGAATTAGAATATGCACTTTTACCCATGTAGCTGTAAGCTATTTTGTGTTGTCCATTTTTTCCACACATCTATGTTTTTTCTCATGGTTCCATCTCCACTGCAACAGAAGTTTATATGTTAATTCACAAATGAAAGATTTATGATCTACATTTAACTCTATGCTGAAAAATAAGTAAATACAAAAATGGTGGTTTAACCCATGAGGCGACAATCCATTTTGATTCTAACCCCAGGGGATTCATCTTAAGAGCATGCTAAACCCCGAGCAGATCTTGTCTCAGACTCTAATATTAGCCAACCGTGAGACAACGGAACAATAATCTGTCTCAGTTATTACCTGGAATTCCCACTAAAAACTGGAACAGCAATCAAGTTAGACATAGATTTCCCCCTTTTCTAATTATTTCTTTAGGGATTAAAGGCAGTCACAAGATAAGAAAATTGTGGAACAACTATTTACAGGCAAAAAAATAATTTCTTTGAAAA
Organism: Lepidochelys olivacea; assembly: GCF_965140295.1. Classification (NCBI taxonomy): domain Eukaryota; kingdom Metazoa; phylum Chordata; order Testudines; family Cheloniidae; genus Lepidochelys; species Lepidochelys olivacea. Next base: position 145,945,454 of record NC_140412.1, on the reverse strand, counting down.
CAAATTAAGTTTTCAAAGTTAATAATCAAAACATGATAAAGCAAAATAAAAAAAATACATCACTAAACAAGTACTTTCTTCACTATTATTGCAATAGTGCCCAGTCAGTATTACAACCCCATTTTTGCTAGGCACTGAACACATGTAGGAATACCAATCCTGAACTAAAAAATTTACTATCTAATTTGATGCATATGCTGCTGGTTATCTTACCCCAGTTACTCACTTCAACACATTCCTTGTAACCTACCAGACCCAAGAGCAGCGCTCAGACTCCTACCTCTAAGTTAGGGCAAACTAGATCTTCCATCTTAATCCAACTATTTAGATCCAAAGTCTCAGAAACTATGCAACCCATCTCTACTCTGAGTGGATTTCCAGCACCAGACTAGTTTTACCAGCTGAGAATCAATCAAGAAAGTCCAATAGGCAACAAAACCTTGTAATGCACCCACTGAAGTTAATTTCACAGACCTAACATATAAAATCCCAGCCCCAAGTAATAAATTAAAAAACTCCCATTGACTTCAATGATGCTAAGATTTCACTCCTTATTTTAATATAAAACATGAGAGCTTTTCAAAGAGTTAGTTAATATTTTTGCTTAAATTAACTTATTTCAGACTATGCATTGAGATTTAACAAAAATGTGACATAATTTACAACAGTTGGAACTTCATATTGCTATATCACTGGGCTCAAGTAAATTCTTGACAAATGCTTCTTCACGACAAGTACTCTCGTCACTAAAAGAATTCCATTTTGAAGATGTATAATGAAGTTAAAAGTTAAAGAGAAAGTAAAGTAAGTATATGAAAGTGACTTGGTTTACTCATACAAAATGGCTGGTTGGACGGTTCAGGAAGCTGGTAATGTCAAACACTGCACTGGAAATAAGGTGCACATTTTTCACTGTGAGGGTAATTCACCACTGGAACAGTTTATCAAGAGTCATGGTAGATTCCTTGTAACCAAAAGTGAGAACAAATCATACAGCAGATGGTGATGTGAAAATAGTAGTCTCCATCCCAGTTACAGTGGACAATAATCCACACAATAAGAAACAACATCTCATCTGTTATTTTTGTTGATACTCTCAATAGAAACATCTAGGCCACTACATATGGGGTCTACACCGCCCTGCCTCCCCTCCTGCCCCAGCTTTTTACAATAGAACCAACGTACACAAGTTGCTTTAAAAGCTTTAAGATGCGGCTATTCATACTAAAGGACTTCTTTCCAGACTAAAAAAAAAAAAAAAAAGTGTTTTTTTTTTAATTTAAAAATGCACAATAATAAAAATGTGAATGTTCATTAAAATATGATACAGGATAAGGGCACATAAAAAGCTGCTTTTGTAGTGACAGATTGATTTTTTTCAAATTCATTTTTAGATGAGGAGAGCTTTAAATTGAAGCTGCTCCTGCAACTTTTCTCCTTCCCAAGCAGTCAATTAGAGTCAGCGCTACACAGGAAGGCTCTAAGCTATGGCCAGTTAGCCACTGACACTAATTGGTTAAAGAACTGCACTGAGGGCCTGTTCAGCAGGCCAGACTTTTTTTCTATACCCCTCTCTCACACAGTGCTGAATGTGGTGGGGCTTGAAGCCACTCATTTGTCTCATTCTCCATTCACTAAGTGGGATGAGCAGTTTACCCGCCCACCACCCATAACCAGCACAAATAAATCCTTACTCTTCAATGTGCATCAGCAGCAAAAATAAGAGCGTGAACATAACTTTAAAGGAAAAATGGCTTGAGTGCCTACAGAACAACTAAGAGGACACCGGAAAGAAGACAAAAGGGGAAGGGAGCAAGGGGAAGAGATGATCAAAGGGGTGTAACAGGGACAATAAAATTCCAAAAAACATGGAACTAACAAAAAATACATACAGAAGATTGTTCAGTCACAGAATAGGAATTCTCCCTCAGTTTTTAGCTTCCAATCCAATTAACTATCAATTGATTTAATAATACAAAAGTAGCTAAATGACGACAAGTCTCATCTTTCCCTCTGACCAAGCATTTGGAATCTTCCAGTGGGAGAGGGTGCTGACATAGCAGGCAGGAGTGATCCTACTCACAGATGATTAAAGAATACTTCTCTGAAGAAAAAAAAAATCAGTGAAAACGGCACCTTCTAACTCAAGGTATTCAGAGTCATATCTGTTCACATTACTCATTAAACTAATTTTTACTTTTAAATCCAATGTACTCTTCAAGTACCAACCCAGCTCTGAAAGAACTATCTAGATTCTACTCTGGCTCATGCATTACCAACAGAATACTTAAATGCACATTAACTTACGTTTGTGCAAAAATTTACATTTTGTTTAAAAAAGCAAGCTTTTAGAAAATCTACAAAAAATAAAAATGTTTCCAGATTTTTTCAGAGTCTTAAAAACATACCCTTGCAGTATTTGAAAGAAACACTGCAGCACTAGGAACCTGAAATTAGTGATCATAAACAAATGAAAATGACTTTACTGATTTTCATTATCCAAGAAGTGCAAAAAGTAAACAAGGGCAACTACGCTGAATTATTAAAAAAAATTCCTTTTAGTAGGCAAAGATGATAGCAATAGAGGGAAAATAATTTATGTATTTTTCCTGACTGCATCCCTTTGAATTCCATTTACGTTTCCCTTAACTTTCTTTTTTCTTGGTGATGAACTAGGAAGAATTCTGACTTTCAGATTCCAAGCTAAATTTCCAAACAGTTGGGGGTAACGGGGGTGGGGGTGAAGAGGTTTTACTTGTAAATTAGGTAGATTTGATATGGAAGTGATTGAGACAATAACTAGGAATCCTACAACGCCATTTTTTGAGAGAGTCGCTTTTCAGAACAGAACTGCACTTTTAAGCCCTGAAAGAAGTACAAACAACTATGCTTGTTCAACTTGTTTCAAATGAAAGAAATTAAGATTAGTGCACGATTTAGTAGTGCCTGCTCTCCCATAGGTATTTAGACTGGCTATCTCATTTTAGATACAGTATTAGTGTATAAGATTGTATTTGCTTTTAATATGAATTTTGTTTCCATTAATTCCTGCAGTTTTGGAATTAAACAAAAACTAAAAGGTGTTATATCGCATATATATGCTCCATATATACCCTCCCATTCCTGATGTAAAGGTTTAGAAGACAAACTTAGCTCATTGGCTAATGGAAGCTAAGGATAGGTTGGAGTGAGGCAAAAGATCACTTATTTTAAACTAAAATTCTTTATTTAATCTGATGTGAAAGGAGAAACAGCCTGTCTTGGAAATCACAGCGAACCCTGCCTTTCTTCGCAGAAAGACAGCAGGACAAATTAATAACAAAAAAGATTACATTAAAAGTAGCACAATTAATATGTGTATTAAGAAGTAAATGCAATATACCTGCAGGGGACATCACATAAAATCCTATCATAGAAAAGAGCCTCTTTTCTTCCATTATTTTCTATTTGTAGAGTGGGGATGCTGGAAGCGTCATGATTTACCACCATGATGCAAGGACTGTTTAACCTCTTAGCCTGATGAACCAGCAAATAGCAGCGCTTGTTGTCAACATCATTAGCAATTACAAACCCCTCTGGGAACAAAATAAAATTTACAGGTTAACAGGAAGCATCTGTGTTTTGCATTCATATATTAGCCAGCAAATATTCTACAAAAATATATATCACAGAAACTAAATCGTGGCTTTACTATTCAATAATTATATTTTTAAAATACACTTTTCCCTTCATATTACATAAATTGTTTGGAGATGAGCATTTTATAGTCCTAATTTTTAAGCCTCGTTTCAAACATTTGGAACATGGAGTGCTCTGTTTAAATTAAAAGTGATCAATCTTGACACTATGCAACTGCAAGAAAATACAGTTCTTCCGCATCTCATCCCAGAGTTAGCAGAGCTTAATCGCAGAGATGATATGCACTGATGCCCGAAAAGGACAAAGTTGCTCTGCTGAACGCAACACGTGATATTTTTGCAGCAATTTTATAGAAAGTAAAAAGAATTCTAAAGTTAAAGAAAAGTGACTGTAAACAGATGGTTCTTATAATGAAGAACTAACACAACCTAATGTAATATCTAAGGAGAGCACTAGAACAAAAATTTCCAAGATACAGTCTGTTGAATTCACACTTGCTTAATTACATGGACAAATTAAGCTCCAATCACATTTAATGTTACTTCAACTCTCAGACTTACCTGGAAAAGGAACATTCATGTCTGCATGCAACATTTCAATGAGCTGCGCAGTCTTAGACCCCGGTGCAGCACACATATCTAGAATCTACCAATAAAAAGTTTTAAAAGTAAAACATTTCAAGATTTCTCAAATATGTTCAGCAGTTTTGATTTTAAACTGTGATTTCTTGCAAAGATTTCTTTTGAGCATAAAATAGAAAGTTCAAAAGTATGACACAAAAGAGTTCATTCTAGCTATTTCTCAGATGAGTTACCCTTATTCTGAGCATATATCCATCAGCTAAGGCTGTAGCTACCCTATCACTTCTGAGCGAGATAAGTTTTGCCAACAGTGGTGTGAAAAAATACACCCCTGAGCAACATAAGGTACACCGACATAACACCAATGTGGACAGTGGAAGCTCTCCTGCTAACAGATACTGCTGCTTGTTGAGGGTGGTTTAATTATGTTGATGGGAGAGCTCTCGCCTGTTGTCATAGAAAGACTACACGAGATCTTACAGCAGCGCAGCTGTATCGGTACAGCTGTGCCACTGTAAGCTCTCTAGTGTAGACAAAGCCTGAGACAGGCGTTCCAGTTCAGTCTCCATGCACTTGAGCAACTATCATTAGAGTTAATGAGAACTATTCATACACATTAAGGATACCTTTAAACTACAGTTTTTTACTTCATATTAATTATCTTTGGTGAACTAAAAATTAACACATTTGTAAAGGCCAGTCTGGACACTCTCCAGGAGTTTGTGGTTTACCTTAAGGGACAATTTACAGTAAACTACAAATTTTCATATAAGAACTGGGTCAGACCAATGGTCCATCTAGTCCAGTATCCTGTCTTCCAACAGTGGACAATGCCAGGTGCTTCAGAGGGAATGAACAGAACAGGTAATCATCAAGTGATCTTCCCCTGTTGCCAATTCCCAGCTTCTGACAAACAGAGGCTACGGACACTTCAGAGCATGGTTTTGCATCCCTGCCCAGCCTGGCTAATAGCCATTAATGGACCTATCCTCCACAAACTTATCTAGTTCTTTTTTGAACCCTGTTAGTCTTAGCCTTCACAACATCCCAGGCAAAGAGTTCCACAGGTTGACTGTGAATTGTGTGAAGAAATACTTCCTTATGTTTGTTTTAAACCCAATCCCCTTGTTCTTGTGTAATGAGGAGTAAACAACACTTCCTTATTCACTTTCTACACACCAGCTATAATTTTATTGACCTCTATCACATCCACCCTTAGTCATCTCTTTTTCAAGCTAAAAAGTCCAAGTCTAATTAATCTTTCCTGATATGGAAGCTTTTCCATAGCCCTAATAATTTTTGTTGCCCTTTTCTGAAGCTTTTCCAATTCTAATATATCTTTTTTGAGATGGGGCGACCACATCTGCACACAGTATTCAATATGTGAGCATACCATGGATTTATATAGATGCAATATGATTAAGGTTGTGAATCTGTCATGAAGTCACGGATTCTGCTGCGGCCAATGCGACTGGCCTGGGAGCCACTGTTGGGGCAGTCTCAGGCCACCGCGCCCTCCCTCCCCCCAGCAGCAGCAGGAGTTTGGGTGTGGGAGGGTGCTCAGGACTGGGGCAGGGGGTTGGGGTGTGGGAGGGGGTTAGGGCTCCAGGCAGCGCTTGCCTCGGGAGGCTCCCCGGAAGCAGCGACATGTCCCTCCCTCAACTCCTAGGTGAAGGCGAGGCCAGGTGGCTCCATGCGCAGCCTCCGCCTACAGGTGCTGCTCCCATTGGCCACGGTTCCTGGCCCTAGCAGCCGAGGAACATGATGCCGCTTCTGGGGAGCCACGTGGAGCCAGGTAGGGAGCATGCCAGCCCCGCCAAGCCCCACCCCGCCCCCAGAAGCGGTGGTGGTCCTGTGCGACCCCCTACCCCCGAAAGCACACAAGATTCAGTGAGGGGTATATAGTACAAATCATGGACAGGTCACAGGCCATGAATTTTTGTTTGCTGCCCACAACCTGTCCATGACTTTTATTAAAAATACCCATGACTAAAATGTAGCCTTAAATATGATATTTCCTGTCTTATTATCTATCCCTTTCTTAATGATTCCCAACAGTCTCTTAGCTTTTTTGACTGCCACTGTACTCTGAATGCATGTTTTCAGAGAACTATCCACAATGACTCCAAGATCTCTTTCTTGAGTGGTAACAGCTAATTTAGACTCCATCATTTTATATGTAAAGTTGGCATTATGTTTTCCAATGTGCAGTACTTTGCATTAATTTCATCTGCCATTTTGTTGCCTAGTCACCCAGTTTTGTGAGATCCCTTTGTAACTCTTCTCAATCTGCTTCGGACCTAACTATCTTGAGTAGTTTTGTATCATCTGCAAATTTTGCCAGCTCGCTATTTACCCCTTTTTCCAGATCTTTTATGAATATGTTGAACAGCACTAGTCCCAGTACAGACCCCTGGGGGGACACCACTATTTACTCCTCTCCATTCTGAAAACTGACCATTTATTCCAACCCTTTGTTCCCTCCATGGACAAACCTATGGGAACTGCCTAGATTACCCTTTACAAACATGTCAACTACTTTGAGTTAATTGGCATCTTGAAATATAACCACCAATCACCCTGGGTTGAGTCACACATCTTGTGGTGTTGATAGCACTCCAAGCAAAACAAAACAATGCTCCTAAATAGCTCTTGCTCAAAATGAAAAAATGAGCCACAATGGAGAGCTTAAAAACGGTGACTATAATATTATAAACAGAGAAAGCCACAGAAAAGGAAGGAGGTAAAAATACATGAATACAGTTGAATTTTGAAGATAAAATATTTTTTGAAGGATGGAGGCAATGAATTGATTCAAAAACTTAAGCATACAGAGTTAAAAAAAATCTGTTCTTATTTTTCAGTATACACGAACTGGAACCTAGAGTCATTGCTAATCTCTGTATGCAGAACACATGGTCTGTTCTAACAAATAAAGCATCAACACAAATGCTATGGGGTTTGTAATTTTCTTATTTTTCCTGTAATACTTCCAATTCTCACATTACTTTGAAGATTACCTTATGATGAGGATTAACATTAAGCAGCAGAGGAGGGATCATACTGACAGCTTCTTGACGACTAATGTTTCCCTGAAATAAAATGAACATATGTGCAGCATCCATTAGATCTGATACAAATGTGATTTACTTCACAATAAAACATTAATAGTGCTGTATAAATGAATGTGCACTGAAAAAGTCAGCATTACAAAACACCATGCAACTTCCCCCCCCCCACAACTTTTTCCTTCTTCTGTCACAGATGCAGAAAGTTCCTCCTTTGCTCTCCTCCTTTAACCACTCCACTTGCTCCAATGAGCCCATCCCATCTTCTGATCTCTCTCACACTCACTCCTCCGCTTCCTTACTCTTTTCCTTAACTTTCCTCCGACTCCTTCTTCTCACAATATAAACATGCCTCAGTCTCTCCCATCTTAAAAAACCCACTCTTCACCCCACTTGTCTATCCAACTACTGTCCCATCTCCCTCCCTACTAAATTTCCAGAACTATAATCTACAGTCCACCATCCCTGGATGGAGCTCCTCTCCTTCCATTCCATCCTAGACCTTCTCCAATCTGGCTGCTGCCCCTTGAGCTCCGCTGAAACTCCTCTTGCAAAAATTCCTAATAATCTCTTTTTAGCCAAAACTCAGAACCAGTAATCCATCCTCATCCTCTTTGAAGTCAGCCAACTTTGACACCACCAATTACACTTGTCTTGAAATCGTGTCCTCTTTTGGCTTCTAATTGCTTCTTCAACATGTTCTTTGGAGGATCCTCATCTCCCATTCCAGCTTTCTGGGGGGATTCCACAGGGCTCTGCCCTTGGTCTGCCCTTCTCTTGCCCCTTTTCTCTGGGTAATCTTAGCTACAATCATAAATTCGATTACCATCTCTTTGCCAATGATTCACCAATCTTTCTCCCCTCCTCCAGACCTAAGTCCTTCTGTCCAAACTAAGAATCTCAACACGTCTCTCTGACCTCTCCCTCATGGATGCTGTCATAAACATACAACTACAGGTAGCATAAAATCCCTCCTTTACCTGTAAGGGGTTAAGAAGCTCAAATAACATAGTTGGCACCTGACCAGAAGGACCAATGGGGAAAGAAGATACTTTCAAATCTGGAAGGGCTTGGGAGGAGATATTGGGGGGAGATGGGGGGGATAGGGCTCCAAGTGGCCCCTCCTTGAATGTTTGTTTAAATTACTTGTTGGTGGCAGCAATACCATCCAAGGATAAGGAAAGGAATTTGTGCCTTGGGAAATTTTTTAACCTAAACTGGTGGAATATAATCTTAGGGGGTCTTTCAATGTGGGTCCCCACATCTGTACCCCAGAGTTCAGGGTGGGGAGGGAACCCTGACAGATGCCTACCAATCAGCTCAAGCAAAACATGGCTAACGCAGATGTCTTAATTTTCCCTCCAAAACCTCTCTTCAATGCCACCATGTTGCCTGTCACTCAGGCCTATGATCAGGGCATCATCGTAGTTTCAGATCTTTCTCTAGGCCCTCTCATCTAGGCTGTCTAAACCTTGCAAATTCTTTCTCCACAACATCCCTAAAATGTGGCCCTTCCAATCCATCCACACAGCTAAATCTCTCAGTCAAGTGCTTATCTCACACCTCAATTACTACAAACATCTTTTTCTCCGGCCTTAAATACAATCTTGCCCTGCTCATACCCATTCACAATAATGTGCTGTTCCATGATTAAGGTTTCTAGGCACTATGGTAACATAAATAATAAGAATAATTCTGACATTGCACTCATGCATTCTAAATTTCATTACAAATTTAAATATCAAGCTCACACAAAACTGACAAACATGAGTCAAACGAACAACAACATTAGTTTATCCTATTCGAACGTCTCTTCTTTCCCTTAAGATTAGGGATGTATTTGGTACTCAAGAGCAAGCAACTACAGCAAGTGTCTCCAGTCAAGCATAGTTCAGATAAGCATTGTACAAGCTTCCCCACCTTTCTCTGTTAATGAATTTGAATCCTGAAACCTATGTTCTATTATTCTCAACAAAAGCCTTTCTAACAGAGACAGCCAAAGGCCTATGTTTTCAAACGGTAACTAGTGATTTTGGGTTCATGCATTTTCAGATACTTACCTTGAACCACCTGAAATGCTCAGCACTGCATAACCCTTCTGGGAAAAGGGGGTGGGGGGGAGGGGTATTAAAGCACCTTTAAGGCACGTCAAGTTGGGCAATTCAAAATTAGAGGTACTCAAAATCCACTAGTCACTTTTTAAAATTTAGGCCAAACTTTTTGTTATTGTTGCTCTGTTCTGGTCCTGTGATATTAAACACTGTCCAAAATGGACTAGGATGAGATCAAATAGATTTTCATGAGACCTATTGTGACCTTAACCTACCTCTCCAGAAATCATAGACAGGACTTTTGAACACTGATAAAACACCCCAAATACAAAATAAATAATAATAAATAATAATAAAGATAGCAGTGTTTATCCAATAAACACTGGAAAAGCACTGGGAGAAACAGTTACTTGTACCTGAAAGCTTGTCTATACAGAGCAGTATTGTGGACTACAGGGGTGTGATTTCTAAGGCACACTAACGTGTTGCACATTAATTAGGCCGTGTAAACCTGTTGGTGTGTATAAAAGGCTCCCTAGAGCATTTTAACAGTTTTGTTTGAAACAGTACTACACGAAGTGCACTAGGAAACATTACAAAGAGACTACTCATCAGAGTATATACTTCTACAGTGAGTAATGTATATAATACACATTACTCATTAAAGCATACACAAAGAAAAAACCTCCCCCCACAACTCTGATATGAACAGCTACATAAAACACAAAAATTGCTAATAAACAAACCCAAATCATCAAATTAATAAATCCACAAAAACAGAAGCCATAATTATAGACTAAGTGATCACTATCATGGATTGTCTACTCAGTGTAGCAAAGTACACCACAGGGGTGATTTGTAAGCACGCTAACATGTGCCGTTCTAACTGCCCCACATAAACCCTGCTGGCTCAATCTAAAAAGTACCTAGTTCATATTAACTGTCCCACGTAGATCTTGCTGGCATTAACGTGAACTAGGGACCTGTTCAGAGTGCATTAGGACTTCCTACATGAAGCAGTTAAGAGTTGAGCACGTTAGGGCTTTACAAATCACACCCTATAGAGCACTTTGTCAGTAATACGTAGACAAGTCTTCACTTCCCAATAAAAAGTGTTCTGGTTCTAAAAAGAAAATTCAGCTTTGGACACAATTCATTTATTTGTTTGTTACATTTTATTTAAAAAAAAAAAAAAAAAAGCCTTACACATTCTGTCTCGCTAACCAGAAACTGATGAAACTTTTCCAGTTGTGGTGACTTCCGCAAGATTTTTCTGCTCAAGTTAGTGTGCCATGCTAGCTCTTCTGGATACCTGAATAAACAAAGAGAGACACCCAGTGCAAACTCACCAGAAACTAATGCAACTTCAAAAATCTTTCTAAATGAAAATATACACCCACTTTTCTTTAGGCAATTTACAAATTGTCTAAATTATTTACATACAAGTTGTCTGAAGCGTGCAGAACACAGTACAAAATTAAAATATGTAAGATGGTCAAGTAAGGGAAATATTAGACTTTTAAGATTCCAGGCTTTAAACAATTCTGTTACAACTCTCACTATGACTCTTTCATTGTAACAGCTTAGCTGAATCCACACCACAGATACCCAGGCCAAAATCTGTCATGGGACCATCTGATCTCATAAGAACATAAGAAAGAAAAAGTAAGAAAATGTAAAAACTCAACAGAACAGGACATTATCAAACTACAATATTCCCGCTCCTACCTATGTCAGTACTGGATACACTTTGTGAGGCTATTATTAACCTTTACACTACAGCAGCATCACAACGGATATAGCTGTGATTCATAGCAGACTATCAGAAAGATCACACAAACCACTGCCCCAAAAACTTCCACTGGACTATACTTAGTTGTGCTGTGGCAAGCGGTCAGCGTACAGCGAAGTACAGCCACAACAGCGTTCCCTCTAATTTTTTACACACATGTCCAGAATGAATTTTGTTATGTGCAACAATATGGAGAAACAATTCATGTGGCGGGGGTGGGGTTGGAGTGCAGGGGAGTGCGGGCTCTGGAGTAGGGCCAGGGATAAGGGGTTTGGGGTGAAGGCTGCCCAGGGCTACGGCAAGGAGAGAGCTCTGGGGCCGGGGCCACGAAATAGGCGCCTCTTCCCTGTCCGCGGCAGGTCCAGGCCAGGCTGGGTTGGGGCCAGGGGAGAAGCATCTTTCCCTGCCACAGCACTGAGCACCTGCACAGTGGTTAATAGGCTGCTGCACGGCTGCACAGCTTAGAGGGAACTTAGCTCTGGTTAACTTAGCTCTGCAATCAGACAAATTAAGACTGATTCTGAAAAATGAACTGAAAAATAGAGATTCTCCCCTCCCCCAGATCTTTTTCCGTTCAGTTATAATAATCTTAGGTGGTCACTAGTAACTACAATGGATACAAAACTTTTCAAATAACTATGCGGCGTTTTCCTTTTACTAAAAAATATATACGATGTAAAAAAAAAAATTAATTCTATAAGAAACTTCATTTTGGGTATTAAAATGCGATAGAGAAATATCTGCCAAGAACAGTACTACTGAGCACCCTAAATCCATTTTTAGTAGCACCAAAAAGTTATAATATGTATAAAAAATATGCTTAATGCTAAAAGGGGTCATTAGTTATAAGCAATAAGATTTGATTAGCCAGTGGGTATCTTTCAAGAACAACTAGCCAAATCCAGGGTTCAACTTTAAGGTCAGTGAATTCCACTACTAATAGTATATACATTAATTACTAGATAAGGTAGCAAAGGAATAGAGCAAGCTAAACTCTTGAAACAACATATTCTGAGTTTACAAAGTGTCTTAGTTTTCTTACCACTTTAGCGGTTGTGGCACTTGAATTTTTTGCCCATCAACTACCAGGTCCTGCAACTCCTTGAAATACTTGTTCTTCAAGCAGTGCAGAATTTCTTTTGCATGGCTAAAGAAAGAACAAAATGTTTTTGATTAAAAAACAGTTGATTGATTTGAAGAGTGCAATGGCATTTTGGGATGTATAAATAGGGGCATAGCGAGCAGATCGAGGGACGTGATCATCCCCCTCTATTTGACATTGGTGAGGCCTCATCTGGAGTACTGTGTCCAGTTTTGGGCCCCACACTTCAAGAAGGATGTGGATAAATTGGAGAGAGTCCAGTGAAGGGCAACAAAAATGATTAGGGGTCTGGAACACATGACTTATGAGGAGAGGCTGAGGGAACTGGGATTGTTTAGTCTGCAGAAGAGAAGAATGAGGGGGGATTTGATAGCTGCTTTCAACTACCTGAGAGGTAGTTCCAGAGAGGATGGTTCTAGACTGTTCTCAGTGGTGGAAGAGGACAGGACAAGGAGTAATGGTCTCCAGCTGCAGTGGGGGAGGTTTAGATTGGATATTAGGAAAAACTTTTTCACTAGGAGGGTGGTGAAACACTGGAATGCGTTGCCTAGGGAGGTGGTGGAATCTCCTTCCTTAGAGGTTTTTAAGGTCAGGCTTGACAAAGCCCTGGCTGGGATGATTTAATTGGGGATGGGTCCTGCTTTTGAGCAGGGGGTTGGACTAGATGTCCTCCTGAGGTCCCTTTCAACCCTGATATTCTATGATTCTATGAAACAAAACTGTTCTGATTACAACACTTCCATCTGGGGCTGAGGGCACCATCATCAATTCTCTCCCATTTCTGTTTGATGGTTACCTTCTACCACCTAGATTTTATCCTTCCCACTTTAAGAAGCAAGATCACACTTTTGTTGATGGTCCTGCATATACCATCTGCCCAGCAGCTCCAGCAACACAGAGAAACTGCCACCAGTTTCACTCTGCTGCTCCTGTTGGGTGAAGTGCTATGTGCACTAGTGCAATTCTGTGCTGCTGCTCCTGTTGCTGGGGCACTGGTCAGGGGGTGTAAAAACAGAAAAAAGACGAATGAAGAATTAATTACAGAGCACAATAAACCCCTCTCACGTGGGGCACCTTTTCGCCACCATTGCCATCTCTACCCTACAGATGAAAACAGGTACAGATTAGGCCAGAAGAAAGAAAATACCCCCACGACAACCCCTGCCGGACCTGGACACACCGCCTGGCAGGCGTAAGAGCAGGGGGCGGGTGACGCCGCTTCCGTGTATCGCGCCATCGGCGTCCCCAGCGGGCGTGGTCGGCTCCCCCCACTCTCCGCAGAAACGGCCTTTTGCGGAGCGCTTCCTACGCCCCCCCCTCCCCCGGGCCCGCGCTCACCTCTTGTAGCCGGTGATGCGCAGGGTGGCGGGGAGCGGCTCCCTCAGCGCCGCCATGAACGGCTCCCACTCGCCCTCGGGCACGATTCGCAGCTCCCGGTAGTAGCGCTCGAACAGCGCGTTCTCCTTGACGATTTCGGGGTAGCCGCCTTCCCAGCCCTGTAAGAGGCGGCGGCGGTCCGCGGGTCAGACGCGGCGCGAGGCAGGGGAGCAGATCGCCCCATGGGCGCGGCTCCCGGGTTGGCAACAGGGAGCTCCCGGCGGGGGGCGGGGTCTCGCGCGCGAGGATCTGACTAGGAGTCAGAGACCGTCAGCGCGCCCCGGGCCCGAGCAACCTACGCGTGCGGGGGACACAGGCGCTCGGCCCGCGGAGCCTCTACAGCCCAGCCCAGCCCGCCCGGCAGCTGCTTACCGCCTGCTCCCGGCCCTGCCCGTCCCCGCCGCCGCCCCGCTCGCGGCGCTGCTGCTGCCTCTGGCGGTTGCGCTGCCTGCGGCCCATCGCGCGCCGCACGAAACCGGCGGCTACCACGCGCCACGGAGCAATAGTCCCGCAGCCGAAGGCCAGCCGTCACCCAATGTTGTCACGTGGCGCATGCCGTGGCCGAGGTTTTGCGCGTGCGCAGAGTCCTTGCCGGCTGACGGCACTGCATAGAAAGCCCCCTAAGGGCTGACCGCGGATTCGCATGCAGCATAAACTCACGGGTGCTAATGGTCTTCTTCGTTGAGCCAGCCAACAGCGGGAAGCGCCGTTGTTTTAATGAACCGGGGTCTAGCCGGCGGGGAGGACATCTCTGTGTCACTTGTGGGGATTCATTGTTTTATCTTTTTGGACTAGCCCATGAGCATGCCGTCTTTAGGCGCCTGTGTGTCGCCCACATGAGGAAATAAGGGTAGGAACTCGGCCCGATGTCTCAAATTTGTATTAGCTAATCTAAACGATTGACCGCACAACTTCTCCAGTCGATGTTTGCAGAGATTGGGTACCTGACTCGTGCCGTCGTATGTCGATGAAAAGCTGCAACAGAATCCCCCCCCCCCTCAAGGCCGCACCCCAAATATCGCCTCTCCGATTGTGACATCTGCGTGGGCGGGCTCACTGCTCAGGGCGAGGGCGGGCAGGCAGGCAGGCGGGGCTCTGGCTCAGCGCAGCTCTTCCTACTCCATCATACAGATTGGCTGGCCTGCTGCCTGTCCCGCCGGTGCGAGTGTTCCGCCGTGCCCACGCCGGCGAGGCGTCAGCGCCTTTTCCACCCAGTGGTCTCACTGGTGCCGCGTGGGCAAACCCCGCCGTTGCTCCCCGCGCGCGGCGCTGCGGCACCGGCCGGTGGGGGCTGAGCGAAAGGCCATGGAAGCGGCGGGCGAGTTGTGGCAGTGGCAGTCGAGGACGGATGAGCGCCGGCTGCTGGAAATCCTGTCCTACGGGCTGGTGGGCATAGGGGCGCTCTCCGCGCTGCTGCTGTGCTTCGTGCGGATGCCGTACGGGCGCTACTTCAGTCACCGCTTCGGCTACCCCGTGCCCGCCCGCCTGGCTTGGACGCTGCAGGAGCTGCCGTCGCTGCTGGTCCCGCTGGGGCTGAGCCTCTTCAGCGGGGCGGCCCGCCTCTCCGAGTGGCCGAACCGGGTCCTGGTGGCGCTCTTCATCGTGCACTACGCGCATAGGTACCAGTGTGGCTCCACGCGGAGTGTCCCTCCGGGCTCCCCCGCTGCGCAGCCCCCGCGGGGAAATCACAGCGTGCAGGGGGCTGCTGGGCGCCCGAGCTTCCGCCGGGAGGCTCAGCCTAGCCTGGGGGTTTGTCCAGGTCTGGCCCTGAGAGGAAAAGGCACAAGATTTGCCAGGTATTGGTGTGGAAGGGTGTGACGTAATCTTGAAGAGCCCCTTGCCCCTGTGACTTCACCCCAGGGCAGTGGTTTTCAAACTTTTTCTGGTGACTCAATTGAAAAAAATTATTGATGCCTGTGACCCAAGGGAGCTGGGGATGAGGGGTTTGGGGTGTGCAGGTGAGGGCTCTGGGTTGGGTCCAGGGTGTGGGGGGGGTCAGGGCTCTGGGCTGGGGATGAGGATGTTGGAGTGGAGGAAGGGGCGGGGGGGGCCTCAGAACTGGGGCAGGGGATTGGGGCATGGGTTTACTTCAGGTGGCTCTTGGTCAGCGGCACAGCGCCGGGTGCAAAGGCAGGCTTCCTTTTTGGGCCAAAAGGAATCTGATGAGGTTCAATAAGGATAAGTGCAGGGTCCTGCACTTAGGACAGAAGAACCCAATGCACAGCTACAGACTAGGGACCGAATGGCTAGGCAGCAGTTCTGCAGAAAAGGACCTAGGGGTGACAGTGGACGAGAAGCTGGATATGAGTCAGCAGTGTGCCCTTGTTGCCAAGAAGGCCAATGGCATTTTGGGATGTATAAGTAGGGGCATAGCGAGCAGATCGAGGGACGTGATCGTTCCCCTCTATTCGACATTGGTGAGGCCTCATCTGGAGTACTGTGTCCAGTTTTGGGCCCCACACTTCAAGAAGGATGTGGATAAATTGGAGAGAGTCCAGCGAAGGGCAACAAAAATGATTAGGGGACTGGAACACATGAGTTATGAGGAGAGGCTGAGGGAGCTGGGATTGTTTAGCCTGCAGAAGAGAAGAATGAGGGGGGATTTGATAGCTGCTTTCAACTACCTGAAAGGGGGTTCCAAAGAGGATGGCTCTAGACTGTTCTCAATGGTAGCAGATGACAGAACGAGGAGTAATGGTCTCAAGTTGCAGTGAGGGAGGTTTAGATTGGATATTAGGAAAAACTTTTTCACTAAGAGGGTGGTGAAACACTGGAATGCGTTACCTAGGGAGGTGGTAGAATCTCCTTCCTTAGAGGTTTTTAAGGTCAGGCTTGACAAAGCCCTGGCTGGGATGATTTAACTGGGAATTGGTCCTGCTTTGAGCAGGGGGTTGGACTAGATGACCTTCTGGGGTCCCTTCCAACCCTGATATTCTATGATTCTATGACTGACGACACGGCTTACAGGGTTGGCTTCAGGGAGCTAAAATCAACAAAGGGGGTGTCTTTACATCAAGGAGTATTTCAGGCAGGACTTCACGGAGGGTTCCAATAAGAAATGGTGCACCTAAGTTATCGTTCTTATTGGAACAAGGAGGTTAGCCTGGCCTCTGATTGATACATGGCTAGATTTACCTCGCTGCACCTTCTCTGTGAGTGACTGCTGTGTGACCTAGAGGAATGAGTCCCCTAGACAGGGGAGGAGGCAAATGAGTACAAAACAAATCTGGTCTATTTCTTGTTTTGACCCACTCCATCTATCTTTTACATCTTTGGCTGGCAGCAGACGGTGCAGAAGGACTGCATGCCATCCACATCTCATGGCTGCTCGGCAGAAGATGGTACAGTACGACTGCTAGCCATCCTCATCTCTTGCCTGCCTGGCAGAAGATGGTACAATACGACTACTAGCAATCCTCATCTCTTGCCTGCCTGGCAGAAGATGGTACAGTACGACTGCTAGCAGTCTGTATCGCCTGCCCGCTCACCATAAGACAGTTCAATAGGACTGACTGCAGGACTAAAGAGAATGACCTGGTCAAGTCACTCCAAATTTAGTCCCTGCGTCCATGTCTGCCCAGGCGCTCCCAGCCGACGTGGCCAGGAGCACCTCGGACACGACGAGGACGACTACCAGTCGTATTGCACCGTCTGCTGCCAGAAGGCAATGGGTTGCTGCTACTGTGCAGCAAAGCCGTACCGCGTCTGCCAGCACCCAGGAGACATAGGGTGACGGTTACCTGAGCGGGCTCCATGCTTGCCGTGGTATGGCGTCTGCACAGGTAACTCAGGAAAAAAGGCGCAAAACGATTGTCTGCCCTTGCTTTCACGGAGGGAGGGAGGGAACGGGGGCCTGACGATACGTACCCAGAACCACCCGCGACAATGTTTTAGCCCCATCAGAGTGCTCCATTGTGACTGCTCTGGACAGCACTCTCAGATGCCCGATTGTTTGCCGTTGCTCTGACGCCGGGAGGGGCGACTGAGGACACGGCTTACAGGGTTGGCTTCAGGGAGCTAAAATCAACAAAGGGGGTGTCTTTACATCTAGGAGTATTTCAGGCAGGACTTCACGGAGGGTTCCAATAAGAAATGGTGCACCTAAGTTATCGTTCTTATTGGAACAAGAAGGTTAGCCTGGCCTCTGATTGATACATGGCTAGATTTACCTTGCTGCACCTTCTCTGTAAGTGACTGCAGTGTGATCTAGAAGAATGAGTCCCCTAGACAGGGGAGGTGGGGAAGCAAATGAGTACAAAACAAATCTGGTCTATTTCTTGTTTTGACCCACTCCATCTATCTTTTACATCTTTGGCTGGCAGCAGACGGTGCAGAAGGACTGCATGCCATCCACATCTCATGGCTGCTCGGCAGAAGATGGTACAGTACGACTGCTAGCAGTCCGTATCGCCTGCCCGCTCACCATAAGACGGTTCAATAGGACTTACTGCAGGACTAAAGAGAATGACCTGGTCAAGTCACTCCAAATTTAGTCCCTGCGCCCATGTCTGCCCAGGCACTCCCAGCCGACGTGGCCAGGAGCACCTCGGACATGACGATGACGGCTACCAGTCGTACTGTACCGTCTGCTGCCACAAGGCAAGGGGTTGCTGCTACTGTTTAGCAATGCCGTACCGCGTCTGCCAGCACTCAGGAGACATAGGGTGATGGTTACCTGAGCGGGCTCCATGCTTGCCGTGGTATGGCGTCTGCACAGGTAACTCAGGAAAAAAGGCGCAAAACGATTGTCTGCCCTTGCTTTCACGGAGGGAGGGAGGGAACGGGGGCCTGACGATATGTACCCAGAACCAGCCGCGACAATGTTTTAGCCCCATCAGGCATTGGGATCTCACCCCAGAATTCCAATGGGCAGCGGAGACTGCGGGAACTGTGGGATAGCTACCCAAAGTGCAACGCTCCGGAAGTCGACTCTAGCCTCGGTACTGTGGAAGCGCTCCGCCAAGTTAATGCACTTAATGCACTTAGAGCATTTTCTGTGGGGACACACACACTCGAATATATAAAACCGATTTCTAAAAAACCGAGTTCTATAAATTCGACCTTATTCCGTAGTGTAGACATACCCTTAGAGACTAACCAATTTATTTGAGCATAAACTTTCGTGAGCTACAGCTCACTTCATCAGATGCATACTGTGGAAAGTATAGAAGATCTTTTTATACACACAAAGCATGAAAAAATGGGTGTTTAACACTACAAAAGGTTTTCTCTCCCCCCACCCCGCTCTCCTGCTAGTAATAGCTTATCTAAAGTGATCACTCTCCTTACAATGTGTATGATAATCAAGTTGGGCAATTTCCAGCACAAATCCAGGTTTTCTGCCCCATTAGACCTAATTAAGGTTTTTCCTAATATCCAACCTAAACCTCCCCCACTGCAACTTGAGACCATTACTCCTTGTCCTGTCCTCTTCCACCACTGAGAACAGTCTAGAACCATCCTCTCTGGAACCACCTCTCAGGTAGTTGAAAGCAGCTATCAAATCCCCCCTCATTCTTCTCTTCCGCAGACTAAACAATCCCAGTTCCCTCAGCCTCTCCTCATAAGTCATGTGTTCCAGACCCCTAATCATTTTTGTTGCCCTTCGCTGGACTCTCTCCAGTTTCTCCACATCCTTCTTGTAGTGTGGGGCCCAAAACTGGACACAGTACTCCAGATGAGGCCTCACCAATGTCGAATAGAGGGGGACGATCACGTCCCTCGATCTGCTCGCTATACCCCTACTTATACATCCCAAAATGCCATTGGCCTTCTTGGCAACAAGGGCACACTGCTGACTGATCTCCAGCTTCTCGTCCATTGTCACCCCTAGATCCTTTTCCGCAGAACTGCTGCCTAGCCATTCGGTCCCTAGTCTGTAGCTGTGCATTGGGTTCTTCTGTCCTAAGTGCAGGACCCTGCACTTATCCTTATTGAACCTCATCAGGTTTCTTTTGGCCCAATCCTCCAATTTGTCTAGGTCCCTCTGTATCCTATCCCTGCCCTCCAGCGTATCTACCACTCCTCCCAGTTTAGTATCATCCGCAAATTTGCGGAGAGTGCAATCCACACCATCCTCCGGATCATTTATGAAGATATTGAACAAAACCGGCCCCAGGACCGACCCCTGGGGCACTCCACTTGACACCGGCTGCCAACTAGACATGGAGCCATTGATCACTACCCGTTGAGCCCGACAATCTAGCCAACTTTCTACCCACCTTACAGTGCAATCATCCAGCCCATACTTCTTTAATTTGCTGACAAGAATACTGTGGGAGACCGTGTCAAAAGCTTTGCTAAAGTCAAGAAACAATACATCCACTGCTTTCCCTTCATCCACAGAACCAGTAATCTCATCATAGAAGGCGATTAGATTAGTCAGGCATGACCTTCCCTTGGTGAATCCATGCTGACTGTTCCTGATCACTCTCCTCTCATGTAAGTGCTTCAGGATTGATTCTTTGAGGACCTGCTCCATGATTTTTCCGGGGACTGAAGTGAGGCTTACTGGCCTGTAGTTCCCAGGATCCTCCTTCTTCCCTTTTTTAAAGATTGGCACTACATTAGCCTTTTTCCAGTCATCCGGGACTTCCCCGGTTCGCCACGAGTTTTCAAAGATAATGGCCAATGGCTCTGCAATCACAGCCGCCAGTTCCTTTAGCACTCTCGGATGCAACTCGTCCGGCCCCATGGACTTGTGCACGTCCAACTTTTCTAAATAGTCCCTAACCACCTCTTTCTCCACAGAGGGCTGGCCATCTATTCCCCATGTTGTGATGCCCAGCACAGCAGTCTGGGAGCTGACCTTGTTCGTGAAGACAGAGGCAAAAAAAGCATTGAGTACATTAGCTTTTTCCACATCCTCTGTCACTAGGTTGCCTCCCTCATTCATTAAGGGGCCCACACTTTCCTTGGCTTCAAACCAGCAGCACTGCTATGGATACCCGCATGGCCCCACAGTATGCCAACATTTTTATGGCTGACTTAGAACAACGCTTCCTCAGCTCTCGTCCCCTAACGTCCCTACTCTACTTGCGCTATATTGATGACATCTTCATCATCTGGACCCATGGAAACGAAGCCCTTGAGGAATTCTACCATGATTTCAACAATTTCCATCCCACCATCAACCTCAGCCTGGTCCAGGCCACACAAGAGATCCACTTCCTGGACACTACAGTGCTAATAAACGATGGTCACATAAACACCACCCTATACCGGAAACCTACTGACCGCTATTACTACCTACATGCCTCCAGCTTTCACCCTGACCACACCACACGATCCATTGTCTACAGCCAAGCTCTGCAATACAACCGCATTTGCTCCAACCCCTCAGACAGAGACAAACACCTACAAGATCTCTATCAAGCATTCTTACAACTACAATACCCACCTGCGGAAGTGAAGAAACAGATTGATAGAGCCAGAAGAGTACCCAGAAGTCACCTACTACAGGACAGGCCTAACAAAGAAAATAACAGAACGCCACTAGCCGTCACCTTCAGCCCCCAACTAAAACCCCTCCAACGCATTATTAAGGATCTACAACCTATCCTGAAGGTTGACCCAACACTCTCCTTGTGGCAGTTCAATGATGAGACAGAACACAGCTTTATGCAAGCAAGCAGGCTGGTTAGCTGAGATGGGCTGTTCTGCCCCCCGCCTTCCACCCTCTCCTTTTATTATATTTCTCCCCCCTAAGCATTACACACTGCTACCGCAAAAAGATACACAAAGGAATTTATGACGTTGATTAATATACTTATTTACCATCCTTTATCTACTACAATCCTGGTTCTCAGGCCTTGAGCCCAGGCTAAGAAAGCTTCCCACGGACGCTGTCCCAACAGTCAAGTTCTCATGGTTCATATCTAGCCCTTGTCCTTGGATAGAGCAATGTGTGCATTGCTTCTACAAAACAGTCAGGGTGTGCCCTGCCTGCTTCCAGGTGGAATAGCTAAACATGAACCCTTCATCTCACAAATCTTGGGAGACAGGCCAGTCCTTGCCTACAGACAGCCCCCCAACCTGAAGCAAATACTCTCCAGCAACCACATACCACACAACAGAACCACTAACCCAGGAACTTATCCTTGCAACAAAGCCCGTTGCCAACTGTGCCCACATATCTATTCAGGGGACACCATCACAGGGCCTAATAACATCAGCCACACTATCAGAGGCTCGTTCACCTGCACATCCACCAGTGTGATATATGCCATCATGTGCCAGCAATGCCCCTCTGCCATGTACATTGGTCAAACTGGACAGTCTCTACGTAAAAGAATAAATGGACACAAATCAGACGTCAAGAATTATAACATTCAAAAACCAGTCGAGAACACTTCAATCTCTCTGGTCATGCGATCACAGACATGAAAGTTGCGATATTACAACAGAAAAACTTCAAGACCAGGCTCCAGTGAGAGACTGTTGAATTGGAATTCATTTGCAAATTGGATACAATTAACTTAGGCTTGAATAGAGACTGGGAGTGGCTAAGTCATTATGCAAGGTAACCTATTTCCCCTTTTTATTTTCTACCCTCTCCCCCCCCCCCCCCGACGTTCTTGTTAAACCCTGGATTTGTGCTGGAAATGGCCCAACTTGATTGTAAGGACACATTGTAAGGAGAGTTATCACTTTAGATAAGCTATTACCAGCAGGAGAGTGGGGTGGGGGGAGAGAAAACCTTTTGTAGTGGTAAACACCCATTTTTTCATGCTTTGTGTGTATAAAAAGATCTTCTGTACTTTCCACAGTATGCATCCGATGAAGCGAGCTGTAGCTCACGAAAGCTTATGCTCAAATAAATTGGTTAGACTCTAAGGTGCCACAAGTACTCCTTTTCTTTTTGCGAATACAGACTAACACGGCTGTTACTCTAAAATCTGATAACTAGCTGTGTAGACAGCGTTTTGTACTTGTCTGCTGTACTGGGTTGACACTGGTGCCTGTGGTACCAGGACCACACTCGAAAGGGGCCCTGTGGCCCCCCTACTTGTGCTTCCCCCTGAGGCCCCCACCCGCTCAGTCTCTTTCCCCTGAGACCCTGCTGGCCGCTCGCTCCTCTCTGCTCCTTTGCCTCTCTCTACACCCACTGCTCACTGTCTTTTGCCCCCTCTTGTGATGTTGCCGCCCCATAAGGCTTTATGGAAATATGCTTATGTCATATTCATAACTAAAATATGTTTAATGCTACATATGCCATGTAACATATCTCTGTAAAGGTTTCAGAGTAGCATCCGTGTTAGTCTGTATTCGCAAAAAGAAAAGGAGTACTTGTGGCACTTTAGAGACTAACCAATTTATTTGGGCATAAGCTTTCGTGAGCTACAGCTCACTTCATCGGATGCATTCAGTGGAAAATACAGTGAGGAGATGTAAAGGTTGTGATCTACTGAATCTATTAATGCTATTTGTATGCATGTATCATTTTTGTATTCGAAGTTATGAATATTGGCTGTGTACTTGCTTGATTTTTAAGTAGCCTTTGTAAAGCATTTGGTCAGCTTCTTGAGAAAGGAATGTACAAATTAAGTGCCCAGTCAAGAAGCACTTAAGGGACAGTGGATCTTGGAAGGCTCCAATCCACATAAGAAGTCTACATGAGGATGTTCAAGGTCGCATGCGAGCAATGGCTGCTGCCTGTAAAAACTGAGTCATGCATGGACATGTGACTTACCTAGGTGAGTCCAAAACTCCATCTTGGAGCTGGACTTTGCATAGGAGAGAGGAAGGGGTCTCCACCCACAAGAGACCATTTGGTCTTCAGCTGGCTAAAGAGAGAGCCTCTCCACCCCCAAGGATACCTGCTTGGTAATTCACTTTGTTCCGTCTGTTACTACTTGGAACCACTTAAATCCTACTTTCTGTATTTAATAAAATCACTATTTACTTATTAATTAACCCAAAGTGTGTATCAATACCTGGGAGGGGGACAGATAGCTGTGCATATCTTTCTATCAGTGTTATAGAAGGCGAACAATTTATGAGTTTAAGCTTTATACAAGGTAAAACGGATTTATTTGGGGTTTGGACCCCATTGGGAGTTATACATCTGAGTGTTAAAGATGCTTTCTGTTTAAGCCTGCAGCTTTGGGGCACGTGGTTCAGACCCTGGGTCTCTGTTGGAGCAGACTGGCGTGTCTGGCTCTACAAGACAGGGTGCATGTCTGGCTCAACAAGACAGGAGTCCCAAGCTGCCAGGGAAAGCAGGGACAGAAGTAGTCTTAGCACGTCAGTTGGCAGCCCCAAGGGAGTTTCTGTGATCCAACCCGTCACACCTGTTATTCATCCTTGTGGCATAGCCCTCCCACTTTTAAAAGTGATGGGGCCATGGCCCTGTGACTCTTTCTCCCCCCCTCCCTACCTTTTTCCAGTGCCCCAGTTGCCAGGTGTCCACAGACCTGGCCTGACCAGACATTAAAAGTTCGGTTATAGCAGTAACCGCAATCAGAGCAGTTGCTGCTGCCTGGAGGAGCTGCAGCTCAGCGGGAGAGAGAACTGTCTCCCAAGGTACCTACATCTTTGTCAGAGTGGATCCAACTCCGTGCAGCCCTGGGAGGGATCCTATCTGCCCTCTCCCACACCCTACTGTCTTTACCCCCAGCCCCTGCCTCAGTCTGGGGGTAGACCCTCCCCCACCCTGCTGTGCTCTTGTTTCTGGCCCCTGTCTCGCTCCGGGGACTGATCTGCCTCCTTCTCTGCTGTGTTTGCCCTGGCCCCTGCTTTATTTCGGAGACCAACCCAGGCAGGACCCCTAGTAGCCCAGCTCTGGTCTCTTCATCCCCCACACCCTCCATGCTGCCGCTCGTGCTGCCCTGCAGCTTCCTGCTACCCCAGTCCTGAATTCCCCCCCACACTCTGCTGGTACCCCTCACTCCCAATCCACAGCTCCCTGCCAGCCCAGCCCTTTCGTTTTGTTTCTGCACTGCAGTCATTTACGGTAATGAACATGGTGTCATGCTGTCAGCAGCGTAGGTTCGTATGTATGCACTGAGATATACTGCAGGCATGGGTGAGGAGCAGAGCAGGAGACTATAAATCTAGAAGAACAAATGAACAAGTCCAAATGATAAAGAAAATAATGATGAGAAACCATTTGTGTCACTCAAAAACGGAGCCATAAAGCAGAAGTTGAAGATCAGAATGCAAATCTGTGTTGCGTAAACAGTTATTTCATTAATAACAGTATAGAGATTCCTGGTGATGATATTAATACTACTGGTACTGATGAGTGTGTAATAAATTATACTATTATGGCAGTGGGTCCAGCCTACATTGATGATGGCTGTGAAGAACATGCTGTTTCTTCAGATGAAATCCTTTTGCCAAATAAAAAAAAAGTGATAACGTGCTGCTGCAAAACATACCAGTGTGATTACCTTCTTCCAATGCTACCCTGTGGACTGTTGATGCTTTCACTCAGCAGTATTGTGTAGACACGGGCCCTGATTTCTGCCAAAATCGCAATGGAAAATATGCAATATCACCAAGGCAACATAAGAACAAAACACGGTAATTAACTTTTGTTATGCTTTTTTTAATACTTGAGTTATTTTATGAGATCAACTTTTTCCAGCAGGGGTTGACTTACTATTGCTTTTGTGAGACAATTGAAATAAACTACTTTTTGTTGTCTCTAATTATAAAAATGTACATTGTATGTTGCTTACTCTCTTAATGTCTCCACAAATGTGACTATATTCATTATAAATGTTGGAGAGTGTGCATTAATATTAAAATGTTTTTTATTTTGGGAAACTCTGTGATACAGTCTTCGATCAGGTGTCCCCGAATGATGCAACAATTGAGAGGCCCTGGCTCATATGTACACCATTGACTGGCTGTGTCTTCTGTTTTGTGTACAAATTGTTTTCTGTGAATAATATATCTGCACTAGCCAAGAGAGGATTTGATTCATGGAATCAAATTGGCAGACTTGGTGACGATGAAAGTTCTACTGAGCACTAACCAGCTCTCACCACTTACATAATGTGTTTATCAAAGGCTCAAACCTTGATAAACATATAGCAGATGGATGTATTAAAGAAGGAAATTATTGGACACAAGTGTTGAAGTGAGTTGTATCAGCAATAAAATTTTTGACAACATGAGGTCTGGCACTGAGAAGGACTAATGAAACCTTTGGGAGTCTTAATAATGGCAATTTCCTTGGCTGCTTAGAGTTCTTAGCAGAATACGACCCTTTCCTGATCTGCCACATCAACAAGTATGGGAATGCTGGTCATGGCACAACATAAAATCTATCCTCAACAATCTGTGAAGAGTTCATCAAATTCATGGCTGACAAGGTAAAGCACGATATTGTGGATGAGCTAAAACTGGCTAAGTACTTTACCTTCAGCGTTGATTTCACGTCATACTGATCAGCTGACGTTTACTGTGAGCTACGTGCTGAATAACTGTACACCTGTGGAACACTTCTTGAATTTTGTTTGTTCATTTATTGTTATCAAGGAAATCCTAAGTGATGAACTAAATATCTATCTAAAGGACAGCAGAGGTCAAACATATGATAATACTAGTAACATGTCTGACACTTTTTCTGGTGTGCAAGTTCAGGTAATTGCAGTTAATGAGAAAGCAGTGTACATCCAATTTATGACCCAAGTGCTTATACCCGAGTCTACATCCAATGCATGACCTATGTGGTGTTGCTGCTGCAGAGTCATGCATTCATGCAATCAGTTTTTCAATTTGTCCAAAAACTGCATATGTTTTTCACAGGATCAACTTATTGCTGGGGCCTCTTGTGAGATTCTCTGAATGAGGAGCCATCTGTGGCCAGTAAGAGAGAACTTTTCCCAAGGTGCCGCAGTGACACAAGGTGGTCAGCTCTAACAGATGCACTTTGCAGTTTTATCATTCAACTACAAAAGCTACAAATCTGTGCTTCAGGCTGTTGGTGCAGACCCTGCAGAAGAGTGACACACAAGCAGAGGCAAACTCATGTGTTGAAACCATGGATTGGCTGGAGATAGCATTTATGACAACATTTTGGAGTAGTACCCACAAGATAGATGGCAGGCCAACCGTGCAGGCTTTGAGCCTGCACCAGACGGGGTCGAGGACCATGAGGGCCAGAAGCTAATGGTGAGGGCTGCCACTCCATGGCAGACTGCCTGGACCAAGGAGCTACAAGCAACAGTTTCCTTTGACGATTTTGACCTCCTCGTAGACCAGCTCACCCAAGAACTGTCTGCTGAAACCGCTCCCAGGAGAAGTTTGAACCAGGAGAACGCCCCGCCTGCCCACAGAACATCTGCTCCAAACCTCAACACCACCACCAAGGGAGCCAGAAGTAGAGACGCGAGCCGCCGCTACGATCCAGCAGCAGCTTCAAGGATCCAAAAGCTGTATCGGGCAAACCGCTCAAAAGCCATGAGGGAGATCCTAGATGGGCCCTCGCCCTACTGCAGGAACCCATCTGAGCGTCTCTACAGCTACTTCAAGGATGTATTCAACTGCATAGCCCAGAATGACGCACAGTGCCCAGAGCGCCCCCGTGTCGACGAAGCAGGTGTCCTGGAAACTGACTTTACACCCAAGGAAGTGATGGCCAGACTCTCAAAAACAAAAAACACAGCTCCTGGGAAAGACTTAATCCCCTAAAGCCTCCTAAAGCTGAATAATTTTAGCTGACTCACTTGTCAGCCATCTCAACGGAAGAATTCGTGCATATTCAAGAATAAACAACTGTTTGTTTTTTAAAAGGTGACCTTGACAGTACTGTTGTTAGCCTCTCAGAAGTTTAATTGAATTCTATTCAGAAGACCTCAATAAAGAGATATTTGAAGAATGGGTACAATGGTGCTCACTTATTAAGCAAGTTTCAGAGTAGTAGCCGTGTTAGTCTGTATTCGCAAAAAGAAAAGGAGTACTTGTGGCACCTTAGAGACTAACAAATTTATTTGAGAATAAGCTTTTGTGAGCTACAGCTCACTTCATCAGATGCTTATAAAGCAGTTTGCCTCCAAGCTGTTATCACAAGCTCTGCCTACACCACTGCAAATGCTGATAATCAACATGCATAATTTGCAAACAGCATTTCCAAATGTCTTTATTGCACAACGCATTTACCTGACGCTACCAGTCTCAAAGTGCAGTGGTGAAAGGTCTTTTTTCACATTTAAAAAGGATAAAAAGTTCTTTATGTGCTACAACAGTTCAAGAAAGACTTAACAGTCTCAGGCCTGGTCTACACTACGCAGTTTTGTTGACGAAACACGGGAGGTGTACAAACGGCAATGCTCCTTCTGCGGACAAAACTCTCCTGCTTTGCCACCAAAATAAAACCACCTCGATGAGAGGTATAGAGCTTTTTGTGGCAAATTCATATTGACAGAGTGTGAGTGTAGACCCCACGCTTGGTTATGTCACCGTAAATGGCCTTCAGGAGGTGTCCCACAGTGCCCATCCTGACCACTCTGAGTCAGCAGTTTGAACTCAGCTGCGCTGCACTAAGGCACACAGGCATCTGCCCCTCCCCCTTGAAAGCACTGGGAATTTTTGAAATTCCACTTTGTTTGCTTGGTGTGGACATCGCATCTTCCCAGCTGACTATGGTGACTCCATGCAGCTTCCGCTTGGAGCACACCAAAGCTGTGCTGGATCTGATGAGTATGTGGGGAGAAGAGGCTGTATAGTCCCAGCTCCACTCCAGCCACAGGAACTTCGATGCCTACAGGCAATTTCTCATGGCTTGTTGGAAAAGGGCTACAAACAGGACATGCAGCAGTGCCATGCGAAGATAAAGGAGAAGATAAAGGAGCTGAGACAGGCGTACCAGAAGGCAAGGGAGGCAAACCATCACTCTGGTCCTGCACTGAAGATCTGCTGCTTCTACAAGGAGCTGGATGCCATCCTTGGCAGCAACCCAGCCTCCACTGCCACAAGCCCTGTGGATACTTCGGTGGGCTGGAGGCAGTGGACTTAACACCAAGGACAAAGTCATGGATGAGGAGGTAAATTTGGAGGATGATGTGGAATACACAGCAGGGTTTCTGGTGGCGCAGCAAGTCAGGAACTGTTTTCCACACCAAAGGGGTCTAGCCAGTACCAGCAGTCCGTCTCTGACACGTATAATGCAGGAGAGGAGAGCCTTGGTAAGTGATCTTCTTGAGTAGATGCTGCTCAGTTATATGAGATAGAGCTCTCCTTTGCTTTGTGTATTCTAGAAGTGGGTGAAGGGTTGGAAATATCCAGGACTACTTGTGTTTGAGTGTGCTCCACATTCGAGTGTGCTCCACATTCCCCTGTACAACTAAGCAGCGTGGTGGAACCGTGTATTAATGCACACTAAGATTTCAGGAATCCTCCAAAGAGATCTCTAGGAAACTTTCCTGGATGTACTTGCCAATTCTCTGCCAAAGGTTCCATGGCAGAGCTGCTTTGTTCCTTCCCACCATTATAGGAAACTTTCCCGTGCCACTCAGCAATAATTTGTGTAGGGAACAAAGCAGCACACAGGTGAGCAGCATACAGGCTGGGTCTGAAGCCACACACATGCAAGAAATAGCATCCTTGCTTATGTTCAGGGTGCGATATCAGCTACAATGACCGCCCCTCCCCCTCCCCCCCATGGAAAATGGTGGCAGAATTTACAATATTGTCCCTAGTCGACTGCACTGATCCCCTTAAGAAAACACCTAGACCCTTAGTCCCATCTTGAACGCCGAACCCCCACCCAGGCCACACTCACCATGTTCAGGGCATTCGCCGAGATATGTGCTTGTGAGGGGACAGTGAGAAAGTGATTTGTATGTTAAAAGAGGTGTATTGATTCAATTCTGTGCATGAACTAACAATCATGCTTCTGTATATTGTTTCTCGTGCTTCTGCAGATGTGGTCTTCAGGGCAACCCCTTACACAGTGGCTTGTGTACATTCCAGATAAAGAAGCAACCAAGGCAGAGCAAGGAGGATATTTCAGAGAGGTGCTCCAATCTTCAGAGGCCACGGGGGAAGAAACAAGGAAGTGGAGAGAGACCCTCAAGGAAAAATGTAAAATAGAAAGACGGAACAGAAAGGAGAGTGAGGAGTGAATTGTAAAAGACCAGGAGTAGATGATTAAAGTGATGGAGGCACAAACAGAGATATTGTAGTCCCTAATAATGCTCCACGCTGAACACATGCATGCTTGCCGCTTCCCCACCGCAGCTGATACAGAATGGCTTTCCATGCTCTCCCCAAACTCTTCCCACACATTCCATCTCCCTATCACGTTCACTTCATCCCTTCATTCAGCTTCCAAAATGATAGCAGGACTTACACATAACATTGCAGGGCAGCGTAGGCTCTCATAGCTATGTCCTTTCCCATGAAGCCTTTTGTGGGTGGTGTTAATTGGTATTTAATGTTACCAGTTTTGCCCGTTACTTTGGGGTACGCTCATTTATTAGGGTTCCTCTTCTGGGGGTTGTTTCTGTAATTCTATTAATGTACTGCTTGTGTCACTTGTGTTTTCATGGTGTGCTCTGCTCCTCCCTTCTGTAAGTCCCCTCCCAATGGAGCTATCCTGCAGGACCTAGGTTCCCCAGGGCTGGGTTCCTCCAGCCCCAGAACCAGATGAACGAACGCGCACGCCCACATATTAACAGAGCAAGTCTGGGTGGACCAGGTCAGTCAGCACTTTCCAGCAGACCCCTTATATGTACCTGGGCTCAAGAGGCTGGGCCAAGCAGCACTTTCAAGCTGCCACCCTTACGTGCCACAAGTACCACACCGGAACAGAGTAAGCCTGAGCAGGCTGGGTTGAACAGCACTTCCAGGCTGCCACCCTTATATGCCCCTGTACTCAGCGGACTGGGTCTAGCAGCACTTTCAAGCTGCCACCCTCGTGTACCCCTGGACTCAGTAGTCTGGGTCTAGCAGCGCTTTCAAGCTGCCACCCTCGTATGTCACAGTTTTAGCACATCCCTATCCCCTCTTTCACATCACAGTTATGCTGGTAGTAACCCCCTTGATGAGCAAACCCCACAGTATTTTTGGGCTCTACAGGGATCTTTAGCTTAGGTAAGAGAAGCGTTGCTGCAGAATAAATGTGGAACCTAAAAACACAAAAGAGTGAAGTTTAGAGAGAGAGAGAGAGGGAAGCAACCAGCTTAACCATAAAAGTAGTAGTGATAACTACACAAGGAGAGCCTAAACCAATGTAGCAGTTACATTATTAAAGGTTAATAGCTGAGGTAGAAAGGAAAACAGAGAGAGAAAAAGAGGGGGATCTCACCACTTCCATGAAGCTTGAGCTGGTTGGGGTTCCCAGGTGATGGTAGTAGCTCAGGGTCCTGAGTTCTGGAGACAGGCAGAGCCCCCACCATGGTCAGTCAGGAGAAGATGGAGTCCCAGTGGAACTGATGCATAGTTTCGATCCAAGCATAAGAACACTTACTGAGTGTGAGTAGGGGGTTTTGTAGGGAGAATACAATGGTTCAAGGGAGAACACTAGATTTGTTTATGGGTAAACTGGTGACTCAAGGGTTTTCTTTAGGCTAGACAATAGGAGCTGATCATTCTTGGATATGGATGATGTTCCTTCCAGGGAGCTCACAATACAATTAGCTTGCTTCAGTATTTTGGGTATCAATCAAAGATTCATTACTAGAATTCGTCTGATAACTGCTGAGCTGGGGGTGTGCGGGCATAGGTTCATTAACATGTGACAATCTCCCATGATGCAGTGCTTCCCTGCTTTTCTGGTCCCAGAGTTCAGTGCAGTTCTCCATTCTGTATGCAGGTGCTCCCCCACGTTCTTGGGCGTCTGGGTGAGGAGGCGATGGAACTTGGGGAGGAGGGAGGTTGGTTACACAGGGGCGGCAGTGGCACTCTGTGCCTTTCCTGCACCTCAACCATACACTGGAGCATATCAGTTTGATCCTCCAGTAGCCTCAGCATTGTATCCTGCTTCCTTTTGTTGGAGACCCCAGGGCATGGCCACTAGTTAAGTCGAGGGGATGGAAGGCCATAAGGGTCGAGGAGGTCTCCCTGCTGAAAGCCTAAGGGCTTCTTCTCAACCCCCCTTAATAGAATTCAGGCCTGGCTGGTTTGAGTAAGCTCTTTTGCTCTTAAAACAATGTTGCAGCCGCAGATAATGCCTTATAGTGTAAGATTTGCTGACGCCAAGTTAAAGATAATAGGAGAGACAACTACAAGGCCAGACAGAATGTGCTGGTTGTTTAAGTTGCTAGGAATGCTTGTTAGAGGTTGCAGGAAATAAACATTGTGCAAAGTTTTGATTGGCTAATGCGTAGTGCAGTAGCATTAAGCAATATAAAAGTGTGTGTAATGACCTGCTCTAATGTGCAGGATTTGAGATTCTATTCTCCCTGTACCTTGTTTGCAGCTGCAAATAAACTTTTCTGCTTCTCCACCCCGTTGTGATTATTGAGTGAAGCTCACCGGGTAACGAACCCCTGCTGTTGTTTTGCCTCTGGGCACTGGGTGCCGGCAACACTTTCATCATGCTGTTGCCACCTTTCCTCTTGATTCCGGCACCTCTCCTGTTGCTCCCGCCATCTGTCCTCTCACGTGTCCCTCCTGTCCTCACGTTCATTTTGTGCTTTTCTGGACTCTACCATTATCTGCCTCCACTCATTCTGTTGGGCTCTTTCAGTTTGGTGGACTGCATGAGCTCAGAGAACATTTCATCATGAGTGCATTTTTTTCGCCTTCGTATCTGCGCTAACCTCTGGGATGGAGATCCTAGTGGCAGCGTTGAAACATTTGCAGCTGCGGGGGGGGGGGGGAGATTAAAATTGAAAAAGCCGCATTGGCCATTTAAAAGGAGGGGCTGATGTTTTCAGGTTAATGTGCAGCACAAACCCAACTAAGCCGCCCCCCCCACACACACCCAATTCTCTGGGATAATCGCTTCACCCCTCCCCGCACCGCGTAGCTAACAGCGGGGATGATTTCTTTTCAGCCACAGGCAAACAGCCCAGCAGGAATGGCCACCTCTGAATGTCCCCTTAATAAAATTCCCCTATTTCAACCAGTTGACCATGAATGATATCACACTCCTGAGGATAACACAGAGAGATAATGAATGGATGTTGCTTGAATGCCAACAAACACCGGGACCACACGTTGCCATGCTTTCTTATGCAATGATTCCAGACTACGTGCTACTGGCCTGCCGTGGTAAAGTGTCCTACCATGGAGGACGCACTAAGGCTGCCCTCCCCAGAAACCTTTTGCAAAGGCTTTGGGAGTACATCCAGGAGAGCTTCATGGAGATGTCCCTGGAGGATTTCTGCCTCTTCCCCAGACATGTTAACAGACTTTTCCAGCAGCTGTACTGGCCGCGAATGCATCCCAAGTCTTCAGAGCAAATTAATCATTAAACACGCTTGCTTTTAAACCATGTATTATATTTACAAAGGTATACTCACCATAGGTGACTTCTTTGCCTTCAAGGTCCGGAAGCCCACCTTGGGAGGGTTGGGAGGGTATTGGCTCCAGGGTGATAAACAGTTCCTGGCTGCCAGGGAGAACGGCTTCTCCGCTTGTCTGGTGTGCGCTATCTTCAACCTCCCCCTCTTCATCATCTTCCTCGTCCCCAAAATCCTCATCCATGTTGCGTGAGACTCCCTTGCAGGAGTCCATGTACAGGTGTACGGTAGTTGTAGGGGCACCCCCTAGAATTCATGCAGCTCATCATAGAAGCGGCTTGTCTGGGGCTCTGACCCTGAGTGGGTGTTTGCCTTTTGGGTTTTTTGGTAGGCTTGCCTGAGCTCCTTAAGTTTCACGCGGCACTGCTGTGGGTCCCTGTGATAGCCTCTGTCCTTCATGTCCTTGGCGATTTTTTCAAATATTTTGGTATTTCGTCTTTTGGAACAGAGTTCTGATAGCATGGATTCGTCTCCCCATACAGCGATCAGATGTAGTACCTTCCGTTCGGTCCACGCTGTAGCTCTTTTGATTCTGGGACTCCATGGTCATCTCTGCTGATGAGCTCTGTGTGGTCACACCATAGTGGCCAAACAGGAAATGAAATTCAAAAGTTTGCGGGGCTTTTCCTGTGTAGCTGGCTAGTGCATCCGAGTTAGTTCTGTCCAAAGTGGTCACAATGGAGTACTGTGGGATTGCTTCCGGAGGCCAATACTGTCGAATTGCGTTCACACTAACCCAAATTGGACCCGGTGATGTCGATTTCAGTGCTAATCCCCTTGTCGGGGAGGAGTACAGAAATCGATTTTAAGAGCCCATTAAGTCAACAAAAATGGCTTCATTGTGTGGACGGGTGCAGGGTTAAATCGATCTAACGCTGCTAAATTCAACCTAAACTCGTAGTATAGACCAGGGCTTAGTTTCTGAAATGGTGCTAAACATTTTGTTTGCTCACACTTGCCACTAAACTTTATTCAGCTGCACCCACTGAAAACTTCCGTCATCTTCAGAAATAGGTATGCAGTCAAGAAGTGTTTCAATGTTGTGATTAAAGAATAGGCAGGGCCAAAACCATTTTGATTTACCTACATTAAGAAACAGCAGACCTGTAATTAACAGCTCATAGTGGCAATAGTAGAAACTGTACTGCAGACCGGTCTCAATCATGTCATATAATCTTACTCTCAAACCTTGCCTGTGGTAAGGAATTTGCAAGAGTTTCCCAATGCAATATAGGCCTGGCTTGACATGAGTAATTGGACATGGGTGAGGCCTTATTTCTGGGGAAACAGGTTAAGGGAGGTAAATGAATCAGCAGGCTGGAAACAGAATGTCTGTACTAGTTAAAAAGAAAAGGAGTACTTGTAGCACCTTAGAGACTAACCAATTTATTTGAGCATGAGCTTTTGTGAGTTAAGATAAGGTTGAACACCCAGGGATCATGCACAATGGACAAGATAATGGAGAAAATAAGCCTGAATTGTAAAATGAGGTAAAGAGTACGTGCATGGACAGTGCATGCTGTACAGGAACTGTTTTCTGCAAAGTGATCAAGCCAATCCCAAAATGTGTGACGCAATGTGTAGTAAATGCAATGTAATGTGTAAATGTATATAAAGGAAGAGGTTTGTTGTGTAACTTCGAATGTGAGCCACACCCTATGTCCCACCCCATAAACTTGAGTCTGATCAATTTAGCATAGCTTTGATGTATGCTAAATAAAGGATTCTGAGTGACAAGACTGTAGTCGAACTAAGTTCTTGGGTAACCTAGTGGAAGAGGTCTCAGGGGAATGCCATATGCAGTTTTACTAGTGGTAGCAACATTGGGGCTGTTGGCATAGACAAGATTGCCATGACAACTCTTACATTGTTTAAGACTCCTCTGAGCAGAGTGGTAAAAACCACGGGTGGCTGCAGATTTATCTGTGCTAATGTTCCTGCCATTGCTATTATCAGTGATGTTAGCAATGGTGGGAAACTTTTGCCAAAAAAAATCTATGACAAGATGGTAAAAGAGCTTGAGTCTGCAGTACCACTTCCACTGTTGGTACCACAGGTGAATTTGCATTGGCAGTGAATTACAGGTCAGACTTTTGCCAGTATAGACATTGCACCTAGAATCAGAAGTCTACCTACTACTTTGTTTAAACATAATTTAACAAGATTCTGAAAAGGTATCATTGTCAGCAGATTTTGTTTTCTTCAAGTATAATCATGTTGTACAATATATAACCATTGTAGAACCATGTTGCTATAGACTGCCACACTTCCCCATATGAGTGATTAGGGAAATCATGCCAGAACTCTTCTAGGAAAAAATGTTTAAACAGCTGTAACTACCATATGTCATATGGCAATGTGGAAAAAAATGGTTGCATAGCTATACTGTAAGTGTTGTCCTTCAAGATGTGGTTGCACATGTGTATTCCACTCGGGGGGAAGAAGGGAGGAAAGATGTATTTTGATGGTCATTTTATCCACTTCAAAGATTTGTTACTACTGGATAACTGCAGCACTGTTAAAGCATATTCAGCTTTTACATGATGTTGTTTTAATTTGATTTACTCCTAAATACTGTGACTATATCATTTGAATAATAAAGTTAATATTTCTGTGATCAGAACTTGGCTGAATGAACATGGCACATCATCAAGACATCAAATGATATTCCATGTTTTTTTCTGGAATGTTATCTGAACAATTTTCCACATTTTCACAGATGACCGCCAGTTGGGGATTTGCCACATCCTTAATTAATTCCTATGAAACCTGCTAGAGATTGAGGCCAAGTAGTCACTTCCAAATGACTGATGATGTTGTGTGCATTTGGGGGTGGGGGAGCTCAGTTAGAGACCTTAAATGGAATTGATTTTTCAGAGGGTGAGTCCTTAGTACTTTATGAGAAGACAGTGACAAAAACAAAACGGAATTGGAA
Source organism: Lepidochelys olivacea (assembly GCF_965140295.1). Classification (NCBI taxonomy): domain Eukaryota; kingdom Metazoa; phylum Chordata; order Testudines; family Cheloniidae; genus Lepidochelys; species Lepidochelys olivacea. The sequence continues at coordinate 145,909,488 of NC_140412.1, read as the reverse complement.
GATGCATTTGCTAGATCAGCTTTCCAGAGGTAACCTGTTGGGGTCCCTTAGGGTTAAAAGCATCAGCCTTCCTCAGGTTGCTTCCCCCTATGCTTAGTTTCAGCAGGTTTTACACAGGAATTATGAGGTCATGTTTGCCTTAAAGGAAATGCTTGGTAGCGCCATGATGAAGGCTTTGGACAAAATAAGGCTCAAATTATGTGCTGCATTACACACCAGCTGCATGTTGTCCTTTTCCAAGCAAGGAGCTATCCAAGATGCTTTACTCAATATAACAAATTTACCATAAAACTACAATATATTGAATTTTAATATTTATTTATCTTCAGTAAAGACCTTACTAAAATAAGAAGATTTGGTAAAGACTAAACTTGCCTCTTGGGACCTGATCATGCAGTCCAAACATAGTAAATCAGAATATTCACGTTTATTGTTCTGCACATGCTTTGGCACTTTGTTGAATTGGGATCATAGGCAAAACTAAGAGTTTTCCAAGCATAAGGATTGCAGATTTGGGCCCTTAAAATACAGTTCCTACCTACTGTTATGTATTGCAATAATAGTAACTAGGTAATTTAAAATGTTTCTTTTTCTGTTTGTTCTAGGGCACTCATCTTTCCTGTCTTGATTCGTGGAGGAAAACCAACACCATTCATTACTTTTGCGCTAGCACTCATATTCTGTGTCTATAATGGATACTTGCAAGGTCGGAGCTTAAGTAATTATGCAGAATATCCTTCTGGTTGGCTGAAAGGTCCTTGTTTCATTGTAGGTGAGGTGAATAAAAGCATGCTGTTTTATGAGAACCAAAAGCAAAATTGATTATCGTAAATCTTTATAAAAAATGAACATAAAATTATAGTTCTCATACATGGGGATCCAGTGGTCTAGACTTTTTGTTTGTTAGACCTCCTTACTGTGATACAATGGAGGTCATTTAATCTTTATTTTTCTCTCCTTACTTCCATCTTTGAGTTTTGATTCCCTTTTCTGATGTGCCGTCTCAGCAACTGTATATCTATCAGCCTGACATCGGTCTTGGGCAAAAAAATGGAATGGCTGAAATGGGTCTGGATTAATATAGCATTAAAGGAAATCAATAAAATTAATGTCAGTCAACATGGGATTATGGAAAACTGACCAATTTGATACCCTTTTTTGATGAGATTACAAGTTTGTTTGATAAAGGTAATAGTGTTGATGTAATATCCTTAGACTTCTGTACTGCAGTTGACTTGGTTCCACATGACATTTTAATTAAGAAGCTACAAGAAAATGAACATGGAATACATTAAATGGATTAAAGGCTGGCTAAATTACAAGTCTCAACGTAAGCGTAAATGGAGGCTCAGTAAACTGTCATGGGATAAGAGGGAAGGTCCTCTCATGGATTGAAAACTGGTTAAAAGAGGTTAAAAGATAGGCAACAAAGGATAGGAACAAATAGTCGGCTTTCAGAATGGAGAGAGGTAAATAGTGGTGTCTCCCAGGGGTCTATACGGGGCCCAGTCCTATTCAATATATTCATAAATGATCTGGAAAAAGAGGTAAACAGTGACGTGGCAAAATTTGCAGATGATATAAAATTGCTCAAGTTAGTTAAGTCCCAGGCAGATTGCGGAGAGCTACAAAACAATCTCTCAAAACTGGGTGACTGGGCAACAAAATGGCAGATGAAATTCAATGTTGATAAATGCAAAGTAATGCACATTAGAAAACATAATCCCAACTATACATATAAAATTATGGGGTCTAAATTAGCTGTTACCAGTCAAGAAAGAGATCTCAGCGTCATTGTGGATAGTTCTCTGAAACCATCCACTCAATGTGCAGCGGCAGTCAAAAAAGCAAATAGAATGTTGGGAATCATTAAGAAAAGGACAGATAATAAGACAGAAAATATCATATTGTCTCTATATAAATCCATGGTACACCCACATCTTGAATACTGCATGCAGATGTGGTCGCCCCATATCAGAAAGATATATTGGAATTGGAAAAGGTTCAGAAAAGGGCAACAAAAATGATTAGGTGTATGGAATGGCTACCATATGAGGAGTGATTAATAAGACTGGGTCTTTTCAGCTTGAAAAAGAGACAACTAAGGAGGGATATGATAGAGGTCTATACAATCATGACTGGTGTGGAGAAAGTAAATAAGGAAGTGTTGTTTACTCCTCATAAAACAAGAACTAGCTGTCACCAAATGAAATTAATAGGCAGCAGGTTTAAAAAAAAAAAGGAAGTATTTTTTCACACAAAGCAGTCAACCTGTGGAACTCCTTGCCAGAGGATGTTGTGAAGGTCAAGCCTGTAATGGGGTTCAAAAAAGATACGTTAGTAGATAGATAAGTTCATGGAGGATAGGTCCATCCATGGCTGTTAGCCAGGATGGACAGGGATGGTGTCCCTAGCCTCTGTTTGCCAGAAGCTGGGAATGGGCAACAGGGGATCAATCACGTGATGATTACCTGTTCTGTTCATTCCCTCTGGGGCTCCTGGCATTGGCCACTGTCGGAAGACAGGATACTGGGCTGGATGGACCTTTGGTCTGACTCAGTATGGCCATTCTTATGTTCTTATGAAAAACTCTCTTTTGGAAATTGTCTGCTGGGCTAGAGTCACAAAGAAACATAAGTGTGATGACACTGAGCACTACCATGCCTAACTTTGAGGCACCTAGAAAATCATTGGGATTTACAAAGCCTAGGTTAGGCACCTAGCCTTCCTATACAATGAATAAGGAGAGATAGGTGCCTCACAATGAGATTCACAAAAGTCAGCATTCTAGGCAGTTTCTCACCTAAACTAGCCAATGGGAGCTGCCAAAAGCAAGGTATATATGTTAAGCCCTGCCACTCTCATAAAGATAAGCACCTATGTCTGGGCTGCAGGGAGTCATTGGAGCCAGGGGACTGGATCCTGGGTCTTCCACCTCCCAGGTGAGTGCTTTAACACCAGTCAATCTAGTCATTCTCAGGCTTGTGTGCTTTCACTCTCTTTGTCTGGCCCAATTTCTTTTTACAAGTATTTATCTACAGTGGAACAGCTTCAACAAGAGAGGCTGAGGGAACTCCACATCAGAATATCCTATAGTCTAGTGATTAGAATACTAACTAACAGAGGTGGCAGATCCCTGTTCTTATCCCTTCGCCCCCTGAGGTGGAGACGGGGATGTGACTCAAGGACAAATTGATGCAAACTGAGAGATGCACAGTGGTACAAAAGGATTACAGAGATCTCTTGGGTAAGGCATCTATCTACTAATCCACCAAAGAGTGCCATGTAAGGACTCCAATAAAAACCTGAATCACACTGGTTGTCATAAGAGCGACAAAGAGTCCTATGGCACCTTATAGACTAACAGACGTATTGGAGCATGAGCTTTCGTGGGTGAATATCCACTTCGTCGGATGCATGGAGTGGAGATTTCCAGAGGCAGGTATAAATATGCAAGCAAGAATCAGGCTAGGGATAACGAGGTTAGTTCAGTCAGGGAGGATGAGGCCTCTTCTAGCAGTTGAGGTGGCTAGCCAACTACAAAAGCAGTTTCCCCTCCCTTGGTGTTCACACCTCAACTGCTAGAAGAGGGCCTCATCCTCCCTGATTGAACTAACCTTATTATCCCTAGCCTGATTCTTGCTTGCATATTTATACCTGCCTCTGGAAATCTCCACTCCATGCATCCGACGAAGTGGATATTCACCCACGAAAGCTCATGCTCATATACGTCTGTTAGTCTATAAGGTGCCACAGGACTCTTTGCCGCTTTTACAGATCCAGACTAACACGGCTACCCCGCTGAAACTGGTTATCATAATCATTTTGAGATGTATGTATGGGTAATATGTGAAGTTATGTATATGTACTAAAATGTATGTTCTTTAGGTCTGTGAGTTAAGGCAGGTCACTGATTAAGTATTCTAAGGCTCACAGTGGATGGCCCTTCACAGCCTGAGCAAAATGCTAACAGATTGTGGAAGTTGCGGGAAAAAAGAGAAACAGCATGGGTTATCCTGTTAAAGGATAAGACAATGAACTTTTGAAACTATATCTGAGATACAGATGAATCTCCAGTTATTCCTTCAGTGTGTAAGGACAAGACGCCAGTGGGCTTGAACGTCTGAGGAGGCATCTCAGCCAAACTGGTTGAAAATGCTGGAGAAAATATTAGGAGTAAGCTATTTTGTAGGAGATAGGTGAATGCCTTGTCAGTTAAGTTTGGGCTCTAGAAAGCATATTATGATTTTGTTTTATATGTAACCATTTGTTTCTAATTTTCTTATTTTCTATCACTTGCATGTCTATTCTTTGCTATTAAATAAGCTCTCTTACAGTGGCCCAATCTGATAGGCAGGCTTTGAGCATGCTTACCAGATAGGCAAGTTAGGTGGAGAAACCCCTGTTTTCCATTGGTTCATGCATTGCTCTGGAGCTTCAGCGTCTGGATGCTTGGTGTGGGACTGCAGTGTTTTTGTTCAGAGGCAGAAACATAGGCACCTAGGGAACTTTTACTGTAAAAATTTAGTTGCTGAGAGAATTTAGGCATCTACAGGATTTTGGGCGTAGCTGAGCGTGGGTTTTGTGAATTCCAGTTGGGCCTGATTCTGATTTTTAGCTACCTAAGTCCTTTTGTGAATCTGGCCTCAAATTGGTGTAGTGCTGCAGTGCTCTGGAGGAGGGAGTCTGACTTTAAACAAGGAAAAGAAAGGGGTAGGGGAACGCTGAAGTGTATCCATTTGGTGGAATGAGGAGGTCTGAGTAGAGCACCCATAAAGACACTATTATAAGCATAAGAGAAGTTTAGTCATCCTGGGCAGTAACTGAGATTCTTCAAGATGTGTGTTCCTATGGGTGCTCCACTACCTGCCCTCCTCCCCTCTGCCAGCAGGCATTGCTACCAAAGTTCTCCAATCTCACCTACAATGGAACACCCCTAGGGGGACACATCTGAAAGAACCTCAGTTACTGTACTGGGTGAGTAACCTTCTCTTCACTTGAGCACTGTCCACATAGGGCAGCTAGCATGCATCATTTTAGATTCCCTGTTACATCGTAAATCAGGTCTGTCTCTCAACTCATTGAGGGCCCACATAGCAGTGATCTCAGCGTTTCATCCCCCAATCCAAGGGAAGTCAGTATTTTCCAACTCCGTGGTAGTTAGATTTTTGAAAGGTATTGTCAGTCGCTTTCCACCAGCAGTAAAAGAAGTGGTTCTCCTCTTGGACCTTAACATTGTGCTTGTTGCCCTTGTGGGACCTCCATTTGAGTCCCTAGCATCACATTCTCTTTCCGTCCTTTGCCAAAAGACCGCCTTTCTTATTGCTATAACGTCTGCTAGGAGGGAATTTAGGAAGGCTGGCATGAGTGCTGGAAGCTCCCCCAGCACCCAGATTGTGGCCCTGCCCCCTGCTCGGCCTCCTCCCCTGAGGCCATGCCCATGCTTGGCCCCCTCCCCTGAGGCCACACAATCACCGCTCGCTCCTCTCCTCAGTAGAGGAGAGGAGTGAGCAGCGGCAGCAGTTGTGGGGGGCCTCAGTGAAGGCGGGTTGGAGGAGAGGAGTGACTTGATGAGCTATGGGGGTCTTAGGTGAAGGGGTGCAGCGGGGACAGGAAGGGGCTAAGCAAGGGCAGGCATTGGCGGAAAGAGGCAGGGCTGGAAGAGGAGCAGCATGAGCAAGGCCATGGGGGAAGAGTGGAGCAGGGTCTTGAGGCGAAACGCAGGCGAGGCTACGGCCCAGGCATCCGCACTCTCAAATGTGGTGGGTCGTCAGTGTGCCTCCAAAGGGAGGTGTGCCACATCATGTTTGGGGAGGCATAGTGTACCCTGGGCTATTAAAACTGCCACCCATGGCAGCACTGCCCCTAATTAGTCTCAGGAGGGACCACAAGTAGGCGTAGCCTACAGGGTTCTCTGGCTTCAGTGCACTGGGTGTGCACACCTGAGTGGAATACACATCTGCACCTACATCTCGAAGAACAACAGTTATAGTATAGGTAAGCAATAGTTTTTTATGCTCACTCAGAGCTCATTCTGGATTGGTGCCTAACTATATACAAAGGCCTGGATCCACACAGGCACTTAGTTGTTGCCATGCTCAGTATCATGGCATCAAACTTTTAGGTGCCTAGGAAATCACAGGAACAACACTGTGATCCACAAAATCTGAATTAAGTGCCTAGGCTCACTATACAATGAATGGGGAATGGGGGAGGGAAAGGTGCCTTACAGCATGATTCACAAAAACAACACAGTAGGTGGGGAGCTGCCCAAACTAGCCAATGAGAGATGCTGATGATAGGGGTTTGTGCTAAACTATGTCCTCTGAGATAGGCATCTATCTCTGTTTAGCAATCCATGAAAGGGAACCTGCCACCTGGAGTTAGGTGCCTGAGGGGCCTAAGTCATTTCTTGTGTGAATGAGTTACCTGTCTACCTCACTCCTTGCTCACCTTATAACTTTTAGCCTGGTGTTTAGAGCACTCATCTAGGGTTTGGGTGACACCCCACTCATCACCAGAGGGGAAGAAAGGATTTGAACAAAGGTCTCCCATTTTTTAGGAGGATGTTCTAGCCACTGAGCTATGGAATAGTCTGATGTGGGTGCCTGTTGAAACTGTTCCACTGTGCATAAATACTTATATATAGAAAGAGAATGACTGGAGTCCAGTAGTTAGGCCATTCATGTGAGAGACCCACGGTCCAGTCCCCAGTCCCGCTGCTCTTATCACTCTTTCATTATTTACCCACAGCTTCAACAGGAGATACTGAGGGAGTCCCACATTAGACTGGTGGTTAGAGCACTCTCTTGGGAGACCCATGTTCAAATCCTTTCCCTCTCTGCAGCAGAGGGAGGAATTGAACCCAGGTGAGTGCTCTAACCCCTGGGTTAAAAGTTTTTAGGTGGGCGCAACCATATCCTCCTCCTTCTGCTGCATTCCGAAAGGGACCTGCTCTGGTAGTAGTGCTCAGAGGTCACATGCCGGATTGGGCCCTGCATGCAACTGAGGTGGCTGCACGCTTATTTTCTCCCCCAGTTTGTTAGTTTCTCTGGGGCCTTAGGCAGGAGATAAATGTCTGGACGCCTAGAGGGTGGCAGCCATGCATTTGCCCAGAAATGTAGACGCGTAAGGAACTTTTACTCTGAAAACTTAGACACTGAGCGAGTTTAGGCAACCACAGGGTTCAGTGGGAGTTTTGTGAATTGCAGTGGAGCCTAAAGTGGGACCCAAGGTGCCTAAACCCCCAGTTTAGGCACCTGAGTCTGGGATGTTAGGCATGTAAGTGGGTTTGGGCCAAAATGCAGTCAATTCACAAAATTAAGCAAGCTGGAAACAGAGGAAAATATTGTTAATTTTGTCAGTTATAGTGATCGTATATATTTCTTGTAACAATAGGAGGTATGTTTTCAGACTGTGATTTTTAAGTTGGCATTGTCCTTTAAAGTATGATGGAAATGGGCTGTCTTCAACGGTGACCCCCAAAGACAACAAATGGAAGCATCAGTCATCTAGTTTTCTACAGATATCACCTCTCTCTCTTTGCTCTGGTTTATATTCTTTCCTGGGGTTAAGGAGACTTCATGAGATCCTGCTGATTCACCAGTCTTCATTAGTTGATTGCATGCAGCCTGTTTGACAGAGGTCTCCATTCTCCTGCCGCTCAGGGCTGCTAGGGGTATGGTTGTAATCCCATCGTTGCAAGATCCTTTGTACATTCAATCCTCACTTTTTCTTCATCCCTGAGTGTTAAAGGCATATTTGTTGGAAGCTTAGGGCTTGTCTTCACTACGGGTGTAAATTGACCTAAATTATGCTACTCCAGCTATGTGAATAACATTGCTGGAGTTGATGTAGCTTAGGTCAACTTACCCCAGTGTCTTCACAGCGCTGAGTTGATGGGAAATGCTTTCCGGTCAACTTCCCTTACTTAGGGTGACCGGACGTCCCATTTTTAAAGGAACAGTCCCATATTTAAGACCTCCTGCAGGTGTCCCAACTTTTTCTTAAAAACAGGCAAATTGTCCCATATTTTCTGTCTCCCACCGCATCAGTACTGGTGGGTCCTGCTGCTGGCTGGATCCCTGCTTGCCAGCGGCCTACCCACCAGTAGCTGACGATGGGAGTAGGTGTGCAAGGCTGGTGGCAGGGCAAAGATGCAGCATGCCACTCTCCCTGCTTTTCCATCTGTGCAGCCCCCACTGTGTGTTGGCTCTTGGCCAGCAGAGCCCCTCCCCCTGTCCTGTTTCCAGCTGGCACTGTCTGTGCTCTGCGAGTTGCAGTGGTTGATGAGTGCGGGTAGGTGCCAGCTGGTTACGTGTTGCCTCTGTCACCCACCCATTAGCCCTTTACATTCTCCCCCTCTCATTGTCCTCTCCCTGCTTTGCCCCTTCACCATTCCTAGCCCTGCGGCTCCTCCATATCCCACCTCGGTGAGGCGTGTCCTGCTTCCAGCACTGTGCGGAGAACCAGGCTCTGGTTGGCGTGCTGAGGTCACCAACAGCCTGGTCAGCAGGCTCCTTCCTTCCCCCACTGCCTCTGGCTGAGCCAGTGCCCCAAGAAAGCTCAAGACCCTCTGGTCCAGGGCGCTGGCCAGGAGGAGCCAAGCCCTGCATGTGACAAAGCCCCGCACAGCACTGGCATGGGGAAGCCTTTCCGCCCCTCACCTAAGCTCTGGCATGGCAGGGTAGGGGAAGCGATTTCCAGCTTGTTCACACCCGGAACCTGTAGGGTCCACAGCAGCCCCTGGGGCAGGAGCTTAGAACCCTCTTCGTCCTCCACCCCGGGTCCTGCCCCCAAGGAGCACAGGGTTGCTCTGTTCCCTAGGCACCCTCCTCTGTTGAGCCACTTCTCTGGTCAGATTCGCTGAAGCCCCTGAAGTCAGGTTCCCTGGGCCCTGCTGCACAATGCAGCCTTAGGCTTAACCCTTTCCTGCCCACACTGTAGCCGGAGGACAGGAGGCGGCTGGGTTATGGTGCTGGCTAGCAGCAATCTGGAGGTGTTAGCTGCCTTTTGGCACCGTATGGACAAGAAGGGACAAGCTGCTTCCAGCCACACAGGAGAGGTGGTGGATGGCAAGAGACGAGCTCTGCAAAGACACAGGCCAGGTCATTCTTTCATCCTCCCACCTTCTCTGTGGCTGGAAGCAGCTCCCGTCCGTTCCCTCCCGCAGTGCCAAAAGGCTGCTGCTGACCACATTCTGGTGTGAACCCTGGCAGAAATGTGGGGAGGGGGGACATATGACCCTGCATGCTCCCCCACGTGTTGCCTCAGGAAGATGCGGATGTGGTGGCAGGTACTAGGAGAGCTGGGTTCATCCCGGGGGCCCAGTCAGGCATGGAGGGCGGAGAGCATCAGGCAGGGAGGGTGGGGTCAGTCGGTCACTCTCCTGTGTGAGAGAGGTGTATAGAAGTGTGTGTATGTCACCCCTCCCTGTGTGTCTGTGTGCGGGGGTTGGGGGGGGTGTCACTCCTCCCCGTGTGAACTATAAAGCCTTAAAGATAAGGTAAATAAAAAGAATCCAACTATGAGGTATTTCTTTTTAACAGGGGCTCAGTCAACTTGATGTTAATTTGAATGTTTGTACAATTGATTGCCATTGAACTCACTTGAATACAAGTAATTTTACCAGGTGTCCCATATTCAGCATATGGAAATATGGCCACCCTACCCTTACTCTTTTTTGAGAGCTGGAGTACCAGGGTCCACCGGAGAGAGCTCTGCCATTGATTTAGCGGGTCTTCACTAGACCCACTAAATCTATTGCAGCACCATTGATCTCCCCATAGTGGAGACCAGCCCTTAGTGTCCACTTACCACACACACTAATGTATACACACACACACACCATTTGGAAAGAAGGTCAGCATTTGCATTCAATTTCTTGGCTGCAAACAAAAGGAGGAGGTTTGTAGGAACAGATAGCAGCGAGTGAATCTGGAATATTTAATATTCTTTATTTTCCGTTGTTGCAGAAAGTTAATATGAAAAGTCTCCTCATCTCTGATCTGCTCTCAGCCGGGCTGACAGACCTACTAATCTAGAGAACTCTGCCTCCATATGGGCTCATGGAGCCTTTGCAGTTTACTCAAAAGCTTGCCATCCAAGTTGGACAGCAGTCTCAGCACTCAGTCTCTGTAGCAGAATTTTTAGAAGTAGGTGTTCCTGTTTTAGGCCCTGATTCTGCAAACCTGCACATGCTTAAGTTTACTCATATGAGAGGTCTCATTGAAGTCAAGGAAATGTAGGAAAAATGGGAATTTCTAATATTAACAAGGTACAAGCTGTATCTGGAAAATACTGAGAGACAACCTGATGCAGACCATCGGGCTATTCACATGCACAAAATTATAAGTGCATAAATATTTTTAGAATTAGGGGCCTCATGGATGTACATTTCTGTGCTGGGCCTGCAACAGGATCTGCAGTGCTTACTTCTGTGTAAACTAAAATGATGAATCTGCTGTGGAAAATTCAGGAACACATCCAGTGAAAGAGAAGGTTAAAGCATGCTTTTTAGACAGTGATCAATGTAGATTAATTTCTTTAACATCTTTTTGAATGTTAGTTTATTTGAGCAGTTCAGTTTATCAATATGGGTGTGAGAACATATGCATATATTAAAAGTATAATTTAAATCTGGGGTAGTGGTAAGAATAAAGCCTTCTGTCCTTGTTTTCATAGCTCCCAATCCTGCAATTGGTTCTTTGGAGGATTGGGGCCATACTTTACAGTGTCACCAGAACTGCTTGATGGATTTACAGGTTCATGTAGAGTTAGAGGTACACTACTGCTTATGTTTTTTTATATAAACGTAGGGTTATTTGTTTGTATAAACCATAGTTTGTTCTATTAAAACAGGTGTTTTCAGTCCAGTATTTTAATATTATTACTTTGACTCTTTTTCTTTAGGTTTTGCAGGGTGGCTGAGTGGCATGGCAATTAATATCTATTCTGATCACATTCTCAGAAATCTGAGAAAACCAGGGGAAACAGGCTACAAAATACCAAGAGGTGAGTAAAAAGTTAAGGAATTTAAAATTGCAAAGGAATGTCTCAGAACTTGGTTCTATTGTATTTAAAGGACATAAATTGCTCAGGGACATAACAAATATCAAGATCAGGAAACCAATGGCAAGAGGATTTTCAAGCGTATTTCCTGAAACAAGAAATTGCCTTTATTACTCTAAATGAAGGGAAACGATCTGACTACACCGCAAAAACCCTGCCTATCTCTGTGTAACTGCCTCAGAGCAAAAGGCTGCTTTTGTAGAGTCTAGTAACCTAGTGATGACCCAAGGTCTGTTAATATTTGTTGCTCTGCAGTTTTTTGAGATACTCCATTTCTGCACTGCTTTCTCACAGTTATTGTTAATGTGTTTATTCACTCTTCTGAGAATTAACAAGCCTTTCCACTGAATTTTGCAACCATCTTTTGCAATCATTTTGCAATCTTTCCTTGGCAATCATTCTTCTTATTTGAATTTTGAGATTACCCTCTCACATTGACAATTGTGAATAAAATACCCACGCAGGACTTGATTGCAGGCTTCCTATGAAACGATCAACGTATAAAGTTTTGCAAAAGAAGTGAGAGGTTAATTGCTGCACAGGTAGAAGGATGCTGTTTTTAAAAATGTATTTACCTAAATAATATCAACAACTTTAAACCAAGATGTGATGTAAGGAATTTTCATGTCAAAAGTAAGTACTGTGCTTGGCATCCACTGTACTTTTCTGATACCTGTTTCATTTTTATTACTTAAAGAAAACAGTTTTAAAACTTTTTCCCTGATTTTTGCCTCCCTTAAATTGAATAGCATTTGCTCATCTGAGTACTCTTACTGATGACAATGGAACTATCTGAGTCAGTGCTCTTCTAAATGAATAAGAGTGCGAGAATCCTTTTATTTATTTTACTTCTAATTCCCAGTAGTGAAGAGTTGACTTTAGGCTCACACAGCTGTGAAATACAATTTGGGACTCTTTAATACCTTGTCTCTTTCAATAGGGGCCAGAGTTAAAACAGTAAAGTTGACTATTCTCCTGAGATTATTTTATTCCTGTTTCCTAGTGAGGTGTTGTTTTTTTAACCAAACTTTAAGCAAACGAATTCTGTGGTTTAAGTGGGTAAAATACTTAGGACTAAACTGTCATTCAGAAGAGTAAAATTGTGGAGAGTTCGGCACTAACTTAATTTCTAAGGTATCCCACTAGGATACAGATTTTAAACATTGTATTAATCTAACTAAATGACGCTTTGAAAACACTTTGGTACTATTCAAAAAGGCTATAATTTATAAATAGAAATATCACACTTTTGAGTTCTCATAAATTCTGGCTCTCACATATTTCAAAACTTGGAAGCAGTTAATTGAATGTGTACTTGTGGGGCTCTGTGACCAGATTGGCCACTGCTTTACAGGCATTTGTCGAGGATTTCTAGTAGGCTTTGTACCACATTTTCAAGCGTAGGTACTAGCAACATGAGAGAATTCATGAGAGAATGACATCTGCATGTGAATAAAGGTGTACTGTTAGGTGAATCGTACATTTAAAAACAGAGGAAACCATACACATTTTGCTACTTTTTTTTTGGAATGACTATACATTGTAAAAAGAAAAGGAGTACTTGTGGTACCTTAGAGACTAACAAATTTATTTGAGCATAAGCTTTTGTGAGCTACAGCTCACTTCATCAGATGCATGCAGTGGAAAATACAGTATGGGGATTTTATATACACAGAGAACATGAAACAATGGATGTTACCATACACACTGTAACGAGAGTGATCAGGTAAGGTGAGCTATTACCAGCAGGAGAGGAAAAAAACAAACAAAAAACCTTTTGTAGTGATAATCATGGTGGGCCATTTCCAGCAGTTGACAAGAACCTGTGAGGAACAGTAGGGGGGAAAAAATAAACATGGGGAAATAGTTTTACTTTGTGTAATGACACATCCACTCCCAGTCTTTATTCAAGCCTAATTTAATGGTGTCCAGTTTGCAAATTAATTCCAATTCAGCAGTCTCTCGTTGGAGTCTGTTTTTGAAGTCTTTTTGTTGTAATAATGCCACTTTTAGGTCTGTACTAGAGAGATTGAAGTGTTCTCCGACTGGTTTTTGAATGTTATAATTCTTGACGTCTGATTTGTGTCCATTTATTCTTTTATATAAAGACTGTCCGGTTTGGCCAATGTGCATGGCAGAGGGGCATTGCTGGCACATGATGGCATATATCACATTGGTAGATGTGCAGGTGAACGAGCCTCTAATAGTGTGGCTGATGTGATTAGGCCCTATGATGGTGTCCCCTGAATAGATATGTGGACACAGTTGGCAACGAGCTTTGTTGCAAGGGTAGGTTCCTGGGTTAGTGTTTTTGTTGTGTGGTATGTGGTTGCAGGATCATCATCATGGATCTACAACCTATCCTGAAGGACAGCCCATCACTCTCACAGATCTTGGGAGACAGGCCAGGCCTCGCTTACAGACAGCCCCCCAACCTGAAGCAAATACTCACCAGCAACCATAAATAGTAACAAGCGGCCAGGACCCAGGAGCCCCTCTCTCTACTTAAGGGCTAATCACAGAAACCAAACACCTGACCTGATTCCATACCAGCTGGGTCTGATAACTAAATAGGGCTGGCTGGCCCCAAGCGTCCTAGCCCTCACTGGGACAGTCCACTCTGTTAAGGCCTTCTTACATAAAAATCACTGTCAGCTGGGTAAAAAATTATTTCCTGTTGTGAAATAATTCCTGCAGAATACATTAGTAACTCTGCTAATACACAGCTGCAAGAATAGTAAAAGGAAGTCTCATGGGAGACTTCAGTCACCCTGATATCTTCTGGGAGAGCAATACAGCAGTGCACAGACAATCCAGGAAGTTTTTGGAAAGTGTAGGGGACAATTTCCTGGTGCAAGTGCTGGAGGAACCAACTAGGGGCAGAGCTCTTCTTGACCTGCTGCTCACAAATCAGGAAGAATTAGTAGGGGAAGCTAAAGTGGATGGGAACCTGGGAGGCAGTGACCATGAGATGGTCGAGTTCAGGATCCTGACACAGGGAAGAAAGGAGAGCAGCAGAATACGGACCCTGGACTTCAGAAAAGCAGACTTTGACTCCCTCAGGGAACTGATGGGCAGGATCCCCTGGGAGAATAACATGAAGGGGAAGGGAGTCCAGGAGATCTGGCTGTATTTTAAAGAATCCTCATTGAGGTTGCAGGGACAAACCATCCTGGTGTGTAGAAAGAATAGTAAATATGGCAGGCGACCAGCTTGGCTTAATAGTGAAATCCTTGCTGATCTTAAACACAAAAAAGAAGGTTACAAGAAGTGGAAGATTGGACAAATGACCAGGGAAGAGTATAAAAATATTGCTCGGGCATGCAGGAGTGAAATCAGGAAGTTTTGGAGTTGCAGCTAGCAAGAGATGTTAAGAGTAACAAGAAGGGTTTCTTCAGGTATGTTAGCAACAAGATGAAAGTCAAGGAAAGTGTGGGCCCCTTACTGAATGAGGGAGGCAACCTAGTGGCAGAGGATGTGGAAAAAGCTAATGTACTCAATGCTTTTTTTGCCTCTGTCTTCACGAACAAGGTCAGCTCCCAGACCACTGCACTGGGCAGCACAGCATGGGAAGGAGGTGACCAGCCCTCTGTGGAGAAAGAAGTGGTTCGGGACTATTTAGAAAAGCTGCACGAGCGCAAGTCCATGGGGCCGGATGCGCTGCATCTGAGAGTGCTAAAGGAGTTGGCGGATGTGACTGCAGAGCCATTGGCCATTATCTTTGAAAACTCATGGCGATCGGGGGAAGTCTCAGATGACTGGAAAAAGGCTAATGTAGTGCCCATCTTTAAGAAAGGGAAGAAGGAGGATCCTGGGAACTACAGGTCAGTCAGCCTCATCTCAGTTCCTGGAAAAATCACGGAGCAGGTCCTCAAGGAATCACTTCTGAAGCACACAGAGGAGACGAAAGTGATCAGGAACAGTCAGCATGGATTCACCAAGGACAAGTCATGCCTGACTAATCTAATTGCCTTCTATGACGAGATAACTGGCTCTGTGGATGAGGGGAAAGCGGTGGACGTGTTGTTCCTTGACTTTAGCAAAGCTTTTGACACGGTCTCCCACAGTATTCTTGCCAGCAAGTTAAAGAAGTACGGGCTGGATGAATGGACTATAAGGTGGATAGAAAGTTGGCTAGACTGTCGGGTTCAACGGGTACTGATCAATGGCTCCATGTCTAGTTGGCAGATGGTATCAAGTGGAGTGCCCAAAGGTCGGTCCTGGGGCCAATTTTGTTCAATATCTTCATAAATGATCTGGAAGATGGTATGGATTGCACCCTCAGCAAGTTTGCAGATGACACTAAACTGGGAAGAGAGGTAGATATGCTGGAGGGTAGGGATAGGATACAGAGGGCCCTAGACAAATTAGAGGATTGGGCCAAAAGAAATCTGATGAGGTTCAACAAGGACAAGTGCAGAGTCCTGCACTTAGGACGGAAGAATCCCATGCACCGCTGCAGACTAGGGACCGAATGGCTTGGCAGCAGTTCTGCAGAAAAGGACCTAGGGGTTACAGTGGACGAGAAGCTGGATATGAGTCAACAGTGTGTCCTTGTTGCCAAGAAGGCCAATGGCATTTTGGGATGTATAGGTAGGGGCATTGCCAGCAGATCGAGGGATGTGATCGTTCCCCTCTATTCGACATTGGTGAGGCCTCATCTGGAGTACTGTGTCCAGTTTTGGGCCCCACACTACAAGAAGGATGTGGAAAAATTGGAAAGAGTCCAGCGGAGGGCAACAAAAATTATTAGGGGACTGGAACACATGACTGATGAGGAGAGGCTGAGGGAACTGGGATTGTTTAGTCTGCGGAAGAGAAGAATGAGGGGGGATTTGATAGCTGCTTTCAACTACCTGAAAGGGGGTTCCAAAGAGGATGGATCTAGACTGTTCTCAGTGGTAGCTGATGACAGAACAAGGAGCAATGGTCTCAAGTTGCAGTGGGGGAGGTTTAGTTTGGATATTAGGAAAAAGTTTTTCACTAGCAGGGTGGTGAAACACTGGAATGCGTTACCTAAGGAGGTGGTGGAATCTCCTTCCTTAGATATTTTTAAGGTCATGCTTGATGAAGCCCTGGCTGGGATGATTTAGTTGGGGATTGGTCCTGCTTTGAGCAGGGGGTTGGACTAGATGACCTCCTGAGGTCCCTTCCAACCCTGATATTCTATGATTGTATGAAAACTGTGTTTTGTAGTAGAATTTATGATTTTTATATAATCAACGAAGTTTTGCATAGTCTTTATAGCTATTAAGATAGCTGTGGAATAGCTTGTCCTGCTCGTCACTTATAATATATTTTGTCTGGTTGCTTGCAAACTGACATGGTAAATTATTACAGATGTTTTGAAGTCATTTATCAGTCTTATATATCTATATTCCTACTTTCAGAAATATATGTCATAAGAGCCTACTGTACCAACATAATTGATGTCTAGAATACTCTGTATTATGTGTTGCACCGTTATGAATGTAGATATGCTTGTTAACCTTAGAGGGAAAAATTAGGGCCATTTCCTGCTCTTATTACTACTGGGAGTAGTCTCACTAACTGAGGAAGACTGGGCCCTACAGCACACACAAATATGAATAATTCAACCATTTTAGAATTTTCTACAATACAAAAAGACTTCTTTGTAGATGGAACAGTCAGCTTTTTTCAGTGTAAAATAGCGATGTATGTAGGCACAAAGCCTTCTGAAATCAGTTAACTTATTTTGCCCATACTTTAGTAATTTACGAAAATTGTCTGAAAGTTGAGATTTCAGAACTGCTTAGCCCAAAAGAAACTCATTCATAGTAGAAACCTTGCAAAGAAGTAATTCTTTTACCACAAATGGGGTTAATAAAGGAAATCTAGCCAGCCCTTCCTGATTCAACTATTACTACAGTTACAGGTGCCATTGTAACTCTCCTTGCATCGAATTATAATAATGTGTTGTGTTCTTTAGGAGGATTGTTTGAATATGTAACTGGAGCCAACTTTTTTGGAGAGATTCTTGAATGGTTTGGATTTGCTCTTGCCAGCTGCACCTTTGAAAGTGCTGCTTTTGCCATATGCACACTTTTCATCCTAGGTTCCAGGGCACACCATCATCATCAGTAAGTTTTCAAAATTTAAAAATTTCAATCTCCTCTTCTTCACTTTTCCTCTAAATTATCTGCTATTGAGTCTCAAATTCTAGGGTGTAAAAATATTTCTAGAACATAAAGATATAAGAGGGTTTTATATGTAGCCATACAAAAATGTTGACTCTGAAGTATTTTTTCTTTTGATAACTTTACATTTGGATTACTGAAAGCATTTTAAAATAAAATAATTTATCCTAATCTTATGGGGCTTTTTAAGAAATGGCAGAGGGAGAATAGCATGTTAAAAAAAATGAGGGCCATTTCCTGAGCAGGTATAAGTTGGCATAACTCAGTTGAATTAAGTCATTAGAGGAGGACCCTGCCCAATGTTCCTTTCATTGCCTTTGTTACTAAGAACACTTTTCTGAAACCTAAAGGAATGCTTAAAATCAAATTTACTTGCAGGTAATTGTTGCTTGTTTCAGCTGAGTGAAAAGTAAGTAGTAAGCAATAAAAACAATTCTAATTTTCATAGATTCCAAGGCGAAATGGGACCACTGTGATCATCTAGTCTGACCTCCTGTATAACACAGGCCGTATAACTTCCCAAAATAATTCCTAGAGCATAGCTTTTAGAAAAACGTCCAGTCTTGGTTTTAAAAATATCACTAGCCTTGGTAAATTGGATGCGCTAGCAATTAATATTGGAATACTTGGGATGGAAATACTCCAGAGAAATATCTATATTAACCCCCTAAAGTAATTCAGTTAATACTGGGCTTTTAAAAAACAGAGGATTGGCTTCATAGTTGTGTTTTGGACCCTTTATGTTGCCTGCAGAGTACAAGAGGGCCAGAAAGCAGCTAGATCCGCTCAGTTGAGAACTCCTTAGCTGATGCATCCAGCCTCTCCACACTCAGTTATGACACAGGGGACATGGAGAGGAGCATAGGTGGGGCATTCACAGTATCAGTACAGCTCTACCCTGAAAATCGGGGCACCATAACCAGTTCCCTGGCAGCCACACAACATGACAACAGTTAGACTACGGGGGGGCTGAAATTGCAGCCTATCATGGTGACCAAAACTGTTCCACTGATCTCCTTGTACTCCCCTGTTAGGGGGCTTATTCCTTCACCCACTCACTTCCCTGGTCCTTCTCGCATGAACAGAGAACAACAATACTCGAAGTCCAAAGGTGCAAACAATTCGATGTTTATTGGGGTGAACTTCCAGCAAGCATGATTCCAGTTTCCTTCCTTAGTATCCTCCTTCCCAGCTCTGACACCACAGAGCCTTACACCTGTGTCCCTGTTCCCATTCCTGCCCTTAGCCAAACATGATTCCAGTTTCCCCAGCCCCATTCCCTGTTCCCATTTCCCCTTTTAGCAAAACATGATTCCAGTTTCCTTACCCCCATTCCCTGTTCCCATTTCCCCCACCCGCATGCCCGCCCCCACCCCCACCCCCCTACTTCCTGATTGACTGCAGACTATATAATAAAACTTGACTTCTGCTTAGCTATACCTTAACCAATCATGTTCCTGAAATTTAACTAACCAATCCTAACATATTGTAACATGATTATGTACCCAATTATATCCCACCACCTTAATTAGTTTACACCCAGCAAAATTAATTATACAGCAGACAGAAACAATCACAGAACCAGACAGAGATTATACAGACAAACAATAGCAAAGTGGGAACTATAATGACAAAACAATACAGAAGTGAGGATTTCACATCCCAGCTATTGATAAGTGAGATCTTGCCAGACAGGATGCTATCAAACTAAGTTTCCTTTTACATTTTCTAGGCACTTCCCTTTCTTTGGATGTGATAGGCACTATCAGGACAGGATTGTATTCCTAACAGCCCAATAGCACCTTATTTCAATGTGATTAGTTTGGAATGTGAGGATGTGACCGTTCGCTTCCCAGCTTATGGCTGCCTCTGTTGCTTAGCCAAAGGCCTTAGCCTAAGAACAGGGCCTCAGACTGTCACAGTAAGAGAAGGCCCTTACACCGGCAGACAGTGATTTTGATTCTCTTTTGTACCTCTATAACTAGCCAAGTGATAAGAATACACCTAAATTCTTAGAGTATAGGCCTTTACAGACAGGCCTGAATATCTATATCCTAACATCCCCTCTCAATCTCTCTATATCCATCTGTTGTGTCTTGTATTATATTAGTCCCTGCCACAAAGAGATTACATCAATCTTTTTGTTCTGTTTTTGTGTAGCACCTCACATTGGGGTCTGGCTCCATGCCTGGGACGCCTTAGTGCTATGGTAATACAAATAATCAAGATGCTGTCTAGTTGCTGACCAAGAGATAGTGTATCATGATACAAGTCCTGATCATGCAAAAACTTTACAGTAACTTTATGAATGTAGCTATTCCTATTGAACTCAATGGAACTGTGCATGTGTAGGTTTGGGGCCATATTTAGAACATTATCATGTAAACCACCAACATTTATGAAGAGTTAAACACTATATCTAGTTATAAAGCTGATTCATTAGGAGTAGGGTATGGATCAAAGGCTTCAGATCTTCCCTCCCTCTTAAGAAATTACATAAGGTCTGAAAGATTTGTAAGGAATAATTATTAAAAGCTCCTAACCTAATGATAAAAAGAAAAGGAGTACTTGTGGCACCTTAGAGACTAACCAATTTATTAGAGCATAAGCTTTCGTGAGCTACAGTGAGCTGTAGCTCACGAAAGCTTATGCTCTAATAAATTGGTTAGTCTCTAAGGTGCCACAAGTACTCCTTTTCTTTTTGCGAATACAGACTAACACGGCTGTTACTCTGTAACCTAATGATAGCATAGCCAATTTCATTTTTTCCTTTCTTAACCGAGTATGTTAATTGTCACTTCTAAGGAATGTTAAGTGATTGCTTAAAGCACCCTATAAAGTGAATGAGACATTAGGTAGTTTGTACAAATAACCACTCCAGTCCTCATGCATCATGGTGCTAATGGGGCAGGTTCATGCTGTGGAACGCCGATTCTGGGCTCGGGAAACAAGCACAGACTGGTGGGACCACATAGTGTTGCAGGTCTGGGACGATTCCCAGTGGCTGCGAAACTTTCGCATGAATAAGGGCACTTTCATAGAACTTTGTGACTTGCTTTCCCTTGCCCTGACGCGCATGAATACCAAGATGAGAGCAGCCCTCACAGTTGAGAAGCGAGTGGCGATAGCCCTGTGGAAGCTTGCAATGCCAGACAGCTACCGGTCAGTTGGGAATCAATTTGGAGTAAGCAAATCTACTGTTGGGGCTGCTGTGATGCAAGTAGCCCACACAATCAAAGATCTGCTGATATCAAGGGTAGTGACCCTGGGAAATGTGCAGGTCATAGTGGATGGCTTTGCTGCAGTGGGATTCCCTAACTGTGGTGGGGCCATAGACTGAACCCATATCCCTATCTTGGCACCGGAGCACCAAGCCGCCGAGTACATAAACCGCAAGGGGTACTTTTCAATAGTGCTGCAAGCTCTGGTGGATCACAAGGGACGTTTCACCAACATCAACGTGGGATGGCCCTGGAAAGGTACATGACGCTCGCATCTTCAGGAACTCTGGTCTGTTTCAAAAGCTGCAGGAAGGGACTTTATTCCCAGACCAGAAAATAACTGTTGGGGATGTTGAAATGCCTATGTGTATCCTTGGGGACCCAGCCTACCCCTTAATGCCATGGCTCATGAAGCCGTACACAGGCAGCCTGGACAGTAGTCAGGAGCTGTTCAACTACAGGCTAAGCAAGTGCAGAATGGTGGTAGAATGTGCATTTGGACGCTTAAAGGCGCGCTAGCGCAGTTTACTGACTCGCTTAGACCTCAGCGAAACCAATATTCCCACTGTTAATTACTGCTTGCTGTGTGCTCTACAATATCTGTGAGAGTAAGGGGAAGACGTTTATGGCGGGGTGGGAGGTTGAGGCAAATTGCCTGGCTGCTGGTTACGCGCAGCCAGACACCAGGGCGGTTAGAAGAGCACAGGAGGGCGCGGTACACATCAGAGAAGCTTTGAAAACCAGTTTCATGACTGGCCAGGCTACGGTGTGAAAGTTCTGTTTGTTTCTCCTTGATGAAACCCCCCGCCCCTTGGTTCACTCTACTTCCCTGTAAGCTAACCACCCGCCCCTCCTCCCTTCAATCACCGCTTGCAGAGGCAATAAAGTCATTGTTGCTTCACATTCATGCATTCTTTATTCATTCATCACACAAATAGGGGGATGACTACCAAGGTAGTCCAGGAGGGGTGGTGGAGGAGGGAAGGAAAATGCCACACAGCACTTTAAAAGTTTACAACTTTAAAATTTATTGAATGCCAGCCTTCATTTTTTGGGGCAATACTCTGTGGCGGAGTGGCTGGTTGGCCAGTGGCCCCCCCACCGCGTTCTTGGGCGTCTGGGTGTGGAGGCTATGGAACTTGGGGAGGAGGGCGGTTGGTTACACAGGGGCTGTAGTGGCAGTCTGTGCTCCAGCTGCCTTTGCTGCAGCTCAACCATACACTGGAGCATACTGGTTTGGTCCTCCAGCAGCCTCAGCATTGAATCCTGCCTCCTCTCATCACGCTGTCGCCACATTTGAGCTTCAGCCCTGTCTTCAGCCCGCCACTTACTCTCTTCAGCCCGCCACCTCTCCTCCCGGTCATTTTGTGCTTTCCTGTACTCTGACATTATTTGCCTCCACGCATTCGTCTGTGCTCTGTCAGTGTGGGAGGACAGCATGAGCTTGGAGAACATTTCATCTCGAGTGCGTTTTTTTTTCTTTCTAAGCTTCAGTAGCGTCTGGGAAGGAGAAGATCCTGTGATCATTGAAACACATGCAGCTGGTGGAGAAAAAAAAAAGGGACAGCGGTATTTAAAAAGACATATTTTATAAAACAGTGGCTACACTTTTTCAGGGTAAACATTGCTGTTAACATTACATACACAGCACATGTGCTTTCGTTACAAGGTCGCATTTTGCCTCCCCCCACCGCGTGGCTACTCCCTCAACCCTCCCCCCTCCCTGTGGCTAACAGCGGGGAACATTTCTGTTTAGCCACAGGCAAACAGCCCAGCAGGAATGGGCTCCTCTGAGTGTCTCCTGAAGAAAAGCACTCTATTTCAACCAGGAGACCATAAATTATATCTCACTCTCCTGAGGATAACACAGAGAGATAAAGAACGGATGTTGTTTGAACGCCAGCAAACATACACTGCAATGCTCTGTTGTACAATGATTCCAGAGTACGTGTTACTGGCCTGGAGTGGTAAAGTGTCCTACCATGAAGGACGCAATAAGGCTGCCCTCCCCAGAAACCTTTTGCAAAGGCTTTGGGAGTACATCCAGGAGAGCCGTGAATGCCAGGGCAAAATAATCCTTTCACATGCTTGCTTTTAAACCATGTATAGTATTTTAAAAGGTACACTCACCGGAGGTCCCTTCTCCACCTGCTGGGTCCAGGAGGCAGCCTTGGGTGGGTTTGGGGGGTACTGGCTCCAGGTCCAGGGTGAGAAACAGTTCCTGGCTGTCGGGAAAACCGGTTTCTCCGCTTGCTTGCTGTGAGCTATCTACAACCTCCTCCTCATCATCATCTTCTTCGTCCCCAAAACCTGCTTCCGTATTGCCTCCATCTCCATTGAAGGAGTCAAACAACACGGCGGGGGATAGTGGTGGCTGAACCCCCTAAAATGGCATGCAGCTCATCATAGAAGCGGCATGTTTGGGGCTCTGACCTGGAGCGGCCATTCGCCTCTCTGGTTTTCTGGTAGGCTTGCCTCAGCTCCTTCAGCTTCACGCGGCACTGCTTCGGTCCCTTATGGCCTCTGTCCTTCATGCCCTGGGAGATTTTGACAAAGGTTTTGGCATTTCGAAAACTGGAACGGAGTTCTGATAGCACCGATTCCTCTCCCCATACAGCGATCAGATCCCGTACCTCCCATTCGGTCCATGCTGGAGCTCTTTTGCGATTCTGGGACTCCATCATGGTCACCTCTGCTGATGAGCTCTGCATGGTCACCTGCAGCTTGCCACGCTGGCCAAACAGGAAATGAGATTCAAAAGTTCGCGGTTCT
Organism: Lepidochelys olivacea; assembly: GCF_965140295.1. Lineage (NCBI taxonomy): Eukaryota > Metazoa > Chordata > Testudines > Cheloniidae > Lepidochelys > Lepidochelys olivacea. The sequence continues at coordinate 145,886,267 of NC_140412.1, read as the reverse complement.
TTTCCTGTCTAGCTGGCCAGTGCATCTGAGTTGAGAGTGCTATCCAGAGCGGTCACAATGGAGCACTCTGGGATAGCTCCCGGAGGCCAATACCATCGAATTGTGTCCACAGTACCCCAAATTCGAGCCGGCAAGGCCGATTTAAGCGCTAATCCACTTGTCAGGGGTGGAGTAAGGAAATCAATTTTAAGAGCCCTTTAAGTGGAAATAAAGGGCTTCATTGTGTGGACGGGTGCAGGTTTACATCGATTTAAGGCTGCTAAATTCGACCTAAAGTCCTAGTGTAGACCAGGGCTATGATTAAACAAAATAAGTCAATGCAGTTATTTCACTATTATTATCATACTGCTCATTTAGTATTACTCGTTGCATTTACTGACACTCAGTACTACTTTAAAAGTGAAATTGTAAAAGGAAGATCTGCCTATTTCAGCTATTTATTTTTTTATCACAACTGCATCTAAAACGATAGTACCATAGAGTAACAACTATATTTTTTGCTCAAACATGAGAATTCAAGAATAGTCCAGAAGGAAGACAGGCAGTCTTTAAGAAAGAAGCAGGAAATAAAACGTTTACCAACCTGAAGATCCTGCATGTTCAGACATGTTCCTTTCATCATCTTCAATGGAGCTTCCTCCTGAGAAGGAACACTTCTCATATTGTTGTTTCATTCGGGAAACCAGGCCTTGCATTTCTTTGTTGTACTCTTTGCATTGTGCACACATACCTGTCTTACCCACAGGTAGAGGAACTTCATTAAAATATTCCCAACTGAGTCTCTTTTATGGCCTGCTGCCATTATAGGTTTTCCCTTCTAGTGAGAGACTGGTATGGTAGATCTCAAATCAATGAAGGCTACACTCAGAAAGACCTCAAGACTTCTGGAATATGCTGCTCAGTTTCACTTTTGTTTCTACTGCCTGTTCCTCCCTTCTTGCATTTATCTCCAGACTTCTTCTCCATGTCCAGATCTATTCCCCCAACAATCTTCTATTCATTGAACTTTTTGAAACTTTGCACTTTTAGAGAGAGGTAGGGGATTGACTTTGTGTACACAAATTTGCAGAGGGACAAATGGATTGAGGTCTGTGATTTCTCACCTCTGTATATTATGTATTTATTTATTTATTATAAAACATTTTTGCTGTTAAAAAGTATGTTGTCTCTGGCGACACAAATCCAGTTTGAGAACTGCAAAACTAAGCACCTCGGATGGTATCTTCTAGACTGAGCGCTAAGTCCCATTGGGTGGATAGAAAGATTAGCCTAAATAATCTAAACAGAAGCCCCTGAAACCCCGTAAGATTGGGTCCCTAATCCATGAACTATTGGAACTCATTTACAAAACTTTTCTTTAACATTACATGAATATGTGGTCTCATACTATAGAATTAGAATTTATTATCTCTATTCCATGATGAAATATCTTTGAGCTATAATGTATTGTAATTAAAACTATCTTTAGATAGGTTTTTTCCTCAAAAAGTGTTTTATCAAAAAAATCCGATTTAAATAAAAAAAATCTGATTTTCTTGATTTTTTTTTAAATTGATTTTTATCCACCCTGATACGTGGCATGGAGCAATTGGATTAGACTAAGTAGCTGGAGGCTGATAATGACAACTGCAGAATTAAACTGATTAAACCTACTCCTTTTGTAGTAGACTCCTTAAAATTGTAGGCAATTCTTCCAGACTTAGGACATAGTGATAAATCTCTACCACTCAGGGTGGATAAAAATAATTTAGTTAAAAACAATTTTAACAAAAACAAACCTGATTTTAAAAAACTTGAATGTTTAACTAAATTCAAAACTTCATATGCTTGTTTTGTTAAAATATTATATGTTTGCTGTTGAAGAACAGAATACATAACATTGTTGTTTTAGTTAAATAAAACAATTTAAATGTCGGTCTGGTGGTGTTGTCCTCCTAATACAGCACAGCAAGAAAATCCTCCAAATATTAATGATTAACCTGTTGAATTGGAGATATTTCATCTCCCAATGACTTCATAAATATCAGCCTCAGTTACCTTTGGTAAATGAAATAACCAAACAATCATTCATTTTCTGATATAGCTGTAAAACTAATCTGAAAAGTTTTCAAAATAAATCACTTTTAAAATGTACAGTGTGTACTTTCTAAAAATGAAATCTTCATCTATCTCTGAGTTGTGAAGAATATGTATTAAGGTTATAACAACCAACAAGAATGCATTTTTATGTAGAAATCCAAATTGAGTCAATTTGATTTAAATCAAATCCTCCCTGCTACCACTGCTCTACACGAGCACTTCCACAAGGTGCTAGCACTGTCAAGCTGCAGTGATGTGAGATCAACTGTGGCTAGAGTTCCTAAAGCTCAATATAAACACAATCAGGTATAAATAGTTTGCCAAGGCAAATTGCCTAGGATTTTTCCAGTTTCTTCCTACATCAAGCTTTTGCCAACTCCTTCAAAGAAGAAGAAAACTGAATAATCCTTGCCAGTTGCCTTGTGCAAACTTTTTGCACAGGGAGCCTGTTGAAAGGTAGAAAAGGTCGAGGAGGAGGAAAAAAGAGTGTCATAGAAGACAAGCAGGAGGGGATGTGTGGGGGGAAAAAACCCTAAATGAAAGAGTAGAGAAAAATTATGCCAGATGCTTTATTTTGTGCATTTGACAGTCTTTTCTGTGTAGTCAGTTTTAATGTTTCCCCTTAATAGTTACTTAGACCCTGATCCTGCCATTGGATCTGGTAATATGAACACAAGTCAGATCCCATTTCACCAGGATGTGAGAGTCAGATCCCAATTCACACAGCAAGAAGGGGAAGAAAAATATTTTTAAAACAGGAAAATATGTTTGTAAAACAAGGACCCAGGAACAGGTGTAGTACCTCAAAACACTTAACTCATTTTTTAAAATGGTCTTGTTTTGAAGTTGATGGCGTCCCTTTTGAGGGTGTAGTAGCTTGAAAGCTGACAAATCTTTTACAATACTACCAAAATAAGCCTGGGTCTTTTTCCAGGTTTGGAGATGATTAAGCCTCATGATTTGTTTTCTTTCTCACCAGCAGTCTGAATTGGTATATCTAAATTCTGATGAGAGTTGATATAGATCCTTACCTAGAGGAAGGTACTATTGTTCCAACCTGTCAGTCCTTCCTCATGCTGTTTCTTGCAGCTGCTCTAAAATCCACCCACTTCACTTTCATCATCCCAATGTATCCATCTTGTAATGGAATCTGTGCACTTTCTGTGGTACATTATCTACTTCGTATGATGTTGGGCCACCCACTTGCCCTTGTGTTATACCAAGAAAATAAAAACCAGCAGGATCTTATTAAACTGGATATGGCAATATGCCGTGTTTATTGCTAATACAAAAAGAATCAGAGTAAGCAATCACTTATAGCTATAACATCTCATTCACACACACACACACCATGAGTTGGTTGAGTTCAGGATCCTGACACAGGGAAGAAAGGTAAGCAGAAGGATACGGACCCTGGACTTCAGGAAAGCAGACTTCGACTCCCTCAGGGAACGGATGGGTAGGATCCCCTGGGGGACTAACATGAAGGGGAAAGGAGTCCAGGAGAGCTGGCTGTATTTCAAGGAATCCCTGTTGAGGTTACACGGACAAACCATCCCGATGTGTCGAAAGAATAGTAAATATGGCAGGCGACCAGCTTGGCTTAACAGTGAAATCCTAGCGGATCTTAAGCATAAAAAAGAAGCTTACAAGAAGTGGAAGGTTGGACATATGACCAGGGAAGAGTATAAAAATATTGCTCAGGCATGTAGGAATGAAATTAGGAGGGCCAAATCGCACCTGGAGCTGCAGCAACCGAGAGATGTTAAGAGTAACAAGAAGGGTTTCTTCAGGTGTGTTGGCAACAAGAAGAAAGCCAAGGAAAGTATGGGCCCCTTAATGAACGAGGGTGGCAACCTAGTGACAGAGGATGTGGAAAAAGCTAATGTACTCAATGCTTTTTTTGCCTCTGTCTTCACGAACAAAGTCAGCTCCCAGACTGCTGCGCTGGGCATCACAACATGGGGAATAGATGGCCAGCCCTCTGTGGAGAAAGAGGTGGTTAGGGACTATTTAGAAAAGCTGGACGTGCACAAGTCCATGGGGCTGGACGAGTTGCATCCGAGAGTGCTAAAGGAACTGGCGGCTGTGATTGCAGAGCCATTGGCCATTATCTTTGAAAACTCGTGGCGAATGGGGGAGGTCCCGGATGACTAGAAAAAGGCTAATGTAGTGCCAATCTTTAAAAAAGGGAAGAAAGAGGATCCTGGGAACTACAGGCCAGTGAGCCTCACTTCAGTCCCCGGAAAAATCATGGAGCAGGTCCTCAAAGAATCAATCCTGAAGCACTTACATGAGAGGAAAGTGATCAGGAACAGTCAGCATGGATTCACCAAGGGAAGGTCATGCCTGACTAATCTAATCGCCTTCTATGATGAGATTACTGGTTCTGTGGATGAAGGGAAAGCAGTGGATGTCTTGTATCTTGACTTTAACAAAGCTTTTGACACGGTCTTCCACAGTATTCTTATCAGCAAGTTAAAGAACTATGGGCTGAATGAATGCACTATAAGGTGGGTAGAAAGTTGGCTAGATTGTCGGGCTCAACGGGTAGTGATCAATGGCTCCATGTCTAGTTGGCAGCCGGTAACAAGTGGAGTGCCCCAGGGGTCGGTCCTGGGGCCGGTTTTGTTCAATATCTTCATAAATGATCTGGAGGATGGTGTGGATTGCACTCTCAGCAAATTTGCGGATGATACTAAACTGGGAGGAGTGGTAGATACGCTGGAGGGGAGGGATAGGATACAGAAGGACCTAGACAAATTGGAGGATTGGGCCAAAAGAAATCTGATGAGATTCAATAAGGATAAGTGCAGGGTCCTGCACTTAGGACGGAAGAACCCAATGCACAGCTACAGACTAGGGATCGAATGGCTAGGCAGCAGTTCTGCGGAAAAGGACCTAGGGGTGACAGTGGATGAGAAGCTGGATATGAGTCAGCAGTGTGCCCTTGTTGCCAAGAAGGCCAATGGCATTTTGGGATGTATAATTAGGGGCATAGCGAGCAGATCGAGGGACGTAATCATCCCCCTCTATTCGACATTGGTGAGGCCTCATCTGGAGTACTGTGTCCAGTTTTGGGCCCCACACTACAAGAAGGATGTGGATAAATTGGAGAGAGTCCAGCGAAGGGCCACAAAAATGATTAGGGGTCTGGAACACATGACTTATGAGGAGAGGCTGAGGGAACTGGGATTGTTTAGTCTGTGGAAGAGAAGAATGAGGGGGGATTTGATAGCTGCTTTCAACTACCTGAGAGGTGGTTCCAGAGAGGATGGTTCTAGACTATGCTCAGTGGTGGAAGAGGACAGGACAAGGAGTAATGGTCTCAAGTTGCAGTGGGGAAGGTTTAGGTTGGATATTAGGAAAAACTTTTTCACTAGGAGGGTGGTGAAACACTGGAATGTGTTGCCTAGGGAGGTGGTGGAATCTCCTTCCTTAGAAGTTTTTAAGGTCAGGCTTGACAAAGCCCTGGCTGGGATGATTTAATTGGGGATGGGTCCTGCTTTTGAGCAGGGGGTTGGACTAGATGACCTCCTGAGGTCCCTTCCAACCCTGATATTCTACACATACACCCACAAGTTCTGCAAGGTTGTTATAGTTACCAGCCTAGAAGTTGCTTGTGCCAGGTGTCTGGCAAGGTGCCCTGGACACGAGGGTGGAGCAGGGTCTTGTCAGATGCGCATCCGATGCTCTTGGAGGTTGGTTTGCAGAATCAGACCAAAGTCCTCAATCTTCAGGGTCTGTTTTTATAGGAACTTATCCTCATACAAGTTTATAGGCAACAGGTTTCCGAGTGGTAGCCATGTTAGTCTGTATCAGCAAAAACAACGAGAATCCTTGCGGCACTTTAGAGACTAACAAATGTATTTGGGCATAAGCTTTTGTGGGCTAAATCCACTACATTAGATGCATGGAGTGGAACATACAGTAGGGAGGTATAAATACACAGCATTTGAAAAGATGGGAGTTGCCTTACCAAGTGGGGGGGGGGTCAGTGCTAACAAGCCAATTCAGTTTAAGTTGGAGGTAGGCAATTCTCAACCAGTTGACAAGAAGGAGTGGAAGTCACTTTTGTTGTGTTAATGAGGCCAGTGTAAACAAGTTGGCCTATTTCAGACAATTGATAGGAAGGTGTGAGTATTTAGCAAGGGGAAATTAGATTTTTTTAAAACAACAGGGAGTACTTGTGGCACGTTAGAGACTAACACATTGATTTAGTTTCTGTAGTGCCCCAGGCACTCCCAGTCTCTATTCAGGCCTAATTTGATGGTGTCCAGTTTGCAAATTAGTTCCAGTTCTGCAGTTTCTCGATGGAGACTGTTTCTGAAGTTTTTTTGTTGAAGAACTGCCACTTTTAAGTCTGTTATTGAGTGACCAGGGAGATGGAAGTGTTCTCCTACTGGTTTTTGAATGTTATAATTCCTGATGTCAGATTTGTGTCCATTTATTCTTTTGCGTAGAAACTGTCCGGTTTGGCCAATGTACATGGCAGAGGGGCATTGCTGGCACATGATGGCATATATCACGTTGGTTAGATGTGCAGGTGAATGAGCCCCTGATGGTGTGGCTGATGTGGTTAGGTCCTATGATGGTGTCCTTTGAATAGATATGCAGACATAGTTGGCACCAGGGTTTGTTGCAGGATTTGTTTCCTGGGTTAGTGTTTTTGTTGTGTGGTGTGTAGGGTTTGCTTCATCATGCTGTTCTCATGTTTGAAGTGATAATCACGCAGATGGCACAGCAATGACAAAATGATGGTATGTTGTTATCTTGTACTTCAGCCCTCCTGTCCTTGGGGCAAGTATGCCCTCAGGGTTATCGGGCTATCTCGTCCACTGCATTCTTCAGCCAAACGGTCTTATTTTAAGGCTGGCACCTGAACCTTTAATCTTTCATTCCTCATTCAAACCTACATACAACTATATTCACACTCCAATGTATATCCTGTCACATCTGTATTTTATCACCTACCCATCCTTTAACACAACCGCTCTAAAATCAGTGGGACATGGCAGACTTCAATAAGTCTATTCATCCCACTTGTTATATCAAAAAGGAAATGAACAAGATAAGCATACAAGAGTGGGGAGATTTCACAAATCTTACTCCAGAGTTCAGAAAAACAAAGTTGTACCAGCCATAAAGGTCAGCTGTTATCTTGTTACTTTTAGAACAAACTCTTTGTCTCTGAATGTGTTTCTGCAATTAACACTGAGGTTGTAAAACTGGCAGACAATTTCAGTCAACACAAGCTCAGTAGGGTACCTGAGAAACATATGGGTTTCAGAGTAACAGCCGTGTTAGTCTGTATTCGCAAAAATAAAAGGAGTACTTGTGGCACCTTAGAGACTAACCAATTTATTTGAGCATAAGCTTTCGTGAGCTACAGCTCACTTCATCGGATGCTGTAGCTCACGAAAGCTTATGCTCAAATAAATTGGTTAGTCTCTAGGGTGCTACAAGTACTCCTTTTCTTTTTGCGAAACATATTTCTTTCTAAAGATCAGGCCAAATTCTGGGGTCTGCTGTGGAGTCACTCTTTCTTACATTTCCCATATTAGAAAGATATCAGTCATCAATCTAGTCCAACACTGGCTCCACACACACCACTCTCATTAATTTGATTTCACCATTGTTGGCAACAATAGGTTTGAATTCATTTTTGTAGTCAGCACTCTGATCTCATGAGGATGGGTGTGATAATTTTAAAATAGGAGTTCTGCACATGAAGTGAGGCCTGGTGATGTTCCTTTGTAGATTAATCTACTTATATTACTATAAATGTTTCTCTGTCCGTTTCCTACAATAATTTAGTCTCTTTTGTAGTATTTTGAAGATGAATACTAATTCAAGTGCTTTCTTTTTTCAGATGGTATCTTGAGAAATTTGAAGACTACCCAAAGTCCAGGAAGATTGTGATTCCATTTGTGTTCTGAGGTGTGCGTCATGGAGTTGGCTGACTTTGAATGATGGTGGCTGCTCTTCTGAAAATATTCAGTTCACAAACAACTCCCAACAAGTTAGCCTAAAGGTTTTCTTTGAACATTTTCAGTGCCACTTATGTTCGTTTCCTAACATATAAAATACAACTGATGGATAAGGTGATAGTGACAGAAGAATCAGCCATCCTGTTCCTATCTGGAGCACAGTGTAATAAATGCCTTAGTAAGATCATATCTTCATCATTGGAACTACAGTGGTGCCTGTACTGCTTCTTATCCTGCCTCTACCTGTTGCTGTTTCTGCCTCAGCCAGGCACAACACCTCCAAGATTTCATATATTGCACCATAGCAGTGGGTGCTTGTGTACTATCTACCCCCACACAAACACTGGATTGACTTGCCTTACCCCCCATGGATAATCTAGTGCTAGTAGTGTCACTACATGTAGTCTTTGTACTCAGTATTATACCCAGCCACTGAGCAAGGAGTAGTGGTGAGAGGTACCTCAGCCCCCACACATCTGTGCAGGCACAAACAATAGAACACTGTTAACACGACATGCACTACTTATGACAGTAGCAGTAACTTTGGCAAATAATGGGTTAAGATTTACGTCTTCCTCCAGATTGATAACTCTCTCAAGTACTTTTCAGGGGCTGTCTTCTCACCCACTTCCATGACATGTTCTGCTTTCCTTATTTTTTCCATTGTACTCTTTGTTCCACTTTTTATTTTTCATACAAGAATGTTAGTGTTACTGGTAAACGATTTGCCTTAATTGCTTACTAGTCCCCTAATGACTTCTGCAGTTTACATTTCGTATCTATTTCTGGTTTAGGAGGTTTAGGGTCTTTGACACTTTTAGCAGTTTTAGGTAGCACTGTTTTCTGGCTTGCCTAAAATAACAAACTTCACGAGAACTATAGAGAATTTTTCAAAAATGTTTTTACTTCTTTGTGATAAGTGCATGGATGACATCTGTTTTCCAAAGAGAACTGGATTTTTGAATACTTGTTTTTACCTTAATAATGTCAAGTCTGTTCTCCTTTCCTAGATTTGCTAAAGGACTTCGGTAAGCTCACAGTAAACTCACGAGAGTTCTAGTACCTTAACTGAAAGAGTGGGGCTGTTGAATCTTAAACAGAGACTTAATTGCTGGGTTTTAAACAGAGACTAAAAGTAAATGGAGTTTTAAATAGTGATTTAAAAATCTCTTCTCTTCCCAGTTGCTCAGCTTTCAGTCTCCTTTCTCTTGTGATATCTACTCTAAAAGACTATGGTAACTGGAGAAGTAGGAATAAGTCCTGAATCTTTAATGTAAAAAACAAGCAGAAAGTGTTTTAACAATTTTGTTTTCCTTTATTTAAATCCTAAGGAAAGACACAAGCCCAGTTTCTCTTTTTTGGGTGAGGTCAAGGGAGGAGGGTTGTTTTTGTTTCCTTGGGAGGTTACCTTTTAAATAGTCTCAGTATGCCTGGACACTTTTTAGATCTCAAGTGCTGCTTTGAAGACAAACAAAGCTTAGGTGTATTGCCTTCTTTAAAGCCTTATCTTAATTCCAACATCATTTGAGGCTACCTACCTCCCAGTTCAGACCAACAAGGCAGACTTTGCCTACTCACACTGAAATTAACCTCCTCACCATCTCCTTCCCTCTAAAGCAGCTTTGCTGTACTGTTCGTCATTTTTGGATTTTGGCAGGTGGTTAACAAAAACTTATTAAAATTCTGTTTCCTTCCCAGTAGGTGCTGTGTTTGACAGATTCAACCAGAGAGGGGAGAAGCATATTGAAGGAACAAAACAGTTTTTTAAAAAGTTTGGTTCCTTTGTCTGGGGATCGTTTTCTAAGATTTAATGCCTCATATGACTTCTGTGTATTTAACTGGGAGTGCAAAGTGATCAGAAAGTATGATACCACTGGTTCTTCTTACAGTGTGTGCAGATGTGTATTCCACACTGGTGTGTTGGTGTCTTGCCCACTGCAAGCTGGAGACTTTTTTGCCACACCTGTACCTTCTCATGGCCCTTCCTGAGGCTACATATTGCAGCCTACATATTACAAGTTGCAGTGGGGGAGGTTTAGATTGGATATTAGGAAAAACTTTTTCACTAAGAGGGTGGTGAAACACTGGAATGCGTTACCTAGGGAGGTGGTAGAATCTCCTTCCTTAGAGGTTTTTAAGGTCAGGCTTGACAAAGCCCTGGCTGGGATGATTTAACTGGGAATTGGTCCTGCTTCGAGCAGGGGGTTGGACTAGATGACCTTCTGGGGTCCCTTCCAACCCTGATATTCTATGATACATAAGGGTGCCAGCACCCTGACTCCACTCAGTTCCTTCTTACCACCTGCAACTTGAGTTGGAGCTCCCTCTGTTGGATTCGCCTCACAATTTCCCTGCTGCATCACAGTTTGTGACTCAGCACAGTTCTTTTCTCAGCCATTTAAAGAAATCATAATCTAACACATACCTAGCTAGATTACTTACTAAAGTTCTAAGACTCCATTCCTGCTCTATCCCCAGCAAAAGCAGCATACAAAACAGACACAGACCCTTTGTTTCTCTCCTTCCTCCCAGCTTTTGAAAGTATCTTATCTCCTCATTGGTCATTTTGGTCAGGTGCCAGCGAGGTTACCTTTAGCTTCTTAACCCTTTACAGGTGAGAGGATTTTTCCTCCTGCCAGGAGGGATTTTAAAGGGGCTTACCCTTCCCTTTATATTTATGACAACACCCAGCAAAATTAATTATACAGCAGACAGAAAATCACAGAACCAAACAGAGACCATGTAAATAAACAATGGCAAAGTGGGAACTATAATGACAAAACAATACAGAAGTGAGGATTTCACAACTACATCTATAAAGACATAAGGGTTTTCCAGCTGTGTCTATTGATAAGTGAGTTCTTACCGAACAGAAAACTATCAAACTAAACTTCCTTTTACATCCTCTAGGCTCTTCCCTTTCTTGGGAGGTGATAGATCAGATCACCTTTCTAACAGCCCCAGATTGCCTTATTTCAGCATGAATAGTTTGGAATGTGAGGATGTGACCGGTCGCTTCCCAGCTTATGGCTCCCTCTGCTGCTTAGCCAAAGGCCTTAGCCTAAGAACAGGGCCTCAGACAGTCACAGTAAGAGAAGACCCTTACACTAGCAGACAGTGATTTTGATTTTCTTTTATACTTCTATAACTAGCTAAGTGATAAGAATACACCTAAATTCTTAGAGTATAGGCCTTTACAGACAGGCCGCAGTATCTATATCCTAACAAGCTCCAGCAGCCCAGTCATCACCATCCTTGAACTATTCAGTGGTCCTGACTTCAGCTTCTTCAGTTTCAGTTCATGTCCTACTAGGAATTGCTCAGGAGAATGGTTGCAACTCTGAGTATTCAAGCTGAGCTGGTACAAATTGGTGGCCAGACTTCAGCCCCAGAAGGGTTGCCTTCCCTCTTAATGATGCCCTATTACAGCTGGCCAAATCTATGTGGCACTGTAAAGGTTCAGCCTCACCCCTCCAGCGCCTCCTGCTGGTAGTCGTCAGGAATTAGCTCGTCCAGCCACCGGAGCGCCCTCTGCAGGCTGGTGATCCGCCTTACCGCTGGCCCCCTGTGACCCTCCCAGGACCCGGTGCCCCTTTCTCTGGAGTGCTGCCCCCCCCCCAGCAGTACCCCCACACACTCAGGTTCTGGGTCTTCCCACCCAGGGGAACCCACACGCTCTAACCCCACCTCGCCTCAGTCTGGGCTACTGCCAGTCCACACTTAGCCCCTTGTATTGGGAACAGACTGCAGTGTCTACATCACTCATCACAGGCAAGGGGGTTTTGGACCTGCCGCCTCCACCTACCCATGCGCTGCCCCTCTACAACCCTGCACCTATTCAGCCTGCAGCCTGAGGCTTTCTAGGCTGGAGCTCCCAGCTCCTCTGGCCAGTGTTCCCTCTAATTTTTGACAGGCTGCGTGCTCAAAAAATTCTTCTGTGCAAATTATTGTGCACACAGTGTTTCGCCGTATGCACGGGGTTTAGGATTTGCGTGTGCACACACAGCTTAGAGGGAACAGTGCCTCTGGCCCTTCCCCAGTCCTGCTCCAATCTAGGTGTCCTGCTTGGCACCTTGCAGCCAGGCCCTTCTCCCTCTACAGGCAGAGGGAGAGTGAGTAGGCTTCTGGCTCACGGCCTCTTATAGGAGCCAGCTGGGCCTGATTGAGCTGGCCACAGCTGCAGCTGCTCCTTTAATCAGTCTGGGCTTTTCCCACAGCCCCAGCCCTCTCCCAGGGCTGGCCTCAGCCCTTTCAGGGCCGTAGCAAGTAACCACCCCACTACAGGCACACACTGGCATCGCTAGCCCTAACAGCCAAGCAAATGGAAAAAAGGTATACTGTCCCCAGGGTTTGAGTTTTTCTATTTGAACCAAACTCCTTAGTTGTCTTGGCAGTTAATGAGACCTCTAGAGCAATAGCCTCTGCAATCATCATGAGGAGTGTACCATGGTTATTTAATTCTAGAATAGCATCAGATATCCAATAATCTGTAGATGATCTATCTTTTAATGACAGGTTTCAGAGTAACAGCCGTGTTAGTCTGTATTTGCAAAAAGAAAAGGAGTACTTGTGGCACCTTAGAGACTAACCAATTTATTTGAGCATGAGCTTTCGTAAGCTACAGCTCACTTCATCGGATGCATACCGTGGAAACTGCAGAAGACATTATATACACACAGAGACCATGAAACAATACCTCCTCCTACCCCACTGTCCTGCTGGTAATAGCTTATCTAAAGTGATCATCAAGTTGGGCCATTTCCAGCACAAATCCAGGTTTTCTCACCCTCTGCCCCCCCCCCCCCACACACACACACAAACTCACTCTCCTGCTGGTAATAGCCCATCCAAAGAGACCACTCTCTTCACAATGTGTATGATAATCAAGGTGGGCCATTTCCTGCACAAATCCAGGTTCTCTCACTCCCTCACCCCCCTCCAAAAACCACACACACAAACTCACTCTCCTGCTGGTAATAGCTTATCCAAAGTGACCACTCTCCCTACAATGTGCATGATAATCAAGGTGGGCCATTTCCAGCACAAATCCAGGTTTTTTCACCCCCCCTCCACCCCCATACACACACAAACTCACTCTCCTGCTGGTAATAGCTTATCTAAAGTGGACAGCTTATTTTTAATGGACAGTTTTTATTTTCAAACTAGAGAGATGAGGTGTTTCACTCTTTTAAAGATTCACAAACAGCTCTCTGAGAATTTATCCTCCAACCTCTAAGAAGGATCAGTATAAGCCCCCACAGCAATATTCTGATCACCGTCACAGACAACCTTTCTGTCCTCCCAGACACAATATGTTTCATCTAAGAGAGACAGAAGCCCCAGAAAAGGTCATCTAATTCTAGCGCTACAACAATTGAACCTGCTATAGGGAAAACCTTCTTTACTTGTTTTTCATAGCTGTTCCACTCACTGATTAAATCAAAGGAGAAACGAATGGAAAAATCCCATAAATCTGACAGCGTAATGAGGCCCACCTTTCACATATGGGATCTTCAGTCAACCTGTTTGCTACAAAAGAAAACAGGAGTGTCATCAGTTTTGTTCTCAGGCCTTCCATAGTCCAGGCTTCCTCACTGATGCCTTCACATAGAAGAGGACTGGGGATTTAGTGTACACCTTTCCCTGATCCCTCTCATTCTGCAGATCATCCACAAATTGAAGGAAGACTACACCAAATTAATCCTGATGGCCCTGGTCTGGCCAAGGGAGTATTGGTTTTTGAATTCCTCTCTCTCTTAGTTCAACCTCTTCTTTCTCTCTCTCTCTCCGCCTAGACCTTCTATCACAGGAACGCAATCGAATGCTACATCCAGACCCATCAGTCTCCACCTCTCAGAATGGTTGTTGAGTGTCTAGATAAAGAGTGGGAATATTCCCTGGTGGTTCAAGAGATTCTGTCCAACAGTAGGAACCAATCAATTATGTCTGCTTACTGGCCAACTGGGAAAGGTTCTCTGTTTGGTCCATTGCCTGGGGGATACAACCTGTTTAAGCAAGAATCCAGGACATTTTAGACTACCTCTTACATTTCAAGTCGTCAGGCCTTTCAGTGAGTTTTCTAAAGATTCACTTGGCAGCAATCACTCCCTTCTATGGGGGAATGGATAGTAGATTGGTATCTTCCAACCCCCTGGTTGCTAGCAAGGCTGTCAATTAATTGCAGTTAACACAAGTGATTAATGCAAAACAAATTAACTAGATTAAAATAATAGTTTAGTTTTAATTGCACGGTTAATAATGGAATGCCAATTTAAATGTATTTGGATGTTTTTCTAGATTTTCAAATATATTTATTTAAATTACAGCACAGAATACTAAGTGTGCAGTGATAACTATTATTTTTATTACAAATATTTGCACTCTGAAGAAGATAAACTAAATTAATTTTTTTAAGTTCACCTCATACAAGTACTGTAGTGAAATCTCTTTATTGTGAAAGGGCAATGTATGTAAAAAATTTCGTAACTGCATTGAAAAACAAAATAATGTAAAACTTTAAAGCGTACAAGTCCACTCAGTCCTATTTCTTGTTCAGCCAATTGCTAAGACAAACAACCATTCCCAGAGAATAGTTATCAGTGGTTCACAGTCAAGCTGGATGGGCATATCAAGTGGGGACTCACAGGGATCAGTTCTGGGTCTAGTTCTATTCAATATCCATTATTTAGATAATGGCATAGAGAGTACACCTATAAAGTTTGTTGACGATACCAAGCTGGGAGGGGTTGCAAGTGCTTTGGAGTATAGGATTAAAATTCAAAATAATCTGGAAAAACTGAAGAAATAGGATGCAGTAAATAGGAAGAAATTCAATAAGGACAAATGCAAAGTACTCCACTTAGGAAGGAACAATCAGTTGTACACATACAAAATGGGAAACGTCTGCCTAGGAAGGAGTACTGCAGAAAGGGATTTGGGGATCATAGTGGATCACAAGTTAAATATGAGTCAACAGTGTAACACTGTTGCAAACAAAGCAAATATAATTCTAGGATGTATTAGTAGGAGTGTTGTAAGCAAGACACGAGAAGTAATTCTGCTCTGCTCCACACTGATTAGGCCTCAGCTGGAGTATTTTGTCCAATTCTGGGTGCCACATTTTAGGAAAGCTGTGGACAAATTGGAGAAAGTCCAGAGAAGAGCAACAAAAATGATTACAGGTCTAGAAAACATGACCTATGAGGGAAAATGGAAAAAGATGGGTTTATTTAGTCTGGAGAAAGAAGACTGAGGGGAGATGGTAACAGTTTTAAAGTATATAAAAGATTGTTATAAGGAGGAGGGAGAAAAATTGTTCTCAGTCACGTCCAAGGATAGTACAAGAAGCAATGGGCTTAAATTGCAGCAAGGACAGTTTAGGTTGGACATTAGGAAAAACTTGGAAACTGTCAGCATGGTCAAGCACTGGAATAAATTGCCTAGGGAGCTTATGGAATCTCCATCATGGAGATGTTTTAAGAGTAGGTTAAACAAACACCTGTCAGGGATGGTTTAGATAATACTTAGTCCAGCCTTGAGTGCAGGGGACTGGACTATATGACCTCCTGAGGTCCCTATAATTCCATGGCAGTGTTGTAGCTACTATTCCCC
Organism: Lepidochelys olivacea; assembly: GCF_965140295.1. Taxonomy (NCBI): domain Eukaryota; kingdom Metazoa; phylum Chordata; order Testudines; family Cheloniidae; genus Lepidochelys; species Lepidochelys olivacea. The sequence continues at coordinate 145,870,587 of NC_140412.1, read as the reverse complement.
ACGACCCAGCGTGAGTTTACAGCACTGGAGGCAAACCAGCCATCGGTCACCCGGCACTGGAGTACGGCACCGCTAACCTCACCAGCACTGAGTGCGAGACACCGATCCCAGTCCCGAGACTTCTGGTACCATTCGCGTTCCCGGTCAGCCAGGCACTGCTCCCCGGCTCCCTGGCACCCTGCCACTGCTCAAGGTTCGGCACCGCCCTGATCCTCTCTGTTGGCATCCTCTGGCTCCAAGGCTGACTCCAGTCACTCTAGCTATAGCAGACATAGAACAATAGCCAGCAGAGAATCCCAGCCAGTATGGCAGCCACAGTGGCCTCCTCCGGGTCAGTGGCCCTTCTGGACCCCATGGGCCTACCACCAGCAACAGGGCATCTCCTCCAGAGCCTCTAGGTCCGGACAATCTATGCGACTCCATTCCAGGTCACCACACAGGCACTCATCAAGGGCAAGGGAGGTCACTCTCTCTAGGCCACCCCTGGACCCACAAGAGCAACCGGCGCCCCCAGGCCCAATACCCGAGGTGGTGCTAAGCTCTGCGACACCTCGAGAGGTGTCAGCCCCTCAAGGCCCTGAAATGACCCAGGCATATGAGGACACACACAGGAGGGTCTAGATGAGGGCAACCTGCAGCACCTCACTTCCTCCTCCCGAGATGAGGCAGTGGCAGGTACATCAGTCTCAGGACTGCCACCGATGGACCACAGGCCTCACCAGGAGCTGCTCCGTAGGATCACCCTCAATATAGGCCTCCAGGTGGAAGAAACAGTTGAGCAGGAGGATCCAATGGAGGATATCCTGACGCCCGAGGGTCCCTCCAGAGTCACGCTCCCTCTCATAAAGACCATACAAACGAATTACAAAACAATATGGCAGACCCCAGCCTCCATCACGCCGATGGCCAGGGCCGTAGAATGGAAATACTTCGCTCCCTCCAAGGGCTATGAGTTCCTGTTCTGCCATCCAACTCCCTGTTCCCTAGTCATTTCAGCGGTCAACAAAAAGGAACAGAGCCAACAAGCCTCGGCCCCAAAGGCCAAGGAAGCCAAGCGTTTGGACCTCTTCGGTAGGAAGGTCTACTCCTCCGGAGGCCTCCAGTTATGCATAGCCAAGCAGCAGGCAATCCTTAATAGACATAATTTCAACTCTTGGATGGCAGTGTCCAAGTTTAAGGATCGCCTGCCCCAGGACTCACTCTGAGTTTGCGACTTTAATCGAAGAAGGGAAGACAGTGGCTAAGATTTCATTACAAGCCTCCCCTCGATTCAGCAGACTCTGCAGTCAGAACCATTTCAGAACCATATCTTCTGAAAGTCATTTCTCTATCCATATATGTGTATCATTAATGCCTATGAAGTTAGGAGAATTATGTTGTACGATGGTCACTAAAACATGCTGTAAGTTGGGGAATCAGCCAGATATTAGCTCCCCAGAAGCGGCAGCAAGGAAAGTAACCAAGCCCAGGTGGGGTGTCAAACAACCCATCAACAACCATTGCATTGTAGCTCCCTTGCTGGACAATGATTCACCTGCGTGAGGCCACACCAGGGGAATTGCTCAACCTTGCTTGGAGAGACTCAGCAATGACCCAAGACATGCCTGGCCTTGTGCTCCCCAAGCACATGGACTGAGGGTATAAAACAGACAGAGTGGACACATTTAACATTCCTGTAGTGGGAAGAACACCTCAACAGCCCAACACTGTGGCATTTAATTTCAGAAAGGGGAACTATGCAAACAAGAGGAGGTTAGTTAAACAGAAAATAAAAGGTACAGTGACTAGAGTGAAATCACTGCAAGCTGCACGGACACTTTTCAAAGACACCATAATAGAGGCCCAACTTAAATGTATACCCCAAATTCAGTAACTACAGTAAAAGAACTAACAAAGAGCCACTGTGACTTAACAACCATGTAAAAGAAGCAGTGAGAGATAAAAAGGCATCTTCTAAAAAGTGCAAGTCGGATCCTAGTGAGGTAAATACAAAGGAGCATAAACACTGCCAAATTAAGTGTAAAAATGTAATAAGAAAAGCCAAAAAGGAGTTTGAAGAACAGCAAGCCAAAAACTCAAAAGGTAATAACAAAACGTTTAAGTACATCAGAAGCAGGAAGCCTGCTAAACAACCAGTGGGGCCAGTGGGGACGATCGAGATACAAAAGGAGCACTTAAAAACGATAAAATCATTGCGGAGAAACTAAATGAATTCTTTGCTTCAGTCTTCACGGCTGAAGATGTTAGGGAGATTCCCAAACCTGAGCCGTCTTTTGTAGGTGACAAATCTGAGGAATTGTCACAGATTGAAGTGTCACTAGAGGAGGTTTTGGAATTAATTGATAAACTTAACAGTAACAAGTCACCAGGACCAGATGGCATTCACCCAAGAGTTCTGAAAACTCAAATGTGAAACTGAGGCACTATTAACTATGTTTTGTAACCTGTCCTTTAAATCAGCTTCTGTACGCAATGACTGGAGGATAGCTAATGTAACGCCAATATTTAAAAAGGGCTCTAGAGGTGATCCCGGCAATTTCAGACCTGTAAGTCTAACATCAGTACCAGGCAAATTAGTTGAAACAATAGTAAAGAATAAAATTGTCAGAAGAACATAAATTGTTGGGCAAAAGTCAACATGGTTTCTGTAAAGGGAGATCATGTTTTACTAATCTATTAGAGTTCTTTGAAGGGATCAACAAACATGTGGACAAGGGGGATCCAGTAGACATAGTGTACTTAGATTTCCAGAAAGCCTTTCACAAGGTCCCTCACCAAAGGCTCTTACGTAAATTAAGTTGTCATGGGATTAGAGGGAAGATCCTTTCATGGATTGAGAACTGGTTAAAAGACAGGGAACAAAGGGTAGGAATAAATGGTAAATTTTCAGAATGGAGAGGGGTAACTAGTGGTGTTCCCTAGGGTCAGTCCTAGGACCAATCCTATTCAACTTATTCATAAATGATCTGGAGAAAGGGGTAAACAGTGAGATGGCAACATTTGCAGATGATACTAAACTGCTCAAGATAGTTAAGACCAAAGCAGACTGTGAAGAACTTCAAAAAGATCTCACAAAATTAAGTGATTGGGCAACAAAATGGCAAATGACATTTAATGTGGATAAATGTAAAGTAATGCACATTGGAAAAAATAACTGCAACTATACATACAATATGATGGGGGCTAATTTAGCTACAACTAATCAGGAAAGAGATCTTGTAGTCATGTGGATAGTTCTCTGAAGATGTCCATGCAGCGTGCAGCGGCAGTCAAAAAAGCAAACAGGATGTTAGGAATCATTAAAAAAGGGATAGAAAATAAGATGGAGAATATCTTATTGCCCTTATATAAATTCATGGTATGCCCACATCTTGAATACTGCATACAGATGTGGTCTCCTCATCTCAGAAAAGATATACTGGGATTAGAAAAGGTTCGGAGAAGGGCAACTAAAATGATTAGGGGTTTGGAACAGATCCCATATGAAGAGAAATTAAAGAGGCTAGGACTTTTCAGCTTGTAAAAGAGGAGACTAAGGGGGATATGATAGAGGTATATAAAATCATGAGTGGGTATGGAGAAAATGAATAAGGAAAAGTTATTTACTTGTTCCCATAATATAAGAACTAGGGGCCACCAAACGAAATTAATGGGCAGCAGGTTTAAAACAAAAGAAAGTTCTTCACACAGTGCACAGTCAACCTGTGGAACTCCTTGCCTGAGAAGGTTGTGAAGGCTAAGACTTATAACAAGAGTTTAAAAGAGAACTGGATAAATTCATGGAGGTTAAGTGCATCAATGGCTATTAGCCAGGATGGGTAAGGAATGGTATCCTTAGCCTCTGTTTGCCAGAGGGTGGAGATGGATGGCAGGAGACAGATCACTAGATCATTACCCGTTAGGTTCAATCCCGCTGGGCCACCTGTCATTGCCCACTGTCGGTAGACAGGATACTCAGCTGGATGGACCTTTGGTGACCTCTGCTGCTGCCATGTCCTTTGCCCCCTCAGATTCTGGGGGAACCCTCCCAGGTGGCGGGAAGGGCCAGGGCAAGGAGAAAGGGAAAGACCATGCTAAAAAGACCAGGACCTCCATGGCAGGGACTGCCCCCACTGCCATGGCCCTGCCACTGGCCGCGGTGTCCCTCCCCGCTGCTCCCTCCACCAGCTCTGCGGGTACCCCCCCCCCCGATCCCCAGGGGAGACAGCCAGGTGGCGGCAGCCCCCCCGCCTGCTGCTATGTCATCTCCTCTGACCACTCCTCTGCTACCATCTATAGCAGCCGGTGCCCCTTCCCCACCTGGACCAGGAAGCACGGCGGGTGTTGGCGAGGGTGGTGGGGCCCACGGCCATCATGGCGGCCTCCAAAATGTACAGAAAAGTTGTCTTCTTCCTAGCATCGGAGGCCGCCTCCCAGGAGGCAGTGGAGAAGAGCCTGGCGGTGGGGGGGCATGTTCGTCCCCCTGGAGCCGCTAGAGGACCTGGGCGTCCGAATAGTCCTGACCTCTGTCCCTCCCTTCCTTCCCAGTGCTGCCCTGTTACCCGCCCTCTTTACCCTGGGAAAACCCATCTCCATTATCTGCCCTCTCCCACTGGGCTGCAAAGACCCTGCCCTCTGTCACATCCTCTCATTCCGCCGGCAGGTGCAGCTTCAACTGCTGCCGGCAGCACGTGTGACGGAGAGGTGCTTGAGGGGTCCTTCCTGGTCCTCTACCAGGGGACCTGCTACCGGGTGCATTATTCAATGGGGGAGGCACGGTGCTACCTCTGCTGGGCGATGGGTCACGTCCAAAGGGACTGCCCCTTGGCCCAGCACGGAGGAGCGTCTGGGATCCCCGAGCCTCGGCAGGGTGCTAACCGCGTCATCGCCAGTGCCCCTGGCTGCCCGGCGCTGCCCCTCCTCCTTCCCAGCCCACCACTGCACCCACTCAAGCCCAAGGGGCACCTCCTCCAGTATGCCCAGATGAGCGGGAGAGCCCCGCCCCTGCTGTCTGCCATCTGGTGGGGCCTGTGGAGGAGGGTGCAACAGGAATACCACCGGGCATAGGAGAGGGCCCGCCCCAGGGGGAATCTTCCCTCCCTCGTGCTGCCCCACCGTCACCTCCCCAAGTCCCCAAGCCATCGCCCCTGCCCCCAACCCGACCCTTGCTAGCTAGCCTCCAGATGATGCCATGGAGGGCTGGGCCCTAGTACAGGGGAAGCCAGGCAAGCAGAAGGCTACCTTCTGCTTATTACCCTTAAGATGGTGTGAAAGGCAACCATTGAAATAAAGGTTTCTCCCTCTACTTCTAAAGCTGAGCTTCTAGTTCAACACAGTTTAAGGTAATACAACCGCCTCCATCCTGTTCTGTGCAGCATAGTTTAAGAGAGACTTAGTTTGGTGCATAGACATTGTGCTAGCCCCTTGCAGGTAAATTTCACCCTTTGTGAAACTGGAGCCAGTTTTCTTTACATCATGGTAATTCTTGGTTTACATATACCAGCAGGCACCTTATGTGCCTGTGCTGCTCTGGAAGCTTATGCATTCTTTCTCTTCTAAAGCCTAGAGAAAAAGAAAAGTGCTGTGGAAACTAAATGTTACGGGATGTGAATGAATGTGAATGTCAAGACAATGTAGTATTTGTTATACTGTATCAAAATGAGATTAATAAAGACATTAATAGAAATCTGTATGTTATGTCTAGTGCTTTTCTATTGTAAATCCTCACTGTAGAAAACCTCCCAGATCTTCCTTAATTAAGTTGGAGGGCTTACCTGGTCACTTCGTTCTTTATTCCTTTGTACCTTATCCCGTTTAGAAATAGACCTATTCCCCCAAGGCCCAGAGCAGGGGTGGCCAACCTGAACCTGAAAAGGAGCCAGAATTTACCAATGTACATTGCCAAAGAGCCACAGTAATACGTCAGCAGCCCCCCCATCAGCTTCCCTCCCCCTGCTCCCAGTGCCTCCCACCCACCGATAGCCCCACTGATCAGCATCTCCCCCTCCCTCCCCACACCTCCCGATCAGCTGTTTCGTGGCATGCAGGAGGCTCTGGGTAGGAGGGGGGAGGAGTGAGGGCACGGCAGGCTGAGGGGAGGGAGCGGGAAGGTGTGGAGTGGGGGCAGAGCCTGTGGCAGAGCCAGAGGTTGAGTAGTGAGCAGCCCCCAGCACATTGGAAAGTTGGCACCTGTCACTCCAATCCTGGAGTCGGTGCCTATACATGGAGCCGCATATTAACTTCTGAAGAGCCGCATGTGGCTCCAGAGCCACAGGTTGGCCACCCCTGGTCACGAGGGTATTTTTAATAGACAAAGCAGGAGCAATAATTTTACTGAATCCTGGAGTCTCCTTTCACTTTTGAAAAGTAGTCCTATTTTTTTTTTGTTCTCTCCCCACCCATGAGCTTTGACAGCAAATCACATCTAATTCTCCAGTAACGGCATTTTCATAAGCATTTTATTATTGAAAACTGCCTCTTGCACAAACTGATCATTATTATTATTATTTTAAATCCATCTATCCAGATTTTCTGGTATAATGTGATTTCAGTTGGTAGGTAGAGGCAGTTAAGTTGCAACTATTACAACAAGGAGCCATGTTAATGGGATTTTCAACGAAGCCTAAGTAAGGCAGGTACATAAATCCCACTGAAAATGCCAGCCCTATGCATTTAGTCAATTTATTAGAAATCAGTGATACTTAATTCTAATCTGAAGGCACGGTTGTTTTGTTTTGTTTTATTTGGGGGTTCAAAATCAGTCTTATTGGAACAGGATTAGTGGCTTGAACATTAAATAAGGAAAGACTATACTTCCAATACTAAAACAGCACACACCTGAAGAGCTGGGACTAGCAGCTGGCTCTCTAATGCCACACACCACACTTTACCCACTTGAGCTAAAGTAAGATCTTTGTCAGTTGTAGAAATAACCTTAATCTCTAAACTATAACCAGCCCTTAACACACATTACCTGAAGTCACTAGGAGTAGGAATTGTGCCCATAACTATACACAACAACAATCATTCATAACTTTGCTCAATTACAATCTATTTTGATCACCTATAGCCAGAGCACAGGTTTTAAAGACAACTTAACTAGGTGGAAAGTTTGAAGAGGTAATAAGCCCCTTTTGAGCAAGAGGGAGAAGCAAACAACATTTAAAATCAATGTAATTTTTAATGATCTGTATTTCAACAATACTTTGAACTACATTGAAGCTTTCAGAAATACTCTCTTGTCTTTAGTGTAAATTATGCAACTCTTAAGCCACTCCAATTTTCTATGCCAAAGTTAGAAGAACTAGAATTGGGCTTTACAATGGAAACAGGTTGCAGCTATCTCTTCTCTGTAATAATCTGAATGCTGGAAAGGTAAATGTGATTGTCATAGGTGGGACTGCTCCATAGCACCTCCAGGGGAGCCAAATGTTGTACTGCAGCCATGCCCTGCCTTAGTCCAAAAAGTTACAGCTGCCTGCTTGAAACTGGGTGGCCTGTGCTGTAAATTCAGCATCAGTCTCTAAACAGTTAAATAAAGAGAAGATCAGAATGTGGTTGCCTGCACTTTTAAATAAACACAAATCCTGAAAGGCAAGGGCTTGGTTGAAGCACTTGAAGACAAGGCCCTGACCTGACTCTGGGGTTCCAGGTTAGCACTCAGTTGCTCCTTCTCTGTTCCAGTCTCACACAGCACTGCTCTTGAGAAGAAGCAAGCATGCCTTCTTAACTGGTCTGCTAAGTCCCAAGTGGTCAGGGTCTCCTCCTGGCCCTTCTAGGCCTCTGGAGGACGAAAGTCTTATTGGTAGCTCAACTTGAGTAGGTGGGCATCAGGGTGCCAATGCCTTCAGCAGGTGGCAGAAAAGCCCCAATAGACTCCATCACATTGGTTTTGTTGAAAGAACAAGCTCCTGAATAGCCACTGGCTGATACTGTGAAACCATAGCACTACAGTTTAGATTGAAGAATCCTTAGGAATTGGACAAAGAGTCATGCCAGGGATGCATGTCCACAGTCTTCCTCCCGTGAAAATGTTCTATATATTTAACCATTGCCAGGAGTTCCTTTTGGATGATGTAAAGATTTCTCTCTGGAGAACTTACATTTTTTCTGAAATAAGCCACCACTCTCTCAAGTCCTTTGTTCTTGTGTCAATAATGTCCTAAAACGATAAGCACTAGCACATGCGATGTGTCCAACATGACTAGAGTTTTGAAACATGGTGTCATAAATATAAAGGGAAGGGTAACAACCTTTATATATGCAGTAACATAAATACCTTCTGGCCAGAAGTACAGACAGAGGTACAGAATCATTTTACCTGTAAGGGGTTAATCAGTTCAATTAACCTAGTTGGCACCTGACCAGAAGGACCAATGGGAAAAGAAAATACTTTCAAATCGGGGGGAGGGGCATTGTTTGTGCTCTCTTTGTTGGTTCCCTCTCAGAACAGAGTGAGAGACCAAGCAGGTAAACCAGCTCCTAAAAAGATCCTGGAATGATACATCTAAAATTACAGAAATTGTAAGTAATAGCAAGGAAATCATAGAATATCAGGGTTGGAAGGGACCTCAGGATGTCATCTAGTCCAACCCCCTGCTCAAAGCAGGACCAATCCCCAACTAAATCATCCCAGCCAGGGCTTTCTCAAGCCTGACTTTAAAAATATCTAAGGAAGGAGATTCCACCACCTCCCCAGGTAACGCATTCCAGTGTTTCACCACCCTCCTAGTGAAAAACTTTTTCCTAATATCCAACCTAAACCTCCCCCACTGCAACTTCAGACCATTACTCCTTGTTCTGTCATCTGCTACCACTGAGAACAGTCTAGATCCATCCTCTTTGGAACCCCCTTTCAGGTGGCTGAAAGCAGCTATCAAATCCCCCCTCATTCTTCTCTTCCGCAGACTAAACAATCCCAGTTCCCTCAGCCTCTCCTCATAAGTCATGTGTTCCAGTCCCGTAATCATTTTTGTTGCCCTCCGCTGGACTCTTTCCAATTTTTCCACATCCTTCTTGTAGTGTGGGGCCCAAAACTGGACACAGTACTCCAGATGAGGCCTCACCAATGTCGAATAGAGGGGAACGATCACGTCCCTCAATCTGCTGGCAATGCCCCTACATATACATCCCCAAATGCCATTGGCCTTCTTGGCAACAAGGGCACACTGTTGACTCATATCCAGCTTCTCGTCCACTGTCACCCCTAGGTCCTTTTCCACAGAACTGCTGCCGAGCCATTCGGTCCCTAGTCTGTAGCAGTGCATGGGATTCTTCCGTCCTAAGTGCAGGACTCTGCACTTGTCCTTGTTGAACCTCATCAGATTTCTTTTGGCCCAATCCTCTTATTTGTCTAGGGCCCTCTGTATCCTATCCCTACCCTCCAGCATATCTACCTCTCCTCCCAGTTTAGTGTCATCTGCAAAATTGCTGAGGGTGCAATCCACTCCATCCTCCAGATCATTTATGAAGATATTGAACAAAACCAGCCCGAGGACCGACCCTTAATCATAGAATATCAGGGTTGGAAGGGACCTCAGGAGGTCATCTAGTCCAACCCCCTGCTCAAAAGCAGGACCCATCCCCAATTAAATCATCCCAGCCAGGGCTTTGTCAAGCCTGACCTTAAAAACTTCTAAGGAAGGAGATTCCACCACCTCCCTAGGCAACGCATTCCAGTGTTTCACCACCCTCCTAGTGAAAAACTTTTTCCTAATATCCAACCTAAACCTCCCCCAGTGCAACTTGAGACCATTACTCCTTGTCCTGTCCTCTTCCACCACTGAGAATAGTCTAGAACCATCCTCTCTGGAACCACCTCTCAGGTAGTTGAAAGCAGCTATCAAATCCCCCCTCATTCTTCTCTTCCGCAGACTAAACAATCCCAGTTCCCTCAGCCTCTCCTCATAAGTCATGTGTTCCAGCCCCCAATCATTTTTGTTGCCCTTCGCTGGACTCTCTCCAATTTATCCACATCCTTCTTGTAGTGTGGGGCCCAAAACTGGACACAGTACTCCAGATGAGGCCTCACCAATGTCGAATAGAGGGGAACGATCACGTCCCTCGATCTGCTGGCTATGCCCCTACTTATACATCCCAAAATGCCATTGGCCTTCTTGGCAACAAGGGCACACTGTTGACTCATATCCAGCTTCTCGTCCACTGTCACCCCTAGGTCCTTTTCCGCAGAACTGCTGCCTAGCCATTCGGTCCCTAGTCTGTAGCTGTGCATTGGGTTCTTCCGTCCTAAGTGCAGGATGCTGCACTTATCCTTGTTGAACCTCATCAGATTTCTTTTGGCCCAATCCTCCAATTTGTCTAGGTCCTTCTGTATCCTATCCCTCTCCTCCAGTGTATCTACCACTCCTCCCAGTTTAGTATCATCCGCAGGACTCCAGTCATGTGAGTTATCCCACCAAGTCTCTGTTATTCCAATCACGTCATAATTCCTTGACATCACCAGGACCTCCAGTTCTCCCTGCTTGTTTCCAAGGCTTTGTGCATTCGTATATAAGCACTTGAGATAACCTGCTGATTGCCCCTCATTCTCAGTATGAGGCAGGAGCCCTCCCCTCACAGACATTCCTGCCTGTGCTTCCTCCCGGTATCCCGCTTTCCCACTTACCTCAGGGCTTTGGTCTCCTTCCCCCCCGTGAACCTAGTTTAAAGCCCTCCTCACTAGGTTAGCCAGCCTGCTCACAAAGATGCTCTTCCCTCTCTTCCTAAGGTGGAGCCCGTCTCTGCCCAGCACTCTTCCTTCATGGAACACCATCCCATGGTCAAAAAATCCAAAGCCTTCTCTCCGACACCACCTGCGTAGCCATTCGTTGACTTCCACGATTCGACGGTCCCTACCCAGGCCTTTTCCTTCCACGGGGAGGATGGACGAGAACACCACTTACGCCTCAAACTCCTTTATCCTTCTTCCCAGAGCCACGTAGTCCACAGTGATCCGCTCAAGGTCATTCTTGGCAGTATCATTGGTGCCCACGTGGAGAAGCAGGAAGGGGTAGCGATCCGAGGGCTTGATGAATCTCGGCAGTCTCTCCGTCACATCGCGAATCTTATCCCCCGGCAAGCAGCAGACTTCTCGGTTTTCCCCGTCAGGACGGCAGATAGATGACTCAGTCCCGCGGAGTAGAGAGTCCCCGACCACCACCACCCGCCTCCTTCTCTTGGGAGTGGTGGTCGTGGAACCCCCCATCTCAGGACAGCGCATCTCATGCCTTCCAACCAGCGGAGTCTCCTTCTGCTTTCTCCCCCCAGACATATCATCTGGTCCACTCTCCGCAATGGTACCTGTGGAGAGAACATGAAAGCGGTTAGTTACCTGTGTCCGCGTTGCTGGAACCCGGACATTCCCCCTTCTTCTTCTGGAGGTCACATGTTGCCAAGCTTCTTCACTGGCCTCTTGGCTCCGCTGTGCAACCTGCTCTAAATCTTTAGAGCTTTGTGCCCGTAGAAGCATATCCTGACTTTTGTCCAGAAAATCCTCCGTTTCTCATATGCAACGCAGGGTCGTTATCTGTTGCTCCAGACCTTCAATCTTCTCTTCCAGTATGGAGACCAGCTTGCACTTTGTACACACAAAGTCGCTTCTGTCCTGTGGAAGAAAGACAAACATGGCACATCCAATGCAGGTCACAACAGCTGAACCCCCCGCTTCCATATCACCTTCTTACTATGAGCTTCCTCAGAGCAGTTTGCAAGACGTAAGCCTCACTGGGCTCACTCCAGGCGAACTCCCAGGCAAACTCCTGCTGTGTGCTGCTCTGCTGTCCCCTGCTGCTCAGCCGCCACTCAGCTGGTTCGCGAAGCTCTGGCTATTTTTAAACTGCCAGGCTCCCCTGAAACAGACAAACAGACAGCCCCAGTGCCCGCCCCCTGCAGGCTACCAGCCAATCAGACACTCGCTCAGGCTCTCACACTGCCCTCCCAGCAAACACGCACTCGGATACTTACTCAGCAAACACGCACTTGGATACTCACCAATCCCAGGCAAACTCCTGCTGTGTGCTGCTCTGCTGTCCCCCGCTGCTCAGCTTGGGGCACTTCACTTGATACCGGCTGCCAACTAGACATGGAGCCATGGAGCCATTGATCACTATCTTAGATTATCTTTTGATTTAGTATGTGAATTTTCCCTATGCTAAAAGGGAGGTTTATTCCTGTTTTTGTAACTTTAAAGTTGAGCCTAGAGAGGAATCCTCTGTGTTTTAAATCTTTTATTACCCTGTAAAGTTACCTTCCATCCTGATTTTGCAGGTGTGATTCTTTTACTTTTTTCTTTATTATAAAGTTCTTCTTTTAAGAACTTGATTGGTTTTTAGTGTCCTAAAAACCAAAGGGTTTGGTCTGTGCTCACTTTGTTAATCTATTCGTTAGTATATTATTCTCAAGCCTCCCCAGGAAAGGGGGTGAAGGGCCTTGGGGGAATATTTTGGGGAAATAGGGACTCCAAGTGGTCTTTTTCCTGAATCTTTGTCTAAATCACTTGGTGGTGGAAGCAATACCATCCAAGGACAAGGAAAGGATTTGTGCCTTGGGGAAGTTTTTAATCTAAGCTGGTAGAAATAAGCTAGGGGGGTCTTTCATGCACTCTCCACATCTGAACCCCAGAGTTCAGAATTGGGAGGGAACCCTGACAGATGGGTAGGCCAAGAAAGTCACAAAAGCCTCTTTGCACTGAAAATTCTAAATCACTCTTTCAACCGCTGAAATGGTTTCCTTTTCTCACCCAACCTATTCAATGGTTTTGCAGTATTGGCAAACCCACAAATCAGCCTTCTGTAATAGAAACAGGGCCCTACCAAACTCTACACATCTGAGTGTGGGGAGTCAGCCAGTTTTGTACAGCCTTTTTCTTTTTTTATTTTGAGTGGAAATGTCCCCCTCTCTGACTCTGTACCCAAAGTTAATTACCTCTTTTTGAAAGAACTCCCATTTCTTTTGGTTCAATTTCAGACTGGCATCCTTAAATTTATCATGAACCATTTGTAAATGTACTCTTCCTGTTCAAAGGTTTAGCATTCACCAAGATATCTTCTAGGTATAACAAATAGGCTGAGGGTGGAATGCAATAAAATACTCTCCTTTAGCCTTTCAGACATGGCTTGTGATTTACACAGGCCAAAAATAAACATGTTAAATTGCCACAGGTTTTTGTCCTGCTCTGAAAGCAGCCGTCTCTCTCATGTGGATCTACTTGCATTTGCCAATACCCACTAAGCTCAAGTATGGAAAACCAGATTGAACCTACAACAATATCTGGATGACCTTGTAAACTGGAGTAATAGGATGAAATTTAATAGTGAGAAGTGTAAGGTCATGCATTTAGGGATTAATAACAAGAATTTTAGTTATAAGCTGGGGATGCAGCAATTAGAAGTAACGGAGGAGGAAAAGAACCTTGGAGTATTGGTTGATCATAGGATGACTATGAGCTGCCAATGTGATATGGCCGTGAAAAAAGCTAATGCGGTCTTGGGATGCATCAGGAGAGGTATTTCCAGTAGGGATAAGAAGGTTTTAGTACCGTTATACAAGGCACTGGTGAGACCTCACCTGGAATACTGTGTGCAGTTCTGGTCCCCCATGTTTAAGAAGGATGAATTCAAACTGGAACAGGTACAGAAAAGGGCTACTAGGATGATCCGAGGAATGGAAAACCTGTCTTATGAAAGGAGACTCAAGGAGCTTGGCTTGTTTAGCCTAACCAAAAGAAGGTTGAGGGGAGATATGATTGCTCTCTATAAATATATCAGAGGGATAAATACCGGAGAGGGAGAGGAATTATTTAAGCTCAGTACCAATGTGGACACAAGAACAAATGGATATAAACTGGCCACCAGGAAATTTAGACTAGAAATTAGACAAAGGTTTCTAACCATCAGAGGAGTGAAGTTTTGGAATAGCCTTCTAAGGGAAGCAATGGGGGCAAAAGATCTATCTGGCTTTAAGATTAAACTTGATAAGTTTATGGAGGAGATGGTATGATGGGATAACATGGTTTTGGTAATTAAATATTCATGGTAAATAGGCCCAATGGCCTGTGATGGGATATTAGATGGGGTGGGATCCGAGTTACTCAGGAAAGAATTTTCTGTCGTATCTGGCTGATGAATCTTGCCCATATGCTCAGGGTTTAGCTGATCGCCATATTTGGGGTCAGGAAGGAATTTTCCTCCAGGGCAGATTGGAAGAGGCCCTGGAGGTTTTTTGCCTTCCTCTGTAGCATGGGGCACGGGTCACTTGCTGGAGGATTCTCTGCTCCTTGAAGTCTTTAAACTACGATTTGAGGACTTCAATAGCACAGATATAGGTGTGAGGTTTTTTGCAGGAGTGGTAGGTGAAATTCTGTGGCCTGCGTTGTGCAGGAGGTCAGACTAGATGATCATAATGGTCCCTTCTGACCTAAATGTCTATGAATCTATGGTATCATCTACTCATGGTGATGGATAAGAATCCCTTAAAGCAAGGATCTCAAACTCAAATCACCACAAGGGCCACATGAGGACAAGTACATTGGCCCGAGGGCCACATCACTGAAACCTTTTCATACAACAATACAAAAGTATAGTGAAAAATGAAAAAAATGAAGAGTAATATAGTATGCTATTAAAAGTCAATGTATTAACTTTTTAAAAAGTGTAATGCAAAGAGGGGTTTTAATAAAATATAAACACTCAATAATGCACCTCACTCAAATGACAAAACATGCATTTACTTTTAGAATTACTTCATTTAAAGCCCCCCCTCTGATCCCAGCCCCGCCCCCACTCCATCCCTCCATGAGGCCCAGCCCCTGCCCCACCTCGCACCACCCCTTCCTCACCCCCATTCCAACCCCTTCCCCAAAGTCCCTGCCCCAACTCCGCCCCCTCCCTGTCCCTATTCCCCAAATCCCCGCCCTGGCCTTGCCTCTTCTCCACCTCCACCCCTAAGCGCGCCACATCCCTGCTTCTCCCTGCTCCCTCCTGGAAAGTCCTAAGCGCCGCCAAACAGCTGTTTGGCGGTGGGAAGCGCTGGGAGGTAGGCGGAGGAGCGGGATGTGGCGCGCTTGGAAGGGGGAGGACAGCTTGGCTGTCAGCACCTATGGCAGGCCGCATGTTTGAGACCCCTGCTTTAAAGTGACTTCATTTAGTTTTATATGATCCACACAGAATCTGCTGCTGCCATTTTTTTCTTAACAAGAATTATGGGTAAGGCCCCATGACTGGTTAAAAACTGAATTATTTTACTTATTTTACATTAAATTCAGCAAATATACATTATAAACAGCAAATAAAAAGCTTATTTCTACCAGCTTAGGTTAAAAACGTCCTGCTTCAGACCTACAAGGTCTCTAGCAACTACGATTTCCCCCAAGACCCTTGTTCGTAAAGTAGGTCTTAACCCTTCCTAGCTTTCTGTTACTGGAAAGCTACTACAGCATATAGCTGTTATAATCATCTCTGCTCCGGGGCAGGACAATTTGTTCACCTGGAACCAATTACCCACAAATCACTTGCTTCACCTGGGTCACATCTTTAAAGGAAATTGCCATAGACGGAATTTGTCAGACAACTTTTCCTGGCATGTATTATACATTTACTAATCCTAATGAAATTCAAATGGACCATTAGCTCATCCACTACCTTGGCTGCCCAGACTTCTTTCTCAAATTCCAGAGATCACTTTCTGTATTTGAGACCAATTAGGTGGTTCAGTTTTGGATCCCTTATTCCCTAGAATTTTGTAACATGTCGCATATAATGTTGATGTAAGCAGAGTCTGAATAAGCTTTCCCCTGACATCTAGTGGCAAGCTGTGGAAAAAGACTTCAGGAGCTGATTTCGTCTGCATGGTCACACCCACCCTGCCTAGGTGCTCAGCATGATGGGCTGGGATGATTTAGTTGGGGATTGGTCCTGCTTTCAGCAGGGGGTTGGACTAGATGACCTCCTGAGGTCCCTTCCAATCCTGAAATTCTATGATTCTATAATGGGATTGCTTGCCCAAATGGTCACTTTTAGCTTGTGTGGGATCCCCAGTCTCCTGGTTATTGGGGCAGGAGTAATAAAGGGTTGTAATCCTTGTTGTATGAATCAAGGGCAGCAGAACCGTACTTGGCATTTCCTGATTGAAGGACCCACCCTCAACTAAACAGCACTCGCTAGGCAGGGGGCATGGATTCCAAAGCCCAGTGAGTTGAGAGAGGAAGGGGAAGTGGGTGCCTTTTGCCCCAGATGCTATTTGATCCTTTCTCTCTCCACTGTATAACAACAGAGCTAATTTAGACTCAACTGAGAGTCTTGTTACATACTGCAGAGCTGAAATCACTGATACCTAGTTTAAGTATTAGACCTGCTTTGGGATAGTGTCTCTGATGCAAGAGACTTTCCAGTGTACACCAGCAATGAGGCTCCTCCACTAACAGCTGAAATCACTAAGAGTTATGTTAAGTGGGCGGCCCTGAAGACATCTTGGCCCAGGCAGCTGGTGGAGAGTGCCAGAGGAGAGCCCATCAGAGAGTGGTGGTGAATGAGAGCTTGAGCAGCAGAGTGAGTAAGGTGCCTCCTAACCGCCTGCCCCCGCTCCATCCAGGGTGGGAGGCAAACTCTGCAGATGCACCTCTAAACTCTGGGTCTGCACTGTCCAAGGGCAGCAGTTGGGAGAGGGGTGTAGAGAAGCGATGGGCATGTTGTCAATGTTCCTTCCCCATGCTGAACTCTAGGGTACAGATGTGGGGACTTGCATGAAAACCTCCTAAGCTTACTTTTACCAGCTTAGGTTAAAACTTTCCCAAGGTACAAACTATTTTACCTGTGGACTTCCACTGCAACCACCAAACTTTATCAGGGTTCCTGAAAACACATAGTTTGGACACATCTTTCCCCCCAAAATCTTCCCAACCCTTGCACCCCACTTCCTGGGGATGGTTTGGTAAAAATCCTCACCAATTTTCATAGGTGACCACAGACCCAAACCCTTGGATCTTAAGAACAATGAAAAAGCATTCAGTTTCTGAAAAGAAGACTTTTAATATAAGTAGAAAAGAATCATCTCTGTAAAATCAGGATTACCCTTACAGGGTAATTAGATTCAAAACATAGAGAATCTCTCTAGGCAAAACCTTAAGTTACAAAAAAGACACACAGACAGAAATAGTCATTCTATTCAGCACAGTTCTTTTCTCAGCCATTTAAAGAAATCATAATCTAATACATACCTAGCTAGATTACTTACTAAGTTCTAAGACTCCATTCCTGTTCTGTCTCTGGCAAAAGCATCACACAGACAGACACAGACCTTTTGTTTTTCTCCCTCCTCCCAGCTTTTGAAAGTATCTTGTCTCCCCATTGGTCATTTTGGTCAGGTGCCAGCGAGGTTACCTTTAGCTTCTTAACCCTTTACAGGTGAGAGGATTTTTCCTCTGGCCAGGAGGGATTTTAAAGGGGTTTACCCTTCCCTTTATATTTATGACACACGTTAAAGGGAATTTTGGGTTGCTGGATTTAAGAACATGAGGGGAAAAGGACACTGCCCAACTTACTTGGTGGTGGGTCTTTTGCTCATGGTTTATGTTTATAAACCCTGTTTGCAGTGTTTCCCCCAAATTAATGCCGCATTATTTCCCTCCTTTTATGAAAAGTTTTGTGCTACACTCAGACTCTGTTCTTGCAGGAGGGGAAGGCACCCTCTTAAAGGCGCCCAGAGGGTGGTGTGTAATTGTCCCAGGTCACTGGGTGTGCGCTCGAGCCGGTTTGTGTTGTATTGTTGAAAAGGAACCCCTAGATGCTGAACCCAGCCCTTGTTGCTGCCAAATCTGACTGGTAGAAGGGTTACATTATGTTTGAGCCAGTACCCACTACTTATTTCCTGTACTCTTTTTTCAAATTGGGTGAGAGCCTTTCACTAGACACTTGTGACATTCTGTCCTGGCCTACCTTATATTTATAACAATCCTATTTATGCCATTTTTTTTTCACAGTACCAATATTTAACGGAACTGCTTTCCCTTAGTTTTTGCATTATTGGCTTTTTTAATAAAGTGAATTTCACTTTTTGTAATAAAAAAATGTCATGGATGAGATTAGAATCCCCTCTTGCATTCTACATATTAGACACAGAACTGTACTTGCAGAAAGCTGATCACCACAAGTCCATCTTCCTCAATAGTGACTGCTTCCTCTTCTGGTGCACTGCTGCCAAGAACATGTGTCTTTGCAGGTCTTTTGCCAGTGCAGGTGGCATCTCCTCTTTCCCACTCTTTCTAGCGCTGGGCTCTGCCCTGGCCAGCTCACATTGATGGCTGGCTCCAAACTGCACATTAAGTACTTGTACCAGATCTGAATAACTGAGTCTCTTTTTGAGGATAAGTTTTGCAGCACCATCAGAGTTGGGCCACTCAAGCTGGCGGCTAGAAATCCCCCTTTCTGTTCACCTTCTCAACCATTTATTTGGGCTATGATTTTGAACTGAGCCAAATAAGTGTCCAGGGGAGTTTCCCACTGGAAGACTGTGGGGTTTTGCATTATTTGAGCGGGGAGAGATTGACGTCTCACCTCTGGGCCTTGGGGTGGAAGTTTACAAATCAGGTAGAAAAGTTTGTAAATGTCTGGTCTTAACCAAGTCCTCTGACTGGCCCAGTTCCACATCCAGGCAGCTGACCACTGTGGTTTCTGATTCTGATTTCCTTCTCTAGGTGATATCTCAGCTCTTTAAGTCCCTGCTGCAACTCATCTCTGTTAGCAAGTTCCAGTTTAGCTAAGGCTTTCCTGACCTCCTCTCTTTCATAGAAAACCTTCTGATCTCATGGATCCATCTTGCTCATCATCTTGCTGAGATCTTTGTAGCTGGGCTTCCCAATCTGTCCAGATACTTCGTAGTTGCTGCTCCAACAGAGATTTTTCTTCAATTAGTGTGCCTGTAAGTGCTCTACTCTAGGTGTATCCACGTCCTTGCATCTCAGATTGAGATTGTGTCCGTTTGGCCCGCACATGCGCTCTTCTCATCTCATGTCCTGCCTCAGGGCTATATAGCGCTGCACAAGCTAGCAGCTTTCAGTACCTTCTCAACCGCCTTTGGCCTGAGATGGAGCCTCAGCAGGGTCCGATTTGAGAATTCCTCATCTATATCTTGCTTTCTGTTCTTGATTAATAATGTTAGCTCATAGAGTTTCCATTAGTTAGTTGTAATACACCTCCCTTCTTTTCCATTTTCCCCCTAAAAAACAAACAAACAAACAAATAAATACATTTTCCTTTATTTTGTTGATAGAATAGCCAACTACCTGTCCTTAGTTAGTTTGTTGTCTCTTCCCTCTGGGGAAGTGACTCGTGGAGCGGGTACGCCCAGCTCTCCTGGGTTTAAGTGTTGCCTTTCCTACTGAAACAACAAGGAGTCCGGTGCCACCTTAAAGACTAACAGATTTATTTGGGCATAAGATTTTGTGGGTAAAAAACCCACTTCTTCAGATGCATGAAGTGAAAATTACAGATGCAGGAATGTTTTTGTGGATACAGACTAACATGGCTACCCCCTAATACTTTCCTACTGAGAAGCAATTCCAGTCAGCGATGGACATTCTTGCTGCATTCACTGCCTCAGAGAGTCACATGTGCCTCAAAAGTGCATTTTCTGGATGAAACTAAAATCGAGAGCTAGGAAGAACCACGTACTAAACCCTAAGACTTCTAATGACGGAAATTTCACTCAGACCAGCTCCAGGACAAGCCCCCTTCCCTTGTTACAACAGCCCCCAACAAGTCTGATTCCATCTATGTCCTCAGCTCAACATTCTCCAGCGGGTTCGAGAAAATGTTTGGATTCCTCTAAAAAGAGTTGGAGGGGGGACACCTACAAGTCTCCTGAGTAGAGAATCTACCGTAAAGAGACAATCCCTGAGAAGGTTGATTACCTTGGTACCATCCAACCTATGACTGGATACCCATGAAGCTGCAGGCTTCTCAGGTACTGGTACCACTAGTAAACCCGAAGACCTTGAGGGCACAGGCTCACAGAGATTGGTACCATCGAGGGAAAGGAGCAGTAGAGAGCAAAGCAGCTCTTCTAAGACAGCACTGACAGAATCCTCTAAGGCCTTGGTACCGAGTACTTTGGGCCTGCAGAAGATCAAAATGACACCTCCTGGCCATCCATCAGGATGCAGAAGACTCCTGGTACGGTCAGTTTCCATCTACATCACATGCTCCCACTCAGCTTGCCTCAACGATACCAACTGCTATTCTGGTACTGCAGAAATTTCATTTCTCCAAAGACTTAATAGTCTGAGAGACACTTGACTCACCCTTACTCGGCACCAACACAATCTCAGTACCTGCCACATCTCAGTCCCTTGACATACATATAGTACCAAGAGAGTCTCACTCAGCATACATGATGGCTCCACCTCTGTCAAGCAGCTATAAAGGGGATGATGATGACAATTTATATTCAGTCTCTGTGGAAGGTTCTCCATTCCAATACCAAGGAGCGAGCCAACCAGTAACCTCTAAAGAACCAATTTACCACCACGAGAGAAACCCAGTTGGTACAGACACCCTTGGATGCCCCCACACATGCCACTCAGTGGCCATAGTGGGACCTCTGGGTGGCCTATAGGCACCAATTCTCAAGGGCCCCCAGTGTCGCTCATTGGGATAGGGGAAGACAATCTCCTTCAGCTTCTCTATCAGACCTCATGATCCACAAGAGGAGATGTCTGAGGAACAGGAAGTGAGGCTAGACAAAGATTACTCAAACAACTAACTTCATCCTCTCCTGATGAAGCCATTATATCTTCTCCACCAACCTTGGCAGATGACTTCAAACAGTTTCAAGATCTCATTAAGAGTAGTAGATTTTCTACAAATTCCAGCTGAAGAGGTGAAGGAACACAAGCTGCTCAACATCCTACATACACCATCATGGACTCGCATTGCACTCCCTATCAACGAGACCTTGCTGGACTCAGCAAAAACGCTATGGCAGACATCAGCCATAATAACTCCTACATTCAAAAGACCAGACAAAAATTATTATGTTCCCTCTAAGGACCCGGATGTTTTATTTTCCCACCCATCCACAAATTTCCTTGTTGTCAATGCTATGTGGCAGAGAGCACCACACTAAAATCAAAACCCTATGATAAGGGCTAGAAACAACTGTATTTATTTGGACAAAAATCATATTCATCGGCAACCCTACAATTTAGGATCACTAATTACCAAGCATTTATGGCAAAACACAATCATATAATTAATTTTTCTAAATGAAACACCTTCATTGAACACCTTCCAGCTGATCAAAAGGAACAGTTTCAGGCGGTCATTTCTGCGGGTCAGCTTCTCACAAAGACATTGTTGCAGGCCTTTCTAGACTCCACTGACACAGATGCTTGCTCCATCTCAACAGCAGTGGTCATGTGCAGAGCTTCCTGGCTTCACCCTTCTGGCTTTCCGAGAGAGATTAAGACTACCGTGGAAGAACTTCCATTCAAAGGATCCAAGTTGTTTACAGAAAAAATTGATGAATCCCTCCACACACTAAAAGACTCTAGAGCCACATTGCATTCCCTGGGAATTTACACACCTACACAAAAAAGGAGATATAGTAAATCCCAGAGCACAGAGATCATAGAATCATAGAAGATTAGGGTTGGAAGAGATCTCAGGACAACCCCCTGCTCAAAGCAGGACCAGCCCCAACTAAATCATCCCAGCCAGGGTTTTGTTCAGCTGGGCCTTGAAATCTCCATCCTTAAAGGTTTTACCACCCTCCTAGTGAAAAAGTTTTTCCTAATATCCACCCTAGACCTCCCCCACTGCCACTTGAGACCATTGCTCCATGTCCTGTCATCTGCCACCATGGAGAACAGCCAAGCTCCATCCTCTTTGGAACCCCCCTTCAGGAATTTGAAGGCTGCTAACAAATCATAGAATCATAGAATCATAGAATATCAGGGTTGGAAGGGACCCCAGAAGGTCATCTAGTCCAACCCCCTGCTCAAAGCAGGACCAATTCCCAGTTAAATCATCCTAGCCAGGGCTTTGTCAAGCCTGACCTTAAAAACCTCTAAGGAAGGAGATTCTACCACCTCCCTAGGTAACGCATTCCAGTGTTTCCCCCCTCACTCTTCTCTTCTGCAGACTAAATAACCCCAGCTCCCTCAGCCTCTCCTCATAAGTCATGTGCTCCAGCCCCCTAATCATTTTTGTTGCTTTCTGCTGAACTCTCTCCAATTTGTCCACATTCTTTTTGTAGTGAGGGGATCAAAACTGGACGCAGTACTCCAGGTGTATCCTCACCAGTGCCGAATAGAGGGGAATAATCACTTCCCTCGGTCTGCTGGCAATGCTCCTCCTAATGCAGACAAATATGCCATTAGCCTTCTTGGCAACAAGGGCACACTGCTGACTCATATCCAGCTTCTTGTCCACTATAATCCCCAGTTCCTTTTCTGCAGAACTCTTGCTTAGCCAGGTGGTCCCCAGCCTGTAGCAGTGCATGGGATTCTTCCTTCCTAAGTGCAGGAGTCTGCACTTGTCCTTGTTGAACCTCACCAGATTTCTTTTGGCCCAATCCTCCAATTTGTCTAGGTCCCTTTGTAACCTATCCCTACCCTGCAGCATATCTACCTCTCCCCCCAACTTAGTGTCATCTGCAAACTTGCTGAAGGTGCAATCCAGCCCATCATCCAGATCATTAATAAAGATGTTGAAGAAAACCGGCCCCAGGAATGATCCCTGGGGAACTCCGCTTGATACCGGCTGCCAAGTAGACATCTAGCTGTTGATTACTACCCATTGAGCCTGATGATCTAGCTAGATTTCTATCCATTTTATAGTCCATTGATTCAAGCCATTTTTTTTCACTTGTTGGCAAGAATACTGTGGGAGACCGTATCAAAAGCTTTGCTAAAGTCAAGGTATATCACATCCACCACTTTACCCATATCCACAGAGCCAGTTATCTCATCAGAGAAGGCAATCAGGTTGGTCAGGCATGACTTGCCCTTGGTGAATCCATGTTGACTGTTCCTGATGCTGGCCTGCTCAAGTTCCTCCAGCCCACAGGCATTATGAACCCCAAAGAAAAAGACTACAAAAGCGGAAACCAGCTGCCTCACAGTCATCAACATCACAGCTATCTACATCTAAACACCAATTTTCATGTGTTACCACCCCCACATTTATTTGCTGCAACAATCCAAACATCTTTGGCAACCGCCTTATTCTTTTTCTTCAAAACTGGGAGCATAGAACAACAAACAAGTGGGTATTGGAGATCATCTTCACAGGATAAGCAATCTACTTGACCTCTCTTCCCATCCCACTTCAGGGACCCTTCCCATGAGCACTTTTTACATCAAGAAACAAACCATCTTCTGAACCTAGGTGCTATAGAACCAGTTCCCACTAAACACAGAGGGAAGGGCTTCTATTCCAAATATTTCTTGCTATATAAAAGGAACGGTGGTTGGAGAACCATTCTGTATCTAAGGTCATTCAATAGATTGGTAAAGATACAATGCTTCAAGATGGTTACTTTGGCAGCAATAATCATATATTTAAACCAGGGGCACTGGTTCTTGGCCTTGACCTACAAGATGCTTACTTTCACATCACAATCCACACATCCCACAGGACTGTTAGCATATAAGCCTATTTGTCAGCCTGAGATAGAATTTTGGGTTTGACCTTTTGATACTCTTATATCTCATACTAATATATGTAAACAAAGGACAAAGACACTGGGTTACATCTGCCCACAAGCAGATGGGGTGAAAAGAGATAAGAGATGGAACTAAAGTGTTACAGGGTGTCAAGGCTGAATCCCCACTCTGGCACCTCGAGTAAAGCAAGGTAAAGTAAGCAGAGAACAGACATCAAGAGGGATTTTACAGCTAATTGGCTGGCCATAAGGGAGCTCCCCCACTTCAGTTATCACACAGGGTATGGTGGGAGTGTAATATATGAGTCAACAGTGTGCCCTTGTTGCCAAGAAGGCTCACGGCATTTGGGGCTGTATAAGTAGGGGCATTGCCAGCAGATTGAGGGACATGATCGTTCCCCTCTATTCGACATTGGTGAGGCCTCATCTGGAGTACTGTGTCCAGTTTTGGGCTCCACACTACAAGAAGGATGTGGAAAAATTGGAAAGAGTCCAGCGGAGGGCAACAAAAATGATTAGGGGGCTGGAACATATGACTTATGAGGAGAGGCTGAGGGAACTGGGATTGTTTAGTCTGCAGAAGAGAAGAATGAGGGGGATTTGATAGCTGCTTTCAACTGCCTGAAAGGGGGTTCCAAAGAAGATGGATCTAGACTGTTTTCAGTGGTAGCAGATGACAGAACAAGGAGTAGTGGTCTCAAGTTGCAGTGGGTTTAGGTTGGATATTAGGAAAAACTTTTTCACTAGGAGGGTGGTGAAGCACTGGAATGTTTTACCTAGGAAGTGGTGGAATCTCCTTGTGTCATAACCATACAGCGAAGGGTAGCCTAGAATTCCTCCTTACCTATAAGGGGTTAAGAAGCTCCAATAACCTGGTTGGCACCTGACCAACAGGACCAATGGGGAAAGAAGATACTTTCAAATCTTCGGGGGTGGGGAGGAGAGGCTTTGTTTTGTGTGTCCTCTTGGGAAGCAGAGAAGCATCAGGTCAGAAAACTCCTTCTCCTATAAACCATCCTAAAAGTCACTCTTATTACAAAAATTGTAAGTAAAAGCCAGACAAGGCGTGTTAGATTATCTTTTGTTCTGCTTGTGAATTTTTCCTTTGCTGGAGGGAGGTTTATTCCTGTTTTTTGTAACTTTGAAACTAAGCCTAGAGGAAGTTCTGCTGTGTTTTTGAATCTTTTGTTACCCTGTAAAGTTATTTTCCATCCTGATTTTCCAGAGGTGATTTTTATTTAAAAAAAAAAATAAAATCCTTCTTTTAAGAACCTGACTGATTTCTCTATTGTCCTAAGACCCCAGGTTTGGGTCTGTGATCACTTTGTAACCAATTGGTTAGGATATTAGGAATTATTCTATTATTCTCAAGCCTCGCCAGGAAAGGGGATGTAATGGCTTGGGGGGATATTTTGGGGGAATAGGAACTCCAAGTGGTCCTTTCCCTGATTCTTTGTTAAATCACTTAGTGGTGGCAGCATACCATCCAAGGGCAAAGAATTTGTGCCTTGGGGAAGTTTTAACCTAAGCTGGTAGAAATAAGCTTAGGGGGTCTTTCATGCTAGTCCCCACATCTGTATCCTAGAATTCAGAGTGGGGAGGGAACCCTGACACCTATCTTTGAGGTTTTTAAGGTCAGGCTTGACAAAGCCCTGGATGGGATGATTTAGTTGGGGATTGGTCCTGCTTTGAGCAGGGGTTTGGAATAGATGACCTCCTGAGGTCCCTTCCAACCCTGATATTCTATGATTCTATGATATACTGAAAGGCTGCCTGGCTCCTTTCTCATGTAACCCTTCTGCCCGTCAGAGTTGGCAGCAACAAGGGCCGGGTTCAATATCTAGGGGTTCCATTCCAATAACACAATGCAAACCGGCTCGAGCCCCCACCCAGTGACCTGGGACAAATATATACCACCCCCGCTGGGTGCCTCCAAGAGGCAATACTTCCCCTCTCGCAAGCACATAGTCTGAGTGTAGCAAAAGTCTTTTAATAACAGAGAGAAACAATGTGGCATTATGTTGGGGAAACACCACCAACAGGATTCATAACACAACCCATAAGCAAAAACAACCCCACCCCAGGCAAATTGGGGCATGCCCTTTTCCCTTTGGTTCTTGAGTCCAGCAACCCCAAATCACCCAAAGTCCCAAAAGTCCAATGCCCCAAAAGTCTCTGTCCCTGGTCAGGGCAGCCCCAGAGTTTGAAAGTTTATCGGCGGAGCTTTACCTCCCAACCTGGGTGGAAATGGGATGGGGGTAAGAGGCACCTTACGTGATCTGAAGCTGACCGCCCCATAGCTCCATAGCGGCGCTCCGCTCCGCCAGCCGCCCCACAAAACTCCTTCGCTCAGCTGCACTCCGCTCCACCAGCCGCCCCACGAACTCCTTCGCTCAGCTGCGCTCCGCTCCGCCAGCCGCCCCACGAACTCCTTCGCTCAGCTGCGCTCCGCTCCGCTCCGCTCCACCAGCCGCCCCACAAACTCCTTCCCTCAGCTGCGCTCCGCTCCGCCAGCCGCCCCACGAACTCCTTCACTCAGCTCCACGGCCCACAAGCAGCTCCTGCCATCCACACACTGCTCCGTGTCGAACTGCTTCACCAGCCATCCCGCAACCTGCTCCACAATATATCTTCAGGCTCCCCCACTACTTAACACAACACTCAGTGATTTCAGCTCTTAGGTGAATTCAGCTTATAGTAGGGGAGCCCCAGTGCTGGTGCACTGTCAGCCCAAAGTGAGCTCAGCAGCCTATAACTAGACTTCTAATGAAATCAAAATTAGCTCTGATATTCCACAGTGGAGAGAGGAGGAAGTGCAATCAGCATGTAAGGCCCTCACCAAGGGGCCCATGCCACCAAGTATTAATACTTGTCCCCAGCCTCTCTCCATTCACACAGTTTTGGAACCCATGACCCTTGCCTAGCGAGTGCTACTTAGTTGATGGTGAATCCCTCCATCATAACAAAAGGCCACGTACAGTTCCAAGCACAGTTCCCATAATCAGGGTAATAACAATTTATTCTTCCTGCCCCAATAACAGAGACACTGGGGATCCCACAGCAGCCAAAGTGACCATTTGGGCAGCTATGGTCTCATTCTAGGCGTGGTGGGTGTGCCTATGCAAATGAGATCAGCCCCTGAAGTTCTTTTCCACAACTTGCCACACCTCACCACCAGATGTCAGGGTGGAGCTCATCCTGACACTGCTTACACTCAAGCTAAGGTCAAGCAACCAGTTAGGAGGGGAAATGGGGGAAGCAGGAGGCATAAGAAACACTAAAAGGCCAAATAAATGCCTGGCCTTCACCAGAACACAACCTCACTCCTTACCCCTTCCATGGGGTACAAAAGAGGTGGGATGAAGACCCTAGACTCATGACCCTCCAAAGCAGAACATAACCATAAATTTTAAGGGGTGGGACTGTGGGCGTGCATTGCAGGTATGTATGGGCCTGCTAAGAAGGAGGAAATGGGAATGGGGAGAGGGGGCAATGGGGACACAGGCAAGGCTCTGTGGTGTCAGAGCTGTGAATCGAACATGGGAAAACAAGACTTTCATAGAATATCAGGGTTGGAAGGGACCTCAGGAGGTCATCTAGTCCAACCCCCTGCTCAAAGCAGGACAAATCCCCAATTAAATTATCCCAGCCAGGGCTTTCTCAAGCCTGACCTTAATAACTTCTAAGGAAGGAGATTCTACCACCTCCCTAGGTAACGCATTCCAGTGTTTCACCACCCTCCTAGTGAAAAAGTTTTTCCTAATATCCAACCTAAACCTCCCCCACTGCAACTTGAGACCATTACTCCTTGTTCTGTCCTCTTCCACCACTGAGAATAGTCTGGAACCATCCTCTCTGGAACCACCTCTCAGGTAGTTGAAAGCAGCTATCAAATCCCCCTTCATTCTTCTCTTCTGCAGACTAAACAATCCCAGTTCCCTCAGCCTCTCCTCATAAGTCATGTGCTCCAGACCCCTAATCATTTTTGTTGTCCTTCGCTGGACTCTCTCCAATTTATCCACATCCTTCTTGTAGTATGGGGCCCAAAACTGGACACAGTACTCCAGATGAGGCCTCACCAATGCCAAATAGAGGGGGACAATCATGTCCCTCGATCTGCTCGCTATGCCCCTACTTATACATCCCAAAATGCCATTGGCCTTCTTGGCAACAAGGGCACACTGTTGACTCATATCCAGCTTCTCGTCCACTGTCACCCCTAGGTCCTTTTCCGCAGAACTGCTGCCTACCCATTCGGTCCCTAGTCTGTAGCGGTGCATTGGGTTCTTCCATTCTAAGTGCAGGACCCTGCACTTATCCTGTCTAGGTCCCTCTGTATCCTATCCCTGCCCTCCAGCGTATCTACCACTCCTCCTAGTTTAGTATCATCCGCAAATTTGCTGAGAGTGCAATCCACACCATCCTCCAGATCATTTATGAAGATATTGAACAAAACCGGCCCCAGGACCGACCCCTGGGGCACTCCACTTGACACCGGCTGCCAACTAGACATGGAGCCATTGATCACTACCCGTTGAGCCCGACAATCTAGCCAACTTTCTACCCACCTTATAGTGCATTCACCCAGCCCATACTTCTTTAACTTGCTGACAAGAATACTGTGGGAGACCATGTCAAAAGCTTTGCTAAAGTCAAGAAACAATACATCCACTGCTTTCCCTTCATCCACAGAACCAGTAATCAGAAACCAGAACTTTGCCAGCATGTAGAGCTATAACTATACTTGCTTGGAATTAACTCTAATAAACATTGCATTGCCTGCACTTTGGACTTCTGGTCTTCTGCTTTCTGTCTGCATGACAAGAACCAGGGAAGACGGTGAAGGGAAAGTCCTCTAACAAGGAGGTTTCTAAGATTCATTCTGGGTCAAGACCACTTTCACTACAAGGTGCTCTCATTCAGTCTATCATCTGCATCCAGAGTGCTCTTAAAGGTCATTTCTGTGGTAGCAGCACACCTTTGCAAACAAGGAATTAGGATATTCCCATATCAAGATGATTGCCTGTTCAAAGCATATTCCTTCAGCAAGGCCTTGAGAGCTACACAAAACACTACTGATTTATTCCTACATATGGGACTACAACTAAGTGTCCAAAAGGCTACTTTAACTCCAGTACAACATCTGGAATTCATAAGGGCCTACTTAGATGCAGTAGAGGCCAAAGCCTTCCTCCCCTCACAGAGTTTTCAACACTTAGCCAACTTAATCTCGACAGTCCAGGCCAGTCCTCAGACCTTCACCAACAACTGTCTTCAACTACTGGGACACATGGTGGCAGGCACCGTTTTAATAAGTCTCATGAGACTCCACATGTGCTGCTTTCAAAAGTGGCTCAGAACGGTGTATGTACCAAGCAGACAGGCTTAAACAAACTTCTATCAATGCCCTCAACAGTCAAAAACTTCTTCTACTGGTGGTAAGAGCCCCACAATGTCTGGGCAATGTCTACCCTTCACTCAACCATCCCCAACATTAAAATTGGCAACAGATGCTCCCCTCTTCGGATAGGAAGCCCATCTGGACACCCACACTACTCAAGGCAAATGGTCCCTGTTGCAGGGCAAGTGCACCCCATCTCCCCTTTGGCACGGGGAAGGAGCATTATAGCTTTGTGGCTGAGCCCACCCTTTGACCACCCTTTGCCTCAAGGCTCTATGGCCTAGTGGCCAGAGTCAATATGGCTGCCTTTCCTTGCAGGGCTGTGTGGACAAGTGGCCAGAGCCAATAGGCTGCCCTTTGCAGGGCTTTGTATAGCTTAATGGCCAGAGTCAATATGGAAAAGAAGGAGCCAGGTTATTCTTTTAGCTCCCATGTGGCCAAAACAGACATGGTTTCCGTTATTCCTCACCTGACTCCACTACTGTGTTCCCTCTAAGCTGTACAGTTAGGCAGCCACCCAGGAGTGATTCAAGTGCTGTGCACTTGATTAGTGGAGCTGAACACATCTGGCAGTGTGTGGTCAGGTGCCCCTTCCCCCGTTGCTTTTCAGCCACGTTGCTCCTGCAGCTGCTCCTGGGACCCTTCTGCTGGCTGTGCAGAGCGTGCGGGATCGTGATATCAGGATGTCCCCTTCCCCTACCCCTGCATCCCATCTTCACAGAGCAGGAGACAGGGGACAGGGCTCAGGACTTGGAGTAGGAGAGAGCTTCTGAGGTCTGAACAAACCTTCCAGGTGGTGAGTAAATGCCTTAAATAGACAGCACACAGTCTCTCAGAAACTTCCCCAGCACCAGTACACACACTGTCTGTGTGTGTGTGTGTCTGTCTCTCTCTCACACACAGAGAGAGAGAAAGAGTCTTTCACACTCACCTCCCAACACACACTTGCATTATTGTTGTTACTTGGTACTTCTTACAATGCACATATATTCTCTGTAATTTTATTCTTTTTATTATTTATTTTAGTGTTTTGACTGGTCTATGCATTTCATAATTTTTATTTCTCTCTTACACTTAACTTTAATTCTTTGAGTAGTGAATTCTAAAATGCCTAACCTGTCCTGGCTGGAGTAATTATCCCTATGGAAACTTTTTAAAAATATATATATTATATCTAAGTTTTTTGTTTCTACTGGTGGTGCACATCCACATGTTACCTCAGTGCACACAACAAAATTAATTCTGCACCATGGATGGAAAAAATTGGAGGGAACATTGCTCCACTAGTGATTTAACTGCCAATCACTCTCCAGCCTGCTCCTCATCTTCTCTCTCAGGACACTGACCAGATCTGTCACCCTAATCTAGAGGTTCTTTGATTTAAGGCATGGCTCCTCAATGGTTCCAAAGTTTAGAAAATATCTGCTCTGAAGATGTACAAGAGTTGGTGTTGCATAGCAGGAAACAAACTACTCGTCATACGTATTCAGACTAGATGATCTGAATACGTCATACGTCACTTCTGAATACGTCATACGTATTCAGAAGTGGAAGAAATTCCAATTCTGGTGTGACTCAAGACACATTAATGCTACCATCCTCTCCAGTACTGCTTGTGCTAGATTACATCCTAGAACTAAAAATATCAGGATTAGCTCTAAGCTCCATAAAAGTGCCTCTTGCAGCCATCACTGTCTTCCATCATAAAATAGATGGTTATTTTGTTTTCGCTCATCCTACAACAAGAAGGTTTCTCAAGGATATGGGTAACCTCTTCCCACAAAGCAGATGTCCTACATTGGCATGGGACCTCAACCTTGTGCTCAAGTTCCTTACAAGGCCTCCCTTCAAACCCCTGGCCACTACTCTCTTCTACACCTCTATGAAAACTACATTCATACCTCTGCTTGGAGAGTAGAAGAGTTAAGAGCTCTAAGGTTGTACCGTCCTATACAATCTTTTTCAAAGACAAAGTTGCATTATGATCCCAAATTCCTACCAAAAATATTTTTAGACTTCCACATAAATCAGCTTATTCTCTTCCCTGCTTTCTTTCCCAAACCACACAGGGACAGAAGGGAGGTGGCACTATACATACTCAGTCAAGAGAGCACTGGTCTTCTTTTTGGATAGGACAGGACAAAACCTTTTAGAAAATCTCCTAGACTATTCCTCTCCATTGTAGACAGATGCAAGGGATCTGCAATCTCTAATCAAAGACTCTCTAGTTGGATATTGGACTGCATCACCTTTGCTATCATGCTCACAATCTTCAACCTCCTTCTGGAGTTCAAAATCACTCCACGAGATGTCTTTACATTTCCATAGCCTTCCTCAAGAATGTTCCGATCCCAGAAATATGCAGAATCACAACTTGGACATCTGCTCATACATTTGCTCAACATTATAGAGTATTGTGATTAAATTGTACAAAACTATTATCAATGTTAGGCCTCAAACTTCCAGATGCTTCAAAAAGCAAGCCTTGCAAAATTAAGCTTAAACTTGTAGTCAGGATGCGCTGCAACCAGATAACATTTTATGCAACTCCCATGTACTTATCAAACCCACATTTAAGACACAATTGGCTACAGAAGATAAATAGGCCTAAATTATACGACTAACTGATAATTGCCTACAAGGAAATAAATATGCATCAATTATACAATTAAGGCAACCACAATAACAATGTGGTCCACTCTGATTGGCTGGTCTGTTTTAAAACACGGCCATCAGACCAGATAAAAATTACTAAGGCACAGAACCAGTGTGTGTTTTCGGTCACAAGGAAAACCTGACCCACACCTCCTGAACTGAAGGGACGTGCACTTCTCGACTGTCTGTACCTGGCCAGTGCGGAAAACGGCCGACTGAAGGGTAATATATTTTCAGACAAATGCAGAGTAAGATTATGGAGTAAAGAAGTCTGGTCGCTCAAACTGATTTGATCTTATAGTACTGATACTGGAGTGTAAAACCAGTGATAGGTAACTGGTGGATAATAGCTTTACTTATGCTTGTCTTCAGGGCTTCTATTATAACCTGCCAGGACCAGCATATGTAGGGTTCCTAGTCATTAACTTCCAAATGGTCCACAACTTTACATGTACTTCTGCTTGTCTTCAGTATAACCTGCCATTTATATTTATTATTCAATGCTGGTATTTTCTTTTGCTTTTCTTGTTTTGCCTGTGTTGTGTTTATAGTAGAAAATCATTAAAAACCTTTTCGAGGAATAGCCAGTAGTTCTTGTTTATCTTATACGGACACTACTCGACCTCATTACATCTGTGTTGGGTGGTGGGAAGTAGCAAACACCTAGGGCTGAATTAGGGCTCCGAGGCGTGTCTCTTTTTTCCTTTATCTCCCCAAGTATCACATGACTTAGTTTCCAAAGCCATATTTGGCTTCACAGTCTTATCCTCAATTTTAGACTTGTCTCTGAAGCTCAACCTCTCCATTAGGGGGGTACTACCACAGAGTCACTTAGAGTGAAGCATCCATAGGATACAAGAAGAAGAAGAAGAAGAAGATGAGTTACTCACCTTATGCAGTAACTGTGGTTCTTCAAGGTGTGTCCCACTATGGGTGCTCCACTACCCACTCTCCTTCCCTCTGCTTTGGAGTTGCCTTGTTATTCACATTCTAAGATGAAATGATGCTCACTACATGAGGAGAACAGGTATAATCCTTTCTCAAATGGTACCTTCATGGTAGATGGGCATGCATAATCTAAAGTCAACAGAAAAAGAGTACTTGTGGCACCTTAGAGACTAACCAATTTATCTGAGCATAAGCTTTCGTGAGCTACAGCTCACTTCATCGGATGCATAAAGTGGAAAATACAGTGAGGAGATTTATATACACACAGACCATGAAAAAATACACATTGTAAGGAGAGTGATCACTTAAAATGAGCTATTACCAGCAGGAGAGTGGGGTGGGGGGAGAGAAAACCTTTTGAATTGATAATCAAGGTGGGTCATTTCCAGCACATTTCCAGGAGTTAACAAGAACGTCTGAGGAACAGTTGGGGGGGGAGAGGAATAAACAAGGGGAAATAAAGAAACTACAGCATTTGCTCAAGAAACTCCCTGAAAAAGCACAAAAACAAATCCGCACAGACACACCCCTGGAACCCCGAGCTGGGATATTCTACCTGCTACCCAAGATCCATAAACCTGGAAATCCTCCCAGGCATCATCTCAGGCATTGGCACCCTGACAGCAGGATTCTCTGGCTATGTAGACTCCCTCCTCAGGCCCTATGCTACCAGCACTCCCAGCTATCTTTGAGACACCACTGATTTCCTGAGGAAACTACAATCCATCGGTGATCTTCCTGAAAACACCATCCTGGCCACTATGGATGTAGAAGCCCTCTATACCAACATTCCACACAAAGATGGACTACAAGCCATCAAGAACACTA
The DNA here is from genome assembly GCF_965140295.1 of Lepidochelys olivacea. NCBI lineage: Eukaryota > Metazoa > Chordata > Testudines > Cheloniidae > Lepidochelys > Lepidochelys olivacea. The sequence goes on along the minus strand of NC_140412.1, from coordinate 145,837,121 downwards.
TCCCCGATAACGTCACGGCAAACCTGGTGGCTGGACTTTGTCCTCACCCATAACTATTTCACATTTGGGGACAATGTATACTTTCAAATCAGCAGCACCGCTATGGGTGCCCGCATGGCCCCACAGTATGCCAACATTTTTATGGCTAACTTAGGACAATGCTTCCTCAGCTCTTGTCCCCTAATGCCCCTACTCTACTTGCGCTATATTGATGACATCTTCATCATCTGGACCCATGGAAAAGAAGCCCTTGAGGAATTCCACCATGATTTCAACAATTTCCATCCCACCATCAACCTCAGCCTGGACCAGTCCACACAAGAGATCCACTTCCTGGACACTACAGTACTAATAAGCGATGGTCACATAAACACCACCCTATACCGGAAACCTACTGACCGCTATTCCTACCTACATGCCTCCAGCTTTCATCCAGACCACACCACACGATCCATTGTCTACAGCCAAGCTCTACGGTACAACCGCATTTGCTCCAACCCCTCAGACAGAGACAAATGCCTACAAGATCTCTATCAGGCATTCTTAGAACTACAATATCCACCTGCTGAAGTGAAGAAACAGATTGACAGAGCCAGAAGAGTACCCAGAAGTCACCTACTACAGGACAGGCCCAACAAAGAAAATAACAGAACGCCACTAGCCGTCACCTTCAGCCCCCAACTAAAACCTCTCCAACGCATCATCAAGGATCTACAACCTATCCTGAAGGGCGACCCATCACTCTCACAAATCCTGGGAGACAGGCCAGTCCTTGCCTACAGACAGCCCCCCAACCTGAAGCAAATACTCACCAGCAACCACACACCACACAACAGAACCACTAACCCAGGAACCTATCCTTGCAACAAAGCTCGTTGCCAACTGTGCCCACATATCTATTCAGGAGACACCATCATAGGGCCTAATCACATCAGCCACACTATCAGGGGCTCATTCACCTGCGCATCTACCAATGTGATATATGCCATCATGTGCCAGCAATGCCCCTCTGCCATGTACATTGGTCAAACTGGACAGTCTCTACATAAAAGAAAAAATGGACACAAATCAGATGTCAAGAATTATAACATTCATAAACCAGTCAGAGAACACTTCAATCTCTCTGGTCACTCGATTTCTGATCTAAAAGTGACTATTCTTCAACAAAAAAACTTTGAAAACAGACTCCAACGAGAGAATGATGAATTGGAATTAATTTGCAAATTGGATACAATTAACTTAGGCTTGAATAGAGACTGGGAGTGGTTGAGTCATTATACAAAGTAAAACTATTTCCCCTGGTTTATTCCTCCCCCACTGTTCCTCAGTTAACTCCTGGAAATGTGCTGGAAATGGCCCACCTTGATTATCACTTCAAAAGGTTTTCTCTCCCCTCACCCCACTCTCCTGCTGGTAATAGCTCATCTTAAGTGATCACTCTCCTTACAATGTGTATTTTTTCATGGTCTGTGTGTATATAAGTCTCCTCACTGTATTTTCCACTTTATGCATCCGATGAAGTGAGCTGCAGCTCATGAAAGCTTATGCTCAAATAAATTGGTTAGTCTCTAAGGTGCCACAAGTCCTCCTTTTCTTTTTGCGAATACAGACTAACACGGTTGCTACTCTGAAACCAATCTAAAGTCAGTGTGCTATCCTTTTGATATTCAGTTATAACAATATGTCTATTTGGGCCAAGAAATTAACATGCACCACCATCAGAAAGGTGAACTTGCGCAAAGAAAGAAAGCTGGTTGACGCACATGCAAGTCTATCAAGGATGTCCTCCAAGGAAAAATCAACAAGGCAATACACGCCAACCTCTTCAACTTAACAGTGCTGCCGGCTATGTTGTATGGCAGCGAAACATGGGTGCTGACAAAGATAGAGGAGTAACAACTGAATGTTGTGGAGAGGCCAATGGAAAGAAGAACTCTGAGGATTTCAGTACGTGACTGAGTGCTCAATGAAGTGATCAGACAGCAGAGTAGAGTGCAGGATGTTGTTGTTGAGAGCAGGTACAGTAAAATGTGATGGGCTGGGCATATAGCCAGGCTCACTGACAATTGATGGACTATAGCTGTCACCGAGTAGTACCCACAGGAACTGAAACAACCACTCGGCCAACCTCCAAAGAGATGGGAAAATTTGATCATGAAAAAAACATGGCCACACATGGAGAAGGAAGGCCAGGATAAGAGAAGAATGAAAGATGAGTTGTAATCAGCGCAATCCATATGAGGACTGAAGGACCGACTGATAAAGGTGATCAAGGTTATAACAAAACCCCCTTAATAATTAACATTAAATCCACCTTTTACCATAGCTATATTCTTGTTACAATAATTAAATATTTTGTACTTTCTCATTGGCTATTCAACATTAAATTTGATCCTAATTAAAATCAGTGTAAATTCCATACCAGTATAGATAGCATTTTCCAAAACATTAACATTTTATCTAAGACACTTGTAAAAACCATTTAAGACCAAAACATGTTTACAACATGAACTGGGGTTATGATCTGCCTTATCTTCAACTTGCTTCTTAACTGCCTTACTTCACTTTACTCATATTTTACCAGGCCTCACTTGACTATTGTCAAACCTATTTTTAGGAAATAGATTTTGGGCCTACTTACATTTCATAGATTCATAGATATTTAGGTCAGAAGGGACCATTATGATCATCTAGTCTGACCTCCTGCACAACGCAGGCCACAGAATTTCACCCACCACTCCTGCAAAAAACCTCTCACCTATGTCTGAGCTATTGAAGTCCTCAGATCGTGGTTTAAAGACTTCAAGGAGCAGAGAATCCTCCAGCAAGTGACCCGTGCCCCATGCTACAGAGGAAGGCGAAAACCCTCCAGGGCCTCTTCCAGTCTGCCCTGGAGGAAAATTCCTTCCCGACCCCAAATATGGCGATCAGCTAAACCCTGAGCATATGGGCAAGATTCACCAGCCAGATACCCAGGAAAGAATTCTCTGTAGTAACTCAGATCCCACCCCATCTAACATCCCATCACAGGCCATTGGGCTTATTTACCATGAATATTTAATTACCAAACCCATCATACCATCTCCTCCATAAACTTATCGAGTTTAATCTTAAAGCCAGATAGATCTTTTGCCCCTACTGCTTCCCTTGGAAGGCTATTCCAAAACTTTACTCCTCTAATGGTTAGAAACCTTCATCTAATTTCAAGTCTAAACTTCCTGGTGTCCAGTTTATATCCATTTGTTCTTGTGTCCACATTGGTACTGAGCTTAAATAATTCCTCTCCCTCTCCGGTATTTATCCCTCTGATATATTTATAGAGAGCAATCATATCTCTCCTCAACCTTCTTTTAGATGGCTAAACAAGCCAAGCTCCTTGAGTCTCCTTTCATAAGACAAGTTTCCATTCCTCGGATCATCCTCGTAGCCCTTCTCTGTACCTGTTCCAGTTTGAATTCATCCTTCTTAAACATGGGAGACCAGAACTGCACACAGTATTCCAGGTGAGGTCTCACCAGTGCCTTGTATAACGGTGCTAAAACCTCCTTATCCCTACTGGAAATACCTCTCCTGATGCATCCCAAGACCGCATTAGCTTTTTTCACAGCCATATCACATTGGCAGCTCATAGTCATCCTATGATCAACCAATACTCCAAGGTCCTTCTCCTCCTCCGTTACTTCTAATTGCTGCGTCCCCAGCTTATAACTAAAATTCTTGTTATTAATCCCTAAATGCATGACCTTACACTTCTCACTATTAAATTTCATCCTATTACTATTACTCCAACACATTTCTATATAACATAAGCAAGAACCATCTCTATAGGCTACATAGCTGGTCACTAATTCAATTACCTGGCTTATTCTTGACTGTTCATCAGTCCTGGATGATCATCATGAATCCAGTAACTGATCCTTCAGTACTTTGGGGATGCCATAATTTCATTTAAGATCGTGTCAATTTCACCACCCCCAAGATTTTCAGATTTTATCAGCTCCTGATTATGAGTATATTCCGGGAAACTTTAAAGAAAGTTCTTTTTTGTAATCTGTCATATAGACTCTTACTATCTTATTCTGATCATAAGACTCTCTTGGATATGATCCTAATTGCTCTCCTCAGACTCACAAGAATCAGTTACTTTATACAGATTTGTAGCAAAGACTTCATATGTCTCCTTGTCCTTTAGCCAATGCAGTTAAAGTCATGCTCTCCCATTTAGTTCTCTTTGGGACAAAATACACATTATATTTTGGTACAACTTCATCATTATCACCCTCATTCTTTTCTAGTGAAGTGTATTGATATTAAAATATACTTCCCTTCATATTGCAAGAGGTGCAAGAGCTTATCTAAGCAACTCCTGTTTCTTTGTAAATGGATTAAAGCTGACCAATCTTTGTTGCCATCCTAGCCACTCTGAAGGATGAGAAAAAATGAAGGATTTTCAAAATTCTCTTTAGTCAGTCACCACAGGCACCAGGCCATGGGGGAAAAAAAAAAAAAAGAGGTACTCTGTTTTTTAGCAACCATAGCTTTCTTGCAGTACAAAAGATTCTTCACACACACACACACACACGATTGCAGCATATAACCTCTAATTAGCTATACTGTAAACCATCATTTGATGGCAATCATTAGTACAGCATATGGTGCTTTTATTGACTAGGTCCTATTTGTCTGATAACACAATTCTGAACTGCATGAATCCAAGAGTTAGCTATCTGAACAAAAGTGTGATAATATGACTTTGCCACAGGAGTTTTTTCTGAAGTATTCCATTGCCCCAGTGTTCACTATGGAAAGATTTTATCACTCAGGAAATAAAGCTATAATAGTTTTTTCAAATATTGGTTATCACTTCAGCCCTTAAATGATGTTGGATGAGAGGGCTTTCTGTGATGCTCCAACTCGAAAGGTCACTACTGATTTTCATTCAGAGTGGAGGTTGGATGGTGTGCAATGAATGAAGCTAGGTCCACTCCCTGAACAGAAAGGATAAACATAAATACTGAACAGTTTCTTCATACATTGCAACTTATCAATCTTGTGCCTGGAATGAGGTAGGGGTCTGCAGAAATAATAGAATGATCATTCCTTAAAGACCGCATCCTAATGCATATGCATAAGGGGGCAGAATTAAAGTCACCTATGCAGTTTCAACTTAGGCATTTTCTGCTTAGCCATGAAACCTTACAGTTCTTTTAACTCAGATATTTTTAAAGTCAATTTTAAACAGTCCCCTACAATGGTTTGTCACTTACTGAGGATATTAAAAGCCTGGTTTTTATATTTAGATCTATATTTTCTTTGTGCATCTAGTTCACCATCAGCTATGAAGGAAAGGCCTGGGTTGCTTAGTTTTTGTTTTTTTAAACACAGCAATTAGGTAATGAGTGAATCTCCAAGAGTCTTCACATGATGTAATTTTAAGGGCTTCGGTGATAACCCATCTGTGGATAATGATGTTTTTATTCCCCTCAGATAAACAGAATAACCTGCTTTTAAAATCAAAGATCACCTCCTTTTAACAACTAAACTATATAATTACAGCAAGGCTTATCAATACACTCTTGTTTCAAAAGCATCGGTTTTCTTAGCTAATCCTACTTTCTAATGAAGCTAGAAATAAACAAACAAACTTAGGATCCAACTAAAAACTGCCCTCTCCATGGTTCCCATCAAGGGCATCATGGGGTCAGTTGCACATCAAAGACTTTGATTTGCTCTCCCCTCCCAGACTTTTCATAGGTCTATACATTCCGCTCCCCTGACTTAGCAGGATATAATATAATCACATAGAATATTATATGTGCTGACAACTGCCCCCTCCTACCCACCAAAAAGATCTGAAATGGCAATGCTGGTTCTCATAGATCTCATCTCTTCCAACTCATTTTCCCTCTGCTCATCTAGCTCTAAACTCCTCTCTGTTCCTTCACACAGTCTAACCACTGTTCGTGCAAGACCCTCTTCCTCTAACCTCCTTTCCTTTTGGAAATTATCCCCATCTCTCTCTGCTTCATTAATTTGCCAACTATTTTCAGATCTCTTTGGAAAACATTTCTTTTCTCCCCCATCTCAACCTCCTTAATCTAGGTTTTTATACTACCCTGGTCACCATACAACTTCAGCCCACCATCAGAGGTCACCTTCAAAGCTGATTGTTTCATGTCTACACCATGCCCTGCCTCCACTGTCCTATGCAGGCATCCCAAGTTAAAATCTGGATTTCCAACACAGCATAATATGCAGCTGCTAAATAACTAGGTTACTTTTGCTACTTATCTTGAATATTTTCTATTTCTGATGTAGAAACAAAAAAGTTGAAATCACAGTATATGAAAAAGCAACAACTTCCTACTGTGCTGCTAAAAGCAGCACCTTTTAACGCTTGGTGTCAGCACTAGTAGCAGGTCCGTCAGGAAGCCAGCAATGGCTATGAAATCTGCAACAGATTTATGGCTCCCAGAAGGAACAACATTTATCACGTCTACACATCTTGAACTACTCTACATTAAAATTCACATGGATCTGTTCATCCTATTGTGACCCTAGGCACCCCTGTATTCACACTCTACACATTACTGCAATGATTTTTGTACAAAATAGGCCTTGTGAGGTATAATTTGAAAATAACAAACTTGTCAATAATATCAGTATTTATATATATATATATATATATATAAATAAATAAAATAATACTATATGTGAAATTATGAATACTCACTTATGCCCTGGCATCTGTGGCTAAAAGATTTTTAAATCAGGCTGTGATGGGATATCCACCACACATAGGACTGGAGGGGTTAAGATGGCCAGGTGGGCCAATAACTTAACAGGCTGTACCTGGAGGAGGAGCCAGGGAGCAGGGAATTGATTGAAAACCACCTCAGCTGTAGGGGCCTATATAACCCAGGAAGCTGGCAACATAAGGGGGTACAAAAAGGTGGGTAGCAGTCACCCCTGGGAGGAGTGTTGGGATGATAGAGGTATTCTACAGTTGGTCCCTGGGAGGAAGTTAGAGGCTAGTAATCCAAAGAGGAGGGGAAGCTAGGAGAAGGCTCTGGGGAATAGCAGCAAGGACTAGCAGTGCAGTCCTTGGCTGCTAACCAGAGGGCCCCTGAGCTGGAACCTGGAGTACAGAGTGGGCCTGGGTTCCCCTATGAGCCACTGGGGATGTGGCAGATACCAGGCAGAGGACTGCCTGGGATGATTTGATTCCCCTGCCTGTGATAAGGGGGAACTATGTTGTGACCTGGCCAGAGGACTGAGTCACGAAAAGGTGGTTGTAGTTTCTTGAGAAAGAGGGGCTGCAGGATGAGAGGATGGTGGGAGAGATACCACCCATAGAGGGTGCACCAACTGGCCAGAACTAATCCTCAGAGGGACCAGGAGGAGGTCTCACCTGCAGTTAGTAGAACCCATGACATAGGCATGTCCGCAGGAGTCCGATAAACAGGTTTTCTCCAAAGGAAAGAGGCCAGCACCTCAACCAGGTGTGGCCCAAAGTCAATGGGCTATTGCTTTGTATCAAAGGTTGCAGCAGGAAGAGATAATTTGCATAGTAGCAACAACTAGCAGGGAAGGAGCCAGCATTGAACTTTATCTTCCAGACCTCTTGGCTCCTTTATTTGAGGATACCCTTCAGAAGAATACATTTCAAAGGTTCACTGTACTATAAAAGAGAGGGTCAAAGAACGGGTCAAAGAACCCAGTTATCTTTCACCTAAGAAGACAAAGGAACTGAGCACCTTGGACTTTGTGAGAGATACTGACCAAGGGATTGGTCAGCCATCTTGATGGTAGGAGGTGTTGTGAGAATCTTACCTTGAACCAAGATTAGTTTTCTCAAGTCTTGGTCAGTAAAAAGCATTTTTCACTTGTTTGTAACTATTTCTGACTTTATCCCCTTATAGAATCATAGGACTGGAAGGCACCTTGACAGGTCATCTAGTCCAGTCCCTACACTCAAGGGGAGTCACTTAAAACCACTTTATTATTAAATGAACTTATTTTGCTTTTATTCTAAATCAGCCTAGTGCTGTGTTTGACTTGCAGTGATTAACTCCAGTAAAAGCAACAAGCTGCTGTGTTTTTTCTCTTTAAAGGAGTAATGGACCTTTATTACTCTTTTTCAAATGTTCCAGGAGAGGGCTAGACATTTCAGGGCAATGGTTTTGGGAAAATTCAGGACTGGGAGTGTGTTGGAGTCATTTGGTTAGTGATTAACCAATGCTGGTGGAGACCAGAGTGTGGCTGTGGTGTAACAAGCAGGCTGCTGGAATAAAAACTGCTGAACCAGGGCTGCCCAACACACAGGCACTCAGTGCATGCTTTATGCTGACTAGGAGCATCCAGAGAGGGAGCTACAGGAGCAGTGGATTTTAAGGCACGAAGGGCTACAGAACAAGCAGTGACACAACCTCACACTGGGTTGAACCCCCATATGCAACAGCTGTGTTGTATACAAAAGCTTTACTAGAGCGTTCTGCTCAATCAGTGAGATCCATCCCAACATCCTATATAAAAAAGATTGATTTGTATGCTGTGTTGGTGAAACATTCATGGTCTGTGTATGTTGGTAAGAATAACAGTGTGTATACATGTGTACAGTAAGGGTCAATACATTTATTATAATGCTAGTCAAATGAACTGTGACACACAAAAACAAGCGTAAACATTACATGTGGTGGCCTTTTTGGAAACAATTTGCTTCTTCTCTTGGAATGAGACACTAGTACAAAACTAAAATGGTAGGCATGTTGCCAGAAATTTAGGCATTTTATTGGTCTCAAAAGAAATGTTAGAAGTATTGTCCCATTTTGTTGACCTCTGAAGCTGTGTAATACATATATTTTTCACTTTCCAGTCCTTGAGTGAAATAAAATAGAGTGCACTCTACAATCTCAGATCACATCTGTTTAGATAAATAAATGCTGAATGAATAAATGTTAGTTACTACATCAAGTGTTTGTTTTCTTGTTTCCTAATGCCTTCTCTAATTTTGTGTTTCTTAAGAAGAGATTGATGATGGCATGTCTAAGAACAGCTTCCACAAACACCAGAGGTTAACTCAGTTGTTTAGGCTGCTGGAAGTCTGCTCAGTTTAGAATAACTGAAAACAAGGAGAGAATGACTCTTACAAGTTTTTAAGAACAAATCTCTTGGAAGGAAAAAAATAATCTTGGTAAGTTTGAAAAATACCTTAAGTAGAAATTGAATTGGCTGTTTGGGTCATAGGACTGCGAAAGTGTGGCCAGAATTTTAATTGTGAAAGATTATCCAATCAAGATTCTCAGGCAAGCTTTTTGGCATGAGGGAATGTCACACTGCAAGGGTGAAACTGGCTTGCTCATGAAACAGAGAATGAATATGTATTTGGAAGAAGTTGTTTGACCCCAATGGCAAATACACAACAAGCTGTTTTCTTCCCATCTGTAGTGTACTTTCTCCCACCTAATAAGTGTTTCCAAAAAGCAATAATACTTCAAAGTATCCTAATGTCTAAGGAGTTTATTCTGGACTTTCAGATCTGGCCTACATAAGGTATTTGGATAGAAGAGGGGATGCAGAGGTGCTCTACCCAAGCAGGTGTACTTGATCAGGGGGTATCAAAAGGAATGCAGTGCACTGGGGTTTGTGACTTTCAAGGGTATCCTCCTTCCTACAGAGTGGGTTTTGAGAAATCTCCCTTCTGGGCTTCTAAGTCAGGTTTAGTCTGTCTGGCTCACTTTGGGAGTTCACTGCATTCTCCCTAGGGTCAGGATGAAGGTCTCCTGCCTAGGAATTCTCTCCATGGCTTCAGGAGTCACTCCTACAGTCTGCTGTTAAAGGCAATCCTGCTCCTCCATCTCCCCCTCTCCAGCTGACTACAGTTACCTCCCTTTTTAATAGTTTCCCTCCTATCATGGGTGATTGACAGGGCCAGGAGGTGGGGCTAGCCCTGCCCCAAGCACCTCTGGCACCTTCCTTGTCTGTGTGGGATCTATACACCCCATCACAGTAATGTTTAACACCAACTTTGTACTGGTGTAAGTGACTCCAGAAGGTGCAGAGTAACAGTAAATTAGGGTCTTATGAGCAGCAGAATAGCAAATGCTAGTACAAGAGATACTGCCCTTTGAAGGGCTGTGCAATGTGGGCTATGAGCATGCACAAACAGCTTCTTACTGCATTTTGATCTACTCTTGTTTGAAAGCTCATTTGGGAACTGTTAGTGCACATCAGTAGGGGCCACATGGACAGATAATTTGAAGCAGGGTTGTGTGGGGTAAAATTACAGCTTGCCGTGAACTAAATGGTCATGTAGACAAGCCCCTATGTCTGCTGTGTCTGCCCAGTTGTGAATGGTTAATGCAGAAGGGGATAATTTAAACTAAGTGTATTAAACCAAACAATCTTATGTGCAAAATAAGATAAAAGCAATAATGGTTTAGAATAAGTTAACAAATAGTAATGACCTAGCTCCACCCTACCTATGTTACTCTTTCATATTATATGAGCTAGACACACCAATAACCATGCTTTTAGAGTGTCTCTCTCAACATGCTAGCCCAATGAGTATTTAGGCTTGACCTCCATACATGGTAATATTTATCCTGACTTCACTATGAGCCCACAGAGCAAGGCATAAACATTTTGTTCCAAGACTTTTCAATTACATTTTCATTGCAACTAGATCCTCATCCTCTGGTTTGATTGCTTTACACTGAAGAAGCAAAGAACAACAAATCTGTGGTGTTCATTTTTATCAATATGAACTGTAACAACTTTACCAGATAGATTTGGTGCTAATTAGAGATGGGCTTGAATTAAATCTCCAGACCAAAGCAAATGCAGACTCTGAATTTTGGACTCTACATGGCATTTTGTAGCTTGAATCAACCCCTCTTATTGATCTTCTCTCTCATCTCAAGAAAATTTAGATGCTAACTCTTCTGCCAGTCTGGCCCTAGGATATAATAAAGCTATGCTTTTTTTTTTAATAAATAGTTTGCTTACTGTTACTATGCTGCAATATCATTTAAGGTCTGGTAACACCCTGAATTTGGTCAAACACTACAGATGGGTTGTCTGTTTTAGGCATGTCGATGCTCTGCATGAAAGGAAAGGTCCGCGTGCAGTCCTCACTATACTCACCCCATTGAGCATTTGCCCTCACCATTTTTTTATTGCAAAGATTAAACAACAAGTGATACAGAATGTTTAGTATTTAACGTTGTCATGAAAAAAGGTACCAGGAAAGACTTCCTCTTCTGTTTGGCTTTTTCTGGAGCACTACTTTAAAAAAAAAAAAAAAAAAAAAAAGGAGGGTCAATCATGATCACCAACACGTTTTCAGGAGTGTAGAATCCTGTCTATACTTGTGTTTTAAAACATTCTGAAAGCCATTAATCATACAGGATCGACTTATGAGTATAGGATTCCCACCAATGGCTCTGGCAAGAAGGTAACATCTGTATTTTTTATAAGACACTTAAGCCTTGATCCTGCAAGTTGTTCAGTGTAGGCAGAACCTTGCACTTGTGGTGACCTCATTAACTTCAGTGTTGCTCCATCTGGGCACAGAGATTCATCTAAGTTCAGGGCCAAAAACTGTAGCCCTCTTCATGCCCTGCAGATCGGTCTTTGAATTAGTTTGTGGGAAGTCTGGGGGAGGATTTCAAATTAATGTCTAGTTTGCTGGAAAGCAGAAAGTGATCCCCTTTAAAAAAAACAGATTAAATCATAAACTCAGATAAAGCCATAGTGCTAATATATTTAAGAAAGATTCATGATGGGCCTACATAAAACCTCACCATCTTCAATGTGCACTAATTCTATCATCAAATTTTAAAAGGCACAGGAAGTTATTTGGCATCATCATCACCCTTTCCCCATCAATTTTGTCAGTGGGATAGAAAAAAAATAATGTTCAGCCAAGTCAGTCCAAAACACATCCATCATATAATATTAAGCAGGATATTTACACTTTCAATAAAAAAATTTGTCCTTTAAGCCTACCTTAAAAAAACCCTGAAGAAAAACCTGGTTGATAAGAGTAATTTTACACATATCAGGAAGGCCTCAGGGTGTGACTTTATTTCAATGTAGGCACACCTCGTTGCCTCCGGGCTACCTCTGTGCCCAGAGACAGCTTTGCTGGCCGTTTGCCACCCCCGCTTCCTCTGCAGACCACACATTCAGTCTCAAGGATAAGCCCTGGCCCAGCCATCCTCTGGCCTCTCTGCCAGGGTCTTCTGCAGCTCAGCCCCCTGGCCAAGTCACATACAGTTCAGTACCCTTCAGGGTTAATTAAAAGGTCTAATGTAAAGTCCAAAACCAAATACCCCAAACTAATGGTCTTTCTGCCTGTGTGGCTCCACCAAAACCTCCTGTTTCTTCTCCAGTAGGATTCCCCTGCTACCTCCCTTCCCCAGGGATTCCAACTGTTTTCCTTAGTGTTCTCCCTACTGCAAAGATTCTCTTATAACTACTAGCTATTCTGCCCCATCTCAGCTGCCCTTCCAGTCTCTTCCCATTTTAGGCCCTAGCTCCAGGAGCCTACTCTGCTCCCTAAAAGTTTCTCAACCTGTCTTCCTCAGGCTTCACCAAAGGGTCTCCTCCCTTCTGCTAAGTTCTCAGCTCTATTTAAGGCATAGCTCCATCTCTTCTGAGCAGGAGGCAATTAATCAATTGACAGATACAGAGCATGACTAAATGGGGTTAGTTTCTAAATAGGCCCCATTACACTCAGCTGGAGTCACTAATTAGCTCCAAGGCTGCCAGCTCATGGGAGAGGCTGAGGGATAGCTGCTAATGAATTTATGATGACGTGGGTCAGAGCAATTCCCAAAGTCTGTTAGGTACCCATCATGGTTATTTGCATGTTATGGGCTTGCTGGCCCTTTGAGGCAACCTGGGCTCAGCCTGGGCCATAACTTAGTAGCTATCCCTCAGCCTCTCCCATCAGCTGGCAGCCTTAAAGCTAATTAGTGACTCCAGCTGGATGTAATGCAGTGTAAATTCAGCTTCAGTCTCCAGTGTCCCCAGATTTGTGACATTTGGTATTGGGGTCTGAGCATTCTCCCTCTCACATGCTGATGTTATGATTTCATATATCTACAGATATGCATTGGGGATCTGAATTAAAAACCTAATAATGAGTTAGTCACTAGCCAGGCCCAGTATTGATTTTGTAAACACATAACTTTGTGGTTTCAAATCAATTTTCTTCAAGCAAGTCAAGGGTTCCAATCCTCATCAAAATGCTGGATCTAGTGCACTGCTAACAATTTGCAATAAACAATGTATATTTCTGTTCACAAATTATCTCTAAACATACTATGTTTTTTTTAAAAAAATTGTTTACAAATTGCATGCATTCAGCAAATAACATTTGGAAAATATTTTCCAAAAATTAGCTTATGGATTTCTTGTAAACTGTTCGCTACAAGTATTCCTTCGAATATCTGATATTTGCAAGTCACTTTGTGTGCTTGATCAGCTAAAATATTATTTTTGTTTCGTCCCTGGAAAATCTAACCCAGATTCTTCATTATTGGCAAGCTTTAAGTGAAGAATGGATGTTTTTCTAAGAGATATAGTTCAAACAGGAATTAATTCAGGGAATTGCCATGGCATGTTTTACTCATGAGGATGTATGATCACAGTGGGCCAGATCCTCCGAGTAAATACTTTTGAGGATCTGGGCCAATGGTCACTTCCGGCCTTATAATCTATGAAAAATATTTTTACCCAAAATGAATTTCATTTTGTCACAATGTGTTTCAGTTAGTGATTATTTGAATCTCAGGGACAAAGTTCACTTTCTGCAACCATTCAGATAAACCAAATTATCTGATGGTGGCCACTGATAGGAGCTTGTTTGCTTGGACGTGGGCTGAAGGCTGACAAGTGCCCACCATTAGACTTGAGCATTTGTGCTAGCTGCCCTCTTTGTTTGCAGTTCTAGCCAAGGCTACACGAATATTCATTAAAAGGAAATCAAAGGAGGCATGCAAATGATCAAAACAAAATGTAATTTAGAAGTTACCCAAATGTTCTCAAATAATTTTTCCATGTTCTCCTAACTGAATCTATAGCTTAACCCTGAAGAGATGAAGCTTTACTGCTGCTAAAGTTGTTGATATCATGCTTTTTAAAATCAAAGTGATGTTTCTGCAGGGATGTTACTGTGGGAGAAGACAGCAATGTTTATATGAGGCATTCAAAGGGAGTTGCCAGGTACTTAGTTGAAGAAGAATTTGGCCTTACATTTGATAATAATTTACTTTTAAAGTATGTTCTGGAGGGCCAGATAATGGCTCAAGACACAGCTTTTTGAGCTGCTTTGTTGCCATAGGGGCCATAAAGCAAATCTAATTGGCCAGCCAAGGAATCTCCAGCAGGTATACAGCCACCTCTTACCTTTACTCTACTTTTTCCCAGCCTCTTGCTCTATCAGGCATGGCCCAAATACTGCTGAATAGTTCTCATTCCCCATATATGGAGATGGGGTGTCATCTGTGGTAGTGTCCCCAGCCCCTTCCAGATTTTTCTGAAGAAATACTTGGGGACTGTTGTTTTATATTCAAATAATCAAATGAAAATTCATTGCTAGCAACTTAACAGCCACCTTTATTAGAGATGTAATTACCACGTATACAGAACATCTGAACTTGCTCAATCTAACCTAAAACCAAGAGCATCCTCCAGCTGTCAGCTCCCACACCCTGGAGATTCTAGTCCAGCTCTTAAAGCCACAGTAACACCACAGGGACTTTTTCCTTGGTCATCTCAAAAGGTCTCCAGTCCAACATCTCCCCACATAGAGAAAGGGGATTTCATCAATGCACAGTTCACCACAGTCACTTTATAGATGTCCGAGTAAACAGAAACCCTGAGTATTTCTCAGGATAGGTCTCATGCCGGCATCCATGTATAGGTCCAGACAGCTGTTTCGGTGAAGCTAGTATTTTTTTCCCTGCCAGTTGCAGGAAGACTGGGAATGAAAGAAAGAAGGTGGCAAGCGAATCAACTACTGTGCAGCTTTGATGGCTGATGATTTATTTCCAATAGACATTAATCCATGCTTTGAGTTTACTCCAAACTGTTGGTGGCAAAGATCCCCCTCTCCCCCCAGACACACACATAAGCCAATCCTCCAGAAGAAAGCTCACATTCCCAGGCTGTGATTGGTATTTTCTGCCTACCTGATATGGCCTTCTGCAGCTGGTGGTAACATCAGCTCTTATTATTCACTTGCACAACTCAAATGCATGTTTTGTAGTACTTGGACAAATATACTGAAGATCATCTTCTTGAGGCAGGGGGAACATTGATGATTGCTGGGGGAATTAGGTGAGGGTTTCTGTTGCCTTTTAGTCCATATGGACATATACTATGCATCAACATAAAGATTGAAAGAATTGGATATGTTTAGTCTAGAGAAGAGGGACATGACAACAGTCTTCACAGTGAAGCTGGAAGGGCATATTGAATGGGGTCCCATAGGAATCTGTCCTGGGGCTGGTTTTAACCAATATCCTCAAATCACTTGAATAGTGGCATAGAGAATATACTTCTAAAGTTTGTGGATGATACCAATCTGGGAGGCGATGCAAATGCTTTGAAGGACAGGATTATAATTCAAAAAAGATCTTGAAAAACTGGAGAAATGATATGAAATCAACAAGATGAAGTTCAAGGACAAATGAAAAATACAATACTTAGGAAGGAACAATCAATTGAACAAATACAAAATAGTGAATGACTGCCTAGAAAGGAGTACTGCAGAAATGATCTGGAGTTATAATGGATCACAGACTAAATGAGTCAATGTAATACTGTTGCAAAAAAACAAAACAAAACAAAACAAAAAGATCATCATTCTGGGATGTTGTAGTCAGGAAGCAGGGTCTCCTACCTAGTGGTTAGCACAAATGGCAGTGGTCACCGCTAATGGGTGTGGTTCAGGTGGCACAACTCCACCTAGTTGTGGGGTAGGGAAACTCAGGCCCTCTCATTTCATTGGGTTCCAACCCAAGGCACTGGAACACTGGTTTGGCTCCTCGTCTGACAGCCTCAAGTCAATTTCCTTGAGGCACTTCCTGCATCGGTCTGCACCCCCTCTAGAGACCGCTTATCCCTAGGGAGCATTGCCTTTGGGTTTCCAGCTCCAGTCCCATATCTGGGTGCTTGGCTCCTCTGCTCCCCAGCTCAGTATGGGCTCAACTCATGTTCTACACTGGAGCTCCCAGGGCATGCCCTTCCCCCTGGCTTGCCAGCCCCTGACTGAGCTGCCTGGCTGGCTTTTAAACTCCACCTCCAATTTCAGCATGTTTGGCATGGGCAGAAAGGCAGGGCCTCCTTGGCCCAGAATTGCTCCTTAACACCTTCCTGTCCAGTGAAGTGTTTATACACTCCTTCAGAGATGTATTAGCAGAAGTGGTGTAAACAAGACAAGAAATAATTCTTCCACTCTACTCAGCACTGATAAGATCTCAGGTGGAGTACTGTGTTCAGTTTTGGGCACCACACTTCAAGAAAGAGGTGGACAAACTGGAGAAAGTCCAGAGAAGAGCAACAAAACTGATTAAAAGTATATAAAACATGAGCTATGGAGAAAGATTGAAAAAACTGGGTTTGTATAATTTAGAGAAGAGAAGACTGAGGAGGGACATGATAGTAGAGACACAAGTGGGTGAGAGAGACAAGCATTCAAGCTACACAAAGCTCTCTTTCACCAACAGAAGTTGGTCCAACAAAAGATATTACCTCACCCGCTGCCTTTCTAATGTCCTGGGACCCACATGACTACAACTACACAGGGGACATGATAACAGTCTTAAAGTTGTTATAAAGATGATGGTGATAAATTGTTCTCCTTATCCACTGAGGACAGGACGAAAAATTATATGTTTATATGCAGGAAGGGAGATTTAGGTTAGAGATTATGAAAAGCTTCTTAACGGTAAAGGCATTTAAGCACTGGAACAAATTACTTAGGGATGTTGGGCAATGTCCATCAGTGGAGGTTTTTAAGAACAGGTTAGATAAACACCTGTCAGGAATGATCTAAATATACTTAATCCCACCTCAAAACAGGCGAATGGACTAGACAACTGAGTCCCTTCCAGACCTATATTTTTATGAGTCTACATCTCTCATCTCTTCCATCTGCCAATGAAGTCATACAGTAAAGATTATGCTTATATTAATAAATTAAGTCTCACCTTTGTACAGAAGTACTTAATCCCAGAGCAGAGATAGGTTACTTTCTGCAGCTCTTCCATAAGATTTGTGAGAAAAATTATCTGTAAACATTTCTACTCTAGCAACAAACCACATAAAATAATGAAAGGCACCATTAATTTTGTTGTGTCTGTCAAGGATTCAGGAAACAACTGAAAAACAGAAAAACCCACACCCACATACAGAGAACCAGAGTGCCAGAAAATTACTCAGGATCATGAAATTCAATGGAATGCAAGCTCTTAAGTCATGTAGGACCAGATCTGTAAAGGTATTTAGGCACCTAACTCTGGAATTAGTATTTTTAAAAAGTTAGTACCTTAAACATCAACTTATTACAAGTAGATCTTTTCTAAAAAAAATCATTTAATGGTAAAATTCAACATTTCAAAATTACTTTCCATTCTAAATTAGAACAAAAAGTTTTAAATTTTCACATGACAAAAACTGAACTGAAAATGTCAAAATGGAAATTTGAAACAGAACATTTCAACATCTTTGAATAAAGTGCTTGTTTGAAATCAACATTTCAAACTTGAGATTGTTTTGATTCACTCAACAGGAAGATTGAAAAAGTTTATTGAAATTGACATTTCCCCCTGGAAAACCACATTTGCTCTCAGGGAAAAAAAAGTCATTTAAAAAAAATTCAACCAGCTCTAATAAGAATCCTAGAGAAACACTACTACTCTACTGTCACAAACCTTTCTGAAAATGCTAGTTTCCCATCTGCTCAGTTTCTGCCCTCACTGTCACTGGTATATATATATATATATATTTGTGTGAATTTGCAAAACAGATAATTGATTAAAAACACCCATAAACATTCCTAATCAAAACTTCATCTGGAAAACTCTGCACACATCTAGTGGTTTAGGTGTAGAGAACTATCATTTTGAAAATTGTCTGTATGTTCATTTGATGGTATTATGTGTTATCATTTAATTTAATCTACTCTCTCCACAAGAGCCTGCAATTACTATATCTGCAGTGGTTGATATAAGGACCTTCCAGCCCACTTTTCTGCCCCAAACCTATTGGGACCAAAGGATTTCACCCATGGTGCCTAGCCTTACCCTACTCCCTCAACATAGAGAGGAGCAGCAGAAGAAGACAGGAAGAGCTTTCATAATTTTGATATAAGATTATATTTCAATGACATCAGTTTGTTAGTATCATTTAGTAAGTATTAACCCTTTTCATCCTTGTTTAGAATCTTTAGGATATTAACAAAGAGCATGTTGAATTCTAAGGCCCAGAACATGGTCCTTAACCAATAGGTAACCATACTCAAGAATTCGATGTGTTAGAATGTATTTAACAATCTTGGGTATCTCTATGTCCATAGAACTCTAGATAGACTGGGAAACCATTCCTTTAATGTATATATTGGTTACATAAGCATATAAACCTGGGAAACTGATAAGGGATAATTGTTACATCAGACAGAGTAATTATGGGACAAGAAAGACCCACTGAAATATATTATCTTGATAGTCCTCTCAGCTGTAAATAATTATGCTTTAACAAATAAATCAGGTAAATGGAAAACAAATAGAAACGACATCAAAACTTGGGTTTCTTTGGCAACAGAGTTTTTCTTTGTTTGGAAACCCTATATAATTAGACTGGAATAGCAATTTAGTTGGGAAATTGATCTGCTGCATCCTTCCAGCTTCAGTGAAGGAGAGACACAGACACAGCTCTTTATCATCATCACATCAAAGGGTGGTAATGTATCTATTATTTCTGTATAATGCTGTACTAATCTCTGATTATTCAATCAAAGATTATCAATTCCAATTGAGCCTGTTATTTGACAATCTTGAGTTGTAATTAATTCAGACATGCAACAAGTTTTTAAAAACTGTATCAATAGATTTCAGAGTAGCAGCCGTGTTAGTCTGTATTCGCAAAAAGAAAAGGAGTACTAGTGGCACCTTAGAGACTAACATGAAGTCTTCATCGGACATCCGATTAAGTGAGCTGTAGCTCACAAAAGCATATGCTCAAATAAATTGGTTAGTCTCTAAGGTGCCACAAGTACTCCTTTTCTTTGTATCAATAGAATGCATCTTGCAATCATTTTCCAAACAAATGTCATCTGGTAAAGAAAACGTTGTAAGTAGGCTTTGAAGGACTTGACTTTATCAGTAATTGTCAGTAAATGTTGATTTCACGGTAAAACAAACCAATGAAAAATATTTCCATAAATAATCAAAATTTAGAGATAGGCAAAGTAAGAAAAATGCCACCTGAGAATTTAGAATTTGATGTACAGTAGAGATCCATTTACGCGTGAATCTGCTTAACACACGGTAGCGCCATGCCTCCCAGTGCTACCTATTTAAAAAGTGAGACTTGTTAACACACGGTACAGGAACTTGCTATGTAGTGCTACAGATTTGCTCACTAACTCACTGACATAGAAATTGACAGGAAGTGCGGAGTGGAAGCGTGTTGTCCATCTTTACCAATATTGGTAAAGACGCATCATGCACACTTAGTCATTGTCACGCTAGAGAGATGTATAATATACAGTAGTTATATAGTAATATATATGTACTACATTAGAAAATTTTAACCATAGGCCTAATATAATGGCAGAGGGCAAGTGTCAGTGTTCCTATACCGTAGAAGAAAAGCTAGCTGCAATAGATTGAGTAAATAGCAGAGAAACCCAGTCCAAAGTTTCAAAAGATACTGGGATTGCCGAATCTACTCTGCAAGCATGGCTAAAAAATTAATCTAAACTGAATGGCTTTGTACAAAATATTGATTCTGCTGCAGGGCTTAAGTGAAAACGTGTGCGCTATTCAGCAAAACCCACAATAAACAAAGCCATGCGCATGTGGTTTGCTCAGGAAAGGCTGAAAGGAATGCTGCTAAGTGGGCCAATTCTTCAAGCACAAACGACAAAATTTGGAAATTTAATGGGGGATGAATCATTCCAAGCCAGCAAGGGGTTTATAAGTCGTTTTAAAAAGCATCATGGCATAGCACAGGTATTGATTTCTGGAGAAAGCCGATCAGCTGATGAATCGGTCATGAACGCGTTTCATCTGAGGTGAATGACAGACTTCATAAGAAAGAAAAAAAAAATGTGAGCCAGAAAGAGCAGAAAATAATGGCGTTTTTTTCTAAGAGAATCTTAGATACTTTTTTCAGCATGGACCTCTTAACCCGCAGTCTGTTAACATGCAATTGTGACGGCTTGACTCCTGACAGCGGCGCGTAAATGGGTCTGTACTGTAGTGCCCACCTGTGTGGTTCCAAATGCAGTCTGTGTCTCATGACTGGTTTGTTTTTTTGTTTGTTTTTGTGGGCTTTCCTAAAACACAAGGCAGGCGCAGCATAAATTGGAGAAGAGAAACCCATTAGCTACAAAAAGCCGTAACATTGTTACTGTTCTTTTCCCTCATTATCCTCACCCAGAGACTCTCAGTAGGTTTGTCAGGGTTCCCTCCCCACTCTGAACTCTAGGGTACAGATGTGGGGACCTGCCTGAAAGACCCCCTAAGCTTATTTCTACCAGCTTAGATTAAAAACTTCCCCAGGGCAAAAATCCTTTCCTTGTCCTTGGACAGTATTGCTGCCACCACCAAGTGATTTAGACAAAAATTCAGGAAAAGGACCACTTGGAGTCCGTATTTCTCAAAATATCCCTCCAAACCCCTTTACACCCTTTCCTGGGGAGGCTTGAGAATAACATACCAACCAATTGGCTTTAATATAAGTACAGACCAGACCCTTTATCTTAAGACACTAAAATCAATCAGGTTCTGAAAAGAAGAACTTTATTATAAAGAAAAAAGTAAAAGAAGCACCTCTGTAAAATCAGGATGGAAGGTAACTTTACAGGGTGATAAAAAAGATCTAAAACATAGAGGATTCCCCTCTAGGCTCAGCTTCAAAGTTACCAAAAAAAAAAAAAAAACCCAAAACAAAAAAACCAGGAACAAAACTCACTCTTAGCATAGGAAAAATTCACAAGCTAAAACAAAGGCTAATCTAATGCATTTCCTTGCCTTACTTACAATTTTTGTAAACTTAGATGCTCATTTCAGGTATGTTTCTAGGAGATGTTTTTCCTGCCTGGACCCTCTCTCTCTGTCCAGAGAGGGAACAAACAAAGAGAGCACAAACAAAACCTTCCCCCATCCCAGATTTGAAAGTATCTTCTTTCTCCATTGGTCCTTCTGGTCAGGTGCCAACTAGGTTAATTGAACTGATTAACCCCTTACAGGAAAGGCAATTCAGTACAGCTTCCCTGTGTATATTTATGACAAGGTCCCTCACCAAAGGCTCTTAAGCAAAGTAAGCTGTAACAGGATAAGAGGGAAGGTCCTCTCATGGATTGGTAACTGGTTAAAAGACAGGAAATGAAGGGTAGGAATAAATGGTCAGTTTTCAGAATGGAGAGAGGTAAATAGTGGTGTCCCTCAGGGATCTGTGCTGGGACCAATCTTATTCAACATATTCATAAATGATCTGGAAAAAGGGGTAAACAGTGAGGTGGCAAAATTTGCACATGATACAAAACTACTCAAGATAGTTAAGTCCAAAGCAGACTGTGAAAAACTACAAAAGGGTCTCTCAAAACTGGGTGACTGGGCAACAAAATGGCAGATGAAATTCAATGATAATAAATGCAAAGTAATGCACATTAGAAAACATAATCCCAACTATACATATAAAATGATGGGGTCTAAATTAGCTGTTACCACTCAAGAAAGAGATCTTGGAGTCACTGTGGACAGTTCTCTGAAAACATCCACTCAATGTGCAGCGGTAGTCAAAAAAGCAAACAGAATGTTGGGAACCATTTAGAAAGGGATAGATAATAATACAGAAAATATCATATTGCCTCTATATAAATCCATGATATGCCAACATCTTGAATACTGCATGCAGATGTGGTCACCCCATCTCAAAAAAGATATATGGGAATTGGAAAAGGTTCAGAAAAGGGCAACAAAAATGGAACAGCTGTCATATGAGGAGAGATGAATAAGACTGGGACTTTTCAGCTTGAAAAAGAGAAGACTAAGGTAGGATATGATGGAGGTCTATACAATCATGACTGGTATGGAGAAAGTAAATAAGGACGTGTTATTTACTCCTTCTCATAACACAAGTACTAGGGGTCACCAAATGAAATTAATAGGCAGCAGGTTTAAAACAAACAAAAGGAAGTATGTTTTCACAGAACACACAATCAGTCTGTGGAACTTTTTGCCAGAGGATGTTGTGAAGGCCAAGACTATAACAGGGTTCAAAAAAGAATTAGATAAGTTAATGGAAGATAGGTCCACCAATGCCTATTAGCCAGGATGGGCAGGCATGGTGTCCCTAGCCTCTGTTTCCCAGAAGCTGGGAATGGGCTACAGGAGATAGATCACTTGATTACCTGTTCTGTTCATTCCCTCTGGGGCACCTGGCATTGGCCACTGTCAGAAGACAGGATACTGGGCTAGATGGACCTTTGGTTGGACCCAGTATGGCTGCTTTCATATTCTTATATTCTAAGAGATTAAGGGGGAATATAATAACAGTCTTCAGATACTTGACAGGCTGACGTAAAAACGATGGAGAAAAGTTGTTCTCTTTTCCCACAGAAGGCAGAGCAAGAGGCAATAGGTTCAAACTACAGCATAGCAGATTTAGATTAAATCTCAGGAAAAACTTCCTAATTGTAAGAACAGTAGGACAATGGAACAGACTGCCTAGGGAGGTTGTGGAAGATCCTTCACTGGAGATTTTCCAAAGGAGGCTGGATCGCCCTCTATTTTGGATAGTTTAAACACAACAAATCCTGCATCTTGGCAGGGATTTAGACTGGATAACCCTTGCAGTCCCTCTTACCCCTATGATTCTATGACTTTGTCAAAGACTTTCTCTAAGTCCAAGTTCTCAACACCACTGGATCACCCTTATCCACATTTGTTGACACCCCCGAAGAATTCTAATAGATTGGTAAGGCATGATTTTCCTTTACAAAAGCAGTGTTGACTCTTCCCCAACAAATCATCTTCATCTATGTTTGAAAATTCTGTTCTTTACTATAGTTTCAACTAATTGGCCTGGTACTGAATTTAGGCTTACTGGCCTGTAATTGCCAGGATCACCTCTGCAGCCTTTTTAAAAAAAATAAATTGTCATTACATTAGCTATCCTCCAGTCATCTAGTACAGAAACTGATTTAAGTGACAGGTTACACACTACAATTAGTAGTTCTGCAATTTCATTTTTTAGTTCCTTCATTACTCTTGGGTGAATACCATCTGGTCCTGGTGACATATTACTGTTTAATTTCTTGATTTGTTCCAAAACCTTCTCTATGGCCACCTGAATCTGAGACTGTTCCTCAGATTTGTTACCTAAAAAGAATGGCTCAGGTGTGGAAATTTCCCTCACAACTTCTGCAGTAAAGACCAATGCAAAGAATTCATTTAGCTCCTCTGCAATGGCTTTGTCTTCCTAGAGTGCTCCTTTAGTACCTCAATCATCCAGTGGCTCCACTGTTTGGCAGGCTTCCTGCTTCTGATGTACTTAAAAGAAGCCAAACACTGGATGTTAAATTACCAAGCGATTCAGCTATATTCAGCTCTTGGACCAGATTCTATGCTCCACTTAGGACTAAAATCAACAATTGCCTCCCCTTTTGGGTTCCAGGAATAGTTGTTTCAAGATGCAGTCACTAACGGTGTTTAGAAATTTTCTCTCTGCATCCTGTCCTGAGGTGACGTACCCATTTCAATATGGGGATAGTTTAATTCCCCCATTATTACTGACTTGTCTATTTTTATGGCCTCTCTTATCTCCCAGAGCATTTCATGGTCACCATCACCATCCTGGTCAGGTGGCCAATAGTATATTCCTACTGCTATATTCTTATTATTCAAGAATGGAATTTCTATCCGTAGAGATTCTATGGTACAGCTTGATTCATTTATGATTTTAGTCTATTTTATTCTATGCTTTCTTTTATATATAGTGCCACTTCACCCCCAGCATGACCTACTCTGTCATCCCTATATGTTTTGTACCCTGGTATTACCATGTCTCATTGATTATCTTTGTTCCACCAAGTTTCTGTGACGCCTATTATGTAACTATCCTCATTTAATACCAGGCACTCAAGTTCACCCATCTTAGTATTTAGACTTCTAGCATTTCTATATGAGTATTTACAAAATTTGTCACTTTTTAGCTGTCTACTATATGTTATGCAATTGAATGGGACTCGTTTGAATTTTTCTCTTCAGTTCCTACCTGTACTTTATCTCCTCCTTACTAGGATATAGAGAATCCCCATTGTTAGATTCTCCACAACGGATGTCTCTGTTTGAACCAAGTGCTCCTCTGCACCTGTCGGCTTTCTCCCAGCCCTTATTTTAAAAACTCCTCTATAACCTTTTAGATTACTACAATAGTGTGTAGGACGTGAATGTAGTGTTGCATTCTGTCACATTGGAGCTTGGATAGGAGGGGAGGTGATAAAAGAAAAGAAAAATAGGAGAATAAAAGTAGGGGACTGGGAAGTGAGAAGGAGGAAAAAAGGAAAACAGGAAAGGTTTCAGAGGACAAGCAGAAAAAAAAATAGACTTGAGCATTTGAGCAGATACTGTTAGAAAAGAGAAGCAGAGGGAAATAAAATCTTCAGACTTACCAGGGAGCTGATATCAATGGCAAAAACTGAAAGGAAATATAATTGGTGACAAGGGAGATTGATCAAAAAGCTCTGGACAGAAGCGGTAAATGAAAAGCCCATCCACAATGGACCTGAAGATTATGAACAGAGAGAATGACTGAACATCTATTGACAGAATACAGTTCAAAGGTGCCTAATGGACAAGGGAGGGCCCACTAAATGAAGAAACCGCACTTGTGAATAAACTTGGTAAAGAGGTACAGCCACAGGAACATCAGATCTAAGGAGCACTTCAAGCTGAAGAGAAGCAAAGAACAGGACAGCAAGAGTGGAGCTGGACTTACAGCCAGGGACAGGAAATATTGATTCTTCTGAAATGACAGAATATTGTAGAGCAATCTCTTGTGTTCTTGTTAATCACAATGTGTTTGGTACTAATTGCATAGCGTGCACAAGCTCACAAAGGTTAATGAGTTGGTAACATATAGCTTATTATTATGAACAGTAAGTCTTTGGTAATGTTCTATATCATTTACGCTC
Source organism: Lepidochelys olivacea (assembly GCF_965140295.1). Taxonomy (NCBI): domain Eukaryota; kingdom Metazoa; phylum Chordata; order Testudines; family Cheloniidae; genus Lepidochelys; species Lepidochelys olivacea. The sequence goes on along the minus strand of NC_140412.1, from coordinate 145,811,686 downwards.
CTGGTACAATTTGGGGGTTTTCTCTTACAAAGTACAAAAAAATTAAAATGTTCCCTTTTGTCTTGGTTTGCCTTTCCTCGGAGTTAATATAACCTAGCCTAGCTGGGTCACCACCGTTTCACTAGCATATCAGATAGACCTGCTACAAATCACTCTCACAGTCACTGTTTAGACTAGAATGCACTTTAAGAATTAGAGGTTGTGGAAGTGTAGACTCATCACTGGAATGCCCCCTTGTGGCTAAGCATGGCATAATAGGCTCTTTCATTTCTAGAAATCCTTTCCAAGGGTTACTCTGGTAGTCTCTCCTTGTGTGACTTGGCCCTCCAGCGAGGTCAGGTTTTGTCCCACTCCTTCCAGAATAACAGAAAGTCCAACAAATAATTTCAAAACATTGTGTCAGGTCTCTGGCTCCTGACACACTCCCCAGCAGTCTGGCCCCACACTACGGTCCCAGCAGTCATCATGTCCTTTGGTCCAGGTTCTGAATTGTCCTTATCCCTTTACACCAGGAAGCTTCATGCTACTTTCCTAATGGCTGATAGGGGAAACACAGGCCCACCTGCTACACTGAGTTCCAGTGCAGGGATCCTACAACAAGTAGCCAAGGTCTGCTCCATTCAACACCTTGCTGCTGCCTCCCTGGACTCCTTCCTACCATTAACCTTTCTTCAGGCTTTCATCCTTTCCCCCTTCCTGGGCTCTTTAGAGTAAGCAACACTTACCCAGGCTTCTCCCCAGAGGTTTAGTTCCTACCCTTGTATCAGGGCCAGCCACAGAATTTTATCCTAATCCAGAGGTTCCAAAACTTGGTTCGTGGCTTGTTCAGGGTAAGCCCCTGGTGGGCCGCGAAATGCTTTGTTTACTTGAGCGTCCGCAGGTATGGCCGCTCGCAGCTCCCAGTGGCCACGGTTCACCATTCCCAAGTTTGGGAACCCCTGCCCTAATCCTGTGTGTTCTAAGCATCTTCCCTCATGAGCCTGTCTATTCCCCACAGGTCTCTCCACTTTTAACTACTCTACTTCCCAGAAAGTGACTGCAGAGTTCTTCTTCCTCTCCTTGCAGCCCTTCAAACTTCAATCCCAAATGCAACCTTAAGTTTTATCATCACAGCTTCGTGGGCATTACTGCCTGCAGTTTCCTATGACAGAGGGCCTCACTAGCTCAGGCTTCTCTCTGCCTTTAATTCAAGTGAGGAAACTCCCAGCTGCCCCTCTCCTGAGTTTTCTCCCTGGTCTCTGTCCCGATGCTCTGTGCTCCTCCCTTTATGAAGACCCAGCTCCTGCCACCACTACAGATGCCACCCAGTGGCCTAATTGGGCTCAAGCTCCTGTTAACCCTTTCGTTGCATGTGTGGGATACACACCCTATCACATATGTTAATAATACATTTCCATTCATACAATAATTCTTGTTCAGCTGTGTACATTTAGGCTCAGCTGTGTAAATGAAACCCCAGTGTCCTTGGGTGAGAGATGCTGTATTATTGTCTTTGAGTGGAAGGAGTACACAGGTAAATAAATGAAGAGTTTTTTCCTGCTGTCTTTTCAATTAATGGCCTTCATGTATTTCTGCAAATATTTTATTGGTTATAACATTTTATTAGGAATAATTTTTAAAAATAGAAGCAAAAATATTGTAGTTAGACTTCTCAGAAATTTTATCACTGGAGATGGCTGTTTTCTTGGGCTTCTTTTAGGAAAAAAGGCAAAATGAGAAATTATATTAAAAGGTTACTTTGACATAATTCTATTTGGAGTTATGCCACAAGAGTCTATTGTGTATTGTTGATTCTCCTATCATACATATAAATGAAAATATTTAACTTATAATCTGTATTCCCTGTAGAAATATTTCACTGACTATTGAAGGGAGCCTCAAAGTATCATATTGGGATTCACAAGGGAACTGGCATAATGACAAACCATGTTGTGAATATGAATGTGCTTTTCCTCTCCAATTTGTATTCTTAAAATATGGATTCCTAAGTAAGTGTTGTATAAAGTCTCCTCTAAGGAATCATTATAGTGGCACTGCTGCACTATAAGGTTGCATCACAACTTCTGTTTAAAGGTTGATCTTTGTAAATTTGGGGTCATTTGAGCTTGAGGTTGTGGAGATATAAGTCATGAAAAAAGGCATTTTTCAAAAAGTTTCTAGGTGTTTTTTGTTTTTGTTTTTTGCAGAGCTGGAGATCAAACTAAAAATGTGATGTGGGTAAAAATATCTCAGTTGGTCAAGTTTTATATAAGATAGTGCATGGCACTCACTAAATCTTTGGGGAATCCAAGAGAATGGTATTTATGAAAATGTATATTTTATTTCTTGCATGTGCCACAATTAAACAGCTAAAAGGTCTTCCTTCTAGACATTTTATATGCTTTAAAGCTTGACTTTTGTAAGTGCTCTAAAATTTAAATGGTTACTCAGATTGCTTTGAAATTTGTGGTGCTTCATGGGGGCACAAGATAGCATTATTGATAGAACCCTCAGGAGTTCCTGAATTCCATCCCCCCACTCCTCTCCAAAAAACCTGGTTCCCTTCTGCTACTTTCTACTGTTAAATTGAGAGGTACTAATGACTGGATAAATCACAAGACCTCTTGATGCCTTTGAACTCACCCTTCAATCAACATAACTAAGAATAAAGTAATCATAACCACCCACTAACACAAAAAGAATTTTGGACTTAAGGTATGTCTATACTACAATTAAACACCCATGGCAGGCCCATGCCAGCTGAAATGGGCTTGTGGGACTCAGGCTAAGGGACTGTTTAATTGCCAGTGGGCTCCAGAGCCTGGGCTCCAGTCTAAGCCTGAACTTCTATACTACAATTAAACAGCCCCTCAGCTCAAGTCCTGAGTCAGCTGGCATGGGCCAGCCCGGGGTGTTTAATTGCAGTATAAACATACCCTGACTGGCTGGTGATTTTTACAATTTGTGAGTCATGGGGGGTAATTTTAGTTTGGGAGGAATGTAATCCAAGTCTTTGTGGGGAAATTGGGTGGGTGACTGCTTCCTAGGAAGGGATGGGTATTAGGGGGCAAAGGAGTTGGGAAATAGGGGGAGAGGGATTTGGGGCTTCAGCAAGGGAAGGGAGGTTATGGAAAGGGAGGGGGATAAATGGAGATGGGTGGTAGGGGAGGGGAGAGAAGTTGGGGACTTGGGGGGCGGGGAAGAGACTTGGCATCCCAAAGGTCTCCCAGTGCTCGAGAGCAGTCCCTGGCCCATGTCCCCACCCCTTGGGGTGCACCACCCAGGACAGGTGGAAGGTTCGGGGCTCCCTACAGTGGCCTGGGCTCCCTGGGCAGCTCTTACCACTGCCCAGCTCCAACTTCTGACCTGGCCAGGGCATGGGGTGAGGGGGCGGGGGAGCAGAGGTGGGGCCATGGAGAGGGGCCAGGCCTCATGGTGAGGGGCAGCTAAGGCCCACCTCATTCCCACCACTGAAAATTAGCTCCCCCACCATGAAGCACAGCCCCTGTCAGCACCACTCTGTGCTAGCCTGAGGCTTGCAGTTTGAGGGGGCAATGTGGCCCCCTGCCCCCCAAACTACACCCATGTTAAAAAGTGGATGGGCATGGCCCCCCGGTCCCAATACCCCTGTCTGCAGCTAATCCTGGAACTGGGGGTTGCTGATTCAATAAGCTGCAACCCAAGGCTGGAGCTCTGCCAATCAGGCTTCAAAGTGAAAGTGGAGAAACATAGCAGGGGCAGGGAGGAGTGGAGAGGAGTGGGGAAGGAAGCAGGTCTTCTGGATCTTTTCTCTACAAAGCACTGACCTTTCAGGTGACTAAAGGGAGCTAGGCAGGGAGAGGAATAAAAATAATAAAGTGGGAAAGAGGATAGTCAAAGAAAAGTAGAAACATTAATTGTAGATATAGCTGATATTATTGCCTATACTTACAGTTGCCCAGCATTTTTCTTTATAAGACCCTATTTTCAGTTGCTTATAATTTTGCCAAACTGTAACTATTTTGTGCTGAAATTCTCCATGCTGGGTGTTTGTCTCCCATTGAATTTATTATTTGTTTATTGTTGAATTCAGGTAAAATGGTTCACCCATTTCCAAGGAGAAGACTTGGGGAAAATACTGTTTTGCCAAGGTTAAAAAAATTCATTAATTATTTCACAGAGAAGCTCTAGCACTTCTGTGCTTTGGAGCAGGGACTTGAAATTTAGCAGTACGGTTGCACTGTGTCAGGGATATGCCTTAGTTGCTCATATGAACAACTGCCAAATTTGGTTAAGCTATAAATTTCAAAGAAAAAAAATCTCTGTTCACTCATGCTCAGTAGAGACTTGTTAGAATTTGCCTGTTAAATCCCCCAAAGATTCTATGCACACACAGCATGCTCCAGCCCTTCATAGTTCCCATCTTCTGACTGAACAGAGTATGTGCCACCCTCTTAGAGCAACTGAGGAACACCAGCATCTGTGATGCTCTGTACCTCGGGGGAACACCCTACACACCCATGTTCATCTTTATAAAATGATGGTGTGATATCCAATACAAAGTTTGTCATGTTGGGTGTCTTCGGAAGGCTCATAATGCACTGAGCATGGTTGTTACAGTGATGTTATCGTAATTGTTACAGTAATGTTGTAATAAGGTTATAATTTCATGTGTTATGAGGCTAAAAGTGTATCCTCATGGCTTAAAGCAAGCCCAGACAAAAACTCTCCAAGAGCAGAGAGGCGGTTCACACCTCGGCAGGGCAGGTATGGGAAAAACCCAGCCCAGCTTCACAGGAACAAAAGATGCTGGCCTAGGCAGCAACAAAAGAATCCGTTAGACTCTCGAAGGAGTCATCCCCCTTCCTTCGGTCAATTTGGAACTGCAATGAGATAATGCTCACCTGACTCTGAAAGAGGGGGGCAAAGCCAAGAGGGAAGAAAGGACATAATAAAAGGGAGAGACATTTGCCATGCTCTTCCTCTCTATTCCACCTACCTCTACAGACACCACACCAAGCAACTGAAGGGCTGATCAAAGGGGAGATTCTGGCTGAAGTGCAACCTAGGGGCAAAGAGGCAGAATGTTCTATGTTGACTAGAATACATTCCCCTAGAGAATCTGGAATTCAACCCAGGAATCTCAGTCTTGACATTCCTTTACTGTCAGCAAATAGCTGTGAAAATCACTGGCAAAGTGCCTCTCTCTTGCTCTAGTGACTGGTCCACAAGGTGAATAACAGGTACCTACTGTAGTTCTGGGAGACAGCAGGCCTAAACCTGTCCATAGCTAAAGTCCCTCCCACAGTGGAGCTGACAGACAACAAATGAAAAAACAGCGATGTGAGCGACGATCACAGGGCAAAAATCAGGTAAACAGCTGGAGAAACTGAGCAGAGAGGCCCCAACAGCACCCAATGCTCCTCAAAGGCTTCTAGGGAGTTAGTGGACACTGCCCAGAGGAGCTCTACTCGCAGGAGTGATTGGACAAGAAAACAGAAATAGACCCCACAGTCACAAAACCAACTTCCTCCTCCTGGTGTGATGGATGGCCATCTTGGCCAGCACCAGGAGGAGGTTGACGAAGAGGTCCCATGATTTGATGTGCCCATGGATGGGGTATGCCAGGATGAGGAGCTGCAGGGAAAAGTGAAGCCAGAACATTAGTAAAAGATTCTGGAGAAGCTGGAAGAGGGGCTGCAACCTGATGCACTCTATGTAAATCTGCACCAGGGTTTCCTCTCACTGCAAAAGGGACAAGTATCGGGTGAGTTTGTGAACTGCCCCGGGTACATCCCCGTGCTCATAGCTCCATGAAGGAGCTGCCAGCTGATGTCCTCTGCAGGCCATGGGACCAGAGTGGAGTACAGGCTGTCCCACTGGGGATCCTCTTCCTCCTCAGGTTGCAGCAGGTCCTGCCACTTGGGGTGGGACACAAAGGTGAGGAAATGAATAGAATGAAGCATGAGTTTGTATAGATGTTTCCTGGGTGCAGTTCAGAGGTGGATCATCTGGATGACATTCAGTCAACTTAGATTTTGTGTTAGGGCGGCTGGGGAGGCTCCAGGGGCAGGAACCCGATGACAAGTTCCCAGAAGGCCTCAGGTAAGAAGTGGGTAGGGAACACCCTCATGCAGGACCCTCTAGAGGAAAACAAGAGAGGAAGGAGGCAAGGTTGCCCTCCCCTCCTGGAGCACACAATGGGGGATGTACAAGGTGGGCAGCCCCATGCACTGGCTAAGTGCCATGGGATCCACCCAGTCCCTCTGACCATAGTCCAGGAGGTCTCCAACTCTGGTGGTACCAGCCCTGACCAACCTCCAGAACACTGGGATTATTTTTCCACCTGCACAAGTAGATGGGGGTTGTGTAGCAGGGGTTCTGCAAGGAGATTCTCCCCCTCAACAGCTGCTCTAGACCTGGTCTCTGAGACTAGCTTCCAGGTCCTGAGGAGGTCCTGGTAGAAGACTAGTGGCTTAGGAGAGACCTCTCAGGTAGTGATAAAAGAGCTGCTGGTCATATTGTAGCCCGTGGAGGTGGTGGAGGAAGGCATGCACCAGCACACTCAACACCAGACTACCTGCAGGGTGAAGGAGCCACTGAAGGGCCTGAAGGCAGAAGGCTTGGACCTGGCTGCGGATGCAACCAGGCCCTGTTTGCCCTCCCACCCAGGGGGAGAATCAGGAACTCCACAAAGAATCAGTGCATTCCTGGCCAGAAAAACTCCAGGATTTTCTTATGGAGACTGGCCAGAGCTTCCAGGGATGGGCTCAGGGTGTTGGATAGGTACCAGAGCACGGACAGGACCAGCTGGGAAAGGCACCAGAGCATCCCTGTCCTCCTTCGCAATCAGTCAGCCACCCTGGCCTCGAGATCACTCCAGTTCTCCAGCCAGGATTGGTGGCAGAAGGATTGGTGGCAGAAAAGTAGATGCTCAGATAGAGCAATGGACCTGCACCCAACTGGATGGCCTGGTGCAGGTGGGAGGGAGCTAACCTGTCACCCATCCCCAACCATCAGGCCAGAGCTTTTGACCAGTTGACCCAGGTGGAGGAGGCCACCAAACAGATAGTTTGGCAAGCCTCCATCCATATCAGGTCTCCTGGGCCATGAGGAGCATGCTGTCAGCATACACCAACAGGACCACCCACAAGCCAGTTCTCAAAGCATCAAACACATCATCCTCTTACAGTAAAGATAGAGAAAGGGCTCCCTTGTTATGGTATGGAGCTGGCCAGACAGCAGACAGCCCTAATGCACCCCTCGACCAAAAGTGACGAGTTCGCTCAAGGCCCAGTTGAGCTTGACCAGACACCCCACAGAGGCATACAGAACCTGGAGAAAGCCCACGAACAGGGCCTGACGCCAAAAGCCCACAGAGTGCCCATGAGATACCCATGCTCCATCCTGTCAAACCACCTTCTTCTGGTCCAGAGAGAGGAGGGTGAGAAACAGACTATCCCTACATGCTAGAAGGAGTATGTATTGGACCGGAGAGAGGTTATCAAAGATGGTCTGATCTGGGATGATGTAGGTCTGGATGGGGTAGATGACATGCACCAGCACAGACCCCAGATGCTGTGAGATGGCTTTCACTATGACATTGTAGTCCATGCTGACAAGCAAGACTGGGTGCCAATTCCTTAGTCACATAGGTCCCCCTTCTTAGGCAGCAGAGCAAGCACAGCCTACCAGCACAACTCCCTATGGACTCGGCCCTGTACATGGCAAGGTACAGGCTGAGGATGTTCCAGAATATGCCGTAGAACTCCATGGTCAGCCCATTGATGCCCAGAGATTTATTAGTTGGCATCATACGGAAGTCTTCCAAGAACTTGGCCAGATTGAAAGGTTCGTCTAGCTGGTCCCCGTCACCCATACGGACCATAGTGAGTTCATCCCACAGAGCCCCACAGGTGTTGGTTGGATCCAGGGAGAAGAGGCTGTCATAGGTCCTGGCTCTTCCCTGTATTTCCACTGGATCCGTGAGAGAGCGGGGCGGTCCTCTGGTAGGTGATGTGCTTTTTGGACCCCATCTTTTTCTTCATGGCATAGAAGAAGCAGGACCTGCAATCCATCTCCTTAAGGATTGGGCACCCTGGGCCCAATGGTCATGAAGGGCCCAGAGCTCATCCCACTTCCCCTGATGCTCTCTGCAGAGGAACGGATCATAAGGTGAGTGACCAGTTCCAAAATCTCCCATTGCAACTGCTCTATCACCATGTCCTTCCTTCAGCTAGCCACCCCCCACTCCCAGTGTAGTTGCAGCAGAAGAGCCAGGCACATAGTTGCCCCACGTCCCACCACCCCCTCACTGAATGAAAAGCATACCTCCACCTCTGCCAGGCCACCCAGAATACCTGGAAGGATGCCACAAAGCCCACATCCTCCATCAGGCTGTTACTGAAATGCCAGTAGGCCCACCCCAGCCTCTAGGGTGTTAGCAAGGCCATCATAGTCACCAGATAGTGGTCTGAGAAGTTACTCACCTTGTGCAGCAGAGATGGTTCTTTGAGATGTGCGTCCCTATGGGTGCTCCACTGTAAATGTGCTTGCATCCCTGTGCTACAGATTGGAGAACTTTGGTCCCAGCGTCCATTGGGCCTGCACATGTGCTGTCTCTCCTTGTGCTCCACCATGAGGCTAACCAGTGCATGTGAGCTAACCCCCTTTAGTTCCTTCTCTACCACAGAGCCAAAGACAAGAACTTCCAAAGTAGAGGGGAGGAGGATGGGTTTTGGAGCACCCACAGGGACACACATCTCGAAGAACCATCGTTACTGCACAAGGTGACTTCTTTTTCTTTGAGCAGTGTCCCTTTAAGTGCTCCACTGTATGTGACTTCCAAGCAGTATCCCCCACTCTATCTGGAGGTGTCATGTTGTGAAACTGGTAACATTGTCTAATGCAGTTTGAGACCCACTTGGAGAGTCTCTGGGCTCATATTGCTTAGGGGACTTCTTAAAAGCCTTTCTCCTGTCGATATAAAAGGCTAGGGCTCTCCTAACATCTCGCTTGTGTATAGAATAGCCTCCCTACTATCATGAAAAGAAAAGGAGTACTTGTTGCACCTTAGAGACTAACCAATTTATTTGAGCATAAGCTTTCGTGAGTAACCTACAGCTCACTTCATCGGATGCATTCAGTGGAAAATACAGTGAGGAGATTTATATACACACAGAACATGAAAAAATGGGTGTTTATCATGCACACTGTAAGGAGAGTGATCACTTAAGATGAGCTATTACCAACAGGAGAGTGGGGGGAGGAGGGGAGAAAACCCTTTGTAACCAGAGTGCTAATTTGATGATTTTAAATATCATTGATGAACAAAGAGATAAAGAACGATTGATATGTGGAACCCAGTAATTGTTGGTCATTGCGTAGCTTGACCAAAAGGAGGGATTGTGAAAGTAGAATGAATTATATTGAAATTATAATTCATTAAAGAAACGCTGCTTGAAGGGTTTGTTGAAATATAGTTGTCAGGAAGAGAAACATTAAAGAGTGTGAGACAATGGGTCCTCAAACTAATTAACTTAGAGCTCCTACTGAGCTAGGACATTGGTAAATGTTAGTATGCAAATACGATATGTATGTATATTTGTCAGTTTCTGCTTCCTTTTGTCTCTTATGTTAAATTGGCTTTCCCTTATCTGTTTAAATAAGTTAGCTTGAGCTTTTGCGGGAGGCTCACATATCTGGGTGCATTGGCAAAGCGCTTTCCTAATAAACAGAGTGGTCTGACAAATTTTGTGAGTCTTGAATCTGACTTCCTCAGACGTTCTTGTTAACTGCTGGAAATGGCCCACCTTGATTATCACTACAAAGGGTTTTCTCTGCCCCCTCACCCCCCACTCTCCTGCTGGTAATAGCTCATCTTAAGTGATCACTCTCCTTACAGTGTGCATGATAAACACCCATTTTTTCATGTTCTGTGTGTATATAAATCTCCTCACTGTATTTTCCACTGAATGCAGCCGATGAAGTGAGCTGTAGCTCACGAAAGCTTATGCTCAAATAAATTGGTTAGTCTCTAAGGTGCCACAAGTACTCCTTTTCTTTTTGTGAATACAAACTAACACGGCTGCTACTCTGAAACCTGCTATCATGGTGAGCCTTGGGATAAAAGGTCAGAAGATGTATCAGCTGGTTCATGTGAAAGAGGAGGGTGAATTTCAAGTGTAGCCTGAGTGTGATTTTGTCCTGTAAGAATACTGTGTAGGGGTTATGTACCATCATAGATGCTATTTCCCCTATTCTCCTGGCCGAAGTGATCTCCACCAGGAAGGCTCTTTTCATTGACAAGTATGTAAGAGTCACCATGGTTTCAGAGGGAGGTCTAGTCAGGGTTTTCAGCACCAGGTTATGTCCCATGTAGGGATGGGAAGTTAGGGTTGTGGAAAAAGGTTTACTATACCCCTTAAGAATCGTTTTGTGATTGGGTGTGATAGCACTGAGTATCCCTCTACTGATTGGTGGAAGGCTGTTATAGCTACTTAGTGGACCCTGAGCGAACTGAGAGACTGTATGGACTCTTAAAAAATCAGGACTTAGTCTAGGATCTTTGGAAGAGTCACAGATATCTGATAAATTTGTTGAGAATTACACCAAACCTGAAACCTGGACCACTTTTGTATGTAAGTATGATGTGTTGAGGACTGTCTACAGTGTAGTAATACCTCTTGTACCTCCTTCATGCTTTCTATGCACTCGAACCATGAAGGAGCCAAGCTTTGAGGCAGAGAATCCCTGGGCTGGGATGTAGAGTGCATCCTTCATTCTGGGAGAGGAGTTATCAAGTGGATAGGAGAGAGATCAGTGGGCACCTCACAAATTGTGACAGGTAATGGTACCAAGTCTGTCTCGGCCAAGTGGGAGCAATCAGTATGATGTGTACGCCTTCTCTTTTTAATAGGACTTTCAACAGTGGGGAAACAAGAGGAAAGCCATAGAGAAAGCCCCTGTCCCAGGGAAGATCATCGCCCAGGGAGTGTTGCCCAATCCCAGCTCTGGAGCAATAGCATGGACATTTCTTGTTCAGATAAGTAATGAACAGGTCTGTGGTTGGTGTGACCCAGTATCTGAATAGGTTGTGAAGTACTGCTGGGTTTATCTCATATTTGTGATCGTGTGGGAACTTGCGACTGAGACTGTCCGCTATCGAGCATTGTGTGCCCATGTCATAAATATAAAGGGAAGGGTAACCACCTTTCCGTATACAGTGCTATAAAATCCCTCCTGGCCAGAGGCAAAGTCCTCTTACCTGTAAAGGGTTAAGAACTTCAGATAACCTGGCTGGCACATGACCAAAAATGACCAATGAGGGGACAAGATACTTTCAAATCTGGAGGGGGGAAAAGGCTTGTCTGTCTGTGTGATACCTTTGCTGGGAACAGATCAAGGATGCAAGCCCTCCAACTCCTGTAAAGTTAGTAAGTAATCTAGCTAGAAAATGCATTAGGTTTTCTTTGTTTTGGCTTGTGAAATCACCGTGCTAGAGGAAATGTGTATTCCTGCTTTTGTGTCTTTTTGAACGTAAGGTTTTGCCTACAGTTCAGAGTGGGGAGGGAACCCTGATTTAGTGGCAGAGTGCTGGGATCATTTTGAATCAGAGATCATTTTGAATCAAAAGCACAGACCTGAAGAGGTTTTATTTTTTTACTGAGAGCAGCTAGAGGGTTTTCTGTCTCTTTGTCTGGAGGCAGAGGTGTTAGTTTTTTAACAAAAGGATTTTTCTGTAGGCTGGGAACAGCTATCAGAAGCAAAGGTATCAGGTTACAGCACAGCGAATTAGGAATTCACAAGCAGGTTTTTTTTTTCTTTCTAACTCTCGGGTACAGCTAGGTTAAACACAGAGAGGCTAGGATGACAGAAAGCAATGTCCAACAGAAACTGGAATTAGCCAGATTTGAAGCTGAAGAAAGACCGAAGGAATATGAAAGACAGGTAGAACTCAGACAGATGGAGATTGATGCACAAGCAGCCAAAGAAAAAGCAGCTAGGGAGGCAGAAGCAGCCAAAGAAAAAGCTGCTAGGGAGACAGAAACGGACAGAGAAAAAGCCAGGGCTAAGACAGAGGAAGCTACCCAAGAGGCTGCCCACAGGAGAGCTATGGAGACAAAAGAAATGGAGAAGAGGGAAAAAGAGAGGAAGCATGCCCTGGAGATAGAGAAGGCAAGGGCTCAGCAGAATATACCGAATAACCCTAACAATCCTTCCCCAACAATCCACAAATATCACTGGATATCCACAAATGGGAGCGACTATGTCCACAGTATGATGAATCCAGTGATATTGCTGAATATTTTCTCACCTTTGAGAGACGGTGCACACATGCCAGAGAGTGTTCCTTTCAAGTAGGAGACCAGGTCATGGTCTTGAAGGCACTCCAGGCCCATAAAATGGAAGCCTCGTGGGAAGGGCCATTCACGGTCCAAGAGCGCCTGGGAGCTGTTAATTATCTCATAGCATTCCCCACCTCCAACCAAAAGCCTAAGGTTTACCATATTAATTCTCTAAGCCCTTCTATTCCAGAGAATTAAAGGTTTGTCAGTTTACAGTCCAGGGAGGAGATGATGCTGAGTGGCCTGAAAGTGTCTACTACAAAGGGAAAAATGATGGTGGCGTGGAAGAGGTGAACCTCTCCATGACCCTTGGGCGTATGCAGCGACAGCAGATCAAGGAGCTGTGCACTAGCTATGAGCTGACGTTCTCAGCCACCCCAAGACTGACTGAACGGGCATACCACTCCATTGACACAAGGTAATGCTCACCCAATTAGAGCTCAACCTTATCGGGCGTCTCCTCAAGCTAAAACTGCTATAGAACAGGAGATCCAGGAGATCCTACAGATGGGTGTAATCCGCCCCTCTGAAAGTGCATGGGCATCTCCAGTGGTTTTAGTTCCCAAACCAGATGGGGAAATACGTTTTTGCGTGGACTACCGTAAGCTAAATGCTGTAACTCACCCAGAAAACTATCCAATGCCACGCACACATGAACTATTGGAAAAACTGGGAAGGGCCCAGTTCATCTCTACCTTGGACTTAACCAAGGGGTACTGGCAGGTACCGCTAGATGAATCCGCCAAGGAAAGGTCAGCCTTCATCACACATGGCAGGCTGTAATAATTTAATGTGCTCCCTTTCGGTCTGCAGAATGCACCCGCCACCTTCCAAAAACGTGTAGATGGTCTTCTAGCCACAGGCAGGTGCAGTATAAACTCATGGGGCATTGCTCTATTAAGATGTTTCCAAAAGTTAAATGATTTATTCCAAGTTTGGTGAATTGCAACAAGTAAGTAACCTATATTACAGAAAATAATCTAGATTTTTCTACAATTGTTTCAATTGTTGTATTCAAAAGTTGGTATAACGAAGTAAGAACATACTTTAAAATTTTAAACTGAAGCAGCATCCCTTAAGTGACCTGCCACAAGATGTCAGAATATGTTAGAATTAGAGTTGAGTGGGTCTAATATTTATTAAGGCTGTCAACTAATTGCAAGTAACTCACACAATTAACTCAAAAAAATTAATCACGATTAATCACAGTTTTAATTGCACTGTTAAACAATAGAATACCAATTGAAATTTATTAAATATTTTTGGATGTTTTTCTACATTTTCAAATGTATTGATTTCAGTTACAGCACAGAATACAAAGTGTCCAGTGCTCACTTTATATTATTATTTTTGATTACAAATATTTGCACTGTTAAAAAGATAAACAAAAGAAATAGTATTTTTCAATTCATCTCATGCAAGTACTGTAGTGCAATCTCTTTATCATGAAAGGGCAACTTGCAAATGTAGGGGTTTTTTTGTTACATAACTGCACTCATAAACAAAACATTGTAAACCTTTAGCGCCTAAAAGACCACTCAGTCCTACTTCTTATTCAGCCAATCGCTAAGAGAAACAAGTTTGTTTACATTTCCAGGAGATAATGCTGACTGTTCCTTATTTACAATGTCACCTGAAATTAGAACAGGCGTTCGCATGGAACTTTTGTAGCCGACATTGCAAGATATTTACATGCCAAATATGCTAAACATTCGTATGCCCCTTTATGCTTCAGACACCATTCCAGAGGACATGCTTCCGTGCTGATGATGCAAGATAAAAAAATAATGCATTGATTAAATTTTGCCTGAACTCATTGGGGGAGAATAGTATGTCTCCTGCTCTGTTTTACCTGCATTCTGCCATGTATTTCACATTATAGACGTCTCAGATGATGACCCAGAAGGTTGTTCGTTTTAAGAACACTTGCACTGCAGATTTGGCAAAATACAAAGAAGGTACTAATGTGAGATTTCTAAAGATAGCTACAGCACTCGACCCAAGGTTTAAGAATCTGAAGTGCCTTCCAAAATCTGAGAGGGATAAGGTGAGGAGCATGCTTTCAGAAGTCTTAAAAGAGCAACACTCCGATGTGGAAATTACAGAACCTGAACCACCAAAAAAGAAAATCAATCTTCTGCTGGTGGCATCTGACTCAGATGATGAAAATGAACATGCGTCAGTCCGCACTGCTTTGGATTGTTCTTGAGCAGAACCCGTCATCAGCATGGATGCATGTCCTCTGGAATGGTGGTTGAAGCATGAAGGTACATATGAACCTTTAGTGCATCTGGCATATAAATATCTTGTGGCGTTGGCTACAATAGTGCTATGCGAACACCTGTTCTCACTTTCAGGTGACATTGTGAACAAGAAGCGGACAGCATTATCTCCTGAAAATGTAAACAAACTTGTTTGTCTCAGCGATTGGCTGAACAAGAAGTACAGCTGAGTGGACTTGTAGGCTATAAAGTTTTAAATTGTTTTATTTTTGAGTGCAGTTTTTTTGGTACATAATTCTACACTTGTAAGTTCAACTTTCATGACAAAGAGATTGCACTACCATACTTGTATTAGATGAATTAAAAAATAGAATTTATTTTGTTTTTAAGAGCGCAAATATATGTAATAAAAATAAATATAAAGTGAGCACTGTACATTTTGTGTTCTGTATTGTAATTGAAATCAATATATTTTAAAATGTAGAAAACATTCAAAAATATTTAAATAAATGGTATTCTATTATTGTTTAACAGTTTGATTACTAAAGCTGTCTCACAGCATGATTTTACATGTGGTTTAGCTATGTAGAGGCTGGGTTACTCTCTGTTTCCATATGTGGTTTGGCTAGGGTGAGGTTAGTTTAGTGTATACTCTTACATATAATGTAAGGTTGACAAAGGAGGTGCTGTTGTCATCATGAATAGGTCGGAATATGAACAAGAGGCTGCTCGGCAGCTCTCCAACACCACTTTCTACAAGCCATTACCCTATGATCCCACTGAGAGTTACCAAAAGAAACTACAGCATTTGCTCAAGAAACTCCCTGAAAAAGCACAAGATCAAATCCGCACAGACACACCCCTGGAACCTCGACCTGGGATATTCTATCTACTACCCAAGATCCATAAACCTGGAAATCCTGGACGCCCCATCATCTCAGGCATTGGTACCCTGACAGCAGGATCGTCTGGCTATGTAGACTCCCTCCTCAGGCCTTACGCTACCAGCACTCCCAGCTATCTTTGAGACACCACTGACTTCCTGAGGAAACTACAATCCATCGGTGATCTTCCTTATAACACCATCCTGGCCACTATGGATGTAGAAGCCCTCTACACCAACATTCCACACAAAGATGGACTACAAGCCATCAAGAACACTATCCCCGATAATGTCACGGCTAACCTGGTGGCTGAACTTTGTGACTTTGTCCTTACCCATAACTATTTTAGATTTGGGTACAATGTATACCTTCACATCAGCGGCACTGCTATGGGTACCCGCATAGCCCCACAGTATGCCAACATTTTTATGGCTGACTTAGAACAATGCTTCCTCTGCTCTCGTCCCCTAACACCCCTACTCTACTTGCGCTATATTGATGACATCTTCATCATCTGGGCCCATGGAAAAGAAGCCCTTGAGGAATTCCACCATGATTTCAATAATTTCCATCCCACCATCAACCTCAGCCAGGTCCAGTCCACACAAGAGATCCACTTCCTGGACACTACAGTGCTAATAAACAATGGTCACATAAACACCACCCTATACCGGAAACCTACTGACTGCTATTCCTACCTACATGCCCTCAGCTTTCACCCTGACCACACCACACGATCCATCGTCTACAGCCAAGCTCTGCGATACAACCGCATTTGCTCCAACCCCTCAGACAGAGACAAACACCTACAAGATCTCTATCAAGCATTCTTACAACTACAATACCCACCTGCGGAAGTGAAGAAACAGATTGATAGAGCCAGAAGAGTTCCCAGAAGTCACCTACTACAGGACAGGCCTAACAAAGAAAATAACAGAACGCCACTAGCCATCACCTTCAGCCCCCAACTAAAACCCCTCCAACACATTATTAAGGATCTACAACCTATCCTGAAGGATGACCCAACACTCTCACAAATCTTGGGAGACAGGCCAGTCCTTGCCTACAGACAGCCCCCCAACCTGAAGCGAATACTCACCAGCAACCACATACCACACAACAGAACTACTAACCCAGGAACCTATCCTTGCAACAAAGGTCGTTGCCAACTGTGCCCACATATCTATTCAGGGGACACCATCACAGGGCCTAATAACATCAGCCACACTATCAGAGGCTCGTTCACCTGCACATCCACCAGTGTGATATATGCCATCATGTGCCAGCAATGCCCCTCTGCCATGTACATTGGTCAAACTGGACAGTCTCTATGTAAAAGAATAAATGGACACAAATCAGATGTCAAGAATTATAACATTCATAAACCAGTCGGAGAACACTTCAATCTCTCTGGTCACGCGATTACAGACATGAAAGTTGCTATATTACAACAAAAAAACTTCAAATCCAGACTCCAGCGAGAAACTGTTGAATTGGAATTCATTTGCAAATTGGATACAATTAACTTAGGCTTGAATAGAGACTGGGAGTGGCTAAGTCATTATGCAAGATAACCTATTTCCCCTTGTTTTTTCCTACCCCCCCCCCGACATTCCTGTTAAACCCTGGATTTGTGCTGGAAATGGCCCACCTTGATTATCATACACATTGTAAGGAGAGTGATCACTTTAGATAAGCTATTACCAGCAGGAGAGTGGGGTGGGAGGAGGTATTTTTTCATGCTTTGTGTGTATATACAAAGATCTTCTACACTTTCCACAGTATGCATCCGATGAAGTGAGCTGTAGCTCACGAAAGCTTATGCTCAAATAAATTGGCTAGTCTCTAAGGTGCCACAAGTACTCCTTTTCTTTCAGTGTATGTTTGTTTTTTACAGTATTCTCCTTCTAGTTATAGTTCACATGAATCAGCAATGCTTTGGAAACTGATGTAGTCCTAATGAGAAACAAGCTGACTTATCTAGTGCCACAAAATGACCAGCAACAAAAAACATTATAGCCTCAACCTCGCTTCTGTTGCTCATAATTCTGGTTTAAAGCCTCATATTCCTTAACTTGCAGGTGCAAGGTCTGATACAAACCACTGTCTTCTTTCTGCAGGTGGAACCAGAGGGCATCCATCCATCCCTGCCAGTCCATTTCTGGGAGAGACTTTTCAAAGGCACAAAAATCAGTTCAGCTCCCAGTCAATGTGAGCTGGGTGCTTCAACTGCCATTTAAGTATCTTTGAAAATTCCTACCCACCCACCCACCGCATTTGCATCGGACCAGATATGTCTGTGTATGATTATATATTATAAAGTATCTGACTACGGTGACTTCAATTTCTTTATGCTTAGAGTATGTTTTCAAGACTGTTTATAGGAAGAGCTGTGGATTAGGACTAGTGATTTATTTTGTTTAATAAAATCAGAGTCACAGAAATTGGTCAGAATTGACCCTTTGCCACAGAAGGGTCCTCTGAGAGAAGTGACTTGTCCTAGTCTCTTCAATGGGGAAACCTAAAGATATCAATTTAAATGTCAACATTGCTAACTATAAGTTCTGATGATTGTAACAGGAACATCCAGCTAATGTGTTTATCCCACAATCCCAAATTGTCTACATTACTTCTCAAGAGGTAAAAACCTCTGATTGTTGCTCCAATCCTAACTGCTTCTATCTAGCAGCTGTGTGTCAACCCAAAAATCTGCAGAGTTTTAAAAAAATGTGTGGACAGCATAAAATAAATTGAATCTTTTATCAAAATAAATAATACAGTATTAATTGTATTTAATATTTAATTCAATAAGTATAGATTTCTTAATTTAAATGAAACCCCCACAGAACATTCTGTATGCTGCAGAAACCAAAGGTGCTTGCAACAAAACATAGGTCCAGCTCACTATTAAGTATGCAAAGCCTTGAATAAAAGTTATTTTAAAAGGATAACTTGAGTAAATGGACAAGCTGCAGGCAAAGCTCCTCAGGACTGAGGGATGGAGGACTCTGAATTCCATTTAGTGTTGAAGTAATAAAATTAAATAAATTTTGAATAGGGAAGGGAATACACAGGTGTAAACCCCAGTTGCTCATTAAACACCGACCATATTTGTCTTCAGCGTAGTTGCAGCCAAGTCAGTCATAAGAACATAAGAATAGCCGTACTGGCTCAGACTAAAAGTCCATCTAGCCCAGTATCCTCTCTTCTCACAGTGGCCAATGACAGGATATTAGAGACACAAAGTGGGTGAGGTAATATCTTTTATTGGACCAACAGTTGTTGGTGAGAAAGACAAGCTTGTCTGATACACAGAACTCTTCTTCAGGTCTGGGAAAGGTACTCTGAGCCTCATAGCTAAATGCAAGGTGGAACAGATTGTTTATCATAAGTAGGTAGTACATATTCTAAGGGACTTTTCAAGATAGAGTGGCCTGTTAACCCCTCTGCAGTCATAGGACAAAAAGAGGTGGTTAGTGGATTACAGGTTGTTGTAATAAGCCATAACCAGTGTCAGTTCATTATTTTAGTGTCCCGAAGAACAGCTCTGTATGGCTTGAAAGCTTCTCTCTCTCACCAATAAAAGATATTACCTCACTCACCTTATCTCTCTCTTGGAAAGAGAAATGGGATCTAATAAGGAGTTTCCTGAATTATTAACTCTCTATGAGTAAATGGAACAAATTTCAAAGGAAAAATTGACCTATCTTTTTAGTTTTTTGCAAAGTCTGTATGAATCTTTGTATATATTTTTACTTCAGACAAATAATTCAATACTGTTCCCCTACATTCCCCCCACAAAAGAAAACAGTATATGTAGCTTAGCACATAAATACACAACAGACCAAACATATTTCAACAAGAAAATCACTGTATCAAGCCTACAACTACAAATTATTCAGAGTAGAAAAAAGGACTATAAAAATCTTGAATATTACATTGACTGTAAACTTTTATAGCTGAATTTCTTCACTTACTGAAATGAAATCTGAGTACAGCTGTCTTATTGAAGTCAATGGGGGTTTTGCCTTTGGCTTCAATGAGGCTACAATTTCACTATGACCTTTATAGCTGCTGAAATTGTGGAAGGGGAAGCAGATGTTTTCAGGAAATACGTCTTCCTGATGCTTAGTTTCCCTGTCCCTCCAAAATGTAGGTGACTCAGAGTTGGTAAGCTCCTTAGAGAGGAAAGCTCATATAAATATCTCTCCGCTTCCCCATAACCTTCTAGAACTATAGGTTGCTGTGAACAAAGTAAATGACTATGTAAGATTTCCTCTCTTTTAATGCAGCCCATCAAGCTATTCTCTTCTTCAAACTCCTCCCCCAAATCCACTTTGTTCTCTTCTCAGAGAAGGGAACGCCTACACAAAATAATCCCTCCAAAGAAAATATTCACGTGATAGCTCCATATTCTTCATAGAAATATTGTTATGATATGAATATGGGATAATTAAGATATGATCTATGCAAGATTGGTCATGTGAGATGTCATTGGAAAGGTTGTGATTGACTGACTGTGATTATACTATTTGTATGCATGCATTATTTATCTGAAGTTATGAATATGGACTATGTATCATTTACAAAAGTGCTTGCACGCCCACCAGACAGTAAGCAATCAGCCTGGATGGGCCATTAGGAAGGGCACTAGGACTTTGAAGATGCTAATCTCCCTCCTTCCTAAGAAGTTTCCTGGGATACTGCTTTAACAGGGTCAGGTCATCATGTCACCTGGTACTGGACATCATTTAGGACTTCTGGTATTTTTTCACTGACGGGGGTGAGGGTAAAATTAGGAAACAAAGGATTCCCGCCACATGTAAATCCAATTTAAGGCTGGGGAGTGAGTTAATCTAGGCTATTCTCCACTGCCTCCCCGTCAAGATGGAAGACTGCTGAAAACACATGAAGAAACAAAGGAACTAAGCTGGTGGGGGGTGAGGGCAGGGGCTGAGCCAAGGCAAGAAAGGTCAGCCTGTGAAGGGAATACTTGGAGATTTAAGCTGCAAGCAGTGCAGTTTACCTTCAAGAAACTCTGCAACCTGCATAAAACAACATTTAGGGTTAGAAATTAATATTTATAGCCAAATTCTTTAAATTATTAAGGCTAATTTGCATGTTTGTTTTATTTGCTCAGTAATCTGCTTTAATCTGTTTGCTATCCCTTATAATCACATAAAATATATCTTTTGTAGTTAATAAACTTGTTTTTTTGTTTATTCTAAAACCCAGTTTGTACTACTCATAACTGGGGGTTGGGGCGGAGGAAGCTGTGCACATCTTCCTCCACAATGAGGGAGGGAGCCAACTTCATGAGGTTACGCTGTATAGGTCTCTGCAAGACAATATAATTTTGGGTTTACACTCCAAAGGGTGTGTGCACTTGAGTGCTAAGCAATCCCCGAGCTCAGACTTCCCACACAGAGCTGATTGCAGACTCTGTGTGATTCTACAACTGGATGTGTCCCTACCTGTGTCTGTGTGCCTGGCACAGCAGGGCACGGTGAGGGAGCCCAGGCTGGTGGAACGGGCGGGCTGAGTGGGAACCCAGCATATCAGGTGGCACCCTGAAAGGGGGGTCCAATCCCTCATAGCATGTTGAACTAACAAACTGGCTGCATTTTAAAGAAGCCTTATTGGGAGCACAGGAACATACCATCCCGATGTGCAGAAAGAATAGCAAATATGGCAGGCGACCAGCATGGCTTAACAGTGAAATCTTCAGTGAGCTTGAACACAAAAAGGAAGCTTACAAGAAGTGGAAACTTGGACAGATGACTATAGAATATAAAAATATTGCTTGAGCATGCAGGGGTATAATCAGGAAGGCCAAAACACAACTGCAGTTGCAGTTAGCAAGGGATGTGAAGGGTAACAAGAAGGGTTTCTACAGGTATGTTACCAACAAGAAAAAGGTCAGGGAAAGTATGGGACCCTTACTGAATGGGGGAGGCAACGTAGTGACAGATGATGTGGAAAAAGCTGAAGTACTCAATGCTTTTTTTGCCTTGGTCTTCACAGACAAGGTCAGCTCCCACACTGCTGTCCTGGGAAATACAGTATGGGGAGGAGGTGAGCAGCCCTCAGTGGTGAAAGAACAGGTTAAGAACGATTTAGAAAAGCTGGTCATGCACAAGTCCATGGGTCCAGATCTAATGCATCCAAGGGTGCTGTGGGAGTTGGCTGATGTGATTGCAGACCCATTGGCCATTATCTCTGAAAACTCGTGGCAATTGGGGGAGGTCTCGGACGATTGGAAAAAGGAAAATATAGTGCCCATCCTTAAAAAAGGGAAGAAGGAGAAACCGGAAAACTACAGACTGACCAGCCTCAACTCAGTCCATGGAAAAATCATGAATCAGGTCCTCAAGGAATCCATTTTGAAGCACTTGAAGGAGAGGAAGGTGATCAGGAACAGTCAACATGGATTCACCAAGGGCAAGTCATGCCTTACCAAACTGATTTCCTTCTCTCATGAGATAACTGGCTCTGTGGATATGGCGAAAGCAGTGGATGTGATATATCTTGACTTTAGCAAGGCTTTTGGTATGGTCTCCCACAGTATTCTTACAAGCAAGTTAAAAAAGTACAGATTGGATGAATGGACTATAAGGTGGATAGAAAGCTGGCTAGATTGTTGGACTCAACAGGTAGTGATCAATGGCTCGATGCCTAGTTGGCAGCCACTATCTAGCAGAGTGCCCCAAGGGTCAGTCCTGGGGCTGGTTTTGTTCAACATCTTTATTAATGATCTGGATGATGGGATGGATTGCACCCACAGCAAGTTCACAGATGACACTAAACTGGGGGGATAGGTAGATATGCTGAAGGGTAGGGACAGGGTCCAGAGTGACTTAGACAAATTGGAGGATTGGGCCAAAAGAAATCTGATGAGGTTCAACAAGGACAAGTGCAGAGTCCTGCACTTAGGATGGAAGAATCCCACCAGATTCAGGCTGGGGACCAACTGGCTAAGCAGCAGTTCTGCAGAAAAGGACCTGGGGATCACAGTGGATGAGAAGCTGCATATGAGTCAGCAGTGTGCCCTTGTTGCCATAGGAGCATTGCCAGCAGATTGAGGGAAGTGATTATTCCCCTCTATTCGGCACTGGTGAGGCCACATCTGGATTATTGCATCCAGTTTTGGACCCACCACTACAGAAAGGATGTGCTCAAATTGGAGAGTGTCCAACAAAGGGCAACAAAAATTATGAGGGGGTGGGGCACATGACTTATGAGGAGAGGCTGAGGGAACTGGGCTTGTTTAGTCTGCAGAAGAGAAGAGTGAGGGGGGATTTAATAGCAGCCTTCAACTACCAAAATGGGGGTTCCAAAGAGGATGGAGTTCAGCTGTTCTCAGTGGTGGCAGATGACAGAACCAGAAGCAATAGTCTCAAGTTGCAGTGGGGGAGGTCTAGGTTGGATATTAGGAAACACTATTTCACTAGGAGGGTGGTGAAGCACTGGAATGGATTACCTGGGGAGGTGGTGGAATCTCCATTCTTAGAGGTTTTTAAGGCCCAGCTTGACAAAGCCCTGCCTGGGATGATTTAGTTGGCGTTGGTTCTGCTTTGAGCAGGGGGTTGGACTAGATGACCTCCTGAGGTCTCTTCCAATCCTAATCTTCTCTGTATCCTATCCCTACCCTCCAGCCTATCTACCTCTCCTCCCAGTTTAGTGACAACGGCGTCATCTACTGCCTATCAACACCTAGAAATGGTGCAGTATCTGGGGTATTTTTATTTTAGGTTTACTTGTTTATTGCCAGGGAACCTATTTGGTTGGGCCTGGGTTTTAAACTCAAACTGTCAAACCACATCTCACTGTTGTTTCTTATTAAGTTACCTGTTTAAATAAAAGCTGTTATCTGTTTACTTTATTCTTCTCTCTTCTCTATCCATTTGCATCATGGGATAGGGAGGCACACTATCTTTCCCTTCTAACCCCCAGGTGATAGATACTGGATAAAGGTCCAAGATCCTGCTAATTAGCTGCAAGGTATAGCTGGCCTATACCATCCTCACCAACATAGTTAACATTGCAGGGTTAACACTTTGCATCCCTAGTTTTGAACCTATGACCCCTCACTCCTGAACCTATTATTCCTTAGTTGTTCCCCATCATCAGTTTAGTCCTAGGTCCAGTGGCTCCTTCCTCAAGGCTGGGGGAGGGGCCTTTAGACACGGGTGGGCTTGCACCTGCCTGCCTCCCAGAATTTCAATAAGGCTGAATGAAGTCAAGGCTCCTCTCACCCACCTGTGTGTGTGTCACCACTCTGCAAAGATTGCTTCCCCAACCCCCATGGAATAAGCCATGGTCTAGGTAGGCCCTTTAAGTTCGTAAAAGTTCTGCATTAGTAAGGACTGTGACATTAGGTCAGCAAATTGTTTTAAATATAAATTTAGGCTGATACCATAATTACAACTTCTGATTTAAAGGAAAGACTCATTTATGCTTACTATGGTGCAATGCAAGAGGAACCTGCTCCTGGCTAATGCACCAGTCTCTTCCGGGGGCTCTGGCCCTGCCTCTCTCCCACCTCAGCTAGCAAAAGCTGGCGTGGGGCTGTAAGGTGTTTTTGGTACATGGTTATATTCTGTTATGAATGTTGCTACAATTCAAAATGGAGTTTAGAAATTCAAGATGGCGCATATGATAGGAAGGGTTTGAACTCCATCTTGGTACCCTTCTTCATGGCATTTTCCCACCAAAGCTCTGTTTCCCACCAGAACTTGAGGGACTGAGAACTGGCTGGAACTGGTTGGGAGCAGTGCCTGTCAGAGTGTGCCTCAGGAATATGTGCCACAGAGAGCATATAAGGGACTGTCAGTAGTGATGCAGGTGCTGTCTACCATCGAGGCAGCCATGTCCAGGTTCTTTGTGCAGCATCGGATCAAGACTTAGGCTACGAACATTTGTTAAGGACTCTGATACTTACCTGACTCCTGTAATCCACCAAAGGATCCAGTGAAGACTTTGCTATCAGCCCAGATCTGTTGATCTCCTGCTTTGGCAGTAGAAAGCCAGATCCTCCGATGTTCCAGAGATCCTGAGACACACCATCCGTTGCCACTGTCCTCCATCTGCAGCTAGAAGAGAGACAGTAATTATTTTTTGGGCATTTATTAGTTCAACCAAGGGACAGTTTAAGGGTCTGGGCTTTATGACCTCTTGCTGGAATCCATTTGTGGGTATTTGTAGTGTTCCCCACAGTGAATCTTTCCCCAGTTGTATCTATCCTTTAATAAATCTTCTTTCTGTTTAAGGTTATATTCTCTCTATCCTTTATTTCAATGCAACATGGGAAGGAAGCACACAGATTTCTAATTCTCCCAGTTGATAGATGCTGGTAGGAGTTGAACCTGTTGTATATGTCACCTCCTTATTATTCTACTCAGAGATTTTGGGGTAACAGGGCCATGAATACACTTATATGTTGCCCCTATGAGATTTGTACAGCATCTGAACTCCCTGAGGACTGGGGAAAACACTGAGCCTACCTTTCAGAATTGCTGCAGACCTCTGCAAACCAGCCCGTTGTGACTGTGGGAGGCTCAGTGCCTCCAAGAGCTGGTGCTGAAGGGTCATCGCCCCTGTCTGCAGGCTGCAGCTTAAAAGGCTGTTTGACTTAAAGTATGACAGGTTTCAGAGTAACAGCCGTGTTAGTCTGTCTTTGCAAAAAGAAAAGGAGTACTTGTGGCATCTTAGAGACTAACCAATTTATTTGAGCATGAGCTTTCGTGAGCTACAGCTCACTTCATCGATGCATACCGTGGAAACTGCAGTAGACATTATATACACACAGAGACCGTTTCATGGTTGTTTTTTTTTTTTTCCCCCGGGGACACACACACAAACTCACTCTCCTGCTGGCAATAGCTCATCCAAACTGACCATTCTTCAAGTTTAAATCCAAGTTTAACCAGAACATCTGGGGGGGGGGGAGGGAAATGGGGAAATAGGCTACCTTGCATAATAACTTAGCCACTCCCAGTCTCTACTTAAGCCTAAATTAATAGTATCCAATTTGCAAATGAATTCCAATTCAGCAGTTTCTCGCTGGAGTCTGGATTTGAAGTTTTTTTGTTTTAAGATAGCGACCTTCATGTCTGTGATTGCGTGACCAGAGAGATTGAAGTGTTCTCCGACTGGTTTATGAATGTTATAATTCTTGACATCTGATTTGTGTCCATTTATTCTTTTACGTAGAGACTGTCCAGTTTGACCAATGTAAATGGCAGAGGGGCATTGCTGGCACATGATGGCATATATCACATTGGTGGATGTGCAGGTGAACGAGCCTCTGATAGTGTGGCTGATGTTATTAGGCCCTGTGATGGTGTCCCCTGAATAGATATGTGGGCACAGTTGGCAACGGGCTTTGTTGCAAGGATAAGTTCCTGGGTTAGTGGTTCTGTTGTGTGGTATGTGGTTGTTGGTGAGTATTTGCTTCAGGTTGCGGGGCTGTCTGTAGGCAAGGACTGGCCTGTCTCCCAAGATTTGTGAGAGTGTTGGGTCATCCTTTAGGATAGGTTGTAGATCCTTAATAATGCATTGGAGGGGTTTTAGTTGGGGGCTGAAGGTGGCGGCTAGTGGCGTTCTGTTATTTTCTTTGTTAGGCCTGTCCTGTAGTTGGTAACTTCTGGGAACTCTTCTGGCTCTATCAATCTGTTTCTTCACTTCCGCAGGTGGGTATTGTAGTTGTAAGAAAGCTTGACAGAGATCTTGTAGGTGTTTGTCTCTGTCTGAGGGGTTGGAGCAAATGCGGTTGTATCGCAGAGCTTGGCTGTAGACGATGGATCGTGTGGTGTGGTCAGGGTGAAACCTGGAGGCATGTAGGTAGGAATAGCAGTCAGTAGGTTTCCGGTATAGGGTGGTGTTTATGTGACCATTGTTTATTAGCACTGTAGTGTCCAGGAAATGGATCTCTTGTGTGGACTGGACCAGGCTGAGGTTGATGGTGGGATGGAAGTTTTTGAAATCATGGTGGAATTCCTCAAGGGCTTCTTTTCCATGGGTCCAGATGATGAAGATGTCATCAATATAGCGCAAGTAGAGTAGGGGCTTTAGGGGACGAGAGCTGAGGAAGCGTTGTGGAGGGGGGTGAGAGAACCTGGATTTGTGCAGGAAATGGCCCACCTTGATTATCATGCACATTATGTAGAGTTGTCACTTTGGATGGGCTATTACCAGCAGGAGAGTGAGTTTGTGTGTCGGTGGGTGGAGGGTGAGAAAACCTGGATTTGTGCTGGAAATGGCCCAACTTGATGATCACTTTAGATAAGCTATTACCAGCAGGACAGTGGGGTGGGAGGAGGTATTGTTTCATGATCTCTGTGTGTATATAATGTCTGCTGCAGTTTCCACGGTATGCATCCGATGAAGTGAGCTGTAGCTCACGAAAGCTCATGCTCTAATAAATTGGTTAGTCTCTAAGGTGCCACAAGTACTCCTTTTCTTTTTGCGAATACAGACTAACACGGCTGCTACTCTGAAACCTGTATAGCTGCACTCCATTAAATGCTTAAACAGCTACTATGCCATTGAAAAACTTCAGCCTAAATAAGCACATGGTTTGGTAAGTTCGAGACAAAGAACTGGCTGGAACTGGTTGTTCCAGACAGTTCCAGCCTCCCTCCCTCACCACTTAAGCATCTCACCAAATAAAGGGACCCACCCTGCTTCCTTAAAGACAAAGGAATGTTTGCAACTGCTTTATCTGGGATGGGGGTGCGCCCTTATTTATCCAAATCTCAGAGTGGGGTTAATCTGGGAGCTCTCTCCAACATACCAGCCAAATTGCCAATGCACCTTCCTTTAATCACAGGAGGTGACTGAACAGATCGGACTGAAAAACCGCCCTTGCGTGTTGGAAGTGCAGTATAACGCCGACAGGCCGGCCTGGCAGCTCGGGCTACAGTGGGGCTGTTAGGCAGAGCGCTTGGTAGAGATGCTGCAGAAAGGCTCTCGTGAGTAGGGTGCATGGACCAGCCACGCTGAGGCTGCTGCTAGGGCCTGCCCTTGCTGAACACTGCGGAGGGGCTGGCTGTGCAGGCGCGCGCCACACCGCTGCCCCTCAGGGAGTCAGGGGAGCCCACGGCTGGAGCAGAGGAAACCCCGCAGCAGCAGCACGACAGGCCGGACTCCCTCCGGAGCTACATAAAGTTCCACGCGGCAGTGCGCAAGCGTAGTGGGGCAAAGACCCTCGGATTTTCTGAACAGTTCCAAAATTCCACGCGCCGGGAGCGCGCGGGGAGATGCTGAAGGAACGTTCCGAGCCACCTCCCTCAGCGAGGCAGCGCTGCTCCCAGTGCGCATGGTCGGTTGCCAGGGCGGCCGTATCCAGTGAAGGTTTAAAATCTGCTGCGCATGCGCACTACTGGTTCTGGCTCCGGCGAGGGGACGCCACATTAGGACAGCGACCGCCGCGCTTCAGGCAAAGCCGGGCCGGGCCGTTCCGCGCGGCCTCCCCTCTCCCGGGCACGGGGCGCCAGAGCCGGGCTCTCCCTGCCGAGCCTCCCTCCCGTTCCCTGCCAATGCCGCTGCCCGCGGCGCGTGTCTAGCGCCGCTCCGGACCCGGCGCCGGGCAGAGGAGCCGCGGTGAGCGGGGCCGGCCGGGGGCGCGGGCGGGGTGGATGGATCCCCGCGTGGCCTGGATTCAGCCCGAGCAGAAAGGCCCCGCCAATGCGCTGTGGATGCAGATCTGGGAGACCTCGCAGGGCGCGGGTGGCCGTGGCTTCCCTCATTACCTCTGCCTCAACTCCCCGGCGCTGGACCCCGTCGCCTCCCCGCCCACCGCCTGCAGCCACGCCAGGCTTGGGCCGCTCGGGGGCGGCGGCCTGTGCTGCTCCCCGCCGCCCTCACTCTCTCCCCCGGACCTGCTGACCGGGCTGGTCCCCGCCGCCGGCTCCGCGGGGCGCAGCAGCGAGGGAGGGAGGCGGCTGCAGAAATCCCCCTCCGTATCCTCCTCGTCCTCTTGCTCCTCTGTAGAATCGGGCACCGAGAGCCCCGGCTTCTCCTCCTCGGGCTCCTGCAGCAGCGGCTCCTCGTGCGGCCGGGCCGGGGCTCGCGGTAGCGGGGCTGGACCCGGGGAGTTTTTTAACTTCAACGAGAGCAAAGTGAGTAGCCAGCGCCCCGCGCACCAGCCCCCGCAGCCCGCGGCGAGCAGCCCGCACCAACCTCCGCCCGCCTCCCCGCAGCAGCAGCATCAGTATCACCCGGGCCGCAGGAAACGGGAGAATAAAGCTAGCACGTATGGGATGAATTACCTGCTATCCGGCAGTCGGGGGGCTGCGCTGAATAACTGTCCCCGCCAGCAGGCGCTTCGGCAGCCGCCACAGACAGCGCCGCAGAGCCCCGGCACACCCTGGAAAACCAGGCAATACAGCTCGGGGGTACAGGGGTGAGTACCCCCATCCGGGGGAGGGGATCAGCAGCCCCCCTAGGAGGGGAGAGCCTGGAGTGGTGGAGAAACGGGGCTCTGCCTCTTGTCGCCATAAACTGTAGGAAATGGCCTCTTCCCCTGTTGTAACCAATTCGGGGGGAAGAGAGAAGAGTGTTGGCTCCTGCCAGGGGTAGGAGTGGGAGGCACAAACTAGTCTGGAGCGGGCTCCGAGCCGGCTGTAAAAATAGTAAAAGGGCAGGAGGATTAAATGAACCTCTTATAAAAAGCATTTACATAAATTACTGTTTTGGGCCCTGTATTGCGATTATACGGATTTGAGGAGCTCCATGCTGGCAGGACAGCCCCTGAGAGGAGGCAGAATTAAATTTGTATGGCCTTCTTTGGCCACAGACATGAATATTGTAGAGTGGGCATTGGCAGCCAACCTGCGTATTGGCAGCCAACCAGAAGAACTGTCACAGTAGAAGCTGGGCCCCGTTTTCCAAATCCATGAAGGGAAAGGTTGAGATTGAAATGTCATGTCAAACCCAGTTTTGGATTAAAGGTGCATTGTAAGGAAATAATGGCAGTGTACTGAATGATTTGAAAAGCAATTCTGAGTTATGAACAACAATTGTAGATTATATAAAATAATTCATTATATTGCTTGAACAGTTGAATTGATGAATGTTTGAATGGAGTTCTCTTTTTTTTTTTCCCCCTTCAAAAATAGGAAAACACTTTAGCTAGAGAAGTCTCTACTACTCCATAATGCATATTTCTCTTAATAGGTTGATATTGCCATTGATAGGTTTTAAGGCAAGAAAGGGACCATTCGATCTTCTGGGCTCCTGCATAACTAGCTGTAGAATTTCACCTAGTTACCCTTGCACTGAGCCCAGTTACCTGTTGAATTAAAGTATACAATGCACATAAATTAATCTTTCACTTCATTTACTCAGCTTTCCTTCTCTCCCATCAATACTTTTTGTACAAATACATACATTTTTTCTGAACACACTTTTTTCATATCAGCTTCGGAGAAAGGGAATGAATAGTCTTTCATAAACTTACTTTTGGAATGTATGAAATCCAGAGCTGTTGAATGTAGATAGAAGTAACAGATGCAATTCATTTTTACAGAAGATTTAGAAAATAGATAAATGTCTCTTATTGTGGTTAATATACAATGAGAGACAAGGAAGGGGTGGCTGAATGCAATTTCTAGAGGTACAAAAGATTACTCATTAGTAAAGTTAGCAAGATCAAATTAATCTAGCAGCAAGAATAACATTTCCTTGGTTGTGTTATGACTCAACAAATTATGCATCTTGGCAGGGGGTTGGACTAGATAGCTCAGGGTTCCTTCTAACCTGATGATACTATGACTCAAAGTAGGAGGTTCTCATAGTGCTATAGTGCTTGTCAAAAATTGTGAAAGGACAACCTTAGGAGTGTTATTTCTTGTAACTTTAGAGAAGAGCCATACAACTTAATTAAATTGAAATAGTTTCACTTATTTAATTTTCTGGGCCAATTTTAGATTTCTA
This sequence comes from Lepidochelys olivacea, assembly GCF_965140295.1. Classification (NCBI taxonomy): domain Eukaryota; kingdom Metazoa; phylum Chordata; order Testudines; family Cheloniidae; genus Lepidochelys; species Lepidochelys olivacea. The sequence goes on along the minus strand of NC_140412.1, from coordinate 145,781,338 downwards.
CTGAATGATGTTTATCAATGTTACTAAAACATGTTCTTCCTCTGTACTACCCACACTGACACTTGAAAAATAAAAATTCATTGCATGCACTGAAAACAGATAAGGGTGTTTCAGAAAGTATTCAGTTGTGTTCTGTGTTAGAGCTTTGGGTTTAGTTCAGACTTTCTTCACATTGAAAATGCAATTAGCTTCTATTTCAGTATTTCTTTTTACTCAGTCTCACCATTTAAATGTTTTCTGTCTTCGGGCATGTCTACACTTGCCGTTTAAAGCAGAAAAAGTCCTTTTTTGTGAAAAACTGTGGGAACATCCACACTCGCCAATGACTTTTTGTGGTGAAACGCCAAAGTTTCACCACAAAAAGAAAACCACTTCCACGAGAGGTGTGCACTTCTTACCAGTGATGCTTTTGTGGTCCTGTGCAAGTGAAGACATGTCCTTCCTGTTTACATAGCTTTTAGCCGCTGGAGGATATCCCATAGTGCCTAGGTGACCACTCTGGCCAGCAGTTCTGGTGCTCTGATGCCAGGTAAACAGACATTCACTCCTTCCTCCATAGAGCCCCGGGAACTTTGAAACTCCCCTTCCTGTTTTCTTGGCAAGTGCTCACTTATCTGGCCAGTTGACAATGCCTGCTCCACTGAGCATAGGGTCCCCTGCTTGGAGCAGTGCTGAGCTACTGGAGCTGATCAGTGTTCCGGGAGAGGAGGCTGTGCAAGGACCACGATGCCCCATGATGATTCCCCCCCACCACCACCGCCACTTTCCACAAGACCCATCCTCAAAATGGAGAGAGCTGCACTGTGGGATAGCTGACCTAGAGCGGATGGAAGTGCTGCTAATGTAAACACAGTCTGATGCTTGAGGAATTAAGTGAGTACACAAACCAGCGCTTTACTTTCAGTGGTTCCCTAACACCAGTGAAACTTACACTTGCAGAATTTTTGCACTGTAGACATACCCTCAGGCTTTAGCTACACTTGCACGTTATACCGCAATAAAGCCTCCCAGAGTGCTCTACCTTACTTCCCGTCCACACTGGTAGAGTGCTCTGACTCCCTGGCTGGAGTGCTCCTGGTACTCCACCTTCCCAAGAGGATTAACAGCTATTGCTCATTGGTGGAGATGCTCCAGTGTAAATGGGGAGTTACGTTATTATGCACTGATTGTCCTCCGGAAACTCCCCATAATCCTTTTAACTGAAGCATCCTGTCTTGTTTTGTGAACTCCGGATGCGGAAGTGCCCTTTCAGAGCTTCCTTTCAGGGGCTGCTTATCAAACAGCTACTGTTTTCTTTGAATGTGTGAGAGGCAGTCAGGGGACAGCTAATGTTCACTTGAGGGGGGGAGGGGGAAGAATTGGGGTTTGTTTCCAGGAGTGGCTGCTTATCTCATCTATGACAAAAAAAAGTGGCTGCTTATCTCATCTGTGCCATTTGCTTTCAGTGAGTGTGTGTGGGGGGGAATGTCTGTACTTACGAGACAGTGTGTTGACACACTCGGTACCCCAAAAACCCAGTCTCTCTCCCCTCACGCTCCCTGTCACACTCCACCCCCCACCCCTCCATTTGAAAAGCACATTGCAGCCACTTGAATGCTGGGATAGCTGCCCATAATGCACAGCTCCCAATGCAGCTGCATATGTGGCCACGACAGTGCGCTCTCAGCTGTCGGTGTGGACAGACTGCAGCGCTTTCCCTATTCAGCTGTGCGAAGGCGGGTTTAACTCACAGCGCTGTACATCTGTAAGTGTAGCCAAGGCCTTAGTGTTAACTGCCTTATACTCTTCTTTCCCTCTCTTCTGGGTAATTCACTTTTATTCCTTGTGGGAGTGTGTGGTTTTTTTGGAAGAACCTTGTTAAGTTGACACTGATTCTTGAAAGGATGGGTGAGATATATTGTAACATCCTTTGTGTCTGTCTCTTCAGACTTACCAGTACTGTGAATACTATGCATGTAAGTAGGCATTCCACAGATTTGAATAGTCATATTCATGTAATATAGGATGTCTATAAAAACTTGTTAACTTCTATCAACATAATTTTTTAACTAGGAATAGTTCTTTGACAGGCGGTCAACTCTCCTTGTAAATAGAGAAACCACTACAGTAAAAGCTTTTTTTTTTTTTTTTTTTTAACTGGCATGCTGGGGCAAGTGGGGGTGCTGGTAAATTAAAAATGTGGGTTAACTCAGAGGGAGGAGTATGGAGTGTGTGGGGGGATATGGGTCACGGGCAGTGTGTCATGGGCTCTAGGAGGGAGTTTGGGTCTGGGAGGGGGCTCGGGGTGCCAGATGTGCGGGGGCGGGGGAGTGCTCACCTTCGGTGGCTCCCTGTCCCTGTTGCTCCCGGCGGAGGCGCAGCTAGGCAGCTCTGCAAGCAGGCATGCTGCCTCTGTCTGCACCGCCCCCCGCAGCTCCCATTGGCTGCGGTTCTCGGCCAATGGGCTGGGAGCCGCAGAGTCTGTGCTCAGGGAGGTGGGATGGAGGCAGCTTGCCTGCAGAGCCTCCTGGCTGCGCCTCTGCCAGCAACAGCTGGTATGGGGAGCTGCTGGAGCGCCCCTCCCCACCATCCGGCACCCTGAGCCCCTCCTACACCCCAATCCTCTACCCCAAGCTCCCTCCCAGAGCGTGATGTGCCGCTCCTCCCACGCCCCAGCCCCCTGCCGGCCCCGCACCAACTGCACTATAAACCAGACTTTTAGTGCAGATCGGAAATGCTGGTTTATAGAGCTTGCTGGTTGAAGTGTTGGATAAAAGAGCTTTTACTGTATTTGTCTTACAGCAAGAGTGGATTAGGGCTGGTTCTAAAGTCTAGTGCAGATGGAAATCAAGTATTTTTACCAGTACAATAAAAATACTGCCCAAGTGAAAAAATATCTGAACCCTTTCTCTATTGTTGTTTACATGGTTGCCAAGATCGGTGCAGCTGCACCATTGGTGACAGAGGCTGTAAGACCGTTACTAACATTTGCTGTGTAGACAAAGCTATTGAATTCAGTGTGTGTTGCATTCTAAGTATCTGAAGGTACAATTTGTCCTTTAATCTCTTTAAAGCATTGCAGTGATAGACTGGACCTATTTGGAGAATAATAGCATTTTACTATATAAATATTGAACATCCAATCTGCCTAGTTCATGTTTGTTTTCATAAATGGAGAATGGAATCACTGCAAGTGATGCAGCCACAAGTCTGGTGAAAAGCAGTACACAACTATATTCAATTTATGAAACAATACAATGAAATGTAAACACTAAAACTAAAGTAACTTAAACATGGTCTGAAATTTTGAATTTATGTCCATGTATTGTAATTGGAATAATCTCATTACTAGTAACTGAAAAGTAGCAAATGCCTAGCAACAATTCTTGCAATTTCATAGTTGCTCTTTTAAAATTAACATTTGATGCTTTCATTTATAAGGATAGGCATAATGTTCTCACCAGGCTGAAAAAGATCTAGTAGACTGCCCAAGAAAAAGCCAGGTTTCAGAGTAACAGCCGTGTTAGTCTGTATTCGCAAAAAGAAAAGGAGGACTTGTGGCATCTTAGAGACTAACCAATTTATTTGAGCATAAGCTTTCGTGAGCTATAGCTCACTTCATCGGATGCATACTGTGGAAAGTATAGAAGATCTTTTTATACACACAAAGCATGAAAAAATGGGTATAAAAAGATCTTCTATACTTTCCACAGTATGCATCTGATGAAGTGAGCTGTAGCTCACGAAAGCTTATGCTCAAATAAATTGGTTAGTCTCTAAGGTGCCACAAGTACTCCTTTTCTTTTCAAGAAAAAGCCTTTCAGCGTACTCTGCCACTCCTTATTGGAAAGAAAGACTCATTAGGTAAGGTTCTATTAATTCAGATGCCACTACATTATTATTTTTAACTGTTTATAATTGGGGCCTTACCAAATTCACAGCCATGAAAAACGTGTCACGGACAGTGAAATCTGGTCTCCTCCCATGAAATCTGTTTTTTTGTGTGTGCTTTTACCTTATACAATACAGATTTCACAGGGGAGACCAGCATTTCTCAAATTGGGGGCGTTTCCCAAATCTGAAGGTGGCGCCCTGCTAGCAGCTGTGCAGAATTAAAGGTGGCAATACCATGCCATGCCACCCTTACTTCTGTGCTGCTGCTGATGCACAGAGTAAGGATGGCATGGCATGGCATGGTATTGCCACCTTTTCTTCTGTGCTACTGCCTCCAGAGCTGGGCCCTCAGTCAGCAGCCACCCCTCTCCAGCTTCTCATCTCTGAAGGCAGCAGCACAGAAGTAAGGGAAGCAGTACCGCAAATCCGCCCCTTTCTCCCAATAACTTTGCCGCCGCCCCACAACTCCTTTTTGTGTCAGGACCCCTACAGTTACAACACTGAAATTTCAGATTTAAATAGCTGAAATCATGAAATCTATCATTTTAAAAATCCTATGACCGTGAAATTGACTAAAATGGACTGTGAATTTGGTAGGGCCCTATTTATAATGGTAGTCATTGGTCATTTAAGGATTGCTGGTTAACCAGTAAGATCAGAATTTAAGTGTAAGAGTTCCAGAAAACTTACTTGTAACATTGTAAGAACTTCTGTTGATGACATTGAAGTTCTGGTGATGGAGAAAGTGTCCGGTTTTCTATTTTACTATTTTAATCATCTACTCTTACACTTCATTGGTTTGCATTTAATAGGATTTACTTGTGCCATTTATCAAACTTGTGTTTTAAAGAGAACTCATATAAAGTTTACAGTAAATTGGCCTAACTAAAGCTTGTAAAAATATTCAGTTGCATTTCTCAGATTGCAGTGTTCTAGTCAGACAACTTGGATGTTTCAGCGTTAACTTAAAATATTACATGGCAAGGCCTAGAGGCGTTAACTTAATTAAGTTAAGGGAATTAAGTTAATCAGAAAAGTTAAAAAATTAAAAAATAGATAGGGCCTAAAAGTCTATTTACTTACCCCTCAAACATATAAATTCAAAAAGAAAATCTTCAGCATCATGCGGAAGGTGTCCCAATATTCCTTTTCTTGTGAGTACACTCCAGAGTCATGAGGCCTTCAGCTGAAGAGTCTGCCTTGGTACCTTCTGTGAGGATGATCAAATTGTCCAAATACTATTGACAGGAGGAAGGTGATTCCTTACATAGGTTAGTCTCCTATTGTTTAAGGCATTATGAGGCCTCTAGTGCAGTGGTTTTCAAGGTTTGGGTCGCAACCCAGTACTGGGTCACGGAATGCAAGGCACTGAGTCGCCTTGCCCAGCACCCAGGGACCCTGGTGGCCGGGCAGTAAAAAATAGTAGTAAAACTAGTAGTCCCTACCCAGAAGCAGACAGTGGCAGGCCCAGCTTGTAGGCAGGGGGCCATGGGGCTCCATGCACTGTCCCCGCCCTGAGCACCGGCTCCACACTCCAGGGGAGCTGGGGATGTTGGTGCCTGCGGGCAAGAGCTGTGTGGAGCTGCGTGCACGTCTCCACCCCTCCAGCTAGGATCTGGGCTTGCTGGCCGCTTCCGGAATGCAGCGCAGTTCGCAGTGCCAGGACAGGCAGGAAGCCTGCCACTGCACCCTGGCTGCACTGCTGACCGGGAGCTGCTGGTGGTAACCCCGTGCCCCAATCCCATGGAGCCCCTTCTTGCACCCCAGCCCCCTCATCCCTGGCCCCATCCCAGAGCCTGCACCCCCAGCCCAGAGTCCTAATCTCCTCCTGCACCACTGCCCCAGGCCTGAGTACCCCCAAACCTGGAGCCCCCTTCTGTACCCCAAACCCCTCAGCCCCACCCAGAGCCCTGACCCCCTCCCACACCCTGCCCCAGCCCAGGCAGGGCTCCCTCCAACATCCCAAACCCCTCATCCTCAGCTCCGTTTGGTCATGGGCATCAACAATTTTCTTCAACTGAGTCGCCAGAAAAAAAGTTTGAAAACCTGTCTAGTGCATTGAAGTTAACCAGTTAAGTTCAGAATCACCGAGTCCTGCCCTTCATAAGCATGTGAGAAACTCAGCTTTTGCACAATGCAATGGTAACAATCTACAACTAGTTTTCAAGTCATTTTATTTAACTTTATAAAACGTAGATAATTGAAGCCCCTGGTAGAGGCTGTGGTGGTAGTCTAGCCTAGAAGTCATGAAAACAAGGATCACCATGGTGCCTAGAAACAAAAGCTGCAACTTTGGAGCTGAGAAAAAGCTGCTTTGGACCACTTTTGAAGCCTAAGCCTACATATTTTGGCTTGTAGTTTAAAACAGGCACTAAGTTACTGTCTGCTTTTATAGGCTTTGCTTTAGTAAATGGAAAGCAGCTACTGAATAGACAAGAACCACCAGTGCTTTTCCTCAAACCTATTAACAATTTTCTCAACCAGTATTAGTCTTGGAAGAATTCTGCACAAGTGTAGAATTAATGTTCCCTGCTTATTTTACTCAATCCCCACAGAACAAATGATTCACATGCCCCTCCTGGGCAGTGGTCCGAAGCATGTGTCTGCTTCTGGTGTCAGGAGCAGCCAGGGGAAATGTAAATCACTGCTTTGGGAGGCAGGGCTGGCTGGGTGTGCATGTGAGAGACTGTCCCTTTGGCTCGCTATTGCGGTGTGCTAGGGGTTCCCTGGCCGGTAGCTCCTAAAGTGTGCCAGGCTCCAGACCCAGTGTGTCAGACCCACCCCCAGAAACCTCCCCCGACTGCAGTAAGCTCCACCCCCCCACTTCCTGCCCCCCTTGATCCTCAGCTGTAGGGAGAGGGGTCACTGTATGGGGAGTGCACTGAGCCCTGCACTCGAGCCCCAACCCCACTAAGCCCCAACATTTTGCACCCAGACGCTCCCTCTGAGCCCCAGCCACCTTCACCTGGACACCCCTTTTCCTTCCCCTTCCCCCTGCAGAGTCCCATTCCCCTGTACCCAGAACCTTCCAACAAATCCCTGCGTATTCAGATTCCTGCTCCCCCACTGACTTGCCCACACCCAGATTGCCCCCCACAGAACTTTCTTACCCCACACTTGCGGCACACCTGGATTGGAGTGTGGGGGGGCAGGGGTGGAAGACTGTCCTCGCTATTGTGGTGCACCCTATGTGGAGGGGCAGGGCCCTGGGATGTTTCTGGGGTAGGCCCGGCCCTTGTGCTGTGTCAGGGTTGGGTGCAGCTGCACTGCCAAGCCTGTGTCCTGGGGGAGGGGAAGGGGGCTGCAGGGTGATCCCCACCCTCCTCCACCTCTGTGCTGCCAGTGGATCCCCATTACCATGCTGGAGCCTCCACTCCCATTGCCCTTCTGATCTACTGTCTGTAACAATTTCAATTCTAGTCAGGTGACTATACAGTGTCATATACTTAGCCATGTCATTCACTAAGGTCCCATTCTGGCAAAGCATTAGTTTCAGTGGGGATACTCAGGTGCTGCATGTTATGCACATATTTAAGTTCTGTCAGATTATGGCCTAACTTCATTCCTAAGGATGTGTTGCTCTTCAGGATATGTCTGTACAACAAAGAAAAACCCATGGCTGTCCCCTTCCAGCTAACTTGGACTTGCTGGGCTCAGGCTGTAGGCAGTTTCATTGTTGTGTAGACTTCTGGACTGGGGCTAGAGCCCAGGCTCTAGGACCCTTTTGGGCGGGAGGCCCAAGAGCATCAGTTCTGCACCACCTGACTGGAATCTACGCATACTAACTACTCTAAAGCAATCCTATCCAAGCAGTTGGTACAATATGCTCTAATAGGATTAAAAGCAATTGATGTAACAAACCAGTATGGAGCGTTGTCTCCTATCCATTTTAGATCAAGGTTCAACTTTTTTCTTCACTAATTCATTTCTACTTAAAAACAGCTTTCTGATTTAAGATACTGATATCCTTTGCCTGAGGTTGATCAATGTTTGCCTTCTCCCTTTTCCAGAGTGGTTCGGTGTCCAGAGTGTGTCAGGATGGGGTGGGGTGAGGAGAAGGATGGAAGCATATCTTTCTAATTCCAGATCTTCAACTGACTCATATGGCAATAGCGGAAGAATTCTTTACACAGTTTCCCATGTGCCTTCATATTTGATATTGTTACTTTCAGCCGTTACTACAATTGTGGAGAAACAATACAATATATGCCACTTAATAGAGAAATGCCTAACTGAGAATCACTTTATTGGGATGTGCCCAAGGGCAATTCTGCCTTTTAATACCATTAAGATATGCTCAGGACAGTAGTAGCAAAAACTTCACTTTCATAGGACACACTTAGCCAGTGCCAAAGGGTTATGTAATGTTTAAACAGCTGTTGAATCTTAAGATCTTGTATTCTAATGCATTAATAGATAAAATATGTTGACAGTTCACAGAATTTAATCTTTAAAGTGTCTGTAGAGATTTAAAATGGTCTTTTTGCTTTATCTAGAAGTGAAAGTAGGATGATACGCTCTCCACAAGATGTCCCAGTTAGAACGATTCTCTTGTAACATGTTAACAAATTGGCTCATTGTTTCCTTATTAATAATTTTAGTGCCAGACTTTGATGGTATCTGCTGCAAGAAAGAGTAAACTTGAATGAATAAATCAATTTGCTTTTCAGAGTCCCTGTCTTCTGAATGGTGAACTGATTTTAGTAGGTGTGGATTTTAAAGATTTAATGCTGTTTACACAATCCAATAGTAAATATAAGTGTTTAGTTTAAATTTAAGCGAACAAAGAACTAAGGTTCTTTTAAACTCTAACTCTGACTTTAATTTACTACTTAATTCCTCCAGAAACTAAATTTACATTATGCTCTAGTCATTTGAATTAGACTAGAAGTCCATGTCTGAGCACTCAAATCTATCTTTGCACTTCAATTTATCTCCTTCCAATTCATCCCACATTTTAGTCTGTCTTTGACAACCTTTTAATGTGGCAAGGTGCGTGAGGCAATCTTTTATTGGGCCAACTTCTATTGGCATAAGACAAGCTTTTGAGCTACACAGAGCTCTTCAGTTGCTTCTTCAGAGCTCTGTGTAGCTCAAAAGCTTGTATCTGTCATCAGCTGAAGTTGGCCAAATAAAAGATTATCTCACCCACCTTGTCTCATATGACATATTAAGCTAAAACCTTATGGCTTTTTTAATTTATTATTATTTAATCTTCTTCCCAAAACCTCTTCTCTCTAAAGCCAGTTCTGCCAGTGTTGGAACATACCATCTCTGCTGTCACTTAGTTTAGTAACCCAGGAGTTATTAGGTTCCTTCCTCTCCCCACATATTACCACTTCCAAGATGACTACCGTTCTCTCCATTTTTATACTGTTGAAATTTGTGTCAGACCTTAATTTCCTATTTTGATTACTCTGACCTCATCTTGGCTTCCCTGACATCTCTCCAGTTTGCTTGAGGCACAATTGCTAAGGGGCCAGATCCATAGAAGGACTTAAGTGCTTACTTGCCATTTAAGATGTCTATGTCCAATCTTTAGGCGCTTGTGAAATCCCAAAAACCTTTGCTCAGCTGCCGCCCAACCCTAGAAGTGCCAAAAATCCCTAGATGCTTGTGTTCTTGCCAGCGAGCACATGTGCAACCACCTCAGTCTCCACTTCAGCCCCAGGGGCATCCTCACACTAGGGTCTCCCTGCTTATTTTGCCTGCAGGGCCTGATGATGGTAGGTGTTGTTAGAGCGTGCCTAACCCCCCATGATAGCAGGGTGGATGGGGGTAGGGAGTTGCTCCCCAGGAAGCTTTAGCCCACTGATTAGAGTATTCAGGATGTGGGATACCTGGGTACTGTTCCCCACTCTGCCTAATGTGGAGAAGGGATTTGAACTTGCGTGTCCTACCTCTCAGGTGAGTTCCCTAACTCATTGGACTATAGTCATTTCTCTCTGGCCCAATACATGTTTAGTTAATTATACAGTGTGGAACAGCTTCAGCAGTAGAGCGAGAAACCCAGGCAAGAATATCCAGTAGCCCAGTGGTTTGGGTACTCCCATGAGTTGGAAAACCAAGGTAAAATCCCTTCCCCACATAATCAGTGGGGAAAATGAATCCAGGTTTCCTGCATGCCAGTGAGCACAGTGCTAAAAGTTGAGAGAAGCTATCACCATCTCCTCCCTTTCCCCCTGCGTTTATTGCAAAAAAAATGGCTTGGATGCTGAACTCCAGGAGAGGTTCCATGGCTAAGAATACCAAGCAGAGGTAGGCACCTCCCTTCTGCTTGGATTTAAGTACTTAACTCCCTAAGAGGGGTGTAGCTTAGGCTTTTTACCCTTCTCCTTGGCTTTTTCTATTGTCTTAGGTGACTCCCCATTTAGCATGCTGGCTTTTGTGGATCCCATTCTTAGGCACCTATCTCCAAGCACTACATAGGGATCCCGAGTGCCTAAATCAGGATGTAGATTCCATTTTGTGGCAAGTGACCTAAAAGTTAGGTGTAGTAACACCTAAGTCCTGTCGTGGATCTGGGTCCAGATCATTTTCCTACGTGGTTACTCTGTTTAAAATTCTCTATTTCCTTCTTTTCTACCATACCCATTTCTTTGCTTTATGTTCCTGCTTTCAAGATCCAGCCTAACTCTATCCTTCCCTACTTATCAACCTACATCTGTTACTTTGCTACTCTCCTTTGCAATGCCAAATGGTGCCAACTTCTGTGCCACCTAAGTAAGGGATATATCCTCCTTGATCTAATTGTACTGTTTGCATATTCTTACTTGTAGAGGCTACTTTAAAGAAAAACTACTTAACAGCAGCCCTGGTTCTTGAGGTGTTTCTTTTGCATATTCATATTACCTTAGCTTCCCCTCTGCCTCAGTTTTGCTTTCATAGGACTCTGGGGTTTGGTTGAAGGAATTTCAAGTTTTGGGTCTGCATGATCTGTTTAACATCTGCTGAACATTCAGTGCCTTAAGAGGGTACTTTAATTCCAAAGGGCACTTTTCCTGGAGCTCAACAGCACAGTTGTGTGTATTCCACAAGTGTGAATAATCAGAAATAACTCTATGGACAACAGTTCATTAACATGATGGCTTCATTGGTATGATAATGTTGACACACCAATGAGGAGTGAGGTCCTGTTGTGTTATACAGAGTCCCTATGCTTTTAGGCCCTAGTCTAGGGGCATGTCTAAACTTGCAGTGCTGCAGTTGTGAGCTGTACTGATACAGCTGTGCTGCTGCAGCGTATGTGGTGAAGACTCTCTATGCCAATGCGGTAGCTTTTCCATCTGCAAAACCATCCTTTTGAGTGGTAGAAACTGTCAGTGGGAGAAGCTCTCGCACCGTCATAGCTCTGTGCACATTAGCGCTTATGTCGGTGTAACGTATGTTGCTCAGGGAGGGTGGAATATTCACACCCCTGAGCAAGGTAAGGTTTGTTGACATAAGTGGTAGTGTAGACATAGCCCTTAAAGGCAAACGGGGTTGGAAATGGGGATATAGTGTGAGTTATTGAATATGGTGAAGAGTTAGTACAGCCTTGTTATATATTTTGTTGGCTTATGCATTATTTGGGGGGTAGAAACACGATGAGAATGGGATAATTAGTAAGTGATGAAGTAGGGGAAGGAAGGAAGGCAAAGAAAGGACAGTCACAGCTAGCCACATCCCTTGTCAGGATCAGCAGGTAAGTTTTGTTTTTGTTTTTTTGTAGGTGCCTTGGCAGAGGTGAATTTTAAAGAGGGACTTGGAGGAGGTGTGCCGAGTTAGTGGCTGAACAGATTTTGTCTGAGTCTTTCCCAGGTGTGTGGGAAAAGGTGGTATGGGAAAAAGCACACACTGTCTGAGGGGGAAACTGATTAGTAGGTAGGAAAGGCTGGGAACACTGGTAGAGCAAAGATAGCATTTAATTTGGTGGTAACTCATTAGGTTCTTTACTGTCATTCTTACCTAGCCAAACTTGTATTTGCAGAAGTGAAGGGGCAGCCCATGTAGGGGCCGAGAGAGGACTGATGCACTCTGAGCTATGAACCAGGAAGAAGATGTTAGCAGCAGCATTTTGAATAGACTTGAGAGAAATAACTTGGTGGTCATAGTAAAGACTGTAAAAGAAGATGCAGTAGTCAAGAACATGAAACGAGGGGGACTTGGGGGAGTTGTAGGTGTGTGGACAGGAAAAATGCTTGTTTGGAATGAGTGTTTAGGGAGGGCAAAGTCATAGAAAATGCCTGGGTGAAGAAATATCTTCCTAGTCACTGAGGCCATGTTCTAGTTGGTTATGGAGAAAGGAGGGTGTGGTGGTAGAGGGTGCAGTAAGATGAAGAGCTCAGTTTTTGGGTATGTTGAATTATTGGTGTACACCTCTTCTTGCAGTAGAGCCATGATCTTTTTTTCATAAGCATTGCAATAGAGCTTAACAGCTGCAATCAGGGACCCATTATATGAGGCATAGTATACAAACACATAGGAAGATCTTAAATGGAAGCATATTATCCATTTTGTGGTGTATTAACCTGGTGCTAAATTGTTATCAGGGTGGATTTGATTTAAATCACTAGCCAGGAAGACTCAATTTAATAATGGATTTCTACATAAAAGTACATTCTTGTTGTTTATAACCGTAATACATATTCTTCACAACTTGGAGATAGATGTAGGCTTCATTTTTAGAAGGTACACACTATACATTTTTAAAGTGATTTGTTTTGAAAACTTTTCAGATTAGTTTTACAGCTATATTAGAAAATGAATGATTGTTTGGTTATTTCATTTACCAAAGGTAATTGAAGCAGATATTTATGAAGTCATTGGGAGCTGAACTATCTCCAATTCAAGAGGTTAATCATCAATATTTGGAGGATTTTTTTGCCATGCTGTATTAGGAGGAGAACGTCACCAGACAGACATTTAAAGTGTTTTATTTAACTAAAACAACAATGTTATGTATTCTGGATTTTTTTTCTTCAACAGCAAACATATAATATTTTAACAAAACAAGCATATGAATTTTTGAATTTAGTTAAAGATTAAAGTTTTTAAAATCAGGTTTGTTTTTGTTAAAATTGTTTAACTAAAATAGTTAAAATATTTTTTTTAAAAAAAACAAAAATTAAATAGACTGTGTCAGCCAGGTCAACATGAGGAACTTAAAATACTGGCTTCTGCAGCTAACTCAGTCATCTTCACCTTCATTTTCCTGTTTGTTCATAATCTGGAAAAGAAAAACCAGCTTTCCTGCTTTTTCAGGTCCCAAACGATTTCTCAATTTGGAATGAATTAGTCCAAAGGAAGAAAACGGTCTTTCCACACCAGCAGAAGAAGCTACTGCTGTTAAAAGTGAGATTATCACTTCAACAGTCTCTGAATCCAAGTGCTTAAGTGACTTCCACCAGTTCACTGGTGTGACTTTCTTTAAAATATCATCAGCAAACAAACATATTTCTTGAATGGTTCACACTTGGCTCTGAAGTTTATTATAGTTGGCATTATGGAAGGATGATTGCTGGATGTCCATGTCATAGCCAACTCCTCTTCTTTAGCAGTTAAGGTTTAACCCTGCTACCGAGTATTGAGAATATTTGCAAGAAAATGAGCTGGGGGTAGTGCTTGTCCTATTCATTTTTTAATGCTTGTAATTTAACTCTGTCATTGCATATTTCTCTCTTTAGGATCTCACTCAGTTCCTTCCAAATTTCAACAGTGTCAGCAATAAAACCGCTTTTTCCCTGCATTTTGTTCAAGGCTACAGAAATAGGCTTCAGGGTGTATTCGGCATGTGTTCAACATTTCTCTTAAGCCCAATGTTGAGAACTTTGGCTGTGCCAGTGCCATCTATTTTTCAGGATTTTGTTCAAACTGTCATCCGATTAGGCCAGTTCTTGATATAGTGCTCAAAACCATCCACTGCTGAGTTCCATCGCACGTCTTGTGGGAGAGTTAGCTTGGTTCCTCCCACTTTTTTCAGAGCAGCTGCTGCAAAGTGTTTATTACCGAAATATTTTGCAATTTGAACATTAGCCTTTAGTTCTGGAACACTGAAGTCTTTGGCTAGGAGATGCATCAAATGAGCACTGCAACCATATGTTATTAGCTTGGGACTCTCTTCTAAATAATTTCTTCTCATCTTGAATACATTTGCAGCGTTGTCTGTGACAAAGCTGCGTACTAGACATTTGAATTTTTTTTCCACAGTTTGTTATAGCTTTTGCTGGTACTTCTTGTAAGTATTCTGCTGTGTGTGCATTTCCTGGTGTATCAGTTGTTTCTGTAAGGAAGACATTTCCTTCTGTTGTCACACAAGCACATACAACAGGATCGTTGTGGACATTGCTCCACCGATCAAGACTCAGGTTAACAATTTTATCCTCTAGACCTTTTTCACACTGCTCAATTTCTCTTTCATACACTTTATCCAGGAATTTGCCTGCGACATCTGCTCTGTTGGGTGGTCTGTATCCTGGTCTTAATGACTGAACCATGTTAATGAAGTGTGGGTTCTCAATCATACAAAAAGGAGAGTTTGTTGCATAAACAAACTGGACAATTTTTCCATCAATTACCTCTTTTTGTAATCTGCTGGTTCTTATCACACAAACTTACCTATGGTTGTTTCCGAATGATGGAGATTTTTTTTTTCTTTTTGCCACAGGTGATATACTGTGGCTATGTGACATACATGATGTGACTGAAACACTATCGTTGGCTGATAACTCTGAAACTATAGAAAATGATAGTGATCTTGAAGGTGGATAGTCTTCAGAATCCTGTATGTTGAGGATGGATTCTCCTAAATAAAATAAGTCAGTGCAGTTATTTAATTATTATTACCATACTGCTCATTTAATATGGTTCATTGCATTCACTGACACTGAGTACTACTTTAAAGGTGAAATTATAAAAGGAAGATCTGCCTATTTCAGCTATTTATTTTTTTATCACAACTGCATCTAAAATGATAGTACCATAGAGTAACAACTATATTTTTTGCTTAAACATGAGAATTCAAGAATAGTCCAGAAGGAAGACAGGCAGTCATTAAGAAAGAAGTATAAAATAAAAGTTTACCAACCTGAAGATCCTGCATGTTCAGACATGTTCCTTTCATCATCTTCAACACAGCTTCCTCCTCAGAAGGAACACTTCTCATGATGTTGTTTCATTCGGGAAACCAGGCCTTGCATTTCTTTGTTGCACTGTTTTCATTTTGCTCTCATGCCTGTCTAACCCACAGGTAGAGGAACTTCATTAAAATATTCTCAACTGGGTCTCTCTTACGGCCTGCTGCCATTGTAGGTTTTCCCTTCTAGTGAGAGACTGGTATGGTAGATCTCAAATCAATGAAGGCTACAGTCAGAAAGACCTCAAGACTTCTGGAATATGCTGCTCAAACAGTTTCACTTTTGTTTCTACTGCCTGTTTCTCCCTTCTCACATTTATCTCCAGACTTCTTCTCCGTGTCCAGATCTATTCCGCCCCCAACAATCATCTATTTATTTAACTTTTTGAAGCTTTGCACTTCTAGAGAGAGGTAAGGGATTGACTCTGTGTACTCAAATTTGCAGAGGGACAATAGGGTTGAGGTCTGTTATTTCTCTCCTCTATATATTATTTATTATTTATTTAAAAACATTTTCGCTGTTAACAAGCATGTTATCTCTGGCGACACAAATCAACAGTTTGAGAACTGCAAAACTAAGCACCCCGATAGTATCTTCTAGACTGAGCACTGAATCCCATTGGATAGATAGAAAGATTAACCTAAATAATCTATACAGTAGCCTCTGGAACCTACAAGATTGGGTCCCTAATCCATGAACTATTGGAACTCATTTACAAAACTTTTCTTAAACATTATATGAATATATTGTCTCATGGTATAGAATTAGAATTTATAATCCCTATTCCATGATGAGATATCTTTGAGCTATAATGTATGTTAATTAAAACTTTAGGCTTTTTTCCTCAAAAAGCTTTTCAGCAAAAAAAAATCATATTTAAATTAAAAAAATCTGATTTTTTTTAAAAAAAAATTGTAATTAATTGATCTTTTCCACCCTGGTGAGAATCCTGCTAGATGCCTTTAGAGAAGCCGAATTTACAAGGCAAGTACAGGAGAAATTTACATTTCCCATGCACAAATTAGAATCTCTGTAAGACTAAAACTAGCTTAAACTCTGTGGAGCTCACCATTTAAGAACCCCATTGTGTAATACCCAGGATTTTATGCATCTTGCCATTTCCCCCTCATTATTTTGCAATAAATAACTAGCCAAAGTTGATCAGGATTAAATTAGTGAGCTAACGGGAATAGAAATAGGAATGTCTACCAACAAAAGTATTTGTTGTAACTTGCTTCTGTTAAACTTATACATGTTTCTGTTCTGAATGTATGGAGGCTATATAAACTATAAGGTACCAATACCTTGTGTCTAGACTGTTAGCGTACATAATTAAGGTGATAAAATACACATCAACTTAAATAAACTATTTTTGAAACAAGGGGTCTTTTTTGGAGAGTAGTATCATAAAACTTAATTCCTAAAAATGATTTTTTGTTGAAAGGTAATTGACTTAAAAACAAAAATGCATACAAGTATGTGGTGTTGGGGTATAAACCATTTTGTTTATTTGTATTGGATAGAGAAGTTCTGTCACCACTGTCATTGCTGATGCTACTGTTTTATTCCCCACCCTCACCTTTAGGCTCCATGAAGAAATAATTGACTTTTATGACTTCATGTCCCCTCGTCCTGAAGAAGCAACGATGAGAAGAGAAGTGGTGAAAAGAATAGAGACTGTCATCAAAGATCTTTGGCCTACAGCTGATGTGAGTATATCTCAAGTTTCAAATCAAATTTACTAGTACGCTGAAGAACAGAGTTCATTTAAGTTACATTTTGTCTTCCTAATGCAACCTTTTTTGAGTTCTCTCTCCATTTAACTTTTTAAAGATGAAATTGTCACAACTCTTGTATTACAATGTAATAACCATTGCTGCGCTGGCGCTCACAACAAGCTACTCTTAATTGACACAATCAAAGGAGTTAGAAGCTTAATACAAGAATTTCAAACCTAGGCTTCAGGTTGCTGAAGCCTAGTAGTTATCTTGCTCTCTAAATCTTCAACAATAGCCAAACTGACTAAAGCAAAATTACATCCAAATAAGAAATTCTTGTGTGTATCATTTCTTGAGTAATAGCTTATGATTAAGTTGGTTACCGACATATGAACTTAATTCCTGATATTAGAGTGTAGACTTGCTTTCGCAACACTAACTAAATGTTGGACATTTGTTTTTTAGAACTTTTTAATTTTTGCAGGATTGGTATTGTAAACTATAAAAGAAACATGTAAAACCAAGCACTGATAGGCAGATAATTTTTATACACTATGTCTTGAAGATCCCTACAGATCTTCCTACATTATGGGAGCAGTAGGATATCAATATCCTGTGGGGAAAATGTGATACAAAAGTATGACTAAAATATGCTTAAGGATTATTGAGGGAAAAGGAGGTCAGAGGGACTAAATCACAATGTATAACCTCTACCAAGGAGCCTAAAGAAGGAAATTAGTAACACCAAGGTGAGATGCTCAATTGCTTGAGGCCATGTTTTGGACAAAATTCTAGGTCCCTTTCTTTTGCTTTTCAATAGCTTAAATAGTAACATTTTTACAAGCCCTTTCTGGAAGACTGTTCTTACTTTTGTAGTTCCTTTTGCTGTTACTTTTGCCTACTATCGGTGAGCCTTATAGGAAGCAGCCTTTAATCAGATTTATTTGCAGCTGTGATGGTCCACTGAAATGACCAAACATGAAGCAGAGAGACATTTTTATATAAAGTACATTAGTGTAATGGCAGGGAATGCAGGAAAAGTTAAGTGGCATATGTCTGAGAGAAGTTTGTCTCAGAAATGGTATTACACATCTACTGTTTGTCTAAGTTAATTATCCCTCTAAACAGATGGAGAAAATTTAACTGCTGTTGACTCTTCTGAATTTGATATGACAAGGTGGGCAAGGTAATATCTTTAATTGGACCAACTTCTGTTGGTGAGTGAGACATTACCCATACACCTTGTGTTTCTAATATCCTGGGACTGACACAGATACAACTACATTTCATACAACAGTTGAATTTGCTAAGTCAGTCTTACATTATAGGTGGTTTATTTTGTTTCTGTTAAACTGTTAGCATTCATGTATTGTGTTTCCTACTTAATACTCATGTGTATGCATAAAACTTAGACAAAACTACTTATTAGACAAGAACTTGTTTTTAATGTCTGTTTAAATTGGTTGTGTTTTCAGCATGTCTACAGCATTCTGAATTAGCTTTACACAGAAGAAATATGATCCTTAGAGTAGTTTCAAAAGAGATCCTGGTGAAAGTTAGGTCTTGGATACTATGTTCTTCATTGGTTTCACTTAAAGCCCATTTGAAGTAACCCCATTTACCAAAAATAACCAGTAACATATCCAGTTGATTAGTTCAACCCCAGGAATTGCCATAGCAGATCGGTGGTCCACCTAATCTAATCTTGCCTTGCTCGAGATTCTAATGGGGTGGCTTGCATATTTCAACCAATAAATATGGAGCTATAATGTGGATGTTTGAAGTCTTTCTACAGTTCACTGGCTATAGAATTAGTGTATTTGCTTTGCTCAAGGTATTTTAAATATCTATTCCAAGACTGGCTTCTTCTCTTGTTTTGTCTTTAAAATTCATTACTACTGTCTTCAGATTCTAGCATCACTGATTTAAAAGTAAAGCTATCCCTGAGACCTGTTTTCCTCTGACTCTCCAATTATGCTTTTCTAAAAGGAAGGGATTGTTCTTCATTAGCATAAACCTCTCTAGGTGGGGTTGAGAGTTAATGTGATAAATAACTTAGGCCAGGTCTACACTACAGATTTCTGCTGGCATGGTGTTTCTCAGGGGCGTGAAGAAGTCACCTCTGTCTGATGTAGCTGTTATAGCAGTAGTTGCTACTGTTTTTACAGTAATACTGGCAAAGCCACACTTTTACAAGTATAGCTTACTTTGCATGTAATGGGTGGCTTTACTGTAGTGGTACAAATTACAACTTTGCCAGTATAGCTGTAAGCACACTAGGAGGGCTTTGCTGGTGTAGTATACTGGTATACCTTTACCATAAAGTGCTTCTGGAGTAGGCATGGCCTTGGTTGCACTAGTCTTTGTTCTGCTGCTTATGGTGCTAGGCATGGCTTTCCTGAACAGAAGTGACCACGCTTTCCTGTTAAGTCTCCTTACTTTTAAGTCTAAAGATAATATCAAAATTAACATTTTTAGACTTACTGTATTAAACTGCAAACTTCTCTCAACACTTGAGTGGGTTAGGTGGGGGACAGAGTGAGGCTAACTCCACACCACCTCTTCCTTTATGATGTATTAATCTAAACTTGAGAGAACTTGAGCTGGGGTGGGTTAACATTTGTTTACATTGGTCAGATGGAGTCTCAAGGAATAGTTTAAGTAAACTCATGTTTTTCTGGACCTATTAACAGTAAGACTTGTTTGACTGCATTTTGCTTTAATATTAATCATTGCAGGATGTGTTTTAGTATTTAACTTTTCCTTTCAGGTTCAGATATTTGGCAGCTTTAGTACAGGGCTTTACCTTCCAACTAGGTAAGTAACAAGTTACTTTGGTACATAACCTTTTTGGTCTGTCTTATGAAAGTGGTGATAAACCTCTAGAAGAGAATTGGTTTATTTTCAAATATTTGCAAACCAGAATGTGAAAGTGTAACAAACATTACTCAAAGTTTGTATCTAATGTCCCACCTAACCAGGGAAAAACCACTGAACATACTATGAAGTTTGGGAAGTACATAAACATTTTAATATTCTTGGTGCCAGTATCCATACCCTCCACTGATTGCTGACTCTTGATTGAAAAAGCTTCTCCTAGATGCACTCTGGGATAACACTTGTTATCCTTTGAGATAATTCATGTCACTTACCCATACAAATTGAGCAGTATTGTGAAATATTTCATACTTGGTGGGATAGCTAATATTTACTGTCTAAGCCATATAATAACTGAGGTAATCATTGAACATTAATCATTAAACAGACAATCATTGAAAATTAATTTCCCTACCTCTTACCAATATATAAATCTTTTTAAAACTGAAATTTAGTTTGTAGAAATTATGCCATTTATCTTTTGCAATTCAGTCAACTCAGTGTTTAAAATTGTCTAGCTAGTTTCACTCGAGTCACTAGCACAATGCACTTGTATCTTTATTTACAATATTCCAGGCTCGTGCATACTTCCAAAGCTGCTGCTTCTAGTGTTTGTTTAAAACCTTTATATTCATTTCATATTATTTTTTATAAAGTCACATTAGTTGTTGAAAACATTTTGGACTCCACAATTCTGTAAACTGCTTGCTTAACAGCATAATTAAACCTGAGTCCGCAGCAGTAATGAACCATATCATTTTTATAGAACTGTATTGTTTGTTGTTTTCAAGTAGGCTTCAGTAGGAAACCATTGGAGAAATTGACTTAATTATTTTTATAGACTTAGTTGACCATTCTTATATCCACTGAAGTTGCAGTATGCTAGAAAGTATTGCAGAACTACCATACTTAAAGATTTGAGCTTTTTGGGAGCTCTTTCAAAGTATTGTGCAGAAGGTTAGTGTTGCCATTTATCTACAGGGGAATATGACTCTCTCATTTCAGTGGACTTTATTGTTATATTTTGTTTCCTGTCTATAGTGATATTGATTTAGTTGTTTTTGGGAAATGGGAACGCCCACCTCTACAACTGCTGGAACAAGCACTAAGGAAACACAATGTGGCTGAGCCATATTCCATTAAAGTACTTGACAAAGCTACGGTGAGTAATGAGAAACAAAATTCCTATTTGGAAAAATAAACTGCTTTGATGATAAGGTGACATAAATACAACATAAAGAAAAAAACTTGTTAAAGATGGCACATGTACCTATTTTGGTGCTTCCTGCATATTGACTTGCTGTGTTCATTTATCCCATGTTTTCCTGTTTTCTGGATAATGCTTTTGTAGAGTATGTGTTTGACAGAATCCAGCTAATAATGACATTCATAACCACTGTTTCAGAGATCTAGCTTCTTAGGAATTTTATTTACAGTGCTTGAAAGTTGTTAAAGGACTTCCTCAATTACTGCTTGGCAGCTTGGCTTGCTATCATGTTGCCCTTGTTAAACTCCCTGTCTCTGAAGGTGGACCATTGTGTACTGATGGCACAATGCTCTTTTACTTCAGCAACCACCTTGTCTCTGGTCATAACTACTTGGCTAACTAATCTGCAAAGTCTTCTAGAATTCAGAGAACTGTGATCCTATAGACTGTACAACCTTGACTTTGTGGGCAGAGGGGAAACTGGACCAAGAGAAATGTGATGATGGTTCTAGGTGCTGATTAAACCTTTTTAGCACTACTACATTGGTTGTGTAGCAGTTAGTGTGGTAAGCAACTCAGAGAGTACCTTGGGGATGGATAACCATAGGCTCACTTCTTTTCCAATGTAGTTTGGTTTTAGTATAGCTGTCTCTTGCAAACCAGAGAGACACAGAAGGTGAGATAATATCTCTTACCAGACCAACTTTTTGGCTCTGCAGACATCTCTAAACACTAGTACTTCATTGCCTAAGTTTTGAAAGCTTTCACAAGAGTGAGTTAAGCTTAAGATGGAATCTTTGGTACAGTTATTCTGGCATGGAATGTTATTTCTTGAACTGATTTGAGAAACTTAACTAGTTGCCTCTCAAATGTTCCCTGTTTGTGGATAGTGGTATGGTCTACAACATGGGTGGGCAAATTTTGTGGCCCTTCGGCCACATCCGGGTATAAAAAGTGTATGGCAGGCCATGAAATTGAGGGTTGGGGTGCAGGGGGAGGGGGTATGAGGGCTCTGGCTGGGGGTGTGGGCTCTGGAGTGGGGCTGGGCATGAGGGGCTTGGGGTGTAGGCGGGTACTCCGGGCTGGGACCAAGGGGTTTGGAGGGTGAGAGGGGGATCAGAGCAGGGAGTCAGGTGGGCATGTCCCACCTCTGACTCCTACGCGGAGGCGCGGCCAGGTAGCTCTACGTGCTGCCACGTCTGCAGGTGCTGCCCCTGCACCTCCCATTGGCTGTGGTTCCTGGCTGCGGGGGCGGTGCTTGGGGCGGGGGTACCATGCAGAACTCCCTGGCCGTGCCTCTGCATAGGAGCCGGAAGGGGGACATGCAGCTGCTTCCGGGAGCTGTGCGGAAAGCCCCCAACTCTGCTTCCCGGAGGGAGCTCAAGGGCCGGATTAAAAGTTCTGATGGGCCGGACACAGCCCGCGGGCCGTAGTTTGCCCATCTCTGGTCTACGGGGCTTCTGTATCTAGTGCCTTTCAGAAGATATAAACTTACTGGAAAACACCTAAACGTCTAATACTATTTGTTTAGATTCTCTGTAGCAGATTTGAAGCCACTCAGTTTTAGATGCAGTGGTTGTTGTGTCTTTGCTATTTATGCAGGACTACAGAGTGGCCTTAAGCAAGGACACTTAGCAATCTTGTAATTCCAGGTGAAAACACTAAAATCAACAGCTTATTTTTCAGAATGCTTCCTAATACCTATGGAATAGACAGGTGTTCCATAGTGATGGTTTAGCATTTCAGTGCATGATCATTTCTAGCAGCCAGCCGTTTACAAGGCATGTGTCTCACACTGTTCTTATAACCCTGATGAATCAGGTGTCATGCATGCAGAGAGACTTTCTGATGGAAATTATGTAATTGCATGATTGGACTGACTTTAGGGAAATACTGTACAAAAGTATAGATTAATTCTTCAGTGGATAAAATGTGAACTCCTAAATCCCCTCTGAAAATAAATGAGTTGGCAGTGTCAAAAGCAAATGCCGAGAAAGGTGTTATTACTGTACTGTGATAGCAGAGCTAGTGTAGCCCACTGAGGTTGTGGCATGTTATCTTAGTATTTTGAAACACTTTGGAAACTGTTAGGACTCCTTTTGCTGGTTAGAGGTGCTAAAGCTCCACCACTGCTTGGCATTTAGTAATCTAGAAGCCACTCTAATCTGCATGAGCCCTTCCTTAATTACTTCCTTCCACTATTAGTGTGGATTAATGAGGTTATAATTGAAAACTGGAAAATGATAAACCTCTAATTGAAAATGAACACATGCAAAGAAAAAAAAAATTCATTTTAGCATAGGAATGTTTTGTTAGTCTGGATTTAGTTGGTCTTCTAATCCAGTCACTTCAAGAAGTAATTGTCCACTTTAATTTAAGATAATAGTTCTCTATGAGTGTGTCTGCACTGCAGTCAGAGGTGGGACTAGGAGATGTAGACATACTCAATATAGCCAGTTTGAATCACAATAGTAGTGAAGCTGCCACGTCTTGAGTTAGCACTGGGTACCCAGGGAACCAGGTGGAGTTGTACAGCCTGTGCTGCCAGGGTTTCACTGTTTCTGCTTGAGCTAGCTAGATCAAAACTGTCTTAGTAATTTTTACATGTGCTGCATTCATACCCTCAATCAGCCCCTTGCAGACCTCCACCTGATGTTCAGTAACATAGTGTCTGTTTAGGCCTGTTGTGTCTGAATGTTGTAAATTAAGGAAATGTGTAACTAATCAAATATAGAAAAGCTTCAGCCTAGTGTTTGGGATGTATAAAATGTCTCTCTTCTACAAATATTTGCAGGTACCAATAATAAAACTTACAGACCAGGAGACAGAAGTGAAAGTTGACATAAGTTTTAATGTGGAAACTGGTGTGAAGGCAGCTCGATTTATCAAGGAGTACATGAAGGTACAAACTGCATAATTGATGCTACTAATCAATAAACATCAGTATACTGTTTTGTCCTTTACTTTACTCTAGGGCATGTAAATTTGTGTCTTAAGAACTCTAAAATATTTAAACACAGGGAAATGTTATGGGTCTCTACCTGGAAGAGAATAACATTAAATTCCATTGACTTTAACCAGTCTTGTGTTTTATAGATTGGAGATCAGCTGTGGAAACAGTTAAACTTTTAAAGGGCAGTGAGTTTTATGAAGGGGCCCTAATAAAATTGGACTAGAAACTGTTGGCTTTAGTTTTCTGGCTGTGTTGTTCTAAGCATTTGCCAGAGGTGGTTAAGAACATAAGAATATCCATACTGTCAGACCTAAGTTCCCTGTAAGCTCTGCAGCTACGCAGCAGCCTATTTAGTTCTGCACAGGTGCTCAGTGAACCCACCTGGCCGGGACCTGCTGCGGCCGGGGGAGAGGTGCCACTCCCCCTGCTGGGACCTACCCCGGCCCCTAATCTGCTGTAGCTGGGGAAAGGGTGTCCTGAACTGAGCCCTAGCCCGGACCTGCTATGCCTGGGGTGCCCAGTCCCTACTCAGCCCTGGACCTGCTGCGGCTGGGGGAGGGGTGGCTTGAATTCAGCCCTGGCCTGGACCTGTTGAGGCCGGAGCGCCCCTTCCCCAGACCGGCTGGGGTGCTTATCCCACGCCCCAGCCCTGGAGCTGCCACGGCAGGGAGAGGCACTTCTCCCACCCAGCCCAGGTGCTGCTGCGGGGAGAGAGCTGGGAGAAGTCCTCTCTCCCTGTTGTAGCCCTGGAGCACTCCCCTGCACCCCAACCCTCTGCCTGAGCCCCTCATCCCCTCCCCCACCCTGGACCCTGCACCCCAATCCTCTGCCCCAACCCTGAACCCTTTATCCATGGCCCCACCCCAGAGCCTGGACCCCTACTTGGAGCCCTCACATCCCTGCACTCTAACCTTCTGCCCCAGTCCTGAGCCCACTCCTACACTCCAAACCCCTTGGCGCCTCCCCCACCCCACACATGCATTTTGTTATGTGCACCGATATGAAGGTGATGTGTCACACGTCACCTCCATATTGGTGCATATAACAAAATTCAGTCCACACACGGGTGGTAAAAATGAGAGGGAACACTGTGTCAGACCAATGGACCATCTAGCCCAGTATCCCATCTTCCAACAGTGACCAGTGCCAGATGCTTCAGAGAGAATGAACAGAACAGGCCAATTATTGAGTGATTTATCCCCTGTTGTCCAGTCCTAGCTTCTGGCAGTTGGAGGTTTAGGGACATCCAGAGCATGGGTTTGGATGTCTGACCATCATGGCTAATAGCCATTGATGGACCTCTCCTCCAAGAACTTATCTAATTATTTTTTGAACCCAGTTTTACTTTTGGCCTTCATAACATTACCCTGCAACAAATTCCACAGGTTGATTGTGCATTGTGTGAAGAAGTACTTCCTTAGGTTAGTTTCAGCCTGCTGTCTATTAATGTCATTGGGTGACCTTGTGTTACTTACCCCTTCACATAACACTTCCCGATTCACTTTCTCTCTACCATTCATGATTTTATAGACCTGTCATATCCCCCATCCTTAATCATCTCTTCTCTAAGATGAACAGTCCCAGTCTTTTTAATCTCTCCTCGTATGCACACTGCTCCATACCCCTAATCCTTTGTTACCCTTCTTTGTACCTTTCCCCATTCTAATATATCTTTTTTGAGATGGGGTGACCAGAGCTGTGCACAGTATTTAAAATGTGGGCATACCATGGATTTATATCATCTGCCTTGTCCTCATCCATCCTTCCACGAACGCAAGTCGATGCTACACCATTCCATTTTCTTGTGAGCATGTTCTTTCCATTTTTGGCCAAAGAGTTTTGCCATGTGATCCGCCCAACTCGTTTTCGTTCTGCCCAGCGGTCGCTTGTGGTCTCTGGGGATCCAGTCACTGATGCAGGTTGTTCACCTGTTGTCTTGCCTGTGGACTACATGACCCACCCATCTCATTGATCACCTCTGTACGCCTTCTGATCTCCTCATTTGTTGTATGATCATGGAGCAATGTCTTGCACATTTGCCTTTCCATTGCTCTCTGGGTGACCATCAATTTTTCTTCCTCCCCTTTTGTCGTTGACCACCTTTTTGCTCCATATATCATTGCTGGCAGAACAGTGGAGTAAGAAATGATCGCGGAGCATCTCTGGTTGCGTTCGCAGAGGCAAACCATCTCCATGTAATGAACATGTTTCAAAAAGAACAAAGGCAGTGGACATGGAAAAGCTGGGATGGAGTCTCACTGAATCAGATTGATTATGTATTGACAGATACTAGAAGAATCTTCAACGATGTACCAATAATAGGCGAATGAATCATTAGCACAGGCTCAGACCATCATATTTATATAGTAGCATTATGATATTTTATGTCTTCTCTTTCCTAATGATGCCTAGCGTTAGCTTTTTTGATTATTGCTGCATGTTGAGTAGACATTTCCAGAGAATTATCCATATTGACTCCAAGATATCTTTGAGTGGCAGAGCTAATTAGAACCCATCATTTTTATAGGTAGTTGAGATTGTTTTGCAATGTGCATTACTTTGCACTTATCAACATTGAATTTCATCTGCCATTTTTTAACCAGTCACCCAGTTTTGTGAGATTCCTTTGTAACTCTTTGCAGTCTGCTTTGGACTTAATATATTAAGTAATTTTGTATTGTGTGCAGACTTTGCCACCTTGCTGTTTACCCCCCTTTCCAGATCAGTTATGAATGTGTTGAACAGCACAGGTCCTAGTACAAAACTGACCATTTATTCTGACCCTTTGTTTCCTATTTTTGAACTACTTACTGATCCATGAGGGGACCTTCTTTTACTGCCAGGGGCTGGAAGGACTGTCCACAAACATTCATTCTTCATATAATGTAGAAGCACAAGACCCTGATGTAAGACTATCAAGCCAGCTCCTTTATAGTGGAATCTTGTTACACAACTATAACTTTAAAATAAGATGTCCTAATTGGCTTGTAAGAGCTACCTTAATCTTATCAGAAAGTTTCAGTATAGTAGAATAAGACTTCTATCACAGTGAAAAAGTAGCCAACTTGAATATTATACTTACCTGAAAGTTTTGTGTCCCCTATGGTTACATGTAACATGTAAGGATACTATAAAAAGAAAATGAAATATCTTTCCCATTCTGTTTTGCTGTGCTTTGACAGCACTTCTTGTTTAGTCGGTTATTTGCTCATGTGTAGTCAATGTCTCTATTGCAGAAGAACCCTTAAACATAAAGCCTTTCTGCTCCACTGTTTCTTTAAAAAAACAAACAAAAAAACCCAAAATTTTCAAAACGAAAGGTGAACACTTTATACCATCTTATCAGAAATCAGATTTTTTTTTTTAAACTGGTAATTTGAAGGGACTGTGCCAACTTGAATGTTAATGATGGGAGGTATTAGGTTAGCTAGAGGGAAAATACGTACACTGAAGAGATTTGCATGGTCACATTTTGATCTGCAGTCTTTTTTTACTTTGTTTAAAAACATTAGAGAACTTGAATCTCACTAAAATACTTGACTATTATATCTTAGATTCTAAAATCACATATTAGAATATTATTGTAATAGCATTCCCAGTGAAGGTTAAGAAAGTACTTCCTTGCCAAACCATATTTTCTTCTTCAAGTAGCGTCCCCATGGGTGCTCCACTGTAGGTGTGCGTCTTTGAGTGCTGTTCCCTATGTGGATTCAAATATGGGTACGCTTGAGTGCCGTGCGCCACAGCTGGAACTGTTCGTAGTAGTGTCCTCTGACGGTTTGGATCACAGAAACCCCTTTGGGACTGCCATCTGATGTGCCTAGACTACATCTGAGCCCGTTTTCCCTGCCAGCTTGGGACTTCAGTACCTTGCCTTGTTTAAGCCAGACACGCTTTCCTGTTGCAAACAGAGGTCCAAGTCTGAACCACATCCCCCACAAGCTGCAGGCTTAACTGAAAATGGCTTAAGAAGAGCTTCTGTCTCCAGCATTCAGATACCCAGCTCCCAATGGGGTCCAAACCCTAAATAAATCCGTTTTACCTGTATAAAGCTTATACAGGGTAAACTTGTAAATTGCTCGCCCTCTATAACACTGATAGAGATATGAGCAACTGTTTGCCCCCCCAGGTATTAATACTTACTCTGGGTTAATTAATAAGGAAAAAGTGATTTTATTAAATGCAGAAAGTAGGATTTAAGTAGTTCCAAGTAATAACAGACAGAACAAAGTAAATTACCAAACAAAATAAAATAAAACACACAAATCTAAGCCTAATGCCGTGGGAAACTAAATGCAGGTAAATCTCACCCTCAGATGTTCCAATAAGCTTCTCTGACAGATTAGCCTCCTTCTAGTCTGGGTCCAGCAATCACTCATTCCCCTGTAGTTACTGTCCTTTGTTCCAGTTTCTTTCAGGCAGCCTCTCCACCCCAAAAGGATATCTCTTGAGCCAGCTGAAGACAAAATGGAGGGGTTTCCCAGGGGCTTATATAGCCTCCCTCTTGTGGGTGGAAACCCCTCTCTCCCCCTCTGTAGAATTACAGCTCCAAGATGGAGTTTTGGAGTCACATGGGCAAGTCACATGACCATGCATGACTCAGTTCTTTACAGGCTGACGCCATGTTAGCCCGAACATTCTCAGGAAGGCTCAGATGTGGATTGGCGTGTATCAAGGTCCATTGTTGGCCACGTACTCCCAGTTACTTGAATAACCCCTTCACGCTATGTTGAACAAGTCTGCTGTAGGTACTTTCTACAGCAAACACTTGAAATACAAGCATAGAGCCAATACTCATAACTTCAGATATAAAAAATGATACATGCATACGAATAGGATGAATACATTCAGTAGAACATAACTTTTGCAAAGATACGTTACGTGGCATATGTAGCATAAAACATTCCAGTTATGTTACATTTACAGATAGCTCAGTGGTTTGAGCATTGGCCTGCTAAACCCAGGGTTGTGAGTTCAATCCTTGAGGGGGCCATTTAGGGATCTGGGGCAAAAATTGGGGATTGGCCCTGCTTTGAGCAGGGGGTTGGACTAGATGACCTCCTGAGGTCCCTTCCAACCCTGACATTCTGTATTTCTGTAAAGCATTATGGGGTGCAATGTCACATGTCCGTTGACCCGTATGGCTTTAAGAGGCTGTGCAGGTCGGCACCGCTCTAGTTCCTTCTTCCTGCTGAATGGCCGGAGTTGGAACCACTGTCCCTTAGTGCTCTTAGCTCGCTAAGAGAACTACTCTTTTCGTTGTATATAGTTTTCCCCATAGTTCTTAGTTGTCTGTTAGTTGTACCCCTTAGTTCTTAGGTTTCTGTTGCACTTTTCCCTTCCGGGGACCTTTCCCCAGCTCAGGGACTGTGCCCCAGTAAGCCAGTTTTAAATACTGTGTTTCCTGTCCATGCTCCATCTCTGTGAGTGACTAGCACCAGCACTGAATCTACTGTCTTGGTGAGAATCACATTTCCGCCTGCTGATCATCTGTCGCTCGTTCCCGCCACATACCTGGGAAGTCAGAGAACTTCACCTCTGCAAATTCCTTATTGGAATTGCACCCATGTGCACAATCGGATCTTGCAACCATGGATCTGTCAGCGACGCCCGGTACTGGCAGTCAAGTGCCTCCCCAGGCCTTTGCTGCCCGGCTTTGGTGACACTGGCCCATCTAGCCAAAGCCGACTGTGTGCACGAGAAGCATGCTCATGGGCAAAAAGGCAGCTCCCTGATGGGGACTACCTTTAAGCACAGTATTGCCTTATTGAGCCATGCCAGGTTGGATGAGAAATTGTGCATTGATCCAGATGCTCCTGCTCCAAAGAAGCCTCGCATGGAGCACAAGTCCAAGCACTATGCCCCATCGGTGCCACCGCTGGCCTTGGTGACTGATCCACCGCCAGAACCATTGGGACTTACAGCTCTGCCTACGCCAGGCAATCTTTCCCCTCTTAGGCCCACAGCTGAGTTCATGCTGCCATAAGCTAGGGCACCTCCATGTCTCTGTCCTTCAGGTGTCTTTTGTCTGCTGTCTTCCGAGGATGATGCTCCTGATCTAGCTCTGTTCCACCTTTCTCCACAGTTGCCATCAGATGCACCCTGGCTTCTCTTGGACTGTGCGTCCTTCACTGCACTGATGGTACCACTGGGTCAGACAGCCCCACCCTTACCTGACCAGTCTTCAGGCCTCTAAACCGGACACTACCTTCAGGCCAGCGTACTCATACAGCCCGAATCCCCAGCACCAACCGTATCCTCCAATATATGCTCTGCCGGCTGATCCATGGTTCCACTACCCGTGAGCTCTGTCAGTGCCTACTGGGTCACTTGGGACCCCTACCATTCCTGCATTCCATCCCTCAACCCTTATCGTCGCCTTTCTCTAATGCATACCACTTCTTCCCACTCTGCCGGAACCTCTGACCATTCCCACTCCTTTCGCATCGGTGGTACCAACAGCGCCATCGTCTCCTCCAATCCATATGGGCACATCTGTCCCCTGATGAGCTTAAAATCATAGAATCATCCAATATCAGGGTTGGAAGGGACCTTAGCAGGTCATCTAGTCCAACCCCCTGCTCAAAGCAGGACCAATCCCCAACTAAATCATCCCAGCCAGGGCTTTGTCAAGCCTGACCTTAAAAACTTCTAAGGAAGGAGATTCCACCACCTCCCTCGGTAACCCACTCCAGTGTTTCACCACCCTCCCAGTGAAAAACTTTTTCCTAATATCCAACCTAAACCTCCCGTACTGCAACTTAAGACCATTGCTCCTTGTTCTGTCATCTGCTACCACTGAGAACAGTCTAGATCCATCCTCTTTGGAACCCCCTTTCAGGTAGTTGAAAGCAGCTATCAAATCCCCCCTCATTCTTCTCTTCCGCAGATTAAACAATCCAGTTCCCTCAGCCTCTCCTCGTAAGTCATGTGTTCCAGTCCCCTAATCATTTTTGTTGCCCTCCGCTGAACGCTTTCCAATTTTTCCACATCCTTCTTGTAGTGTGGGGCCCAAAACTGGACACAGTACTCCAGATGAGGCCTCACCAATGTCGAGTAGAGGGGAACGATCATGTCCCTTGATCTGCTGGCAATGTGCCCCTACTTATACATCCCAAAATGCCATTGGCCCTCTTGGCAACAAGGGCACACTGTTGACTCACATCCAGCTTCTCATCCACTGTAACCCCTAGGTCCTTTTCTGCAGAACTGTTGCCGAGCTATTCGGTCCCTAGTCTGTAGCGGTGCATGGGATTCTTCCGTCCTAAGTGCAGGACTCTGCACTTGTCCTTGTTGAACCTCATCAGATTTCTTTTGGCCCAATCCTCTAATTTGTCTAGGTCCCTCTGTATCCTATCCCTACCCTCCAGTGTATCTACCTCTCCTCCCAGTTTACTGTCATCTGCAAACTTGCTGAGGGTGCAATCCATACCATCATCCAGATCATTAATGAAGATATTGAACAAAACCGGCCCCAGGACCGACCCTTGGAGCACTCCACTTGATACCGGCTGCCAACTAGACATGGAGCCATTGATCACTGCCCGTTGAGCCCGACAATCTAGCCAGCTTTCTATCCACCTTATAGTCCATTCATTCAGCCCATACTTCTTTAACTTGCTGACAAGAACATTGTGGGAGACCGAGGCCGAAAGCTTTGCTAAAGTCAAGGAACAACACGTCCACCGCTTTCCCCTCATCCACAGAGCCAGTTATCTCGTCATAGAAGGCAATTAGATTAGTCAGGAATGACTTGCCCTTGGTGAATCCATGCTGACTGTTCCTGATCACTTTCCTCTCCTCTAAGTGCTTCAGAATTGATTCCTTGAGGACCTGCTCCATGATTTTTCCAGGGACTGAGGTGAGGCTGACTGGCCTGTAGTTCCCAGGATCAACCTCCTTCCCTTATTTAAAGATGGGCACTACATTAGCCTTTTCCCCGTCGTCCGGGACTTCTCCCGATCGCCATGAGTTTTCAAAGGTAATGGCCAATGGCTCTGCAATCACATCCGCCAACTCCTTTAGCACTCTCGGATGCAGCACATCCGGCCCCATGGACTTGTGCTTGTCCAGCTTTTCTAAATAATCCCGAACCACTTCTTTCACCACAGAGGGCTAGTCACCTCCTCCCCATGCTGTGCTGCCTAGTGCAGTCGTCTGGGAGCTGACCTTGTTTGTGAAGACAGAGGCAAAAAAAGCATTGAGTACATTAGCTTTCTCCACATCCTCTGTCACTAGGTTGCCTCCCTCATTTAGTAAGGGGCCCACACTTTCCTTGACTTTCTTCTTGTTGCTAACGTACCTGAAGAAACCCTTCTTGTTACTCTTGACATCTCTTGCTAGCTGCAACTCCAGGTGTGATTTGGCCTTCCTGCTTTCACTCCTGCATGCCCGAGCAATATTTTTATATTCTTCCCTGGTCATTTGTCCAATCTTCTACTTCTTGTAAGCTTCTTTTTTGTGTTTAAGATCAGTAAGGATTTCACTGTTAAGCCAAGCTGGTCACCTGCCATATTTACTATTCTTTCTACATATCGGGATGGTTTGTCCCTGTAACCTCAATAAGGATTCTTTAAAATACAGCAGGATCTCCTGGACTTCTTTCCCCCTCATGTTATTCTCCCAGGAGATCCTGCCCATCAGTTCCCTGAGGGAATCGGTCTGCTTTTCTGAAGTCCAGGGTCCGTATTCTGCTGCTCCCCTTTCTTCCTTGAGTCAGGATCCTCAACTCGACCATCTCATGGTCACTGCCTCCCAGGTTCCCATCCACTTTTGCTTCCCCTACTAATTCTTTCCGGTTTGTGAGCAGCAGGTCAAGAAGAGCTCTGCCCCTATTTGGTTCCTCCAACACTTGCACCAGGAAATTGTCCCCTACATTTTCCAAAAACTTCCTGGATTGTCTGTGCACTGCTGTATTGCTCTCCCAGCAGATATCAGGGTGATTGAAGTCTCCCATGAGAACCAAGGCCTGTGATCTAGTAACTTCTGCGAGTTGCTGGAAGAAAGCCTCGTCCACCTCATCCCTCTGGTCTGGTGGTCTATAGCAGACTCCCACCACGACATCACCCTTGTTGCTCATGCTTCTAAACTTAATCCAGAGACTCTCAGGTTTTTCTGCAGTTTCATACTTGAGCTCTGAGCAGTCATACTGCTCCCTTACATACAATGCAACTCCCCTACCTTTTCTGCCCTGCCTGTCCTTCCTGAACAGTTTATATCCATCCATGACAATACTCCAGTCATGTGAGTTATCTCACCAAGTCTCTGTTATTCCAATCGTATCATAATTCCTTGACTGTGCCAGGACTTCCAGTGCTCCCTGCTCCCTAATCATAGAATATTAGGGTTGTAAGAGACCTCAGGAGGTTATCTAGTCCAATCTCCTGCTCAAAACAGGATGAACACCAACTAAATCATCCCAGACAGGGCTTTGTCAAGCCGGGCCTTAAAAACCGCTAAGGATGGAGATTCACCACCTCCCTAGGTAACCCATTCCAGTGTTTCACCACTCTCCTAGTGAAATAGTGTTTCCTAATATCTAACCTCGACCTCCCTCACAGCAACTTGAGACCACTGCTTCTTATTCTGTCATCTGCCACCACTGAGAACAGCCTAGCTCCATCCTCTTTTGGTACCCCCGTTCAGGTACTTGAAGGCTGCTATTAAATCCCCCCTCACTCTTCTCTTCTGCAGACTAAATAATCCCAGTTCCCTCAGCCTCTCCTCGTAAGTCATGTGCCCCAGCTCTCTAATCATTTTTGTTGCTCTTCGTTGGGCTCTCTCTAATTTGTCCACATCCATTCTGCAGTGGGGGGACCAAAACTGGACACAGTACTCCAGGTGTGGTCTCACCAGTGCCGAATAGAGGTGAATAATCATTTCCCTTGCTCTGTTGGCAATGCTCCTACTAATACAGCCCAATATGCCATTAGCCTTCTTGGCAACAAGGGCACACTGCTGACTCATATGCAGCTTCTCGTCCACTGTGATCCCCAGGTCTTTTTCTGGAGAACTGCTGCTTAGCCAGTCGATCCCCAGCCTGTAGCAGTGCATGGGATTCTTCCTTCCTAAGTGCAGGACTCTGCACTTGTCCTTGTTGAACCTCATCAGATTTCTTTTGGCCCAATCCTCCACTTTGTCTAGGTCACTCTGGACCCTATCCCTACCCTCCAGCATATTTACCTCTCCCCCCATCTTAGTGTCTTCTGCAAATTTTCTGAGGGTGCAATTAATCCCATCATCCAGATTATTAATAAAGATGTTGAAGAAAACCGGTCCCAGGACCGACCCCCGGGGCACTCCACTTTATACTGGCTGCCAACTAGACATCGAGCTTTTGATCACTACCCATTGAGCCCGACAATCTAGCCAGCTTTCTATCCACCTTATAGTCCATTCATCCAATCCATACTTTTTTAACTTGCTGGCAAGAATGCTGTGGGAGACCGTATCAAAAGCTTTGCTAAACTCAAGATGTATCTTACCCTGCCCACTCTCCTCCCAGCGACTACATGCAGCACCAGGACTTGCTTTAACACATGGCTACAGCCCTCAACCTGCCTGTCGAAGATGTCCATGATCCAGAAAACCAATTCCTGGACATCCTGCAACCCCCTTGACTCTCCTATACCGCCTTCCCTGTTCATGGTGCCCTCATGCAGCCAGCCCAAGCTATTCGTCCTAGCCCAGCATCTTGTTCCCCTATCCCAAAACTGGCAGAGCACCATTATTTCATCTTCTCTAAGGGCACAGACTTTGTTTACAACCCTTTTCCCCCCAACTTGCTGGTCTTGCAAGCTGTGACCGAGTGCTCCTGCCAACAACATTTCCGCTCTACGCTGCCTGACCAGGCTGCGAAGAAGCTGGACCTGTGGGCTGCAAGGTCTACTCATCTGCTAAGCCTCTAATTTCGTATTGCCAGCTACCGGGCCATCCTGGCGAAGTACGAATTCCTTTCGTACTCTAAGCTGGCAGACTTTCATGCCTTGCTTTCCCTGGAAAAACAGCAGGACTTCCAATATCTTGTGGATGAGGGCAGGCTGGTAGCTAAAGTGTCTTTCTAGGCCGCAGTTTATGCCGCCGACACCACCTCCTGCTCCTTGGCATTTGGGGTCGTTGTCAGCTGGCTCTAGTTCAGTGACTTTCCGAAGGAGGTCCAAACTACTCTGGAGGACCTTCCCTTCGAGAATAATAATCTGTTCAGTGACAAAATGGATTAAATGCATTCTTCAAGGATTCTTGCCCCTCTCCAGTCCCTGGGCCTCTACTAAATTCCCCCACCCCCCACAGCTTACCACCAACAACAGTTGTCCTTCAGACCCATGCCATGTGCAGCATTACCCCCAGCGCCTGCCTGACTCTTCCCGCCATTGCCCATATTCACAACGGCCACGGTCCTCCACCACAGCTACTTCCACATC
This sequence comes from Lepidochelys olivacea, assembly GCF_965140295.1. Taxonomy (NCBI): domain Eukaryota; kingdom Metazoa; phylum Chordata; order Testudines; family Cheloniidae; genus Lepidochelys; species Lepidochelys olivacea. The sequence goes on along the minus strand of NC_140412.1, from coordinate 145,746,176 downwards.
TATCTTCCCGCATTGTACTTCCAAGCAACCCTTTTGACTCTTTACTCAAGAGCTGCGAACCTTCCCCCAAAACCACCTGTACTAGGAGGGGTGGAGGATCACCTTGCCCCCTTAGCTTGCATTTGGGGCCAGAGTACCACCGACCGCTTGCTGTTGGACATTGTCCAGCAAGGCTATATTATTGAATATTTCTCCTTTCTGTCCCGCTACCCTACCCCAGCATTGCCTGGACACTCCCTTGTAGTGCCACCTTTTCAGAGAGGAAGCGGATACCCTCCTGCGGAAAGACTCCATAGAACTCGTATTGCACCGCTATTGGGGACGGGGCTTCTATTTTCTGGTACCAAAGAGAGGGGATGACCTACGCCCTATTCTGGACCTCAAAATCTTGAACAAATTTATCTGCAGATTCCATTTCTGGATGGTCATTCTTCCCCTCATTCTCCCCTCCGTGGAGCCTGGTTTGTGGCTCTCTACTAAACTCCCCCACCCCCCACAGCTTACCACCAACAACAGTTGTCCTTCAGACCCATGCCATGTGCAGCATTCCTTCGATTCACAGTGGGTCATTCCCACTCTCCTTCTGGGTCCTCCCCTTCGGGATCAGTACTGCCCCCTGCATGTTCACAAAGGTCTTTGCTGTTGTGGCAGCATACATGTGTTGACTGAGTCACTCGTTTCCTTATCTGGACGATTGGCTCCTTTTAGCACCATCTTGAACTGGCCTTCTGACTACCATTCAAACCCTATGTTCCCTCCTCGATGCCCTAGGAATCCTGATCAATGAGGACAAATCTGTCCTCATCCCTATCTGCCTTCTTACCCTCATAGGAGCTTGTCTGGACTCTGTCGCGGCACCTGTCTTCCTTCGTACTGCTCTCACCACACTCATTGCTCCGCTGCTGCCCGCGCGTGCATCAGTGCCTTTCTTTTCTGGGTCATATTACAGCATGCACCTCAGTTTTGCTGTATGCCCACTTCCATGCGCTCTGCCTCCAGTTGTGGCTCCGCTCTGTTAACAACCCAGTCAGACCAAGTCAGCAAGCTGGTTCTTTTCACCCCCGACTGTCCTTGCCCCTCTCACCTGGTGACGCAACCTGTCTTACAGTAGCCTCACGAAAGGCGCCTCCCTCATCGGCTGGGGAGCTCATCTGGACGGCCACACAGCTCAAAGCCTCTGGTCATCCGGGGATGACCATCAAGGCATACAGCCCACAGTTCCAGGAAGTTATCTGCCAACGCTTTCTACCCTTTCTCCACTCTTACCACGTCCAGCTGCTGTCCTACAACATGGTGGCAGTCATTTGTATAAACAAAGCAGTGCTCCATCTCTCTTTTTGTACAGAGGCCATCCTCCTTTGGAACTGGTGGCTCCAACGCAACATTACAGTACTTGCCGTTCACCTTCCATGCACCAGCAAGTCCCTGGTGGACATGCTCATTCGCTCCTTCCATGCCAACCACGAATGGGAACTCCACAATCCCATTCTCTGGATTCTCTTCTGTCTCTGGGGCACACTGTGCTGGCAATTCTTTTGCCACTCTGGAGAACCAGAAGCTGGGGCTTCCAGGGCTACTCTCACCTCTTGTCCTGGACCACCGACCTCCACTATGTATGCCCGCCCATTCCCCTGCTTCCCCAGGTGACCACGTGACTCTTCTCCTCATTGCCATCACCTGGCCTCGCCGGTACTGGTACACAGATCCCCTACATCTCTCCGCTTGCTTTCTGCTCCGTCTCCTGGATCTTTTTACGCAAGCTAACGCCTAGCTATGATACCCCAATCTGGGCCCTCTCCAGCTCGCAGCCAGGTATTTGGATGGGGCTCATGCATAGATATTGCGTGCTCCTCCCCTGTCCATGACATCCTTACCCATTGCCTGCGCCCATCCACTCACGTGTTACTGAGCCAAATGGCTCCGCTTTCCCATCTGGGTGCAGCACCGCTGACACCACCTGCATTCCCGTCATCCTCAACTACCTGCTCTCTCTCCGGAGATCAGGCCTCATCCACTCCCATCCACATCCACCTGGCCGTGCTTAGTGCCTTCCTTCCACCTTTGGATGGGTTTTCCATCTTCACCCACACTACTAGCTCCTGCTTCCTTTGTGGCTTTCTCAATGCTTTCCCTGCCGTCCAGAAGCCTACTCCTTCCTGGCACCTTAACCTCGCCCTTTGCAGCTCACCAAGCCGCTCTTTGAACCACTTGCCCCCTGCTTCCTTGCTCATCTTTCCAGGAAGGTGATCTTTTTGGTGGCCATCACATCCATGAGACGCATTAACTAACAGACTGCAACGATAGCAGATACACCTTTCACTGTCTTCCACGAGCCAAGGTCTCCCTATGCCTCCATCCCAAATTTTTGCCCAAAGTGGTCTAGTCATTCTACCTTAATTAGTGCATATGCCTCCCGACCTTCTACCCCAAACCGCATGTCCCCCTCGAACATGCGCTCCAGACTCTTGATGTTTGGCGGGCACTAGCCTTTTATCTTCAGTGTACCTGCCATTCTCTTCACAGTGACTCTCTCTAAATAGGGGTAGTCAGTTATACTTTGTCCAGGTCCAAATTTCTTGGTCAAGGTATAGCTAAGGTCTAGACACCAGAGAATAAAATAAAAAGATTCTGGGGTCCATTCAGAAGCATCTGGTGGTCCAGATTTGGCCCAGCATCCACCTATTGACTGCCCTGCTCTAAATGAATCACCTAGTGATTTGCCAATTGCTAGGCGCTCTCCTCCCCCATTACCCCCAGGGGGGTCACGACCCACTCAGTGTGGGCATATGTTGCTATGTCTGCCTTCCTTGCAGATGTCCCATGGCATAAGATTTGTAGGGCAGCCACCTGGACCTCCATCCACATCTTTTCTGCCCATTATGCTATCGTCCCTGACACTGCAACGGATGTGGCAGTGTGTCATGCTGTCCTACAGACTGTCTCTTCTCGTGAGCCCCTGCTTCCACCTTCTCACTGCTACTCTCCCACCTTTGGAGTCCACATGGGGACCAGCACTTGAAGGAGAAGAACTTACTATAAGTGGAGATTCTTCGAGATGTATGGTCCCTATCTGGATTTCAATCCAACCTTCCATCTCTTCTACTCTGGGCTCCCCTTGCTTCTGGGTGGGAGGGAGTTGGAGCATTGTCAATTTGCACAGCTTCTTAGATCCTTGGACGTGCCACACAGTCAACACGTGTGCGGGTCAACAGACGTTACTGTGAACAGTTCTGGCTCCGGCACATGGCGTGCATGTGCACTCATGATTGGAATCCAGATAGGGACCACACATCTTAAAGAACTTCCAGTTACAGTAAGTAACCTCTTGTGTCCCTGCACTGTTGATCAGAGAACTTCGGTAGCAGAGTCCATTGGGCCTGTACATGTGCAGTCTCCTCGTGCTGTGCCAAACTGTCCTCAGTTCCTTCTGAACCACCCTGGCTAGAGACTGAACCATTAGCAGTCTGTTAAGAGTATCGTCTTAATCTATTTACCTATAGTTAGCCTCCGAGTTATAGTTGTAGTCCGCCCCCCCCCGCCTTTTTTTTGTTTTTAATGATAAAATAAACAACTTTTTTTTTTCTTCCTGCCTTTTTCTCCCCCCATCAGGGACCCTTTCCTCCAATGGGGTATGCTCGGTTTCTGGGCTTCAAGAAGTGCCTCAATTGTAAAAAGGCAATCCTGATTGTGGATAAGCACTCAGTGCATTTGCTGCTTTGGGGAAGGCCGCATACAACAGAAGTGTGGTCTTTGCCCACAGCTCCGTCCAAGATCCCGCAACGACAGAGAGCTCTGCTAGAAGATTATCTTAATGGAGGCAGCTCTTCAACCCCAGTTGCCTGGTAGACGCGAATCTTCCCCACTGCCTTCAACCCACAATCCTTAGACGTAGAAGAAGCAGGCTGCAAATCCCTCTCACACAAATCTTCTCAGAAGAGAGCGGGAATCTCCCATAGTGAGCCCCAAGATAGCTGCAAGCAATCACAATCTCACTTGGAATCTTCGGCACTGAGGCCATCTCAGTCCGGCACCCATGGTTTACAGAAACTGACAGTAACCGATACCACTGATTTGCATATGAACCTGATAGGCACCAAGTTCGGCGCCAAAGGACAGGAGTAAGCACTTTTCTAAAAAGACATTCCCGGTATGCAAGCCTGCATCATTACCTCCAGCGGTGGCTCAACCGGCGCAAGAGTGACTGGTACGTATCAGATTCCTGTCCCCCTGGCACCGCCACCAATGCTGGGACAATCTGTAGAGGTGGAACTCTGCCATTCAAGAGACCTCAGCATGCCAGATGCACTGGAGTCCCCTCCTCTCGGTACACAGACCTCTGCACCAAACCATTACCAAACACAGGAAATATCCCTGTTGCCATGTCCTGCCCCTCCGCTCTTTAGTGAGAGTTCAGACAGTGAGCTTGAAGAGGTAGTGTTGCTGTACTCCTCCCAAGCTCCATATGGTGCGCGCTACCAACAGAACCCAAGGATATACCTGCAGATGGCCCAACCACCACCATCCTGGTATGTCCACCCATGGGCGCCACCGCGGGGCGGCACACTCCCTTGGCCACACCATCCAGGGCTTTGGGACTGCCTTGAGACTTAAAGGATCAGGAAGCCAGTACCAATGAGGGAGTGACTTCGAGGACCATATTGTCTTCCTCCAGACGAAGTTGCCATTCTCCATCATCTTTGGGGATACCCATCATCAACTCCTTAATATCTTCCATTCTTCTACCTCCTCAAAGATCACCCTCCTGATTAATGAGGCCATTTTAGACCTGGCAAAGACCGCGTGGCAAACCCTGGCATTAGTGGCCCTGACCTGCAAGCGGGTAGATAAAAAATACTATGTCCCTGCAAAAGAATATGAATTTCTATTCTCCCACCCGCCACTTAAACGCCATCATGGTGGAAGCTGTCAACTTTTGCGGCCCATATCAGTCAAGGATTTCTCCTACAACAGGGATTGGAAGTACCTTGATCTGTTCAGCAGAAAAGCTTACTCCTCAGCCACTCTGCAAGTTTGTATTACCAACTACTAGTCCCTCATGGCTAAATACTATTCTATAAAACGACTCAAAGCTGAATGACTTGATTGAAAAGATGCCAGAAGTACATCGTGAGTCATTCAAAGTGAAGACATTGCTACAATTTGCCCTCAACATGGCTACTAGGTCCATCTCCACGGCTGTGGTGATGCTACAATATCATGGCTTCATTTGTCGGGATTCCCGAAAAAGGTGCAGTCCGCAATTGAGGACTTTCCCTTTGATGGAACAAAACTCTTCGCCGAGAAGACTGACACCTCTCTTCACACCCTGAAGGTTTCTAGGGCTACCCTCTGTGTCACTGGGTATTTATACACCAGGGCAAAGACTAGTCCCCAACTCCAGAATAGATCACATGGATCTCAGTACCAACCTCAGCACCACTACAAGCCACAAAGAGAGGGAAACTCCCTAAATTAAAACCATCTTGCCCACAATCTTTGTCTATATCTAAACACCACTTTTGTCGGGCAGGTCAAGGTATCATTAGACCACTCCCCCTGACTGACATGGCTGACCATCATACCACATCCATTTGGCCACTGATTTGGCAGTGTTCCGCAGTGTCTGGGAATGCATAACATCGGACCAATGGGTCCTAGAGATTGTCCGAACCCAGTATTCCATTCAGTTTTGCCTCCCTACTTCCTGCACAGCACCCTTCCCAATCCCTTTTGTGGGGTCTTTCTCATGAGACTTTATTATGAGACCAGGTGGATTGCCTCCTCAAGCTGGGAGCCATAAAACCAGTACCTCAATATCTATGAGACAAGGGGTTCTATTCTTGTTACTTCCTAATACCTAAAAGGAAGGGAGGATGGAGACCCATACTAGACCTTGGAGCTCTCAACAAGTTTGTCAAGGCTCAAAATTCTAGATGGTTACCTTATCAATGATCATTGCAGCACTGGAACAGGGAGACTGGTTTTCCACCCTTAACCTCCAGGATGCCTATTTTCACATCTTGATGCTACCAGCTCAGACTGTTTCTCAGGTTCACTCTGGGACATGACCAATACCAATGCAGAGTGCTCCCCTTCAGGCTAACATCAGCCCTCAGGGTATTTTCCAAGGTTCTCTCAGTGGTGGCTGCTCATTGACTCTCTCAAGGGATAATGATTTACCCATATCTGGATGATTTTTCTCCTCAGAGCCCGATCTCTCTGGGAGGCTCACCAAGTAACCAATGCTATGATACATTTGTTTACAGAACTGAATCTACAGGTCAATGCCCAGAAGTCAACCCTCACTCCAGTGCAATGCCTGGAATTCATAGGGGCCAACCTCAATGCATTTATAAGCCAAAGCCCTAGTACCTCACAGGTTGCTATCCTTAGTCACACTCAGACACCGTTCAGAGTAGCCCACAAGTACCAGCCAGGCTTTGCCTCCAACTATTGGGACATATGGCAGTGGGCATGGTGGTGCTACTTCATGCCAGGCTCTATGTGTGATGCCTCCAGATGTAGTTTGGCTCAGTTTACAGACTGAGCAAGGATAGGTTGGACAATTCTGTCACTACCCACCAGGATAAACTCCTTAAACTGGTGGAAGGACCCAGCCAATGTTTGTAAAGGGATCCCCTTCTTGCAAACATCAGTCATTGCTCCTCACAACTGACACATCACTCATAGGGTGGGGCGTGCACCTAAACATCCTCGTGACATAAGGCAAATGGTTGCCTGTGGAGATATTCCTCCACATCTGTCTCCTCGAGCTGAGAATGGTCAGGAATGCCTGCGCCTCTCCTCCTGCTGACACAGGATCACATACAACGATCCTGACAGACCGCATTGCTTGTGTTTACATCAGTCAGAGGGGGGAGCCAGATTGCCCTCCCTTTAAGCAGAAGTGATGAGATTATGGAATTGGTGCAATCTCCCACAACGTTACACTGTCTGCGGTGTACCTCTCAGGTACACACAACTTAAAAGTAGACAGTCTCAGTCAGAAATTCTCTCACAACTGCAAGTGGGAAATACACCCGTCAGTACTCACAACCTATTCAGATGACACAGTCTGCAGATCTGTTCGCTGCTCGCCTGAACAAGAAGTGTCCACGCTACAGCTCTACAGAGGAGATGGGACAACACTCTAGGTGAGGCTCCCCCAATCCTCTGGCACACGGATCTTCTCTACGCCTTCTCTCCCTTTCCCTTACTTTCAAAGGTCTTGCTGAAAATAAAAAGGGATAGAGCTAATGTAATTTTGATCACTCCTACTTGGCCAAGACAGACCTGGTACCCTTACCTGTCACAGCTTGCGCTGATCTCTCTCCCGGCTATTCTGCACCTCCTCTCACCGAACAAAGGACATACCTTACGTGCAGAAATGGTCTAGGTTTCAGATTTGGTGCACGTCCCAACAAATCTCCCCAGAATCTGTGACTCTTCCACATATCCTAGACTGTGCTTTACCCTAAAACGGTCTGGATTATCTCTAAACTCAGGGTCCACCTAGCAGCTATTAGGGACTTTTACCAGCCTGTAGAGGGGTCCTGAAGGCCAAATAGAGGCTGCTAGGTAAAAGATTGAAGTCCAGGACCTCTGTGGTAGCATTCTCTGAAATACCTCCAGTTCCATGCGCAGGGGCATTACAGGCAGAAGAGCAGGGTCTCAATGTGTGGATGAGACGATGGTGTAGGGAGGAGTTGAGATTTATTAGGAACTGGGGAAACTTTTGGCAAAGGGGGAACCTATACAGGAAGGATGGGCTCCATCTAAACCAAAATGGAACCAGATTGCTGGAACTTAGTTTAAAAACTGTTCTGTGACCTTCTTAATTTTAAGGGCTGGGGGAAAGCCGACAGGTGCAGAGGAGCACATGGTTTGGACAGAGACATCCCTTAAGGGAGGATCTATTAATGGAGTTTCCCTATGCCTTAGTAAGGAGGAGAGGATGGAAGATGATAAAATACGGGTAGGATCTGATGAGTAACAGTCAAATGAAAAAAGTCCCATTCAATTACATCATGTAATGGCACGCAGCTAAAAAGTGACAAGTTTTTAAAGTGCTTATATATAAATGCGAGAAGTCTAATTAATAAGATGTGTGAACTCTAGAGTGTCTTGTATTAAATGAGGATATTGATATAATAGGGATCACAGAAACTTGGTGGAGTGAGGATAATCAATGGGACACAGTAATACCAGGGAACAAAATATATCTGAAGAATAGAATAGGTCATGCTGGTTAGGGATTGGCGCTATATGTGAAAGAAAGCGTAGCATCCAATGAAGTAAAAATCTTAACTGAACCAAACTGTACCATAGAATCTCTATGGATGGTAATTCCATGCTCTAATAAGAAGAATATAGCAGTCGGGATATACTACCAACCACCTGATCAGGATGGTGATAGTGACTGTGAAATGCTCACGGAGATTAGAGAGGCTATAAAAATAAGAAAATAGGGGATTTCAGCTCTCCCCATATTGACTGGGCACATGTCACCTCAGGACGGGATGCAGAGAGAGTTTCTTTACACCTTAAATGACTGCTTCTTGGAGCAGCTAGTCCTGGAACCCCCAAGAAGAGAGGCAATTCTTGATTTAGTCCTTAGTGGAGCACAGGATCTGGTCCGAGAGGTGAATATAGCTGGACTACTTGGTAATAGTGACCATAATATAATTAAAATTAAAGGCCCTGTGGCGGGGAAAACACCACAGCAGCCCAACACTGTGTATCATTTAATTTCAAGAAGGGGAACTACACAAAAATGAAGACGTTAGTTAACTGGAAATTAAAAGTTACAGTGCCAAAAGTGAAATCCTTGCAAGCTGCACAGAAACTTTTTAAAGACTCCATAATGAGGCTCAACTGAAACGTATACCCCAAATTATAAAACATAATAAGAGAACCAAAAAAGTGCCACTGTGGCTAAACAACAAAGTAAAAGAAGCAGTAAGAGGCAAAAAGGCATCCTTTTAAAAAAATGTAATTTAAATCCTAGTGAGGAAAATAGAAAGGAGCATAAACTCTGGCAAATGAAGTGTAAAAATATAATTAGGAACGCCAAAAAAGAATTTGAAGAACAGCTAGCTGTTCAAAGTAATAGCAACAAATTTTTAAGTACTCCAGAAGCAGGAAGCCTGCTAAGCAGCCAATGGGGCCACTGGACAATCGAAATGCTAAAGGAGCCCTCAAGGATAAGGCTATTGCGGAGAAACTAAATGAATTCTTTGCATCAGTCTTCACAGCTGAGGATGAGGGAGATTCCCAAATCTGTGCCATTCTTTTTAGGTGACAAATCTGAGGAACTGTCCCAGATTGAGGTGTCAGAGGAGGTTTTGGAACAAATTGATAACAATAATAAGTCACGAGGACCAGATGGTATTTACCCAAGAATTCTGCAATTTCACATCTGAATTCCTTCAGAAGTACTAACTGTAGTCTCAAAAAGAAAAGGAGTTCTTGTGGCACCTTAGAGATTAACAATTTATTTGAGCATAAGCTTTCGTGAGCTACAGCTCACTTCATTGGATGCATACTGTGGAAAATACAGAAGATGTTTTTATACACACAAACCATGAAAAAATGGGTGTTTATCACTACAAAAGGTTGGGGGGCTGTCTTGCCTACAGGACAAGGAACCCTAACCCAGGAACCTATCCTTGTAACAAAGCCCGTTGCCAACAGTGCCCACATATCTATTCAGGGGACACCATCACAGGGCCTAATAACATCAGCCACACTATCAAAGGCTTGTTCACCTGCAGATCCACCAATGTGATATATGCCATCATGTGCCAGCAGTGCCCCTCTGCCATGTACATTGGTCAAACTGGACAGTCTCTACTTAAAAGAATAAATGGACACAAATCAGATGTCAAGAATTATAACATTCAAAAACCAGTCGGAGAACACTTCAATCTCTCTGGTCACTTGATTTCTGATCTCAAAGTGACTATCCTTCAACAAAAAAACTTCGAAAACAGACTCCAACGAGAGACTGCTGAATTGGAATTCATTTGCAAATTGGATACAATTAACTTAGGCTTGAATAGAGACTGGGAATGGTTGAGTTATTATAAAAAGTAACCTATTTCCCCTTGTTTATTCCTTCCCCCCCCACACCCACACTGTTCCTCAGGCGTTCTTGTTAAACCCTGGATTTGTGCTGGAAATGGCCCACCTTGATTATCATACACATTGTAAGGAGAGTGATCACTTTAGATAAGCTGTTACCAGCAGGAGAGTAGGGTGGTGGGAGATAAAACCTTTTGTAGTGATAAACACCCATTTTTTCATGGTTTGTGTGTATAAAAACATCTTATGTATTTTCCACAGTATGCATCTGATGAAATGAGCTGTAGCTCACGAAAGCTTATGCTCAAATAAATTGGTTAGTCTCTAAGGTGCCACAAGTCCTCCTTTTCTTTTTGCGAATACAGACTAAAACGGCTGTTACTCTGAAACCTAACTGTAGTCTGTAACCTATCATTTAAATCAGCTTCTGTACCAAATGACTGGAGGATAGGTAATGTAACGCCAATTTTAAAAAGGGCTCCAGAAGTGACCTTGGCAATTACAGGCCAGTAAGCCTGACTTCAGTATCAGGCAAACTGGTTGAAACTATAGTAAAGAACAAAATTGTCAGACACGTAGATGAAGATAATTTGTTGGGGAAGAGTCAACGTAGTTTTTATAGAGGGAAATCATGCCTCACCAAATCTACTAGAATTCTTTGAGGGGATCAACAAGCAAGTGGACAAGGGGGATCCAGTGGATATAGTATACTCTAGATTTTCAGAAAACGTTTGACAAGGTCCCTCACCAAAGGCTAGGTTAATTGAACTGATTAACCCCTTACAGGAAAGGCAATTCAGTACAGCTTCCCTGTGTATATTTATGACAAGGTCCCTCACCAAAGGCTCTTAAGCAAAGTAAGCTGTCATAGGATAAGAGGGAAGGTCCTCTCCTGGATTGGTAACTGGTTAAAAGATAGAAAACAAAGGGTAGGAATAAATGGTCAGTTTTCAGAATGGAGAGAGGTAAATAGTGGTGTCCCCTGCAGGTCTGTATGGGGCCCAGTCTTATTCAATATATTCATAAATGGTGTGGAAAAAGAGGTAAGCAGTGAGGTGGCAAAATTTGCAGATGTTGCTCAAGATAGTTAAGTCACAGGCAGATTGCGAAGAGTTACAAAAGGATCTCTCAAAACTGGGTGACTGGGCAATAAAATGGCAGATGAATTTCAATTTTGATAAATGCAAAGTAATGCACATTGGAAAACATAATCCCAACTATACACATACCACTCAAGAAAGAGTCATTTTGGATAGTTCTCTAAAAACATCCACTCAATGTGCAGCAGTTGTCAAAAAAGCAAACAGAATATTGGGAATCATTAAGGGATAGATAATAAGAGAGAATATCATATTGCCTCTATATATGAATCCATGGTATGCCTACATCTTGAATACTGCGTGCAGAAAAGATTCAGAAAAAGGCAACAAAAATTATTAGGAATATCGAACAGCTTCCGTATGAGGAGAGAATAAGTGGAAAAGAGATGACTAAGGGGGGATATGATAGAGGTCTATAAAATCATGACTTATGTGGAGAAAGTAAATAAGGACGTGTTATTTACTCCTTCTCATAACACAAGGACTACAGGTCGCCCAATGAAATTAATAGGCAGCAGGTTGAAAATAAACAAAAGGAAGTATTTTTTCACACAACACACAGTCAGTGTGTGGAACTTTTTGCCAGAGGCAAAACTTTTTGTTGTGAAGTCAAAGACTATAACAGGGTTCAAAAAAGAACTAGATAAGTTAGTGGAGGCTCTGCCCATCAATGGCTATTAGCTAGGATAGGCAGGGATGGTATCCCTAGCCTCCATTAGTCAGACGCTCGGAATGGGTGATGGGATGGATCGCTTGATGAGTATCTGTTCTGTTCATTCCCTCTGGAGCACCTGGTATTGGCCACTGTCGGCAGACTGGATACTGGGTAGCTGGACCTTTGGTCTGACCCAGTATGGCCATTCTTCTGTTCTTCTGCAAGGAGAATTGTTTGTTTGAAAAGGTCTGCTTTAAAATGGCATTTAGATGGTTGAGTAACAAGTGTAGCAAGAAGTCTCACTTGTTGAAATTTTGCATATATAGTACTCGTGTGTGCTTAGCCAAGTTTGTTTGGAGGAAACACTGTAATAAACTGTTCATTTCCAATGTTTGAAAAATTTAAACATGGACATTATCTCAGTTCTGTACAGAAGTGTAATTTGGAAAGGTGAAGGACAAATTTGTGTCAGTTTATTAAATCTTTGTGACCTCTTCTGCTGATGCCTTAAAATATGGTCTTTGTACTACATATTTGCCAAATTATGCAAATAAAAATTTCTTAATAATATACAGTAACTTACAGTGAAGTATATAATATCTTTGAATTTGGCTTAAGTTTTCATTAAAACTTTAAAAATAAACAGACCCTCCTCCCCCCACCCCCGAAAAAAACCTCCCCAAGAATCTGAACTTGTAGAAAACCGCAGTAGCTTTTAAGTTAAACATTTCTTACCCAGAACTGGTCACAATCCAGTTTGAAGTCACACTGTCTTTGAAGGTGCCTTAACTTTAAGATTTGAAATATCAACAATATCAGGCTTTCACTTTTTTCTTTATTGATGATCTGAATTGTGATGTCCCCTGACTTAACCAGGGGTGCTGATTTACACCCACCTCTTTAGGCTTCAGAGCCTGAGCTGAACCTTGGAAGAGTTGTCCACACGGATACTTCTAGAGCACTAGGATGACCTTCAGTAGCCTGAGTCTGTTGTCCCAGGGTGGGAGGTTTGCTGCCATGGGCTATTTAGACGTACCCTTAGTGTTTTGTCTCTAAATCTTCAGTGCCCCAGTATTCCAAACTCCTGTAGGTTTTTAGGTTAATATAAAAAATTGATTGCAAATTTCTTTGATAAAAGTTAGTTTGATGACATTTTTGGTTTAATGTTTCAGTCAAAAATTGAGTTTTTTGTCAAAATAAATTTTCATGTGTTCAGTTTCTGATGAATTTTTGTTTTTTGATAAGCCTTTCAAATTTGTAGAACAGTTTCTAGAAAACCATTTTTTATTTCTGTTGAATTTTTCCCAAGAAGGGGAAACATTTCCCAACGAGCTCTAGTTAAAACTACCAAAACCAAATTAGGGTTTTTAATGCATTCAAAACTCAAACAGCTGAGCTGTCTATTCAAAACTAGCAATTGCTTGTAGCTTGAGAGCAAGCTTGGAAACTGTCAGCCCAAAATGAATTTGATAAAATTCCGAAGAACTTAAAAGGTGTGCTAGGATAGAAACTATAGCTCAGGATTTTTGTTGTTTGTTTGTTTGTTTGTTTGTCATTTAAATAAATGGGATGGGTGTTTCACCCAGAATTGAAGTGAGCTGCACTGAAGTTAGTCTTAAGTGAGGCAAGGCTCCACATAATATGCTGCTTAAGAAACTATTAGCTAAATTAAGCATGTTGCACAGTAAAGATTACCATCATTCTGAACATTAATACTTTATTTCCCACCTTTCCATGAATGACATGCAAAAAGCCTAGCTTTTACAGAAGTGAATAGCTTCTGTATATGAAATATGTAAGGACTGAAAGGCAGTTCTTTCGTGCTGAAAAGCAATTTTTTTGCATGCTAGGTACTCTTCCTCTGTCTGTTAAAGAATTCAGCAGTGTGCCCACTGCGGTGCACCTTCAGTGTGCTAGCATGCTGCTTTAAAGTCTCTACCTTAATATGGTATCAGAAGGATAGCCATGTTAGTCTGGATCTGTAAAGGTGGCAAAGAGTCCTGTGGCACCTTATAGACTAACAGATGTATTGGAGCATAATCTGTTAGTCTGTCTATAAGGTGCCACAAGATTCTTTGCCGCTCCTACCTTAATATAGCCCTCCTTTGTATGGTGTCAACACAAGTCCTTAGGAGCTTTTATACTCCATGAACTGAACTGTTTTCCTGGAGAGCTTAAATAAATGTGAAGCTGGTATACTTTAATGCATTGTTTCTTCACAACTTTGTTACGATGCATAATAACTAACCAACTTTAGTGAAATGTTTATATTTTTGATCTGGTTTGGATTATTAGTTATACCTATACAGCAAAGCGTTAGCTGTCATCTAACTATTACTAAATCAGCTGTTGTAGTAGTTATTGCTGTTTATATCCCTCCTGCAATATAATTTGATGATCACTTTGGATAATAATGTCTTGGCTGATAAAGGAGTTTAAAAAAGTAGCTTTCTCTGTTATGTTAGGAAGAAACAATATGCCAAATTAAATACCGTACTTACGCAGAAATAAAATGTGAATAGAATAAAATAAAGCGTTAACTGTTCCTTTGGGTAAAGGGCTAGTAAAAAGACTTTTAAATAGCCTGATTAAAAAGTCCTATAGTCATGCTTTTGAGGATAGAATTTGACATGTTAATGCATCTTAAAATCTTTATAGAATTTGTAATAGATTATAACAGACCTATTTTTCTTATTTACAGAAATATTCATTGCTGCCTTACTTGATTTTAGTATTAAAACAGTTCCTTCTTCAGAGGGATTTGAATGAAGTTTTTACTGGTGGAATTAGCTCTTACAGCCTAATTTTAATGGCAATTAGTTTCCTGCAGGTAAGTTCTCTATTTTGTTTTAGTTACGCTGTTCTTAAATTTTAGTCTCTGCAGTGAATTCCCCAATTTTCAATTGGCTTTTAGTGACACACAGCTCTCCCTTTGTTAAGGCTTTGTGATCTCCATTCCCTGCAGGCTGCCTCTCGTAGCTCTGAGAGCTCTCCTCAGAGTATGGAGGAGAACAGCAGCAGAGGCCTCTGAAAATATTATATGATATGATCAATGTGGAGAGTGGCATAATGGCCCTCTCTACATGTCCTTTTTGTCAAACCTGCTGCCTAGAACTGTCCCTTCTTCTGGCAGAGGCTGCCAGTCGTCTGCCCCACCCCCTATCTGGTTGGGCTGCAAGCCAGCAGGCCACCCAACATGGTAGTCATTTCGCTAGAAACACTGGAAACAAACTGTAGTCAAATTATGGTAATGTTAGAGAGCCTCACTGAGTTCTCCATGACTACTCCTCCCTGATCTCTTTGTTACTCCTTCCTCCCTGTTACCAGATCGAGGATGGATGGAGGGGTTTCCCTGAGGGTCCTTGCATGCCCCTGAATTCCTTTGGAATCTTCTCTGCATCCTTTGCTTTCTTGCTTCCCTTGTCAGCAGACCTCCTGCTGTGCTAATGGGAGTAGGATTGGAACCAGGACAGCTGGGCCTGGCTGTTCTCTCACCCAAATGCCTGTTGTGATAAAGGCTACTTCTGACATACAAAGATGTATGTTTATGGAGCACACACAGAATTTTGATACCTTGTTAAAAAGGTAAATTTTATGTGTGAAACTTGTGTTCAGTATATTATAGGTGAGTCTGGTTGCCAAACACTTTCCATTATAAGACCTAGTTTTCAGTTGCTTATAGCTTTGATTGGGCTGAAACTTTTCCATTCTAGGGGTTTCCTTCAGACTGGCTCATTGCAAATTTCAGCTAAAATGATTTAAGCAGTTTCTTAGAACAAAGCTATGGAGAAATACAATCATAATTCAGTCCCTTTGTGTGGATGCACTATGATAGTCTTTAATTACATACTTTTTCCATATGGCCCATTTGTAAATGTTTGCAGAGTTTCTGGATTATTATAAAGACTAACTACAGTGAGTTGGCAGTCAGTTAACTCAGATTAAAAACAGGGCCTCACTCTGATCTAGGCATATGCTCCAGCATAGGCATTCTTTATGGGTAGCTTTGAAGTTTAGTTATTGGCTAGTTGTCTGCTGTGTGAGGTGTCTTCAAGTGTGTACATGTGGTAAAACATGGGGATGATGGTGAGAGGCCAGCTTTGCGTATCTGCTCTAGAATGCATAAGCATTTGCAGGGGAAACACGGAGTTCTATTTTCTGTCCACCTTCTGAAAACTGCCACCACTGCAGAATCCTTATGAAAACTTTAACCAATATTCCTTCATTAACTACGCATCAAATCTAAGTGGCAATTCTTCTCTGTTGCTTTTGGACTAGAAAACTAGACTAAGCAGAAAGATTCGGTTAAGTACCTATAGGTTCCATATAGTATTCAAGTGCTGCCCACTGTTGGTTACATTAGTGAAGCGAAGTTTAAGGAAAGCTTAGGAAAATTTAGTTGGGAAAGGTAATAGAATTTCAACTTTTAGGTTCATTCTGAGCTTTTTAATGAAGTGGCTGCAATGGACCAGTTTTATGTCTCACCATTAGTACATGGCTTGTCAGTTTGCTAGTATATGCCTATCATCTACCCTCACTCTTTTAGTAAGTATCAGACATTCTTCTTTACAGTTGCATCCAAGAATTGATGCCAGGAGAGCTGATGAAAACCTTGGAATGCTTCTAGTAGAATTTTTTGAACTGTATGGAAGAAATTTTAATTACTTGAAAACTGGTATTAGAATAAAAAATGGAGGTGCCTATATTGCCAAAGAAGAAATCATGAAAGCCATGACCAATGGATATAGACCATCCATGTTGTGCATAGAAGATCCTCTCCTCCCTGGTAAGATTACATAACTTTTTTTAAATACTTTTTTTTAAAATCAGAAATGTAGAGTATGATAAAAAGATCAAAGTTGTTCTTTGTTATGTGAAGGAACTACATTGTGTTGCTTTAAGATGTCCATGGGGGGAGGGAATAGCTCAGTGGTTTGAGTATTGGCCTGCTAAACCCAGGGTTGTGAGTTCAATCTTTGAGGGGGTCATTTAGGGATCTGGGGCAAAAATTGGGGATTGGTCCTGCTTTGAGCAGGGGGTTGGACTAGATAACCTCCTGAGCTCCCTTCCAACCCTGAGATTCTATGCTTCTATACCTTGTATTCTGTTAAGTTTACAAAGTGCTAGACTAAAAGCGCACACAAGAAAAAAATTATATATGATATGTAACATTCAGAATTATGTTGGTATATGTGAAGAAATGAGCTTACAATTTAGAATATTTACCTGTGTATGAATTTTACCTGAATTGTAGCTTCATCTGTTTGGTTATTGTATTTGTCTATTCAGTTTACCTGTTTCTGAGTCACTGACAAATCAGAAAATGACTGAATGTTTATGGATCAATGTCCTAAAAAAAGCACAAGATAGTCTTTTTGGGAGTACGCTGCATACCACCAGATCACACTAGAGAAGATGACGACTGGTTCCTTAAGCCCCTATCTGTAATATGTAGGAAAAAAAGATTATGGGGGACTTCAATCTGAGTGACACCTGCTGGAGATCTTGTGCTGCCAGTGCTAAACATCGTTGAAATTTCTAAATATTAAAGATGACAGTTTCCTAACTCAGAAAATTTTGCATCCAACTTGGGTTGGGGAATTTTATATCAGACCGTGCTTGACAGATAAATAGGAATTAATCACAAAATTAAATAGTGGTAGTTTAGGTACAAATGATCATGACTTCATTACATGTCATCACTACATTACTTAGTCTGCAGAAGAGAAGAATGAGGGGGGATTTGAGAGCTGCTTTCAACTACCTAAAGGGGGTTCCAAAGAGGATGGATCTCGACTGTTCTCAGTGGTAGCAGATGACAGAACAAGGAATAATGGTCTCAAGTTGCAGTGCGGGAAGTTTAGGTTGGATATTAGGAAAAACGTTTTCACTAGGAGGGTGGTGAAGCACTGGAATGGATCACCGAGGGAGGTGGTGGAATCTCCTTCCTTTGAGGTTTTTAAGATCAGGCTTGACAAAGCCCTGCTGGGATGATTTAGTTGGGGATTGGTCCTGCTTTGAGCAGGGGGTTGGACTAGATGACCTCCTGAGGTCCCTTCCAACCCTTATATTCTATGATTCATTCTTTATGCAAACAGAATAAAGTCCAAACCAGTTATGTATGTACAAAGGGGCCAGTTTCACAGAGCGGTAAATGATTGAGCCAAACCAGGTGAGAGGATTTAAATGTACAATTAGTAATGATTTATTAGCAACTGTTCTAGAGTATTTCACTAAATGCCTAGCAGGTCTGTCAAAAGAAGGCCATGCTAGTTAAAAACCAACATGGGTTGGAGGGGAAGTGAATGCAGCTATAAAAATTTAAACATATATAACAAATTGAAGCAAAAGGAAATGGATAGTAATAAATAAATTGGTAGCTACGAATTGTAGGAAAGTTAGAAGGGAAGCAAAAAGAACACAAATCTGCCAACAGAGCTGAGGATAATATCAGGAACTGAAAAGAATCTTAACAGTCCTGTTACTCAGTGGAAATGGTAGAATTGTCAATAATGCAGAAAAGGCAGAATGATTCAATTTGGGGGAAAAGCGAGATATATTTGTATGACAATATTGAGGATACACTTTATTTGAACAGTAACTTGGAAGAATGTTAAACAGTAGCTAGAAAAGTTAGACATCTTAAAACTAACTGCTCCACATCCAAGAGTTGCATCCAAGAGTTTTAAAAGAGCTGTCAGAGGAGTCTCTTGTTCATTAAAGTTGACTTTTAATGAGTCTTGGAACACAAAGTAAAGTTGTGCCAATATCTAAAAATGGTAAACAGGATGACATGGGTAATTATAAGCCTGTCAGCCTGATATTGGTCCTGAGCAAAATAATGGAATGACTGATATGGGACTCTATTAATAAAGAATTAAAGGAGGTTAATATAATAAATGCTACTCAATATGGGTTTATGGAATATAGGTCCTGTCAAAATAATTTGATCTTTTTTGACAAGATTACAAGTTTTGTTGATAAAGTAAAAGTGTTGTCATATACTTAAACATCTGTAAAGTATTGACTTGGTACCTCATGACCTTTTTTATTTAAAAACTGGAATGCAAAATCAACATGCACATTAAGTGAGTAAATAAAATATAACTGCAAATGAGGAATAGTCAAGTCGGGGATTTCTAGTCAGGGTTTCATAGGGATCAGTTCTTGACGCTACACTATTTAACACTGTTTATCAATGATCTGGAAGACAACAATTTCTAGTAACAAACTCTCTGAAGTTGCAACACTAGTTTACAGGCTTTCCTGCCTTTTTGTAAGGTTCTAATTACAGTGCATATCATTCCTTTCTTGGGTCACAAATAACTGAGGTTGTGTTGGTTTGGAGTTTTCTTGCTACGACAGTTGGCGGGTGATGGCAGTTCCCCATCTAACTTATGGACAACTACTAACCTTGTTTTGCTTTTCAATCTCTGTAGCATATTGAGTCTTCTGGTTAGTGTAGATGAGGTGAGAACAGGAGAGGCAGTGAACTCCAAAGTAACTAAAACTGTTAATTCAAAAAGAGAAGAGATTAGTCATGGGGGTATTCTGGTGTGCTTGATTATTCACATTAATATATAACTTATTTTAAGAAATTTCAGATACCTTCCCCATACAAATAATGCAGGGTAGATTGAAACTACTTTTAACAGGGATTACTTGAAATTTATTTTATAGATTTTATTCTAATCCTCTTTATTGGGATTGAGTTTTTTTTACGTTGCCACGCTTAAAAACTGGCATTCGTAAAGTGCCAGACGACAGTTACCTGACTGGCTGCCCTAATTCAGTTTGGCACTTTTGTTAGCACACTTTGGTGTGCAAGAACAAATTTTCAGCATGAGATCCTTCGGATAATCAACTCATACCATCCGTGGTGAAGCTTCTTTGGTACTGAGCTTTCAGGCTGACAGGATTTTCTGGTTACTAGTTTAAAAATGTGTTAATCGATAATTGTCACATTGTTACAGGAAATGACGTTGGCAGAAGTTCTTACGGTGCCATGCAAGTGAAACAAGTTTTTGATTATGCCTACATTGTTCTTAGTCATGCAGTATCTCCGCTTGCAAGATCATATCCAAATAGAGATTCTGAGAGGTAATAGTCCACTTCTTAAATATGCATATGTTTATGTAATCAGATAGGAATATCTAAAAATACTTTTTAAAATCTTCTCAAATATAAGAAGGGGTATTTATTTGTTGTATACTACCATTCTATTGAAATTTGCACAGATTTATTCATACTAAACTTTGTGTTGTAAGAATGCATGTTTTGGTGCACATGACTTGAAGTGTCTGTTTAGGGAAATGTAGCAGACTGCCTAACAAATCTGGTGGGAGGTGGGGGCTTTTATTCCTTTATCTCCCTTTCCTCAGCATGGATGGAATCTAGTAGGTATGCTGGTCTCTGTTCTAGATACATCTTCTTCTTTTCCTCAAGCAATCTATTTTAAATATTACTCAACAGTGTGCACTGCTTTCTTAAGTTCAGTGGCATATTTGTGCATGTGTAGCTATAAGATGCAAAGAATGAGGAGTGATGGCTAAAACAGACCACCTGAACAAAGCCAGGCTAGTGTTTACGCAGTTTTTAAATATTGCTTTAATAAATCACTAAGATAACACTATTCATGCTGTATACGTAATTTTCAAATGGCCATAAGTTTACATGTACTCATTTTTAAGCTTTGATATTTATAATGCATGTAACCTATATAGCATTTTACAGCAAAGTGCTGATGATTCGTCTAAGCTCTCTGCATTTGCAACTCCAGATGGACCTTGTATGTGTTAATGTGTTGAAGTAAATCCCTTAGGCCAGATTGGAGGCAGCTCTGCTGAAGAGTCTTGCTTAAGGCTTACCTATATGGGGAAACTTGTTGGCATAATTATGAATATAATTATACCACTAGTTATGGAATAAGTGTCTATATGGGGAGTTACCCCTGTATAACAAGTGGAATCATGGTGGAAAATTTCCCCATGTAGTTAAGCTTTTTGATTGCAGTGTTGGTATGCTCTGAAAGGCTAGACGTGGCAAAATGCCTCTACTGTTTTGCTGTCAGCAGAAAGTCTTAGCATCTCTGCTCTCTACCACAAAGTGGATTCAGTCTTTCACATTTCTGGGCCTACTGCAAGTGGCCTAATTCTTGCTTTTAACATGGTGACTGTGGATCTCCAGGCTTTCTTTTCTGTCATCTGATGTGCAGTCATGACCTCCCTGCTCACTTGCTGCTAGACTGACCCAGCTGGTACTCAGATTAGACTTTCCCCTTATCACTAAGGCAGAGTCTGTCAAGGAGGGGAAGGTAACAAGAGTAGTGCATACACAGCTATACAAAGTTAACCCCTTTGTATTTCGAGGTAATTCTGGGAACTAGCTATCAAAGACTCTGCATCCAACAATCTCTCGCTCCCTCTGCTTCGGTAGCAAGGGATGGAGCAGTTGAGGGGTCCTTGAGGTTTGTTAGGCCTTTGTGTGGTCATGTAGGGAGTTGCGTTCTGTGCTTGTGCTACAAGCTCTTGCCGATAATCTCTTACTTTGCCAGTGCATTTAGGCATACATGATAGAGGCACTCTAGACAAGGAAGCTTTAGATATCATTTTGTATTTCTTGGTCCTTTCAACTCCTAGCTGGAGAGAACAAATCACACAACCCATCCCTCTCAAACAAAGAACTGACATTTCTGAGGAAGGGGTAACTTCTTTGAATGCAGAAGTCTCGGATTTGGGAAGCACATGAAGGCTCTCCAAACTCAAACAAGACCTATAAGGCTTTGATTTTGGGACCAAACTCTAAAGCCTCAAGTCCATAAGATCATCTGTTAAAAACAAGGGGGTAGCTCAGTTTCCCTATCCCTAACTTCCATTCCTTAAGGCTTCATCCAGTTTTCTTTCCTAGGACAGAGTATCAGTATGGCTTTTCCTGCATTGTTTTTAGTGTGTTCCTCACTCTCTTGCCTTATCTTCCCCCCTGTTTATGGTATATGCTCTATCTCTTTCCCTTTCCAAATCTATCTCAATAGTTCTCTTAATTCAGGCCACTCTCCGTCCCCTATACTCCTGCACATATTATTGTCCCAGTTTGATTAACACGCAAGCTTGCAAAATTTGCCAACATTAACAACCAGAGAACTAAACTTACTTACTATGTTCGATATTGAAGGACAAATGTTCAACCATTTATATAGAAGGGAAGCTTAATGTCTGAGCAGACTTGGGAGTGAGACTCAAAAGTTGGACCAGATTCTGAAGCTAGGCAGACTCTACCAGACAACTAGATCTCTTCAGATATTTGGATAAGATAAATAAGTTTTTTATTGTCGGACATCTTGGTATGCCTTCACCTCTCTTCTCTGGGCCATGGTGGAGCGAACAATTTATTGTGCTTTGACATACCAAACAAGGTATGCCTAGCCAACTTGTTGGTTTTACCACAGCTTGTGTATGAAAAGTGTCTCTGTGTCACCTAGTGTGGAGTCCAGTCTTGTTTTATATCCCAGGATGATTCTTACATGTAGAACTGAGTGCAGAAGAGTGAATTTAGTATACTTCAGGTAATTCCTTGGTTGATAGACACTCCAATGTTAGTAATTCTGTTACTACATACAAGTAGGTCTGGATAGTGTCTGATGCCAGGAGAGTGGATCTCAAAATTGCACACATTAGGTAGCCTATCCTAGTTCTTAAATTCCAGAAAGACCTTAGTCTCAACATCCTGAGTAAAGTTACCAGCAGTGGGAACACTATCTTTTCAGGAGGCAGGAATCTTCATGTATTCTGCTTTTTTAAAAGAAGTCTTCGTGAACAGGATCTGTGAACCTGGTTTTTCAAACACTGACTTTACCTTTCAAATGACTAGGTATGGTTTCCTTTGTTACCTATAAGGAAATATCTTTGGTGGTCATATCTGCCCTCAGGGTCTCATTTGTTAAAAGGACATTACATTCCTTTGTGCATGGCTGAGACTCAGTTGCTCCCCCTCCAAGGGCAATCATCATCTGAGGATATACCAGTCTTGGGAGAAATAAGATCTTCAGTACAGAGGCTATGAAGGAGAACAGATTCTTCAAGATGACCATTTGAGGAGAGGAGATTGTAATAGAGGCTTGCAAAAGCATTCCTCTGATGTGAGAACTTGCAGTTTATTCTATGTTAACTTGATGGGTAGTAGAACCAACATCCCCTGTATTTGTATGCCAGTAACACTGGTGTTCCTAGGCTTTCCCCATTCATTACAAGATAGGCTGCTATTTGTTGTTTAAGAGTTTGGGTTATACAAGCATAATGTTTAATTACATCTAAGCTTGGAAGGATTAGATTTATTTATATCTAAATCTGGATAACTGTCGATTTCGCCATACACAAACTGATAAATATTTCCATCGATGATCAAAATTTACACGTAGGCAAAGAAAGACAATGCTGCTTGAGAACTTATTTGAGTTTGATTTAAGGCTATTTATTTTTTCTGTTTGGACATGACTGTTTGTGTTTTAATAGTTATACAGCGTTTACTTTTTGAATCTGTCTCTATTGTCTGACCCTCCCCCCATTATTTTGGGCCACCATGAAAATTTAGGTCAATAGAAAATTGGACTTCCTACTCTTGTCTTAATTTGTCACGAACCTATATCCATTCTGAGGTTACTTGCTGCTATCTGTTTTATTTGCTTAGCTTTACATGTTGAATTCTCTGGAAGCATTATTTGAGATGTATTGAAGGTCTAGTCTAAGCTCTATTCCCTTTGGAAAAAATCTTCAGAGCTGCCACAGATTGGTACTAAAGAACAGCTCTTGTTCAATAATGACATCTAATCCATCAATTGTTTCAATGTTGGAAATGACACACCAGGGTCTAGGCATAAATAGTAGGGTTTTAAAAACTATATTCTATTCCTTCATAAACACTTAAGGAAACAAACGGTTCCATTTTTCAATGACCACACCGTGATGTAAATGTTTCAAAATTTAAAAGTAGTACTTTAACACTCCATCTAATCACTTTAAAAACACTAATGGATCACCTGATGTAGACCTGATCCCTATTTTAATGATGAGGAAACTAAGACCTACTCTACACTGCGTGGTTAGGTTGACATAAGATGCCTTGCATTGACCTAGCTGTGGAAATGTCTTCACTTTAAATTTGGCTCCCACCATGTAAATGCCTTTGTCATTTTAGTAACACCACCTCCTCAAGCAGCATAGAGTTACAGTTGATGTAACTACATCTATGCGGTATCAGTGCATACACTGTTTTTTACATTGACAGTTACTAGCTTTCAGGAGCAGTCCCACAATGCCCACACTGACCATACACTTGATACAAGAGCTCTTGGTGAGGACGTGCATCACAGAAACAAGGAGCCAAGTCTGCACACACAACAATTTTATAACTGCATGGGCTGTATGCTGATGTAAATTAGGTTAACATAATTTTGAAGGTTTCTGAGTAGCAGCCATGTTAATCTGTATCCAGAAAAAGAAAAGGAGTACTTGTGGCACCTTAGAGACTAACAAATTTATTTGAGCATAAGCTTTCGTGAGCTACAGCTCACTTCATCGACACAGCCTTAGGAATAGACTTGCCCAGTGCAACACATGGAGTCAGTGCTAGAGGAAAGATTTGTCTTTGGGTTCTGCTGTAGATCATGCTTTGAGTCTGTTTTTCTAAAATACTGTTCAGTCTTCTAAATTAGAGGGCTAAGTGACTGTGGACTGCTGCTAACTGAATCTTCTTAGTAAGATTGTTTACTCAGATGTATTTTTCTCCCTTTTCTCTAAACTTAAAAGAAAAAGCTACCACAAAAAGGTATGAGGATAGAGGGCAGGTGTGAAGTAGGGAGGACAAGCCTCTTGTATAGTACAGTGGTTTTTCAACCTTTTTTATTTGCTGACCACTACAAAATTTCAAATGATGGTGCAGACCCCTTTAGAAATTCAACTTGTGGCCCACAGACCCCTATTATAGAAGTCTTACTGTAATAGGGTCAGAGTCCACCTCTTGTGAGCACCCCTCTGGTTGGGTGTGTCTGCATTCTTTCAGTTGTGACGACCCCTTTCGGTGGTTCTCAAGTGGCTTCCCCCCTGCAGCGTCTCAGCTTTCCAGCCAAGTCTCTCCCACACTGTCTGCATGAGAACCAGATCAGGCCTCTTCCAGGGTATACAGTCCACCAGGGCCTATCTCAGCACCCCTCTGGTGGTGTCTCTCTAGCCCTCCCTGGGCTCAGTCTTTAAGTAGTCACAGTCGTGGTATGGGGCCATATCCCTAGGGCTTCCTCCCCAGAGACACTATCTTCCTGCGGCCCTCCCCATGCTCTGTCCCTGCTTAGTCCCAGCAGCTTGCCAGGAGCTCCTTCATTGCTCCCCCAACCCCTGCCAGCAAATTGTCTTTGGCTCAGTCCTAGCAGCTAGGTAGGAGCCTCTCACTTCCCCAGTCCTTGCCCCAATTTAGCTGTCTGTGGTCCTGCTGCTCTTCCAGCCAGGCACTCAGTCCTTTCTTCTCCAGCTCCAAGCAGCAACTAGTAACTGCTGCTCTGTTCTGCTGCTCCTTTTATATGACCCTCCTGGCCCCTGATTGGCTGTTGCAGAAGCCCCTCTGATTGGTTGCTTCCTTGCAACCACTCTAGGCTGCTTGGAGGACTTCTCCACTGCTCCTTTGCTGGGATGGGTATGGCAGAACCATGAGGCCTCCAGCAGGGAGCCTTTGGTCTAGTCTACTCCATCTCACCCCTCCCCTCCCCAGGAGGATTTGGGTGGCAGTTGTACTAGTCTCTTGCCCCACTTTATCAGGGTCTTCTCTCTTCCTGACCTCTCTATCTAGAGAGTGTTTTTGTGTGTCCTTTTGCCCCCTTTAGTCAGGGTCTACTCTCCCAGGTCTCTCTTACCTGAGAGCATTTAAGAATCCTTTCAGTTCACCTTTGCCTCCTGGACTTCGGGGTCTCTGCACGCCACAGCTTGTCCATCCCTGTGTGCCGAGCTGTCTCGAGGTCGTATACCAAGTGGAGCAGGTGCTTTTCCTCCTCCTTAGCGAACTGGAGATCCATGGCCAGCTGCTCCCTTTGGCACTTAAGATCCTCTATTTCACTCCCTGTTGACTCCAGCCATTTGGTTAGCTCGTCAACACCTAGGAGGGAATTCGTAGAACTGGCCTGCTCTACCTTTTTCCCTTGGGGCGACCCTGTCTGAGACCCTATGCTAAACTGTTCACTGTGAGGTCCAGCTTGGGTTCCCACCATAACTGGTGACCTTGACAATCCGTTGGGGTCCCAACTGTATCCTGTTGTTCCTGAGAATCTGTCTGGGTCCCTATGTTATCCTGTACTTGAGGCTCCGTCTGAACCCCTTTTGCCATTCTTCCTCTGGTTCTCAGCTCCTCTGCCTCCTTACTTAGTTGGTTCCAAACCCTTCTGGTCCTAGGCTGCCATCTTGGCCTCTCCTGCATGAGGGCTGAGAAACCCACCCAGTCTCTCTTTTGACTGTCTCAGTCTTGCCTCAACCTTGGATATCCTTCTTTTCCCTTGTTGCCCCTCCTTTCTCTAAGAGGGCAATATCTCTTTAAATGCCCTGCTATCCTGCAGGCAAAACACACTGCCTTTTCCCTTGCTTTGGCCATGGGGTGTGTATTTCTTGGGGCCCTTGCAATAGCCCTACTGTCCTGCTGCCCAGAGTCACCCTTGCCTGGTTCCCCTGTCAGTTCTGGAGCACCTACTGCTAACTCATAGGGATTTGCACCCAGCATCCCCTTTTCGTCTGGTCTGTCACTGGGGTTCTTGCCTTTCCCCTTGCATTGAGCCCAGCTCTTTAAAGGGCAAAATCTTTTTATGTGGCCCAACTCTCCACAAAAGCAGTTAAACTTTGCAGTTCCTGCCAGGGCAAGCCCTTCTTAAATTCCCCAACTGTCCACACCCTAACATCTCAGTGGCTGGGCTTCAGGCCTCATGCCTGCTAAACCCACTAAGTTACCAGATGTGACGTGGCTGAAGTCTCTCTTTCCATTCCTGCTTCTTGGAGTGGATCTTACACCACTGCTGTTGTGTTGCAAACTTGGCCTCCTTTTGCCTCTGCAGATGCTCGATCAGATGCATCAGCAGGGTCTGGGTGCACTGCTGCTGTTCTTGCTGCTGTTGCATCGCAGCTATCTGTAGTCTGTTGGTCTGCACCAACAAGAGGATCACCTACTCCATGATCATGCCCCTTGTTAATCAGGGGTTGGTCCGAAGAATCCCACTGCTGGTACCAAATGTAACAGGGTCGGCACTCACCTCTCCTGAGCGCCCCGTCTGGTTGAGTGTATCTGCATTCTTTCAGGTCTGGTGACCCCTTTCAGTAGTTTTCAGGTGGTTTTTTTCAGGGACTCAGCCCTCCAAAAGAGTGTCTCTCACTGTCTTCATGTGAACCAGAACAGGCCTCTTTGGGGATATACAGTCCACCAGGGTCTCAGTACTCCTCTGGTGGTGTCTCTCTAGCCCTCCTTGGGCTCAGTCTTTAAGTAGTCCTGGTCCTGGTGTATCCCCGTGGTCATCAAAGAAGCTTGTACGTGTTATCTCTGCAGTCTGAATCTCAAAGATTTAAGATTCGTTCTAATAAATGTAAATAGTATAGTTGCCAGAAATATAATTCTGCTTCTTGGAGTTCAGTAGCCAGGCAATCCCACATCACTTGTACCATTTTTTCCTCTATTCCTGATGTCTCCAAGCAACTGTATGCTGCACATTGTGCATTTTTTGTAGGGATTGAATATCCTTTAATTCCCCCATTTTTTAAATCTACAGCAAAAGATTGAGGGTCTTTCAGTGTCAAAACCAGTCTGAGACCAAGATGTGTATTAACTTTGAGGTTTCTATTCCATGAATTCCTTATAGTCTAATTGAGAGTCCATGAAGGATAAAAGGAAGCCATGATTATGTAGTTTCCCTAGGGAATGCTTGTAACCTCTGAGGTGCTCTTATTATCTAGTACAATTATTTTAATTATTAAAGGTGTTACTACGGACAAGTTTGGTTGAAACTTGTGCTTCTGACAGAGTCCATTTCAACTACAGTGTCACTAACACTAGTAAAGGTAGAAAGTGCAACAAATTTCACTTAATAGCAAGTCTGCATTTCCAGTGCTTAAACTGAATAGTAAGCAAACTAAGTCATAGAAGTTAAGATAGTGCCTTGGTTATTTCTTTAAATCTTAAATCAATCTAGTTCACTTGAGTAGTTGTACATGTAGAATAGAGTTTTTGAATATCTAACCTCTTTGTTTCCACACTAATTTTTTTTTTTTTTGGTCTACAAGTATAACTTTGTTTCTAGTACATTAGGTAGAATCATCAAAGTGACACAGGAAGTGATTGATTACAGAGCATGGATTAAAAAGACATGGGGAGGCAAAAGTAGTCTGTCACCTGATATTGGTAAGTACAGGAGTTGATCTCAGAAGCTTCAAATTACTAAAATACTTTCCAAGAAACACAGAACAAGAACTTTCTTAGACTGATCCAATTGTAAATATGTTTTCTGTACTGAGCTATTCACGAAATTCAGGTGCATGAGACCTTACTGCAGAATTTTATTTCAAGATGGAGAGCTTGTGTATGTGGCTATGTATATTTGGACTATGGGGGTTTGAATAGCCATGCGCACCACAGTGCTGCACTGAAACTCCCCTGTGTGGATGCTGCAGGCATGAATTAAAAGGTTTCCAGTTCTCATTATTGTAGCCTTTGTTAAAGGTGACTGTGGTAATGTGAACTAGGAACCTTTTAGTTCATTCCCTTAGTGTCTTCATATGGAAGTTACCATAGCACTTTTGTGCGCACAGTTATTCACTCCCATGTAGTCCAAACAACAGGGCATCGTAGACGTAGCCTGAGACTCTTACTGTTGAAAACTTTTAACATTAGCTAGTTAATGAAACTTTGCGAGATACTTTTTTCTAAACTACAAGGTGATGGGGTTTCATGTGCTTCTAAATGATGATCCTGTTTTTATCAACAGACAATAGAATGAAAGTAAGAGAGCACATAACGCCGTGCAGTGCAGAACAACAGAACAGAGGCTCTGAATCACCCTTCAACCAACACTTGGCTTTGTCATTAACTAGTACCCAACAGTTGTCCTCTGGTTCGTCTGCCTCTTCTGTATCATCACTCTCTGGCAGTGATATTGTAAGTTGTTTGGGTTTTTTTTCTTCCTTAATAGATTAAATTACCAGAAAGTTCCTCTACAAAGCTACAGTGGTCTATTAGCTAAAATGGCAGCACTTAGTGCACTACTTTATTTTTTTTAAAGTAAAGTTTCAATATATCATTCTAACCTGCCATAAGAAGTTGATATTCATTTGTGTTCTTGTGACTTCATCAAACTTACTAAAACATAAACTAGTAGTCAGTAATAAGCTGTTTTCCCCCCTTTTGTAACTAAGAATTAAACAGACTATCTGAAGCTCTAGGCACTCTTTGCAGTTTTCTTTAAAACGTCAGCAGATATAAAACCCCAAATCCATCAGTAAACTGTAAAGCAAAAAAGTGTGGGGAAAGTACCACTTCCTGATGTTGCCCATCAAGCAATATCTTCCTCATAAAACCCCACATGAGGAGATGAGCCTCACAGCATGCCATGAAAGTGAATAAACTTACTATTTTTGGACCAAGGGGTGGGGTGTAAATTCCAAAGCCAAGGGGCCCTCATGAATATAGCCATGCTATCTGCACCTTCTCATATGGAGATTTTGTGCAGCTGCTGAACTTAACTGCAACAGTATGACATGAAAAGAGATGGTTTGTCATTAGATAGCCCCTCATCCTTTTATGACTCTTTAGGTCAATAACAGTGCCTATAAACTCCACACCAAAACCCACAGGTGGACAGTATAGCTTATAAAGCAATATTGTAATATGCTCATAGTGAGATGCTTCGCTCAAGCCCACTGCAGCATTCTGGGCGAGGTACAGATTTTGAATGGATTAAAGATGTAGTGCTTAAATAGAACACATTGCAGTAATCTAGTCTTGAAGTGTCAAAACCATGAACCATTGTAGATCTGTAGCTAGAGAGATGATTCAACCTCCTGGCCAGAAGCAAATGAAGAGCACCTATTCTGACTACCCCTAAAAGCTGCTAAAACAAATTTGGAATTTAGTGAGACTCCCAAGTTGCAAAAGAAATTAACACCTAGCAGACAAACCCACACTTCTTGTCACCATTGCCAAACAGAAATTCTAGAAGGCATTCTGAGATGGTAAGAGCCACAAAGGGCAGCACCATCCTTCTGCCTTGAGGTACATCACCTTGTCACCAACTGTATAAAAGGCAACTGATCTACATATCAGCAGATACTTGATCTTCATATGTTGTTAGGAGACTAAAGTAGTTTCTGTATCCTGTCCAGATTAACACAGATCAAGGAAATTAAGGCATCTAAGACAGCTGTCTTGTCACAGTCATCAATCTTAATCACACAGGAAAGATTAAGCACACAGCAAGTTAGTCAGGTTGTCATCAAATGGATGGCTCCCTTCAGCAGTAGTGCCAACCACAAGCATTCAGAAGCAGATGCCAAAAAATCAAACTTCAAAAGTTAATACATGGTTTTACATTTTTTTTCATCTCAAGCATAAATAGCCCATCCCAGATTTGTGTTCATTTCAGGTTCAAAATTCAACCTTAAATTTATACACAACATGTATCTCCCTACTCTGGCCGCTTGGAATATTCCTTTCATTTTGGGTTTGGGGAAGGGGCTATACCTATCTTTCTCTCATTCTCTTGCCTTATGACTTCATAGTCACTTCTTCCCCTCAGTTTCCTACTCCTCACCTCGCCTCTGCAGTTTCCTCCCACATTTCCCTATTCCCTTACCTTGCCTGAGTGCAGTCTGTTACTTTAAATGTGAGACTGAAGTCAGAGCCCATTTTTAAATAAGAACAAAAATTCACAAGGCTTCAGAAGATCATGAGACTTAAAAAACCCCAAATAACATGATTCACAAGTAAACAGGTAATTCCGCAGCAGCATAGGATGTACTTAAGAAGTTGGCAGCCTGCCATTATTGGATGCACTGACAGTTTCCACTAGAAATGGGCTAAGCAATACACCAGCCAGGAAAGTTGTGGATACAGGTGGTAGCACCAAACTTCCTCAATCCTGTGGAGCACTGCTGGCTGGAACTAAAATCAATGAAGAATTTGTTTCGTCTTCTCATGGACAGTCTGGTTGAACCCAATCAGTTTTTTTCTCTGCAAAATAATAGGTATTTTCTTCAAAATAGGAGGTAATGTAATCTGCTAATGAGCAGGGGCATCCACAATGAACCAAGCTGTTCACCTGAGATATATCTGTTTTAAGATCTGACAGAAGCTGTGGTGAAAGGCAAAATATTTCTCTTTGTCTTCCAAAAAACCACAGGAATTTTAAAGAACTTTTAAACAATTGATCACTGGATATTTTCAAATCAAAATTGGATGTTTTTCTAAAAGACATGCTCTGTTTTGCACAGGAATTAACTTGGGGGAAGTCCTGTAGCCTCTTATGTAGTCTGACCTCCTGTATGATCAGTCATCTCTGGCCTTATCTGCAAGTCTGTGATCAGATTCAAACAGTTCTGCTACCCTGGCTCCACCCACCTTCCCTTCAGCTTCCTTGGTTGCAGATTAATTTTTCATCCAAGATGACCTGTGATGACTGAGCCTGAGAAGAGCGCTCCTGGGGATGGAGAACAAAAGGGTTTTTTTATAAGCCCACCCAAATAATTGATCGTCAAAAGAACTCTCTCTCCCTGTTGGTGATTAAACCATAGCATTTTTAGAGTGCTCTGAGGGCAGACTCTCCAATAGGTTTACTGCCCTGACACACATGTGACCTAGCTTCAAAATAAAAGGTAGTGACCACTTCAGGCCATGGAAGAAATCCAAGTGCCTCACCTCAATCCCATCCCAATCACTATAGATCAAGAATGTGGCTGGCCATAGGAGTTGAGCTAATAACCACCTTGAGTACTCAATAATAGTCATGGTTTGGAGAGGGGTTGGGGGAACCACACTTGTCGTCTGGGGATGTTAATCAACAAGCAGAATTATCCTGGGCTATTGCAACACCATTGCAGTGAAGAGCTCACTAATTTATAAGAAGTCTTCGTGTCTTTGAGGTAATCTGAATGCCAAAACTACCTTCTTTTCCACCCTGTATCAAGGACACATGAGAAGGACACCATCCATTTCAGGGTGGGCAAGCATCTGCACTAAATGTACACCTAAATACATTACATTAAAACAATATTAAGCTTGCATTCAGGAGGTAGAGGTGAATTCTCTGTAACTTGAAGTCTTTAAAACATGATTTGAGAACTTCATTAACTCAGCCAGAAGTTAGGGATCTATTTCAGGAGTGGGTAAGGTTCAGTGGCCTGCAATTTGCAGGAGAGGGATACTAGATGAACACGATGGTCCCTTCTGACCTTAGAGTCTGAGAAGTTAACACTTGCACGGAAAAAGGAGAATGTGATACATGCAACACCTGTTGTAAACTTAACTAATTGAGTTCAATTGTACAGCTGTGATATTGGAATATGGCATCTTTATTCATTTTCTGTTGGTTTGTTCTGGGCTCTGTCTTCACAATGAAACATAATTTACTTGAATTAAAGCATAATATTTACAGAATATTGTGTAATGCAACAAATTGCAGAAATCCTTAAATTGAGGTGCACTGTTTTCCATGCCTGCAGATCTTTCCTTTTCCTAATATTAAGGTTTTTCACATATGTTGAATGTCAACAAAACAGCAGATGAGCTTAACAGCCCACATTCAGAACTGACAGAAGAGTGTGCAGTGAAATTAAAGGAGTATTATGCATATTTTTAAAATCTTAGTAGTGGCCAACTTGGTATATTCAGTAAACTTTCAGTTTAGTCTTCTTAATAATCCCCCCCACCCACCCCCCCAAAAAAACCCACCAAAAAACAAAGTAAAGGCACTAATCCTCAATGACTGACCAATTTCAGTCCCCAACTCTTGCTCCAGCCCTGCTACTTTTCAAAGTACTTTTTTCTTACAATGGTCCTTCCCATAATTTAAAAAATGACCAAAATCTTGTCCATTTGTCAGAAATTTAACTACAGGCAGAGAATTTACCTACAGTTGCAGTCCTAAATATGAAGGCTTTGTAAAATCGGGGGGGTTGTTGTTTTTGTTTTTATTTTTTTTAAAAAGCATTTATAATGAAAACCATACAACATTAATGATAGCATATGTTCATAAAATCCACACCTCATAACTTACTGTGGATAGAAAAGCTTTCTTGGGTATCTCTCCTTCCCACTTTGCTCCAGTGGTGATTAGACAGTGTTATGGCTCCACTTACCAAGAAGGAAAGAGACATGATGATCCTGTATATCTCATAGAAATGATCCCTCAAAGCATATCTGAAGGAGAAATCCAATGCAGTGGCTAGTGCACTGAACTAGGAGTGAGGCCACCAAGGTTCTATTCCTGCTTGTCAGTGAACTCTTGTGAAGTAAATTGCCCAAAACTGCACATTGCTGCCTTGTAATACTTACCTTCCTCTATCAAGCACTCTGAGCTCTTGATATGAAAAATGCTATGTAATAACCGAGTATTAACATATAAACACCAGTGTGCTTGCTTTCTTTCCATTTTTTTTTTCCTCCCCCTTTCTGGGCTGGTAGCATGAAGTGCAGCCCTATGCCTCAATTAGCTCCCACTTGGCCTCTCTGGCTACTTATCACTCCTGTAAATAAGGGAAGAGGGAGGGAGGGAAAAATTCCAGTTCACAGGGTAATGTGGGCAATGGGGAAAGAATGGAGAAGGGCAACAAGGAAAAATCCTTTGGTACAGAGACCTCCTACCTATTCAGCCACTAAAAAGGGCCTACAGGGAATCAATAGGAAAATTCCATTTTCCCCAGTATATCTTCTTTTCTGGATCCTGACTTCTCCCTGAAGTGCACACATGAGCTGTACCCTTTTCCTGAAAACAGGCAGTCCCGTCTAGTCCACAGGACTCAAGGGCTTGACCATACTCCTTTCACCCTCAGTCCAGATTATTTTCCTCTGGCGGCACAAGCAGCTTGGCAGTTCAGCACTCCTGGTTTTATACATTGCAGTGTTAGCTCTTACAGCTGATTTTTTTTGGAGCAGCAACACATGAAATCTCCAGTTCCTTTTAAGTGACCAAAATTTACAGATCTTAGTCCTTTTGGGAAATAAAGCAAGCTAAAGGTCAGTTCACCTGCAAGGAGTCCCTTTCAGGAACTGTGGAAGCGGGGAGTGTTGCTATAACTTCTTGACCACAAAAATCCACAATATTGAGGGGAACAGGTTTGGTCTGCATAGCTTCCTGGGGATTTTGTATTCTTCTACACCATCTGATACTTCACAAGATGGTAATTTATCCTCATCTTTTGGGACTCAACAAACAGAATTTTCTGTGACAATTTGAAGACTTCTCAGGATTGGGTTCAAAACTATTTGTCTAGTCTACCTTTTAAAGGTCAAGCATCTCATTTCAGGCTTAAGTGGGTATTCTAATCATGTTTCAAGTACTCAAGCATCCTTTCTTTCTCTCATTCTCAACAGGAAGACCTTTCTTTCTCTCATTCTCAACAGGAAGACCTCTGAAGCTCTTAACAGGTGTTTTTCTTAACTTTTTCTCCAAATATTAGATGAGGAATGCTGGGATTCAGGACCCCTTCACTAGGCTATTGGCTAAAACCCAAAAGCAGATTTTAGATAGTAAGTTAGTCTTCTGCTGAAGACAGCCCCCCTTCCCTCCCGCCCCCTTGAAAGACAAGGGAATAAAGATCTCCAAAAGCTAAAAATTTCACCAAGTTCTGGCGACTACTCTGAAAAAATTAAACCATTCAAATTTGGATCATAATACTGAGACAAGGAAACAGGAGACACTATTTCTCTGTTTCAAACCATGGAGGGGAAGTGGATGATTGCCATTGAGAGCCTGGCAGAAGATGGGAATGGCTGAACAGACTAACACAAAAGGCAAATATCTATCATCCAAAATTGAAGCGGAAGTTGCCATCCTCCCTTCATTTATCTTTTGAAGAATTTACTCAGGAGGGTGAGACACTCCCACCAAAGAAGATGGCTTACTCAAGCCCATAAGTCTTGCAGGGTACTAGGTCAAATAACTTTCTTGTCCTACCCAGGGTGGTTGTAGTAGTGGTATCCCTTTCAGAGACATGGTAATTCCCGTTGAGGGCATTCCTTCCCAGAAGGCTGTATGCAAAAAGCACCTGAGAAGGGACTTTAAAGCTGCTTTGGTCTGCCAGTGTACTTGCACAGCTGCAAGGTCCCAGTAAAAAAAACCTAAAATGCCTACACTCCCAAAACCAGGACAAACTTTTTTCCTAATTACTGTGGTGGTGGGGGACGAATCTATGGACTACATGGCCACATCTCACCAGGCAGAAAAGTGTGCTTTTTTTAAAATCATGTTAGCCTACATCTTAAACATCAAGAGCTTAACACAATTGAAAAACTAATATAATTGAAAACCTTCTTTTTCTGCCAGTCAAAGCAGGACTCCTGAGGCTGGTTGCAAGACCTGTTAGCTAACTCAGTAGCCAGGCACCAGTTCCAGAAAATCCGATGTGCCTCAGAATTCAAGTGGGATCCTGTCTGGAAGAAGTTTGACACAGTCATATCAGATAAGACAAGCCAGATTGTCTTCCCTACTCTTTTTTAAGGGAAGATGCTCCTTTTTTGTTCCTTGTTACAGATAAGGGACTCTTTCCATAAAGGAAAGATCTGGAACATGAGGGAAGTCTGTCATGGAAAGGATTCAGCCCTCCATCTAGTCAAAGTAGTTAGTATGACTATAACAAGGGGTTTGCCTTTGTCCAGACACAAGGACAAGTGATACCACGTTTTAAGAATAAATACATTCTGGAGCTCCATGATCCTTCCTCCAACTGCAAGAGTAATAAAAATCAGAGATCACACTTCCTTGAGCCAAGAGCAAAATAGAACTTGTCCCTCCAGATGATAGGTGCTTAGGGCCCTGTGCTTAGTCATAAGTGGCTGAACTGGTTGATGAAAGGTGAAATTCAGGCTGAAACTACTCTAATATTGCAGTAGACCATCTGACAGAAGTTTTATCCATCTATTCTGGTCAGGCCCAGTCCCTGGCAACTTCTGTTCACCAACAAAAAAAACTCAGACTAAATAGTAGTGTTTTATACTTTCTGGACTACCAGTGTTCATAAATGTGTTATTTTTTAATAAACTGACTGAGGGTTTAGGGACTCATGTATATACCTGTTTTTACACTGCATTCATCACAGCAAATGATGTGCAAGAAAAAACTTGCAAGTAGCAACTTAAAAGGCTCCTCTCCATGCTTCAGGAACATAAGTTGTGTTAGACTGAGTTCCTCAGGTTTTTTCTCCACTTAAGCTTGAGAGCCAGTGTCTTCCAGGCACAGGAATGGTTTGACAAGATCTAGGCATTGATTTGACGTGTCAACACAATATTATCCATATATCTTTACCTGCAGCTCATAGGCTATTTACACTAGTCTAGTGTCAAGTCAAGATGGCACATGAAAGCTTCAGGGATTTTGCTTGTGTCTACAACTGTTCCCAGCTGAAGTTGTAAAACAAAAGGGAATATACCATTCAGAGCTTCAATCCCTCAATTAATGGTGACAGCCCATGCAATAGGATCCTCCCTCTACAATCCAGTTCCCAGTAGTCTGACCACAAATGTCAGCCTTTCAGATTGAGGAAGACAATTGAAGTAACACAGTACCTAGGGAATGCAGTCAGTGCTGTAGGATCCAGCACATCAACTTCGTAGTGATGAGTACAGAGACAAGGTGGGTGAGGTAATATCTTTCATTGGACCAGCTTCTGTTAGAGATGAGTAGTCAGGTTGGCACTCAGGATCAACTGAGAGGGAATTCAATCACACAATATGAGCATGTCTTACATAAATCACCAAGGGGTCACAAGAAGTTGAAGTTTAAACATTGAACCAATAGAGTTTTTTTTCTCATGGGCTGATAGTCAACACAATCATATAAGGATGGGGACATTGTTTGGCCAGACTTTTTTTGCATTTAGCTGAAAACTTGAAGCGGCCCTTGAAAGATTAACTGTTTTAGCAGATACCTGGGGAGCTAGGCTACCTCAGATATTCTTGCATCCACAAAAGTGAGATTCTTTTTCCCCAAGGAACAGATGCTTTGGCTCACATGTCTATCTGCTGCTTGGGTTTTCTCATCGTCTGCTTAAAGATAAAAAGCTCATTGATTAGAAACCAGGTGCTCCAGCTCTTCTAGATTCTTAGCATAGATTCTTACTGAATCACCTAATCTTGGGATTACAACACGTCACAACTATTTTTTATGTCCCTTTGTTAAACTGCGTCAAAAGTGCAGGCCTGTTTAGGTGTCTTGTAGGTCATGTGGTGGTAGCCTCTGGTAGGGTAGTGTGTTGGTTTGGATCTGCCTATAGTGCTACAAGTTTGAGAACTTTTCCCTTCAAATTGGTCAGCTAACTCCCTGCACTTCCTTTGCATAAGGATGTGGTTCCTGGTCACAGTTGTTTTAGCAAGAATTCCCAAAATTTCTGCTTCCAGTCTAGGTTCTTGCCCTTCATCCTAATATCTGAGTGCTTCTGACACTAATGGGTTTATCTTCACAACTATGAGCTTTAGTATAGTCCCATTTTACAGATGAGGAGCTTAAGCAAAGTGACTTGCCCAAGGTCACACAGGAAGTCTGACAAAGCTGGGAATTGAACCCAGATCTCAGAATAAGGCCAGAAGGGAATCTCAAGAGTAACTCTAGCATCTTAAGGTGAAGTCAGTCTTTTTAGACAATAGAAGACTTAAGCCCTCCTACATCTTTCATGAGCACAGGGTAGTAGTTCTTCAGAATCCTTTGTGAAAGGTAGATTCTCTTGCTTCTATACTTAATGTGGAATATTCTTGTTTTTGTTCAAATTAACATCCACACTGTTATGTTACTTGCTATATATGAGAAGCAGTGAAAATATATCTTATGAGAGAGCTATATTTTATTAAAACATCTTTATTTCCATTCAACGTATCTGGGCTTGAAAATATCCAGTCTTCCATAGCTCGCTGAGTCAAGTGCTGTGTCACAAGCCTTTTCAGCTGCAGATAAACTGATTCCAAATGGCATAAGACCTCATTCAACAAACTTAACTGCAGCCTTCTGAGCAGAAAGGGCCTGGACGCCACAGTGGAAATCCTATTAAACTACTATATGGTCATCCACTAATCCCTAATAAAGTGCTACAGACTTTACTTTAATTCCTTGCAGAAGCATCCTGAGCAGTAAGGTGCTTTAAGCAGTGGTCATGACTAAAGCCTGATGATTTGTTGGTTGGGTACTTTTTACCTCCTGGTCTCTCTCTGCCTACTAATCTTTCTTTTATTACATCCCAAATATGTTGGTTTGGGAGAGAAGTCAGGATCAAAGAAAACGGGATGACAAATTTTCATTCCTGGAACCAATCTCTCCTCCAGTCTGTCTCACCCAGATTAAGTGCTTCAGGAAACTTACAGATCTCAGCCCATGTATTTAGTTAAGTTGCCAGTGTCTTTTAAAACAATTTCCATACAGCTTTGGAATAACTATTTTCAGCACAGAGGTTGAAAGTGATGTGAGCAGGTCCCAGAATCCCATGGATAATTCTGAATGGCCTCTGAACTGATCTCTCCTCCAATTTGAAACACTTTGTCTGTGCCTTCCTGCAAATACCAAAGGGGAAATACTTATTTTCCCCTTCCCCCAACCCCTGTTGGGCTCTAAACTGACTGCTCAGAATCGGTCTTCTCTCATTCATAAAGTACTGTTCCAGAGTCTTGGCCTCATCTTTCTGCGTTGTCTGGTTTATGTCTATGTAACATGCTATGATAGCTTGAGAGCTCTTCATCTGGCTAGACCCCTCTGGAGCCTATAGATTTGAGTCTTGGCCACCATTAGCCACCAGTAAGACCCACTGTAGTGGCTCTGTTTTTGGAAGCTTTGTGTTTCCATATATTCCTTCTCTTCTGTATGTTGTCTGCAGTCTCTTTTGCCTCTCTCAGGAGAATGGGGCAATCTTTTTGGATTCCTGTAAGCCAAACAGCTGCCAAAATTTGGGAAACTCCCCTTTTGGCCATGGAACTACGTATCCTTTTAGTAGGCATTCCTGCATTGCTACTGGCTCCTCTCTCTCTCTCTCTCTCTCTCATCCCTCAGAGGTTGTCTGACTTCAAAAGGATTTCAAAGGAGTGTTCTAGTCCTGAGACAGGCTGCTATTTCTGTCCACCACTATTCCTACTTGATGGGTTGACTGCCCTGGAGTTTTGTTTCAGGTCCTCCCTTTGGAATGATCTGGCACTGACTGCAACTAGAACCTGCAATAGCACAGAGTTCAAACTCTGCATATCTTTTAAGGGTTGCAGGTCCAACAGTATCCACCCTCCCACCTGCTGCTTCTGCCTCCCTACCTAAATTAGTGTGATTTATGGTAGCTTCTGGTCCTTGCTTGGACTTATTGTCCATTGAAATTCTTCCACTCCCCAACACACACACACACCGCCTCTAATGCAACACCAAAGCTACGCATTGTGGGGGAGGGGGGAGTGTGAAATTTCATCTACCCATCCATATAGTCTAGCTGTTTTACCCGTTAGGATTATAGTGCTACATCACATAGGTTGCATGTTCAAAACTGCCTGAGAATTTCAGACTGCATTTGTTGCATGGCAGGTATCCATTACCATGTCTGTGATCTGGTAGATAGCCATCTGTGCACTGACTTATCACTAAACTATCTCCCTGTGGAATGCAAAGATCTTTCTTCAATGAGTGAATTCCTTCTGCCACTTTGCCTCAAGATGCAAACAGACCTGAAGATATAGCGGTTTTCTGTGCCTTCAGAAGTCTGCAACAGTAACTTCTTCCCACTGCTCAGAGGTGCTTGGGGAGTGTCTCTATTTTCCACTCCTTTTTCTGTGGCAGCCCATTCTTGTAGATAAGTGCTTTGTTCAATACATTCTCATAAAGAGATGACTGTACTCTTGTTCTGGATGTTGATAGGCTTCTCATCTTTATTTCCACGCCACCCAACATTGGGTTTTGAAGGTCTATTTTTATATCCCAGTCCACCCAGCTCATTGGCACTACTTTATATTGCCCTGGGATATGCTTGACTTAGTTCTGTAAACTTTGTTCCATTCTCTGTCAGAAGGGGATCAGCATACTGCTTAATTCTTATGTGGACAGCATTGTCATTCAGACCTCTCTACTGAAGAAATCAAAGGAGAGGATTCGTCACTATCTGGATTATGGAATTCTCATCATTTGGAGAAGATACATCTCTGACCCGCTTGATAACTTTCCAGGTCGGAATTCTTTTTAAACAGACTACTGGGGAATTTTTGCCTCCTAGCAAATCATCACACACCAGTCTTCACTTTAGTAAGCATGTCTGTCAGCCAAGAGTCTCTGGCTAATCCTCTCCTCACTCCAAGAAAAATGTGTTAGCATTATACTCCTGGAGCATCTGGTTATAAGACTGATTCTTCAGTCTGGGAACCTTTCAGTTCTTACAACATCCATGTGAGCTTACAGCTGGATAGTGACCCATGTTAAGAGGGAGTCCACTGCCTTGTTCACTTAGTCTGGTGTATCTGATGCACCTATATTTGTTTTCTCTTTTGAAATGGAGGAAGATTTTTTTCCCCCTGGATGTCAAGTAAGCCCTGAATTAAACCGTCTTACATTAACAATTTTAGAAAAACTACCTGTTCATTCTTTTTAACATTTGTCAAGACATCAGTGGATTAAAGATAGTCTTTTATGTCCAAATGACTAAAATCTTCTGTAAGATGCATGACAGTTTCTTGGACTCAAAGTAGAAGAATCAATCATTAATATTTGAGACAGCTACCTGGCTGTCTCCTCACATCTTCATCTGATATTAATAGGTGGAACTGTGCTTGTCTGCTTATTTTGTTGGCAGTTAAGTGCTCCAAGCACCATAGTAGTAAGACCACCGCCTCTGGCTCACCACTTGTCTGTAATTGATGTTGATCATGATGGGAGAAGAGGGCATATGGAAAGCAAATTACTGACAGGTAATTGTCATAGTATTCCTTTCTATCAACCTTAATGCTTCTCTCTTCCCCTAGTACAGTGTCATTGTCTTCCAAAGGAAAGTAGTAGATAAGATTAGAGAACTTTAACCAGAAAGGAAGTGGATGATTTGGTTCTTGTATTTTAGTCATGACTGGCAGATCGTCTGTCTCCTTGTTTCTTGGTAGGTGGAGCCCTAACTTTGCTGTTGCTGGGTAGGATGGGAGAAGACTATAACAATTACCAGTGAGTAACTTCTCTGTACAGATAAGTACAAATAACTTGAATTACCAGCAAACTGCTCAAAGTTCTGATCCTATACCAACGATTAAAATTCCAGATCCTGTGTATCTACCAGTGCTGCTCTCCTTGTTTTCTTCTTTCCTACCTTTGTCCCCATGACTTTTAACTTGGGAGAGTAGAGAATTTAATTTCACATATGGCTGTAGTCTGAGCTGAGAGGAAATTGATCTGAGATCACCACTGATATTGTTAAACTGTTTTTCTCAATGCAGATTTTTAGAGTTAACTCTTAAAACTGCTACATAAAGTAAATATAGTGCCAGCGTGTATTTAATTTCACACTGGCTTTAACCCAGATCTTACAGTATTTACACTATCAGTTATTGAATCATTGCATTTACAGATGCATAGTCTGTGTATACTGTACTTTCTGTAAAGTTGCTTTTCTTTTCCCCTTTTTCTTTGCCAAAAGGATTCTGATACGCCACCTTGCACAGCTCCTAATGTTTACCAGTTCAATCTGCAAGCACCGACTCAGCTTATGGCCAGTTTACCACCAGCATTGCCTATGCCAAGTGGTAAACCTCAGTCTGCACCTACGAGAACCTTGATAATGGCCGCCAGTAATCAGGTATGAGCCAACTAATTGGAGTAACTTTTTTAATGAGGTAGTATTCAAACCACAAGTATAGGCCATTTGCACTGTGCTGTACTAGTCTGATTTTAAAGAACTCTGAACACTGTAGAAGCATTTCATAAAAAGACTCGTTGGGCTTGCTGAAGGTGTTAACAAAAAAGTGCATTTCTAACAGCAAAATGAAAAGAAATGAATTATTTTAAGATGCGTCCCAATACGTGTGGCCCATCTTACAACATGCTCTTTGACTTTCATAAGAATAAGACTAAAATGGAAAGTGTCAAACTTCTTATTGCTTTTTGCAAGATCTGGGATTACCTGTGAGCTCTCCAAATTTTCAAGGCTTATTAACTTCCTGTTTTTAAAAATTGCAATTCTTCCTCCATACCACCTTTCTAAACTAGTATTTGGCTTATCTTAAGAACTATGAGTCTTGGAGTCTTGTTCTATCCAGGACTTGAGTGGTGTTCCTGAGAATTTTGGGTCACTACAAAAACTTCATATTTTCTATACTAAGTTTTGGAAGATGACTGCAAAGTTGTATGCTTGTCAACTGTTCTTTCTTCAGGGGGTTATTTGTAAAACACATTCTGGGTAGAACCCTTATCGGTTTCTTGTTTGTATTAAATCTATGCCAAAAATGTTGTACTGACAAGCAGATGATTACAATATGTGAAAACATACTATGTCTCCCCTACAGCCCAGTGCTCTCTAGTAAGGAGTAAGAGCTAATAAGCTGAAATGAAGACTGCCCTTCTAATGCTTGCAGTTATGGGCTAGTTGACATTTTACAGTTTTATGGGTTGTATTGAAAGCTGGTTGAGTGGTTGAGAGAGAGGAATCTGAAACTGTTGCAGAGTGGTGAACTTCAGGGATAGTATATTTGGCTGTGTAGTTACCTTTTCAGGGAAGAAGGGCTTTTGTGGTTTTTTTCCCCTTGGTTTTTGTTAGACTCAGAAGCCTGGTCCCAGTTACAGGACCACATCAGATAGTGTTTCTTGACTCT
This sequence comes from Lepidochelys olivacea, assembly GCF_965140295.1. NCBI lineage: Eukaryota > Metazoa > Chordata > Testudines > Cheloniidae > Lepidochelys > Lepidochelys olivacea. The sequence goes on along the minus strand of NC_140412.1, from coordinate 145,703,327 downwards.
CTAGCAGGGATGAGAGGTCTGCTGTCTGTGGGATTTTTATGGTCGGAGGATAACTTTATCAGGGTTGAGGACATTAATTGGATTCATCTTGACAGTTCAGGTTTGTATTTCATGGCCCTGGTGTGTAATATATCTTGGTCTGGTATGACTCGGGTGGGAAGATGGCCTATGTGTTATGCTTTCAAGTCTACTTGTGCACCCAGTTATGCCACATGTTATGTGATGTTTATGGCTCTTCAGTGGCAATCACATGGTGACAGGGCTGATATCACTGTGGTCGCTTGGAGATATGAAGGAGCATAACAAGTCTGTAGTAACTACACTGAAACCATTTCCTTCAAATGGCGGGTGACCTAATGAGTACACCTGCTTGGCAGTGATGTCTATAGAAAGTACTCTGTAGATTAGACCGCTGTAGATATCTTTGTGAAATGAATCATTGCCCTCATAGCTCAAATGTGAGAGTTGTGCATAGTTGCACATTTCCCAAAGTAAATGCAGTGATCCAGTTTCTCTCAAACACGTTCCAGATTGAACAACTGCCAAACTACCATCTTTTCTTGAGCTTGTTTTTGTCAGTTTCTTGAAAGATTCTGCTGGCAGTCCCTAGACTTTAACTCTTGGGCATTCCAGAGTCAAGGCATTCTCAATTAAATGACTTTTGCTTTTTGGTCTCACGTGGCAGTAATTAGATCACATTCTTCGAGTGGTGTCCCTGTAGGCGCTCCACTTCATGTGTGCATTCACCTCTCTAGCCCTTGATCAGAGACTTTCCATTAGCAGTGTCAGTTCGGTTCATGCATGTGCTCTATACAACCTTGTGCTGCACACCGAGTGTGTAGAGGGCTGTTAGGGCAAATCGCTCTGTTCCTTCTCTACCACCTTCGCTTGAGGTGGAGCTCTATCATGTCAGCCTTGTGCATGCCTTAGCATGTTTTGCAGTTGTTCTGTAATTAGTTCAGTGTTTTTAGTTAGTGTTGGTTGTTAGTATAGAATTAGTTAGATAGTAGTGAGAGGTTTGGGATTTTTCCTTCTTCCTTTTTCCTCCCCTTTTTCCTAGGGAGCTTATTTGGCCTGGCTGGGCATGCCTGGCTTGCCAATCTTCAAATGCTGCCTCTCTTTTCAGAAGGCTAACCTGGTCAGCAGTGGACACACTGTGTATCTGTTGCTTGGGAGGGCCCATATCTCCCAAAAGTGTAACTTTTTTTGCCTGGCTCTCAAATCTAGGGCATGGAAGAATCAGGAGACCAAATTGAAGCTTCTGATGATGGAGTGCTCACTTTGACCAGCTAGGTTAGGAGACCCGTCAGTACATCTGGCTGTTGGCTGATCCAGTGCCCTTTTGACCTCAGCAAAGGACTCCCTTAAGATGGGGAGGACTACAGAAGGCTCCAGAGAAGAAGAGCTCAGTCTCCTACCACAAGGAACCGCCTCTAAAAAGATCCTGATCTCCCTCCAAGTCTATGATGTTGGAGGCCTCGATCTGGCAACTTACTACCATGGAGATGAAGGACTCTTCTTCCGGTACCAGCAAAGATCCCGGAGTATTTCAGAGAAGCACAGTTCCAGCAGACCCCCAGTGATGTCTGTGAAGGACAGGAAAGCCTAGGACATACACTCCTCTAGAAAGGCAACATCTAAATCAGACTTATCAGTGCCTTTGCTTCCACTTGTCTCCGTCAATACCAGCAAAATTGAAGTGCCAGATACCTTCATACCTGGCACATACGCGCTCCAGATCAGTAGTACCATTCACTTCAACTGCTGAGTTAGTATCAACCTGCTTAGTACCGCAGGAATTCTGCAACTCCAGAGACACTTCCGTGTGAGATGAGTAGGGCCCTACCAAATTCACAGTCCATTTTTGTTAATTTCACAGTCATAGGATTTAAGAAATTGTAAATTTCATGTTTTCAGCTATTTAAATCTGAAATGTCAGTGTTGTAATTGTAGCGGTCCTGACCCAAAAAGGATTTGTAGCGGGGGTTTGCGATACTGCTACCCTTACTTCTGCACTGCTGCTGACAGCGGCGCTGCCTTCAGAGCTGGGCAGCTGGAGAGCAGTGCCTGCTGCCTGGGATCCCAGATCTGAAGACGGCGCCACCGCCAGCAGCAGCACAGAAGTAAGAATGTAATGGTATGGGATTGTTACCCTTACTTCTGTGCTGCTGCTGGTAGGGCATCTCCTTCTGAGCTGGGCGTCCAGCCAACAGCCACCACTCTCCAGCCACCCAGCTCTTAAGGCAGCTTAGAAGTAAAGGTGGCAATATCGCAACTGCCTAAAATAACCTTGCAAACCCTCCACCCTCCCTCCCCCCCACACCTTCCTTTTGGATCAGGACCCCCAATTTGAGAAACGTTGGTGTCCCCTGTGAAATCTGTATAGTATAGGGTAAAATCACACAAAAGACCAGATTTAATGGGGGGAGACCAGATTTCACTGTCCCCTGTATGGAGAATACAATTAATAGGGGCATAAATGGATTAATTGGCAGCCAGGACTTTCATTCCTTTCCACAGACAGATTCATAACTTCAGTGAATCTGGTGGGGGACAATTAAAGGGAATCCCTCATACCGCAGTAAGGAAGTGATTGCAGCTCCTGGTTCATATGGCAGCTTACATCTTCATGACCAAGCATGCAACACTCTACCTCCACTGGTTCAGAAGGATCTATTTCTCAACCAGAGAGAGTTTGGACAAACAGTTCCCTTTCTGATGAAGAGCTCCTTAGATTGGTGTAAAAATCAACTCTGCGTGCAGGTGTTGATTTCATCTATCTAGTTCCAAAAATATCTGTAAGAATGGACATGTCACTGTTGGGGTGTGGAGCACACCTCAAAACCCTCACAACTCAGGGCAGATGGTCACCTCAGGAAGTCTGTTTCCATGTTACCCTGTTGGAACTCAGTCAGGAACACATGCCTTCAGTTCCTATCACTTAGCAGGGGCAAATCAATCAAGATCATCACAGACAATATAACTTGCATGTTTTATATCATCAAACAGGGAGAAGCAAGATACCCCTTCCTGTGTGGTAAAGCTATGAAATTGTGGGACTGGTGTATAGCCCATCAGATTCAGATCTCAGCTGTTTACCTTCCTGGAGTCCAGAATGTCTCATCTGATATGCTCTGCAGGTGCTTCTCTCAGGACAACAAATAGGATTTGGACTGTCAAATTTTTCATGGGATGTTCCAAAGGTGAGGACTTCCAGAGGTGGACCTATTTGCCACATTCAGTAACAAGAAATATCCCTTATTCTGATCAACAGAAAGCATAGGTCATCACTCTTTGGGAGATGTTTTCTTCTTTCCTTGGATGAAGAGCCTGTTCTACGTATTCCTTCCAACACCACTAACTGTAAGAGTGATGAACAAGATCAGACAGAGCAAGGCCAGGGTTATCCTTGTAGTATCAACCTGGCTGGGGCAAGCTTGGTATCCTTACCTGTTTCACCTGAGTGTTCAATCAGCATTCAAGCTTCCAACCATCCTTCATCTCCTCTCTCAGGATGCAGGTTGTGTGCCTCACCGCAACCTAGGGATCTTCTGCCTCCAAGCATGGCTCCTTGATGGTTCATGGGATTAGATTCTGCCTGCTTGGCAGGTTTACAACAGGTATTACTAAACAGTAGAAGGGAGTCGGCTCTAATTGCTTACCTTCAGAAACGGAAAAGGTTCAACCACTGGTGTCGTCATTGTCATCGCCTTGTGCCTGAACAGTCTCCATTCTTGGATATCTTGGGTTATCTGCTGAACTTGATGAAATTCAGAGCTATCTGATAACTCTGAATTTCTCAAGGTTCATCTGACAGCAATATCCGCAATTAATTCCCTTTTAGAGGGGTTTTCTATATTTGCTTATCTTGTGTCATCTAGATTTATTAATTAATTTGGGAACCTTTTTCCCCAGGTTGAGGATCTTACTCCAACTTGGGATTTCAACCTTGTACTTAAATGGGACTTCCATTTGAGTCTGTGGCAACCTGCTTCTTGCTTCACTTATCTGTGAAGATGGCCTTTCTAGTAGCAATTTTGTCTGCCCGAAGGGTTGGAAAGGTTGGTGTCTTGATGGCAGACTCCCTGTTTATGGTATTTTTCAAGGACAAGGTGGTCTTATGGCTTCACCCAAAATTCCTAGCTAAGGTGGTGTTAGATTTCCATCTTAACCAGTCTGTTCATCTACTGGTATTTTTCCCTAAACCACATAAATCTCAGCATGAGACCTCCTTTCATAAATTAGATGTGAGACAGGCGTTGACCTTTTATCTGGATAGAACTCAACAGTTTCAGAAATAAGCCTTGCTTGTCTCCATCACAGAAAGATCCAATGGGTCCACAATTTATTCAGTGATTTTTGAGGAGGATCTCTGGGTGTATTATTTCTTTGCTACAATGCAGCTAGTGTTTTACCTTCCCAAAGGATAATAGCACTCTTCCACATCTTTGTTCAAAAACATTCCAATATCTAAGAGATGCAGAGTTGCTACGTGGCCCATAGTGCATACTGTTTCTAAAGCACTATACCTTGGTTCATGCTATCAGATCTTATGCAGCACTTGGTTCTGCTTACTCAATCTTGGACTTGATTCCGAAGCTCCCTCCTCCCTGTTGGGGTACTGCTTGGGAGCTACTTGACGTAGAGCACCCATTGGGAAGCTACTCGAAGAAGAGGAGGCTACTCCTTTTGTGCAGGAACTGTGATTCTTTAAGATGTGTCCCCCTATGGATGCTCCACTACCTGCCCTCCTTGCCTTCTGCTTTGAATTGCTTTTTGTTGCATATTCAGATAAAGGATCTGAAGGCAATTTGCCCATGCAACCACCTGTAGCTTCGGTGCACAGCATGAGGTTGTATAGAGCACATGCACAGTCCAAATGGACACGGCTAGTGTAAAATCTCCAATCAAGGGCTTGAGATTCACATGTATCTTGAAGAAAGACAGTTACTGTGAAAGGTGAGTAACCTCCATTTTCTGAGTGTGATGCAAGGCTTGTTTTGGTTTCAGTTTGAGGAGGACTGCTTGAGTATTTTGATTTTGTATTTAGCTTAAGGGACAACTCTCTTTTCAGGTTTGTTTCTGTCAATTTGACTGTTATAAAGCTCACTAGTAATGTGTCCAGAAACTCTAATGTCCGCACTTCTGCAAATTGAAAAATAGAAACATACAACCCTGTAGATCAGGTGTTGGCAACCTTTCAGAAGTGGTGTGCCGAGTCTTCATTTATTCACTCTAATTTAAGGTTTTGCATGCCAGTAATACATTTTAATGTTTTTAGAAGGTCTCTTTCTATAAGTCTTTAATATATAACTAAACTATTGTTGTATGTAAAGTAAATAAGGTTTTTAAAATGTTTAAGAAGCTTCATTTAAAATTAAATTAAAATGCAGAGCCCCCTGGACCGGTAGCCAGGACCCAGGCAGTGTGAGTGTCACTGAAAATCAGCTCGCATTCAGCCTTTGGCACGCGTGCTATAGGTTGCCTACCCCTGCTTTAGACACTGGAAACCTTAAAGGAAATTGTGAATGAATGCCAAGAAATGTGTGTTTAAATGCGAGATGTAGTTAGTAGTAGTATTGGGTAATTACATATAGTATGCCATACTTTTTTAAATAGAATCTGTGCATTGAGTTCCTGTATAGTGTATTCTGGACACTTCACTGACATATTTTTCACCCCTCTTTCACTTAGACAAGGTTTACTGTCCCTCCACCTACCATCGCTGGTCCTCCACTTCCCTGCAGACAGGTTGACAGTGAAGGGGCACCATCTCTGAAAGCTGTTCACCACATGCCCTCTCCTGCTGTTCCCTCTGCATCCCCCAATCCTCTGCCAAGCCCCCACTTGTATCAGAAGGTACGTTTTTGTTTTACTTTAATTTTAATTTGATTCCATGAATTCTTTCCTTAAACTATCCTCCGCTGTATCTGGTGTTGGTCCTAGCCTGTGTAAACAACTTTCCTGATGGTGAATTCTTCATATCTTAACAAGAATGTAATAAGTATTTTGCTTTTTAATTAGACTATATAATTGATAACCCATACTGCAAAGTAAGACCTGTGATCATATCAAGTAAATTATTTATAAAAAAAAAAAATAAAATGAGCTATTTTAAGTAGCCCATTCTGGTTAATACATAAACTGCAATCCAGCTGGCCTTTTTCCTAACCATTCTTTTTGATAAAAGTAGATTAACATCTTAACCTTGCCAGCAGAGGATATAAATCTGAATCCAGTTTCCAAAGGAGCAGTTAGTGGTATAAATGTGGGTACAAGAGTTCATCTTTCAGTTACCAAATACTTGGAGGATTTTGTGCAAGACTGCAAAGAACAATTGTAAATTTTATGAATAGTTACCTCAGTGTCTTCCAGTAATTCAGGTATTCATGAGGCTATCCCCTCAAAACCATCTGTAATTTCTCCTTGCGCCTTAATTATAAGGAAACAGTTCAGACAATAAAATTCTGAGACTACTTTTTGTGCCTTTTTTTTTTTTTCTTGAGAAGTTTGAGGGCAGTTGTTACCTAGATTCTGTTGAGATCTGAAGGATTTCCTGCAATAATTTGCATTCACAGTTTTTCACCTGTGACCAAGGACTATTAATCGCAGATACTCAGAGCTATATAGACTGACTAACTTGGGAATGTCTCTACAGATGTTTGCTCGTGTTCTATGAGTCTTTTTTTAAAGGATACTTCCTGTGGAAAATGACTCCTTTATTTTTTGGGGGTTCCCCCAGCAGTTTTCTCCCACTCAATATAGCTTGGCCTCCATCTGTAGAGGAGAGGGTCTTCACCAAAGCCCCAGGATAGATTCCCAGCTCTTGTCAGTAGATAAGCTCCAGCAGCAGCAAAGGTTTACTGTTCCTGTACTCAAAAGAAATTTTGCACTTGGAATGGAAGACAGCTGCCCTTGGGGCAGATTTTCTTGGTACCAGAGCTTTCGTCTCATTTACCCCCTCTTGGAAAAACCTTGGTGCACTTCCTCTTATAACCAGGGGCATAACTGCTCCTGCTTTGTTGTTTGTAGATTGGGGTCATGCCAAGGATTTAGCAAGGCAGCTTTATTCCTGACATAGGCCTACCTCACTCTCAGGAACACAGTCATGCCTCTATTGCAACTAATTCTTTCACTTCGCTGGAAAACAGTTTGGAGATGCAGTTGGGGACAGCAGCAGACTGGCCTCTGAACCAACATTGTCTTTCTGATCACTGATGGAATCTGTATCAGAGCAAAAATCCTGCAAGCATGTTCAGATCAGGGGAGGAAAACTCCCTCAGTTGTCACCACAATGTCAACTACAACTCATATTCCCAGCTCCTGCCCATTTCCCTTCTCTCCCCAGGGCAAGATACACTTGCCTTCCATGTGCTCTGTCCTGAATCAACAGCTTACTGACTAGTTTTAATCTAGTCAGGAGAGGAGATGGGAGGAATCTGTCTGACTGTGCTTGGATGTGAGCTAGGATTCCATGGTTTCCTTAAAGCAACAGGTCCCTTCTAAATCTTAGACTCAAAGTACCGTGAAAGGAAGCAAGACTATTAGAAAACTCTAACTCTTAATTTTTGTCATATTCACATCTGGCCTGCCTCAGTCTTTCCAAATACAATGATGTGAAAAGACAAACTTGAAAGGACTTTGCTAGTATGTCTTTTGATTGAGCCCTCCTCTAAGAAAGGAAAATGGGAGAGGAATTGATACCTTAAGCTTGATTCTGAAGTAATTAATTGAATTGTTTTTATAATTGCAGACCAACTACAGATTGATTTCTTCATATAATTTATTCTGGCCTTGTCTGGCATCTGCCAGTGCTTCATTGTGCTAGTTACTCATACCATCAGCCCAGCAGTGATATTGCTGCTTTTTCCTAGGATAAACTCTGGCAGTAAAAATCAGGACTGACCAAATAAAATAAAATGATTCTGGAACAGTTCAATAGAGTCTGAAGCGGATAAGAAGAATTACTTTTACCAATCTCTTCCATTCTTAAGGCAGGTTTTAGTGGACATTGCCATCAGTCTTTCTTGGGCTTCTCCCAACAAGAGTTTAAAAAAAAAAAAATCCTACAAAGATACCAGAGAAGATAGGTTTGAATTGGGGCCTAAAATCTGGGTTAGGATTGAATATATGTAAAAATGTTCTCTTCAAATGGTGTAGACATGTTAAATGTTTGTCAAGACTGTTTTGTGGGCTACTGTACAAAACATCACCTTTGAAAAGACCAAGAGAGTTGAGGCCATACCTTTCCTTAAAGATGTTGGAAAAGCATGCAGTACTTCAGCATTCCTATTTATAAATAAGTGAACATCAGTCAAGAAGTACTCTTGTTTCTTTCTTCAAGGGTATTAAGTTGTTGGGCAAAGACACACCTCTCAGAGCCCACCAAGATGTATATGATTTCTAACTTAGTCCACTCATCCATCTGGGATGAAATGCCTCTGTACAGTATTTAGAGTTTCCTTTACTTTCCTATACCTTGTCAGGACAATGTCCTTCAGCCACCTTGTTCATGTGAATGCAGGGTTTCACTTTGACCTACAAAAGACTCTCTGAATTGATAGGCGACCTTGTTAAATGCAAGGTGAATCTTCTGGTTTGGGATTCCCTAAATCATTTTTTAAACTCTAATTCTGAGTTTTTCTCCCTCTTCAGACAGGTGCTTTCCAAATACTCTAATATAGTAGCTTTTACATTTTGCTGACATGGAGAACAGAAGGGAAGGGGAAAAGATGTAAAAACATATCAGAGTTTCAAGGGCATCCAGTGTCTTAAATGCCATCTAATATGGCAGCAGTTCTCAAACTTCAGCAACTCGAGGACCCCCATTTTTATTTTAAATTTTTCACAGATCCCCAAGGCCCCACCCCAACTCTTCCCACCCCTGTCCTTCCCCTCCCCCGAGCGCACCCTGTCCCCACTCCTCCCCCTCCTTCCCAACACCTCCTGCATGTTAGGGGACCAAGTGTACTCCTGTGGGTCTGCGGACCCCAGTTTGAAAAACAATGTAATATGTCATAATCTTAGGGTACATCTACAGTGCGAAATTATTTAGAAATTATTCTATTCGAATTTCCGGAAGCCTTTTTGGCGTGCAGATGGTGGTGTTGGGTCAGGTTCATGCCGTGGAATGCTGATTCTGGCCCCGGGAAACAAGCACAGATTGGTGGGACTGCGTAGTGTTGCAGGTATGGGATGATTCCCAGTGGCTGAGAAACTTTCGTATGCATAGGGCCACTTTCATGGAACTTTGTGACTTGCTGTCCCCTGCCCTGAAGCGTAAAGATACCAAAATGAGAGGAGCCCTCACAGTTGAGAAGCGAGTGGCCATAGCCCTGTGGAAGCTTGCAACGCCCGACAGCTACCGATCAGTCAGGAATCAGTTTGGAGTGGGCAAATCTACTGTGGGGGCTGCTGTGCTGCAAGTAGCCAACGCAATCATTCACCAGCTGCTATCAAGGGTAGTGACTTTGGGAAATGTGCAGACCATTGTGGATGGCTTTAATGCGCTGGGGTTCCCTAACTGCGGCAGGGCAATAGAACGCATATCCCTATCTTGGCCCCGGAACACCGGGGTGGCCAGTACATAAACCGCAAGGGGTACTTTTCCATGGTGCTGCAAGCACTGATGAATCAGAACGGACATTTCACCGACATCAACGTGGGATGGCCGGGAAAGGTGCATGACGCTGGCATCTTCAGAAACTCTGGTCTGTTTGAACAGCTGCAGGAAGGAACTTACTTCCCAGACCAGAAAATTACCGTTGGGGATGCTGAAATGCCTATAGTTATCCTCGGGGACCCAGCCTACCCCTTAATGCCATGGCTCATGAAGCCGTACGCAGGCACCCTGGACAGTAGTAAGGAGCAGTTCACCTATAGGCTGAGCAAGTGCAGAATGGTGGTAGAATGTGCTTTTGGATGTTTGAAAGCGCGCCGGCGCAGTTTACTGTCTTGGTTAGATCTCCGCATAACCAATATTCCAATTGTAATTGCTGCTTGTTGTGTGCTCCACAATATCTGTGAGAGAGTAAGGGGGAGACAGTTATGGTGGGGTGGGAGGTTTAGGCAACTCGCCTGGTGGCCAGTTTCGCACAGCCAGACAACAGGGCCATTAGAAGAGCACAGTAGGGCACGCTGCACATCAGAGAAACTTTGAAAGCCAGTTTCATGACTGGCCAGGGTACGGTGTGAGAGTTGTTTGTTTCTCTTAAAGTTACCCGCTCCCTATATATATATGAAAGGAAATAAAGTCACAATTGTCACAAAAAACGTTCTTTATTATTTGTTGCACAAAAGATTGAGGAAAATCAGAAGCTGGGGGGGTGGTATTGTGTTCGGGGGTGGAGGAGGAGGGAAGGACAGGTCCAGAAACCAAATCAAAATTTAGGATATGTCAGCTTTCTGCTGCTTGTGCAATCCTCTGGGGTTGACTGTGTGCGTCCCCGTAGCCTCTCCCCGCCACCTCACCCCACCCTTGTGTTCTTGGGCGTCTGGGTGAGGAAGCTGTGGAACTTGGGGAGGAGGGAGGGCGGTTATACAGGGGCTGCAGCGGCAGTCTGTGGTTTTGCTGCTTTTCCCGCATTAGATCCACCATACAGCGGAGCATGTCAGTTTGCTCCCCCATGAGCTTGACCATAGCATCCTGCCTGCTCTCATCACGCACATCTCTCCTCTCTTCGTATTCATGTAATGGTTTACGCGACTCCGCAATTGTTTGCCACCGCGCATTCACCTGGGCCCTATCCGTGTGGGAGGACTACATGAGCTCAGCAAACATGTCGTCCCGAGTTCGTTTTTTCTGCCTTCTAATCTGGACCAGCCTCTGGCACGGAGTAGATAGGAGCCGCGTTGAAACATTTGCACCTGCTGCGGGAGGAGAAAAAGGGAGGGTAGTATTTTAAAAGATATATATTTTAGAGAACAAAGGGGACACTCTTTCTCAGTGAAACAGGCAATTCATAGTACACAGCACATGTTCTTTCTGGACAAGGTCTCATTTTGCCTCTTATACTGAAGTGCTTGCCACTTTGGTGTGAGTAAGCCATCACATGCAGCTGGGCAACAGAATTCAGCTTGCAGGCAGCTATGGTAAGCCCTAGGGGCATGCGGGGTTCTGCTTCTTCCGCATTCATTTCAGTGCTTTCAAACTGCCCGGCCCCTTTCCCATAGCAAGCAATGCCTGGTGGGTTTGCCATATAAAAGGAGGGCCTGTGGGCTCTCTGGGATGATCACTTCACACAACACCCTCCTCTCCCTTCCCCCCCCACCCTCCCAACACATACACCCACCCACCACGTGACTCCGATGAGGCTCTGAGCAGGGATGAGTCCTTTAAACTAAACACGAACAGCACAGCGCGGCTGGGTTTCCAAAATAACCACGTACTGTAGACCGGGCCTTACTCCGACCTGATGCGTTCATTCATGCCTTATATTCACTTCCTCAATTTGCAGTTTCTCTTTGGTGGAAACTGGATAGCAACTTTCTTGGTGATAAATGCCATTGTTGTTGCGGCAAAGAGTCCTGTGGCACCTTATAGACTAACAGATGTATTTGAGCATAAGCTTTCATGGGTGAATACCCACTTTGTCAGATGCATGGTGTTTGTTTTGTTTGTAATGACCATATGTTCACTGTTACCGTCCCTAAATGATTAGTGTGCTATGGTTACTGTTTACTATTTCCCATGAGTACGAACTTCTGTACAGAGCAGTGAGTTTATCATGGGAGAATAACAAACAGTTTGCCTGTAATTTTGATTACTCCCATATGAATCTACTGTACTAGACAGACGTATGTATACATACAGGATATGAAATACTAAGTTTGGTTTAACATGGGATTTGATTATCTTCCAGCTGTGGCAAGAGGGGATGGAGCCTGAAGTTAAAATGCCGCACTATCATAATGTCTCAAATTGTGTTCTAGTTTTCTCTTTAGTTTTGGCTGTATTAGTCTGGGGAAGAGAGTGGCCAGTTCATGCATATTGCCAACAGGCTTTTAATTTAAAAGAAGAGAAACTCTGCTTCTACTCAATTAGACTGGATAAGTGAACATGAATGAATATTTCTGTCCAGGGCGATGAATCTAAAGATGCCAAAATTACAGATAAAATTGATATTTTGTCTTTATCAAGCTACAAAGAAGGGACTTACTTCCTGACTTCTGGTCACTCTGTAGCCAGTACCTAATCACATGAGTCTTAACGTTTTCCATCACTCTTCAGCCCCTCTTGTGACACTAGGAGGCTTGCTTTTTAGGGGTAAGAAGCTACTCTTCAGGCTGACTGAAGACAGCAAGCTGTTTGTGATTAAGAGCCCAATACAATTACTCTTTATGACAGAAAATCTAGATTAACTTTGCATCTATTCATGATAAGATTTCTAGTGTTTTATATAGATCTTGGAAATGCTGTGAGAAGGACAATTGTGCCTGCCTTGGATCTCTCCAAACACTGCTATTTTTAATCTATTTGCATCTATAGCTCATTATGTAAATGCAGCAAACTTTGTACAGGTGAGGCCAAGAAGTGCAGCTAGAAGTTGTCGTCTTAACTTTTTGTAGGATTTTTCCACTCTCCAGCTAACAGAATTGCTATGTTTATGGTATATACTTTGGGTTTTTCCTTCAGCCTCAAGTCTTGGTGCTTCATTACCAGAAGTATTTCCTAAAGAGCCAGGATGAACTTTCTGCTCTCTTCTTGAGGATCTGTCTAGAGGGCAACTTTACTAACAAAAGAAACGGATTCATTTATTTACAAACTTTTTTAGAACAGAAAATTTACTGTGTAGGAGCCAAGAGCCTTGGCTTAATTCCTAATAAACATTACCTTGAGTTTGCTACTAATGAGAACACCACTGAACAGCATGACTTGCTTCAAAAGCAAACCACTAAAAATTTAGTGTCTCAGAAGCTGTCTGTTTTTAAAAAAAAAAAAACAAAAAAAACCCTAAAATTCACACGGTACGTTAGTAAAGTTCAGTGTTTGAGCCACAGTCCTTAGATTGATGAAGTAATACTTTTGGCAAATGCTTGATCTTTTGGTGATCGTATATTTGGGTAAACATTTGTTCACTCCAGTCTTCTCCAGAGTTGGTGCTTCAGGAGTTCTGTCTCATCTCCCTGTCTTTCCTGATTTTTTTAAATAAAGTGTAACCATTTCTAGTCTCTGGATTGCCAAAATGTCTTGTGCAAATAATAATGGGTGTATTATCAAGGTCAGGCTTTATTTGGCTAACTTAGGCTGAGACTATAATATGGTAATATCAAGCACCAAGTCACAAATCCAAGAACAAAGCTTTCTAGCTGCCTGATTAGGTTGACTCGCTTTTTTTATATCCTGAATTTTTCATGACACACAGACTTATTCTTTGTATTATCATAGCACCTAGGCCGGTGGTCTGAATGACTACTTCTGGATAAAGGCAGGAATATACATACTGCACCATAGTCCTACACTAGTTCCAAATGAGTTAGTTTAGATTAGGTAAAAATGTGTTTTCTGTTGGCATTATTAATGAGCCCTATCGTGCACTCATTGAAGGAGTCTTCCCATTTACTATTGACCTCAACAGGAGATGGAATGAGCTCTGTACTTCCTGCTACAGTTGCTTTCTTGCCACCCTGCAGCTCATTTTAAACTGCAGCTCGTTAATTTCCCCTTAGGTTTCTAAGTTCACTTTTTTCATCTTTTTCTACTAGATGCCGTCATGTTGGCCTCTCATCTATTTTAATATGTTGTTTGAATAATAAAATATGAGCTAGATAAACTTGATGCAGGCTTAGTTGTACAAATAGACACCGTTTCTAAGATTTACACAATTGCTGTTACTTCGGACTGATGTGGAAATATGTCGTCAATTAGTTGAAGAAACTTAATTATTCTAAGAAAGTAATGGACTAAGTCTTGTAGATCCTGTACACACATGTATGCAGGTGATTTATACTGGTAGTTAAAATTCTCTGCAATTATGAAAGCCTGTTGTGAAGATTTTCTTAAACTAAAATAGGTGGTAATAAAAGGTAATGAATAGATTTGATAACTTAGATTGATAGTGTCCTCCTTTTGAAGATATCCAAATGCACTATAAAATTATTTGTCTGCATGAAAAGGAGCCTCTGGTCATGCTTCATAGCATACTTATTTCCAAGGCCTTGTGATAAACTGACTTGAGCTGACGGTATTATCAAAAGTAATACCTTATTTTGTTTCAAGGCCTCCTTATTCAAGCAATATCTCACTTAACGTGGACACCTGTTCACAGTTAACTTACTATAGGTGAATAGACTATACCCATGTCACCCGAGATGGTAGCAGATTTACACTGTCTGCCATTAAAACTTTTGCCAGCAGTTACTATGCCATGGTATCTGAGAACATAGTTAACACCTATCCCAGGCACAAGGACTTTGTGTGGTATCTCAGATACCAGTGTGGAAACTGCTAGTAAAAAGTAAACATTTCACCAGCAGTAACTGATCCTATATTTAACATTTACTTGTATTCGTACTAAGTCTCTACAAAAAACTAACTAAATGTGAAACCAATTAATCACATCTCTAGTCAATATATTTAGATGAACTGTATATTTAATGCAAAACTAAAGGGTGCTTAGGACACTTGCCTTTGACCTAGTACCTTTACATTTGAGGAGTATACTTCAGAATACACTCCCTTCCGTAATGGTGGTAGTGCAAGCTAGTTTCCACATTTGACTAAAATATACAAGAAACACCCCATTGGAGAAAGATATTGTTACTTGTTTTGATACGTGTTCTGACAATGAGTAGCACATTGAGAAAGTACAGCTGGTTAGAGAATTGATGCACTTTGTTTCAGCTGACTATAGTACTTAACTGAACACTTCTGTATTTTTAGCAGCACAGTGGAATGAAATTCTCTATGAAAGGAGCTCATAATCCTAACCAAGGGAATGGCTACAGTCCAGTCAGCAGTGGAGGTGTGAGGCAGCCAGTTGGCAACAGAGGACACCACCAATATAATCGTAACATCTGGCGAAGAAAAAAACACAGAGACAGTTTGCCTATTAGTCTCAGCAGATAATGGCTAATGCCAGGATGATCTTCCCCCATTTTACAAACTGAAGCTGAGTGAACGATACTAGACGAGGGAATGGAGACCAGCATTCAGCACATCAGTTTGTGGGTGTTGCCAAATATCTGCAACTGACTTTTTGCATGTTTCTTCATGTGGTGGTGAAGTCCATCTTAAAGTAGTTGTGCTTATTTGTGAAGCCTTATTAAATGTGGAAGGGGTTTTTTTTTTGTTTTGTTTTTGGTTTTTTTGCCTTCCCGTTAATACTCAGACAGTGCTGAAGCAGCTCTGGCCTTAGAACTGCAAGGACATTATAAATACTGTAGCTTTTTTTCTGTAGCTACATCTGTTCCTTTGTGGGGATTTTGTTTTGCTCTTTTGTTTGAGGAGCAAAGGAGCTTCAGTCCTTGACATTTTTTTTATTGATGATAAAATAGTTTTGCTGCCCCTCCTGTTTTAATTTCAAATTTCAGAACTTTTTTGCTCTGTAAATATTGAAAAAGTATAATTTGTGCAATAACTCAGAATTTTTAATTTAATTTCATTTTGTCACATAAGTTGTATCTAAAGGGAGGAGGTGGTTTTTTTTGTTTAATTTACAGATCCTTTCCCAGGTTGTATTATCTAAGTTGGGTTCATAGTTTGGCAGTTTGTCTGAGCAGTGTTGCGAACATGACATCATTTTTGGTACTATTTGAGGCTTCTTGATTCACAATGAAAGTGCTGATTTGGCATATGGTTTTATGAAGGTATTAAGCTCCAAAGTGTTTTGACCATGCATTTTAGCTCATTGTCTGGCCTCTATCAGTTGTCTTGCTCTGACCAGTGGGTTTTAATTTATTCCTTGTAATAGACAACAAATCCAGCATTTAAAGTGCCAGAAATGTAACCTCTTGAGGTTGAAAAGGGGTTAAGTCCTGACATGAAATTTAAGAATTGTGAACTATATGCTTCTGTCGGATTTAGTAATGTAACCCATGGTTGGGGCTGAACATCATTATTAAACAAAGGTACCCAGCTTGAAGAATGTGGAGAAAGGAAATATGTTGATTCCATTAAGGAATCTGTATAGCAGTATGCATTCGTTCTGTTAAGAGCAAATATATAAAGTACTTCAGCTGCTCTAAGCATTGCAAGAAGCATCTTTTAATGTATTGGAGGAGAGCACAGCCCAGTGTTGGACACAATCTGTGGCTGGCACTTAATTTACAGATGCATACAGGTATACTATGCAAGTGTGTATTGCCATGACAACCACTGTCTTTGTTAACTTTTTTGAACAAGGAAATATGCATCCTGCCTGACCCTGAGTTTTTAGAGCACCACAGTTGTCCTGGGGGTTAGTTGCATCTCACATGCCCTCTGACTTCCCATTTTTAAAATGAGGGTTCTTAATCCTGCTGAACACTACAGGTTAGTTATCTAAAGTCTAGTTAGTGGGGAAAGCTGAAAAAATTCTATTACCATGACATCCAAATGTATAGAAGTGGAATATTTTAAAACTGATATCTGAATGTTAAGATAAAAATGAGGCGTTTAACATGATGAAGCTTTATAAAGTGCAGTTTGCCTTTGAAGCAGGACTAAACCATATTGTTACTACATCTGTCAGTTGCAAACAGATCTCCTTGAGACAAGAGGGGGCAACATTCCAAAGTAGAGTAGCACATTTGTCTGCAGTACTTAATGATCCAGATTTACCACAAATTATTTTTAAAAAATTGTGAACATATTCATTAACCAATATTTAAGGGCTGATACGTAGGCCTGTACTACTAATCTTTACACACTAGCAATATTGAGCATAAACCTACATTACGGAAACTTCAGAGGCTTTAGTTGGTGTCTTAACTAGCGTTCGTTTTAAAGCAAAATTCATTTAAAAGGAAACAGGTATCATGTTCCATGTCAGTCATGGTGTACCAAATAAATTGGCCTGGCTACTGCTGTGGTTATGTGCTACAGGTTTAAAAAAAATCATGTTTAGATTTTTTTTGTGTGGACAACAATGTGGAAGCTAAAATTGACATATTTTTATGTAAAATTTTCTATTCTTTGATTTTTAATAAACTTTGGAGACCAGTTGTTGTTGTTTTGTGTGTGTGTGTATAGCTAGGTAGATATTCACAAGAAATCTAATGGAAGGGTTTAATTCACTCTTAACCCCACATTTTAACCTTTATTTCAAACATCTGCTTCAAAATGCTCCTATAAAACAATACATCTATTGTCTTTTAAATGTCTCTTTTAAATGTCATACACCTTCCAAGAACAGTAGGAAGGGAAGATCTGGCTCAAAGGTGCTGAAATGTACTAGCACAAGTGTGTTACAGCATTGAACACTTAGTTGTATTTCAGCGTCTGTAGTGACAATGGTTTTTCATTAAAGCAACCATATATTATAACTTTGGCAAACTGTTCAGTAAATCTTCAGTTAAATTTCAGCTCTGTTTTCTTTGTCCCACTTCATTTGCATAGAATTATTTTGAAGGAAAAATACCTTGCTAACATATAGGTTTTTTTTAGCTTGCCATTTTGCTCTCAGCAACTGGTGCAAGGGTAGGGTTGTCCTGGCAGGCTAAAATAAACGTCAAAGAGAGGTTGCATGCTTAAGGTGAGGATGAAACACCTAGGGAAGGAGTATGGAAGGTATCTTGGTTTCTCATCCAAAGTGTTAACTTAAGATTCCACTGATCTAATGGAGATGGTGTTGCTGTAGTTTATCACATCACCTGTTCAGATGAAAATGCTTTTTGAGAGCAGGAAAACAATGTAATAGTAAATCTCATCAACCCATCTTGTGGTGGTAGCATCAGTGATAGCTATGATGGCAGTTTGAGTTAATTCTTCCTGCCATATGTCAGTTTGTTGCCATACACTCTTTTCTAAGTAAGTTGTCAGTTCTACTTGGACATTGCTTTTCTGTTCTCTTAATAGTTTTCTAATAGTACTGTAGACAGTCCCCTAAGAGATTTAGCCCAGGGGTGGGGCATGTCCCGATCCTTAGGCTTCAAGCATTATGATTGCTGCAAAAAGCCTATGCTGATCAGCAACCCTCATCAAAGCTGCTTGAAGTATTTGGGGGAAACCCATGTTAGCTATATGTGTTGTATCTGCAAGAGCTTAAAGCCAAGAAACAGAAAAGGAGCTGGACATAAGACTAAGAGTGATCCTCATGGAGTTGGCCCTCCCACCAGTCTTCGAGCCGCTGAGATCAGACTACACAAGGAGCACAGCAGCATTGGTGCAAAGTGCGCTGCCAGCACTGCCCTCCTGATGCTGGTCCCGGTCCCTGGTACCTGCTAAGAAGCAGAGGAACCACACCAAGAAAGGGCGTTCCCTGACATCCCATATTGGAAAAGGAAAGTCCAAAGAGGAGCATAGGCCCGTGCTGGGCAGCATGTCTCTGGAGCCCAGCCAGGCACCTGCATCGCCAGCTAAGCTATCTACCGATGCACCATCAAGACGTAGTCATCTCCAGAGGGAAGCCAGCACTGGGGCCCATGCAATGCTCTCCGTCTGCAGCATTGCTCCCTCGAACCGCGGTGGTCAACGCTGAAGCAGTGATCTCCAGGGATGCGCTTCCAACCTGCCCCATACCAACCAGAGTTCCCAGCACCGTTCGCCGGACTCTTAGCACTGGTCCCCTGTGGCATGGCATCACTCACCCAATGGTCAGCGCAAAGCCATAGTACGCCACCAGTCTCCAGAATCATAGCACCGGTTGTCAATGCAGGCATTGCTCCTCGGGGCAATGAGGTTCACCGGGACAGTGCTGATCCTGAGGACTTTGAGACCGGTCAGTCCCTAATGCCAAGACGTAGATCGCTGGACTCACAGCACCGATCCCCAGGGTCGAGGCAGTGTTCTCTGCCATCTCATTCAGTTGTCAGAGTTCCAGCACCATTCCCAGAGCGCTAGGTGTCAATCGCTGATGTACTGTCGCTGATTCGCTGAGCTCCACCCCCAGTCCCTGGACAGGCAGCACCAGGACCCCGAGCCCCAGCCGAGCCAAGCCGCAGACACCGGGATGGTAGGCGTGGAGGGGATATGGACGTAACATTGGCACCACAGTTGTCCTCAAGGCAGGAATTTTCCTCTTCTGTCTCTGAGGCTGAGGAGATAGTGGGTCCCTCAGGTCAGGCACACCCAACCAGATCTGGAGGGGCTCCTCCAGGGCCATCAGGCAGAGCATGGCCCCAGGGCCAGTGGCCTACCCCATGGCACTTTTGGAACCCATGGGGGTTCCCCCAGGTATTGAAGAGCCAGATGCAGTGTTTAGTGTCAGGGCCGTCAGGCAACAGACTCCCATCCCGCTCTGGACTCAGTGGAGGTCTCCCATACGCGGGGGATGCTGAGCCAGACCCTTCCCCGCCCTCATCTCCTCGTCGTCCTCACCTAATGAGGCAGTAGTGGGACCGTCCCAGACAGTGCCACAGGACGATGCTAAGGCACACCAGGAGCTGCTAAAGCGGGTGGCGGCACACCTAGGATTGGAGTTGGTAGAACCCTCTGACGCTATTTGACATTCTGGCCACAGTGGCCCCGTCTAGAGTGGTGCTCCCGGTACACTAAGGATTAGTAAAGCTGGTGAAAGCCTTATGGCAGACGCTGTCCTCTCTCCCACCTGTTTCCAAGTGTGCAGAGAGGAAGTATTACATCCTGGCAAAGGGGTTTGAATATTTATATTCCCACCCAGCCACAAACTCTTCAGTGGTCTCTGTGGCCAACGAGAGGGATGGGCAGGGGCCACCCAGCCCAACTCCCAAAAACAAAGATGAAAAGAGACTAGATTTATTTAGCAAAAAAGTTGATTTGTCAATTATTCATCTGACAGCTTCCAACTATTGAGTGGCAAACCATCAGGCCTTACTCAAGAGGTATGATTTCAACGTGTGGCAGTCTGTGGGCAAGTTCGTGGACTCGCTGACGGAGGATTCCAGGCAAGAGTTCCTGGCTGTTTTAGATGAAAGGACAAACGTGGCAAGGGCCTCCCTTCAGGCCGCCTCCAACACAGCAGACTCAGCAACCAGATCCATTGCTACGGCCGTGTCAATGAGGCGAGCATTGTGGCTGCTGTCTTTCTGGCTGTCAGAGGCTCAACAATCAATCCAGGTCCTTCCCTTCGATGACCCAGCCCGGTTTGCAGAACAAACATACACAAGGTTACATGGGCTTAAGGACTCTCAGTCCTTGGGTCTCTATACACCGGCGCCTGCTAGAAGGAGGGTCAAGCTGCAGCAACATCAAAGACCAAGCAGTCAGGTGTGACCAAAGCCCTACCACAAGAAGGGCAAGGGCTATAAGCACCATAAAGACCAACAACCAGCCCCTTCTTCCTACTTCGGCTCTTCTCACTACCCTCCTGGAACAACTAGGCATTTTGAGGATGCACCAAAGGGTGACCTCCCAATCTGCAGCCAGGACCCTGCACGCCTCTTGTTTTCAAACCGCCTTTTTGCTTTCCTCCCCACTTGGGCTACTATATCCTGCAGTTTATTTCTATGCCCCCACCCCCCCACCCCGACCCCGCCTTCCCTGTCCCTCTACAGCAGGGGTGGGCAAAGTTTTTGGCCTGAGGGCCACATCAGGGTTCCCATACTATATGGAGGGCTGGGTAGGGAAGGCTGTGCCTGCCCAAACAGCCTGCCCCCTGCCCCCGACTGCCCCCCTCAGAACTCCCAACCTATCGGGGAAAAAAAAAAAACCCTCCCTCCCCTCGCTCCTTGTCCCCTGACTGTCCCCTCATGGGACACCACCCGTACTCTTTGTCCCCTGACCACCCCTTCCCGGGAAACCCCGTTCCTAACTGCCTACCCCAGGACCTCACCCCCATCCAAACCCCCCTGACCCCATCCACACCACTGCTCCCCAACAGGCCCCCCAGGACTCCCACACCTATCCAACCGCCCCCTGTCCCCTGACAGGCCCCCTGGGACTCCCACGCCTATCCACATCCCCTGTTTCCTATCCCCAGACCGTGCCCCCCCAAAACCTCTGCCCCATCCAACCACCCCGACTGCCACCTGGGACTCCCTGCCCCTTATCCAATCCCCCCGCTCCCTTGCCCCTTACCATGCCGCTCAGAGCAGCAGGACAGAGCCGTGCTACCCAGAGCGCTGTCGGCAAGGCAAGCTGAGGCTGCAGGGGAGGAGGGACAGTAGGGGAGGGGCTGGGGGCTAGCTTGCCCGGTTGGGAGCTCAAGGGCCGGACAGGACGGTCCCATGGGGCAGATGGGGCCCACGGACTGTAGTTTGCCTACCTAGATTCATAGATATTAAGGTCAGAAGGGACCATTATGATCATCTAGTCTGACCTCCTGCGCAATGCAGGCCACAGAATCTCACCCATCCACTCCTGCAATAAACCTATCACCTAGTCTGAGCTACCGAAGTCCTCAAATCATGGTTTAAAGACATCAAGGTGCAGAGAATCCTCCAGCAAGTGACCTGTGCCCCATGCTACAGAGGAAGGCGAAAAACCCCCAGGGCCTCTTCCAATCTGCCCTGGAGGAAAATTCCTTCCCAACCCCAAATATGGCAATCAGCTGAACCCTGAGCATGTGGGCAAGAGTCACCAGCCAGATACCCAGGAAAGAATTCTCTGTAGTAACTCAGATCCCACCCCATCTAACATCCCATCACAGGCCATTGGGCCTATTTACCATGAATATTTAAAGATCAATTAATTGCCAAAATCATATTGTCCCATCATACCATCTCCATAAACTTACTCAGTTTAATCTTGAAGCCAGACAAGTCTTTTTTGCCCCCACTGCTTCCCTTGGAAGGCTATTCCAGAACTTTACTCCTCTGATGGTTAGAAACCTTCGTCTAATTTCAAGTATAAACTTCCCAATGGCCAGTTTATATCCATTTGTTCTTGTGTCCACATTGGTACTGAGCTTAAATAATTCCTCTCCCTCTCTGGTATTTATCCCTCTGACACATTTATAGAGAGCAATCATATCTCCCCTCAACCTTCTTTTGGTTAGGCTAAACAAGCCAAGCTCCTGGACACTCCTTTCATAAGACAGGTTTTCCATTCCTCGGATCATCCTAGTAGCCCTTCTCTGTACCTGTTCCAGTTTGAATTCATCCTTCTTAAACATGGGGGACCAGAACTGCACACAGTATTCCAGGTGATGTCTCACCAGTGCCTTGTATAACGGTACTAACACCTCCTTATCTCGACTGGAAATACCTCGCCTGATGCATCCCAAGACCGCATTAGCTTTTTTCACGGCCATATCACATTGGTGGCTCATAGTCATCCTATGATCAACCAATACTCCAAGGTCCTTCTCCTCCTCTGTTACTTCTAATTGATGCGTCCCCAATTTATAACTAAAATTCTTGTTGTTAATGCCTAAATGCATGACCTTGCACTTCTCACTATTAAATTTCATCCTATTACTATTACTCCAGTTTACAAGGTCATCCAGATCCTCCTGTCTGATATCCCAGTCCTTCTCTAAATTGGCAATACCTCCCAGCTTTGTATCATCTGCAAACTTTATTAGCACACTCCCACTTTTTGTGCTGAGGTGAGTAATAAAAAGAATAAATAAGATTGGTCCCCAAACTGATCCCTGAGGAACTCCACTGATAATCTCCCTCCAGTCTGACAGTTCACCTTTCAGTATGACCTGCTGTAGTCTCCCTTTTAACCAATTCCTTATCCACTTTTCAATTTTCATATTGATCACCATCTTTTCGAACTTAACTAATAATTCCCCGTGTGGCACGGTATCAAACGCCTTACCGAAATCTAGGTAAATTAGATCCACTGCGTTTCCTTTGTCTAAAAAAAATCTGTTACTTTCTCAAAGAAGGAGATCAGGTTGGTTTGGCATGACCTACCTTTTGTAAAACCATGTTGTATTTTGTCCCATTTACCATTGACCTCGGTGTCCTTCACTACTTTCTCCTTCAAAATTTTTTCCAAGACCTTGCATACTACAGATGTCAAACTAACAGGCCTGTAGTTACCCGGATCACTTTTTTTCCGTTTCTTAGTTCCTATTTTTATGTTAGCAATTCTCCAGTCATACGGTACAATCCCTGTGTTCACTGATTCATTAAAAATTCTTGCTGATGGGCTTGCAATTTCATGTGCCAATTCCTTTAATATTCTTGGATGAAAGTTAACTGCCCCACCCCCCCAGATTTAGTCCCATTAAGCTGTTTGAGTTTCGCTTCTACCTCAGATATGGTAATATCTACCTACATATCCTCATTCCCATTTGTCATGCTACCATTATCCTTAAGATCCTCATTAGCCTTATTAAAGACTGAGGCAAAGTATTTGTTTAGATCTTGGGCCATGCTTAGATTATCCTTAACCTCCACTCCATCCTCAGTGTTTAGCGGTCCCACTTCTTCTTTCTTTGTTTTCTTCTTATTTATATGGCTATAGAAGCCTTTACTATTGGTTTTAATTCCCTTTGCAAGGTCCAACTCTACTTGGCTTTTAGCCTGTCTCACTTTCTCCCTACATTTTCTACATACCTCTGCTCTACAGGGACCCTTCTCACAAGCAACTTCTCACCCGACAGGTGCAAGCCCTCCTGCGAGTAGGGGCTGTACAGGAAGTCCCCCATACATTAGATAATGGCATAGAGAGTACACTTATAAAGTTTGCGGACGATACCAAGCTGGGAGGGGTTTCAAGTGCTTCGGAGGACAGGATTAGAATTCTGAATGATCTGGACAAACTGGAGAAATGGCCTGAAGTAAATAGGATGAAATTCAATAAGGACAAATACAATCAGTTGCACACATTCAAAATGGGAAATGGCTGCCTATGAAGGAGTAGTGCGGAAAGGGATCTGGGGATCATAGTGGATCACAAGCTAAATATGAGTCAACAGTGTAACACTGTTGCAAAAAAGCAAATATTCTGGAATGTATTAGCAGGAGTATTGTCAGACAGCATGAGAAGTAATTCTTCTGCTCTACTCCATGCTGATTAGGCCTCAGCTAAAGTATTGTGTCCAGTTCTGGGTGCCATATTTCAGGAAAGATGTGGACAAATTGGAGAAAGTCCAGAGAAGAGCAACAAAAATGATTAGCGGTCTAAAAAAACATGACCTATGAAGAAAGATTTGAAAAAAAATGGGTTTGTTTAGTGTGGAGAAGAGAAGACTGAGAGGGGACATAACTGTTTAAGTACATAAAAGGTTGTTGCAAGGAGGAGGAAGATAAATTGTGCTTCTTGACTTCTGAAGATAGGACAAGAAGCAATGGGCTTATGTTGCAGCAAGGGCGGTTTAGATAGGACGTTAGGAAAAACTTCCTAAATGTCAGAGTGGTTATGCACTGGAATAAATTGCTTAGAGAGGTTGTGGAATCTCCATCATTGGGGATTTTTAAGAGCAGGTTGGACAAACACCTGCAAGGGATGATCCAGATCATAGTTAGTCCTGTCTTGAGTGCAGGGGACTGAACAAGATGACCTCTCGAGGTTCCTTCCAGTTCTATGATTCTATCTAAAGGGGAAAGGATTTTACTCTTGGTACTTTGATACCGAATAGCAAGAGTGGTCTGCACCCCATATTGGACCTGTGAGGCCTCAACAAATATCTCAAGATGTTGAAGTCCCGTATGGTCTCCCAGGCCTCCATTATCACTTCCCTGGAGACTGGTATGCCGTTCTCAAGTAGAAGGACGCATATTTTAATATTTCCATTTTCCATAGACACACAAAGTTCCTGCACTTGTAGTGGGACAAACCCACTTCCAGTTTGCAGTGCTTCCATTCGGCTTGGCTACAGTGCCAAGGGTATTCATGAAATGCATGGCAGTGGTCGCAGCCTGCCTGAAGTGTCAGGGTGTTCAAATCTAACCAGACCTAGACGTTTGGCTCATCGAGTCGTTTGTGGACACAAGTCCCGTGCAGTATCCGGTTGGTGCAAACTACATGTCAAGCACTGGGTTTTTTGATAAACGAACAAAAATCCACATTGGTCCCAGCAGAGTTCATCTGGGGCAGTTCTGGACTCTACCTGAGCTAGTGCCTTTTTCCCAGGACCCAGATTCAAAGCAATGGCAGGTCTCATTGCCCAACTCACCCACATTCTGTCACCGCAGCCAGAGTGTGCTTCAGGCTGCTAGGGCATATGGCGGTGTGCACTTATGTAGTTCAATATGCATGACTACATCTCAGGCCCCTACAGATGTGGCTGGTGTCGGTCTATACCCTAGCCAGGCAGAGTCCTCACAATTCTGCCGCAAGTACTTATCACTCTGGAATGGTGGTCCAACCCAGTATGCTCAAAGGAATACCTTCTGTGATCCCAAAACCCACAATGGTTCTAATGTCACATGTCTGACCTGGGATGGGGAGCCCAGCTCTGATCACTCAAGACCCAGAGGCTGTGGTCCCAGAAAGAGCTGGCACTGCACATCAACATCAGGGAGCACAGAGCCATTCATTTGGCCTGCGTAGTGTTCCTTCTGCAACTATCCCATCAGGTGGTACAGGTGTTGGACTGTACAACCTCCATGTTCCATTTGAACAGATGAGGAGCACAGTCCTCGGCCCTCTGTCAAAAAGCCTTCTGACTGTGGGACTTCAGTGTCCGGCACGCCATACACATCGAAACCCTACATCTCCCCAGCATCCGAAACACGGTGGTGGATTGCCTCAGCAGGTCATTCTTTTTTCACCACGAGTAGTCCCTTCACTCGGACGTCATCAGAATGATCTTCAAGAGGTGGGATACTCCTCAAGTGGACCTGTTTGCCATCAGACAATGCCATTCTCGCATGACATGACTGACTATCTGGTTTCTTAAGGGCCTTGAAAGGCTTTTTCCGCTGATCTGGGATCTGGTTCCCCAGTTGGACCTCAACCTAGTTTTCTTCTTTGAGTGCTTGTTCTCTTCCATTCCACTTTAGGTGTGTGCGCGCCATGTACACGAGTGTTGGAAACTTTTTCCCTTAGCAGTTCCTGGCGGGCCCGCCGAGTGGCGCCACTGTGCCCTACATATATACCCCCACCAGCCTGACCCACTCCAGTTCCTTCTTACCGTCCGTGGCAGCGTTGGAACAACTCTCTCTCTCTCTCTCGTAGAAGAGCAGTCCCTTAGCCTTAGAGTAGCTGTTATCAGTTCGTTTACATATAGATTGTGAACACTTAAGTGATTAAGTCCTTGGAGGCCTCCAGCACCAGCCCTGGGCCGCGGGGCATGCTGCAAGGCCCACAGCTTCAAGGCTTGCGCCATGTGCCGCAAACCTATGACAGTTAGTGACTCCCACAACTTGTGTCTACGTTGCCTGGGGGATGGACATCAAACTGAAAAGTGTAGGATTTGCAAGGTGTTCAAGCCAAGGACACTGAGAGAAAGACTTTTGCCTAAAGCAACAGTTGATGGAGGCTGCATTGCAGCCACCGGGCCCGGAGCATCCAATGCCAGCTCAGGTTACCTTGGTGCGTAGTGCCCCGGAGCCGTCGGCAGACCCAGCACTGGCGAAGCACTGTAAACTGTTGGCCCCGGAGCGCTAGGCGAGGCCCCGGCACTGATCGTCCTCCCCGGTGCGGCCCCCGGTGCAGCCTAAGGGAAGGTGTCGTTGTTCCCCACACAGGAGGCTGGCGCCTCCCAAGGCACCAAGCAACGACAAGAGCAGGAAGGCCACAGTACCAGTGCTGACACAGGCGGTCCCAGCGGCACAAGCCCCACTGAGCCCAGACCTAAGTGAGCTCAGTGCGGACGATGGGCTTGAGGGCATAACAGATCAGCCCTCTACACCTGGCACATTTGAGGCCGCAAAGGACCTCATTGAGCTGTCGGCGGCAAGCCCCCTCCCGTATGGGGAGAGCCCTCCGGCACCCATGCCTTGGGCGCCGTCAATGGGTAAGCCAACAATGGTGTGCTGCTCGAAGACACCGTCCCGGCACCGCTCCCAGAGTTGGTCCCGTTCGAGCTCCGACTCCGCAGACTCGCACTTGCCAGCGGCCCAGAAGGAGGTTGCAGCACCAGCAGCGGGTCAACGTGAAGAAGCGCCAGGAAGGGCACACCCCTCTCTGGCACTGCCCAGAGACCGGCACCGGGAGGAGTTGAGACGGCCCTCACCAGAGGTCTCCCGCAGATGGTTCCGGTCCAGGGAAAGCTGATCCCGGTCCCAGTCCCAGGGGTTCCGGTACCACTCCCGGTCCCACTCAGCTGGGAGCCGCTCATTCTCCCACCAGCGCAGATCATTGGCACCGCCATAGCCTTCGTGATCAGCTTGGCCACAGTCCGGCGCCAGCTCCGGCCGCTATAGCTACCCGCACCGGGGCCTGGACAGTAGGGACCTTCAGGGGAGCTGGCAACCTCAATGTGGGCTGCCAGGCCATTGGCCCTTCTGGACCCTCTGGGCCTATGAGGAGCACCAAGGGGCCCTTTCCAGGGCAAGTTACTCGGTGCAGCGGTCCCGGTCCCTGCACCTACGCCAGATGGTGCCAGAGACAACAGTATCCAAGCCTCCAGCATCTCTCCAGCTTAGACTGGAGAGTCTGGCACCGAGACCGGTGCCGTCCCATGGACTCCCGCCCCAGCCTGAGCCGGGGGCCCCTGCCACGGGAGATGGGGAGCAGGAGGACCAACCACAGGGGGTCAAGCAGCAGCTAACCTCCTCCTCTTCCCCCGATGAGGCGGTGGCGGGTACAGAGGTATCCGGCCCTTTGCCAATAGACCATAGAGCCCACCAGGAACTGCTGTGCAGAGTTGCCCAAAATTTGGGCTTGCAGGCCGAGGAGACTGTTGAGCAGGAGGACCCCATGGTGGACATTTTGAGCCCCAAAGGGCCATCCAGAATAGCGCTCCCGCTCATTAAGACTATTCAGTCTAACTATAAGACTATATGGCAGACCCCGGCCTTCAGCGCTTCAACAGCTAAAGGAGTGGAGCGTAAATGCTTTGACCCATCTAAGGGCTATGAGTTCCTATTCTGCCACTTGAGTCCATGCTCCCTAATGGTTTCGGCGGTGAACGAAAGGGAGCGCCATGGATAGCAGGCCCTGACCCCTAAGGCCAAGGAGGCAAAATGCCTGGACCTTTTTGGTAGAAAGGTGTACTCATCTGGGGGCCTTCAGTTGAGGATTGCTAACCAGCAGACCATCCTCAACAGGCACAATTTCAACTCCTGGGCAGCGGTGGGGAAGTTTAAGGACAACCTCCCGCAAGGTTCCCAACAGGAGTTCATGGCCCTGGTGGACGAGGGCAAGGCAGTAGCCAAGACCTCTCTCCAGGCCTCCTTGGATTCGGCAGATGCGGCGGCTAGAACAATCGTGTCAGGGGTGGTCATGAGGTGCTTGGCGTGGCTCCAGGAGTCAGGCCTGCCCCCCGAGGTCCAGAATACGCTCTAGGACCTCCCCTTCGAAGGGTCCACACTCTTCTCGGATCAGACAGACACGAGGCTGCATAGCCTCAAAGACTCGCGGGCTATGCTCAAGTCGCTGGGTATGCACACCCCAGCGACCCAGAGGAAGCCCTTTAAGCTGCAGCCTCCCCCTCAATGCCAGTACCAGCATCGCCATAGGCATGAGCCTTACCATAGGTGAGGCAGGGATAACAGGCGACGGGGCAACAACAATAGCAATAATGCGCCGGGCCAGAACCAAGGCCAGCACAAACCCCATCCGGGCGCTAAGCCAGACTTTTGAAGATGCATTTGGGGATAGCATACCAGACCAGTCACTGGATCCATCCCTTTGTTTCCTGAATCACCTGTCCCGTTTCTCCTGTGCGTGGTCCACCATTATGTCGGACCATTGGGTCTTACGCATGGTGTGGAACGGGTACTCGCTGCAGTTTGCCTCCACCCCCCCCTTCCCTCTTCAAGGACCCCTCTCATGAGC
Source organism: Lepidochelys olivacea (assembly GCF_965140295.1). Classification (NCBI taxonomy): domain Eukaryota; kingdom Metazoa; phylum Chordata; order Testudines; family Cheloniidae; genus Lepidochelys; species Lepidochelys olivacea. The sequence continues at coordinate 145,674,427 of NC_140412.1, read as the reverse complement.
ATCTCCTAGAGGAGGAAGTCTGCTCACTGCTACGGGTGGGGGCAGCAGAGGCAGTGCCTCACAGCCTAGGGGGAAAAGGGTTCTACTCCCGGTACTTCCTCATCCCCAAGGCCAAAGGGGGCCTTCACCCAATCCTAGACCTGCACAGGCTCAACAAATTACTGGTCAAGGCCCGGTTCCACATGGTCTCTCTGGGCACCATTATCCCTTCCCTGGATCCGGGGGACTGGTATGCCGCCCTCGACATGAAGGACGTGTACTTTCATATCGCCATTTTCCCAGCACATCGGCGATTCCTACTCTTCACCATGAGCCGAGAATATTATCAGTTTGCGGTTCCCCTGTTTGGTCCAGCCGTGGCCCCAAGGTTGTTCACGAAGTGAATGGCAGTGGTGGCGGCCTTCTTATGGAGGAAGAGAATCCAGGTGTATCCCGTACCTCAATGACTGGCTCCTGGTGGGCTGATCCGAGGCGGAGGTGTGGAACAATCTTAGGGTCACCTCCACATGGCCCTGAGATTGTTCCGCGAGCTAGGGCTCCTGGTCAACATCCCCAAGTCCACGCTCGTACCCACACAGACAGTGGAATTCATAGGGGCGGTCCTGGATGTGGTGCAGGCCATGGCAAGCCTTCCGGTATCCCAATTCTGGGCTATCCAACAAGCAGTGGCCTCTCTGCGCCAGTTTCCAACAATGGCCAGGTGCTGCCTGCAGCTGCTGGGCCACATGGCAACATGCACGCACGTAGTCAGGCATGCCAGACTGAGACTCAGAACTCTGCAGGTGTGGCTCTCTCAGGTGTACCGCTTAGGCAGGGACCCCCTGGACTTGGTAGTGACAGCCCCAAGGGACGTGCTAGACTCCCTGCTGTGGTGGCAGTCCCAGCCTGTGGTTTGTGAAGGCATCCCCTTTGCTGCCCCACTTCCAGACCTGACGCTGGTGACGGATGCATCAGACCACGGATGGGGGGCTCACCTAGGGGACCTTATGACACAGGGGTTGTGGTCCGAGGCAGAACGGTCACTCCATATCAACGTGAAGGAGCTCAGGGCAGTTTGTCTCGCCTGCCGGACCTTTCACGCCACTCTGAGTGGTCACATCATGACAGTTCTGACAGACAACACTACTGCCATGTTTTATATAAACAAGCAGGGCGGGGCTCATTCCTTGCCACTCCGTCGCGAGGCTCTCCTCCTCTGGGACCTTTCCATAGCCCATGCGATTCACCTCGAGGTGTCCTATCTCCCGGGGGTGCGGAACAAGCTGGCAGACTCCCTCAGCAGGTCGTACCGCATGCAAGAGTGGACGCTCAGGGTGGACGTCTTACTTTCGCTCTTCCGCAGGTGGGGGTTTCCCCGGGTAGATCTGTTTGCCACCAGGGCCAACACCAAGTGCCCATGGTTTTGCTCGTTCCAGGACTGCAGCCCTAGCTCACTCACGGACGCATTTGCGATCCCTTGGAGAGGGGGCTTGATGTATGCCTTCCCCCTGCTCCCCTTGGTGCACAAGGTCCTGCTCAAGGTGTGCAGGGACAGGGCGGCAGTGATCCTCATCGCCCCAGCCTAGGCCTGCCAACACTGGTACACATCACTCCTAGAGCTGTTGGTGGACACCCCAGTAGTCCTGCCCCTACACTGGGACCTCATTACACAGGACGGCGGGTGGCTTCTCCACCCTAACCTGCAGTCACTGCACCTGACAGCATGGAGGCTCTGTGGCTAAATGCCCTGGAGAGCCAATGCTCCCTTCCTGTGCAGCAGATTCTGCTTGGCAGTAGAAAGCCCTCTACCAGGGCGGCCTATATGGCCAAGTGGAAAAGGTTCTCGTGTTGGTATGAACCCTGACAGGTGCGGCTGGGCCAGGCCATTCTGGAGTACCTCCTGCACCTCAAGCAGCAAGGGCTAGCCCCGTCCTCACTCAGAGTGCACCTGGCAGCCATCTCCGCCTTCCATCCGGGGTTCTCGGGGGGCTAGGTGTTTTCCCACCCAATAGTGGGGCGGTTCCTTAAAGGGTTGGAGAGGGTGTTTCTGTACTCCCACCCCCAGTTCCTCCATGGAACCTTAACCTGGTCCTTTCTAAACTCATGGGACCCCCCTGTCAAGCCCCTCACTACCTGTTCTCTCCTCCACCTTTCCTGGAAGGTGGCGTTTCTGGTTGCCATTACCTCAGCCAGAAGGGTGTCCGAACTGAGGGCCCTCACCTCTGAGCCACCATACACAGTATTTCACAAGGACAAGGTGCAGCTCCAGCTGCACCCCAAGTTCCTCCCTAAGGTGGCCAGGACATTTGTCTGCCAGTGTTCTTCCTGAAACCCCATACGGACCCGAGTCACGGCAGCTTGTACATCTTGGATGTGCGTTGAGCGCTGGCATTCTATCTGGAGCACACCAAGCCCTTTTGAAAATCCATGCAGCTGTTTGTGGCTGGCCGAGAGGTTAAAAGGCCTCCCAGTGTCCGCACAGCAGATTTCGTCTTGGATTACAAGCTGTATCCAGGCGTGCTATGAGCTCGCAGGTGTTCCGGCCCCGGCGGTCACAGCCCACTCGACCAGGGCGCAGGAGACTTCCATGGCGTTCCTGGCACAGGTCCTGATCCAGGAGATCTGCAGAGCAGCCATCTGGTCCTTGGTGCACACCTTCACGACCCACTATGTGGTCAACCAGCAGGCCAGAGAGTACGCGGCAGTTGGCAGAGTGGCCCTCCGAGCAGTTGTTCTGTGACTCTTACCCTCCTCTAGAGGTAAGCTTGTAATTCACCTAATGTGGAATGGACATGAACAAGCACTCGAAGAAGAAAAACGGTTACTTATTTTCTTGTAACTGTTGTTCTTCGAGATGTGTTGTTCACGTCCATTCCACCACCCACCCTCCTACCCCTCTGCTGGAGTTGCCGGCAAGAAGGAACTGGAGGGGGTTGGGCCAGCAGGGGTATATATGCAGGGTGCAGTGGCGCCACTCGGTGGGCCCCAGGGAAAAAGTTTCCAATGCTCGTGCACACAGCGCGTGCACACCTGATGTGGAATGGACGTGAACACCACATCTCGAAGAACAACAGTTACGAAAAAGTAAATAACCATTTTTTCTCTAGGCTCACTGGCCCTCCTTTGAGCCTCTAGCCTCCTGTTCTCTTTCCCATCTGTTGTGGAAAGTTGTTTTCCTTGTGGCTATCACTTCAGCAAGGTGAGTCTCCAAGATTAAAGACCTTATTTCAGAACCCCCATATACGGTGTTCTACAAGGACAAGGTTCAGTTGCGTCCCTATCCTGCTTTCCTGCCAAAGGTGGTGGTGTCTTTTCATATTAACTAGGACATTTTCCTCCTGGTATTCTGCCCAAAGCCTCATGTGTCCAATGAGGAGAGGTGCTTTGCACACCCTACATGTCCCAGGGGCTCTGGTTTTCTACATAGAGCATACTAAGTCCTTCTGTAGATCAATTCAACTCATCGTCGTGGTGGCTGACAGGATATCTTCTCAAAGGCTTTCATCTTGGATTGCTTCCTGCATCCGTACTTGCTATGAGTTGACGCAGGTCTTACCTCTACCGATAGTGATGGCCCATTTAACTAGAGCTCAGGTGTTGTCAGAAGCCTTCCTAACAAAAGTCCCTATCCAGGACATCTACAGGGCTGCAATGTGGTTGTCAGTACACCTTCATGACCCACTAAGCCATCACCCAGAAGGCCAGAGCTGAGACTGGCTTTGGCAGAGCTGTGTTGGAATTGACATGTCCATGAACTCCTACCCGGCTCCAGATACTGCTTGGGAATCACCTAACATGGAATGAACATGAGCAAGCACTCAAAGAAGAAAAGACTGTTAATAACCTTCCATAATTGTTGTTCAAGTCCATTCCATGACCTGTCCTCCTTCCCCTCTGTCGGAGTTCTGGCAAGAAGGAACTGGTGTGGGCAGCGGCACCCCTTATACGAGCGCATATATGTACCATTCTAGAGGGCACCAGAACCAATCCCCTACAAATACCACTGAGGGAAAAAGCTTCCAATACCAGTGCATGTGGTGAGCGCACACACCTAACATGGAATGGACATGAAGAACTCATATCGAAGAACAGTTATGGAAGGTTAGCAAACTTTTTTTCCATCACTTCTGTCTTCAACTACTGTTGATTTTTTTATAAACAGTAACTATTTCATAAGTTTGGTAAAAAGATTCCCGATATCAGTTTTAGCAAGGTTCCTGGCCTATAGACTTTTAACACAATAGTACCACTTTATTACAATGTATCTACCACAAGCAAGTTCCTCAATTGTCTTGCCTGATTAGTGCACCGTTCTACTGAAATATTGTTAGTCTATTGCTCCTATGGTCCTCTTGGATACTGACAGTAGTGTGAGCAATTGCACTGACTTTGTCATTTTGCTATTTTGACTTTATATAGAAAGAAAATTTAGAAAATTCCCTAGTTACATTTACAAAACTTCAAAGTGCAAAAATCCAGAAATATTAGGATATATTAAACTGAGAAGTAGAAGGGATTTTTTGTTTTGTTTTTTTGTTCATCTCCTCCTGTCCAGGAAAACAATTTCTACAGTGTCATGCTCTTCACATTTGAGACGGAATGAGCTGTTACCCATCACAATCTGAAGAAAACTTTTTGCACATTTTGACACGTAAATATTATGACAGGTTTCAGAGTAACAGCCGTGTTAGTCTGTATTCGCAAAAAGAAAAGGAGTACTTGTGGCACCTTAGAGACTAACCAATTTATTTGAGCATGAGCTTTCGTGAGCTCGTGAGTAAATATTATGGGTTAAGTCGTAAGTCATCATGAACTCTACACATCTTACTTTAGAAATGTTAGTTTTTAGTTACTAATTCCCTACCAGTTTTTTCAAGTGACATTAAGTAATCACTAAACACCTCTTTGCAGTCATAATAAAAACTTTCACTAAATAGAGCAAGAATGAAAAACCAGTTAAGACTCAGCTCTATGAACATTTAGTATGCAGCAATCTGGTATGAGAGATTCAAAGATGACTAGACTAGATCAAAGCACATTAATGCATATCAGCAGAGTCCAGATGGACTGTTCATTGCAGGCTAGTGCGGGGTATATTAACACTCCAGCTTGCCACAAACTAAGTGTTCATATAGACAAGCCCTTAGTAAATATAACACCATGAAGAATGAAAAAATATCATGTGTTCAGGTGTCTCACCTTTCAAAAGGTAGAATCTAGCAATCCAAGCTTTGCTAACAGTTCAAAGCATTGTCTGCTCCCCTCTCCAGCATCCAATGGCAATTGATTCCCACCAATTGCCATGTCCCATTCCAATCATCAATCATTCCGCCCGTTTCCCTTACCAACGAGGCTGCCAGATAGCGCGAAGCTTCTTGTTGCTTAATAGGCCTAGTAAGAAGCTTTATCTTCTCATCACTTTAAAATGTTGAGAGGCTGTAGTTAGTCAAATATTTGAAAACTTTCAAGCATGGTCATGTAAATAGTTTAGTGACTGAAATGCCAAAATTAAAAGCAGTAAAACTGTTGGGGCTGAAAGTTCTTGTTTCCCCTGATGAAATTCAGGTTTTTTGGGGGACATAATGTGTTCTTGGTCTCCCATGTTGCAGGAGAATGCCATAACTACCAGGCTATAGAGTATACTGGTGTGGGGCTTGTCTCAATTCTATTAAACCTGTTGCACTGGGTATATTCACTGGGCTAGAGATGGAACTAGAATGACTATTGCCCAGTTATTTTTCAGCTGAAGTGTAAGAGACCCAGGTTCCAGTCCCCCTGCTCCAATGACGTTATATATACTCAAATAGCTTCAACCAGAGAGATTGATACCTGTCTTAGAGCAACCCATCGCCCTATGATCAGAGTACTCACCTAGGAGTAGGAGACCCAAATTCAAATCACTTCTGCAGATCAGCTAGAGGGTCTGAACCTGGGTCTACCCCATCCCAGGAGAGTATGCTAACCACTGGGCTATCGGTTATGAGGGAGACACCTCCTACTCTTGCCATTTGGTGACCGTTCCAATTTTAAAAAAAATTAATTTGTGAACTTGTATCAAATTCACAAATAGTTTTAGGTCAATTGAAACTCCACTTTTCAGCACAAATTATTTGTCCAAAAAAATGTGCCCAGCTCTGCAAAGGAATTCTAAAGGAGGACATGTTTTATGTTCACATATTGATGAACTGGCTTTGTTCTCTAAAGATACAATAGAAGATCTTTCTAGGTCTTTCACTATCCTGACAAAGGGGGAGCAGAATGAATGGCTGCTCATGTTTTGTGCCCGAGGATGCTTCTCAAAACATATTTAGGGCTTGTTCCTGCACAACAGAGGCCTAGAATCCTCAGTCCTTAAGCAGGAGTTAACAAGGAAAGAGGTAGATAGGGTGCTGGGGAGAACTCTATCCTGCTTAATTATTATGCTGTTTTATTGTTCATGAGCTGCTACTGCCAATTAGGTTTAGAAGTGAAACAAGAGAGGAATGTATAGTTGAGGATGGTTCTTATGGGTGTGCCCCCTACAAACCTTTTCTTCAGTCTAACCCAATCCACGTTTTACTCTGTATTCTTAAGCGCAAGAGAGCCAGCATGCAAGAAACAGACACTTTCTTCTTTTCAGTGTGAAGGATGACACCAAGTGATGCATCACTTGTGCACATGTAGCCTTTACTAAGATTCACACTGGGACACAGTAACCTTAAGCTCCCTGTTACCACCCAAGCAAAATATCAAGTATTTCTTTTAGTATTTCACAGTATTTCTTTAAGTATTAGGGCTTCTAGCTACTGACCCAGATAGCTAGAGCTTATGCACAGAGGATGCCTTGGTTAGAAGCTATTTATTATTTGTTTTCTGATAGCACCCAGGAAGATTAGTCATGGATAGGATCCAATTAGTCTAAGCCCTGTACAAATACAGAACAAAACTAGTCCCAGCCCCAAAGGGCTTACAGAAAGAAGAGATGACGGTGGATACACACTGATGGGGGAGTACAAGGAAATAATAAAACCGATGATGTCAGCTTGATAGGCAGTGGACTCAGCACATGGGCAGCCTAATTATTATTGGTTTTTTTGACCATTTGAAAAAAGGCAATGAAGTGGCTTTGCAGAGGTTTATGGGAAAGCAAGGGAGAAAACACAAAGGCTTATTTGAAATTTTTACAAGTAGGGGAAGAAGTCTAGCATTATTGGCAGAGCAGAAGTGGGAGCTGACAACTTGCTAGTGTATGAGAGATGATAGGCCACAAAGGGTCTTGAAAGTGACTACATTTCTATTTGAGGCAACTGAGAAGGGGTAGTCAATGGAGGGATACAAAGAGAGGGAGATGGTATTAAAGCCAGCAATCTGCTTGAGCCAGGAACATTTTCAGGGTGGCAGTGTTTTAAATGGATCTAAATGGGGCAAGACTGCATTTGCCAACGCCGGTGAAAAGGATGTTGCGGGATTTGAAACAAGGGATGAGAACCTGGGCAAGAGTTTTAGCTGTGTGGATTGAGAGGAAAGGCCACATTTTGGAGATGTTATGCAGCAACATTTATGGTCAGTTTAAATGTGAGGATCTGGACCAAGGACTAGGTGAAGGTGAAGCCCACTATACAGGTCTGAGAGGTCCCTGGTGACAGAGAGGAGGTGGCGATTAAGAGCTCTGATTTGGTCATGTTGATGTGAAGATGACAGCTGGACATCCACAAGGAGATATCAGAGAGGCAGGCTGAGATCTTAGTTTGGACAGAAGGAAGTTGATCTGTGAGTCAGCCGCCTAGAGACAGAAGTTACATTTGTGTTTGTGGGTGAGATTGTCCAGAGATAAGGTGTAGAGGGAGAAAAGAAAGGGAACCACCACAGAAACTGGAGTGGGGAGGAGGAGGATTCTCAAAAGGAGACAGTGTGGGAGTGATTAGAGAGGGAGGAGAATGTCATGGAACCCAAAGGGCAAGGCTTCAAGACGAGTATAAAAAACTATGTCAAAGCTTGCTGACAGGTCAATGAGGATGGAGCTCTGGTTTTGAGTATTGACCTGGAATGAATCAATAGAGTCTTTGGCAAGAGATTTTTCAGTGGAATGCAAGGGGTGGAAGCTAGATTGGAGAGGGTCTAGGGATGAAACTGAAGGAGAGGAACTCCAGAAAGTGAGTGCTGACAGCAGAGTCAATGAGTTTAGAAATGAAAGAGAGGGGCGAAGGGGTGATAATTAGAGAGGCAAGTGGGATCAAGGGTGGTTTTTGTTTTTTTGAAGATGAGGGAGAGTAAAGGTGTTGGGACAGTGTTCCAAGAAGGAGTGCTAGGCAGAGACGGGCTCCACCTAACGAAGAGAGGGAAGAGCATCTTCGCAAGCAGGCTGGCTAACCTAGTGAGGAGGGCTTTAAACTAGGTTCACCAGGGGAAGGGGACCAAAGCCCTGAGGTAAGTGGGGAAGTGGAATACCGGGAGGAGGCACGAGCAGGAGCGCATGAGAGGGGAGAGCTCCTGCCTCATACTGAGAAAGAGGGGCAATCAGCAGGTTACCTCAAGTGCCTATATAGAAATGCACGAAGCCTGAGAAACAAGCAGGGAGAACTGGAAGTCCTGGCACAGTCAAGGAGTTATGATGTGATTGGAATAACAGAGACTTGGTGGGATAACTCACATGACTGGAGTACTGTCATGGATGGATATAAGCTGTTCAGGAAGGACAGGAAGGGCAGAAAAGGTGGGGGAGTTGACTCAACACTCTCACAAATCTTGGGAGACAGGCCAGTCCTTGCTTACAGACAGCCCCCCAACCTGAAGTGAATACTCACCAGCAACCACATACCACACAACAGAACCACTAACCCAGGAACCTATCCTTGCAACAAAGCCCGTTGCCAACTGTGCCCACATATCTATTCAGGGGACACCATCACAGGGCCTAATAACATCAGCCACACTATCCGAGGCTCATTCGCCTGCACATCCACCAATGTGATATATGCCATCATGTGCCAGCAATACCCCTCTGCCATGTACATTGGTCAAACTGGACAGTCTCTACGTAAAAGAATAAATGGACACAAATCAGACGTCAAGAATTATAACATTCATAAACCAGTCAGAGAACACTTCAATCTCTCTGGTCATGCAATTACAGACATGAAAGTTGCGATATTACACAGAAAAACTTCAAATCCAGACTCCAGCGAGAGACTGCTGAATTGGAATTCATTTGCAAATTGGATACAATTAACTTAGGCTTGAATAGAGACTGGGAGTGGCTAAGTCATTATGCAAGGTAACCTATTTCCCCTTGTTTTCTTAACCCCCTCTCCCCCCTTCCTCAGACGTTCTTGTTAAACCCTGGATTTGTGCTGGAAATGGCCCACCTTGATTATCATACACATTGTAAGGAGAGTGATCACTTTACATAAGCAGGAGAGTGGGGTGGGGGGAGAGAAAACTTTTTGTAGTGATAAACACCTATTTTTTCATGATTTGTGTGTAGAAAAACAAACATCTTTTGTATTTTCCACAGTATGTATCCGATGAAGTGAGCTGTAGCTCACGAAAGCTTATGCTCAAATAAATTGGTTAGTCTCTAAGGTGTCACAAGTCCTCCTTTTCTTTTTACTGTATGTAACAGAGCCGTATGGCTGCTCAGAGCTCAAGTATGAAACTGCAGAAAAACCTGAGAGTCTCTGGATTAAGTTTAGAAGTGTGAGCACCAAGCTGATGTCGTGGTAGGAGTCTACTATAGACCACTTGTCCAGGTGGATGAGGTGGACGAGGCTTTCTTCCGGCAACTTGCAGAAGTTACTACATCGCAGGCCCTGGTTCTCATGGGAGACTTCAATCACCCTGATATCTGCTGGGAGAGCAATACAGCAGTGCACAGGCAATCCAGGAAGTTTTTGGAAAATGTAGGGGACAATTTCCTGGTGCAAGTGCTGGAGGAACCAACTAGGGGTAGAGCTCTTCTTGACATGCTGCTCACAAACCGGGAAGAATTAGTAGGGGAAGCAAAAGTGGATGGGAACCTGGGAGGCAGTGACCATGAAATGGTCGAGTTCAGGATCCTAACACAAGGAAGAAAGGAAAGCAGCAGAATACAGACCCTGGACTTCAGAAAAGCAGACTTTGACTCCCTCAGGGAACTGATGGGCAAGATCCCCTGGGAGAATAACGTGAGGGGAAAAGGAGTCCAGGAGAGCTGGCTGTATTTTAAAGAATCCTTATTGAGGTTACAGGGACAAACCATCCCGATGTGTAGAAAGAATAGTAAATATGGCAGGCGACTAGCTTGGCTTAACAGTGAAATCCTCGCTGCTCTTAAATCCAAAAAAGAAGCTTACAAGAAGTGGAAGATTGGACAAATGACCAGGGATGAGTATAAAAATATTGCTCGGGCTTGCAGGAGTGAAATCAGGAAGGCCAAATCACACCTGGAGTTGCAGTAGCAAGAGATGTTAAGAGTAACAAGAAGGGTTTCTTCAGGTATGTTAGCAACAAGAAGAAAGTCAAGGAAAGTGTGGGCCCCTTACTGAATGAGGGAGGCAACCTAGTGACAGAGGATGTGGAAAAAGCTAATGTACTCAATGCTTTTTTTGCCTCTGTCTTCACGAACAAGGTCAGCTCCCAGATTACTGCACTGGGCAGCACAGCATGGGGTGGAGGTGACCAGCCCTCTGTGGAGAAAGAAGTGGTTCGGGACTATTTAGAAAAGCTGGACGAGCACAAGTCCATGGGGCCGGATACGTTGCATCTGAGAGTGCTAAAGGAGTTGGCGGATGTGGTTGCAGAGCCATTGGCCATTATCTTTGAAAACTCATGGAGATTGGGAGAGGTCCCAGATGACTGGAAAAAGGTTAATGTAGTGCCCATCTTTAAAAAAGGGAAGAAGGAAGATCCTGGGAACTACGGGCCAGTCAGCCTCACCTCAGTCCCTGGAAAAATCATGGAGCAGGTCCTCAAGGAATCAATTCTGAAGCACTTAGAGGAGAGGAAAGTGATCAGGAACAGTCAGCATGGATTCATGACAGGGGAAAGTCATGACTGACTAATCTAATTGCTTTCTATGATGAGTTGACTGGCTCTGTGGATGAAGGGAAAGCAGTGGACGTGTTGTTCCTTGACTTTAGCAAAGCTTTTGACACGGTCTCCCACAGTATTCTTGCCAGCAAGTTAAAGTAGTATGGGCTGGATGAATGGACTATAAGGTGGATAGAAAACTGGATAGATTGTTGGGCACAACGGGTATGATCAATGGCTCCATGTCTAGTTGGCAGCCGGTAACAAGTGGAGTGCCCCAGGGGTCGGTCCTGGGGCCGGTTTTGTTCAATATCTTCATAAATGATCTGGAGGATGGTGTGGATTGCACCCTCAGCAAGTTTGCAGATGACACTAAACTGGGAGGAGTGGTAGATATGCTGGAGGATAAGGATAGGATACAGAGGGACCTAGACAAATTGGAGGATTGGGCCCAAAGAAATCTGATGAGGTTCAACAAGGACAAGTGCAGAGTCCTGCTCTTAGGACAGAAGAATCCAATGCACCGCTACAGACTAGGGACTGAATGGCTCGACAGCAGTTCTGCAGAAAAGGACCTAGGGGTTACAGCGGATGAGAAGTTGGATAGGAGTCAACAGCGTGCCCTTTTTGCCAAGAAGGCCAATGGCATTTTGGGATGTATATGTAGAGGCATTGCCAGCAGATCGAGGGACGTGATCATTCCTCTCTAGTCGACATTGGTGAGGCCTCATCTGGAGTACTGTGTCCAGTTTTGGGCCCCACACTACAAGAAGGATGTGGAAAAATTGGAAAGCATCCAGCGGAGGGCAACAAAAATGATTAGGGGACTGGAACACATGACTTATGAGGAGAGGCTGAGGGAACTGGGATTGTTTAGCCTGCAGAACAGAAGAATGAGGGGGGATTTGATAGCTGCTTTCAACTACCTGAAAGGGGGTTCCAAAGAGGATGGATCTAGACTGTTCTCAGTGGTAGCAGATGACAGAACAAGAAGTAATGGTCTCAAGTTGCAGTGGGGGAGGTTTAGATTGGATATTAGGAAAAAGTTTTTCACTAGGAGGGTGGTGAAACACTGGAATGCGTTACCTAGGGAGGTGGTGGAATCTCCTTCTTTAGAAGATTTTAAGGTCAGGCTTGAGAAAGCCTTGGCTGGGATGATTTAGTTGGGGATTTGTCCTGCTTTGAGCAGGGGGTTGGACTAGATGACCTCCTGAGGTCCCTTCCAATCCTGATATTCTATTGTGGCAGCCTCCAAAATGTATGGCAAGGTCGTCTTTTTCTTAGCATTGGAGGCCACCACCCAGGAGGCAATGGAAAAGGGCCTGGCAGTGGGGGGGATGTTCGTCCCCCTGGAGCCGCTAGAGGACCTGGGTGTCCGCCTGGTCCTGACATCTGTCCCTCCCTTTTTTTCCCAATGCCGCCCTGTTACCCACCCTCTCCACCCTGGGGAAACCCATCTCTGTCATCATCCCTCTCCCGTTGGGCTGCAAAGACCCCACCCTCCATCACATCCTCTCATTCCGCCGGCAAGTGCAGCTTCAACTGCTGCTGCCGCCGGCGCGTGACAGAGAGGCGCTCCAGGGTTCCTTCTTGGTCCCCTACCATGGGTCCCATTACCGGGTGCATTATTCTATGGGGGAGGCCCGGTGCTACCTCTGCCGGGCGATGGGGCACGTCTGGAGGGACTGCCCCTTGGCCCGGCAAGAAAGGGCATCGGGGCCCCCGAGCCCCAGCAGGGCACCGGCCCCGTCATCGCCGGCGCCCCTGGCTGCCCAGCCCCCGAAGCCACCCCTCCTCCTTCCCAGTCCACCACTGGATCCGCTCGGGCCCAAGTGGCAGGCCCAGATGAGCGGGAGAGCCCTGCCCCCTGCTGCTTGGAATCTGGCGGGGCCTGTGGAGGAGGGTGCAGCAGGGATACCGCTGGGTATGGGAGAAGGCCCGCCTCAGGGGGAATCCTCCCTCCCTCATGAGTCCCTGAGCCATCGCCTCTGCCCCCTGACATGACCCCTGCTAGCCAGCCCTCGGATGATGACATGGAGGGCTGGGGCAAGCAGAAGGCTCGAGCTCCGCTCCTCCCATCCGATGAGGAGGCCCCCCGGAAGACCAAGAAGGGGGGCACCGATGCCGAGCCTTCCGCTTTGCCCACGGGTGTATTCCATCCAACAGTGCCAGCTGGGGAAGACGTGGCAGCACCGGAAGGCAGTATCTCCCCTCCATGGGAGTCCCTCCCCTCCAAGACTCCTGAGGGAGTCCCTTCTGCCCTGGTACCATCTAAAACCTCTGTAAGCCCTGAGGCGACCGTCGCATCAGGTGCCAGTGGGGAGAACCCCGTGGTGGCAGAAAGCGATCTCCCCTCCATATACGAGGAGATCGAGGCCCTGGGTCTGACCCCGGTCACCCAGGGGGAGGATGACCCTATGCCAGTGGGCCTCGATCTGGGCGACCTCACTCCAGCCCCCCTTTTCCCATGCTCCCTTCCCCTAACCGTTGCTTCCACTCCCACCAGCGAGGAGCCCCTGGACTCCTCCATCAACCCGGCCGCAGAAGGCACCCTGCTGACGGCCACTGAGCCTGTTCAGGCGACAGCCAGTGCCACGTGGCCAGGACCCGAGCCACCAGGGGCACCCCCCGTTGGTGTGGAGCAATCGACTTCCTTCCCGGGCGGGGGCCCTACAGAAGATAGTCCACCTCCTGATGCCGTGGCTGCCAAATCCACCATAGAGCCTGCACCCTGCATCGCTGAGAGCTCCCTCCCCATCTCCTCAACCCTTGAGCCTGATCAGGAGGTGCCACTATTCTGCTGCTTGGCCTCTGAAGCCCAGAATTTCATCTCTGCCCCTGCCCCTATCCCGTCCACCTCCCGTGATGTTATTGTCGCCCTGGGGCTGTCTCCTTCCCTTTTCCAATAAATGACCCCCAGGGAGTGGCCTTTGTGTTTCCCTGTCCTGACCCACTAGGGGCTGCTATCCTCCCTCTGCCGCCCCCTACTGCCCCAGGATTCGAGGCGGGCCTAGTGGTGCCAGCCCATCAGATGCCGCGTCGGGTGTCCACACCCTGTCTTCCCGTCTCGGTGGGCCACGGGGCTGTATGAAGGGCCCTGTCAGGGGATAAGCAGGAGACCGTAACCCCAGCCCCACATGCGCTGTGAGAGGAGTTGCGGGAGTTTTTAGAAGACGTCCGTGGCTCCCGCAACAAGGTACAGCTTGTTCTCCAGCAATGGGGGGACTTTCATCAAATCCTCTGGTCTGCGAGGGCCCTCACGGGGGAGGGTAAGAGGACCGGGAAGCAAGGCGCTGTGGCCTACCGGCGGGTCCGCATCTTCCGTGACTCCTTACTCACTTACGGGGTAGGTCACGGACTGTTGCGCGGCCTGTCAGGAGACACGAGCATCCCTGCCGGCGAGGATCCCCCCCAGCCCTCCTCATGGCACCACTCACCATCGCAACATTGAACACTTGTGGCTGTAGGATGGGTCTCCGCAGGTCCTAGGTGCTCTCCTTCCTTCGGGGGGGGGGTACTCTGTGGTTTTCCTGAAGGAGACCCATACGGATCCGACCGCCAAAGACAGCTGGCGGCTGGACTGGGGGGACAGGGTCTACTTTAGCCATCTCACAGTTCGTACGGCTGGAGTGGCGACCCTGTTCTCCCCGACCTATGGCCCGAGGTGCTGGGGGTCGCTGAGGCTGTGCCGGGCTGCCTGCTGCACCTCTGGGTCCGTATGGAGGGGCTCGTGGTCAACCTCGTTAACGTCTATGCCCCAACATCGGGCCCGGAGAGGCTGCAATTCTATGAACAGGCGTCCGCCTTCCTCGGCACCTTGGATCCTCGCGAGTGCTGGTCATGGGCAGGGACTTTAATACTACCCTTGAGGAGCGGCACCACTCGGGGACCGAGCAGTGCCTGGCCGCAGTGGACATCTGGCGTGACCACCACCCGGATGACGTCTCAAAGTTCACCTTTGTCCGGGTGGAGACCCATCAGTCGCACCACTCCTGGTTGGACTGCATCTACTTATCATGTTTCCACCGTTCACAGGCCCACTCCTCGAGCATCCGTTCTCCGATCATCACTTAGCCACCGTGACGGCCTCTCTCTGCGCAGAGAGGCCCGGGCTGGCCTATTGGCATTTTAACAACAGCTTGTTGGAGGATGTGGGCTTCCTGGCATCCTTCCGGGAGTTCTGGCTGGCCTGGCGAGGGCAGCAGCATGCCTTTCCCTCGGCGCGGCAGTGGTGGGACCTGGGGAAGGTGCGCTCCCAGCTCTTCTGCTGTGACTACACCCGGGGCGCCAGCCGACGGAGGGATGCGGTGATAGGGCAGTTGGAACGGGAGGTCTTAGAGCTGGAGAGGAGTTTGACCATCAGCCCTGAGGATCCATCCCTCTGCGGGATGTGCCGGGAGAAGTGGGAGGAGCTCCAGGCCCTCAAGGACCATCAGGCCCGGGGTGCCTTTGTTCGATCCCACATCCTCCTCCTTTAGGAGATGGATCATGGCTCCCGCTTCTTCTACACCTTGGAGTAAAGGAGGGGGGCCAAGAAGCGTGTCACCTGCCTCCTAGGAGAGGCCGGCACCCCCTTCAAGGATCAGACGGAGATTTGCGGGAGGGCCAGGGCCTTCTACGCAGGCCTTTTCTCCCCTGATCCGACTGATCCTAACGCTTTCAGAGTGCTCTGGGACAAACTTCTGATTGTCAGCACGGGCGACCGAGACCGGCTAGAGCTGCCTCTCACTCTGGCTGAGTTCTCCGAAGCCTTTCGCCGCATGCCCACCAATAAATCTCTGGGCATGGACGGGTTGACCGTGGAGATCTATCGCGTGTTCTGGGACGTCCTTGGCCCAGACCTAGTCACCATCTGGGCCGAGTCTTTGCAGAGCGGGGTCCACCCTTTTTTGTGCAGGCTAGCTGTGCTCACCTTATTGCCAAAGAAGGGGGACCTCCGCGATTTACGAAATTGGCGTCCCATCTCACTCCTCAGCACTGACTACAAGGTCGTAGCGAAAGCCATCTCACTGCAGCTAGGGTCCGTGGTGGCGGGCGTGGTCCACCCAGACCAGACCTACACCATCCCAGGCCGCAGCATCTTTGACAACCTATATCTGGTCTGGGACCTCTTGGAACTCGGGTGTAGGGACGGTCTGTCATTCGCCCTCCTGTCCCTGGATCAGGAGAAGGTGTTTGATAGGGTAGGTCATGGGTATCTCCTGAGAACTCTGTGAGCGTTTGGCTTTGGACCCCAGTTTGTGGGTTTTCTCCAGGTGCTGTACGCCTCCGCAGAGTGTCTGGTCAGGCTCAACTGGACCCTGACTGAACCAGTCAGCTTCGGGTGAGGAGTATGGCAGGGGTGCCCCCTCTCAGGCCAGCTGTACGCTCTGGCGATTGAGCCCTTCCTCTCTCTTCTATAGGAGGTTGACGGGGTTGGCGCTGCGGGAGCCAGAGCTGCGGCTGGTCCTGTTGGCGTACGCTGATGACGTGCTTCTCGTGGTCCAGAACCCGGGCGACTTGGCGTGGGTGGAGGCTTGCCAAACCATTTACTCGGCAGCCTCCTCCGCCCGGGTCAACTGGGTGAAGAGCTCTGGCTTGGTGGTCTGGGACTGGTGGCAGGCGAGCTCCCTCCCACCCGCGCTTCAGGCCATCCGGTGGAGCATGGGTCTGCTGCTCTATCTCAGCGTTTACCTTTCTGCCACGCATCCGTCTCCACCGGAGAACTGGCATGGTTTAGAGGGCAGGGTGGTAGAGCAGCTCTGGAGATGGACAGGACTACTCCGGTGTCTATTCCTTTGAGGGAGGGCACTGGTGCTTAATCAACTAGTCCTGTCCATGCTCTGGTACCCAGCTCAACACCCTGGTCCCGGCCCCGGGTTTCCTGGACAACCTCCGGACATCGATTCTGGAGTTCTTCTGGTCAGGACTGCACTGGATCTCTGCAGGGGTTCTCCATCTACCACTGGAGGAGAGAGGGTAGGGCCTAAAGTGTCTGCACACTCAGGTCCATGTCTTCCGCTTCCAGGCCCTGCAGAGGCTCCTTTATGGTAGTCTGGTGTGGAGAGTACTGGCGCATGCCTTCCTGCGCCGTTTCCGAGGGCTCAGATATGACCAGCAGCTCCTTTATCTCCTGCGAGACCTCTCTGGGCTGCCGGTCTTCTACCAGGACCTCCTCCAGACCTGGAAACTGTTTTCAATGACCAGGTCCATGGCTGCCACCGAGGGGGCAGATCTCCTTGAGGAGCCCCTGCTACACAACCCCCAGATCCTTGTGCAGGTGGCAGAGTCCCCCTCGGTGCACCAGAGGTTGGTCCTGGCAGAAGTGACAAGAGTCAGAGACCTCCTGGACTATGACCGGGGAGACTGGCTGGATCCCCTGATGCTTGCTCAGCGTATGGGGCTCTCCAGACCTTGAACTCCCCTTTGCGTACTTCAGGAGGTGAAGGCTGCTTTGCTGCCCGCTGCTTGGGTTTACCTCGACTGGTCCCTAAGGGAGGGCATACCCCGCCCACCCTCCACCCCAGACCCTCCTGACCTTTTCATTGGCCCCTGTCGCGTGGACCCGACCGACCCCCGTGCCCCTTCACCGTGAGCCGGCTAAACGAGCTGCAGCCAGTCTGTTTCCAGACCTCACCAAGGAAACATCTATACAGACTCGTGCTCCACACCCTTCACGTCCTCACCCTCACGTCCTGCCCTGACACAAAGTGACGGGACCTCCCCGGTGGGCAGCCTATATTCCACCCTGGTCCCGAGGCCCACCGAGGATATCAGTTGGCAGCTCCTACACGGAGCCGTGAGCACGGGCGTGTACTTGGCGTGGTTCACCCCAATCCCAGACACCTGCCCCTTTTGCAGCATGAGGGAAACCCTGGCGCACGTCTATCTGGAGTGCGCCAGGCTGCAGCCCCTATTCTGGCTCCTCACGAATATTTTGTTAAGATTTTGGTTGTACTTTTCCCCTCATCTCCTTATCTATGCATTCCCTGTCCGTGGCCCCACTAAGTCACTGGACCTCCTGGTCAACCTCCTCCTGGCTCTGGCGAAAGTGGCCATCTATAAAACCAGAGTGAGGAGGTTGGCCGATGGAGTCTCCTGTGACTGTGGGGCCTATTTCCGATCCTCGGTCTGTTCACGCCTCCGGGCAGAGTTCCTCTGGGAGGCGTCCACTGACTCCCTTGACGCCTTTGAGGAGCAGTGGGCACTGTCCGGGGTTCTCTGCTTGGTGTCCCTGTCCGGTTCCCTTTGTTTGACCCTTTACCGCTCTCCTGTCCCTGTTGTTCATTAGTTGTCCCCCGTAATTATTTGGTTTTCCAGGTCCTGTGGACCCCCCTGTTAGGCTTAGGGGGCGGGGGTGGAATCCTTTAGCAGTGGGTGGGCTTTGCCTGCCCACTTCCTGGATCCCAATAAGATCACTCTCCTGTAGCCATCTGGCCTGACCCTGTCACAGCTGGTATTGAGGCTCTCTTTGGATAATAGATTCATTTTGAAAAACTGGGCTAGGCATTATTATAGCATGCCCCACAGCACAAAGTACATGAGGAATAAAACAGAAATTTGGAGTAGTGACATTACAGGTGAGGCCATGATATATAAATTCCTTGTAATCAGTCACTGCACCAGTACACGTTTCAAAGTGGTTGCCTTGTTAGTCTGTATCAGCAAAAACAAGAAGGAGTCCTTGTGGCATCTTAGAGACTAACAAATGTATTTGGGCATAAGCTTTCATAGGCTAAACCCACTTCATCAGATGCATGGAGTGAAAAATACAGTAAGCAGTATATATATGACAGCACATGAAAAGATGGGAGTAGCCTTACCAAGTGAGGGGTCAGTGCTAACAAGGCCAATGCAATGAAGGTGGATGTCTCCCATTTCCAACAGTTGACAAGAAGGTGTGAGTATCAGCAGAGGGAAAATTACATTTTGTAGTGACCCATCCACTCCTAGTTTTTATTCAGGCCTAATTTGATGGTGTTCAGTTTGGAAATTAATTCCAATTCTGCAGTTTCTCATTGAAGTCTGTTTTTGAAGTTTTTTTGTTGAAGAATGGCCACTTTTAAGTCTGTTATTGAGTGACCAGGAAGATTGAAGTGTTCTCCTACTGGTTTTTGAATGTTACAATTCTTTGTCTGATTTGTGTCCATTTATTCTTTTGCGTAGGGACTGTCCAGTTTGGCCAATGTACATGGCAGAGGGGCATTGCTGACATATGATGGCACTAGTACAGTCCATCCACATTATAGGCCACCCTTACTGCTGGTTGTTACATCTAGTACATTTCATTCATCAGGAGACAGGAGCTGCTAGCTTCTCTGTCCCATTGTATTTGTTTAAGCCATTGTGGCTACACAGTGGAGTTGTGATGTCAGAAACATTCCTGGCACAAGAAGC
Organism: Lepidochelys olivacea; assembly: GCF_965140295.1. Taxonomy (NCBI): domain Eukaryota; kingdom Metazoa; phylum Chordata; order Testudines; family Cheloniidae; genus Lepidochelys; species Lepidochelys olivacea. The sequence continues at coordinate 145,655,086 of NC_140412.1, read as the reverse complement.
CTCATGCAGTGTTTTTCAGATTTGCATTGCTGCATGATGCACCAGTAATTGAAGAAGGTCCAGTTGTTCCTTGCCAGATGCTGCCTTTCAGATAGCTACTGTCCACTCAGTGTTAATTTGTCAAATATTATTGTGTCAGGATCCAATGTTGGTATACCTGAAACCGGACATTGAGCATGATTGTTTTGAATAAATAACATGTGCCTCGATTTAGGATGTGGTGTCACTGACCACATATTACAAATGGCACCAAAGGGGATCTGTCTACATAATTTAACACATTACCAATTTACCACTGTTTCTATTATATAAGGAGGACAATACCATTTAGCTAACTGCTTCTCACTTATACAGTTAAGTAATTTCCCCTTTTCCCCAGAGAGCTGGTTATGGTAGTTGACATATAACTCCTATAAGCAGCACAAATAATTTCTTTATCTTCCTGATTTTCGTTTACCTTTTTATTATTTGTTGTGATTAGTTTATTAAGTTTTGCTTGTTTTTGGTTCAACAGTTTAGCAATGTTAGGCATATTATACACTGTATATTATTTTTAGTAGCTAGTCCACAATGTGTTACCAGATTTGCACATTACTTTGGGGTATGCTCATTTTTTAAGGTTACTCTTCTCGGGGGGAGTTCTGTACTTCTATCAGTGTACTGATTATGTCACTTGAGTTCTCATACAGAGCTCTACTTCTCCCTGCTGCAAGTTCCCTCCCAATGGAGCTATCGTGCAGGACCTAGGTTCCCCAGGGCTGGTTTTTCCAGCCCCAGAATCAGATGAACACACACACACACACATTAACAGAGAGTGTTTGAGAAGAGCGGGTTAATCAGCACTCCCAAACTGACCCCTTCTATGTCCCTGAACTCAGCAGGCTGGGTCGAACAGCACCTCCAAGCTGCCACCCTCATATGCCCCAGGTTCAGTACATCCCTCTCCCCACTTTCACATTACAATTGTTCTGGTAGTAATCCACTTGATGAGCAAACCCCACAAGATTTTTGGGTACTGCAGGGATCTTTAGCTTAGGTGTGAGGACGTTGCTGCAGAGTGAATAGGGAAGCCAAAAAACACCCACACGGGGGGGGGGGGGGGGGGAGGAGGGAGAGGGAGAAGAGAGAGAGAAGCTACCAGTTTAACCATGAAAGTTATTCATTGCCAGGTAATAACCATACCGGGGAGCCCAACAAACAAAAGTTATAATATTAAATCTAACTTAAATTTGATTATAAAAGTCAGTTTTAGAAAACTAAAACTGATCACACAAGTCAGGGTCAGAATGCTATACCTAGAGAGAGATAGCTGGGTTCTCACCACTCCGCGAAGCTTGAATCGATCAGGGGTCCCAGGTGGTGGTGGTAGCTGAGGGTCCGTAGTACTGGAGACAGGCAGATCCCCCAGCACAATCAGTCAGGAGAAGATGAAGTCCCAATGGAACTGATAGGTTTCAGAGTAGCAGCCGTGTTAGTCTGTATTCGCAAAAAGAAAAGGAGTACTTGTGGCACCTTAGAGACTAACAAATTTATTAGTACTCCTTTCTTAATGGAACTGATGCAGATTTTTGATCCAGGTGTCAGAGCACTTGAGCACGGGTAGGGGTTTTTGTAGGGAAAGAACAGTGGATCAAGGGAGAACACTAGATTTGTTTATGGGTAAACTGATGGCTCAAGGGAGTATACCAAAGTTGTTTTGTTCAGGCTAGACAATAGGAACTGATAATTCCTGGCTATGGGTGGTGTTCCTTTGAGGGAGCTCACAATGCATTTAGGTAGCTTCAGGATTTTGGATACCAATAAAAGATTTATTACTAGAATTGGTCTGATAACTACTGAGCTGGGTGAATGTAGGTGTGAGTTCATTAACACCTGGAGCAGATTACCCATCATGCATTGCTTTCCTGGTCCCACTGTTCACTGCAGTTCTTGCCTTGGAATCTCTGTTCTCCATTCTGTATGCTAATAGAGATGTCTCCCTGTCCCATCTTTGATGCAAATGAGGCTAGGGGAGTTTCCTTAATCCTGACACCCTTGTCTGGAGGGGTTTAGGTATGTCTTCCACTGCCTTTTCATTGCTTTTTGTAAGTCTTTCTTCTGATTGAATTTGGTTCAAGCAGAGGGTGTGTGTGTGTGTGTGTGTGTGTCAGAGGTCTTTTGTGAGTCACACAGGCTGGGTACTGTGCCCTGATTCCCCAAAAACGGAGCTGATAGGTAACAAATGCCATGAATTCTGGCTTTAGAGATGCTCAAAATAATTTTTATAATTTAAATATATTTTTAATATTATTCCTGTTCTAAATATACTTCCCAGGTTCAAATAGTCCTGAAATGTAACAAATAATTCCATCTAGACTTTGGAGTCTCCTATTTTGAGAGATACCAGATTGTGGAATGGTCTTTTGACTAGCCATAGAGTTTTGTGCACATTCCTGATAAGATGCTATTATATTAATTAACAAAGTATACAGTAATGATACATTTTGCTTTACATGATAACCAAATTCAGCCATATTCCAAAGAGAGATTTAAAACCTCAAGTAAATGAATAAACTCATTTTGCTTAATAATATACAGTTTAAATAACAGTTAGATCTGGCCCAGCTAGTGGTCTTTATACAGTAAAACCTCAGATTTATGAACACCAGAGTTACAAACTGACCAGTCAACCACACACCTCATCTGGAACCAGAAATATGCAATCTGGCAGCAGCAGAGACCCTCTCTCTTCCCCCCCTCACCCCCGGACACCCAAAAGTAGGGCTGTTGATTTAACCACAGTTAACTCACACGATTAACTCAAAAAAATTAATCGCAATTAAAAGAATTAATTGTGATTGATCAGTTTTAATCGCACTGTTAAACAATAGAATAACAATTGAAATTTATCAAATATTTTGGATGTTTTTCTATATTTTCATATATATTGTATCCTGTGCTGTAATTGAAATCAGTGTATGTTATTTTTATTACAAATATTTGCACCATAAAAATGATGAAAAATATAATTTCTTTTGTTTAATTCACCTTATACAAGTACTGTAGTGCAATTTATTTGTTGTGAAAGTGGAACTGGAAGATGTAGATTTTTTTGTTTTGTTATGTAGCTGCACTCAAAAACAAAACAATATGAAACTTCAGAGCCTACAAGTCCACTCAGTCCTACTTATTGTTCAGCCAATCACTAAGACAAACAAGCTTGTTTACATTTACAGGAGATAATGCTGCCCTCTTCTTATTTACAATGTCACCAGAAAGTGAGAACAGGCATTTGCATGGCACTTTTGTAGCCAGCATTGCAAGGTATTTCCATGCTAGATATGCTAAACATTCGTATGCGCCTTCATGCTTCGGCAACCCTTCCACAGGACATGATTCCATGCTGATGGCATTTGTTAAAAAAATAATGCATTAATTACATTTGTGACTGAACTTCTTGGGCGAGAATTGTATGTCCCCTGCTCTGTTTTACCCTCATTCTGCCATATATTTCATGTTATAGCAGTTTCAGATGATGACTTAGTACACACTGTTTATTTCAAGAACACTTTCACCGCAGATTTCTCAAACTCAAAGAAGGTACTAATGTGAGGTTTCTAAAGATAGCTACAGCACTCGACCCAAGGTTTAAGAATCTGAAGTGCCATCCAAAATCTGAGAGGAATGAGGTGTAGAGCATGCTTTCAGAAGTTTTAAAAGAGTAACACTCCAATGTGGAAACTACAGAACCTGAACCACCGTAAAAGAAAATCAACCTTCTGCTGGTGGCATCTGACTCAGAGAATGAAAATGAACATGTGTCATCAGCATGGACACATGTCCCCTAGAATGGTGGTTGAAGCATGAAGGGACTTATGAATCTTTAGTGCATCTGGCACGTAAATATCTGCTGTAGCTGGCAATGCGAATGCCTGTTCTCACTTTCAGATGACGTTGTAAACAAGAAGCGGGCAGCATTATCTCCTGCAAGTGTAAACAAACTTCTTTGTCTGAGCAATTTACTGGACAAGAAGTAGGACTGAGTGGACTTGCAGGCTCTAAAATTTTACATTGTTTTATTTTTTAATGCAGGTCTTTTTTTTTAAACAAAAAGAAAAGGAGTACTTGTGGCACCTTAGAGACTAACCAATTTATCTGAGCATGAGCTTTCGTGAGCTACAGCTCACTTCATCGGATGCATACCGTGGAAACTGCAGCAGACTTTATATATACACAGAGAATATGAAACAATACCTCCTCCCACCCCACCGTCCTGCTGGTAATAGCTTATCTAAAGTGACCATCAGGTTGGGCCATTTCCAGCACAAATCCAGGTTTTCTCACCCTCCATCCCCCCACACAAATTCACTCTCCTGCTGGTGATAGTCCATCCAAAGTGACAACTCTTTACACAATGTGCATGATAATCAAGTTGGGCTATTTCCTGCACAAATCCAGGTTTTCTCACATCCCCCCCACCCCCATACACACACAAAATCACTCTCCTGCTAGAGTGAGTTTGTGTGTGTATGGGGGTGGGAGGGATGTGAGAAAACCTGGATTTGTGCAGGAAATAGCCCAACTTGATTATCATGCACATTGTGTAAAGAGTTGTCGCTTTGGATGGGCTATCACCAGCAGGAGAGTGAATTTGTGTGGGGGGGTGGAGGGTGAGAAAACCTGGATTTGTGCTGGAAATGGCCCAACCTGATGATCACTTTAGATAAGCTATTACCAGCAGGACGGTGGGGTGGGAGGAGGTATTGTTTCATATTCTCTGTGTATATATAAAGTCTGCTGCAGTTTCCACGGTATGCATCCGATGAAGTGAGCTGTAGCTCACGAAAGCTCATGCTCAAATAAATTGGTTAGTCTCTAAGGTGCCACAAGTACTCCTTTTCTTTTTGCGAATACAGACTAACACGGCTGTTACTCTGAAACCTTTTTTTTTAAACATAATTCTACAGCTGTAAGTTCAACTTTCATGATAAAGAGAGTGCACTACGGTACTTGTATTAGGTGACTTGAAAAATACCATTTCTTTTTTTTTTCCCACAGGGCAAATACTTCTAATCAAAAATAAATATAAAGTGAGCACTATACACTTTGTATTCTCTTTTGTAATTGAAATCAATATATTTGAAAACGTAGAAACATCCAAAAATATTTAAATATATATTATTCTATTATTGTTTAACAGTACGATTAATCACGATATTACCTTTTTTAATGGCACAACAGCTCTAAAAAAAAAAAGCAAATACAGTACAATACTGTGTTAAACATAAACTACTATAAACTAAAGGAAAAGCAGCATTTTTCTTCTGCATGGTAAAGTTTCAAAGCTGTATTAAGTCAATGTTCAATTGTAAACTTTTGAAAGAACAACTGTAACATTTTGTTCAGCATTCTGACATTTCAGAGTTATGAACAACCTCCCTCCTCCCCAAGTTCCACAGCTTCCTCACCCAGATGCCCAAGAACACGGGGGTGGGGTGAGGTGGGGGGGAGAGGCTATGGGGACGCACACAGTCAACCCCAGAGGATTGCACAAGCAGCAGAAAGCTGACATATCCTAAATTTTGATTTGGTTTCTGGACTTGTCCTTCCCTCCTCCTCCACCCCCTAACACAATACCCCTCCTCCACCATCTAGCTTCTGATTTTTCTCAATCTTTTGTGCAACAAATAATAAAGAACGTTTTTTGTGACAATTGTGACTTTATTTCCTTTCATATATATATAGGGGGCGGGTAACTTTAAGAGAAACAAACACAACTCTCACACCGTACCCTGGCCAGTCATGAAACTGGCTTTCAAAGTTTCTCTGATGTGCAGCGTGCCCTACTGCGCTTTTCTAATGGCCCTGTTATCTGGCTGTGCGAAACTGGCCACCTGGCGAGTTGCCTCAACCTCCCATCCCACCATAAATGTCTCCCCCTTACTCTCTCACAGATATTGTGGAGCACACAACAAGCAGCAATTACAATTGGAATATTGGTTGTGCGGAGATTTAACAGAATCAGTAAACTCTGCCAGCACGCTTTCAAATATCCAAAAGCACATTCTACCATCATTCTGCACTTGCTCAGCCTGTAGGTGAACTGTGCCTTACTACTATCCAAGGTGCCTGTGTATGGCTTCATGAGCCATGTCATTAAGGGGTAGGCTGGGTATCCAAGGATAACTATAGGCATTTCAACAGCCCCAACGGTAATTTTCTGGTCTGGGAAGTAAGTTCCTTCCTGCAGCTGTTCAAACAGACCAGAGTTCCTGAAGATGCGAGCGGCATGCACCTTTCCCAACCATCCTACGCTGATGTTGGTGAAACGTCCCTTCTGATCCATCAGTGCTTGCAGCACTATGGAAAAGTACCCCTTGCGGTTTATGTACTGGCCACCCCGGTGTTCCGGGGCCAAGATAGGGATATGCGTTCCGTCTATTGCCCTGCCGCAGTTAGGGAACCCCAGCGCATTAAAGCCATCCACTATGGTCTGCACAGTTCCCAGAGTCACTACCCTTGATAGCAGCTGGTCAATGATTGCGTTGGCTACTTGCAGCACAGCAGCCCCCACAGTAGATTTGCCCACTCCAAACTGATTCCCGACTGTCGGGTAGCTGTCAGGCATTGCAAGCTTCCACAGGGCTATGACCACTCGCTTCTCAACTGTGAGGGCTGCTCTCATTTTGGTGTCTTTGCGCTTCAGGGCAGGGGACAGCAAGTCACAAAGTTCCATGAAAGTGGCCCTATGCATACGAAAGTTTCTCAGCCACTGGGAATCATCCCAGACCTGCAACACTATGTGGTCCCACCAGTCTGTGCTTGTCTCCTGGGGCCAGAATTGGCGTTCCACGGCATGAACCTGGCCCAACCCCACCATGATCTCCCAATCGCCACGTGCCATGCTTCTAGGAACGTCTGTGTCCGTGTCTCATTACTATCATAATCATGCTGTTGTCGCATCCTTGCCTGTTTTTGCAGGTACTGCACATACTGCTGGATAAAGTGCAATGTATTTACAATGGTCAAAACTGCAGTGGAGATCTGAGCGGGCTCCATGGCTATGGCGCCTGCATGGGTAATCCTGGAAAAAGGGCGCGAAATGTAGGAGAGCAGAGTGGCAGCGGAAGCTGTACTGTTTGGTTCACAGTAGCCAAACTAAAGCAGGAAATGGTTGTTTTCTGTAGCTTTCACGGAGGTGGAAGCCCAGGACAGACAACATGGAGAAGCTCAGAAGCGCGGCAATAGCAGGAGAGCAGAGTTGGCAGTGGAAGCTGTGCTGCTTGGTTCACAATGGCCGAGCAGAGTTGGCAGCGTAAGCGTTCGATGAAGGAGAGAGAAGTAGATAGTAAAGATTACATAGGAAGATGAGAGGAAATGAGAGGTGGATTCATGGTAGCAGGAGAGCAGCGGTGCACCGTCTGCTGAAAGCAGTATGGTGTCTGCACACCAAAAAGGCACGAAAAGATTGTCTGTCGTAGCTTTCTGATGACACACACCCAGAAGCACCCATGAGAATGTTTTTGCCCTATCATGCACTGGGAGCTTAACCCAGAATTCCAGTGGGCGGCGGAAACTGTGGGATAGCTACTCTCAGTGCACCACTCTGACATTCGATGCTAGCCTTGTTACTGTGGATGCACTCTGCTGAATTCACGCTCTCTAGTGGGGACACAGAAGACTGAATGTATAAAATAGCTTCTGAATATTCAAATAGAATAATTTCGAAATAATTTTGTACTGTAGATGTACCCTAAATTAAAGGTGCATCCCACAGACTGGAGATCCCAGAAGACATCAGTGTACTTAAGCAGTTGGCTAACATGATGATAAAACATTTTTGTTTTTTAAATTTCTCTTGTTTTTAGTAACCCTAATTTATACACAGATGAACTTCATTTATTTACAAAGTTAATGTATTTAAAATGTAATAGGGGCCAAATCATCTTTAGCACAAGATATGCTTTTGCTGTTGTTTTTCCCAATTCTTTAGCATAAATAGACTTATTTTAAATGCTTTTCCAGTTTTTGTGTAGCCATTATTTTTACTTCCTTAACATGTTACTATTTTTCGTAATAAATATAGTACTTGACTGTTAAAACAGTCATTCACAATCTTCTTTCAAAAGATGTATTGCTCCCCCCCACTGAGTACTCTGTTTTAGCAAGAAAGTTAGCAACAGAATTTTTATCCAAGCTCTTTAGAGTTAATTTACTTGTGCTTGGAGACAAAGGTAGAAACCTGTTTAGATGTGTTCAGTTAACTTTAAACCTTTGTAACATAACCAGACATAATATATATTGTTATTTTTAAAGATTTTGGTTATAACATACTTATAACTATATTTTAACATTTGATAAAGGCAAAACCAAGTTTATAAACAACTAAAAAAAGTTATGAGTTTATCAATATTACCTTTGGACTAATGTTGAGGGTTTTCCCATAAAGTTTTTTCCTTTGAACAAAAAGCATTTTATTAAATCAAAGGAAAAAAAAAATATTTTCATTTGTGTTATTTATTAAAGCAGAAATATATGTATGTATATTTATAACAAATGTTTTCGAACTGTGCGAACAAATTAAATTTGGTGTTATGATTGTTATGACTGAACCATAAGAAAATAGTGTGATACCATTTATGTTAAGAAAGGATTTTTTTATAATTGAGTGTAAAATTTGCATTTTTTGGAACAAAATTAAACCAAAAATTAGGCGTGTCCCATAACATGCGACAACATAGGACAAAACATATAGGAAAAACTTACAATCGAAGATGAATGTTACCAAAATTATATTATATTGTAACAAAAGGCAATAAGAGCTTAAAGTTATTAAGGAAATGCATTTTAGAAAACAAAAGTTAAAAAAATTAAACATTTAATTAGGCATGTTATTTGTTACTGTTTTATTTAAAATGTTTAATAAGAACTGATAAAATTGCTAAGTTATTGGCCCACTTTATTGTATGTATTTAATTAACTTAAGTTACTTTACATTACTTTTTATTACATTTACCTTAAGAATAGGGCGTTGATTAATCGCAGTTAATTCATGCGATTAACTAAAAAAAATCATGATTAATCACAGTTTTAATCGCACTGTTAAACAATAGAATACAATTGAAATGTATTAAATATTTTGGATTTTTTTCTACACTTTCAAATATATTGATTTCTATTAAAACACAGAATACAAAGTACATGGTGCTCACCTTATATTATTTTTATTACAAATATTTGCACTGTAAAAATGATAAAAGAAATAGTATTTTTCAATTCACCTCATACAAGTCATACAGGGGGTTGGACACCTCATACAGGGGGTTGGACTAGATGACCTCTTGAGCTCCCTTCCAACCCTGATATTCTATGATTCTATGATTCTAAGTACTGTAGTGCAATCTCTTCATTGTGTAAGTGTAACTTACAAATGCAGATTGATGAGGTGTGGACCATGGACAAAAAGCATGGATCAGGTGTGGAGCATGCTTTCAAAATTTTTAAAAGAGTAACACTCCAGTATGGAAACTATAGCACCCGAACCACCAGAAAAGAAAATCAACCTTCTGCTGGTGGTATCTGACTCAGGTGATAAAAATGAGCATGCATCAATTCGCACTGCTTTGGATCATTATTGAACATCATTTTGGATCATTATTGAAGAGAACTCATCAGCTGCATGGAAAAGCATGTGCTCTGGGGTGATTGAAGATGTCTGTGTGCAAAAAAAGGGAAGGAGAATCCAGGGAACTACTGACCTGTCAGCATCACTTCAGTCCCTGGAAAAATCATGGAGCAGGTTCTCAAGGAATCCATTTTGAAGCACTTGGAGGAGAGGAAAGTGATCAGGAACAGTCAACATGGATTCACCAAGGGAAAGTCATGCCTGACCAACCTGATTGTCTTCTATGACAAGACAATGGGCTCTGTGAATATGGGGAAAGTGGTGGATGTGATAATTCTTGACTTTAGCAAAGCTTTTGATATGGCCTCCCACAGTATTCTTGCCAGCAAATTAAAAAAGTATGGACTGGATGAATGGACTATAAGGTTGATAGAAAGCTGGCTAAATTGTCAGGCTCAACGGGTAGTGATCAACAGCTTGATGTCTAGTTGGCAGCTGGTATCAAGCATAGTGCCCCAGGGGTCGGTCTTGGGGCTGGTTTTGTTCAACATCTTTATTAATGATCTGCATGATGGAATGAATTGCACTCTCAGCAAGTTTGCAGATGACACGAAGCTGGAGGGAGAGGCAGATACGCTGGAGGGTAGGGATAGGGTCCAGAGTGACCTAGACAAATTGGAGGATTGGGCCAAAAGAAATCTGATGAGGTTCAACAAGGATAAGTGCAGAGTCCTGCACTTAGGACAGAAGAATCCCATGCACCGCTATAGGCTGGGGACCGACTGGCTAAGCAGCAGTTCTTCAGAAAAAAGGACCTGGGGATAACAGTGGACGAGACGCTGCATATGAGTCAGCACTCAGCATATGAGTCAGCAGTGTGCCCTTGTTACTAAGAAGGCCGATGGAACATTGGGCTGCATTAGTAGGAGCATTGCCAGCAGATCAAGGGAAGTGATTATTCCCCTCTATTCGGCACTGGTGAGACCACATCTGGAGTATTGTGTCCAGTTTTGGGTCCCCGCCACAAAAAGGATGTGGATAAATTGGAGAGAGTCCAGCAAAGGGCACCAAAAATTATCAAGGGGCTGGCACACATGACTTACGAAGAGAGGCTGAGGGAACTGGGCTTGTTTAGTCTGCAGAAGAGAAGAGTAAAGGGGGTTTGATAGCAGCCTTCAACTACCTGAAGGGGGGTTCCAAAGAGGATGGAGCTCAGCTGTTCTCAGTGGTGGCAGATGACAGAACAAGAAGCAATGGTCTCAAGAGGCAGTGCGGGAGGTCTAGGTTGGATATTAGGAAACACTATTTCACTAGGAGGGTGGTGAAGCACTGGAATGGGTTATGTAGGGAGGTGGTGGAATCTCCATGCTTAGCGGTTTTTAAGGCCCAGCTTGACAAAGCCCTGGCTGGGATGATTTAGTTGATGGTGTTCCTGCTTTGAGCTGGGGGTTGGACGAGATGACCTCCTGAGGTCTCTTCCAACTCAATACAGCGGCGCATAGACAATCCAGGAAGTTTTTGGAAAGCATAGGGGACAATTTCCTGGCGCAAGTGCTAGAGGAGCCAACTAGGGGGGGCGCTTTTCTTGACCTGCTGCTCACAAACCGGGTAGAATTAGTGGGGGAAGCAAAAGTGGATGGGAATCTGGGAGGCAGTGACCATGAGTTGGTTGAGTTCAGGATCCTGACGCAGGGAACAAAGGTAAGCAGCAGGATACGGACCCTGGACTTCAGGAAAGCAGACTTCGACTCCCTCAGGGAACGGATAGCCAGGATCCCCTGGGGGACTAACTTGAAGGGGAAAGGAGTCCAGGAGAGCTGGCTGTATTTCAAGGAATCCCTGTTGAGGTTACAGGGACAAACCATCCCGATGAGTCGAAAGAATAGTAAATATGGCAGGCGACCAGCTTGGCTTAACGGTGAAATCCTAGCGGATCTTAAACATAAAAAAGAAGCTTACAAGAAGTGGAAGGTTGGACATATGACCAGGGAAGAGTATAAAAATATTGCTCGGGCATGTAGGAATGTTATCAGGAGGGCCAAATCGCACCTGGAGCTGCAGCTAGCCAGAGATGTCAAGAGTAACAAGAAGGGTTTCTTCAGGTATGTTGGCAACAAGAAGAAAGCCAAGGAATGTGTGGGCCCCTTACTGAATGAGGGAGGCAACCTAGTGACAGAGGATGTGGAAAAAGCTAATGTACTCAATGCTTTTTTTGCCTCCGTTTTCACTAACAAGGTCAGCTCCCAGACTGCTGCGCTGGGCATCACAAAATGGGGAAGAGATGGCCAGCCCTCTGTGGAGATAGAGGTGGTTAGGGACTATTTAGAAAAGCTGGACGTGCACAAGTCCATGGGGCCAGACGAATTGCATCCGAGAGTGCTGAAGGAATTGGCGGCTGTGATTGCAGAGCCATTGGCCATTATCTTTGAAAACTCGTGGGGAACCGGGGAAGTCCCGGATGACTGGAAAAAGGCTAATGTAGTGCCAATCTTTAAAAAAGGGAAGAAGGAGGATCCTGGGAACTACAGGCCAGTCAGCCTCACTTCAGTCCCTGGAAAAATCATGGAGCAGGTCCTCAAAGAATCAATCCTGAAGCACTTGCATGAGAGGAAAGTGATCAGGAACAGCCAGCATGGATTCACCAAGGGAAGGTCATGCCTGACTAATTTAATTGCCTTCTATGATGAGATTACTGGTTCTGTGGATGAAGGAAAAGCAGTGGATGTATTGTTTCTTGACTTTAGCAAAGCTTTTGACACGGTCTCCCACAGTATTCTTGTCAGCAAGTTAAGGAAGTATGGGCTGGATGAATGCACTACAAGGTGGGTAGAAAGCTGGCTAGATTGTCGGGCTCAACGGGTAGTGATCAATGGCTCCATATCTAGTTGGCAGCCGGTATCAAGTGGAGTACCCCAAGGGTCGGTCCTGGGGCCGGTTTTGTTCAATATCTTCATAAATGATCTGGAGGATGGTGTGGATTGCACTCTCAGCAAATTTGCGGATGATACTAAACTGGGAGGAGTGGTAGATACGCTGGAGGGGAGGGATAGGATACAGAAAGACCTAGACAAATTGGAGGATTGGGCCAAAAGAAATCTGATGAGGTTTAATAAGGATAAGTGCAGGGTCCTGCACTTAGGACGGAAGAACCCAATGCACAGCTACAGACTAGGGACCGAATGGCTAGGCAGCAGTTCTGCGGAAAAAGACCTAGGGGTGACAGTGGACGAGAAGCTGGATATGAGTCAGCAGTGTGCCCTTGTTGCCAAGAAGGCCAATGGCATTTTGGGATGTATAAGTAGGGGCATAGCGAGCAGATCGAGGGACGTGATCGTTCCCCTCTATTCGACATTGGTGAGGCCTCATCTGGAGTACTGTGTCCAGTTTTGGGCCCCACACTTCAAGAAGGATGTGGATAAATTGGAGAGAGTCCAGCGAAGGGCAACAAAAATGATTAGGGGACTGGAACACATGAGTTATGAGGAGAGGCTGAGGGAGCTGGGATTGTTTAGCCTGCAAAAGAGAAGAATGAGGGGGGATTTGATAGCTGCTTTCAACTACCTGAAAGGGGGTTCCAAAGAGGATGGCTCTAGACTGTTCTCAATGGTAGCAGATGACAGAACGAGGAGTAATGGTCTCAAGTTGCAGTGGGGAAGGTTTAGATTGGATATTAGGAAAAACTTTTTCACTAAGAGGGTGGTGAAACACTGGAATGCGTTACCTAGGGAGGTGGTAGAATCTCCTTCCTTAGAGGTTTTTAAGGTCAGGCTTGACAAAGCCCTGGCTGGGATGATTTAACTGGGAATTGGTCCTGCTTTGAGCAGGGGGTTGGACTAGATGACCTTCTGAGGTCCCTTCCAACCCTGATATTCTATGATTCTATGAACTCTAATCTTCTATGATTCTATGATATTTTCAGGTTGGGAGACTCTGTCTTGGGAAGCAGTGACTCTGAAAAAGATTTGGGAGTCATCGAGGATAATCACCTGAACATGAGCTTCCAGTGTTTAATATGCTTCATGTATGTTTTATTAAAGAAAAGGGCTTTACTGGATTCTTCAGTTGTAAGGTTTGGTTTATCACTGTTGGATAACTCCAGAACAGTGAAATTCATTTTACATAAACTTTTGAGGCACACTTTTGCTCACAATTAAATAATCACTAAAAACATCACCTTCAGAAACAAAATCCCAAACAAACCTTTAACTTCTAGTCTAAAAACAACGCTGAGAAATTTTACCCCAAAATAATAATTTTAGGAAAATTATAATACAGTGTAAATTCCTGTAAATGGATGCTTAAAATATAAATCTCACCTCAATTCTAAGTGCATCATAATATTGTGACATCTCAAATATCTTTAACCCTTTTAATTTAATATGTCTCAAGTAGTTTTTATTAAGGAAAAGGGCTTTACTGGATGTTCTGATTATGTTGTGTTTACAATAGTCAGTGCACAATATGCCACAGTCTTATAGTAAGATGGATGTTAGGATGTTAGTAAGTAGGATGTTAGATGGGGTGGGATCTGAGTTACTACAGAGAATTCTTTCCTGGGTATCTGGCTGATGAATCTTGCCCACATGCTCAGGGTTCAGCTGATCACCATATTTGGGGTCTGGAAGGAATTTTCCTCCAGGACAGACTGGAAGAGGCCCTCGGGGGGGGGGGGGGGGGGGAGGAAGGTTGCCTTCCTCTGTAGCATGGGGCACAGGTCACTTGCTGGAGGATTCTCTGCACCTTGAAGTCTTTAAACCATGATTTGAGGACTTCAATAGCTCAGACATAGGTGAGAGGTTTATTGCAGGAGTGGGTGGGTGAGAATCTGTGGCCTGCATTATGCAGGAGGTCAGACTAGATGTTCATAATGGTCCCTTCTGACCTTAATATCTATGAGTAACGATGGGATGACTGAAATCTACTTTTACAGTTTACAATTACTTTTGCTGCTTCGTCTCCATTTAGGCAATTGTTGGATTTGCAAAGGAACTTTCCCCTCTACATACAAAATCAGCATTTAAAAAATGGAACATTGCACATAACAATAATTTTGTTAATTGCAATATTTTTAATTTGCCTGAGTTGGAGTGGCTTGTTACTTGGTTTGTTTTTAGTTATCTCTGCACCGGCTTAAAAGCGTTTCTACATCATTTGCTAGAGGAAATTCTACTCTTGCTGAGCTGTCTTGCTGTAGATAGGGGGCACTCTTGCATCAGAGTTTAATCCCTACCACACAATAAATACTAAATGCCCATTTCTATTCATTTTGGTCATGTGAAGCATGTTGAATATTCTTTTCTGAGGCAGGGGATAGCTTTCAAAGTACTTTCATTTTATAACTTAAATTGATGTTTGAATATGTAGAGAACATTTTATTTACAGTAACCACTCTAATGGCGAAGTGACTGAAGCAATTGTTTTCGTTTTGAGGGGGCATCTGTGAAGCCTTACCTTTGATTCATAATATGCTGATAATCATAACATTTTATAGTTACAGATACCAAAATATTGCTTCCTTCTTGCGCGTCCCTGAGACGATTAACTACATAAATTCAGCTCAGGTGCTCAGATTCATAATTATGTTAGCATCCAGTGAAGATTATTTTTGTTACCCTTGTGAAAAGTGCTGTGTGATACTGACAGCTTTGCTAGCTAATGAGAAATAGCTGTTTTGTCCAAACTTGAGAATGTTGTCAGCAGAAAATATTATAATACACTAACACTGGAATGTAAAGGACTCTCTTGAAAACAGCCCTTAATGCCTCTCAACCATTAGGGTCCGCTGCTTTTGCAACCACATACTAACAATTTTGCATGATCCCGCTCTATTAAATTCACTATTAAAATATTAATGTTCTACAGGATAAATACAAAGGTAAAGTACACAATGGGACTCTGACCTCTGGTTTGGGCCTCCAGGTACTACTGTAACATAAATAGCAATAATTAGCATATATCTATCCACTGAGAGTCTAGAATAAGAATGGGCAGGACTGGTGTTTTAAAGGGGGGAATGGTGGCCTATCATGAATCAATGGAAAATGTAGGAAGCTATCATGTAGACAGCAGTCAATCCTTTCACTCAGTCCAGGCCAGGACACAGGGAGATTTGCTAGGATGTGTAAGTCACTTAGGAGCTTAAGGCTATATGTGGAAGCCTCAACTAAGAATGTCCTTTATATTCCCTGTAAGCAAGTACTATTTCTTCCCTTTCACAAGAGAGAGAACAGGATGGATGAACCTCAAAAGGTTCCATGCAGATAAACACCCCAAAGGTTAGATGCTCATTCTGATGCATGGTGGTTGTCCAGAAATTTCCAGTTTTGTTTTTGATAACTAGATAACCTTAGAGCAGTGTTCCCAAGTAAGGTTGCCAGCTTTCTACTAGCACAAAACCAAACACCCTTGATCCGCCCCTTGACCTGCCCCTCCTCTGAGGCCCTGCCTCACTCCTTCTCGAAGGCCCCGCCCCCCCACTCATTCCTTCCTCCTCATTCCATCCCCCACTCCCGCTGTTGCTCACGCTCCCTCTCACTCACTCATTTTTACCTGGCTGGCTCAGGGGGTTTGGGTGCTGGAGGGGGTGCGGGCTCCAGTTGGGGCCGTGGGGTGGGGTCAGGGTGAGTTCAGGAGGAGTTCAGGGGACTCTGGGCTGAGGCAGTGGGTTGGATTGTGAAAGGGGGTGAGGGCTCTGTCTGGGGTTGTGGGCTCTGGGGTGGAGCCAGGGATGAGAGGTTTGGGGTGCAGAAGGGGGCTCCAGGCTGAGGCAGGGGGCTGGGGTCCCGGGGAGTAAGGGCTCTGTCTGGGCATGAGGGATTTGGGGTACAGGAGGAGGCTCTGGGCTGGGGCAGCGTGTTGAGGTACAGGGGAGTGAGGGCTCTGTCTGGGGGTGGGGATGGGGATGAGAGGTTTGGGGTGCAGGGGGGGTGCTCGAGGGTGGGAGGGGGCTCCGGGATGGGGCAGAGGGTTGGGGCACCGGGGAGGTGAGGGCTCTGCATGGGGGTGTGGACTCTGGGGTTGGGCCAGGGATGAGGGGTTTGGGATGCAGGAGGGGACTCCAGGTTGGGACCCAGGGGTTCAGAGGGTGGGACGGGGATCAGGGCTGGGGCATGGGACAGGGTCCAGGGTGCAGGCTCTGGGTGGCGCTTACCTCAATCAGCTCCCAGAAGTAGTGGCATGTCCCCCCGTGGCTCCTATGTGGAGATGTGGACAGGCGACTCTGCGCGCTGCCCCGTCCTCAGGCACAGCCCCCACAGCTCCCATTGGCTGCAGTTCCCAAAGGGCGCAGTGACCACAGGGTGCTCATTTATCCCAAACTTCCTTTCAATAAGTGTTTATCATTTGGATCCAGCAAATGATCTGTAACATTTTTGTTCCAAGAACGTAAGATGTTTAATATTACTCCTAGGTTTTTTTAAAAAAAGTTATTGACCTACTTTTCATAGTTACAATCTTTATTTGTAGTTTGCGCTTGTAGTTCAACTTGCCACTCTTGCCACTAAACTATAGACGCTGTGGAGAAGTTTTTTGAGACTGGAGGATGTAGGCCAGTTGCTAAAAAGTACTGATATAGACATCAGAAGGGCAGAGTTCTAGTCCTACTACAGGCAATAAATCATGATATGATCATGTACATGTAGCTAACAGTGTCTATAAATAATGACAGGTTTCAGAGTAACAGCCGTGTTAGTCTGTATTTGCAAAAAGAAAAGGAGTACTTGTGGCACCTTAGAGACTAACCAATTTATTTGAGCATAAGCTTTCATGAAGTGAGCTGTAGCTCACGAAAGCTTATCAAATAAATTGGTTGGTCTCTAAGGTGCCACAAGTACTCCTTTTCTTTTTACTGTCTATAAAATTAGGATAACGATACCTTCCCACCTTTAGTAAAGTGCACTGAACTCCTTGAATCATAGAAAATTAGGGTTGGAAGGGACCTCAGGAGGTCATCTAGTCCAATCCCCTGCTCAACGCAGGACCAACACCAACTAAATCATCCCAGCCAGGGCGCTGTCAAGCTGAGCCTTAAAAACTGCTAAGGATGGAGATTCCACCACCTCCCTAGGTAACCCATTCCAGTGCTTCACCACCCTCCTAGTGAAATAGTGTTTCCTAATATCCAACCTAGACCTCCCCCACTGCAACTTGAGACTATTGCTTCTTGTTCTGTCATTTGGCACCACTGAGAACAGCTGAGCTCCATCCTCTTTGGAACCCCCCTTCAGGGAGTTGAAGGCTGCTATCAAATCTCCCCTCACTCTTCTCTTCTGCAGACTAAATAACCCCAGTTCCCTCAGCCTCTCCTCATGAGTCATGTGCCCCAGCCCCCTAATCATTTTCATTGTCCTCCTCTGGAATCTCCCCAATTTGTCCACATCCCTTCTGTAGTGGGGGGGCCAAAACTGGACACAATGCCTCACCAGTGCCGAGTAGAGCGGAATAATCACTTCCCTTGATCTGCTGGCAATGCTCCTACTAATGAAGCCCAATATACCATTAGCCTTCCTAGCAACAAGGGCACACTACTGACTCATATCCAGCTTCTCGTTCACCGTAATCCCCAGGTCCTTTTCTGAAGAACTGCTGCTTAGTCAGTTGGTCCCCAGCCTGTAGCAGTGCATGGGATTCTTCCTTCCTAAGTGCAGGACTCTGCACTTGTCCTTGTTGAACCTCATCAGATTTCTTTTGGCCCAATCCTCCAATTTGTTTAGGTCACTCTGGACCCTATCCCTACCCTCCAGCGTATCTGCCTCTCCCTCCAGCTTAGTGTCATCTGCAAACTTGCTGAGGGTGCAATTCATTCCATCATGCAGATCATTAATAAAGATGTAGAACAAAACCAGCCCCAAGACTGACCCCTGGGGCACTCTGCTTGATATCAGCTACCAACTAGACATTGATCACTACCCATTGAGCCTGATGATCTAGCCAGCTTTCTATCCACCTTATAATCCATTCATCCAATCCATACTTCTTTAACTTGCTGGCAAGAATGTCAAGATCATTGTGGGGGAGGTTTAGATTGGATATTAGGAAAAACTTTTTCACTAAGAGGGTGGTGAAACACTGGAATGCGTTACCTAGGGAGGTGGTAGAATCTCCTTCCTTAGAGGTTTTTAAGGTCAGGCTTGACAAAGCCCTGGCTGGGATGATTTAACTGGGAATTGGTCCTGCTTTGAGCAGGGGGTTGGACTAGATGACCTTCTGGGGTCCCTTCCAACCCTGATATTCTATGATTCTATGATTCAAGCACTATATAAATGCTGAGTATCAAAATGTAATCTGGAGGAATGTGTTACAGGAAGAAACACAAAATGAAAATACAAATGTAATTTAGTGGGCAATTCATGGAACACTTTGAAACTCAACTAGGTTTGTTCCTTTTTGTCCATAAGAGGCAGAACTGTCCATAAGCTTCTCTTTCTTTTTGTCTTTCAGAAATCAGGATGCCTTCCAGCTGCTTCTATGTGGAATTTTTTGGAATTAACCCTTTACCTGCATTGTTCTCTGCCACCCTTCTGTAACTCTTAATTTCCTGATTGAAACAAACTTACTGTTTTTCTTTATTACTGTAGCAGAAAAGAGCCAAAAGATAAATATACTGTATCTGATCTCACTTGCACCAGTTTTATGCTGATGTAACTCTGTTGACTTTAGTGAAGTGATATCTGGTTTACACTGGTGTAAATCGGAGGACACTCATTCCGAAAGCATATAGAAACTTTATATTGGGTTTTTTTTTTTATTTATTGGCATGAGAGCAGAATGCTGCTTCACTCTTGCATTTCCTGCCTCTCAATTCCAGAGGTTGGAGTTTACTACCCTGGAGTAGAGGGGGCATCCATTCTGCTCACCATCTGTTACTCCTTATCCAAAGCAACATCCCAGATCTTAATGGAAGTTCCCAAGTCTGATCCTGCTTTCAACTCTTCTCCAGGCCATATGTCAACTGTTCCTCCCAATAAAACATATGGATTAACACAACATAGCAGCAAGCCTTTTGCTTTATGTCTATAAGGTGTGCTATAATTTTTTAGTGTCTGCCTGTTTATGGTACAATATTTTTATAATGAAATCAATACAATAATACAAATTAGACAAAGTAATTTGAGAAAGATATACGAAAGTGAAAAGCTACCCTACCAAACAGCTTCCAGCAGGTCAGTCCAGTTGCCACCTGCACATCCCCTCACTCCCCAGCAGCTATTTCCTCCACCTCAATGGTTCAATTTAGATTAGCCCAGCAATTTGCCATCTATACAAAATATGGGTTATAATCTCCTGAATTTGGCTAATTTCTTTTTGGTAGCAAAATCTATTTAACTCACTGGATCTTGACCCATCTCCATTGTTGGGAGATCCATTTTTTTAATCTGAAATTTGTCCTACCTTCAAATTTCTGTAATCTGGTGTACCTATATTTTAACCCCTACTTCTCTCTGGAGATATATATTTATATGTACCTACTAATTGGAGATTATTTTAGATTTGGTCTGGCACTTGCCTTCTGATTGCTGCTGTCTGGTTCTGCTATTGCCACAAGCTCAAACTAGTAAGCGGTAGTTACATGGAGGATGCACTGGGAGAAGCTGGTGGTGTTATTTTTTTCATAATAATTAGTTGTATTTCTGGAACCTGGGAATGAAACTAGGGCTAGAAGGTGGGATTCAGTGAGGAGCAGAGAATGGAGATCACAGCTTGTATCTTAATTTCTTCAACTGTTGTGGTTTTTGGAACTGGAAGGTCAAGGGTAAAGACAGAGGGTAAAATCCCGGCATTACAGAATGGCAAAACTCCTATTGACTTTAATGGGTCCAGGTTTTCACCCAGAGAGTTTTAGGACTTGTCATTAAACAATGCACCTGCTTTTTTATTCAATTGGGCACACCGCAGTGTCAGCACAACAAGCTCTCTTTGGATGCCTCAGCCTGCTAGACAGAAGATATATTTTTATATTTATTTAAAGTTAACTGAGCTGATTGCAGTTGGGACAGTTTCTTGCATTTGATCCTGTTCTCTTTAGCATCTGTGCTTGAGGAAAAAGGAGAGCACTTACCATACAGCATCTGTGGGAATCACACTCTTTTCAGAACAATCCTGTTTTGCACAGCACCTTTTTAAATGATTCAGTAACTGGAATGACACCCAAGGGTCTGTTCTCCAGAATTCACAATGCATCTTCTCATACCCCTGGTCACAGGGTGACACAGAAGCCAAGTCAGGAATGCAGCATTCTAACGGGGGAAGAGAAATGGAAAGGGACAAACTGGTTTATTCACTCAGGAATTGTTTTGCACCTTTCTCCTTCAGCTTTCCCATCAGCATTACCTACAGCATCTTGTGCTTTTCTCACCTTTACAAAGCTTGAAGATTCAGGCACATCCTGAGCAGGTATATGGCCTGGCGGATGGAACATGGGGCTGGGATCAGGATTCCTGCATTTATGACTCTGCTACCATGTTGTGTGACTGGGAGCTAGTTGCGCCCTCTGTGTCTTCGGATAGTGATCTGTCAATCAGTTAGTTAATACTTTATCACCACGATGTGAGAATCAATTAAAGTTTTGTAAACACGCAGTAGGTGTCATAAATATAAAGGGAAGGGTAACCACCTTTCTGTATACAGTGCTATAAAATCCCTCCTGGCCAGAGGCAAAATCCTTTCACCTGTAAAGGGTTAAGAAACTAAGGTAACCTCGCTGGCACCTGACCCAAAATGACCAATGAGGGGACAAGATACTTTCAAATCTGGAGGGGGGAAAAGGCTTTTGTCTGTCTGTCTGTGTGATACCTTTGCCGGGAACAGATCAAGAATGCAAACCCTCCAACTCCTGTAAAGTTAGTAAGTAATCTAACTAGAAAATGCATTAGGTTTTTCTTTGTTTTGGCTTGTGAAATTCTCTGTGCTGGAGGAAATGTGTATTCCTGTTTTTGTGTCTTTTTGTAACTTAAGGTTTTGCCTAGAGGGATTCTCTATGTTTTGAATCTGACTGCCTGTAAGATTATCTTCCATTCTGATCTTACCGAGTTGTTCCTTTATCTTTTTTTTTTTGTTCTTCTAATAAATTTCTGATTTTTAAGAATCTGATTGGGTTTTTTGGGTGTTAAAAATCCAAAGCTGGTCTGTGCTCATCTTATTTATTCTCAAGCCTCCTCAGGAAAGGAGGTGTAAGGGTTTGGGGGGATATTTTGGGGAAATAGGAAGTGGTCCTTTCCCTGTTCTTTGTCTAAAACACTTGGTGGTGGCAGTGTTTTTCCTAATCCAAGGGCAAAGACTTTGTGCCTTGGGGAAGTTTTAACCTAAGCTGGTAGAAATAAGCTTACGGGGTCTTTCATGTGGGTCCCCACATCTGTATCCTAGAGTTCAGAGTGGGGAAGGAACCTTGAAAGTAGGCAATACAAAGTATTACTATTTCTCTGGTCACAATTTAATGTCTTTCCTGGCATACACCGTATTTACTAATAAGGAAGAATCTCTTTTTAAAGAAGTCACCTGCTACAGGACAGGCCCAGCAAAGAAAGTAACAGAACACCACTAGCCATCACCTTCAGCCCCCAACTGAAACCTCTCCAGCGCATCATCAAGGATCTACAACTTATCTTGGAGGATGATCCCTCACTCTCATAGACCTTGGGAGACAGGCCAGTCCTCGCTTACAGACAGCCCCCCAACCTGAAGCAAATACTCACCACCAACTACACACCACACAACAGATACACTAACCCAGGAACCAATCCCTCCAACAAACCCCGTTGCCAACTCTGTCCACATATCTATTCAAGGGACACCATCATAGGATCTAACCACATCAGCCACACCATCAGGGACTTGTTCACCTGCACATTTACCAATGTGATATATGCCATTATGTGCCAGCAATGCCCCTTTGCCATGTACATTGGCCAAACTGGACAGTCTCTACACAAAAGAATAAATGGACACAAATCCGACATAAAGAATTGTAATGTTCAAAAACCAGGAGGAGAGCCCTTCAATCTCCCTGGATACTCAATAACAGACTTAAAAGTGGCCGTTCTTCAACAATTTTTTTTTTTAAAACAGACTTCAATGAGAAACTGCAGAACTGGAATTAATTTGCAAACTTGACACCATCAAATTAGGCCTGAATAGAGACTGGGAGTGGCTGGGTCACTACAAAAAGTAATTTTCCCTCTGTTGATACTCACACCTTCCTGTCAACTGTTGGGAATGGGCCACATCCTCCCTGATTGAATTGGCTTTGTTAGCACTGATCCCCTACTTGGTAAATCAACTCCCATCTTTTCATGTGCTATATATTTATACTTGCCTACTGTATTTTTCACTCCATGCATCTGATGAAGTGGGTTATAGCCACGAAAGCTTATGCCCAAATAAATCGGTTAGTCTCTAAGGTGCCACAAGGACTCCTCATTGTTTTCTCTTTTAAAAGTGAATATTTACCATTTTCAGACTATAGTCTCCTGCAACATGACCCTAGTTTGAAGTATTCTTTTGGGATTTAAAGGCTATCCCGGTTTTGTAAATATGCCAGTTGTGAAGATTTTATATATTTAATAGCAAATAAAATAAATATCCTTAGATTTTCCAAATGTTGGCAGGTAACACTGTTTTCACTATTTGACATAGATACCATGTTTTTCCTTTTCAAAGTTTCTGATTATTGTGGTTATTTGCTTTGTCCTATCTCCATTCATTCGAAAACAATTTCCAGTTAGTAACATGGGAACAAAACATATGGGCCTTAATGACTGTAAAGTTATTTTGGTTCATCAATGAGGTTGAGAATAGGAGGGTAATGTGCTTTATGGGGAGAATTTCAGTCCCTAAAAGTGGAATGTTTACAGTGAAATCAAAATTTCTAGATAATCAGGGAGAATGTTCTTCTTTACATTTTATACATTCTTTATCATGCATAGAAAGAAATGTACAGAATACCTGATTTTCAATCTAAAAGGCCTGTCCTTGTTTTATTTGACTTTTGTTCATTCAATATCTTTGCCTATGATCTTGACTAGGGAGAATGTTGTTCCTTGTTTACATTATAAAGGACAGTTACGTTAGTTACCAATTTAGTCTCTAAGGTGCCACAAGTACTCCTTTTCTTTTTGCGAATACAGACTAACACGACTGTTACTCTGAAACCTGTCATTATAAAGAAGTTAGATTTTTATTTTTAATCACTTTTACAAGAATGTATTGCTCAGATAGAAATGCCTGCATATTGCTATCACATTTGCTGTGGGTGATCTATCCTGTGTTTCCTCCAAGGCTACTCCGCTTTTCGCTGCCATGTCTTGTCCAAACTCCTCTGGGAAAGGCAAACCAGACAGAAACATTGCATTTAAACAGGTTAAATTTTGCTGGGACCATATGGGAACACACATGCTGGGAATATATGTGTTATGCTATGCATAGATGCTATTAATTGAGGAAAGCACAATACAGTCAAGTAAAAGCACTAATAGCAGTAGTAATAACCAACTGTTGGGTAAATGGTGTCAAAGATTTCCTCACAGTAGAAAAAATGGTTGCCTGTGGATAGTCTATTAGCTTTTATGGAGAAGTTGGCTTTAAAATGACCTTATTGTTAGAACACTTTAATAACACTTTAATCATAGAATCATAGAATCTCAGGGTTGGAAGGGACCTCAGGAGGTCATCTAGTCCAACCCCCTGCTCAAAGCAGGACCAATCCCCAATTAAATCATCCCATCATCATCACTTGATTATTTGCACAGAGGCTTGTAACGTTATGAATTCTTTTTATGAAATCCCTGTTATATAAACTAAAACTAGCATAAAATATGCTCCAGGCATTTTTCTTTTAAGATAAGGAGGATGATAACAGAAGGCAACATGAATTAGTCCATCAAGCCAGAGAATTTCATATTATATCGCTTTTTCTTACTCTTGGGTGTGTGATTTTTTGTTGCTGTTTTATATTTGAAGGGATAAAGTCTTTTTTTGGCAATTAACCTTTGAAGCACATTTTCATTATCCATATTTGATTTCATTACATTTGTAATTACCATACACTGTGTGGGTAGGGCTGAGGACTTTGTACATTTCTGAGTACTTCAGCAGTGAACTGCGAATGGCACATTCCATCAATGATCAAATTTTAGAGTAATACAATCTCAGTTCAAGGGCTTCTCAAGACTATTAGGTGTTGCATAGCATACCTCTGAATTAGTTTCTAACTGCTTTCTATTGTGCAGCATTTTTAAGATGTACTTCCTTGACACAGTTACTTAAAAGGACTCAGATGGAAAATAAATTTCAGATTAAGGATGACTTTCATTCTCCAGGAAATGTTCAAGGGGTGCTTTATCTGATCAAAAAACAAATCTTGTTATTCGTGGCAACTGCTAACTTGGTTGTACAATCTTGCCTCTAATTATGAAACTGTAAAATATTGTGCCAGAGTCCCTTTTGTCCTCTCTCTGAGTATGGAATGATATTTTTGGAACTGATGCAGGCACAATGATTTTTCAAATGAAAATGTTGTTAATTTTAATTTTATTTAAAAATCCTTTTTTTCTATACATTATTTTGCATAGTACAGTGAAAATAATAGAGTGTAGGCTAAGAGTTACAATAAGCAATAGCTCATGAGTAGAGATAGCAAATATCAAATGAAATTGTCCTGACATACAGTTCAGTGCCTATGAGGGGTCTGAATTAATATGGGATTTAATATTTTTCTTGTCAGCCACAACAAACTGCATAAATCTGTCATCAATGAGCCAATTTTACATAGCCCTGAAATTATTAGGAAGGGAAAAGTTATCCCACCAGAACAAATATATGAATGTTACTTGTTCCAAATATTGGCAGGAATAATTGAATTAAGTGGAAGAAATGCATAAACATCAGCTTCATGACTGGTCTTAAGACATAGCTCAACCTTATGGACAGGTCTTGAGCCCATTAAAGTCCATGCAACTACTCACTTGCTTAAATATATGTGCTTAAGTGCTTTGTTGAATCAGGCCAGAGTGTTCAGCACCTTGCAGAATCAAACCCATGGTCCATAAGCTAACTTCATGTCAGGTCATAGGCGGAAGCCCATCTCACAAAAAGATGGCTTAGGTGCTTAACTCCAGGAGAGTTTTTACAGTCGTGAACTCCAAACAGAGGGAGTCACTTCCTGTCAGATACTCAAAAGAAACCTGACAATGGTATTGGTCCATTACTAGATGAAAATAGTAGAATTATCAATAATAATTCAGAAAATACAGAAATATATTCAATAAATATTTCTGTTCTGTATTCAGGTAAGAAACAGATGCTACAGTCTTATGATATTGTGATAACACTCTTTCCATTCCACTAGTTGCTCTGGTTAAAGCAGAAGCTACTAAAGTCAGACATTTTAAAACCAGCAGGTCCTGATAACTTGCTTTCAAGATTTTAAAAGAGCTGGCTGAGGAGCTCACTCGACCATTAATGTTGATTTCCAATAAGTCTCGGTGCACTGGGGAAGTTCCAGAAGACTAGAAGAAAGCTAATGTTCTGCCAATTTTAAAAAAAGTTAAACAAGATGACCCAGGTCATTATAAGGCTAACAGTCTGACATTGATCCCAGGCAAGATAGTGGAGCAGCTGATTGTAGACTCGATTAATAGTGAACTAAAGGAGGGTAATGTAATTAGTGCAAATCAACATGGGTTTATGGAAAATCAATCCTATCAGCCTAACTTGATATCTTTTTTTGATAAAATTACAAATTTGGCTGATAAAGGTAAAAGTCTTCATGCAATATACTTAGACTTCTGTAAGATGTTTGACTTTGTACTGCACAATATTTTGATTAAAAAACTAGAATGATATACAGTAAACAAGGCACATTCTAAAGGGATTAAAAACCGATTAACTTAAGGGTCTCAAAATGTAATTGTAAATGGGAAATTATCATACAGCAGGTCTATTTCCAGTGGGGTACCATAGGGAATGGTTCTTGTCTCTATGCTATTGAACATTTTTATCAATGACCTGGAAGAAAACACAAAAACATCACTGATGAAGTTTGCAGATGACACAAACATTGGGGGAGTGGTAAATAATCAAAAGAACAAGTTACAAATTTAGAAAGATCTGGATCATTTGGAAAGCAAGGCTTAAGCAAACAATATGCATAAATGTATATATCTTGGGACAAAGAATGTAGGCCGTACTTACAGGATGGGGGAATCTATCTTGGGAAGCAGTGACTCTGAAAAAGATTTGGGGGCTGTGGTGGATAACCAGCTGAACATGATCTCGCAGTGTAACTCTGTGGCCAAAAGAGCTAATGCAATCCTAGGATTCATACACAAGGGAATCTCGAATAGGAGTAGATAGGTTATTTTATATCTGTATTTGGCACTGGTGCAACTGCTAATGGAATACTGTGTCCATTTCTGGTGTCCACAATTCAAGAAGGATATAGATAAATTGGAGAGGGTTCAGAGAAGAGCTATGAGAATGATGAAGGGATTGGAACACATACCTTATAGCGATAGAGTCAAAGAGATGAATTTATTTAGATTAAGGGGTGATTTGATTACAGCCTATAAGTAACTACCTGGGGAACAAATATTTAATAGTGGGCTCTTCAATCTAGGAGAGAAAAGGTATAGCATGATTCAATGGCTAGAAGTTGAAACTACGCAAATTCAAACTAGAAATAAGGAAAAACTTCTAACAGTGAAGGTAATTAACCATTGGCACAATTTACCAAGGGCTGTGGTGAATTCTCCATCACTCATCACTTTAAAATCAAGATCGGATGTTTTTCTTAAAGCTGCACTCTAGGAATTATTGTGTGGGATTTCTATGGCCTGTACACGAGGTCAGACTAGGTAATGTATGGCCTATACACGAGGTCAGACTAGGTAATCACAGTGTTCCCTTCTGGCCTTGGAATCTATGAATCTATCAAACTCCCTTTGTAGGACAGGTCTTAGGCCCCATCCCTCTTCTTGGCATTTTCTACTGGCTACCTTAGGTGACTTCCTGCTCAGGTTTCTGGCTTCTATTCCTATAGGCCTAGCTCTCCCCATACTTGGGGCTGTGCATTCCGCTAGGCAGCAGGGCACTAAACATTAGGTACTACAACACTGAGCCTAAGTCTCCATTGTGGATCTAATCTACAGTGGTTACTACAAGAAAAGTGGGAACATTTTTGTGGGACACCCCTTGCTGAACTCTTCGTAGCACATCACTGAAAGAAGGCCTGTAAATTGGTTAGTCTCTAAGGTGCCACAAGTACTCCTTTTCTTTTTGCGAATACAGACTAACACGGCTGTTACTCTGAAACCTGTAATTCACGGGGCACACATGATACCATATACTCATCATTTTGAAAATTGGTGCAATGGTATTTACTAGGTGGCAATCATACAGTTTGAAGTTTACAAAAAATAAAGATTTTTTCAATGAAACCTTGTACCAGCATTTCAGTTTATTATTATGTGCAGTGTGGTAATGTGGGCATGATTTTTTCCCCAGTGAATGGTAGGAAATTAGTAGCTATTCTGAGAGAAAGTGCTATAGCAAACTGCTGTGCAGAGTCAAATTATTAACATGGATTTGAATTGTTAAAAGACTTATTAATTCATATGCTTATCAAGGTTATGACTAAAGATTTTTCTTCACAAAATGTTTGATTTCACATGCTTGGAATAGTAATGATCCTATTTCTACATGAACTTTGAGAAATGGAGTCTAGGTGACTATTATAGCTTCATTATAAAAATATGCAGTATGTTTCCATATGGAAGGAAAAAACAGACCAACCTGATTTTCTGATGCAGTACAATAATTCTGTTGCTCTTAGCTGTAATTAATAATCATTTACTTTTCAATGAAGTATTCAAAATTGGGGACAGTTCCTCAGCTGATGTAAATTAACATGCATTAATAAAATCAATGTAGCTCTATTGATTTACACCAGCTATTTTAAAATACAGTAATTAATATTTAGCATTTTACATTTTCAAGGCATTTTACAAACATTAATAAGTCTCACAAAAAATCTAAGCAGTAGGTATTCTTAAAGGCTGCAAATCTTACCAGTCAGAAAAACTGCACAACTCACCTCTTTGACATACATTTCCTAAAATAAATAGATAATTAAAGTTATTAATATATTTAAAATCTGTATGGGACAGAGAAAATTAAGTTGTTTGTAAAGAAATATTGTGTGGTGCTTAGAGACCATAGCAGATGAGCACAATATAAAAATTTAGGACTAGATCCCCAATATGAAGAAGATGCAGCCAAACCAATTTACACCAGCTGAGGATCTGGATTTTACAACACTCGTTTTACAACTGTGAAAACCAAGGTACAAAGAGAGTAGGTGACTCATCTAGTAATTAATTTCTATGATTCTGATCATCATGTGTTTTCCTTTTTCCTTTTGCATCTTTTAAATAGATGATCTTATTTTCAGCCATCATTATTTGTCCTTATTTCCCATTCACCTCCTGATAGGAGCCATGCAAAAGAAAAGCAGTGGCCCCTATGTGGCCTGACTGCCTTGTGTATCAGTTTGTGGTCTTCAGTCATTTTCAATTCTCCATTAAAAGAACCCCAAAACTTTTAAAAACTCCCAATCCAAAATTTTTTGAAAGTGACTATTTAGTGTGGGGTTGTATTCCTGGTTGTGCCGATGACTTGATGTAAGATCTTGAGCAAGTCATTTTGCCTCGCTAAGCCTGTGTTTCCCTTGCCACCCTTTGTCTATTTAGACTGTAAACTCTTTGGATGAGGACTGTCTTTCACTAGGTGTGTCATAAATATAAAGGGAAGGGTAACCACCTTTCTGTATACAGAACTAAAAAATCCCTCCTGGCCAGAGACAAAACCCTTTCACCTGTAAAGGGTTAAGAAGCTAAGATAACCTTGCTGGCACCTGACCAAAATGACCAATGAGGAGACAAGATACTTTCAAAGCTGGGGGGGTGGGAACAAAGGGTCTGTCTGTCTGTGTGATGCTTTTGCCGGGAACAGAACAGGAATGGAGTATTAGAACTTGTTAGTAAGTAATCTAGCTAGAAATGCATTAGATTTCCTTTTGTTTAAATGGGTGGTAAATAATCTGTGGTGAATGGAAAGTATATTTCTGTTTTTGTGTCTTTTTGTAACTTAAGGTTTTGCCTAGAGGGATTCTCTATGTTTTGAATCTGATTACCCTTTAAGGTATTTACCATCCTGATTTTACAGAGGTGATTCTTTTACATTTTCTTTAATTAAAATTCTTCTTTTAAGATCCTGCTTGCTTTTTCATTGTTCTTAAGATCCAAGGGTTTGGGTCTGTGTTCACCTGTACAAATTGGTGAGGATTTTTATCAAGCCTTCCCCAGGAAAGGGGGTGTAGGGCTTGGGGGGATATTTTGGGGGAAAGACGTCTCCAAGTGGGCTCTTTCCCTGTTCTTTGTTTAACACGCTTGGTGGTGGCAGTATAGGGTTCAAGGACAAGGCAAAGTTTGTACCTTGGGGAAGTTTTTAACCTAAGCTGGTAAGAATAAGCTTAGGGGGTCTTTCATGCAGGTCCCCACATCTGTACCCTAGAGTTCAGAGTGGGGAAGGAACCTTGACAAGGTGTTTGTGTAATGCCTACTGGAATGGAATCTTGGTTGCAGCTCGAGCCACTAGCCGCTGCTGTATTACAAAAAATAAATAACAACAAGAAGCCACAAATCTTTGCTGAAAGAGCAGCCAGGCACATTGGGCAGAGAAGGAATAAGACACCTGAAGAGAGTCTAGGAAACCTTAAAAAATGGTGATAAATATTAACATGTATTCAAAAGTGTAGGGAAAGTGTTTTGAACATAACAGCCTTCCATCACCTTCACCACACTGGTTGTTAAAAGGATTTTTGAAAGAAATGTATTTTAAAGTTGCTATACTCTAACAACAAAAGGGCAACTCAATTTTGGCATTAATAGGTTGCTAGTGCAAGCATCTGAGACATTATCAAGAGGCCACCAAAGTCAATGGAAGTCTTCAGTGGCCTCTTTATTAGCTCCCAAATATACAATATATACAAGAAGTGTGTGATGAATGTGTTACTGCATACCCAGTTGTGGCAGAGCGACACATTTGCCAGTGGTTCTCAAACCTTTGTACTGGTGACCCCTTTCACATAGCAAGCTTCTGAGTGTGACCCCCCTTATAAATTAAAAACACTTCTTTATTTATTTAATACCATTTATAAATGCTGGGTGCAAAGCAGGGCTTGGGGTTGAGGCTGACAGCTTGCACCCCACCCCATGTAATAAACTCACAACCCCCTGATGGGTCCCAACCCCTGGTTTGAGAACCCCTGTTCTATACTAACTGATGATGTCCCACTGTGAGAAACATGACCATATCCAAAAGCAAATGGGACAAAGTCAATATTTAAAAACATACTGTGTTAGAAAACACTTGCAGATCTCTTGAGTGTGCTCTCATTCTTACAACCCACTGAGCTGCAGTTCTTCATGTCTGTGCTTCTGACAAATATCAAGATTTGAAAGTAGATAAGATTTTGATCAAATGTGGTTCACTCTCAATTGTCGCCACAGGGATGTTCTGTGTAGCTTCCTAATTTAAATCCTGCTGCTGCTGAGGCTGTCAGCTAGTCAGCTCTATGATACTTTAGTCTAAAAATTATAGTTCACCATGGGAAGTCCCAGAATATGAAACGTCCAAACACAGGATGCTAATTAAGCAGAAATAACTAATGTATATTTTGTCAAATCATCTACTGGAAATAGTTCAAGCTACTTTGGCTTGGATTTTTATTCTGTGCAGCTAGCAAAAGTTATTTTTATAACTAAAAGCTGAAAACCACTTATTTTCTCTCTGAAAGGGTCACACAGAAATGACTTGGATTGAGTTGGGCAATGTTGAATAAAACTCATCAAGCAGGCCTTTGTGTTTGCTTCTCACTCCAGGTGTGGAACAATGGGCAGATGTAATCATTGTCATGCAAATGCAGAAGCAATCTTTTAAACGGAACAGGCAATATAAAGCTTGCAATTCAAATTTATTCGATTTAATTACATAGCCTACAACCAAAATAATTTTCTTTGGTTTGCTCAGAACTAAAGGCATAATCTGACCCTTATCAACAGGACAAGGCCTCTACAGGATTGGGGGTATCACGGTTATCAATTCATGCATGCCTTTCTGACTCATACTAGCTGAAGGCAAGGGAATGTGGACTTTTTACATGAGAAATTAAAGCAGAAAGTCACCTCTGTCTTACTATTAGTTCTTCAAAAGTCTGCAAGGGGCTTGTGCACTCCTGTGAAGTATTGAGTTCCCTGAACTTCCCCAACTTCAGTAGTCACTCACCTGACAGGAGTGTTCAGCAATTACTGGATGAGCTCTGAAGGAGCAGGCTTTTCTCTACAGCATTGATCAGATAAATATATGCCTCTCAAAATACAAAATGAAGGAAATTGGGTACTGACCTGCAGTTGTACATTACCTTGTTTAGGGCTGGGGACTCCATTTTGCTACACGTGAACCTGAAAAAGTCTGAGCTATTAGTCCTGGCTTCCTGTTTTGGGCCATCTCCTTTCTTTGTGACCCTGTTACAGGTGCTTTGAGCACTCTTAGGTGGTGTGGGTTTACTATATTCTGTTCTCCTGCACTACTGTGATTTTTGTACTGTAATAGGAACATGGTTCTTCTGGGTACAACTTGTCAAAAAACAGGGCAAAAACTTTGCAAAGGAAGTCTTGATTTTTTTTACGTTGACTAAATTTTTCTGGCCAGCCAGCCAGAGGCTTAGAAATACTTTTATGCACAATGTGCAATTAGCCTATGAAAATCTTTAAGTTCTTGACCTCAATGATATCTTGAGGCAGAGTCCAAAAAATGATTGAATATATAGGTATTAAGAAATCTACAGTAACATTATATAAGATTGTGAAAATGCATCTAAACAAAAGCTTGGCAGGACACACCATCAGGTCTCAGGACATGAGCCAACCTCTAAGAGAAGGGGTTAGGAAGAGACCTCCCCTATGGGCAACTTAGCCCATAATTGCCTAGTTGAGTGTTTCTTGCACCTTCCTCTGAAGCATCTGGATACTTGCTACTGTCAGAGACGGGATATTGGACCAGATGGACCATCGGCCTGTTCCAGTACAAAGATTCAAGTAAGTTGTTCCTGGATTATTAGAAAATGGAGAACAAATATTTTGTAACCATTTAATGATTTTTCTCACCCTCTTCTAATTCATTTTTCACTGGGAAATATAATCTGATGGCAATTTTCTGAGCAGCTCTAATATGGAGTAGATTAAAGCACAAAGCAGAAGGCCCTGAGTCACAAAGTGTGGATGATAAGTAAACTTATTGACGTTTTCTTTAATGTAATGGGTTTTTCAATTTTTTAATGCAGTTAATGGAGTCCCAGCCTCTGGTTCATAGAATCATAGAATATCAGGGTTGGACGTCAACTAGTCCAACCCCCTGCTCAAAGCAGGACCAATCCCCAACTAAATCATCCCAGCCAGGGCTTTGTCAAGCCTGACCTTAAAAACCTGTAAGGAAGGAGATTCCGCCACCTCCCTAGGTAACCCATTCCAGTGCTTCACTACCCTACTAGTGAAAAAGTTTTTCCTAACATCCAACCTCCCAGGTGTTTTGATGTAAAGTCACTTTTCCCTGACTGGGGTTATGCTGGATATTGGTAGAGTCAGAGTTTCATAAACTGATTACTAAAATAGGGCCAAAGATGTGTACATGAAACTCCCACTGAATGTAGTAGAAAACCCATGCATATGTCTCAGATTAGAATTTGTCCATTAATGCCTATTTTATTATTTTATTATATTATTCAAGAGCCTGAATCACCACCGTGAATCAGTGTGTTCTGAACAAAAAAGTATACTTTAGAATGTGTAAGACTTCCAGTGCAGGGGGCAACTACACCGAAAGAAACTTAGTAGGACTGGCACAGGAAATAGACTTTTAAAATTGATATGTTGCTGACATAGAGATACTGTGGGAATATGACCAAGCATTTCAACAGATGATAACAGCAGAAGTACTGCATCCATTGAATGGGAAAAACCAGACTCATGAATGAAGCTTTGTTAACTGTATATAATATACATAATGTTGTGATTGCTTTTAACGAAATATGGAATTAAGTCAATGTATTCTAATAACAACAGCATGTGTAGTATGTGTGGGATACATGTTATGCAAAGTAAAAGGAACCTTAAGTGATATGGAGCAAGAAAACTTGCCTTCTTCTATCACCACAGAAAAAGTTAAACATTTGGTACAAGAGACATGACAGCATGACATACTGTTGCAAGACAATGCAAGGCCCCAGACTTCTACTGCTGTTTGCACCTGGGGGACACTTACATGTGCAGGTGTAATGTTTTAGAGTAAGAGTAGTCGGCATGTGGGTTTACTTTGGGGGAACAGTCTCCAAATTGCGGAGAACCGTTGAGATACTAGGATGTTGGTAAACTAAAAGCTGCCTATGATGGTGATAGCAATTATTGTGCAGTGGCTGAAAAGTACAACCTCTGGTTTGGACCCAGGTAATGTTATTGTAATTGGACTATGTTCTGTTTCACATCTAAATTTCCTGTGGTGATAAAAGATCTTTTCTATGGAAAGATTTTTATATTTTGTACTAGTTTTTTTTATAAGTAATAAAAGCAAAATTAAAATTACAAAGGATGCTTTAAAGACAGAGCAAGCTTATAATGTGGAATTATACCCTGGTAGGCTATACTATAGGAGGTGATCTTGCACCTCCTTGTTCATAATTCGAGCCTAGTATTAATGGTGGTTCAAATGATTACAACTACCTTGGTTTTGGAAATGTGTTGCTGGGTAGTGAATTTAAAAAGAAAGCTCAGAAAGACAGGAATATGATGTAAATGAAACAAATGATAATACAAAAAAGAAAAACAAAAGCAGTGGAATGTAGGGCTGACTTGATATAAGGAATTGGACATGTATGAGGCCTCATTTCTTGCAGGACAGGAGTAAGCAGGCTGGAAACAGAATGTCTTTATTAGCTAAGGTCAGAGGGAACACCAAGGAACCATTCACAATGGACAAGATAACAATGCATCAGAGGTGTGCTCAGGAATTCAAATTTCACATCTTTTGGAGGGGCACGTTCCATGCCCACACTGTGGCCCTGGGCTGGAGGAGCTGTCAGCTCCCACTGCTGCCCCCGGGCCAGAGAAGCTTGTTGCCCCTTGCTGTGGCTCCTTGGCCAGAGGAGCTTGCTGCCCACTCTGCTTCCCTGGGGACAGAAGTGCTCTGTGCCCCAGCCAATTGGGGTGGAGGGGAGGGCTGTGACCCTGCTTGCCCCCACTTGTGCACTCTCCTTGATCAGATAAGCCTAGAATGTAAAATAAGGTAACAGGTCAGTCATATGTAGACAGTGTGTGGACAGAACATGCTCTACAGGGACTGGTTCCTCCAGAATGACCAAGCCATCTTACCGGGAAATAACTGACTGAATGTCTGCTACATTCTACCCAAAAGCAGCCTGTCAGAGGCAAGTCACCTCCTGGTGACCTGCCTTACTTTCAAGACTCTAAGAACATAATTTTTTGCATAGATACTTACCTCCTTAAATATTTTCTGTACATACATTATGCAATGGATTATGATATCTAGTGGACACTGGCTCTCAGTAGAGACCTCATGTGCTACCCTTTGGTGAACTAATATATACATCTGACACAGGCAATCCCTGTAAAACCCTGTAAACCCTTGTACCCACTGCCAGCTGGCACCAAGCAGTCCTGGGTCACACTCACAGACTGTCTTTTTGTTCTGTGTTTGTACATCACCCAGCATAGTGGGGTCCAGGTGCATGACTAGGGCTCCTAGACACTATATTAATATAAATAATAAAAGCACCGTCGCTACCACCACAGTAATGGACCCCATATAATTGTCAACAACAAGAACAACTAATAGGTAACTGTTTCCATAATTGTGATATTATATTTTTAAATCCTTTGATTTTACTGAAGATAGTCACAAAGATGACTATGAAATGGTTCTGGCTCTGTTTGAGGCATACTATATACCACCAAGACATGTGGTTTATTAAAGAGCACATTTTCACCAGAGAATTCAGGAAGCAGGAGAAAATGTTGAGTCTTTTACAAGGACTCTGCATGCATTGGCTGAAAAGCGATTTTGGAACTGCAAAACGAAGATATCAGAGACCGTCTGGTTATTGGATTAACAGACAAAAACCTCTCACAGCAATTACAATTAAAGGCACACTTAAATCCATCTACAGCTATACAGATAGAAAAGCAGTCTGGACTAGTCAAACAGCAGAACAAAAGGCAGGAGTAACTTGAAAAACCTGAAACTATCTTAGAAGTTGTAAACAGACACAGCATGATTGCTGAAAGTCATTACTGTAAAAGTCCTGAGGCTATGGGGGAGACCCAGGGTAACTACACAACTTTTCAGACTAAATGCACAAAATGTAGAAAATTTCTTAGCTCAAGATGTGTGACCACATAAAGGTGCAAGATGTATTAAATGAGCAAAACATGGACATTCAGTCAGGGAAGTGAATACTACGGACAGTCAAAAGCCATTGTTCCTGAGATCTACCACGTGTGATGACGCAGTCTGCCTGGAGAATGAAATATTAATGGAAAGACTCTTGACTTTAAAATTGACTCAGGAGCAGTGATCATCATCTCAGAGGGGACTTACAATCATCTTCATCCCCTGCCAGAGCTGAAATCACCTGACACAGCCTTGAGTAGCCGTGGAGATATTCTGAACTGTATGGGCCAGTTCACCACAGAAACAACTTACAAAGATAAAAGCTTTGCATACAGAGTGCATGTGATCAAAGACCAACAACCTTCTCAGTGCAGCATGGCAGCCATAATGGGTCTAGTGAGGAAGGTGGAAGAACTAGCAGAAGTTGGTGATATTGGACTTTTGAAGCAAGATTCAGAACAAATAACTTCAAAAAACAATATTGAACTATATAGTGTAAAAACACCTCTCCCACATAGCCCTTGGAAGAGACTCGATGCAGATTTATGCAAAGTCAGAGGCCATCATTACCTGGTCATAGTGGACTATTTTTCTAGGTACATGGAAATAATGTACTTGAAAGAAATTACATGCCTAGCGCTATTGAGAAACTGAAGTGCACTTTTGCTCATTTCCGTATTCCTGATCAAGTCGTGGCAGACAACAGACCACAATTCACTGTAGCAGAATGTAAATAATTTTGAACAAAATATAATTTTGATCATATTACTAGCAGCCCACATTATCCACCAGCAAATGGAGAAGCTGACAGAACTGTACAGAAATCTTGAAAATCTTACAGCAGAAAGATCCATTCCTAGCTCTTCTGAGCTACAGATCAACATCATTAGCAGCTACTGGATATAGTCCAGCACATCTCCTGATGGGAAAACAACTGAGAATGACTGTTCCAACTTTGGAAAAGAACCTTTCTCCAAAGTGGCCAGACTTGGAGAGTAGCCAGATTGGATTAAGAGGCAAAAATAATTTACAAACACTTCTACAATAGTTCAAGATCTTCTATACCTAGAACCTGGTGACTCTGTTTGTCTCAAACTGGCTGGAGAAAAAGGATGGACATCTCCAGCTGTTTTAAAGAAAAAGTATTAATTGTCCATATCAAATGTGATTGAGCCTGACACTGGAACGTTCAACAGAAACTGTAGACATTTTCAGTTTGTTCCTCAGAATGACCAATTAACAGAGGAAACTCTACAGATGGCAGATGTAGAACAAGACGACTAAAAGATTCCAAACTGACCAGGGACAGTTGCAACTAATGGACCATGAAGGCCAAATTGGTACACTTTGAGGTGTAATTAGAAAACCAATGTGATTCAGAGACACTTAACAGACTGATGCATATTGAACTTTAAAGGTAGTGTGATAGTGTAAATTTTGTAAATGGTAGGAATGTAAAACTTCAAGGGGGAGAAGTAATGAAATGCTAAATTATATTATACTGTTCAGCCACGATGTGGTGCAATGTGTAACATACTTCAGCCATTTTCACAGTGCATTAAAGGAATGGGGCCAAAAGAATGGGGGGGAATAATCCTTGACTGGGGGGGAATATTCCTTTACTTTAGGAAAGCTTTTGATACAGTCTCCCACAGTATTCTTGCAATCAAGTTAAATAAGTATGGGCTGGATGAATGGACTATAAGGTGGATAGAAAGCTGGCTAGATCATCGGGCTCAACGGGTAGTGATCAATGGCTCCATGTCTAGTTGGCAGCCGGTATCAAGAGGAGTGCCTCAAGGGTTGGTCCCGGGGCGGGTTTTGTTCAATATCTTCATTAACGATCTGGAGGATGGCGTGGATTGCACCCTCAGCAAGTTTGCAGATGGCACTAAACTGGAAGGAGTGGTAGATACGCTGGAAGGTAAGGATTGGTAGATACGCTGGAAGGTAAGGATAGGATACAGAGGAACCTAAACAAATTAGAGGATTGGTCCAAAAGAAATCTGATGAGGTTCAACAAGGACAAGTGCAGAGTCCTGCACTCAGAATGGAAGAATCTCATGCACTGCTACCAGATTAGGGACCATGTGGCTAGGCAGCAGTTCTGTAGAAAAGGACCTAGGGGTTACAGTGGACGAGAAGCTGGATATGAGTCAACAGTATGCCTTTGTTGCCAAGAAGGCTAACGGAATTTTAGGCTGTATAAGTAGGAGCATTGCCAGTGGATGAAGGGATGTGATCATTCCCCTCTATTTGGCATTGGTGAGGCCTCATCTGGAGTACTGTGTCTAGTTTTGGGCCCCACACTACAAGAAGGATGTGGAAAAATTGGAAAGAGTCCAGTGGAGGGCAACAAAAATGATTAGGGGGCTAGAGCACATGACTTATGAGAAGAGGCTGAGGAAACTGGGATTGTTTAGTCTACAGAAGAGAAGAATGTTATAAACTGTTATAAACTGTTCAGGAAGGACAGGCAGGGCAGAAAAGGTGGGGGAGTAGCACTGTATGTAAGGGAGCGGTATGACTGCTCAGAGCTCCGGTACGAAACTGCAGAAAAACCTGAGTGTCTCTGGATTAAGTTTAGAAGTGTGTGCAACAAGAGTGATGTAGTGGTGGGAGTCTGCTATAGACCACCGGACCAGGGGGATGAGGTAGATGAGGCTTTCTTCCGGCAGCTCACGGAAGCTACTAGATCGCATGCCCTGATTCTCATGCGTGACTTTAATTTTCCTGATATCTGCTGGGAGAGCAATACAGCGGTGGATAGACAATCCAGGAAGTTTTTGGAAAGCGTAGGGGACAATTTCCTGGCGCAAGTGCTAGAGGAGCCAACTAGGGGGGGCGCTTTTCTTGACCTGCTGCTCACAAACCGGGTAGAATTAGTGGGGGAAGCAAAAGTGGATGGGAATCTGGGAGGCAGTGACCATGAGTTGGTTGAGTTCAGGATCCTGACGCAGGGAAGAAAGGTAAGCAGCAGGATACGGACCCTGGACTTCAGGAAAGCAGACTTCAACTCCCTCAGGGAACGGATGGCCAGGATCCCCTGGGGGACTAACTTGAAGGGGAAAGGAGTCCAGGAGAGCTGGCTGTATTTCAAGGAATCCCTGTTGAGGTTACAGGGACAAACCATCCCAATGAGTCGAAAGAATAGTAAATATGGCAGGCGACCAGCTTGGCTTAATGGTGAAATCCTAGCGGATCTTAAACATAAAAAAGAAGCTTGCAAGAAGTGGAAGGTTGGACATATGACCAGGGAAGAGTATAAAAATATTGCTCGGGCATGTAGGAATGTTATCAGGAGGGCCAAATCGCACCTGGAGCTGCAGCTAGCCAGAGATGTCAAGAGTAACAAGAAGGGTTTCTTCAGGTATGTTGGCAACAAGAAGAAAGCCAAGGAATGTGTGGGCCCCTTACTGAATGAGGGAGGCAACCTAGTGACAGAGGATGTGGAAAAAGCTAATGTACTCAATGCTTTTTTTGCCTCCGTTTTCACTAACAAGGTCAGCTCCCAGACTGCTGCGCTGGGCATCACAAAATGGGGAAGAGATGGCCAGCCCTCTGTGGAGATAGAGGTGGTTAGGGACTATTTAGAAAAGCTGGACGTGCACAAGTCCATGGGGCCGGACGAGTTGCATCTGAAAGTGCTGAAGGAATTGGCGGCTGTGATTGCAGAGCCATTGGCCATTATCTTTGAAAACTCGTGGGGAACCGGGGAAGTCCCGGATGACTGGAAAAAGGCTAATGTAGTGCCAATCTTTAAAAAAGGGAAGAAGGAGGATCCTGGGAACTACAGGCCAGTCAGCCTCACCTCAGTCCCTGGAAAAATCATGGAGCAGGTCCTCAAAGAATCAATCCTGAAGCACTTGCATGAGAGGAAAGTGATCAGGAACAGCCAGCATGGATTCGCCAAGGGAAGGTCATGCCTGACTAATCTAATCGCCTTTTATGATGAGATTACTGGTTCTGTGGATGAAGGGAAAGCAGTGGATGTATTGTTTCTTGACTTTAGCAAAGCTTTTGACACGGTCTCCCACAGTATTCTTGTCAGCAAGTTAAGGAAGTATGGGCTGGATGAATGCACTATAAGGTGGATAGAAAGCTGGCTAGATTGTCGGGCTCAACAGGTAGTGATCAATGGCTCCATATCTAGTTGGCAGCCGGTATCAAGTGGAGTACCCCAAGGGTCGGTCCTGGGGCCGGTTTTGTTCAATATCTTCATAAATGATCTGGAGGATGGTGTGGATTGCACTCTCAGCAAATTTGCGGATGATACTAAACTGGGAGGAGTGGTAGATACGCTGGAGGGGAGGGATAGGATACAGAAGGACCTAGACAAATTGGAGGATTGGGCCAAAAGAAATCTGATGAGGTTCAATAAGGATAAGTGCAGGGTCCTGCACTTAGGACGGAAGAACCCAATGCACAGCTACAGACTAGGGACCGAATGGCTAGGCAGCAGTTCTGCGGAAAAGGACCTAGGGGTTACAGTGGACGAGAAGCTGGATATGAGTCAGCAGTGTGCCCTTGTTGCCAAGAAGGCCAATGGCATTTTGGGATGTATAAGTAGGGGCATAGCGAGCAGATCGAGGGACGTGATCGTTCCCCTCTATTCGACATTGGTGAGGCCTCATCTGGAGTACTGTGTCCAGTTTTGGGCCCCACACTTCAAGAAGGATGTGGATAAATTGGAGAGAGTCCAGCGAAGGGCAACAAAAATGATTAGGGGACTGGAACACATGACTTATGAGGAGAGGCTGAGGTAGCTGGGATTGTTTAGCCTGCAGAAGAGAGGAATGAGGGGGGATTTGATAGCTGCTTTCAACTACCTGAAAGGGGGTTCCAAAGAGGATGGCTCTAGACTGTTCTCAATGGTAGCAGATGACAGAACGAGGAGTAATGGTCTCAAGTTGCAGTGGGGGAGGTTTAGATTGGATATTAGGAAAAACTTTTTCACTAAGAGGGTGGTGAAACACTGGAATGCGTTACCTAGGGAGGTGGTAGAATCTCCTTCCTTAGAAGTTTTTAAGGTCAGGCTTGACAAAGCCCTGGCTGGGATGATTTAGTTGGGGATCGGTCCTGCTTTGAGCAGGGGGATGGATGAGATGACCTCCTGAGGTCCCTTCCAACCCGATATTCTATGAATGTATAGAAATACATCAGTGTTCAATCTGGGTAGGAACTTCATCTCTGTAGCCAGTCCATACCTGGCACAGAAGCCTGACCTGTTAGTAAATCTTGCAACCTGCTGTGTACAAGGGATACAACAAGTTGTGCAATCTGCAAGAGAAGAACCAAGAAATTGCTTTCTTCATTAAGGTCTGATTAGAGTCAATTCTTATGGCAGAGTTGATGTCTGGGAACTGAGCACTGATGTGTGTCTGAGTTTCCAAAAAGAAGGGATTGCCTGCATGTTTTTTGACCATCTCTGTTTCAGGACTGGTGTATATGTTTAAATAAAGCAAGTTATACTTTTAATGTACTCAGAGTCTGCATCACTGACTGGGAAACCAATCTACAAGGTCTTGGACACCTACCATCACTCAAGAGAAGGGCAACACTGGTGTCAGAATGGGACAAGGATGTTGGAAGAAGGGGAAACAAATAAACACATGCTTACACACAGGGCTGGGTTTCCAATTTGGCACAGTAGCGGGTTGCCAAGTATGTGATTTTCTAGCTCAGTTGGGCAGTTGTGAGTTGTGGTATTTTGGGATATTTTTCTGCCCTGCTGCTGGTGGCCACACTGCTCAGGAGTTCTCAGGAGAGAGGGAGCCTCCTGATCTGTCCTGCCTCCTGTGAAAATGCCCCACATGCCACTTGTCTCACGCCATGCCCCCTCCCTTTAGGTGACGCTTGCAGTATGAGCAGAAATCGTGTCCAAGGGAGGCAGAATTTTTTTTTCTGCAGAAAATGTGCTGCAGTTCTGCCTTTCACCCACCAGAGGCTGCTGTTGTGCCAGAACAGCTGGAGCTGACTGGTCTGGTGGGCGTCGGCAAACAGCTAACAGGCATGTGGCGGGTGCATTTTTTCCTCAAGTGAAAAGTCACAGCAGCCTTCTTCGAGTCAGGAGGCAGAGCGGGCCACACACTGCTGGGGAGCCACAGGGCCACATGGGGATGCGGGGTGAGGAGGGATCTGGGCAGGGCCACATGGGGAGGCGGGGGTGGGGTGGGGGTGGTGGCTCTGAAGATTCTGTGCTTAGGGTTGCATAAGGTGTAAATCTGGCCCTGCTTACACATCCATATATCCCTTTTACCAATTAATTCTTTCTCGTCATACATGCTGTGTGCTTCCCCATTGCCTTTCTCTATTCACATTGTCCTTTCCTGTTCTCCTAGCACAATGTGTCTCCTTTGTCGCTAATTTTTCTTTTGCTATTTTTTCTCTCATTTCTTTCCTGATTGCTGTTTTCTGATATTTACTCCTTTTTCTGTCTCCTTTATTCTCATTTATTTCTTCCATTTTTCCCTCCCTGACCCCCTTCCTGTCTCTGGCTGCTTCCCTTCCACTTATGTTCCCAACTGTTTTTTCTTTCAATATTGCAATCAGTTTGTTTCTTCTTTTCATCTATTGTTGTTTTCCTTCTCCTTCTCCTGTTGATCATCCTGCCACTATCTTGCTCCTGCTGAGCCTTTCTCCCTCCCCAGCAGCTGCTCAACCCTAAATTGCTCCACTTTCCAGCTTTTCAGAGTGGAGCAAAGTGAGAGGGGTGCTGTATTATGGTCAAAATTATCAGCTAAATTCTATCTCCAGATTCTTTACAATTGATGATGATGCAAGAAGAAAAAAACAGTTTGATCTTAGAGTTGGAAGGGACCTCAGGAGGTCATCTAGTCCAACCTCCTGCTCAAAGCAGGGCCAATCTCCAATTTTTGCCCCAGATCCCTAAATGGCCTCCTCAAAGATTGAACTCACAACACTGGGTGTAGCAGGCCAATACTCAAACCACTGAGCTATCCCTCCTATACTGAATTTACTGGGCTAGCACTTAGGAAAGCTCTCCTTTGCCATGTAAACTACAGTTATTTTTCAAAGTACAAGTACACTGCAAATATTAGTAATTTTACTGTAAATAAGACAGCCATTTGTGAATCTCTTCCGTTTTGATTTATCCAATGAAGGAGTTTGTGTAGGATTGAAAGTGACCTGTTATTAATCTTTAACATTTTTTTGTTATTATGATTTCAGTTACTTTTATTTTTGTGCATGTACTCTGTCACTGACAAAAGTACAATGTCTGATATTTGTAGGGAGTAGAAAAATGATTTTTCAATACCTGATAAAGCTGCTCAAAGAAAGTCCTAAGCATCTGTGCAGTAAAAATGGACACAATTGATCACCATCCCAGGAAGATTATGGAGTTTACTGATCTGTCACAGAGAAACAAGCAAACATAGAAAAACACTCACCACAAAAAGTATAAATTAGCCAGATTATTGGGACATGTATGTAGAGTTGGGGTAGGGATTATGTTTCCAAAGAACTGTATATGAAATGTCACATACAAAAACTACATTGAAAGACTGTTAAATTTTCAAAGTCAAGCATTCAGAAGTTAGGATACGGCAGAATTAAGATTCCCTTAACCATTAAATTGTGCTCTTGTGCATACGCATTATGACATACTCTTTAATCACATGCTATTTTTTCCTTAGAACCCCTGCTTCATTCTGTGCACAGAATGGGCAGTATGCAATTAATGAGCAGGTATTCAATATTTTGCTTTCTCGTTACTGTTGAATGTGTGGCCTTGTCTTATTCACTGCCTACTATTGAAACACAACCCTGATTCATTTCCAGAGCATAAAGTTTTGTAACCATCTAGTGCTCTATTGGTTGATTGTGAACTGGCTAAATAGACGGATGATTCTTCTGGTCCACGGAGAAAAAGTCCTGAGTTGACTAGGGATTCGGACAGGGGAATACACATTCATAATGTTTTTGTCCTGACTCTTGTACAACTACCAAATTCTGTACTTATCCGGCTCCTTTATGATAGCAGACTAATGGGAGTATGTTAGTTATGTGGGGCAGCCCCACAACTGTGAGGCTTCTGATCACTTTGTTGTCTCTTGCCATCTGGCATAAAGTTACTGCTATAGGCAGCAGAGCCACTTAGTAGTTGTGTGTCCACATTGCATCAGGTGTGGATGATGTGGGAATTGGGGGCACAGGGAGGAAATATGTGCCAAGGGAGCACACGGGGTGGGTAGGATTGTATTAGAAAGAAGCAGAGTAATGGGGATGGCAGTCTGCCTCTAGAAGCAAGTAGTAGGCAAAATACGATGTCTGAGAGACAGATGAAAAGGGGAAGGGGAAAAGTGATATTGCAATGATACACTGCTCCCTCCCCAGTTGCAGTTAGAGGAGGTAGAAAGAACTTGCCAAAGATGCTCCTTTTCTAGGGGTGGGTGGTGGCACATGGGCAAAGGTGGTAGAGGATAGGTGCAAGATGCTACAGAAAACACCTTTCCAGCAGAAGGAGAGGAAGGTAGAGCAGAAAGGTAATCCTCACATGGTAGTGGAGAGGCCTCAGGCAATGCATAGTTTACAAAGGATGAGGAAGGGAAAAGGGTTGTGGTCGAGGGCAAGGTTCCTAAAGTCTTATGTCTTTTGGTAAAGAAGCAGGGGACTGAAGGGGAAGGAATGTTGCTCTCTCAATGTCTGCTAGCAAACAGGTATGGAGTATGTTTAGATGAGCTGGGAATCACACCCCTAGCTCCAAGTGTAGACATAGCCTTCATGTAAGGAAGTGCTGCACTGAGTCTAGACACATCACTTTCCTTTGTTACAGTAGACATTCATCCAGCTAGCTACTTAATTTTGGTAGATGTGCTTTAGCAGAGAAGAGAAAAATAATGGCTGAAAGGAGA
Organism: Lepidochelys olivacea; assembly: GCF_965140295.1. Taxonomy (NCBI): domain Eukaryota; kingdom Metazoa; phylum Chordata; order Testudines; family Cheloniidae; genus Lepidochelys; species Lepidochelys olivacea. Next base: position 145,610,095 of record NC_140412.1, on the reverse strand, counting down.
GACAGTAAGAAGGAAAACAGAGTGCAGCAGAGAGAAATTTGGGGCCTGATTTTTCAGGTGCACATTTCTGAGGCATAAGCCTAAGCGTTGGGTCTCTTCAACCTCCTGAATTGCCAGTGCCCAGCATACCACACTACGTGAAGTGAGCATTTATAAAATATATTGTGGCAAAATACCTTGTTCGTCTCAGTAGGCTCAGTCTTTTTTTAGCCTTGGAGACTCAGGTTTGGGGCAAGGCAAATCCTTATAGGTGGCACAGGGTCCTGCTACTCCTCTCCTCAGTCAGTCCCTTGTGCTTATTTTCCTTCCCTTCTGGGAAGCAAGTGCAGCCTCCCTACTGGAAAGGTTTGGTGTCTTGCTGCAAACAGCCTACTGGCAACTTCCCTACTCCTCACTCTCCCTCTCCTACCACCCAGGGGAGGGTTTAAAAAGGTCCCAAGTAGTTGGAGTCAGCTGAACCTAATTGATTCCCTAGCAATCCATTTTCCAGCTGAACCTTATTTCCCCATGGTTCTCTCCCCTCAGTGGATAGAGAGGAGCCTTTTAAACCCCTCGGACTAATTACTACCCTCCTTTTGTAGCTGTTGTCCTGGGTTTACCACAATATATTAAACAATTTTAAATAAAAGCCCTAAATACTTCACACTGCACAGAACTTTGGCACAAGAGTTATAATATACACATTTAGGGTGATGCCACAGAATGTCTAAAGCGTCCTTCATACCAGAAGTTTGCACTTCTTTGTCCCCTAGATGTTGATAAATTGGAGAGGATTCAGAGAAGAGCCATGAGAATGATTAAAGGATTATAAAATATGTTTTATAGATTGAGTTTTCTGAGTCTATTTAGCTCAACAAAGAGAAGGTTCAGTGGTGACTTGATTATAATCAATAAGTATCCACAGGAGGAACAAATGTTTAATTACTAGTTTTTCAAGCTAGTAGAAAAAGGTATAACGCAATCCAATGACAAGAAGTTGAAGATAGAGAAATTCAGACTGGAAATAAGGTGTAAATTTTTAACCATGAGAGTAATTAACCTTTGGAACAACTTACCAAGGGTCGTGGTGGGTTTACCATCACTGATAATTTTTTAAATCAAGACTGGATGTTTGTCTAAGAGGTCTGCTCTAGGAATTATTGTGGGGAAGTTCTATGGCCTGAGCTATACAGGACGACAGACTAGATGATCACAAAGATTCCAAGGCCAGAAGGAACCAGTAAATCTGGATATGGCCTGCCTCTACTCATGCCATACTTTTTGGAATGCACAGTTATACTAAAGTATACTTCCACCCCTTATACACACCTTGCCAGTGGCACTGACTGTTGGCTTTATTCACTTTAGAGTTTTTCCTAGATACAACGGTGACTCCATTTCCGCCTACAACACTTGGCAACATAGCCTACGGAATGCATTAGAGGCAAAGACTACATTAGTACTGCCCAGGTTGGAGCCTGCCAGAATGTCCTCTTAGACATGGTGCTAACTGATTACATCCCACTGACCGTCCTTCTCTCTCATTATTGAGATGTATATGTAATTTAAAGATCTGCACACGAAGTTGCACCACATGAACTAAAACTATTTTTACAGTGATATTAGTTTAAATTCATGGTGTGTTGGAGCCGTGTTAATCCCAGGATATTAGAGAGATGAGGTGGCTGAGGTAATATCTTTTATTGAAACAACTTCTGTTGGTGAGAGAGACAAGCTTTCAAGCCACACAGAGGTCTTTTTCAGGTCTGGGAAACTAATACAAAGTGTTAAATTAGTGCAAAATCCTGTGGGAACACACTTAAGTAAATTTAAACCAAAGACTTAGCCTTGTTGATTTGTGCTAAATCTATATAAGCCAAGCTCAACTTGATTCAAGAGTGTCCATGTAGGAGTTTGTGTAACCCACACACCTTCTGGGTGTGGTGTTCTGTCCCATCTAGTGGCACCAAGATCACTTAGAGAGAGAGATAAATGACTCTGCTCTACAGCCTTAGCTAACAGACAATTGGCTTTTAGCTCATGCAGTAGAGGCTCATGAACTTAGGTCCCAGGTTCAATCCCACCCACCGATGACTGGGGTCTGTTGGTGTTACATTTGCACCAATTTAACTAAATCAATTTAAGTTAAGCCAGTGCAACCAGTGAAGACAAGCACTTAGTCTTCTTTTGTACATACACTTGATGCACAATCATCCCAGAAGTTCTTTATATAAAGAACGGAAGTTCAAACTTTATTTGCAAGCATTTCTTTGGGTCTGTCCTGGTGCCATGTTAGTGATGTAGGTGAATAACAATTTATAGAAAAATATTGTGCCTTTATTCCCTTCAAGGTATTACCATTATCATCATTATTAAATTTAACATTTATATTACCATGGCTTCCAAAGGCTACAGACAAGACCATTATGCAGAATCCCTGCCCTGACGAGTTTACAATTTAATTAAAGACAAGAAACAAGTGGCTTTTAAAAAAAGAAATCAGAAGAAATGGGAGGGTGGACGAGAGTGTTAGTGCGAGGAACAAAAGGTTACATAGACTGGGTCTATGAACAATAAGACTCCAAATTGAGTACTCATGGTGCTAAAGTTAAGCAGATATATTTGTCTTTGCAGGATCAGGACCTTAAATAGTACTGAGCCATTTATTTATTAATGTATTTGTTACTGATTAGTTGTAAACATATATATAAAATAAATAGCAGCAAAAAACCCAGAATGACTTGTTCTTAAAATCAAAGGTGATCTGCTTTATTTACAAGCAGTTTAGGTGTAACGACACCTTGTTATTTTATTTTATTTTATTTTAAATTAAAGCTCGAGAGATGTTAGGAGCCAAAGGCAGTTCATGTCCAGGCAATGCTATGGAAATTGGCACTTCACTGATGAGTTGGCTGCTGATGAGAGTCCAGTGAGAGACAAATAAAAGTACTTACTCACGGGCAAAGACATAAGGAGCTAAGCCTTAATTGGACTATCTATCCCTCTTAATGTTTGGTCTTATTTCTCAAACAGTCGGATTGAAGTTATAGTGCTCTCTCCCATGGTAGCTACATCAGACTTTTATTGCTTCCTGTGGCCATGCTCATAGGTGCTAGCTGCTCTTCTATCCTTGTTCTAAGGACAAGAACATTGGATCAGTAAGGTGGGGGTAGGGGGTGGGAACACAAAACAAAACAAAATCTCCTTCTTTCAAATGATGATTTTAAAAGAACTCTCACTTATGATACCTCATAATCTCTGATTCAGAAACTGGTTTTATATGCAGAAAGACAATATATACAGTTACACTGTACATTTTTTTATGCTATAGAAATTGCCAGAAGCTGGGTTTGGATGACAGGGGGATCAGCTGAAATTGCCCTGTTCTGTTCATTCTCTGTGAAGCATCTGGTACTGTCCACGGTCAGATGACAGAATACTGAGCTAGATGGACTATGGGTCTGACCCAGTATGGCTGTTCTTATGTTCTTATAAAGGATATAAACCTGCGTGCTTCTGGGCATGCGTTAACTGCTACCTTGTGTTATAGATTCATAGATTCATAGATACTAAGGTCAGAAGGGACCATTATGATCATCTAGTCCGAGCTCCTGCACAACGCAGGCCACAGAATCTCACCCACCCACTCCTGCGAAAAAACCTCTCACCTCAATGAGCTATTGAAATCCTCAAATTGTGGTTTAAAGACTTCAAGGAGCAGAGAATTCTCCAGCAAGTGACCAGTGCTCCATGCTACAGAGGAAGGCGAAAAACCTCCAGGGCCTCTTCCAATCTGCCCTGGAGAAAAATTCCTTCCCGACCCCAAATATGGCGATCAGCTAAACCCTGAGCATATGGGCAAAATTCGCCAGCCAGATACTACAGAAAATTCTTTATGAAGAATCTTCCTTTATGGTGAGAAGAAAAGGAGTACTTGTGGCACCTTAGAGACTAACCAATTTATTTGAGCATAAGCTTTCGTGAGCTACAGCTCACTTCATGAAAGCTTATGCTCAAATAAATTGGTTAGTCTCTAAGGTGCCACAAGTACTCCTTTTCTTTTTGCGAATACAGACTAACACGGCTGTTACTCTGAAACCTGTCTTTATGGTGAGGTTATTTCACAATGACCTATTACAGGTTTTTTGCAACTTCCTCCGAAGCATCCATTAGAGGCTAATGTCAGAGTCAGAACACCAAACTAGACAGATCACTGGTCTGATCCTGTAGGGCAATCCCTGTGTTCCTAATACGTGACCTATATTTACACCGAAGGAGAAATGTACAGGACTCTGACAGCCAACACCTGAAAGTGAAAACTTCCTTTCATTCCTTGCACCTGCTCACTATCTGCTGAGCTGGGAACTTGCCAGTTCACACCCAGATTTTAGGAGCCTCTGTGTATGCCTCCAAACTGACTTTAAATCCCTACTTTTTATATACACAGGCTGGGTACCCACATCTTCTCTGAACTTCCCAAACTGTACATCTCAGCCAGATGTTCAAGATCTGATGACTCAACTACTCTCTTATTTTCTAAGGCAAGATGCTGACCTTGTGACTGGTCTACTTGGGGTATGGCTCAGTGTTGGGAATCACTGCTACAGACTCTGAGGGAAGCTCTTTGTCTCACTATTTCTAAGACTAAGGATAAGACTTTTTGTTCTAGCATGATGTTCAGGTTAGCAATGTGACCAGGGCTGTGGGTTTTTTTTCCCTTCTGATTATAAAATGGCTTAAGATCTTTGTATGCGAAAATGCTCTATTAACTCTTTGTGCCGAATGTAAATTCAGTATATTTTCATTCCCTTTAAAAACACAGTGCCACTCCTTCAGCTGACCATTCTGGACATCTTAGCCTATGCATGTTTACTCTTTTTGGCTGCAGGAAGACTATTCCCACAGCTATTCTTCAATGGGCTCTGAATATTTCAATATCACGTCATTCAATTAACTCCCACTAAAGAACTAACCTCCAGAAGAGTCTGCTGGGAAGGTTTGAGGCTGCCTGCTGCAGTTGGTTATGGATCTGAATTAAAATCTGCCAGTTAAGAGCAAGCAGGAGGACAGTTGGAAAGATTAAATTATAGCCAACAGTTACATAAGATGCAGTTACACTGAGAAATTAGGTGCAGATCTGCCTATAAATACATTGAAAACTTTTGAAAAAAAGATAATTAAACTTTGTGACTTATTATTTTAATATAATAGAAAATTCTTTTTCTCTAAAAGTTTTCTCTAGTTTAAGTCTTCCACTTCCCAAAATTTATCAGAAAGGCTGATACCTTCAGTTTAAATGAGGTGGCTTCTATATGCATATGAATTTACAGATGAGGAAAAAGACACAGAGGTTGAGGAATTTACCCAAGGTCATACAGAAGGTCAATGAAACAGCCAGAATTAGAACTCAGGAGTCCTGATTTCCAGATCATGGTGTAACGATGCTGTCTTTTGTGGGACACTTCTGAGAGTGCCAATTCAGGACAAATCACTTAAAGCTGGGCAAGTACAGCCCAAGGCTGAGGTTCCTTTGCACACCACGGCAAACCAAACCAGACAGACAGAAAAGACTTTGGTTTTACCCCACTGGCTAACCATAAGTCACACAAGCAATTCCCTTAGACACTCCAGTTTCCCAGTATCACCACCAGTGCCACTTGTTATGTGGATGTTTGGTTATGAAAACCAATACCCCAGTAAAAGAAAAAAGGTTCTTCTGATCCCAAAGGACCAAGCCCCAGATCAATATACAAATTAGATCTTACCCACAAATCACGCTGTTGCCAATCCTTTAAAATCTAAAATCTAAAGGTTTATTCATAAAAGGAAAAAGATATAGATGAGAGCTAGAATTGGTTAAACGGAATCAATTACATACAGTAATGGCAAAGTTCTTGGTTCAGGCTTGTAGCAGTGATGGAATAAACTGCAGGCACAAATCAAGTCTCTGGAGTACATCCACAGCTGGGATGGGTCTTTCAGTCCTTTGTTCAGAGCTTCAGTTTGTAGCGAAGTTCCTCCAGAAGCAAGAAACAGAACTGAAGACCAGGTGGAGGTGAGGCATCAGCCTTTTATAGTCTCTTACCATGTGGTCTTTGCTTTCTTTGTCCCAAGGACATGCTATCCAGCACATGGCATAGAAAAACCTTAGAGTTCTGTCCATAGGCAGGTCCCTGCATACCTTGCTGAGTCACAAGGTGTGTCTGCTTTCTCTCAATGGGTCAGTTGTACAGCTGATGGTCCTTAATGGACCATCAAGTGGGCTAGGCAGAGCTGACACCAACTTGTCTGGGGTGACACCCAGAAGCATAGCCTAAGTTTGTAATACAGAAAGTATAGAGCCAATATTCATAACTTCAACTACAAAAATGATACACATGTACAGATAGCATAATTATAACCAGCAAATCATAACCTTCCCATAGACACCTCACACGGCAACCTTTGTATAGTATTTGCTGCAAATATATAACAGTGGTTGCAACAATGATATACATGGTCCCAGTTCACGTCAATAACGTCACACATGGTTTCTAGGGGAAGAAGGTGTAGAGATATGCACAGAATGAAGGACTTTACCCTCTATGGTGAATTATTCATTTTCTCCCTTCCTCTTAAATTAGGCTTCCTGGGTAAGAATCTGCCTCCTGTACCCACGTACACAGGCTTCTCCTCTCTTTTCTTTTATCTGGCTCATTGGGTTCCTGAAACAGGAGATGTCTTCCTACTTCTCCTCCCTAGGTGAGTGAGATGTTGGTCGGGCTGGGATCTCCCATCTTTTATTCTCCCCTTCACTTGGAGAGGGGAGATGCTTGGGGGAAGCTTTTCTGCATTATGTTCTAGTAGATCAGATGCTACACTAGCAGCTAGGACTCATGGCTTTGCCATTGACCTTCTGTATGATCATGGGCTAGTCACTTAACCTCTCTGTCACAAATGTTTTAGAGATTGATATATAATGAATCATTTTTGCAACTGTCCTGGAAAACCAGATGACTAAGTTTGTGTTTGCTTGTTTGTTTATTTAATTTATTTCAATTTTAAATAAATAAAGAGCTGTGTACCGAAGGCTCTAGGTACCTTGATACATGAATTAAGTCTCAAGCAACATTAAAATAATAATTCAGCAGGAACTCAGCCAGTGAGCCTGCCACAAAAATACCTTTATGCCCCTTCATTGTTGTGGGCAGCACACCTCAGTCCTCGAAAACCCCTCTTAAACAGACGTCTTTTGCTGCATTACCAAGTCCAAACGTTCAGGGCATGCTGAAGGTAATAAATACCTCCATGAATGACTTAAAATATCCTTTCTATATATAACAATGTCACAAATTTAAAGTCTGTCATCTCAGGAACTCCCCGGGCTAGGAGGAAGTGCTGAATGTCTCACTGAAAAGTTGGGATTATCCCTTTCCACTAGTGTAATATTCCTGCATGAAAATTCCACATGCTAGCCCTGCAGAGACTCAGGATAATGGACTTTAAAGTCAGTACATTTTTATGTACAGAAAAACTCTTATAGTCCTTAACTGAATCTTACCTCTCCTGGACCCCAGGCTGGTGTAATTTTGGAGGAAAAATTCCATATTTGGGGAGAAAGACTTCAAGGAGCAGAGAATCCTCCAGCAAGTGACCAGTGCTCCATGCTACAGAGGAAGGCGAAAAACCTCCAGGGCCTCTTCCAATCTGCCCTGGAGGAAAATTCCTTCCCGACCCCAAATATGGCGATCAGCTAAACCCTGAGCATATGGGCAAGATTCGCCAGCCAGATACTACAGAAAATTCTTTATGAAGAATCTTCCTTTATGGTGAGAAGAAAATGAGTACTTGTGGCACCTTAGAGACTAACCAATTTATTTGAGCATAAGCTTTCATGAGCTACAGCTCACTTCATCGGATGCAACTCACGAAAGCTCATGCTCAAATAAATTGGTTAGTCTCTAAGGTGCCACAAGTACTCCTTTTCTTTTTGCAAATACAGACTAACACGGCTGTTACGCTGAAACCTGTCATTATTTATAGACAGTGTTAGCTACATGTACATTTTACATCCCTAACATGATCAGACATTTTGAACCCAAAATCTTCACATACACAGCCCAGACCTCTACCATTTCAACTAGAAGTAACTAGTAAAGCTTGAGACACTACTCATTACTCTAAAGGACTGGGGTTTATATGCACAGTATAGTGTAAAAGTACCTGGTAGATCTTGGGATACTATGAAAAAAAGGCTTGTGTATATATATATATATATATATAGATTCATAGATTATAATGACAGAAGGGACATCTGGATGATTTTATTTGACCTCCTGCAGAATACAATACTTCCCCAGAATAATTCTTGTTTAAACTGAGCATAATTTTTAGAAAAAAAATCCAACATTGATTTAAAAATTACCAGTGATGAGGAATCCACCACAACCCTTGCTATTATTGTTCAACAGTAAATAATCCTCATGTTAGAACTTTGTACCACATTTCCAGTCTGAATTTGTTTAGCTTCATTTTCCAGGCATTGGATCTTATTATACCTATCTGCTAGATTTAAGAGTCCATTATCAAATATTTGTTCTTTATATAGGTACTTATAGATTATGATCAAGTCACCCCATAACTTTCTCTTTGATAATCTAAATAGATTGAATTCCTGGAGTCTCTCATTATAAACCAATCTTTTAATCATTCTTGTGGCTCTTTTCTGAACCCTCTCCAATTTATCAACAGCCTTTTTGAACTGTGGACACCAGAACTGGACACAGTATTTCAGTAGCGGTGGAGGAAAAATAATCTCATACTTCTACTTGAGAGTTCCCTGTTTATGTGAATTGTTGCATGCATTAATCTCACTTATAGCTTCTGTATCCCATAATGCAAGGTAATATTTAAACATTTGTATTGTAAGCCTCTATGACATTGTAAATGACTAGACAGGAGAGACATTAACTAGTGTAAAGTGTTGGTCTCCAATGGCAGGTGTTATGTCCTGGACAACACGGAAGGCCCACTGACACCAGATGGACTGTTGTGGAACATTAAAGAGAACAAAACACTTTGTTGTTCTGCTGTTCATCCCTCTCCTCCCCCTCCCCACCACACACATGAAGATGGGTAATGCAAGTGGATTCCTGCTCAGAGCACATGAGTGGAAGGGAATAAAAAGGCCTAACAAGAAGAAACTGTATCTATATGCTGCTTGGTCTCTGGGGGGCAAGATTTCGAGACAAAAGCAAGGGATCCCCAGTTGCTTAGCGTATGTTAGTCTAAAAGATACTTATTAGAGAAGCTTCTATTATTTTTTGAAATGTAAGATTGGAACTCATTTGTGTACCTGCTTAACCTTGTAAAATAACTCTTTTATTTCCTTTTCCTAATTAATAAATCTTTAGACAGTGTATTATAGGATTGGCCACAAGGGCTGTCTTTGGTGTGAGATCTAAGGTGCAATTGATCTGGGGTAAGTGACGGTTCTTTTGGAACTGGGGAGTAACCTGAATATTGCTGTGGTTCTTGGTGTAAGGGACCATCTATCACAAAGCTAGACTTACCTGGGTGGTGAGACAGATCAGAAAGGAACTGTATGTGACTCCATGAAAAGGCTATTCTGATGCCTGAGGAGTTTACACTTAACAATTGGTTGGTGAAATCTAAGTATAGAACTCACAACCAATTGGAGTTTGTGTCCTGGTTTTTAACAGTCTGTGCTGTGGTTGGTGCTAATGCTCTTGAGTGACTGCAGGACAGCTCGACACTGGTGTAGTCTCAGCAGGATTCACATACGCAGGTCAATAAGGTTTATAGGTCATAACCCCAGTGCTGTTAAAGTTTAAACTTGATATAGAGAGTTTTAAAGGTTAAAGAATAGACCCAAAGAGTGCACCAGAGTCACATGATGGTCTTATGAGAAAAGACCTCATACAGTTATGTTTCCAGTGGGGAATATCTTATAAAAAGAAAGCCCCAGTTCAGGAGCTGAGAGCTTTGCTCCTAAGTTCTGACCAGGTGGAGCCCAATGTAGAGAGAGGACCCTTCTGCACCAGACACCTCAGAGGAGATAACCACAGTGGAACTGGACTATTGCAGCATCTGAGAGCCTAAAAGAATGCGAGCACCAGAGACTGATGGCAGAACTGTGGATCAGGGAGACTGAAGCAGCCGAGGCAGATGAGGAGAAAGCCAGTGAAAGACACATGAAGCAAATAGCAGCAGTCAAAGCCAACGAAGAAGCTAAGGAGAAGGCATGCAGAAGGTAGATGGAAGCTCAAATGACTGGAACTACAAATGGAGCTTCCCTATCCAGTAAGTATACCCCCTGCAACACAAGGGAGAGGGAAAAAGTCTGCCCAATTTATAAAGAAAGTGACTCTATAGAAGAGTACCTGTTCAACTTTGAGAGACTATGTGGGATTCACAATATCCCAGCAGATAAACAGATTCCCAATATCTTAATCAGATTAACTGGGAATGCCAGACAAGCTTTTAATGATAAGGAGGAAGATGATGCTAAACTGTATAAGAAATTTAAAGAAAACATATGGAAAGACTTAAGATTATCCTTGAGACCTAATGATTAAAGTAGAGAAACCTCAGAATATTTGGCAATGTCACTCATGTTGAATATAAAATGTGTGATTTTATGAGAAAATGGATAACAGGGACAGGGGCTGAGGATGGTTAGGGAAAACTGTTTGATCTGATGGCCCAGGAAGAGTTGTTATGAGCAAAGGCAGCCATCTCTGACAAAAACCAACAACAATTCAAAGTTTGAGAGGCTGCAGTAATTGATGAAAAATATGTTGAATCAAGGGCCCATGGAGTGGTGCAAATCTCAGGGGAATGGAAATCTCCATGTCACCCAAATTAAGAGGGAAGAGGGGACTGGAAATAAGCCTAACCCCAACTTTGATTAAAAAAACAATCAAACAAACAAACCAACCAAAGAACCAAGGGAGCCCAGGATTTAAAGCCCCATACCAAAAGGGAAGGCAAGTACTAATTGCCCCAAAATTAAGGTAACTCCATGATCCACCCTCCCACCTCCTACCATAGTGAATGCTACTACCATTACTCCAGAGGCAGCAGCAGAGCAGGAGAAAATCATAGTGAACTATACTATGACTTAGCCTTGGGAGTGTAGTGAAAAAAATATTTAAAATGCCAAGGTAAATGGCATAGATTGTAAAGACTAGAGGGACACCACATCCCAAGTCACTTTGGTCAAGGAAAGTTTGGTAAGGGAGGAAGACAGACGTCATCGTAAAAGTTTAAATATATTAGCTTTGGCTGACTTCTTTGTAACTGCATCTTTGGTCAAGATCTATCTTGAGTGAGAGGATTTTAAAGGACATATTGTTGTGGGCATTAGGAATCTACTCCCCACTGATGTTTTAATAGGTAATGATATTGAAACTACAGGGCCATGCCCTGTCCCTAGCAGAGCATACTGTGCTAAGGGAAAATGTAAAGGCAGATTCAGGATGAGGTGGAAAGGCAAGCTAGGTATGGGGGGTGATTACTAAATCAAAAAGCCCCTGGGCACCTCCAGTTATGATGGTACCTAAAAGGGATAAAACCATGAGATTTTGTATGAATTATAGAAGGGTAAATGACATCACCTGATCCTTACCACACACCTCAGATAAAGACCTACTGGATCTATTGGGGGATACAGAATTCTTAAATTCTTTGGATTTGATTTGAAGATATTGGCAAATTCCTATAGAAGCTGATGCCCAGGACAAATCAGCGTTCATAGTGGAATCTGGCCTGTATGAGTTGAAGGTTTATGCCTTTTGGATTAATTAATGTAGGGGCTACCTTTTAAAGACTTGTCAATGAGGTGCTGCAGGGTTTACAGACCTTTGTCAGGGTGTAGGTAGACAACTGAGCTATTTTTAGTGACTCCTGGCAAGACCACCTGAACCATGTGGGAATTATATTGCAGAGGATAGGAGAAGCTACCCTCATTGTTAAGTTGTCCAAGTGGAAGACAGGAGGCAGAGAGGTACCTTATTTAGGATACAGGATGGGCAGTGGGTTTGTCTCCCTGTTCCTTTTAAAATAGAAGCCATTCAGAACTGGCCTGCCTCCTAGACCAAGAGGCTGGACCAATCCTTTATCTGTCCGGTCAATTATTACCTAAGGTTTGTAAAGAGGTTTAGCTACATTACAGCCTCCATAATGGACTTTACAACTTAGGGTGCGGCCACAGGGTTATTTTGTCTTAAGAAAATTGCATGCAAAGGGCTCTGCCATCAAAGGCTGCAACTCACCAACCCTCCTTGCACACATCACCTGGGTGTGCAGGACCAATCCTCAACTAAATCATCCCAGCCAGGGCTTTGTCAAGCCTGACCTTAAAAACCTCTAAGGAAGGAGATTCCACCACCTCCCTAGGTAACCCATTCTAATGCTTCACCACCCTCCTACTGAAAAAGTTTTTCCTAATATCGAACCTAAACCTCCCGCACTGCAACTTGAGACCGTTACTTGTTGTTCTGTCATCTGGTGCCACTGAGAACAGTCATTTCCCATTCCCAGGCAGTCATTTCCCATTTTGTATGTGTGCAACTGATTGTTCCTTCCTAAGTGGAGTACTTTCCATTTGTCCTTATTGAATTTCATCCTATGTCCTTCAGACCATTTCTCCAGTTTGTCCTATACTCCTATTTTAATTCTATACTCCAAAGCACTTGCAACCCCTCCCAGATTGGTACTGTCTGCAAACTTTATAAATGTACTCTCTATGACATTATCGAAATCACTGATGAACATATTGAACAGAACTGGACTCAGGACCAATCCCTGAGAGACCTCACTTGATGTGCCCTTTTAGCTGGTCTGTGAATCACTGATAGCTGTTCTCTGGGAATGGTTTTCCAACCAGTTATGCATCCACCTTACATTAGCTCCACCTAGGTTTATTTCCCTAGTTTGTTTATGAGATGGTCATGCAAGACAGTATCAAAAGCCTCACTAAAGTCAAGATATATCACATCTACCACTTCCCCCATATCCACAAGGCTTGTTACTCTGTCGAAGAAAGCTATTAGATTGGTTTGACACGATATGTTCTTGACAAATTGATACTGACTGTTACTTATCACCTTATTATCTTCTAGGTGTTTGCAAACTGACAGTTTAACTTCAGTACCCAGAAAGATAATGGAGCAAATAATTAAGCAGACTGGTCTGTAATTCCCTAGGTTGCCCTTATTCCCTTTTTATAGATTGGCACTATATTTGTCCTTTTCCAGTCTTCTGGAATCTCTTCTGTCTTCCATGACTTTTCAAAGACAATCACTAATGGTTCAGATACCTCTTCAGTCAGGTCCTTGAGTATTCTAGCATGTATTTCATCAGGCCCTGGTGACTTAAAGACATCTAACCTGTCTGAGTAATTTTTAAATTGTTCTTTTCCTATTTTAGCTTCGGTTCCTACCTCATTTTTCTCTGGCATTCACTATGTTAGATGTCCAATCACTACTAAACTTTCTGATGAAAACTGAAACAAAAAAATAATTTAGCAATTCTGCCATTTTCACATTTTCTATTCTTGTTCTCCACTGAGTAATGTGCCTACCCTGTCCTTGGTCTTCCTCTTGCTTCCAATATATTCGTAGAATGCTTTCTTGTTACCCTTTATGTCTCTAGCTAGTTTAATCTTGTTTTGTGACTTGGTCTTTCTAATTTTATCCATACATGTGTTATTTGTTTATATTCATCCTTTGTAAATTGACCTAGTTTCCACTTTTTGTAGGACTCTTTTTTGAGTTTCAGATAATTGAATATCTCCTTATTAAGCCAGGGTGGTCTCTTGCCAGACATCCTATTTTCCCTACACAGTGGGATACTTTGCTCTTGTGCCCTTCATCAATATCTCCTTGAAAAATCGCCAGCTCTTTTGAACTGTTTCCCCCCTCAGATTTACTTCCAATCAGAGTTGATAGGGATCTTACCTATCAACTCCCTGAGTTTGCTAAAGTCTGTCTTCTTGAAATCCATTATCTTTATTCTGCTGTTTTCCTGCCTGTCATTCCTTAGGGTATGTCTACACTACGGAATAAGGTCGAATTTATAGAAGTCGGTTTTTTAGAAATCGGTTTTATAGATTCGAGTGTGTGTCCCCCCACAGAAAATGCTCTAAGTGCATTAAGTGCATTAACTCGGCAGAGCGCTTCCACAGTACCGAGGCTAGAGTCAACTTCCGGAGCGTTGCACTGTGGGTAGCTATCCCACAGTTCCCGCAGTCTCCGCTGCCCATTGGAATTCTGGGTTGAGATCCCAATGCCTGATGGGGCTAAAACATTGTCGCGGGTGGTTCTGGGTACATATCGTCAGGCCCCGTTCCCTCCCTCCCTCCGTGAAAGCAAGGGCAGACAATCATTTCGTGCCTTTTTTTCTGAGTTACCTGTGCAGACGCCATACCACTGCAAGCATGGAGCCCGCTCAGGTAACCGTCACCCTATGTCTCCTGGGTGCTGGCAGACGCGGTACGGCATTGCTACACAGTAGCAGCAACCCCTTGCCTTGTGGCAGCAGACGGTACAGTACGACTGGTAGCCGTCATCGTCATGTCCGAGGTGCTCCTGGCCACGTCGGCTGGGAGCGCCTGGGCAGACATGGGTGCAGGGACTAAATTTGGAGTGACTTGACCAGGTCATTCTCTTTAGTCCTGCAGTCAGTCCTATTGAACCGTCTTATGGTGAGCGGGCAGGTGATACGGACTGCTAGCAGTCGTACTGTACCATCTTCTGCCAGGCAGGCAAGAGATGAGGATGGCTAGCAGTCGTATTGTACCATCTTCTGCCGAGCAGCCATGAGATGTGGATGGCATGCAGTCCTTCTGCACCGTCTGCTGCCAGCCAAAGATGTAAAAGATAGATGGAGTGGGTCAAAACAAGAAATAGACCAGATTTGTTTTGTACTCATTTGCCTCCTCCCGTGTCTAGGGGACTCATTCCTCTAGGTCACACTGCAGTCACTCACAGAGAAGGTGCAGCGAGGTAAATCTAGCCATGTATCAATCAGAGGCCAGGCTAACCTCCTTGTTCCAATAAGAATGATAACTTAGGTGCACCATTTCTTATTGGAACCCTCCGTGAAGTCATGCCTGAAATACTCCTTGATGTACAGGCACCCCCTTTGTTGATTTTAGCTCCCTGAAGCCAACCCTGTAAGCCGTGTCGTCAGTCGCCCCTCCCTCCGTCAGAGCAACGGCAGACAATCGTTCCGCGCCTTTTGTCTGTGCGGACGCCATACCAAGGCAAGCATGGAGGCCGCTCAGCTCACTTTGGCAATTAGGAGCACATTAAACACCACACGCATTATCCAGCAGTATATGCAGCACCAGAACCTGGCAAAGCGATACCGGGCGAGGAGGCGACGTCAGCGCAGTCACGTGAGTGATCAGGACATGGACACAGATTTCTCTGAAAGCATGGGCCCTGACAATGCATGCATCATGGTGCTAATGGGGCAGGTTCATGCTGTGGAACGCCGATTCTGGGCTCGGGAAACAAGCACAGACTGGTGGGACCGCATAGTGTTGCAGGTCTGGGACGATTCCCAGTGGCTGCGAAACTTTCGCATGCGTAAGGGCACTTTCATGGAACTTTGTGACTTGCTTTCCCCTGCCCTGAGGCGCATGAATATCAAGATGAGAGCAGCCCTCACAGTTGAGAAGCGAGTGGCGATAGCCCTGTGGAAGCTTGCAACGCCAGACAGCTACCGGTCAGTTGGGAATCAATTTGGAGTGGGCAAATCTACTGTGGGGGCTGCTGTGATGCAAGTAGCCCACGCAATCAAAGATCTGCTGATATCAAGGGTAGTGACCCTGGGAAATGTGCAGGTCATAATGGATGGCTTTGCTGCAATGGGATTCCCTAACTGTGGTGGGGCTATAGACGGAACCTGTATCCCTATCTTGGCACCGGAGCACCAAGCCGCCGAGTACATAAACCACAAGGGGTACTTTTCGATAGCGCTGCAAGCTCTGGTGGATCACAAGGGACGTTTCACCAACATCAACGTGGGATGGCCGGGAAAGGTGCATGATGCTCGCATCTTCAGGAACTCTGGTCTGTTTCAAAAGCTGCAGGAAGGGACTTTATTCCCAGACCAGAAAATAACTGTTGGGGATGTTGAAATGCCTATATGTATCCTTGGGGACCCAGCCTACCCCTTAATGCCATGGCTCATGAAGCCGTACACAGGCAGCCTGGACAGTAGTCAGGAGCTGTTCAACTACAGGCTGAGCAAGTGCAGAATGGTGGTAGAATGTGCATTTGGACGTTTAAAGGCGCGCTGGCGCAGTTTACTGACTCACTTAGACCTCAGCAAAACCAATATTCCCACTGTTATTACTGCTTGCTGTGTGCTCCACAATATCTGTGAGAGTAAGGGGGAGACGTTTATGGCGGGGTGGGAGGTTGAGGCAAATCGCCTGGCTGCTGGTTACACGCAGCCAGACACCAGGGTGGTTAGAAGAGCACAGGAGGGCGCGGTACGCATCAGAGAAGCTTTGAAAACCAGTTTCATGACTGGCCAGGCTACGGTGTGAAAGTTCTGTTTGTTTCTCCTTGATGAAACCCCCCGCCCCTTGGTTCACTCTACTTCCCTATAAGCTAACCACCAGCCCCTCCTCCCTTCAATCACCGCTTGCAGAGGCAATAAAGTCATTGTTGCTTCACATTCATGCATTCTTTATTCATTCATCACACAAATAGGGGGATGACTACCAAGGTATCCCAGGAGGGGTGGTGGAGGAGGGAAGGAAAATGCTGCACAGCACTTTAAAAGTTTACAACTTTAAAATTTATTGAATGACAGCCTTCTTTTTTTGGGGCAATCCTCTGTGGTGGAGTGGCTGGTTGGCCGGAGGCCCCCGCACCGCGTTCTTGGGCGTCTGGGTGTGGAGGCTATGGAACTTGGGGAGGAGGGCGGTTGGTTACAGAGGGGCTGCAGTGGCAGTCTGTGCTCCAGCTGTCTTTGCTGCAGCTCAACCATACACTGGAGCATACTGGTTTGGTCCTGCAGCAGCCTCAGCATTGAATCCTGCCTCCTCTCATCACGCTGCCGCCACATTTGAGCTTCAGCCCTGTCTTCAGCCCGCCACTTACTCTCTTCAGCCCGCCACTTACTCTCTTCAGCCCGCCCCCTCTCCTCCCGGTCATTTTGTGCTTTCCTGCACTCTGACATTATTTGCCTCCACGCATTCGTCTGTGCTCTGTCAGTGTGGGAGGACAGCATGAGCTCGGAGAACATTTCATCGCGAGTGCGTTTTTTTTTCTTTCTAAGCTTCACTAGCCTCTGGGAAGGAGAAGATCCTGTGATCATTGAAACACATGCAGCTGGTGGAGAAAAAAAAAGGGACAGCGGTATTTAAAAAGACACATTTTATAAAACAGTGGCTACACTCTTTCAGGGTAAACCTTGCTGTTAACATTACATACATAGCACATGTGCTTTCGTTACAAGGTCGCATTTTGCCTCCTCCCACCGCGTGACTACCCCCTCAACCTTCCCCCCTCCCTGTGGCTAACAGCGGGGAACATTTCTGTTTAGCCACAGGCAAACAGTCCAGCAGGAATGGGCTCCTCTGAGTGTCCCCTGAAGAAAAGCACTCTATTTCAACCAGGTGACCATGAATTAGATCTCACTCTCCTGAGGATAACACAGAGAGATAAAGAACGGATGTTGTTTGAATGCCAGCAAACATACACTGCAATGCTTTGTCCTACAATGATTCCCGAGTACGTGTTACTGGCCTGGAGTGGTAAAGTGTCCTACCATGAAGGACGCAATAAGGCTGCCCTCCCCAGAAACCTTTTGCAAAGGCTTTAGGACTACATCTAGCAGAACCGCAAATGCCAGGGCAAAGTAATCCTTTCACATGCTTGCTTTTAAACCATTTATAGTATTTTAAAAGGTACACTCACCAGAGGTCCCTTCTCCGCCTGCTGGGTCCAGGAGGCAGCCTTGGGTGGGTTCGGGGGGTACTGGCTCCAGGTCTAGGTTGAGAAACAGTTCCTGGCTGTCGGGAAAACTGGTTTCTCCGCTTGCTTGCTGTGAGCTATCTACAACCTCCTCCTCCTCATCATCTTCTTCGTCCCCAAAACCTGCTTCCGTATTGCCTCCATCTCCATTGAAGGAGTCAAACAACACGGCTGGGGTAGTGGTGGCTGAACCCCCTAAAATGGCATGCAGCTCATCATAGAAGCGGCATGTTTGGGGCTCTGACCCAGAGCGGCTGTTCGCCTCTCTGGTTTTCTGGTAGGCTTGCCTCAGCTCCTTCAGTTTCACGCGGCACTGCTTCGGGTCCCTGTTATGGCCTCTGTCCTTCATGCCCTGGGAGATTTTGACAAAGGTTTTGGCATTTCGAAAACTGGAACGGAGTTCTGATAGCACGGATTCCTCTCCCCAAACAGCGATCAGATCCCGTACCTCCCGTTCGGTCCATGCTGGAGCTCTTTTGCGATTCTGGGACTCCATCATGGTCACCTGTGCTGATGAGCTCTGCATGGTCACCTGCAGCTTTCCACGCTGGCCAAACAGGAAATGAGATTCAAAAGTTCGCGGTTCTTTTCCTGTCTACCTGGCCAGTGCATCTGAGTTGAGAGTGCTGTCCAGAGCGGTCATAATGGAGCACTCTGGGATAGCTCCCGGAGGCCAATACCATCAAATTTTGTCCACAGTACCCCAAATTCGAGCCGGCAACGTCGATTTAAGCGCTAATCCACTTGTCAGGGGTGGAGTAAGGAAATCAATTTTAAGAGCCCTTTAAGTCGAAATAAAGGGCTTCATTGTGTGGACGGGTGCAGGTTTACATCGATTTAACGCTGCTAAATTCGACCTAAAGTCCTAGTGTAGACCAGGACTTAGAATCATGAACTCTATCATTTCGTGATTACTTTCACGCAAGCTGTTTTTTTGCTTTCAGATTCTCAACCAGTTCCTCCCTATTTGTCAAAATCAAATCTAGAACAACCTCTCCCCAGTGGCTTTCTGCATCTTCTGAAATAAAAAGTAGTCTCCAATACACTCCAAAAAATTGTTGGATAGTTTGTACCCTGCTGTGTTGTTTTCCCAATAGATGTCTGTGTGGCTGAAATCCCCCATCACCACTAAATCCTGTGCTTTGGATGATTTTGTTAATAGCTTTTTAAAGAAAAGCCTCATCCACCTCTTATTCCTGGTTAGGTGGTTTGTAGTAGACCCCTACCATGACATCACCTTTGTTTTTTAATCACTTTTATCCTTACCAAGAGGCTTAACAGACTGTCTCCTATTTCAACCTCAGTCAAAGTGTATATAAGGCAACATCTCCTGTCTTTTACCTTTCCTGTTCTTCCTAAGCAAGCCATACCCTTCTTTACCAATATTCCAGTCATGCATATTATCCTACCAGTTCTCTGTCATGCCAACTATGTCATACGTGTTAGGGAGTGATAAATATCTCTACAGTAAAGCTTGCAACAAATTTTTGATTATTTTCCTCATTTTGCCCCTGGCCTCACCTCCACCTCTGAATTCCTTTAAAAAAATTCTGTTTGTGTGAAATAGTGCATGTGATGTCTTTAGCAGTGATTCTGATGCAGCCCCTTCTGAGCTAGGAAACTTAGAAAAAATATATATTTGTTTTTTGAATATTTTTCTAAACACTGCATTGTCATGTCAGATCTCAAAAATTGCTTGTCCTAGAAACTTCAAATATATTTTGTTTACATATCTTGATGGAATCTACTGCCCAAAACTAGTTTGGGAGGGCTGGACATTTATCTTTGGAACTATTCATTAGTGATTTGTGAAGATTTGGAAACTCTATCCATGTTCCAGCACAGCTCTCCCCTTGCCAAACACACAAACGTAATCCTCCTTCTCTACACCCATTCCGACACAAACTCTTTCCTTCAGCCTTCTTCCCCACCATAGACACACACACAGTTGTGCCCTACATGCATGCATAAGTACAGAAACAGAGAGAGACACAGATATTCACTCATACACAAACTCTCTTGTACAACACACAACAGCCTCTCCGCTACAGTTGTGCACTTGTGGATATCTTTGCGTGAGTGCACAAAACCACTCCTTCCAACATTCCTCTCCCTCACATACATACAAGCACTCACACAGTTCTCTCAACACACACCTGAAAGCATGCACAAATAGATACAGGTACACAGTGCTTCCAACACACAATTAAATTGCTTTTAGATGATCAAATAGCAGCTTTGACCAGAGATTGGCTCTGTTCCTCAGTGATATTGCTGCTGCTGAGATCAGTAGAAGCCCTGGAGGTGGAGCCCTCTTGGAATGAAAGGGAGGACATTGTACTTCCCTCCATTCTGGCTTGGTCTACACTTAAAAATTAGATCAACCTAGCTATGCTGCTCAGGGCTGTAAACATTTCACACCCTGAGCACCATAGTTAGGTCACTATAGATGCAGCTAGGTTGACAGAAGAATTCTTCCATCAAGCTAGCTACCACCTCTCAGAGAAGTGGATTAAGTAAGTTGATGGAAAACCCCTTTCTGTTGACGTAGGAAGTATCTATGCTAAGGCACTACATCAGCATAGCTGTGCCACTGTAGCAGCTGTGGCAGAGACATACTCTATCTTCCATTGATTTAAACTGGTATCTGAACATCAGCTGAGATGGGTTTGGGCTAAGGGGGAAAAGGGGAGAGAGAGACAAGTCAGAATTCAAGTTGTTAGCCTGAAATGAGAATGTCTATATTTCCAAAGAAAGGTTTTGTGTTTTTTTTAAAAGAGATTTGGCCATTATTTAGAAATTCCTGGCTTATTAAGGCTTGGGGATTTAAAATTGCAATGAGCTTTTACAATGTATTCACTTCAAGTTACCAATATTTTCTTAACTTTTACTCCAGTTTTGTGATGTCCTCTTTCATTTGATTTTGATCCTTCTAGTATGTTTTATTATTCATTACTATTGTAAATTGTTGTGTGTCATTAGCAGACTTCACCAACTTTCTTTCATATCCAAATCATCATCAGGAATGTCACAGCTGCTATGACAAGGTGTCTATGCAGTGCTTGCCCAAGTGATGTAATTTGAACCAATAGGGAACATCCAAGGCTGCCCTATGATGGTACAGTCCTTCTGGCTTATTTTGAAATGAGACAAGGGTTTCCTTAAAATACTGAACTTTGATTCTTTCATACTTCTGTTTGCCCAGGGAATGAGGTTAGAAAAGATGAATCTGTACAGGTTCTCTTATAATCATTCAGCAATACCCCAGTATCATATAGTATCAGTACCATGAAATGAAAAGAGATTAGTATAAAGCTGGAAGGGATCATGAGTGGTCATCTAATCTATCCCTTGCACTGAGGCAGACCAGATATACCTTGACCACCCTGACAGATGTTTGTCTAGCTTGTTCTTAAAAACCTCCAGTGACAGGGATTCCACAATTTCTCTGGATAACCTGAGCCAGAACTTAACTCTGCTTGTAGTTAGAAAGTTTTACTACATATTTAACCTATATCTCCTTTGCTGCAGATTAATCAGATTTCTTCTTGTCTGAACTTCAGCGGACATGGAAAACAACTGAGTAGCATTCGCTTTATAACAGCCTTTATATACACTTGAAAACTTATCAGGTTCTCTTTATTCTTTTCTTCTCAAAACTAAACATACCCAGTTATTTTAACTTTCTCATAGGTCATGGTTTCTAGATCTTTTATCATGTTTATTGCTCCTCTAGAATGTGTCCAATTTGTCTAAATTTTTCTTAACGTGTGGTGCCCAACACACAATATTTAAGTTGAGACCTCACCGTACAAAAAGAAAGCTAGTAGATTTGTTCATGCTTTTGGAAACCTTTTGTTAAAGAGAAAACAACAGATAATATTTAGTAAAACACATGAACACCCAGGCCTAAATATCTGAGCCAGATATCTGTCACAGGAGTTGCTGGCTGATCTGTAAATCTTGTACCTCTATTGTTGCCATCCCTGTCTGACAGCATCACTAATGGCTCTCCCTATGTGCTTGTGAATTTGAGTGAGGCAGTTTTCCACCTCCCTTGCCCTGGAATCCTGGGGCCAAATTGGTCCCTGGTGTCACTCTGCTGAAGTCAATGAAGATATACCAGGGATGAATTTGGCTTTAGGAATCTAATAGTTATTAGAGTTCCATTTCTTCTGGCTTCTATGGGGATCCATTAAGAAAGTTTTGTCCTTTCCTTGACTTACTTTTAGAGACTCAACTCTACCCTCCCCTATGCCATCAAAGGCTTACTTTAGGAGCACTTGTCTTCCTCCAACCTTATGAAGCATATTGTGTAGTTAATTAAGCACCCACTCTTTCATAGGCCAAAATAAGTCTCAATCTATTCTGTTCTTATACAAAAAGAATATAAAAATATTTATTAACTTGAACTTATATAAAAGTGTTTAAAAACTGCAGAGAAAAGTAATTTCATGGTACAGCAGAATAAAGCAATATGACAGCATAATATGACTGAGTATTAGATGCATTTGTTTTTTAGTCTCAAATTGATTGCCATGGGGTTAATTTATCTGTAGCACAATTAATGAAGTACAAACAATATTTAGCTAGATGTACATGGCTGTCTTATGAGTTACCAATTACTTTTGTATTCATTATTCACAGTTGCTTTAAGCAATAGTGTTCCTTTCTCTACTAAAGGAAACCACACTCATTGAGGGAAAAAAAACATGCTTTCACGTCACTTCAGTATAAACAGGCTTGTTTGCGGAAGGTGTCACACTTCAAACAAGGGGATGTGGAGGTCCTTGGAAAAATAGGTGATAGCTTGGGAGCACCACAGAGATGGAAAATTAATCTCATATTTCATCATCTCCCTAGTCCTCGAGGAGATTTTGCTGCTGTCCTGGAAACTATCAATTAAATTAATCCCAGAATTCTGTTTGCTCAGTGTAGTCTGTCAGAGAAAATTAAAAAGGAGATATTTCATTGCTCATTAAGTATGAGGTAGACACCAGAAAATTAATCATTCAGAGCTAATTTTATGAAATAAAGCTGAATAAGATCTAATATTTCATGATAATGTGAGGGGAGAGTTCAAATTCCACAAAAGTTTTAGAAATATACTTAGTGTAATTGATTGTAAAAAGATAACTCTCCCTCTAAGAACACTGCATATTTTGCAATAACTTGATAGGAAAGATGACCAATTTCCCAAATCAACTGAAATGGCAAAGCCATCTTTGTTACTGACATCTGGAATCCAGGGGCTCAGTTCCAAGATGCTGGCTCCCAATGCAGATTCACTGAGTCTCTGGGAGGAGGCCTTTTTTTTTCTTACTGTTATCATCCCATAAGAACTAGCCTCTGTTCATTAGCACCTGATGAAGAATCCAGCTGTCAGTGTCAGAGTAAAATGTGCTAATATGCTGTTTGTCTTTGTATTGGGGGTTTTGGAAATGAAGTGGGAAATTAGTGGGAGAAAAAGAAATAAAGGGAATACAAATCCTATTTTAAACAGTTTGGATCTAGTGGTCATTTTGATTTTTCCATTAGAGCTGTTTCACTGTTATTTTCAGAAATAATGTGTGTGAAACCAAAGAGGGCATGTGATATCCATGAAATGGTTAATTTGCAGAAGGCTATTGGTGTCAAGCAGATGGTGTCAGCGTCATGCCACAAGTTAAACTACCAAATGAGATATTGTTCTGAAAACAGAAAGCCTTTGTTGGAACTTGATACCAGACTGCAGCTTCATTTAGTGGAATTTTGTGGAACTCAATAAAACTAGAAATCTCCTTCTCGAAAGTGTAATTTTTCAGTTAAACATATGCAACTAATCTTTACCATTAATAAAATCAATCTCTCTTCTTTGAGCTCTTAATTTTTTTACCTTCTCTGAACAGGAAAAACCAACAAAGCAGGAGTGAGATTCTGGAAAAGCCTTCTGTTGGGGTGTAATGGGGTGGCACCCATCTCTCACACAGTGGAAATCACAGAACTGGCCTGCTCTACCTCTTTCCCTTGAGATGATCCTTTCCGAGTCCCTGTGCTAACCTGTTTATTGTGAGGTCTAGCTTGGGTTCCCACCGTAACCTGCCAGCCTTGAAAATCTGTCTGGTTGTCAACTGTATCCTGTTATTCCTGGGATTCTGTCTGGGTCCCCACATTATCCTTCTGTGCTTGGGGCTGCATCTGGCCCCTTTTTGCTACCCTTCCTCTGGTTGCCAGTCCCTCTGCCTCCTTACCTAGTTGGTCCCAGACCCTCATGGTCCTGAGTGTTGTCTTTATCTTTCCTGAATGAGGGCTGAGAAACCCACCCAGTCTCTCTTTTGACTGTCCCAGGCTACCCTAGACCTAGGGTCTTTGTCTTTTCCCATATTGACGCTCCTTTCTCTGAGAGGGCAAAGTCTCTTCAAATGCCCTGCCACCCAGCAGGCAAAACATACCACCTCTGCCCTTGCTTTGGCCAGGGGCTGCTTATTGCTCAGGGCACTTGCAATAGTCTACTGTCTTGCTACCCAGCGTCACCTTCACCTGGTTCCCCCTGTCAACTCTGGTGCACCTACCCATACATCATAGTGATTTGTGCCTGGCATCCTCTTCTCATCTGGTCTATCCTTGGGGCCCTTGTCTTTCCCCTTGCTGTGAAACCAGGTCTTTAAAGGGAAAAAACCTTTTTATGTGGCCAAGCTCACCACAAAAGCAGTTAAATCTTGCCCTTCCTCCCTGGTTCCTGCCAGGGCAAGCCCTCAACTCTCTGCACCCATAACATCTCCATGGCTGGGCTTCAGGACTCCTGCTAGCCCCCTGCTACATTATATTGTTCCCAATGTTGTCCCACAAATTAGGCCCTCTATTGGCTCACTAACACCTGCATCAGCAGAGCCTGGGTGAGATGCTGCTGCTGCATTGCAGCTAGCTGCTGTTGGGCTGCCACAAACAGGTGGATCACTTACTCCATTGCCCCTTATTGATCAGAGGTCATTTGGAAGACCCCACTTCTAGTACCAAATGTAATGGGGTGCCACCCACCTCTTGCAAGCACCCACTGGCTGAATGTGTGTGCCTCTTAGTCTGTGGTGACTGCTGTTGGTTGTTGCTCAGGTGGATTTTCAGTGACAGTCTGTATGTGAAACAAACAGAACCCTTCTGGGGTATACAGTACAACAGGGGCCTATCCTAGTACCCTTCTGTTGGTATCTCTGCAGCCCTCCCCAGGCTCAACCTTTAAACAGTCCCACAGCCCCTTTTGGACTAGCCTTCAAATAGTTACTTGACCCTGGTATGGCTCTGTGCACTTACGGCTTCCTCCTTGGAGACTCTTCACCCTTTCTGGCATCAGCTGTTCTTCTATTTTCAGTCCCAGCAGCCAGTCAGGAGTTACCTCTTGCTTCCCCTGTCCCTGCCAGCAACGGTCTTGGGCTCAATTCCAGCAGCCAGCCAGGAGCTCTTTCTTGCTCCCCTGGTCTCTGCCAACAACTGATTTCTCCATGGGCCTGCTGCTCCTTCAGCCAGCCAGGAATACTGTACTCACTCCTCCAGCTCCAGCCAGCAATTGAGTGACTCTGGTCCTGCATCTCCTTTTATGTGAGCCTGCTGGTCTCCGATTGGCTGCTCCCTCCATCTTCTCTCATTGGCTGCTTCCTCTGTAGCCACTTTAGGCAGCCTGGGGGACTTCTCTTCTGCTCCTTTTGGGGACAGGGGCCTCTGGGCCTAGTCCACCCCATCACATGGGGTAATGGGGGAAAAACTAATTACTTTAAGATCAAACTTCATAAATTTATGAAAGGGATTATATGATGTGGTTACCTGTGATAGAAGGGGACTGGACTTGATGATCTAGGAAATTCTTTCAAATCCTATGTTCCTATAAACAAGGCTTGTATTCATTTGTCCCATGGTAGAAATCCATTTTAGATTTCTTGTTGTTTGCCAGTTATGTACAATATGGCTTCTAAAACATTTTCATAGTGCAGACCACATGATAATAGGAGTGTCTGTTGGATACTTCCCATCACATTGGTGATCATATGGATGACTTCCCTGTAAATAACATCCCTGTGACAATGATATCAGTTGTGTCAGTTGCTTATGGAAAATTAATATAATGAAAGTACTGTTAATGTGATTTAGCTACTAGAAAAAAAGGAGTGGGAACCAGTACCATATGACTAGTCAGTGCAATGTGGTCCATCAGCCAAAGTTTATATAGGTTTCTGTTTGAGGGATTAAAGAGATGTAGATCTATACAGCAGTCTGCCTAAAAGGTGGAGAGATAATGTTGAACACCCAAAGAATGTGTGTGTGTGGGAACAGAGAATCCACTATGAAAAGCATTGAAATAGCTATTTGATCTTGAACAACATTTTAAAACTTTTTCAAGTAGCCTTGCAGACACAGAAGTTTGCAGATATCTGAACTAAACCAGGAATGACTTCCACCTTAGAAACCATTAGAAAAAAAGTGTCTCTAAAATCATGACTGGTGTGGAGAAAGTAAATAAGGATGAGTTACTTACTCCTTCTCATAACACAAGAAGGAGAGGTCACCAAATTACATTAATAGGCATCAGGTTTAAAATTAAAGAAAAAAAGGAAGTATTTTTTCCCCACACAACACGACCAACCTAAGGAACTCCTTGCCAGAGGATGCTGCAAAGGCCAAGACTATAACAGAGTTCAAAAAAGATCTAGATAAGTTCATGCATGATAGGTCCAAAGGCTATTAGCCAGGATGGACAGGGATGGTGTCCCTAACCTCTGTTTGCCAGAAGCTGGGAATGAGAGACAGTGGATTGAAAACTTGATTAGCTGTTCTGTTCATTCTCTCTTGGGCACCGGGCATTGGCCATTGCGGGAAGACAGGATACTGGGCTAGATTGACCTTTGGTCTGACCCAGTTATGGTGTTATGATATTCTGAAAAAGATGGAATTTTTCTTTAATTATTCTTCAGAAAAATGTTCTGTTGGCTTTAGACATGTTACCCAACCACATGGGTCAGTGCAAACCAACCCCTATTTAGAAAGAGTTAATGGACTTATGAAAAAAAAAAACCAACTTTTTACTGGTGTAAGGGATAGAATTTCAGCGTTGCTATACAAACATCCTAGTTTAGAGCTCTTAGACTTGGTCATTTAGAATCCTTCATTCAGTAGAATGTATTTCTTTTTTGTATTTTCACATCCCATATGTAGGTCTATAATATGAAATGCCCTCATGGATTAAAGTAAGTATTTGCATTTGTGTTTGAGTTTATTTTTATTTGTGGTGCCTTATTAGCTGCAAAAAGTTAAAGGAAACATGCTGTATATTCAAAAGTAATGCAAGAAAAATGTGAATATCTTTCTTTTATGCCTGAGTGTACTATTTCTTGGTTGTAAAAGGAAAACATTAAGAGGATTAAAATGATTATTTTGATTTTAATAGCCATATTTATCAACATTCTCACAGGAGTCTCTGCTCTGCGCTTGACAGTCCTTTGCAAAAACCCACAGAGGACAGAACTGCTGCTGCCTCATTTACATACTGGTAAATTCAGATATAGTGGCCATCTGCAGTGATACTACAGGTTTGATTACAAGTACCACCTCCATTAATTTCAGCTTCAGACTGGTACTGAAATTGTGGTAGGAACCTTACTGAAAGATAGTAAGACAAGATCACTTTCCTTGAGTTTACTGTCTAAACAGACTACATGCAGATGAAGGGCAAAATCATGGCTTTGCCACAAGCCCTAAGCAGAGCAGGAAATCATTGTGACTACTCCTCTACTTAAAGTGAAGCACATGCATAAATGTTTATAAGATCAAGCATTTGCTGTCTTTGTTGCTTTGATGAAATTATTCTTTAGCATTCTTTTTTTAAGCTTACGATCAAGGCCCAGAAGAGGAAGGAAGAAGCAGCAAGAATGCATTTTAAAAACAACTTAGAGTCCTACTGTCTTTTTTCCATTCCATGTTTTAATTTGCTGTTGTTTAAAGAGGGTATTACAATAAAGTGTTAAATAGGGTGTTACAATAGAATAAAAATTATTCCGTTGTTGCAACACATTTAATTATCTGTATACTAGTGATTCAGAAAAGATTCCAAGAATTGTTTTCTCTGTGAGTTCTCTGTTTTAGAGGAGAAACTAAACTATTGCTTTGTACAGTTTATGAACCATAGGGCACAGCTTGAACCATATGGGAGCTGTTTTCTTTGAGTTCTAAAGCAACAGCTAAATACAACTTTAGCTGCAGGACAGCTGCCTGAATGACTAGTGAGCTGAATTTAAAGTCAAGTTAAAAAAAATACTAAAGAATAATTTGATCAAAGCAACAAAAACAGCAAATTACTTTAAATTATAATCTAGAGATCACTGAGGACTTATTGCTGGTTCTGCACTTTTAGAAAGTCTGAAATATTTTATAATGAAAAGCAATTAGTAAAAAGCTACAAAGTTTTTTTTTAAAAGTAAAGGTTTTTAAAATAGAAAACATACATATTAAAGAAGATATTGAAATATAGCAAACAGTAACAAGTACATGTATATGTATTTGGTCCAAAGAAGTTTACCATACACCGTGCTCATTTGGAAGCACCTGTGCTATACAGGTTAAATAGAAGCACCATTTGCAAGACACTAGAATTTACCATAGTTATAATGATACTGTAATCATGAATCACCATAAGACAAAGATCCAATCCAGAGATCTATTTTGCATTTGATGCCATATATGTAGAATTGTGTACACTAAATCATAAAATGTAATTCTGTGTCATTGCTTCTCATTAACCTTACTAACAGACTACAACCATTTTAAACTATCCATATAGTCTAGGAAATGTTTAGATAATGCAATTTGCTTTTAGACAGCACTGGTCATATGAATCATCTCAGAATTTATTATAGTGTCAAATAGAATATAGGCAGATAGGGATTTGCAGAGCTAGGCATAATGAATCTCATGGAGGCAGAAAAGAAATGAGATGCTTTAAAAGATGGTGCAAATTAAAAATAAAAGGAACTAAAATTTCAAAGGAGCAAGGTTTGGGCAGAATGTAATGAGGAGAATGGAAAGAAAAATGTATGGGGGAAGGGAAAGGTGAGTAAGGTTTATTGTTAATTGTAGGTGAAAGGGAAGAGGGAGGTTTCGAAGCATGATTTGAAGAAAAAGCGACAGTTCGGTTACTGTGGTCTGATTTTTAAAGTGACTTGAGATACGCACTATGCAAAGTTGGTATTAAAGCTCCTCTATTAAGAATGAACTGATACTTTTAGTTTATTTTGGGAGAAAACAAAAAATGATTGAAAGTGGAAGTTTCTTATCTGATGAGAATTTGGTCTTGTCTGAAGTTAAGATGACAAAACTCTACAAGTTATAAATCCATGGTAAGCCCACATCTTGAATACTGCATGCAGATGTGGTTGCCCCATCTAAAAAAAAAGATATATTGGAGTTGGAAAGGGTTCGGAAAAGGGCAACAAAAATGATCAGGGGTATGGAATGGATGCTGTATGAGGAGAGATTAATAAGACTGCGACTTTTCAGCTTGGAAAAGAGATGACTAAAGGGGGAGATGATAGAGGTCTATAAAATCATGACTGGCATGGAGAAAGTAAATAAGGAAGTGTTATTTACTCCTTCTTAACACAAGAACTAGGGGCCACCAAATGAAATTAATAGGCAGCAGGTTTAAAACAAACCAAAGGAAGTATTTTCTCACACAGCACAGTCAACCTGTGGAACTCCTTGCCAGAGGATGTTGTGAAGGCCAAGACTATAAGAGGGTTCAAAAAAGAACTAGATAAATTCATGGAGGATAGCTCCATCAATGGCTATTAGCGAGGATGGGCAGGGATGGTGTCCCTAACCTCTGCTTGCCAGAAGCTGGGAATGGGCTACAGGGGATGTATCACTTGATTATCTGTTCTGTTAATTCCTTCTGGGGAACCTGGCATTGGACACTGTCGGAAGACAGGATATTGGGCTAGATGGACCTTTGGTCTGTCCCAGTATGGCTGTTCTTATGTTAAGTTTCACTTCTCAATTCTTGCTTCACTGAACATGAGATGACATCAGATAAGATGCACCCATATTCCCACAGCCTTCTGTATAAATTGATATACCCAACTCATTTAACTCAAACCTTGACAACTTAGGTCTGTCCCTGGACCAACAGTCTCCTAGAGGCCAATAGTAAAATAGTACCTTGATTTGAATATAAAGGAGCCTCCCTAAGAATATTATGTTCTAACAATGAAGAGGTTATTACTCTATGGGATGTTTCATCCGAGAGCAGCTGAGAAGATTAATGCTCTTCCCTGTGGTTCATGTTTTGCTATCTCTATCTCTTCCCAAATTACTGAAATATGTACAGTAACTCATTTTTTACTGCTTAAATGGAAGAGAAGTTCTAATCTAATGTGTTCATATCAGAAATAAGCAGAGGTTATTATTGATTTGTAATAAAGCTTACCACTTTTCCTTTCTCTTCTGTCCTTTATATACTACCCAGAGTAACACTTGAGGGAGGCAGTAGAAATTACATTAATCAGAGGTAATTTACAGCAGATCCACTTTGCCTTAGCAGGCATAACATAAGACTATTTCTTTTGCCCTACCAGACATGAGAGAACTAGAAATGAAACAATTTTTCACTTGACTTTGAGTAGTGCAGTGAGCATGAGTGGAAGTGTACAGGTGATTAACTAACATGTTTCAGGCAATGTATATTAGCACTAGATAAATCCCACAAACCACACCCACTATACACTTAGGAAACCAGGGCTTGGGCCAGATTCTTTGGTATGGCCTTAATGGTTTGTGCTGCTTCAGTGACACAAAACAGCTGTAAACAGTGAAAAGCTGCCAGAGCTGAGCCTGTCTTCTGCTCATTGGAGGTGGAATTTTTTTATCAACAGGAGAGCTCTCTTGTCAACAAACAGCAGCTACACTGCATGCCTTTTAGCAGCACAGCCCTGTCGCTAAAAGCTGTGTAGTGTAGACATAGCCTAAGTGCGAAACATCTTAGCAACAATGTGTATAGTCTAATTAGGTTTGCAGTTAGAATTGGAGAATGGACAGGAGAATTTTCTGGGGGTTGAAGAACAACAAGACCTGATTATCTCAATGCACATAATCAAGCAACTAGTAGCTGAGTTTCTTCTAAAAATTGTGCACAAGCATGAGCTACTGTCTGTTCTGCATCATCCCCTTATTAAGGCTGTACAACAGAAAGCTCTGAAGGCAATAGAGGAGTAGGTACAATGTATAAGATATGAAAAGGGGAGAAGGCAAATCACAAAAGGGAAAGCTGAGAGGATACTCAGCATAACCATGGATGCTTACAAAGTGGCTTCTTTCACTTGCTGTTGCCTCAGATTCCTAAACCAAATGCACAGACCATCCATATTATTCATCAATGTGTTTACCAATAAGACTTCCTTCAGAACTGAAGATATAAGCTGCACATATCCCTTGTTTGTCTCCTATTATAAGGACTATCCTGTGGAGTGGTAGTGGAGTGACATGTCTTCATAAACTTTGAGGGCATATACACAAGTATACAAGCAGGATTCCTGGGAAAAAACAGTATGATCAGTATGTGCAATATTTAAATACTTTTGAAATGAAGTAAAAGATTAACAGACAAGAAAATAAAACAGTACAAGTCCTGTAGCAAAAAGAACCAGGAGAAATACACAATGAAAGACTATTGGGAAAAAAAAGAAAAGAACTGCCCTTAAATCCCCAAACAGCCAACAAAAACTAAGCTAAAAAGTTAAATATTGTACCATATGATTTTCTGTACAGATGGCTGCAGTACATTTATATTAAAGTGTAAAAACGAAAGAAAAAACTATGGTTTTTAAAGTAACACTAAAATTCAAAGACTGACAACTCCTAAACCAATCCTGCAACAAACTAGGTCCATTGTGGAAATGGGAAACTGACTATTCCCACACATTACAGATTCATAGATACTAAGGTCAGAAGGGACCATTATGATCATCTAGTCTGACCTCCTGCACCAGACAGGCCACAGAATTTCACCCACCCACTCCTGCGAAAAACCTCCCACCTATGTCTGAGCTATTGAAATCTTCAAATCGTGGAGCAGATTTAAGGAGGAGAGAATCCTCCAGCAAGTGACCCATGCCCCACACTACACAGGAAGGCGAAAAACCTCCAGGGCCTCTTCCAGCATGGGGAGGAGGTGACCAGCCCTCTGTGGAGAAAGAAGTGGTTCGGGACTATTTAGAAAAGCTGGACATGCACAAGTCCATGGGGCCAGATGTGTTGCATCCGAGAGTACTAAAGGAGTTGGCGGATGTGATTGTGGAGCCATTGTCCATTATCTTTGAAAAGTCACGGCAATCTGGGGAAGTCCCAGACGAATGGAAAAAGGCTAATGTAATGCCCATCTTTAAAAAAGGGAAGGAGGATGATCCTGGGAACTACAGGCCAGTCAGCCTCATCTCAGTCCCTAGAAAAATCATGGAATCAATTCTGAAGCACTCGGAGAGGAAAGTGATCAGGAACAGTCAGCATGGATTCACCAAGGGAAAGTCATGCCTGACTAATCTAATTGCCTTCTATGACGAGGTAACTGGTTCTGTGGATGAGGGGAAAGCAGTGGACTTGTTATTCCTCGACTTTAGCAAAGCTTTTGACACGGTCTCCCACAGTGTTCTTGTCAGCAAGTTAAAGAAGTATGGGCTGGATGAATGCACTATAAGGTGGGTAGAAAGTTGGCTAGATTGTCGGGCTCAACGGGTAGTGATCAATGGCTCCATGTCTAGTTGGCAGCCAGTATCAAATGGAGTGCCCCAAGGGTTGGTCCTGGGGCCGGTTTTGTTCAATATCTTCATAAATGATCTGGAGGATGATGTGGCTTACACCCTCAGCAAGTTTGCAGATGACAGTAAACTGGGAGGAGATGTAGATATGCTGGAGGGTAGGGATAGGATACAGAGGGACCTAGACAAATTGGAGGATTGGGCCCAAAGAAATCTGATGAGGTTCAATAAGGACAGGTGCAGAGTCATGCACTTAGGACAGAAGAATCCCATGCACCGCTACAGACTAGGGACTGAATGGCTCGGCAGCAGTTCTGCAGAGAAGGACCTAGGGGTGACAGTGGACGAGAAGCTGGATATGAATCAACAGTGTGCCATTGTTGCCAAGAAGGCTAATGGCATTTTGGGATGTTTAAGTAGGAGCATTACCAGCAGATCAAGGGATGTGATCATTCCCCTCTATTTGGCATTGGGGAGGCCTCATCTGGAATGCTGTGTCCAGTTTTGGGCCCCACAGTACAAAAAGGATGTGGAAAAATTGGAAAGAGTCCAGCAAAGGGCAACAAAAATGATTATGGGACTGGACCACGTGACTTATGAGGAGAGGCTGAGGGAACTGGGGATGTCGAGTCTGCGGAAGAGAAGAATGAGGGGAGATTTGATAGCTGCTTTCAACTACCTGAAAGGGGTTCCAAAGAGGATGGCTCTAGACTATTCTCAGTGGTAGCAGATGACAGGACAAGGAGTAATGGTCTCAAGTTGCAGTGGGGGAGATTTAGGTTGGATATTAGAAAAACTTTTTCACTAGGAGGGTGGAAAAAACACTGGAATGTGTTACGTAGGGAAGTGGTGGAATCTCCTTCCTTAGGAGTTTAAGGTCAGGCATGACAAAGCTCTGGCTGGGATGATTTAATTGGGGATCGGTCCTGCTTTTAGCAGGGGTTGGACTAGATGACCTCCTGAGGTCCCTTCCAACCCTGATATTCTATGAATCTGCTCTGGAGGAAAATTCCTTCCTGACCCCAAATATGGCAATCAGCTAAACCCTGAGGATATGGGAAGATTCATCAGTCAGATACTACAGAAAATTCAGAAAACTCAGATCCCACCCCATCTAATATCCCATCGGGCCTATTTACTATGAATATTTAATTACCAAAACTATGTTATCCCATCATACCATCTCCTCCATAAACTTATCGAGTTTAATCTTAAAGCCAGCTAGATCTTTTGCCCCCACTGCTTCCCTTGGAAGGCTATTCCAAAACTGCACTTCTCTGATGGTTAGAAACCTTTGTCCAATTTCAAGTCTAAACTTCCCAATGACCAGTTTATATCCATTTGTTCTTGTGTCCACATTGGTACTGAGCTTAAATAATTCCTCTCCCTCTCTGGTATTTATCCCTCTGATATATTTATAGAGAGCAATCATACCTCCCCTCAACCTTCTTTTAGTTAGGTTAAACAAGCCAAGCTCCTTGAGTCTTTCTTAAGACAAGTTTTCCATTCCTCGGATCATCCTAGTAGCCCTTTTCTGTACCTGTTCGTTTGAATTCATCGTTCTTAAACATGGTTGACCAGAACTGCACACAGTATTCCAGGTGAGGTCTCACCAGTGCCTTGTATAACAGTACTAAAACCTCCTTATCCCTACTGGAAATGCCTCTCCTGATGCATCCCAAGACCGCATTAGCTTTTTTCACGGCCATATCACATTGGCGGTTCATAGTCATCCTGTGGTCAACCAATACTCCAAGGTCCTTCTCCTCCTCCGTTACTTCTAATTGATGCATCCCCAGTTTATAACTAAAATTCTTGTTATTAATCCCTAAATGCATAACCTTACACTTCTCACTATTATATCTCATCCTATTACTCCAGTTTACAAGGTCATCCAGATCCTCCTGTATGATATCCCAGTCCTTCTCTAAATTGGTAATACCTCCCAGCTTTGTATCATCCGCAAACTTTATTAGCACACTCCCACTTTGTGCTGAGGTGAGTAATAAAGATTAAATAAGATTGGTCCCAAAACCGATCCTTGAGGAATTCCACTGGTAACCTCCCTCCAGCCTAACAGTTCATCTTTCAGCAGGACCCAGCGTAGTCTCCCCTTTAACCAATTCCTTATCCACCTTTCAATGTTCATATTGATCCCCATCTTTTCCAATTTAACTAGTAATTCCCCGTGTGGCACGGTATCAAACGCCTTACTGAAATCTAGGTAAATTAGATCCACTGTGTTTCCTTTGTCTAAAAAAATCTGTTACTTTCTCAAAGATGAAGATCAGGTTGGTCTGGCATGATCTACCTTTTGTAAAACCATGTTGTATTTTGTCCCATTTACCATTGACTTCAAAGTCCTTAACTACCTTCTCCTTCAAAATTTTTTCCAAGACCTTGCATACAACAGATGTCAAACTAACAGGCCTGTAGTTACCCGGATCACTTTTTTCCGTTTCTTAAAAATAGGGACTATGTTAGTAATTCTCCAATCATACAGTACAACCCCTGAGTTTACAGAGTCATTAAAAATTCTTGCTAATGGGCTTGCAATTTCGGGTGCCAATTCCTTTAATATTCTTGGATGAAGATTATCTGGACCCCCTGATTTAGTCCCATTAAGCTGTTTGAGTTTTGCTTCTACCTCAGATATGGTAATATCTACCTCCATATCCTCATTCCCATTTGTCATGCTACTATTATCCCTAAGATCCTCTTTAGCCTTATTAAAGGCTGAGGCAAAGTATTTGTTTAGATATTGGGCCATGCCTGGATTATCGTTGACCTCTACTCCATCCTCAGTGTTTAGCGGTCCCACTTCTTTCTTTGTTTTCTTATTTATATGGCTATAGAACCTTTTACTATTGGTTTTAATTCCCTTTGCAAGGTCCAACTCTACTTGGCTTTTAGCCTGTCTCACTTTATCCCTGTAACCCTTCTGCCCGTCAGAGTTGGCAGCAACAAGGGCCGGGTTCAATATCTAGGGGATCCATTCCAATAACACAATGCAAACCGGCTCGAGCCCCCACCCAGTGACCTGGGACAAATATATACCACCCCCGCTGGGCGCCTCCAAGAGGCAATACTTCCCCTCTCGCAAGCACATAGTCTGAGTGTAGCAAAAGTCTTTTAACAACAGAGAGAAACAATGTGGCATTATGTTGGGGAACCACCACCAACAGGATTCATAACACAACCCATGAGCAAAAACAACCCCACCCCAGGCAAATTGGGGCATGCCCTTTTCCCTTTGGTTCTTGAGTCCAGCAACCCCAAATCACCCAAAGTCCCAAAAGTCCAATGCCCCAAAAGTCTCTGTCCCTGGTCAGGGCAGCCCCAGAGTTTGAAAGTTTATCGGCGGAGCTTTACCTCCCAACCTGGGTGGAAATGGGACGGGGGTAAGAGGCACCTTACGTGATCTGAAGCTGACCACCCCATAGCTCCATAGCGGCGCTCCGCTCCGCCAGCCGCCCCACAAACTCCTTCGCTCAGCTGCGCTCCGCTCCGCCAGCCGCCCCACAAACTCCTTCGCTCAGCTGCGCTCCGCTCCGCCAGCCGCCCCACAAACTCCTTCGCTCAGCTGCGCTCCGCTCCGCCAGCCGCCCCACAAACTCCTTCGCTCAGCTCCACGGCCCACAAGCAGCTCCTGCCATCCACACACTGCTCCGCGTCGAACTGCTTCACCAGCCGTCCCGCAAACTGCTCCACAATATATCTTCAGGCTCCCCCACTACTTAACACAACACTCAGTGATTTCAGCTCTTAGGTGAATTCAGCTTATAGTAGTGGAGCCCCAGTGCTGGTGCACTGTCAGCCCAAAGTGAGCTCAGCAGCCTATAACTAGACTTCTAATGAAATCAAAATTAGCTCTGATATTCCACAGTGGAGAGAGGAGGAAGTGCAATCAGCATGTAAGGCCCTCACCAAGGGGCCCATGCCACCAAGTATTAATACTTGTCCCCAGCCTCTCTCCATTCACACAGTTTTGGAACCCATGACCCTTGCCTAGCGAGTGCTACTTAGTTGATGGTGAATCCCTCCATCATAACAAAAGGCCACGTACAGTTCCAAGCACAGTTCCCATAATCAGGGTAATAACAATTTATTCTTCCTGCCCCAATAACAGAGACACTGGGGATCCCACAGCAGCCAAAGTGACCATTTGGGCAGCTATGGTCTCATTCTAGGCGTGGTGGGTGTGCCTATGCAAATGAGATCGGCCCCTGAAGTTCTTTTCCACAACTTGCCACACCTCACCACCAGATGTCAGGGTGGAGCTCATCCTGACACTGCTTACATCCCTATATGTTCTAACCTCAATAAGGTAGCTTTCCTTGCTGATCCCTCCCATCTTCCACTCCCTGTATGCTTTCTGTTTTTTCTTAATCACCTCTGAGATGCTTGCTCATCCAGCTTGTTCTACAACTCCTGCCTATGAATTTTCCCCTTTCTTGGGATGCAGGCTTCCGATAGCTTCTGC
Source organism: Lepidochelys olivacea (assembly GCF_965140295.1). Lineage (NCBI taxonomy): Eukaryota > Metazoa > Chordata > Testudines > Cheloniidae > Lepidochelys > Lepidochelys olivacea. The sequence goes on along the minus strand of NC_140412.1, from coordinate 145,572,866 downwards.
AGCTTTGATTTAAAATAATCTCAGGCCTCCTCTACCTTTAGATCTGTAAGTTCTTCAGTCCAATCCATTTCCTTAATTTTTGAAAGTCAGCCCTTCTGAAATCAAAAACCCTAGTTGCAGAATTTTGTTAATCCTTCTGTTCAGTTTGAACTGAATTAGCTCATGATCACTTGAACCAAGATTATCCCCGACAACCATTTCTTCTATGAGGTCCTCGCTACTCACCAAAACCAAATCTAAAATGGCATCCCCTCTAGTTGGTTCAGCAACTACTTGATGAAGGAATCCATCAGCTATCGCATCTAGGAAAATCTGAGGCCATTACTAGCACTTGTCGTCCAGCCTATATCTGAGAAGTTAAATTCTCCCATAATCACACAGTTTCCATTAGTATTTACTTCATGAAAAACATTAAAGAGGGCTCTATCCATATCCAGATTAGATCCCGGCAGTCTATAGCACACCCCAAGCACTATCCCAGGGGAGGCTCTAATAGTTTTCTTCCCCAATGTAATTTTTACCCAGACGGGCTCTGTCTTATCCATTCCATTGCTTCTTATTTCTTTACATTCTACCTCATCATCCATATACAATGCTACTCCACCACCTTTACCTTTTTTCTGTCTTTCCTAAACAGCACATACCCTTCAATACCTGTAGTCCAGTCATGACTACTATTCCACCATGTTTGTTATCCCTGTAATATCTGGTTTCACTTTCTGCACCAGTAGCTCTAGTTCCTCCATTTTGTTACCTAGGCTCCTCGCATTGGTGTACAAACATCTTAATTTTTGCTGTTTGGCCTCGCTCACATTCTGTACCCTATTAGGCATGGTCATTCTGCAGCCAGTATAACCTGTTAAACTGGTATCCACACTTCCCTTCCTCCTTATATACATTCTCCTACCCACGGCTGTATCCTTTCTTACTTTGTTTTCTTCCCTCTCAATGCTAAAATCTGGTGTGGAGATTACCTGGAGATCTCCCGACCATCTCCCCCAAATTCCTAGTTTAAAGCTGTCTTAATCAGTTGTGCCAGCCTCCACCCTAGAAGTCTAAGTCCATCCCGAGAGAACTGTCCTCTGTCCATGAATGCCTCCCAATGGCCATATATCCCAAAGCCCTCCTTATAGCACCATTGCCTAAGCCATCTGTTGATGGTCATAATCTTGTCGTCACACTTTTGTTGCCTTTCTCTAGGAAGAGGCAGAATCCCACTAAAGATTACCTGAGCCTCAATTTCCTTAAGTGTCTTCCCCAGCCTAACAGTCTCCCTTAATACTTTCCAGTGAGAATCTAGCTGTATCATTTGTTCCCACTTGAAGGATAATTAGGGGATTCTTTCCCACTCTCTTCGGGATCCTTTTCAACCTCAGGTCTACATCCCATATCTTAGCACCTGGAAGACAGCACACCCTTCTATTCTCTGGATCAGCTCTGGTTACAGGCCTGTATTTCTCAGTAAAGAGTCCCCGATCACATAGACCTGTCTTTTCCTGATGATGGTGCTATTCTCCAGTCTATCCCCTGTTCCCTCCGGCTGCAAGTTCTTTCCATTCCTATTCTGCCTTGTAATCCTCTTCAACCCATCCTGTATCCTCCTGGAGCTCACATTTGGTGTAGTCTCCATTGACTCTTCCCCTTTTCCTGGAGGAGTAGCCGCTTTTCTCTTCTTCCTTGCCCTTCCACCTTCAGTGACCACCTGCTGAGCCCCTTCTTCATTTTCCAACTCTGCAAACCTGTTCTTAAGCTCTATTCCTCCTTCACTAGCCCGTCTTTTCCTCTGCCTGGTTTTTAGTCACATGCTTCCACTGACCACTTTCCTCACCCAGTCTCCCCTCAGAATTCCCCAGCTCTGCTTCCATCTGCAAGTCTGAGCTTTTCCCTTCAGATACCTCATGTTTTGCTCCATAATCAGCTCAAACTCCTTCCTAAACTCAGACTTTCCACCTGCATGTCCAAGCCTTGAATCTTTTCCTCCACCAGCTCTATCAGACGGCATTTCATACAGACAAAACTCTTACCAGGTACCCCCTCCAGGATCATGTATATACTGCAGCTTCCACATCCAGTCATCTTCATTGTGTCTTCTATGACATGAGTCCCTCCCACCGCTGCCTCTGTATCTGTCATAGCCTTCCCACCTAAATCCTGTTAATCTGGGAAACACAAACCACACCAAAACACCACCACCCACAGCAAAAACAAACCCCAAACAAGCACCACAAGACAAACTCTCCTGTTTACAGCTTTGTTTGCTGGCTCCTGTGCCACTGCAGCTGTCTGTGCTGTTGCCTGACTGGCTGGCTACCTTTTAGGACCCCTAGTCAGAGAAGCCCCACCCCCTAATCAGGGCTCACCTTCTCTCCCAGTACAAAGCCCCTACAAGCCTCTACACATACAATTATGACAAATACAAAACCAAATACAAATACCTTCTCCTCCAACAGAGCTCCCACTCCAACTCCCCTGTTTACAGCTCTGTTTGCTGGCTCCTGTGCCGATTATACATAGACTCCAATATTAGTCCAAACTCACAGAATGCCTAGGAAAGGTAATAAAATGAAGCATGATAGTTATGTACCTGACTGTATCCCTTCAATAATATTTCCATCAATAGAACATAAAAACGGCCCTACTGGGTCAGACCAAAGGTCCATCCAGCCCTGTATCCTGTCTTCCGACAGTGGCCAGTGCCAGGTGCCCCAGAGGGAATGAACAGAACATGTAATCAAATGATCCATCCCCTGTCGCTCATTCCCTGCTTCTGGCAAAGAGGCTAGCAAAACCATTCCTCCCCATCCTGGCTAATAGCCATAGATGGACCTATCCTCCATTAATTTATCTGGTTCTTTTTTGAACCCTATTATGTTCTTGGCCTTCACAACATCCTCTGTCAAGCAGTTCCACAGGTTGACTGTGCATAGTTTGAAGAAATACTTCCTTTTATTTGTTTTAAACTTGCTGCCTATTAATTTAATTTGGTGACCCCTAGTTCTTGTGTTATGAGAAGTGGTAAACACTTATCTACTTTCTCTACACCAGTCATGATTTTATAGACCTCAATCATATCTCCCCTTAGCAGTCTCTTTTCCAAGCGGAAAAGTCCCAGTCTTATTAATCTCTCCTCATACAGAAGCTGTTCCATACCCCTAATAAATTTTGTTGTCCTTTTCTGAACCTTTTCCGGTTCAATATATGTTTTTTGAGATGGGGCAACCACATCTGCACAGAGTATTCAAAATGTGGGAGTACCATGGATTTATATAGAGGCAACATGATATTTTCTGTCCTATTTTTTATCCCTTTCTTAAATATTCCCAGCATTCTGTTGCCTTTAACTGCCGCTGCACATTGAGTGGATGTTTTCAGAGAATTATCCACAGTGACTCCAAGATCTTTCTTGAGTGGTAACGGCTAATTTAGACCTCATCATTTTATATGTCTTCTAGTTCACCAAAAATATCATGTGGGGTCTTAAATGAAAGGCAGGGTCACACATATTAATATAATTGTGAAATGTATGAACAGATGCTATGTATATATATAAAACTTGTTCTTAAAGTCTGTATCAAGGTATTAGTTAACAGTGGTGAAGAAACAGGTTCTGTCAGACAAGAGATGTTTATTCACTTGTCTTTATCAAGATATAAATTAAGCATTGTAAACTAACACAATGGATGCCCATTTACACACAATGGAAGAAAGATGGTATGTTGGTCCTGCATTGAGCAGGGGATTGGACTAGATGACCTCTTCAACCCTAATCTTCTATGATATCAAGAGGGGAAGTGCACACCGGTAAAATAAGCCACTTTGGTCATACTGTCTCTAGGTACAGACAATGAAGTTTGGTAGAATGCACAGAAGACATCCCCTTAACTTTGCTAGGAAGTAAATAGGCAGTGCATTAATATTCTTGAAAACAAGATCTCAGCCAACCTTGGTTTAAAAACTGCAGAAGCCATTGGGTGAGATAAAACTTCTTTAGGCAGGAGGCTAACCTGTTGGTTAAATTTAGTCTCTAGAAAGGATGTTATGATTTTGTTTTATATGTAACCATTCATTACACACTATCAGTTAACTATTAAGTTTTGATAATAGATTATTTTCACTATAAATATCAAAATGCTGCAATATTAAACAAGGTGCTGATCTTGAGATGAAACATAAAAGCTGGTGTATATATACTGTTCCTGAAGGACAGTAGATTTGGTATTTGTGAGTACTCAGTGAATAAAGGGACACTACAGAGGAACACTTCAAAAGGACTCAGGGACTGTGGTGTACCTATTGTAACCTGCAAGGCAAAGTAAAGGCTGGCATAGCCCAGAAGGAGAACGTTTGGGTGGCTAACAGGCTGGTGGTGTTAGGGAACTGACATCCAGTGAAATATAAGTAAGAGCCCTTCACACTGGAGGTAGAGGGTAACAAGGTGATTCACAGCCATGGGTTCCCCAAGAATCATCACAGTGGCATGAGCCATCACAACGAAATAGAAAGAAAAACAATGATAATAAATTAATAGAATAATGTACAGTAAGTCTAGGTAAATACTAACAAACATTTCATATTAATGAATGTTAGGTCCATCAACGGCTGTTAGCCAGAATGGGCAGGAATGGTGTCCCTAGCCTCTGTTTGCCAGAAGCTGGGAATGAGCGACAGGGGATGGACCTATGATCATATTCTAAAATTTCCCCATGAGGAAGGAAAAATTCAGATTACTGCGATTCCATCTACCTGAGTTAGGTTGCATAAGCATCTTAGCAGCACCTTGTGACTAAAAGTACTGAAGGCTGGTCAAAAAACATTGTCATGGTCATTTGGCCCTTGACTAAAATCCTGAGAAAATCATCCATCAGAATGACTAGAACTGTTTTTGTGCCAACCCCAGATAAAATTAAAGGAAGTTGCTGTTGTTGGTGTTGGCTAGCTACTACCTTTTCAATTATCTTAGCCATGAAAGGGGGATTAGGGACAGGACAGTGTTTGGCAAGAATGATTTAGTAACATAAGAATGGCCAGATTGGGTCAGACCAAAGGTCCATCCAGCCCAGTATCCTCTCTACCAACAATAGCCAATGCCAGGTGCCCCAGAGGGAGTGAACCTAACAGGTAATGATCAAGTGATCTCTCTCCTGCCATCCAGCTCCACCGTCTGACAAACAGAGGCTAGGGACACCATTCTTTACCCACCCTGGCTGATAACCATCAATGGACTTAGCCTCCATGAATTTATCTAGCTCTCTTTTAAACCCTGTTATAGTCCTAACCTTCACAACCTCCTCAGGCAAGGAGTTCCACAGGTTGACTGTGCACAGTGTGAAGAAGAACTTCCTTTTGTTTGTTTTAAACCTGCTGCCCATTAATTTCATTTGGTGGCCCCTAGTTCTTATATTATGGGGCCAAGTAAATAACTTCTCTTTATTCACTTTCTCCACACCACTCATATTTTATATACCTCTATCATATCCCCCCTTAGTCTCCTCTTTTCCAAGCTGAAAAGTCCTAGCTTCTTTAATCACTCCTCATATGGTACCTGTTCCAAACCCCTAATCATTTTAGTTGCCCTTTTCTAATGCCAGTATATCTTTGATATGAGGGGACCACATTTGTATGCAGTATTCAAGATGTGGGCATACCAGGGATTTATATAAGGACAATAAGATTCTCCATCTTATTCCTTATCCTTTTTTAATGATTCCTAACATCCTGTTTGGTTTTTTGACTGCCGCTGCACAGACATCTTCAGAGAACTATCCACAATGATTCCAAGATCTTTCTCCTGATTAGTTGTAGCTAAATTAGTCCCCATTATGTTGTATGTATAGTTGGGTTATTTTTTCCAAAGAGCATTACTTTACATTTATCCACATTAAATTTCATTTGCCATTTTGTTGCCCAATCACTTAGTGTAAAGGAGCGGACTCACCCTTGCAGCACCTCCTGCTGGTTGTTGGGAATTAGCTCTTTTCCAGCCTGGAGCACCCTCTGCAGGCTGGTGATCTGCACAGCTCTGGCCCCCATGTCCCTCACAGACCCCAGTGCTCCTTTCTCTGCGGTTCTGGCCCCTGGCAGTACCCCTACACTCTGCCTCTAGGTCTCCCCTTCCTTGGGAACCCCCAGCCCACTATCCCCAGCTTGCCTCAGGCTGGGCTACTACCAGTCATCACTAAGCCCCCCAATCCCTAGGGCAGACCTCAGTGTAAAGGCCACTCATCATAGGCAAGGGGGTTCAGACCTGTTGCCTTCCTCTGCCTCCCAGTACCTCTATGGGCCTTGGACCAGGCCCTACAGCCTGGGGAGTTGCCAGCCTGGAACACCCCTGCTCCTTCCCCAGCACTGTACTACCCTCAGTAATTCTATCTATCTATCTATCTGGCCCTGTTCTCTCCCAGCCTGGAGAGACTTCTTGGGCCCTTAGCTCAAGCCTTTTTATACAGGCCAGCTGGGGCCTGATTGGAGTGTGGCCCAGCTGTGGCTGCTTCCCCAGTCAGCCATCCCCAGCCACAGCCCTCTCCAGGGCTGCTTTTAACCCCTTCTATTTTAGGAGCAGGGTAACCACCCCGTTACGCTTAGTTTTGTGAGATCTTTTTCAAGTTCTTTACAGTCTGCTTTGGTCTCAACTATCTTGAGCAGTTTAGTATCGTCTGCAAACTTTGTCACCTCACTGTTTACCCCTTTCTCCAGATCATTTACAAAGCAAGTATCTGACTATAGTAGAATGAGTCTTCAGCCTGACTATTGTGGTGCATATCATAGAATATCAGGGTTAGAAGGGACCTCAGGAGGTCATCTAGTCCAACCCCGTGCTCAAAGCAGGACCAATCCCCAGCTAAATCATCCCAGCCAGGGCTTTGTCAAGCCTGATCTTAAAAATATCTAAGGAAGGAGATTCCACCACCTCCCTACGTAACGCATTCCAGTGCTTCACCACCCTCCTAGTGAAAAAGTTTTTCCTAATATCCAACCTAAATCTCCCCCACTGCAACTTGAGACCATTACTCCTTGTCCTGTCCTCTTCTACCACTTATGCTCAAATAAACTGGTTAGTCTCTAAGGTGCCACAAGTACTCCTTTTCTTTTTGCGAATACAGACTAACACGGCTGCTACTCTGAAACCTAGTGACAGAGGATGTGGAAAAAGGTAATGTACTCAATGCTTTCTTTGCCTCTGTCTTCACGAACAAGGTCAGCTCCCAGACTACTGCACTGGGCAGCACAGCATGGGGAGTGACCAGCCATCTGTGGAGAAAGAAGTGGTTTGGGACTATTTAGAAAAGCTGGACGAGCACAAGTCCATGGGGCCGGATGCGCTGCATCCAAGAGTGCTAAAGGAGTTGGTGGATGTGATTGCAGAGCCATTGGCCATTATCTATGAAAACTCATGGTGATCGGGGAAGTCCCAGATGACTGGAAAAAGGCTAATGTAATGGCCATCTTTAAAAAAGGGAAGAAGGAGGATCCTGGGAACTTCAGGCCAGTCAGCCTCACCTCAGTCCCTGGAAAAATCATGGAGCAGGTACTCAAGGAATCAATTCTGAAGCACTTAGAGGAGAGGAAAGTGATCAGGAACCTAGACAAATTAGAGACATCTAGACAAATCACACATCTATCCTTTACAATAATTAATTTCTCTAAATTGTCATCAGCCTAATAAACATGCTAACATAGCTAATCAGCAATCAGTGTACAATCTTAAAAATATATAGTGGATACATTGAGAACCTAGATTCCCAAATCAATATGGCTCCAGAGGAAAGAACATAACAATGAAGGGGGAGAGGTATTATTTAAAGGAAGTCAATTTAGTGCCACTATGACAATGCTGGCAGCTAAAATTCTATTTATTTATCTAAAAAATGGATATAGCACTAGGCACTTTGGTACAGGCTTCTCCATGCACTGCTCATCAATGTGCAATAGTCAATGTGCAGTACCCACCATGACCTGCTTCTGCTTCAATCGAAGTCACTGGTATAACTCCCTATAGGGGGCCAGGGTGGCTCCCCTCCGAACCAGAGGGTAAAGAGCCACCCTCTGAGCCTGAGTGGGTGGGGCCAGGCCAAGCTTCCGCCAATCCCCGGAAGGGGAAGGGTGGGACAGGAAGTACAAAGGACGGGGCCCTCTGCCCAGTGAGGAGAGCATCAGGGAGGGAGACAGACACAGGTGGCTGGCTGCTCCCTTGTGATCCTGCTGCTGACCCAGGCGAAGCCCTGGGCAAGGAGGAGCCTGACCAGGGGGAAGGCCTGTGGCAACCAGGGCTGCTGGCCGCTGAATACCCAGAGGACCTGGAGGGGCCTGACTGCAGCCTGGGCCAGCGTGAGTCCGATACCGAGTGGGAGTGGCCCGCAGCGGAATACCCAGAGGAGATGGAGGGACCAGAGTGACCCGCCTGAGAGAGACCAGGTCGGAAGTAGCCCAGGGGCCCAACTACACCGTGGGGTGGGTGTGTTTGGTCAGCGGGTGTGGACTGCCCCGCTGACCCAGCGGTGGGACCTTCTCCTCCCGCCACTGTCAGGGCCCTGGGCTGGAACACAGTAGAGTTGGGTGGGCCTGCGTTCCCCTACCCCGGCGCTCTCCCGCCTGAGGGGCGCGTGACTGACTCTTGCCGGCGCTGTCCCGCCTGAGGGGTGCGCAACTGGCACACCGTCCTGCTAATTCCCCAATGCCCGGGAGGTGGGGCTGAGGCCTGCCATGGAGACCATTGCTGTCCATCTCCCCTAGGTGATATGGGTACCCATAAGAAGAATGGCCAGTTTCCTCAAATAGTTGTGACTATTAAAACCCATTCATATGAATGCTCATGAATAACAAGGGAGCACAAACATGGTAAATCAAACAGTTGTTTGCAATTTGAACAAATATTCATCGAAGTGGGTATTCACCCATGAAAGCTTATGATCCAATATGTCCGTTAGTCTATAAGGTGCCACAGGACTCTTTGCCGCTTTTACAGATCCAGACTAACATGGCTACCCCTCTAATTCTCATTTGTAGTATTCACCTATGTTTAGTTCTCAGTGAAGGTAACCTGTTCCTGTGGGTAAGAAATGGCAATGGTACTCCAGAGGCTGTGCTTTTGTTCCCACTGCTGCATGACTTTAAAAGATTGTTACTTGCTTTACTGCATTTTCTCTTAATGTAAAATTCAGATAATGATCCATCCTTAGTGAAATGCTTTCAAATCTACAGTTAAGTGCTATGTAAGTTGCAAATATAATTATTATAGTTCAAGTGAATTAATACAGTGGTTGTTGCCAAGCTTTTCTAAGCACATCAGCGTGTTCATGACTTCATGTTTTCTTAAGTCATCTATGATATTTCATCAAATAGACAATGTTTACTTCTTCCAAAGTGTGCTGCTGCATGGAAATAGAAGATAAGGTTGGGAGTGAGCCAGAGATGAATTTGAAGCAATATAATTAATTTTTCTTTAACATATTTTATTAGTCATCTGGATGAATTATGAGGATGTGGGTTTGACTTAATTTGCTTTGATGTAAAATATCTGATTTTTGTAATTGCTTGAATTCAGCCTAACAGTACATGAAAGCTTGCTTGTTGGTCTTTCGAGGTAACCTCTCTGCTTCTAAATGATGATGATCTGGGTGGGATGATGGTCAAAATTGTTTTAGTATTAATGGAAATTCATTATTACCTTAGAAAGCAAATAGGGCAGGGGGCTTGATCTGATAGGTTTGCCTTCCCTTTGCTATCTGTAGCAAGTTGACTTTATTGTAGCACTTATACATTTCCTAATTGCATTGACACTTTTAAAGGTGAATTGCAAAGTGAACATTAAAACTGAATTAAATAATGAAACATGTATTGAATGCCCCCACTAACCAGATGACAGAGGCAAACAGCACAAAAGTAACTTATACATTTTTGTGTGTGAAATCCTCTATCACTTTCTGGTCATTATTATTTTGCATCTGTCAGGGTTCCTTCCCCACTCTGAACTCTAGGGTACAGATGTGGGGACCTGCATGAAAACCTCCTAAGCTTACTTTTAGCAGCTTAGGTTAAAACTTCCCCAAGGTACAAGCTATTTTTTTACCCTCTGCCCTTTGGACTTCCACTGCCACCACCAAACTTTATCTGGGTTCCTGAGAAAATGTAGTTTGGACACGTCTTTCCCCCCAAAATCCTCCCAACCCTTGCACCCCACTTCCTGGGGAAGGTTTGGTAAAAATCCTCACCAATTTGCATAGGTCACCCTGGCATGGCCACTAGGATGATTGTGGGCTAAGCTCAAGAGCTTGGCCCAGTAATTAGTTGGAACTACCAACAGTCTCTGAGGATGCCAGTCTTCCTGGTGTCCGCCAGAAAGTTTCCTTGTATAAAAGTCCTTTTTCTACAACAAACCTGAATCGATTAGAAGAGCTGAGAGGCGGTAGGTTGCTCTGGGCTGCCGTCCAAGCTCTCTGGAGGCTTTCTTCTGCTTCCTGTTTGATCTGGAACTGTTCCCTTGATACTGGAGACATCAGTTCCTCATTGGATTGTGGACCTATGCTTGGTCCCTCTGGAAGCATAGGGGGATGTAGGAGATGGGACTGTTCCAGTTGACTGTGAACTGCTCTCTGCTGGGACACTATGTTGGTGTTCAGGCTCCAGCTGAGCCTTTTGTGTAGGGTTATGGGCTGCTGCTGGTTCAGGTTTGGTGGGGCCCTCTGGTGTTGGGGTTGCAAGTACTGGATTCAGTGCTGGCAATGGGTCTGGTGCTGGTTGTTCCGCTGTTTCCGGTTCTGGAAATGGTTCCGTCTGGGTCTCTGGGACTGGATCCACTACTGCTGTTGCAGACATTGGCCCAGGGTCTGGGTCCATCACCTCTGACCGGATCCTGATAGAAGTTTCTGGAACAGAGCTAGGCGTCACAGCTTGTTTAGCCTGGCTGCAGGTGACCATTCCCACCCTCTTGGCCTGCTTCACATGATTGGCCAAGTCTTCCCCCAACAGCATGGGGGTGGGATAATCATCATAGACTGCGAAAGTCCACGTTTCTGACCAGCCCTGGTACTGGACAGGCAACTTGGCTGTAGGCAAATTGAAGGAGTCAGACTTGAAGGGTCAAATCATCACTTGGATCTCTGGGTTGATTAAATTGGGGTCCACTAAGGAAGCATGGATAGCTGACACTTGTGCTCCGGTGTCCCTCCACGCGGTGACCTTCTTCCCGCCCACACTCAGTTTCCCTCCGCTCCAAGGGTATCTGGGAGGTATCTGGGCCTGCAGATCTCTGGTGTGATTCCGGTGCAATGAACTGTAATCTGTTGGGGTTCTTGGGGCAGTTGGCCTTTACATGCCACAGCTTGTTACATTTAAAACATCGTCCAGCTGATGGGTCACTGGGGTGAGGCGGGTTGCTGGAGAACAGGCTGGTGGGACTATAAGGTGTCTGGAGGGTTCTTTGGGAGGTAGGTAGGGCCTTGGGTGGCCCCCGGTAATAGGGTGTGGTCTGGGGTTGTCCCTTCTGGTCTCTGCTCCAACTGCAATCAGTTTTCTTCTTCTCTGCCACCTCTACCCATGTGGCTCCAATCTCTCCTGCCTTGATTAGTTTTGGGCTTCCCATCTAGGATGTATCTTTCTAGTTCCTCAGGAACACCCTCTAAGCATTGTTCCATTTGCATTAGGAAGGGCAAATTTACTGGAAATTCAACACTTGCTCCTGATATCCAGGCATCCCAATGTTTCACAATGTGGTAGGCATGTCGGGTAAATGACACATCTGGTTTCCACCTTAGGGCTCTGAACCTCCGACGAGAATGCTCAGGAGTTATTCCCATTCTGACTCTCGCCTTGGATTTAAACAGTTCATATTTGTTCATGTGTTGTTTAGGCATTTCAGCCGCCACCTCAGCTAAGGGTCCACTGAGCTGCGGCCTCAGCTCTACCATGTATTGGTTGGTAGAGATGCTGTACCCAAGGCAGGCCCTTTCAAAGTTTTCTAGGAAGGCCTCAGTATCATCGCCTGCCTTGTAGGTGGGGAACTTTCTGGGATGGGAAGTGGTACCTGCAGAAGGATTGATAGGGTTTGTTGGTATATTTTGCTGAGCCTTTATCTTCTCCATCTCCTCCACATGCTTCCTTGCCTCCATTTCCCTCCTGTGGACAGCCTCCTGTACATCCTTCTCCATCCGCATGAGTTCTATCTGTCTTTAATGTTCCTTTTGTTTTTCAGCAGCCTCAAATCTGACTAATTCCAGCTTTTGTTGAGCCATGGAGTCTGTCATCCTAACCACTCTGTTTTTAACTAACTTTACACCCAAGGTTTAGAAATAAAACAAACAAAACTTGGCTTGTAAAATTTTGTTCTGGAATACGATACCTGTTCCGATAGTGATTGTCAGCCTACAGAAAAAGACAATTCCCTTTTGTCTCTGCTCTGGCCCCAAATCAAAGCAAAAAACCTCCAGCTATTTGGAAACCTGCTTTCCAGCAGCCCAAAGGAAGAAAAATTCCTTTTCAAATCTGTGTTCCTAGTAAAAAAAAAAATCAAAATCCTAAAAAAACCCAAGAACCCTACCACTTTTGTCTCCTGGCAAATGGGTAGAACACCCCCCTATTTACTTCCAGGGGAAAAAAACCCCTCAGGTTTGTGAAGACTGAATTTCCCTGCAGGAGGTTAACTACTCTGCCTCCAGGCAAAGAAAACCTGCAGTTCACAAAGATAATCCCCTTTTGTCTCTGCTCTGGCCCCAAAGCAGACAAAAAACTAGCTGCTTTCAGTTGGACCTCCTTTCCAGCAGCCCCAAAGGAAAAAAAATATTTCCTTTTTAAAATCTGTTTTTCTGGTTCAAAAAATCTCAAATTGATCTCAAAAGGATTTCAAGTTAATCCCACCACTCTGCCACCATGTCAAGGTTCCTTCCCCACTCTGAACTCTAGGGTACAGATGTGGGGACCTGCATGAAAACCTCCTAAGCTTACTTTTACCAGCTTAGGTTAAAACTTCCCCAAGGTACAAGCTATTTTACCTTGGACTTCCACTGCCACACCAAACTTTATCTGGGTTCCTGAGAAAATGTAGTTTGGACACATCTTTCCCCAAAAAATTCTCTCAACCCTTGCACCTCACTTCCTGGGGAAGGTTTGGTAAAAATCCTCACCAATTTGCATCAGTGACCACAGACCCAAACCCTTGGATCTTAGAACAATGAAAAAGCATTCAGTTTCCTTACAAGAATTCTTTTTTAATAGAAGTAAAAAAGAATCACCTCTGTAATTACCCTGTAAGGTATTTACCATCCTGATTTTACAGAGATGAGTCTTTTACTTCTATTAAAAGTCTTCTTGTAAGGAAACTGAATGCTTTTTCATTGTTCTAAGATCCCAGGGTTTGGGTCTGTGGTCACCTATGCAAATTGGTGAGGATTTTTATCAAACCTTCCCCAGAAAGTGGGGTGCAAGATTTGGGGGGGAAAGACGTGTCCAAACTACTTTTTCTCAGGAACCCAGATAAAGTTTGGTGTGGCAGTGGAAGTCCAAGGTAAAATAGCTTGTACCTTGGGGAAGTTTTAACCTAAGCTGGTAAAAGTAAGCTTAGGAGGTTTTCATGCAGGTCCCCACATCTGTACCCTAGAGTTCAGAGTGGGGAAGGAACCTTGACATGGTGGCAGAGTGGTGGGATTAACTTGAAATCCTTTTGAGATCAATTTGAGATTTTTTTGAACCAGAAAAACAGATTTTAAAAAGGAAATATTTTTTTTCCTTTGGGGCTGCTGCAAAGGAGATCCAACTGAAAGCAGCTAGTTTTTTGTCTGCTTTGGGGCCAGAGCAGAGACAAAAGGGGATTATCTTTGTGAACTGCAGGTTTTCTTTGCCTGGAGGCAGAGTAGTTAACCTCCTGCAGGGAAATTCAGTCTTCACAAACCTGAGGGTTTTTTTCCCCCTAAAAGTAAATGGGGGTTAGGGGTTTTATTTTGGATTTTTGTGTAGGCTGACAATCACTATCAGAGAATAGGTATCCTATTCCAGAACAACAAAATTTTACAAGCCAAGGTTTGTTTGTTTTTTGTTTTCTAAACTTTGGGTGTAAAGTTAGTTAAACAGAGAGGTTAAGATGACAGACTCCATGGCTCAACAAAAGCTGGAATTAACCAGATTTGAGGCTGCTGAAAAACAAAAGGAACATGAAAGACAGATAGAACTCATGCGGATGGAGAAGGAGGTACTGGAGGCTGCCCACAGGAGGGAGATGGAGGCAAGGGACAAAGAGATGGAGAAGATAAAGGCTCAGCAGAATATACCAACAAACCCTATCAATCCTTCTGCAGGTACCACTTCCCATCCCAGAAAGTTCCCCACCTACAAGGCAGGCGATGATACTGAGGCCTTCTTAGAAAACTTTGAAAGGGCCTGCCTTGGGTACGGCATCTCTACCAACCAATACATGGTAGAGCTGAGGCCGCAGCTCAGTGGACCCTTAGCTGAGGTGGCGGCTGAAATGCCTAAAGAACACATGAACAAATATGAACTGTTTAAATCCAAGGCGAGAGTCAGAATCAGAATAACTCCTGAGCATTCTCATCAGAGGTTCAGAGCCCTAAGGTGGAAACCAGATGTGTCATTTACCCGACATGCCTACCACATTGTGAAACATTGGGATGCCTGGATATCAGGAGCAAGTGTTGAATTTCCAGTAAATTTGCCCTTCCTAATGCAAATGGAACAATGCTTAGAGAGTGTTCCTGAGGAACTAGAAAGATACATCCTAGATGGGAAGCCCAAAACTAATCAAGGCAGGAGAGATTGGAGCCAGATGGGTAGAGGTGGCAGAGAAGAAGAAAACTGGTCGCAGTTGGAGCGGAGACTAGAAGGGACAACCCCAGACCACATCCTATTACCAGGGGCCACCCAAGGCCCCACCTACCTCCCAAAGAACCCTCCAGACACCTTAGTCCCACCAGCCTGTTCTCCAGCAACCCGCTTCACCCCAGTGACCCGTCAGCTGGACAACGTTTTAAATATAACGAACTGGGGCATGTAAAGGCCAACTGCCCCTAGAACCCCAACAGATTACAGTTCATTGCACCAGAATCACACCAGAGATCCGCAGGGCCAGATACCCTTGGAGCGGAGGGAAACTGAGTGTGGGCGGGAAGAAGGTCACCGCGTGGAGGGACACCGGAGCACAAGTGTCAGCTATCCATGCTTCCTGAGTGGACCCCAATTTAATCAACCCAGAGATCCAAGTGATGATTTGACCCTTCAAGTCTGACTCCTTCAATTTGCCTACAGCCAAGCTGCCTGTCCAGTACCAGGACAGGAACGTGGACTTTTGCAATCTATGATGATTATCCCATCCCCATGCTGTTGGGGGAAGACTTGGCCAATCATGTGAAGCAGGCCAAGAGGGTGGGAATGGTCACCTGCAGCCAGGCTAAACAAGCCTTGACGCCTAGCTCTGTTCCGGAAACTTCTATCAGGACCCGGTCAGAGGTGATGGACCCAGACCCCGGGCCAATGTCTGCAACAGCAGTAGTGGATCCAGTCCCAGAGACCCAGACAGAAGCAGTCCCAGAACCGGAAACAGCGGAACAACCAGCACCAGACCCATTGCCAGCACTGAATCCAGTACTTGCAACCCCAACACCAGAAGGCCCCACCAAACCTGAACCAGCAGCAGCCCATAATCCTACACAAGAGGCTCAGCTGGAGCCTGAACACCAACATAGTGTCCTAGCGGAGAGCGGTTCACAGTCAACGGAAACAGCTCCATCCCCTACATCGCTTCCAGAGGGACCAAGCATAGGTCCACAATCCAATGAGTAACTGATGTCTCCAGCATCAAGTGAACAGTTCCAGACCGAACAGGAAGCAGATGAAAGCCTCCAGAGAGCTTGGACAGCAGCCCAGAGCAACCCACTGCCTCTGAGCACTTCTAATCGATCCAGGTTTGTTGTGGAAAAAGGACTTTTATACAAGGAAACTTTCTGGTGGACACCAGGAAGACTGGCTTCCTCAGACAGTTGGTAGTTCCAACTAAATACCGGGCCAAGCTCTTGAGCTTAGTCCACGATCATCCTAGTGGCCATGCCGGGGTGAACAGGACCAAAGACCATTTGGGGGGGTCATTCCACTGGGAGGGAATGGGCAAGGATGTTTCTACCTATGTCCAGTCTTGGGGTTTTCCCACTCTTTGGCATACTTCACAAGACCAGGTCAAAGCCCCTCTCCAGCCACTCCCCACCATTGAAGTTCCATTTCAGCGAGTAGCTGTGGATATTCTGGGTCCTTTTCCAAAAAAGACACCCAGAGGAAAGCAGTACATAATGACTTTCATGGGTTTTGCCACCCGATGGCCGGAAGCAGTGGCTCTAAGCAACACCAGGGCTAAAAGTGTGTGCCAGGCACTAGCAGACATTTTTATCAGGGTAGGTTGGCCCTCCGACATCCTCACAGATGCAGGAACTAATTTCCTGGCAGGAACTATGGAAAGCCTTTGGGAAGCTCATGGGGTAAATCACTTGGTTGCCATTCCTTACCACCATCAAACAAATGGCATGGTGGAGAACTTTAATGGAACTTTGGGGGCCATGATACATAAATTCGTAAATGAGCACTCCAGTGATTGGGACCTAGTGTTGCAGCAGTTGCTCTTTGCCTACAGAGCTGTACCACACCCCAGTTTAGGGTTTTCCCCATTTGAACTTGTATATGGCCGTGAGGTTAAGGGGCCATTACAGTTGGTGAAGCAGCAATGGGAGGGATTTACACCTTCTCCAGGAACTAATATTCTGGACTTTGTAACCAACCTACAAAACACCCTCCGAACCTCTTTAGCCCTTGGTAAAGAAAACTTACAGGATGCTCAAAAAGAGCAAAAAGCCTGGTATGATAAACATGCCAGAGAGCATTCCTTCAAAGTAGGGGACCAGGTCATGGTCTTAAAGGCGCTCCAGACCCATAAAATGGAAGCATTGTGGGAAGGGCCATTCACGGTCCAGGAGCGCCTGGGTGCTGTTAATTATCTCATAGCATTCCCCACCTCCAACCGAAAGCCTAAGGTGTACCATATTAATTCTCTAAAGCCCTTTCATGCCAGAGAATTAAAGGTTTGTCAGTTTACAGCCCAGGGAGGAGATGACGCTGAGTGGCCTAAAGGTGTCTACTATGAAGGGAAAAGTGCTGGTGGTGTGGAAGAGGTGAACCTCTCCGTGACCCTTGGGCGTATGCAGCGACAACAGATCAAGGAGCTGTGCACTAACTATGTGCCGATGTTCTCAGCCACCCCAGGAGTGACTGAACGGGCATACCACTCCATTGACACAAGGTAATGCTCACCCAATTAAAGTCCAACTTTACCGGGTGTCTCCTCAAGCTAAAATTGCTATAGACTGGGAGATCCAGGATATGTTACAGATGGGTGTAATCCACCCCTCTGGAAGTGCATGGGCAACTCCAGTGGTTCTAGTTCCCAAACCAGATGGGGAGATACGTTTTTGCATGGACTACCGTAAGCTAAATGCTGTAACTCACCCAGACAACTATCCAATGCCACGCACAGATGAACTATTAGAGAAACTGGGATGGGTCCAGTTCATCTCTACCTTGGACTTAACCAAGGGGTACTGGCAGGTACTGCTAGATGAATCCGCCAAGGAAAGGTGAGCCTTTACCACACATGTCGGGCGGTATGAATTTAATGTACTCCCTTTCGGGCTGCAAAATGCACCCATCACCTTCCAAAGACTTGCCGATGGTCTCCTAGCGGGATTAGGAGAATATGCAGTCGCCTACCTTGACGATGTGGCCATATTTTCAGATTCTTGGGCAGAACAGCTGGAACATCTACAAAAAGTCTTTGAGCGCATAAGGGAGGCAGGACTAACTGTTAAGGCTAAGAAGTGTCAAATAGGCCTAAACAGAGTGACTTCCCTTGGACACCAGGTGGGTCAAGGAACTCTCAACCCCCTAACAGGCCAAAGTGGATGCTATCCAAAAGTGGACTGTCCCAAAGTCAAAGAAACAGGTTCAATCCTCCTTAGGCTTGGCCGGTTATTACAGATGATTTGTACCGCAATACAGCCAAATCGCTGCCCCACTGACAGACCTAATCAAAAAGAAACAGCCAAATGCCATTCAGTGGACCGAAGAGTGTCAGAAGGCCTTTAACCAGCTTAAACCGAAACTCACGTCTGACCCTGTGCTAAGGGCCCCAGTCTTTGACAAACTGTTCCTAGTAACCACAGATGCGTCCGAGCGTGGTGTGGGAGCAGTTTTAATGCAGAAAGGACCTGATCAAGAATTCCACCCTGTAGTGTTTCTCAGCAAGAAGCTGTCTGAGAGGGAAAGCAACTGGTCAGTCAGTGAAAGAATGTTACGCCATTGTCTAAGCCCTGGAAAAGCTACACCCATATGTTTGGGGATGGCGTTTCCACCTGCAAACCGACCATGCTGCGCTACTGTGGCTTCATACCGCCATGGGAAATAACAAAAAATGTCTTCGGTGGAGTTTAGCTCTCCAAGATTTTGATTTCTACATACAACACATCTCAGGAGCTTCTAACAAAGTGGCTGATGCACTCTCCCGTGAAAATTTCCCAGAATCAACTGGTTAAAATCGTCCTTGAGATGTGGAAAATATTGTTAGTCTTTATGCACTTGGTAGTATATTTAGAGGTGCATGTGTCTTATTAACTCTGTTTTTTCCTAGAGCTCCAGGAAGAAATCCCAGCCAGCTTTTCACCCTAGCTGAGATTTGGGGGTCATGTCATAAATATAAAGGGAAGAGTAAACCCCTTTAAAATCCCTCCTGTCCAGAGGAAAAATCCTCTCACCTGTAAAGGGTTAAGAAGCTAAAGGTAAGCTCGCTGGCACCTGACCGAAATGACCAGTGAGGGGACAAGATACTTTCAAAAGCTGGGAGGAGGGAGGAAAAACAAAGGCTCTGTCTGTGTGATGCTTTTGCCGGGGACAGAACAGGAATGGAGTCTTAGAACTTAGTAAGTAATCTAGCTAGGTATGTGTTAGATTATGATTTCTTTACATGGCTGAGAAAATAGCTGTGCTGAATAGAATGACTATTCCTGTCTGTGTCTTTTTTGTAACTTAAAGTTTTGCCTAGAGGGATTCTCTGTTTTGAATCTAATTACCGTGTAAGGTATCTACCATCCTGATTTTACAGAGGTGATTCTTTTTTACTTCTATTAAAAGTCGTCTTGTAAGGAAACTGAATGCTTTTTCATTGTTCTAAGTTCCAAGGGTTTGGGTCTGTGGTCATCTATGCAAATTGGTGAGGATTTTTACCAAACCTTCCCCAGGAAGTGGGGTGCAAGGGTTGGGAGGATTTGGGGGGGAAAGACGTGTCCAAACTATGTTTTCTCAGGAACCCAGATAAAGTTTGGTATGGCAGTGGAAGTCCAAGGGTAAAATAGTTTGTACCTTGGGGAAGTTTTAACCTAAGCTGGTAAAAGTAAGCTTAGGAGGTTTTCATGCAGGTCCCCACATCTGTACCCTAGAGTTCAGAGTGGGGAAGGAACCTGGACAGGGACAAATTATTGTTTCTGAAGCTGGAGGAAGCAACCAAAAGCCATTTTAAATTTGATTCTGACTGGAAGCCAACTAGGGTAAAAATTATCATTTATGATTTTTTTTAGGATTCAAAGGAAAGAGTAAGAACAGTAGAAGAAGGATAATGAACTTCACCCAAGTCTTCCTCCCCAGAGACTTACACTTAGGCTGGGTGCTGAGAATAGTATTCCACCCTTATAGAATACAAGATTATAGCAATAAAAAGATCAAATTTAGTCATGGTTTTCTTTTCCTGACTTATCTTGGTTTGACTTATCAGTCAGGACAATCTATTTAAATGGACACTGCCCTGAGTGATTTAAATGATAAATGACAATTTTTTTAGTTGAACTCTCCTTTCTTCCACACAACAAAATCCCAGGTTGAAAATGGTGGTCAATAGCATGAAACATGGACTTTTCCATTAGATTCTTTTTAATTTCATTTCCTGTCAACTGCAAATCTGTTAATAGAGGAATATTTTCTTGAGTGACTACAGTTAGCATTGTTTTCTAAAATATGATTCCAACAACATGTTAAATTTTTCACAAATACTGAGAGATCCAATACAGATCCAGTGTGACTGCAGCAGTGTGGAATAGAGAGAAAGGAGTATCCAG
Organism: Lepidochelys olivacea; assembly: GCF_965140295.1. Lineage (NCBI taxonomy): Eukaryota > Metazoa > Chordata > Testudines > Cheloniidae > Lepidochelys > Lepidochelys olivacea. The sequence continues at coordinate 145,552,725 of NC_140412.1, read as the reverse complement.
AACATGGAAAACAGTGCTGTGCTGTTGGATCAGAGCAGCGGGTGGAAAAGGGAGGAGGTAGCATTTGAGGGACTACAGTAATCAAATATTATACAAATTCTTAATATGCATATTTTTACATATTTACTGTATTTTTTTTAGAAATGTCTCATTACCGTTTCATGTTTTGGGATAATTTTGGAGTCAGTCAACACTGTAGCAACATTGCTCCAGGAATCAAGAGATTTTGCAGTAAAAATAAGTCTAGTGTGCCACAGAACACACAGGTTTTCTAGCTAATACGGTAAGAAGCATTGAGTTGCATGATTACATGAGCTAATTTATACTTTTGCTCAGGAGTAAATTTTGGGCCTTTTGAGGCATAGATGTTGAGCGAACAAAAGATTGTCCATGGAATTTTCGGCTGACTATGTGGTATCTCCCCTGAGAAGTGCAAGTTTGGATTAAAATTTAAATAGCAACATCAACAAATCCAGATAAATACACCTCTTTTTTTCATCCATTGTTCCATAAAGGCACTTAGTCCCTATGAAATTTTAGAAAGTTATTTTTATAAGGTAGATGTCCTAAAAGAGAGCCAACAATACACTTTTATTATTTAAAGCACATACGATTTTCCATTGCATTTAATTTTGGTTTAAACTTCCAGAGTTCCACTACATAACACTGCCTTAGCAATGGAGGTTATTATTCAAGTAACAACATAATAATGGCCACACTGGATCAGACCAGTGAGCCATCTAGCCTAGTATCCTGTTTTCTGACAGTACCCAGTGCCAGATACTTCAGAGGGAATGAACAGAACAAGGCTGTGATGGGTCCGGTTACAGAGACCCCCTTGGGACTGTCACCTGATGTGCTAAAGTTACCTCTGAGCCATTTTCCCTGCCAGCTTGGGACTCCAGAACTCTGCCTTGTTAAGCCAGACATGCTAGCCTACAGCAACACGGACTCAGGGTCTGGGCCAAAGCTGCTCAGCAGGTCACCTATCTCCAGCACCCAGATACCCAGCTCCCAATGGGACCCAAAACCCAAATAAATCTGTTTTACTCTGTATAAAGCTTATACAGAAACTCAAACTGTCCACCTTCTATAACACTCTGGGTTAATTAATAAACAGGGATTTTATTAAGTATAAAAAATAGGATTTAAGTAGTTTCAAGTAATAACAGACAGAACAAAGTAAGTTACCAAGCAAAATAAAACAATTATAGAATCATAGAATATTAGGGTTGGAAGAGACCTCAGGACATGCAAGTCTAAGACTAATATATTAAGAAACTGTACACAGGTAAAATCTCACCCTCAGAAATGTTCCAATAAGCTTCTTTCACAGACTCGACTCCTTCCTAGTCTGGGCCCAATTCTTTCCCCTGATACAGTCCTTGTTAGTTCCAGCTCAGGTGGTAACTAGGGGATTTCTCATGACTGGCAGCCCCCTTTATTCTGTTCCACCCTCTTTTATAGCTTTTGCCCAAGGTGAGAATATTTTGTCTCTCTGGGTCCCCACCCGTCCTTCTAAATGGAAAAGTTCCAGATTTAAGATGGATTTCAGGTCACATGTCCTGTGAGACCCCCCCAGCCTCATTCTTTCTGGGCTGGCTTACACAAACACAGGAAGGCTTGCAAGTAAACAGAGCCATTTGCCACCAATTGTCCTAGTCAATGGGAGCCATCAAGATTCTAAACCACCATCAATTGCCCATACTTTGCATAATTACAATAGGACCCCAGAGTTATTCTCTATATTCCTAGTTTCAGACACAAGAATGATACATACATAAAAATAGGACTATATTCAGTAGGTTATAACCTTTGTTATGATACCTTACAAGAAACCTTTTGCATGAAGCATATTCCAATTTCATCATATTTACACTCATAGGCATGTTTCCATAAAACACATTGAGTGCAATGTCACAAAAGCACTTTATTAAGTGATCAATCCTCTGTTGTCCAGGACTAGTGAGTTTTAGTGACACCCAGAGCATGGAATAATGTCCCTGACCTTCTTGGCCAATAATCATTGATGGACCTAACCTCTATGAAGTTATCTAGTTCTTTTTTGAAGCCTGTTATAGTCTTGGCCTTCACAACATCCCTTGGCAATGAGTTCCAGAGCTGGCTGACTGTGATGTGAAGTATTTCCTTATGTTTATTTTAAACCTGATGCCAATTAATTTCATTGGGTGACCCCTGGTTCTTAGATGTGTGAAGGGGTAAATAACATTTCCCTATTCACTTTATCCACACCATTCATGATTTTATAGTCTTCTATCATATTCCCCCAGTAGTTGTCTCTTTTCCAAGCTGAAAATTCTCAATCTTTTTAATCTCTCCTCTTATGGAAGCTCTTCCAAACCCCTAATTTTTGCTGCCCTTCTCTGTATTCTTCCCCAATTTTAATACCTTTACGAGATGGGGCAACCAGAACTGCGTGCAGTATTCAAGATGTGGGCACACCATGGATTTATATAATGGCATTTATATATATTTTCTGTCTTAGTAGCTACGCCTTTCCTGATGGTTCCTAACAACACTCTCTGCTGGCTTTTTTGACTACCACTGGACATTGAGCAGATGTTTTCAGAGAACTTTTCACAGAGACACCAAGAGCCTTCTTGAGTGGTAACAGCTCATTTGGAACTCATCATTTTGTATGTATAGTTGGGATTATATTTTCCAGTATACATTACTTTGCATTTATCAACATTGAATTTTCTTGCCCAGTCACCCAGTTTTGGGAGATCCCTTTGTAACTCTGTGCAGTTAACTTTGGACTTAACAGTCTTGAGTAATTTAGTATAATCTGCAAACTTTGTCAGCTCACTGTGTACCCCTTTCTCCAGATCATTTATGAATATGTTGAACAGCACTTGTCCCAGCACAGATCCTTGTGGGACCCCACTATTTGCCTCTCTCCACTGTGAAATCTGACTATTTATTCCTATCTTTTTTATCCTGTCTATTAACCAATTGCTGATCTATGATAGGACATTCCCTAACTGCTTACTTTAAGAGCCCTTGCTGTGGGACCTTGCCAAAGGCTTTCTGGAGGTTCAAGCACACTATATCCACAGGATCACCCTTTCTCACTTTTCTTGACCCCCTCAAAAGATTTCTAATACCTTGGTGAGGCACAATTTCCCTTCACATAAGCTGTGTTGACTCTTCCCCCAACATATGCTCAATGTGTCTAATTTTGTTCTTTACTATAGTTTCAATCAATTTGCCTGGTACTGAGGCTAGGTTTAGTGGCTGTAGTAACCAGGGTGACATCATAGACTTTTTAAATAGTTGGTGTTACATGAGCTACCAATATTTTGGTTTACTAGTAGGGCTGGAGAAGGCTGTAGTTAATTCCTAGATTCCAAGGACAGAATGGACGACTGTGATAATCTAGTCTGATCTACTGGATAACACAGGCCATAAACTAATTCCTTTTTGAAATAGTGCATACCTTTTTAGAAAACATCCATCATTATTTAAACATTGCCAGTGATAAAGAATCAACCACAACCCTTGGTAAATTGTTCTAATGGTTAATTATCCTCAATGTTAGAAAATTACACCTTATTTCCGGTCTGAATTTGTCTAGCTTCAAACTCCAGCCATCATATCTTTTTATACCTTTGCTGCTAGATTAAGAACATAAGAATGGCCCTACTGCATCAGACGAAAGGTCCATCTAGCCCAGTATTCTGTCTTCCGACAGTGGCCAGTGCCAGGTGCCCCAGAGGGAATGAACAGAACAGGTAATCATCAAGTGATCCATCCCCGGTCACTCATTCCCTGCTTCTGGCAAACAGAGGTTAGGGACACCATTCCTACCCATCCTGGCTAATAGCCATTGATGGACCTATCATCCATGAATTCACCTAGTTCTTTTTTGAACCCTATTATGGCCTTGGCCTTCGCAACATCCTCTATCAAGGAGTTCCACAGGTTGACTGTGCATTGTTTGAAGAAATACTTCCTTTTATTTGTTTTAAACCTGCTGCCTATTAATTTCATTTGGTGATCCCTAGTTCTTGTGTTATGAGAAGGAATAAACAACACTTCCTTATCTACGTTCTCTACACTAGTCATGATTTTATAGACCTCAGTCATATCTCCCCTTAGCTGTCTCTTTTCCAAGCTGAAAAGTCCCAGTCTTATTAATCTCTCCTCATATGGCAGCCATTACATACCCCTGATAATTTCTGTTGCCCTTTTCCGAATCTTTTACAATTCCAATGTATATTTGAGATGGGGCGACTACGTCTGCATGCAGTATTCAAAATGTGGGCCTACCATGGATTATATAGAGGCACCGTGATATTTTCTGTCTTATTTTCTATCCCTTTCTTAATAATTCCCAGCACTCTGTTGGCTTTTTTGACTGCCACTGCACATTGAGTGGATGTTTTCAGAGAACTATCCACAATGACTCCAAGATCTTTGTTGAGTGGTAACAGATAATTTAGACTCCATCATTTTATATGTATAGTTGGGATTATGCTTTCCAATGTGCATTACTTTGCATTTATCAGCATTAAATTTCATCTGCCATTTTGTTGCCCAGGTACCCAGTTTTGAGAGATCCTTTTGTAGCTCTTCGCAGTCTGCCTGGGTCTTAACTATCTCTAGTAATTTTGTATCATCTGCAAATTTTGCCACCTCACTGTATACCCCTTTTTCCAGATCATTTATGAATATGTTGAATAGGACTGGTCCCAGAATAGACCCCTGGGGGACTGCTGTCTGTATTTTAAAGAATCCTTATTGAGGTTACAGGATATGTAGAAAGAATAGTAAATATGGCAGGCGACCAGCTTGGCTTAACAGTGAAATCTTTGCTGATCTTAATCACAAAAAGACACTTACAAGAAGTGGAAGATTAGAAAAATGATCAGGGAGGAGTATAAAAATATTGCTCAAATGTGCAGGAGTGAAATCAGGAAGTTGGAGTTGCAGCTAGCAAGAGATGTTAAGAGTAACAAGAAGGGTTTCTTCAGGTATGTTAGCAACAAGAAGAAAGTCAAGGAAAGTGTGGGCCCCTTACTGAATGAGGGAGGCAACCTAGTGACAGAAGATGTGAAAAAAGCTAATGTACTCAATGCTTTTTTTGCCTCTGTCTTCACGAACAAGGTCAGCTCCCAGACTGCTGCACTGGGCAGCACAGCATGGGGAGGAGGTGACCATCCCTCTGTGGAGAAAGAAGTGGTTCAGGACTATTTAGAAAAGCTGGATGAGCACAAGTCCATGAGGCCGGATGTGCTGCATCCAAGAGTGCTAAAGGAGTTGGCGGATGTGATTGCAGAGCCATTGGCTATTATCTTTGAAAACTCATGGCGAGTGGGGGAGGTTCCGGAAGACTGGAAAAAAGCTAATGTAGTGCCCATCTTTAAAAAAGGGAAGAAGGAGGATCCTGGGAACTACAGGCCAGTCAGCCTCATCTCAGTCCCTGGAAAAATCATGGAGCAGGTCCTCAAGGAATCAATTCTGAAGCACTTAGAGGAGAGGAAAGTGATCAGGAACAGTCAGCATGGATTCACCAAGGGCAAGTCATGCCTGACTAATCTAATTGCCTTCTATGACAAGATAACTGGCTCTGTGGATGAGGGGAAAGCAGTGGACGTGTTGTTCCTTGACTTGAGCAAAGCTTTTGATACGGTCTCCCACAGTATTCTTGCCAGCAAATTAAAGAAGCATGGGCTGGATGGACTATAAGGTGGATAGAAAGCTGGCTAGATTGCCGGGCTCAACGGGTAGTGATCAATGGCTCCATGTCTAGTTGGTAGATGGTATCAAGCAGAGTGCCCTAAGGGTCGGTCCTCTCAGCTATTACTTGTGAATACATTTAAAGCTTGGCACAAGTATAAAGCACAAGCACAAGCCAAAAAAAAAAGAAAAAAGCCCCTAACATAAGAACATAAGAATGGCCAGACTGGGTCAGACAAGAGGTCCATCCAGTCCAGTATCCTGTCTGCCAACTGTGGCCAATGCCAGGTGCCCCAGAGGGAGTGAATCTACCAGGTAACGATCAAGTGATCTCTCTCCTGCCATCCAGCTGCACCTTCTAACAAACAGAGGCTGAGAGAGGTAAAGAGTCTTCATGAAGGGAGCCCTGGGGGATGTGGCCCCACACCAGGGCCAGGACTGCATAAAGAGCAAGGATAATTTTGAGGGAGCCTAGAAGGGGCTGAGACAGTTTGGCCAGGGTACTGTAATAAGACTTGCTGGACTGATTGAAGAGTGAGCCCCAGGATAGAGCTGCAGATTGAAGGACCTTACAGAGGGTGCTGAAATAGACCCCCTGTTGGATGTATACCCTGGAAGGGGTTTGCTTGTCTTTTATCACACAAACTGTGTGACTTGACTGGAGAGTTCAGTCACTGAAGACCCACCACAAACAGAAAGAGAGAGTACAGGCACATGCACTTTGCCAGGGGGCCTGTGCAAGAGGTGAGTGCACCCCATTACAGCCCCCCATTACCACAGTATCTGATTCACTTGCAAACACTGATATATTACCCTCACTATATCTCTGTGAAGTATTATCATCACTTTAGAGAAGGCACTGAGAGGTCCTTACCAATGGGAGTAAGTGATTCACAATCTGGCCCTAATTAATTTATTTCCAAGGTCACCCAGGGAGTCTGTAGCAAAATCAGGAGTACAGCTCAGACGTCCTGCATCCTTGTTTAAAACTTAATCACACTCTTCTTAACAGATTTTCCAAAGACCCACCACCTTGGAGTGGTGGAGTGGTAATATCAGCAACTCAGGCATCTGAGTGGATCCAAAGTGTCTGCTCTATGTCTTAAAACATTGAAATGTGTTACCTGTAAAATGACTGAAAGTGTGAATGTTAATTCACTTTTTACAAACATTGCCTTTGTCTATATCAGAGGTTCCCAAACTTGGTTCGTGGATTGTTCAGGGTAAGCTCCTGGCAGGTCGTGAACATAAGAACATAAGAATGGCCATACTGGGTCAAACCAAAGGTCCATCCAACCCAGTATCCTGTCTACCAACAGTGGCCAATGCCAGGTGCCCCAGAGGGAGTGAACCTAACAGGTAATGATCAAGTGATCACTCTCCTGCCATCCAGCTCCACCCTCTGACAAACAGAGGCTAGGGACACCATTCCTTACCCATCCTGGCTAATAGCCATCAATGGATTTAACGTCCATGAATTTATCTAGTTCTCTTTTAAACCCTGTTATAGTCCTAATCTTCTCAACCTCCTCAGGCAAGGAGTTCCACAGGTTGACTGTGTGCTGTGTGAAGAAGAACTTCCTTTTATTTATTTTAAACCTGCTGCCCATTAATTTCATTTGGTGGCCCCTAGTTCTTATATTATGGGAACAAGTAAATAACTTTTCCTTATTCAATTTCTCCACACCACACATGATTTTATATACCTCTATCATATCCCCCCTTAGTCTCCTCTTTCCCAAGCTGAAAAGTCCTAGCCTCTAATCTTTTCTCATATGGGACCCGTTCCAAAACCCTAATAATTTTAGTTGCCCTTCTTGGAACCTTTTCTAATGCCAGTATATCTTTTTTGAGATGAGGAGACCACATCTGTACACAATATTCAAGATGTGGCTATACCATGCATTTATATAAGGTTAATAAGATATTCTCAGTCTTATTCTCTATCCCTTTTTTAATGATTCCTAACATCCTGTTCGCTTTTTTGACTGCCACTGTACACTGTGTGGATGTCTTCAGAGAACTATCCACGATGACTCCAAGATCTCTTTCCTGATTATGATGGGGGCTAATTCAGCTATAACTATTGTATGTGTAGTGGCAGTTATTTTTTCCAATGTGCATTACTTTACATTTATCCGCATTACATTTTGCCATTTTGTTGCCCAATCACTTAGTTTTGTGAGATCTTTCTGAAGTTCTTCAGTCTGCTTTGGTCTTAACTATCTTGTGCAGTTTAGTATCGTCTACAAATGTTGCCTCTCACTGTTTACCCCTTTCTCCAGATTATTTATGAATAAATTGAATAGAATTGGTCCTAGGACTAACCCTTGGGAAGACCACTAGTTACCCCTCTCCATTCTGAAAATTTATCATTTATTCCTCCCCTTTGTTCCCTGTCTTTTAACCAGTTCTCAATCAATGAAAGGATCTTCCCTCTTATCGCATGACAACTTAGGTACACCACCTCATGAATTACATAAATAAACAGTAAAATAATTTAGCCTTTCCCTTAAGGGTAAAAGCCATTAAAACCTGGCCTGTCTATGGAATAAAAACACAGAAAAGTGTGAAGGTAATTCCTGTTTTGCCTGCAATCAGCAAGATTTGTAAAAGGAAGAGGTATGTTAAGCAATAATTTGCCATCCCCACCTCCAAGGGGGTAGTAAAATGTTGTTTTTGTCTTTCAGAATTTTAGGAAAAGCTGGTGCCAGCTGAAGAGCAACCCAGAATACCATAGATCTACTGTCGTGACAAAGATTGTGTTTTTGTGTTTTATGTTGTTTGTCTTGTTGCGGGCTGTCAGGGTTCCTTCCCCACTCTGAGCTCTAGGGTACAGATGTGGGGACCTGCATGAAAACCTCCTAAGCTTACTTTTACCATCTTAGATTAAAACTTCCCCAAGGTACAAACTATTTTACCTTTTGCCCTTGGACTTTCGCTGCCACCACCAAACGTCTAACCGGTATATTACTAGGAAAGAGTCCATTTGGAAACGTCTTTCCCCCCAAAATCCTCCCAAATGTTACACCCCTTTCCTGGGGAACGTTTGATAAAAATCCTCACCAATTTGCATAGGTGACCACAGACCCATACCCTTCAATCTTAAGAAAAATCATTCAGTTTCTTAAAAGAAGAATTTTAATAGAAGAAAAAGTAAAAAGAATCAACTCTGTAAAATCAGGATGGTAAATACCTTACAGGGTAATTAGATTCAAAACAGAGAATCCCTCTAGGCAAAATCTTAAGTTATAAAAAGACACAAACAGGAATATCCATTCCATTCAGCACAGCTTATTCTCTCAGCCATTTAAAGGAATCAGAATCTAACGCATATCTAGCTGGATTACTTATTAAGTTCTAAGACTCCATTCCTGTTCTGTCCCCGGCAAAAGCATCACACACACACAGAGAGAGACTTTGTTTCTCTCTCCCCCCAGCTTTTGAAAGTATCTTGTCTCCTCATTGGTCATTTTGGTCAGGTGTCAGCGAGGTTATCCTAGCTTCTTAACCCTTTACAAGTGAAAGGGTTTTTCCTCTGGCCAGGAGGGATTTTAAAGGTGTTTACCCTTCCCTTTATATTTATGACACTAGCATTGCTGTGATGGGTATTCAAAAAAAAAAAGAATAAGAATGGGGGGCAGTACAATAAAGGTCTATTAAAGGTATAGCTGACCAGATGTCCTGATTTTTTTAGGGACAGTCCCAATTTTTGGGTATTTTTCTTATATAGGCTCCTATTATGCCCCACCCCCATCCTGATTTTTCACACTTGCTGTCTGGTCACCCTATAGTTGCCCCAATACAACTGGAAATGTAAATACTGAAGGATATTAGATTTTCTTGACAGCCAGGAGGGGACATTGACATCAGGGTATTAACGAAATTCAATGAACACAAAATTGGTTCAAAACTGGAAGTATTTTAAGTATTAGGAAATTATTCCAATGAACCTTGGCAAATGAATAGTAGGGATATAGAAAAAATTGGAACCCCCAGAATAAATCAAAGAAACCCAGGGCAATAAATGTACTAAGAAGCAGCTTAAAGTTCACTTACAATATCAGTGTCTGACCACTTTTTCATACTGTCCCTACCCAGTTAGGTAAATATACATGGCTAGGCATTTGGGTACAATTAAACTTTAAGATACTTGCAACTGAATCTGATATAAAAAAAAGCCCAAGAAGACACCCATTAAATGAACCACATGTGATAAAATTAAAGTATAGGGAACAAGTTATGGTAACACCAACACAATCTCTAAAATAAACTAAGTTGGACCTCACCAGGTTAAATGTATTCAAGGTCGTGTCTCAATCAAACTCTCCATAAGGGGTGGGCAACATGATCAAAATTATGGTAGGTCAAAAAATGCATAAGGAAGGACCCCAATGAGTATATTGGAAACTGCTGGAACTGAATTAAAAGTTAAAATACTAGGTGCTACTAACATAGAGGTATTGGCAAACAGAGGTATGTTACAGCTGAAATACAAAAATTGGAAAAGCCCATTAGTGCATCCTTGTTAAAATTAAAAATGGAGCAATAATTATTTTCTAAAATACTGCTAGTATGGCAGTACAAGGTTAAAAAAAACCCTTAGCAGGGGCTATAAAAACAATACAAGAAAATGTGTCCTTAGCATTAGCCTGTACACAGGCCCAGAAAATAAATCAGCAATTAGTCATCCAAATAATCTAAGGAATGTAAAAAAAAAAGTTTGCCTCTGAAAATAAAAAAATTGTAAAAATAAAGACAATATCTTGGTGAAAATTGGTAAACTTTACCTTTAATAAAAATCAAATAACCATTCAAGTGTATGTCATAACTGTTTTAACTGTTTACCTTAGCCGCACCATTAATATATACCCAATATTACCTACAAAAATTCAGGTAATCAAAATTTTGGTCATGTATTTGGTGGACCACCATGCATGGGCATTTCAAAAACATAAACAATGGAAAACCATACATGTATCCCAATATGTAGTTTATAAAAATTTAAAATATGTATGTAAGGATCAAAATGTGCAAGTAAGGGACATGTGTTTTCACACTAAAACAAAGGGTACTTAAAGGTGTATGTTTAATGTGTTTACGGAACAAAAATTAGCTGTAATCTATGCAGGCAAAGCCCTTTGCTCAGCCCCCACTCCCACCCTTTCCCCCAAGCCCCACCCCACCCCACCTCTTCCTGCCCCCACTCCACCCCGTCCTCTCTCTTCCCCACCTCTTTCCCTCCCAGGGCCTTGTGCACGTCACCTGAACAGCTGTTCCACAGTATGTAGGAGGCACTGGGAGGGAGGGGGAGGAGTTAATCATTGGGGACCGCAGACCCCCTGGAGTACCCTTGCAGACCCCAGGAGTCCAGTTTGAGAAATGGTTTGTTATGACGTATTTGATAAATGTTTTTGTAATGTTAATAAAGTCAAGGGTTGTAATTTTATATATTTTGTACTCCTATGAAATGTAAAATATTTGCAGTATAATGTCCGTGTATTTAATACTATCAAACCTGTTAATATTGGTATAAATATGAGTTTGGTTCAACAATTCCTTATGTTGCAAAACCACTAGCAATACATTAAAACACATTGAGAACCAAATTCACATTAAAGAACAGCACAACAATCTACAAGTAATTAAGGTCTTAAAAGGAGAATACCTCTCTTGGTGAAAAACTTTGTTGGAACGGTTCCCTACAGTTACTGGAGCTTTTAATATAATGACTCACCCCATTGTGGTAATAATTGAAATCCAGTTGGCTTTGCTTTTAGGCATGGTTATATTGGCAGCATGGGTAAAAAAAACTGTCCGGAAAATACAGACTACCAATATGCAAGATCAACTGATACTGTTGCTAACCATACCTGGGAAGCATACCCCAGTAATGTAACGTGTATCCTGCGGTAGTGATGACTGCTTTGGTGAAAGCATCATCACAGAGAGGAATTGTAGACCTGAGACCTGATCAGCTCCTCCCCCACATATTAAACCAGCCTTGAATGAAACTCATGGAGTTCACCAGAAAAAGTGGAAAAAAGAAAGAATGTTCAGCTGCTCCCACATCAGAAATCAGGAAGAGTTATAACCATCAAGTTGTAAAGCACACCCAGGGACTGGGAAATTTGGGAGGATACAGAAAGAATCTTAACAAATGGTAAAGTAAGCTCTAACCAGGTTTCTTTCTGAGTCTCGTGGGTAAGAATAGATGCCTTACACCCTGAGTCCTAGAAAGGGAACAGGTGGGGGTGACTAAATTAATTGGTTCATGTCTTGAGCCCTTGGTAGGGTACAGGCATAAGCCTTAATTTTCACAGGTAACATTGTCCCCCAGCCTAAAAGGGGCAGAGGAGACTCTGCCAGAACCCCCACAGGCCTGGCGGGAGGGGGGGGGTTAATGTGCTCCAGGAGGAGCATAGGTGAGGCTGGGGATGAGGGTTGAACTGATGGGGAGGCTGACAGGGTCTTGAGGAAGACAGAATTAATTGCTGGGCAGCTGTTGGGGGCAGGGCTCCTGCAGCAAGAGTCAAAATCACCTTACCTAATAAATTTCAGAGTTGTCAACACTAATTTTGCTACGCTCCCATACTCCTCTATTTCAGGGACTCCCTACAGTTTCCCCAAGTATCCTCTCATCATGATCTGTCTGTCTTTCATTCTCCCACTCCATGCCAGCAGCACTGTATGCACCCAATTCCCACTTGCCCCATGCCTTCCATTCTCCCCTTACCCCTATGCCGAGGACTCTATGTACCCCCATTCACACTTTCCTCACATACCAGCTATACAATCTCTATTGGTGCAGAATACATAGGAGCTCCAAAAACAGCAGCACTAGTGGTTTGCTGATTCAGCAGACCTTGATGTTACTCATAAAGACCACAGGCTTGTTTTGGTGGCAAAGGGTCAGCCAGGTTTACTGTCAGCAAAGCATGGTATCAGTGCCCTGGCTCTTCACTTACAGGTACACTAACATATGTATGCCCATGATAAGGTACTGGATCACAAAGGGTCATTCCCTAGGCCAGTACAAATATGCCCCTCCTTCCATTTTCCTTTCATACATTGATAAAAACAAGTTACATATTACATTCCATATGTTGTTACCTTGTACCTCCTAGTTCAGACAAAACATCCTCATCCATTAGCTTGTCATCCCATCCTTATCATTACAAGGGGTCTGTATGTTCCTGTACCATCCTCTCCAGTCAGGAATGTGCTTTCATGCTTAACTTATACCTAGATATTGCTATTCTGACAATCCCTAAGTTGGTTCACACCCTTTGATTCATACTATTAGCCATGCCTAGGGCTCCAGCAAGGCCTACATTCACCATCTGAACACTTCTTTCCCCTTCCGTCACATATATCGCCCTTCCCCATCCCATCCAAGACCAACCCCAAATGGCTCCCTCAACTCCTATGAATTCCCAGTTGCCCATGTAGGTGGCAGGGCCAGGACAAGTCTACAAAAAAAAATTGGGAATGGTGATGGATAATCAGCTCAACATGAACTCCCCGTGTAATGCTGTGGCCAAAATGACTGATGGGTTCCTGGAATGCACAAACAGGGAAAACTCACATAGGAATAGACAGGTTATTTTACCTCTCTATTTGGTACTGGGGCAACCACTGTTGTAATGCTGTGTCCAGTTCTGGTGTCCACAGTTCAAGAAGGAGTTTGATAAATTGGAGAGGGTTCAGAGAAGACCTGCAGAAATTATTAAAAAATTAGAAACCATGCTTTACAGTGACAGACTCAAATAGCTCAAGTTATTTAGCTTGACAAAGAGAAGGTTAAAGTGTGACTTGATTACAGTCTGTAAGTAGTTACCTGTGCAACAAATATTTAATAATGGGCTCTTCAATCTAGCAGAGAATGCTATAACACAGTCCAATGGTTGGAAGTTGAAACTAGAAAAAGTCAGACTGGAACTAAGACACACATTTTTAGTGGTGAGAGTAACTTATCATTGAAACAACTTACCAAGGGTTGTAGTGGAGTCTCCATGACTGACAATTTTTAAATGCAGATTGGATTTTTTCCTAAAAGATATGTTCTAGGAATTATTTTGGCGAAGTTCTGTGGCCTGTATTATGCAGGGGATCAGAGAAGATTATCACAATTGTCCCTTATGGCATCAGAATCTATCAGTCTATGAAACTGATTGGACTGAAGGAAGGTGCTGCTCCTTGTATTTCTGAACTGCCAAACCACTGGTTTCAGGATCATAAACAGAAACACAGGAGGAAAAAAAAACCATGAGTGCATGTTCTGAACAGGACCTCAAACCTGGCCTGCTTCTGCTCTACAGACTTGGTCCCAAAGCCATTAAAACAAGTTATACATCAAAAACATTTTTAAAGTTTTAAAATAGACATTTACCATAGGGAACATTGCTACCCAGATGTGCTGGGGCAAGTCATGCAACATGTCAGGCCCAGACATATTCTGTTCAGTGTGCCAGTAGCCTACTAATGTACACTCCATTCTGACTTTTTGCTGTGCTATATTACGCACAAGTCTACCATCTCTAGTTCTCTTTCAGTAGCTGAAGACAGCTGTCACCGTCACACTCATTGGCATGTCACAGATCTAGGGACAAACCTACCCAACTCAATTAAATTCTCTGGCTGCTCAGTAATTATGCAAGGGAAGAAAGGAAGAAACGTGCACCTCCCCACTCAGGCTGTAGAGCAGCTGTGAACCCACTGCTCCTGCATCAGACTAATGGTTGGAATACCCTCGTTTTCCCTAGCACTCCCCTTCTGTGGGAGAAAGACTACCAGATCCCTCCAGCCTGTTGCTCCTTTGTCCTACTTCCAACCCCTGTTCCCAATGAGTGTCCCTGTACAGTCTCCCCAGACCACTGCCCTATTTGGAAAGAAAGATTAATCAGATAAAATGATGAATATTTGAATTTATGAAAATTATTATTTTTTAGAATTTCTAAAGGAAAGAACAACTAGAATGGAAGTAAGATTCAATTCTTAAGGGTGGTACGTAAAGACTGTGAACTTTAGCGTCATATAAAATCCAGCATGGATTTACAGATAAAAGTCTAGCTGGTAAATTAACTGAATGGCTCCTGTTCATATTGCCTGGCACAGGATTTTGATGAGGTGGTTGAGGGTAGGCTGTTGAAATAAGCAGAATCTTGCCTGAATAAAGACAGAATGAAAAACCATGTAAGGATTTTAGTATTTGTACCATTATCCATTTTACATGGGAATAAAACACAACCAAAGATGAACCAGACGATTTGACTGCAGCACAATGAGATTTGAAAGCAAATCAAAGAAAAGAAACACTTGTTTCTTCAGAAATCAGCCATATAAATCTGGGAATAGACAAATCTCCCTTTTTTATTCCAAGGCTCTTTGAACTTTAAAGAGTTCAAATAAAAGTCCTTTGACAACATACTTTCTGAAATTCTTAAATAATTCATGCATTATGCTATGGCATTGCTTGACTTTTTTATTTTTGTTTTGTTCATGAACAGTGATGAATGGAAAGGAAATAGAGAATGTTCCACAGCAAAATGAACTAATAAGCCTTATATTCTGCATCAACAATGAGAAAATATTTTTCAGCATCTGTTTCAAGAGTGAGTGGTTCAACTACATTAATATGTAAATTGATGATAAAGAGAGTTTAAAAATTTTTTTGGTGATGGAAGAAAAAAGCCACAAAACTACATAAACCTTTTCCACCTCCTATTTGAATTATGATTAAGGAGATCATTTTTTTTTTTTTAGGGAAAGCTAAATGTATGTAGCTTGACTAAGAGAGACAAGATTAAGGTGGGACATGATAACCACCTACAAGTATCTAAATGGTGTAAACATCATGGAAGTAACTATTTAGAGGTGTGGTTCTGAGAACTGTGGACTGGGAATCAGCAGTTGGAGCATTTGCTGGCAATCCACAGAGAGGAGATGGTCACATGGTGTTCTCTCCCTGTTTCCAGCTCTTAAATCATATTTCAGAGTGATGTTATTTTACTGTTAGGGATGAGAAGTCATGGGACATTCTATTACTATGAGGTCCACACTATGAAAGTTTAAGGACCTTTGATTTAGGGTAATGAACAGTGGCATAATTAGGAATAAGAGGATGAAGTTGAAACAAAAGCAACAACCTCTGGTGTTGTCTGGACCAGTGATTTGCTAGGCCACTCCAATCTTTGACTCTGGGAGCCAGCCTTATCCTGCTCTGCTGTGAGAACCCCCACTCCTGGTGCTGTTCACACACAGCCTCTGACATGTAAGCTGTTCCCAGCTACTTGCAAGCGAATGACACTAGCCAATATCTCCGGTCCGACACACAACCCTAGGAACCTCTGTTTTGCAGCGTCCAGTTATGCCCACTGGATGCTGCAAGCTTATATCAGTTTGTCAATTTAATAAAGAAATTGATATGTAATGCTATGATATGTAATTGATGCTTGTTATCCCAAAGGGAGTCTGGCACACTTCAAACCAAACCCACTGCTTCAGGTAGGATAAACAAACAGATTTATTAACTATAAAGATAGATTTTAAGTGATTATAAGTCAAAGCATAACAAGTCAGATTTGGTCAAATGAAATAAAAGTAAAAACACATTATAAGCTGATCTTAACACCTTCAATGTCCTTAAAAACTTTGATGCTTCTCACCACAGCCTGGCTGGTTACTTTTCAGTCAGGCTCTCCCCATTGATCAGCGTTTCAGGTGCTTGGTAGTGGTGGTGTCTGTAGATGTAGGTGGAAGAGAAAGAGCATGGCAAAATGTCTCTCCCTTTTATCATGTCCTTTCTTTCCTCTTGGCTTTGCCCCCACACTTCAGAGGCAGGTGAGCATTACCTCACCACAGTCCCAAACTGCAAAAAGGAAGGGTGTGACTCCCTTGAGGGTCTAACAGATTCTTTTGTTGCTGCCTAAGCCAGTGTCTATTGTTCCTGTGAGGCTGGGCTGGGTTTGTCCCATCCATGCCCTGATGAGGTGTGAACTGCCTCTCTCTACCTGAGAGTTTTTGCATGGGCTTGCTTTAAGGATACATTTTCAGCCTCATAACTATATACATGGAATTATAACCTATAATATTACTGTAACAATTACTATAACATCACTATAACAACCATGCTCAGTGCATTATGAGCCTTCCAAAGACACCCAACATGACAAACTTTGCATTGGATACCACAGAATCATTTTCTAAAGATGAACATGGGGGTGTAGGGTGTTCCCCCAAGGTACAGAGTGTCACAGCTGGATTGCTGCTTTTAGGCACATAGGCACAAACAACAGTCAGGGTTTTCCTCTCTGAGACCTGGAGTCTCATTGAGGCAACCCTCTCATCTAAGGGGACAAACTTCAACTGCACAGCCCCCAGCCAGAGGCTTGTGAGTATCCCACACCTGCTCGGGCCCCTCACACATGGCCACTCCTGAGTAGGAAAGAGACCACCCTTGATCGAGAAGTTTGTTTCCAGATCCAATGCTATGTGTGGAGGGGAGGCTGACTATATGTAGTCAGTACCTTTCCACCTCTTCCACCAACTTTAGGTCCTTCTGCATTGGTGAAGTGACATTCCATGTCCCTAGAGCCAGTTTCCATTGTGGAGGGCCAGTTCACCATGGTCCGTCCTTCCTGCTGCCATTCTGGCATCGTACCATTTGCCTCATGGGTAGTGATCCCATGAGATGGGTCCATGTCACCTTTTCATGCCATGCCCGGCTGGGTCACATGGGTGGCCTGACCACCAGGAGCTCACCTGACACCACCCCAGGCCTAGCTCCAGGGGTAGGTCCCAGTATCCCTAGTCCTGTCAAAGTTTGCATGGTCACTTAATGAGGGTCTTGAGGTGGATCATTTTTAGTCTGGAACTTCCCCCAGACCTGTTCACCAAGAGTGGTCCTACCAGGAGCACTAGGCTCCAGACAACATAGTCCTGGGGTTCGTCAGAACACTCAAACCCTTCCACCACAACAAGGTAACAATCCTTGGATGGGGAGCACACATCTCAGCCTCCCCAGCAAAGCCTATGCCAGGGTGCTGGAGAGGACATTATGCCCATTAGTTGAACCTCTGATTCAGGAGGAACAATGTGGATTCTGTCCTGGCTGTGGAAAATGGATCAACTCTTTGCTCTCTCGCAGATACTCAAGGGGTCGTGGGAGTTTGCTAATCCGGTCTACCTTTGTTTTGTAGACCTGGAGAAGGCATATGACTGCACTCCCCAAGATGTCCTGTGGGAAGTGCTGTGTGAGTATGAGGTGCCGGTGCTGCTTTTGCATTCAATCTGGTCCCTCAATTCTCAGAGTAAGAGTTATGTTCGTATTATTGGCATTAAGTTGAGTTTGTTCAAGGTGGATGCTGGACCCCACCAAGGGTGTGTCTTGTCCCAATCCTGTTTGTGATTTTCATGCACAGAATATCAAGGCACAGCCAAGCTGTGAAGTGCATCTGGTATGGGGACTTGGAGGTGACATCTCTGCTGTTTGCAGCTGATGTCCTTCTTGCTTCTACAGATGGCAATCTCCGACTTGCACTCGAATGTTTCGCTATTGAGTGTGAAGCAGCTGGGATGAGAATCAGCACCACCAATTTGGAGGTCACGGAGAAAGAAGAAAGTGGACTGCTCTATTCAGGTGATTGGGGACCAGCTGCCCTTAGTGGAAGGGTTCAAGTATCTAGGGATCTTGGTCACGAATGATGGTAAGCGGGAGCGTGAGATCATGGATTGGTGCGGCAGTAACGTGGGGACTATACTGATCCATGATGGTGAAATAAGAGCTGAGTTCTTGGACGAAGCACTCTGTTTATGGGTCGCTCTACATCCCCATCCTCACCTATGGTCATGAACTTTGGGTAATGACCGAAAGGAGATTGCGCAGCAGAAATGAGGTTTCTCCTCAGGGTGGCTGGGCTTATTCTCCAAGACAGGGTGAGGGGCTCGGCCTCAGGAGAGAGTCGGAGTACAGCCACTACTCTTCTGGATAGAGAAAAGCCAGCTGAAGTGGTTCAGGCACCTGATAATGATGCCCCCTGGGAGATTTCTGTTGGAATTCTACTGAGCACATCCCTCTGGGAAGAGGCCCCAAGGCTGACCCAGGACACACTGGAGGGATTGTATCTCAGGGCTGGCCTGGGAATGTTGGGGAATCCCCCAGGAGAAACTAGAACCTATTGCGGAGGAAAGGGAGATCTGGTCCTCCCTACTCTCCATGCTGCTGCCATGACCCTCACCAGGAAAAGCAGCATAAGGAAAAAGAAGAAAGAAAAAAAGACTTTGTGCAGGGACTGTGGCTTCTTACATTTTTTTCCAACACCAAAAACTCTATTGCTTCAACGTATTTTTTCTTTAAAAATATTTTTAGTGTTAAGTAAGCATTGACACAAGAGAAAACAAAACGTATATATAGCCTTGTAAATCTATTGAAAATAAATAATACATGAAGTTGGGAAAGGAGCAGTGAATGAGAAACAAAGCTCTGAACCATTACTCAAACCTTCAGTGTCAATGGAGTATAAAGCTGTCATTGGTTTCAGTCATGAAAGAAACACACAGAGAAGGGACTGATTTTCATGGAGGTGAACAGTGAACAAGTGCAGTTATTGGAAACAAGAGATTTGTATGCAGCTCCAGCACAGCACAGTGAAAATTCCATTCTTCAGCCTAAAAATAGACTCAGCCTCCATCTAATCTTTATTCTCTTTGCTTCATTCTTGACATTCGAGCCAAAAATGAACAAATAAATCTCTGGGGCCTCCTTTGTAAACATTTGTATCTATACAAATGGTGGCTTCCTTTATATCTATTGTTACTTCCGTCCTGCCTTTCCAAATGGTTTGTAACAGAAAGAGACACACATGAATGTTAAACTCACCTCTCACCCCTAAACATATAAACTGAGCAGTTTTAATATGAATGAATGAAATCACTATGGCTTTTTAATATAAACATCTACCACATTCATATTATTATTCCTAACTAAGACTATGTGTGATTAAGACTATGGCAATGAAATCATGATGACTGGCCACTCAGCTTAAATGATACTGGAAAGTATTGCATTGATACAGGAATATAATTGAGTTCCCTGTCAGGCTTCACTAGTTTTGCCATGCAACCTAAAATATAGCACTTCATATTCATTATAGCCAGCTGCATTTTTCAATTTTTGGGGGGGAGTGGAAGATAATTTAAGATTTTCTCACAATTTTATACACAGAATGGCAGAGATGAAAGAAGAAGGGGACACACATCAGGGCCCTAATTGTGCCGTGGGTGATCGCCACTTCTCAACTTCATTACATCCGTGGTGGGTAGTGCCTGTATAAGAGAAATTAAAACTACTAATTATTCCTCAAAAAAGGTTTTTAATGATTTCAAGCTATAAAAGCAACACAGACAAAACAAGAAAAGAAAGATTAAAGTCCAGCACTGAATAAGGATTAATATAAATTAATATTTATATATATATGGCTTCGCGAACCAACTGAGCGGCGGCGAACCAGCTGAGCAGTGGGGGACAGCAGAGCAGCTCACAGCAGGAGTTTGCCTGGGACTGGTAAGTATCCGAGTGTGTGTGTTTGCTTGCTGAGGAAGTATCCGAGCGTGTGTTTGCTGGGAGGGCAGTGTGAGAGCCTGAGTGAGTGTCTGATTGGCTGCTAGCCTGCAGGGGGCGGGCATTAGGGTGTCCGTTTGTTTGTGTCAGGGAAGCCTGGCTGTTTAAAAATAGCCAGAGCTTCGCAAACCAGCTGAGCAGCGGGGGACAGCAGAGCAGCTCACAGCAGGAGTTTGCTTGGGAGTTCGCCTGGAGTGAGCCCAGTGAGGCTTACGTCTTGCAAACTGCTCTGAGGAAGCTCATAGTAGGAAGGTGATATGGAAGGGGGGGGTTCAGCTGTTGTGACCTGCACTGGATGTGCCATGTTTGTCTTTCTTCCACAGGACAGAAGCGACTTTGTCTGTACAAAGTGCAAGCTGGTCTCCATATTGGAAGAGAAGATTGAAGGTCTGGAGCAACAGATAACAACCCTGCATTGCATACGAGAAACTGAGCATTTTCTGGACAAAACTCAGGATATGCTTCTAGGGGTACAAAGCTCTAAAGATATAGAGCAGGTTGCACAGAGGAGCCAAGAGGCCAGTGAAGAAGCTTGGCAACATGTGACCTCCAGAAGAGGTAAGCGGAATGTCCGGGTTCCAGTAACACAGACACAGGTAACTAACCGTTTTCATGTTCTCTCCACAGGTACCGTTGCGGAGAGTGGACCAGATGATATATCTGGGGCGAGAAAGCAGAAGGAGACTCCGCTGGTTGGAAGGCATAAGATGCGATGTCCTGAGGTTGGGAGTTCCACGACCACCACTCCCAAGAGGAGAAGGCGGGTGGTGGTGGTCGGGGACTCTCTCCTCCAGGGGACTGAGTCATCTATCTGCCGCCCTGACCGGGAAAACTGAGAAGTCTGCTGCTTGCCAGGGGCTAAAATTCGCGATGTGACAGAGAGACTGCCGAGACTCATCAAGCCCTCGGATCACTACCCCTTCCTGCTTCTCCACGTGGGCACCAATGATACTGCCAAGAATGACCTTGAGCGGATCATTGCGGACTACGTGGCTCTGGGAAAAAGGATAAAGGAGTTGGAGGTGCAAGTGGTGTTCTCGTCCATCCTCCCCGTGGAAGGAAAAGGCCTGGGTAGGGACCGTCGAATCGTGGAAGTCAACGAATGGCTACGCAGGTGGTGTCGGAGAGAAGGCTTTGGATTCTTTGACCATGGGATGGTGTTCCATGAAGGAGGAGTGCTGGGCAGAGACGGGCTCCATCTTACGAAGAGAGGGAAGAGCATCTTTGCCAGCAGGCTGGCTAACCTAGTGAGGAAGGCTTTAAACTAGGTTCACCGGGGGAAGGAGACCAAAGCCCTGAGGTAAGTGGGGATGTGGGATACTGGGAGGAAGCACAGGCAGGAATGTCTGTGAGGGGAGGGCTCCTGCCTCATACTGGGAATGAGGGGCGATCAACAGGTTATCTCAAGTGCTTATATACGAATGCACAAAGCCTTGGAAACAAGCAGGGAGAACTGGAGGTCCTGGTGATGTCAAGTAACTATGACGTGATTGGAACAACAGAGACTTGGTGGGATAACTCACATGACTGGAGTACTGTCATGGATGGTTATAAACTGTTCAGGAAGGACAGGCAGCGCAGAAAAGGTGGGGGAGTAGCACTGTATGTAAGGGAGCAGTATGACTGCTCAGAGCTCCGGTACAAAACTGTAGAAAAACCTGAGTGTCTCTGGATTAAGTTTAGAAGTGTGTGCAACAAGAGTGATGTAGTGGTGGGAGTCTGCTATAGACCACCGGACCAGGGGGATGAGGTAGATGAGGCTTTCTTCCAGCAACTCACGGAAGCTACTAGATCGCATGCCCTGATTCTCATGGGTGACTTTAATTTTCCTGATATCTGCTGAGAGAGCAATACAGCGGTGCATAGACAATCCAGGAAGTTTTTGGAAAGCATAGGGGACAATTTCCTGGTGCAAGTGCTAGAGGAGCCAACTAGGGGGGGTGCTTTTCTTGACCTGCTGCTCACAAACCGGGTAGAATTAGTGGGGGAAGCAAAAGTGGATGGGAATCTGGGAGGCAGTGACCATGAGTTGGTTGAGTTCAGGATCCTGACGCAGGGAAGAAAGGTAAGCAGCAGGATACGGACCCTGGACTTCAGGAAAGCAGACTTCGACTCCCTCAGGGAACGGATGGTCAGGATTCCCTGGGGGACTAACATGAAGGGGAAAGGAGTCCAGGAGAGCTGGCTGTATTTCAAGGAATCCCTGTTGAGGTTACAGGGACAAACCATCCCGATGAGTCGAAAGAATAGTAAATATGGCAGGCGACCAGCTTGGCTTAATGGTGAAATCCTAGCGGATCTTAAACATAAATAAGAAGCTTACAAGAAGTGGAAGGTTGGACATATGACCAGGGAAGAGTATAAAAATATTGCTCGGGCATGTAGGAATGATATCAGGAGGGCCAAATTGCACCTGGAGCTGCAGCTAGCAAGAGATGTCAAGAGTAACAAGAAGGGTTTCTTCAGGTATGTTGGCAACAAGAAGAAAGCCAAGGAAAGTGTGGGCCCCTTACTGAATGAGGGAGGCAACCTAGTGACAGAGGATGTGGAAAAAGCTAATGTACTCAATGCTTTTTTTGCCTCTGTCTTCACTAACAAGGTCAGCTCCCAGACTGCTGCGCTGGGCATCACAAAATGGGGAAGAGATGGCCAGCCCTCTGTGGAGATAGAGGTGGTTAGGGACTATTTAGAAAAGCTGGACGTGAACAAGTCCATGGGGCCGGACGAGTTGCATCCGAGAGTGCTGAAGGAATTGGCGGCTGTGATTGCAGAGCCATTGGCCATTATCTTTGAAAACTCGTGGCGAACGAGGGAAGTCCCGGATGACTGGAAAAAGGCTAATGTAGTGCCAATCTTTAAAAAAGGGAAGAAGGAGGATCCTGGGAACTACAGGCCAGTCAGCCTCACCTCAGTCCCTGGAAAAATCATGGAGCAGGTCCTCAAAGAATCAATCCTGAAGCACTTGTATGAGAGGAAAGTGATCAGGAACAGCCAGCATGGATTCACCAAGAGAAGGTCATGCCTGACTAATCTAATCGCCTTCTATGATGAGATTACTGCTTCTGTGGATGAAGGGAAAGCAGTGGATGTATTGTTTCTTGACTTTAGCAAAGCTTTTGACACGGTCTCCCACAGTATTCTTGTCAGCAAGTTAAGGAAGTATGGGCTGGATGAATGCACTACAAGGTGGGTAGAAAGCTGGCTAGATTGTCGGGCTCAACGGGTAGTGATCAATGGCTCCATGTCTAGTTGGCAGCCGGTGTCAAGTGGAGTGCCCCAGGGGTCGGTCCTGGGGCCGGTTTTGTTCAATATCTTCATAAATGATCTGGAGGATGGTGTAGATTGCACTCTCAGCAAATTTGCGGATGATACTAAACTGGGAGGAGTGGTAGATACGCTGGAGGGGAGGGATAGGATACAGAAGGACCTAGACAAATTGGAGGATTGGGCCAAAAGAAATCTGATGAGGTTCAATAAGGATAAGTGCAGAGTCCTGCACTTAGGACGGAAGAATCCCATGCACTGCTACAGACTAGGGGCCGAATGGCTAGGCAGCAGTTCTGCGGAAAAGGACCTAGGGGTGACAGTGGACGAGAAGCTGGATATGAGTCAGCTGTGTGCCCTTGTTGCCAAGAAGGCCAATGGCATTTTGGGATGTATAAGTAGGGGCATAGCGAGCAGATCGAGGAACGTGATCGTTCCCCTATATTCGACATTGGTGAGGCCTCATCTGGAGTACTGTGTCCAGTTCTTGGCCCCACACTACAAGAAGGATGTGGATAAATTGGAGAGAGTCCAGCGAAGGGCAACAAAAATGATTAGGGGTCTGGAACACATGAGTTATGAGGAGAGGCTGAGGGAGCTGGGATTGTTTAGTCTGCGGAAGAGAAGAATGAGGGGGGATTTGATAGCTGCTTTCAACTACCTGAAAGGGGGTTCCAAAGAGGATGGCTCTAGACTGTTCTCAATGGTAGCAGATGACAGAACGAGGAGTAATGGTCTCAAATTGCAGTGGGGGAGGTTTAGATTGGATATTAGGAAAATCTTTTTCACTAAGAGGGTGGTGAAACACTGGAATGCGTTACCTAGGGAGGTGGTAGAATCTCCTTCCTTAGAGGTTTTTAAGGTCAGGCTTGACAAAGCCCTGGCTGGGATGATTTAACTGGGAATTGGTCCTGCTTCGAGCAGGGGGTTGGACTAGATGACCTTCTGGGGTCCCTTCCAACCCTGATATTCTATGATTCTATGATTCTAAATGGCAAGTTATATTGAAGACAAGCAAAGTACATGTAAAGTTATTCATCAACTACCTACTACTATTCTTAACACTATAGTATCGATACAAACTTGAGATCAATTCAGCTCGAACAACCAGACTTCTTTACTCCATAATCTTACCCTCATTCATCTAAAAATACGTTACCCTTCAGTCAGCCATTTTCCACACTGGCCAGGTACACACAGTCGAGAAGTGCATGTCCCTTTGGTTCAGGGGGTGTGAGTCAGGTTTCCCTATTAAAGAGGGGTCCCCCTTATGATCAAACACACACACCTTAGTCCTGTGCCTTTGTACTTTTTATCTTATCTGTCAGCCTTGTTTTAAAACATACCAATCAATCAGGGTGGGCCAAATTCTTAGTGTGGTTACTTTGATATTATAAACTATGCGTGGGTGCATAGTTTATCTTCATGTAGCCAATTATCTCAAATGTGGTTGCTTTAATATTATAAGCTATGCTCGGGTGTATAGTTTATCGTAGCCAGCCTAAAGTGTTATGTGGTTGCAGCGCATCCTGACCTCAAGTTTCAGTTTAACTTTGCAGAGCTTGCTTTTTGAAGCTTCTGGAAGTTTGAGGCCTAACTTTGACAAGACCTTTGTTCATTTTTAGTTTAACAATACTTTTGTTCATATTAATCACAAGAATCAGCATCATGAGGGTCTTATGTTTCTCTTCCTGTAGAAAAAGGTGCAGGAGGAGAAATCATCTAAAACCTTCATGGCTTTTAGAGAGCTACATTGATACCAGCTTCTCCCTTCATCCATGTGGGGTCAGTGGAGATGTGGAAACATCAGACAAATGGCCTGAATTGGCTATATAGACTATCTGTAGGAGATCCTGACTCAGACTCTCAGATCCCTGTCCAGAGTTATGGAGTTGTTCTTTCTGCAGGACACAATCTCCTGTCCCCACTGCCTCTCTCTAACAATGACAGTGTGGTCAACCTGGTTATTGGCCCAGGTGGCTATTGGTTCCCATTACTCAGAGTCAGAGAGCCAGATTTTGCCAATCTTATTCATGTTGAATAATGGTTCACTTCTTGGGGAGTCCATTTCCTTCAGTGGGACTGTTTGTGGAGTAAAGTACTGTTGTGATAATTGGGGACTACAGATCTATCCTAATTGTGAGCCCAGCTGTGGGAAGTGGGTGAAAGTTCATAAATGTTACAATAATCTATAACAATCAATGGTGATAGAACGGGTGCACAATGAGACAGAAAGACTGGATTAATCCAACCAAAAAGGGCTACTAAATGCAACCCAAGGATAGTGTTAGGGTTGTGACTGATAAACCAGGAAGAATAGGACTAGAAATCAATGGACCAAAATTGGCCTAACTGGTGAATGAAATAGTGAGGAGATGGTTTATTCCACCCATTGCCCTTCCTTTTTTGGAGATTTAAAAAGAGAGACTCTGGGGACCAAAATGGGAACTGGACTCCTGAGATTCCCTGAGGAAAGGCCAACAGGCCTCTGTTTCACTCCAGAGACACTGTCTCTCTTTTGTGAACCTCAGTTATCATGTGTCCAGACCAGCCCCAGTGAGGACATCTCACCATCACCACTTGACCAGCAAAGACCCCAGTCTGATGCATTTGAGACCCTGCTCTGTCTTCACTTCCCTTGTATTCCTTTCTGCTCTCCCCTATCTTTGTCCTATTCTTTATCTCAACTTTGATCATGAGACCAACTGTACTGCATAGCATCAGCACAATAGGATGAGATAGCCCATCCAGCTCTGCTCAGCCTGAAAAGAACTAGTAAAGGAAAGGGAGATGACCAAGACAGATAGCATCCAAGATGGGGGAAAATGAAAGCAACAGCTGTCACAGACAACCTGCCAGCCCACAGAGTCCATCCATGACTGAGCAGACACCTTGTATCTACCTTGAATATCAACAAAAGCTGTATTTTCCCCAACTTTACTATCCTAGTACTTCTCACCTTTGTGTCTGTTTTGTTAAAAGCAAGAAATGTAACGATTCACAGCAATCACTTGAAATTCGACAAGATTAACCCTTTCTTTCCCGCTAAGAAGGATTGCTTTACAGAATAAGAGAGACTAACTAATATCCTCTCTCTGAAAAAGGGAGTTTGAGTTTTGATTACATTTGTTTTGCATAACCACTTGATTTCAATTTCAAAATGTTTTGTTTTTTATTCTTTTTCTCTTGTGTCTCCTAACTTTCTAGTGTATTTGCCATGGGACTACGTAGGCCAAGGTCTCTGTACTCAAAACTTCAAACCTTGTTTAACTGTTAATGCTGTACAGTGAGGGGGTCACATTAGCACCTCTCACTCTCTGGGCCCATTTATTCCACCAAAATTAACAAAACATTACTACAAAACATAAGTGAGGGTGTCCAAATCTGGCCCTGATTGAGGAGGAGGAGGAAAGGAGTTATTACTGCTCCAAAGAGCCTTATCTAATCCTCCTCATTCTGGGCCAGATTTGGACATTCTTATTTTTGTCTGCTCTGAGCAGCATGTTCCATGACTCGATCCCACTGATTGTTGAACATCTTCGTGGAGCAGCTTATGTACTATGGAGTGAAAAATATGAAAAAAAATGACGTGAATAAATGAATATGTCTGAACTAATCTTTTTAGCTGACAAATCTGAGGAACAGTCCCAGATTGAAGTGTCAGTAGAGGTGGTTTTGGAACAAATTGATAAATTAAGCAGTAATAAGTCGCCAGGATGAGATGGTATTCACCCAAGGGTTCTGAAGGAACTCAAATATGAAATTGCAGAACTACTACCTGTGGCACGTAACCTATCGCTTACATCAGCTTCTGTAAAAATGACTGGACGATAGCTAATGTGATGCCAATTTTTAAAAGAGGCTCCAGAGGCAATCCGGGCAATTACAGGACAATAAGCCTAACTTCAGTACCAAGCAAATTGATTGAAACTATAGTAAAGAAAAGAATTACCGGACACATAAATGAACACAATTTACTGGGGGAAGAGTCAAGATATCTTTTGTAAAGGGAAATCATACCTCAGTAATCTATTAGAATTCTTTGAGAGGATAACATACATATGGACAAGGGTGATCCAGTGGATGGAGTGCACTTGAACCTTTAGGAAGCCTTTGACAAGGTCCCTCACCAAAGTAATCAGTCATGGGATAAGAGGGAATGTCTTCTTATGGATTAATAACTGGTTAAGACAGGAAACAAAGAGAAGAAATAAATGGTCAGTTTTCAGAATGGAGAGAGGTAAATAGGCATGTCTGCCAGGGATCTATACTGGGATCAGTGCTGTTCAACATATTTATAAATGATCTGGAAAAAGGGGTAAACAGTGTGGTGGCAAAAATTTGCAGACAATACAAAATTACTCAAGATAGTTAAGTCCAAAACTGACTGCAAAGAGTTACAACTGGGTGACTGGGCAAGAAAATGGCTGATGAAATTCAGTGTTGATAAATGCAATGTAATGCACATTGGAAAACACATTCCCAACTATATCTACTAAATGAAGGGGTCTAAATTAGCTGTTGCCATCCTAGAAAGAAAGCCTCGTCCACCTCATCCCCCTGATCCGGTGGTCTATAGCAGACTCCCACCACAACATCACCCTTGTTGCTCATGCATCTAAACTTAATCCAGAGACACTCAGGTTTTTCTGCAGTTTCATACCAGAACTCTGAGCAGTCATACTTCTCTCTTACATACAGTTGAGCTCCCCCACCTTTTCTGCCCTGCCTGTCCTTCCTGACCAGTTTACATCCATCCATGACAGTACTCCAGTCATGTGAGTTATCCCACCAAGTCTCTGTTATTCCAATCACATCATAATTCCTTGACTGTGCCAGGACTTCCAGTTCTCCCTGCTTGTTTCCCAGGCTTCTTGCATTTGTGTATAGGCACTTGAGATAACTTGCTGTTTGTCCTGCTTTCTTAGTATGAGGCAGGAACCCTCCCCTTTCGTGTTCTCCTGCTTGTGCTTCCTCCCAGTATCCCACATCCCCACTTACCTCAGGGCTTTGGTCTCCTTCCCCCGGTGAACCTAGTTTAAAGCCCTCCTCACTAGGTTAGTCAGCCTGCTTGCGAAGATGCTCTTCCCTCTCTTCGTTAGGTGGAGCCCGTCTCTGCCTGGCACTCCTTCTTGGAACACCATTGTCGAATTGTGGAAGTCAACAAATGGCTATGCAGGTGGTGTTGGAGAGAAGGCTTTGGATTCTTTGATCATGGGATGGTGTCCTCCCTCCTCCAGGGGAAGACTCAGACCCTCCTCCAGACCTGGAAGCTCTTTTCAGCTACAAGGTCCGTTGTGGCCACCGAGGGGGAAGACCTCTTCGCGGAGCCCCTGCTACACAACCACCAATCTAGGTGGAGGAGTCTCCCTCGGTGCACCGGGGGTTGGTCCTGGCAGAAACCACCAGGGTCAGAGACCTCCTGGACTATGACAGGGGGGACTGAGTGGATCCTCATGTTCTCAGTCGGCTCATGGGGCTCTCCACCCTTCCGATCCCCCTGCACATACTTATTCTTGCTCTCCCATCCCCCACACCTCCTCCTCCTCTTGCCAGCTGTCCTTGTTCCTCTGCTACCCCTGCTTCCCTAACTGTCTGCCTCTTCCATACTGTTGCTCCCTATGCCTGTTTGACTCCCATTGGTCTCTGGCTCCCACTACTCTTCCCCACACTTTCCTGCACCTCTGACTATTCTTTTTCACCCATGTTGCTTAGGACTCAATCACTGAAACCTCCTACCTGAGCCCTTCAGCAACACCTCTTATTCACTTTCTAACTACTACTGATTTTCACTCCATGACCATTAAAAAAAAAGCAGTGTGAAGGTGTCAATACTGTACATTAAGTAATTATATAAATCCAGCTCTAGTGTAAGTTGGTGCAACTTTACTAAGACTGTCTAGGGCTCAGTTGAACTAATTTATTTGAATCTAATTCATTCAAATATGAATTTAGGTATATTTTGATCTCAGTTACACCAATGATCATCCTGAATAGCTCCACTGAAGTCAATGGTGTTAATTCAAGTTTATCACAGGGTAACTGACTTATACCTCCTATATTTATGAATGGAAGATTCCTGCTGCATGTAGCCCCCTCTCCTCTCCCAAATGAAACAGGGCCTTGGCTTCTTCTACACCCATCATCTCCATTCCGAGGATCCCACAGAGGGTGTCCTAAAGACCCACAGATCTATATGTAGAGAGTATGGGAAGGGAAGGGCCAAATGAATCTGTATTGTCCCCTCCACTGGCCCTGCATTTCTAAGATCTGGAATGCAACACCTGCCATAAGACCCAGGAACTCTGGCAGTCTGGCTCCATTGGCACACCACTGCCAGGGAGAAGAAAGGTGTACTGGAATGAACCTTGCCAGTGACAGAATCTTGGCATGGAGTCACAGGGCCTATTCATGGATGGGCCCTGCCCTGCCACTGCTCCTTTGGTATCCACTGGTCTTGGGGCCTGGACACCCATGGCAGAGAGGGGTAAGAAAAAGTTGGCCTACTATGTATTAAATAGTTTATTCAATTACATGGTATTTTTCAAATTAATTATTTCATTTTTATCATTTATTTAATTATTTATATTTTAATTATATATTTTCCTCCTCCACCCACAGCTCCACTAAGCTACATGTGTAGTATTACTAGATCATGTTTTCACACATTATGAACAGGGGAAAAGGGAGTAAAAAGATGTTATACCCTAATCAAGCAAAGACATTTTTCCTTTTCAGCTTGGTTATCAGCAAGTCTTAGAAATTTTCCCCTGGGTTTCTGTGAGGAAAACCTTGTGTTTAATTAGTATTACTTAGCCTTGTTACATAGGTTTTCCCAGGAATGAGGGAGATAGTTCCAGGACCCTATGTCTAATCTTTGTAATTTAGAACATCTCTGCTTGCTTGTAGTATTTCTATTTACCTGCAACACAATGGAAAGTAGAAAATGTCTTTGCCCGTTTCCTGTATAGTTATCTTTTTATTCTACAATTAATACATAATTTTTAAAAATAAATTTGATTAATTAGGATGTGTTCACACACTTTTGCCCAGTGATCTACTACTCATAAATGAGATGATAACTTATAGAATGCTACATGTGTGTCTTTCAGGAACCCTTGGCAAATAATGAAAATAATGATTCATAGAGTCATTTATTCAAAATTACCAATAATAAGTTATTCAACCAATGTTATTTGACATGTTCTATATTTTGGACAGCTGTGCCACAATAATTAGGTCTCTTATTTAAGAGGTGCAGAGACTCACGTTAAATGCCACTAAGTAACACCAATATATTTACACTGCCATAAAATTTAGAATATTTTACTAAATTGAAAGAGAAAAAAACTTATTCCCCCATTGAAACTTAACCCCAAGTATTCTGAATCATGGTACATTCCCCAGATAGCAAAAAACTGAGCCTATATAATTACTGGCTATGTTGGAAAATAGGGACAGAATTTAGAATCATATTAATTATGGATCCAATGTTTGGTTAGAAAATGGATTTTCCATTTCATGAAAAATTGAGATTTCAAAAAACAAACAAACAAAAAAAACCCAACAAAACAAACATCTTGAATTATGACAAAAAGCTAGTTTTGACATGTTTTTATTAAATGAATTCAAGGAAAAAAATCATTTTGGGGTCAATCAAAATGTTCCATTTCTATATATTTGAAACATTTTGTTTTGATTTCAACCCTTTCGCTCGATAGATAGATAGAAAACAAAGTAAAATTCTAAACATTTCAAAATTAAAAATCCTCAAAACTTTTCACTTGGTAAATGTTTAAATGGGATGGATGTTTGGACATGGAAATAGTTTTTTCCATGTTTTCACTAAAACAAGTTTTTGTTAAAAAAAAAACTATAAAAGTTTTAATCAAAACAGCATTTTCTGATAGAAAACTTCTGATGAAAATTTTCTGAAGAGTTCTGTTGGGTATTTGGCCCATATTGTTTTTTAAAAAAAAGACATGGTTACCTTTAAGGTAAGAATTTAAGTGAAGGAAGTCAGTGTCATATATGCAAGGAAAATGAAAAAGGATCTGAAGGTATTAAAAAAATATTTAAAGAACATGGCTGGTGAATAGACCACAAAGAGTGGTTGTCCTGACACCATGATTACATATGCTCAAAAGAAGGTTGGATGTTAGCAGGAATCAGAGAGGAAGTATGATCTACTGGTTAGGGTACTAAGACCTTGGTTGAAGTCCCTGATATTACAGTAATGGGGGGCCATAATAGTTTCTAAACCAGACAGATATAGGGTGTGGCCCTGAAGAATGTGCCTGTTTCAGATTAGATGAACCAATCAATTGCTCTTTTTGTCTCCTACAATACTCTGTTATAAATCTGTAGCTGACGTAACCATGAGTATGAAACAGTTATCTTCAGTGATTAATGATGTTTTGTCACTTTTTAAAATGAATTCTTTATAATTTTCTCCATAAGATGCAAATTTGCCCGTATTCGGTAATTTGGATCTCGGGTGCCACTTAGAAATTGCCACTCCTGATCATTTTGAGATTTGAACGCAAAGTCACCTGTGTTATTATGTTCTTGCATTCATTTGTCATGTGGTGATACATCAGTTAGTGCATCACTTGTCCATTTATCAGTGTTTTACCAAATTAGTACACAATGCAGTGAACAAAACAAGTTAAGTAAGTTGTATTCTTGTTTTTCAATACTTTTCAAAATGTTCTATGGTATTTTACATTACTAAGAGACTAGTTTTAAAAAGTTGAAGAAATTAATTTCACATTAATGGCAAAGGATTATAATAAACACAGTAACTTTCCCCAAAATTACAGATGCTGAGCTTCCTATGAAATGACACAAAAACTTTTACTTGGCAAAAACAGCCTGTAGCGTATTGTTCCTAACCAGTCATACATCTTTGAGGACATTAGGAGCTGAATGTTTCCCTTAATTGAAAAGAAAACAGGTTGGAAAGATTTAATGAAGCATAATTTTCAGATTGAGAGAAATTAAACAACAATGTGTCTCTCTCCTGATAGAGCACAGAGACCATGCTGTTGTCTACCCCACTCAATAGCTTTTTTACCATATATATAAATGGACCTTCATTGGCTCTGCCTGATGACTAGGCTGGACAGACAAACAACATGCATTTATTTTTCTAGTCTTATTTTTCTAGTCTGGTCTTAAGCTATTGTTCCCCAAACACATTTTAAGAAAATACATGTAGCATATATTCATAATGATCAATGACTTATTAGTTTTCAAATGAAATCTCAGATGCCACCTTTTAAACAGAGATGACAACAGTGGTGTAGTGAGTATGTCAGGCCTGACAAGAACTGCTGACACAGTAGTGAACCACAAATGGGCTCCTGTGTCATGGTTGTATTCAATCGTTTAGTGTAACATATGTACAGGGGAGGTAAGTCAGTTTACTTACCAATTCTGTGGTACAGAATTCCTCTCTCTGGCTTAAGATATTTGCACAGAGTATGAATTCATATCCTTGCACGAGACTACAGGTGGAGTTTTCTACAGGAAAGTTCTATATACTAAAAGTGGAAATTATAATAGAATTCACTTTTCTTCTCTGTTCAGGAATCCAGTGCCAGTCTTTACCATAAAAGACTTACACACACACAATTAAGTTCAAATTCCTTCTTCAGAATAACACTGCAAAGGTGAACCATTACAGTACCGCACACAGTACCCTAGACAGTGCTCACTACTGATTGGTCAGGAACTCCCAGCTTCTAGCTGAGGGTGTGTGTGTGTGTGTGTGTGTGTGTGTGTGTACACATTCAGGAATGTCCACCGTTAACGAAGCCTTCCTAACCAGCTTCAAACCAGCTACTGAGCATGGGTAACCAATTCCGCTGGTGTGCTGAAATAGTAACTATTCTGTGCAGTCATTCAGGGCATTATAGTGTCAGCTGGTCTGGGAATGTTTCCATATCAACTCAGAGCGGGTAGAAACAGCAGCTGTAATTACAGCAATAAGTGTTTTTGGCTAACCATCACAATATAAGAAAAAAGAAATGGGGGTTACAGATGGTCTTAAACATTTGTCACACATCTCCAGTGCTGTAAAATAAAGTACAATTACAGAAAGTGCATACAGAGACATTAAGAACCACCTCTTGACACTTACCCCACCCTCCATTTCCAAAATAGCAAAATAAATATATTTATTTCCCCCAGATACAATCAGGGATATAATTTCAATTATTAGGTCATTTTTTCCTAATTTTTGTTAGTATATAGTCCTGTTTGTTAGCCTGGGATAGAATTTTGGGTTTGATTTTTGATACTCTTATATCCTTAATAATATGTGAATAAAGATACTGTGTTGCTTCTGCCCAGCCAGATGGGTTTATTAGTATAATGAGAACAGAGAAGACAGTGAGCTAGAGTGTTGCTGGTTTTGGTGGGAGTTTAATCTATGACTGCCTCAACTCCTATCTCAAGGCAAGGTCAAGCAACCACTCAGGAGGGGAAGGTGAGGGTGGGGGGAAAGAAACACTAAAAGGCCAAAGAAATTCCTGTCCCTGCCTGAAGCACAGCCTCACTCCTTACCCCTCACAGGGGACACAAAAGAGGTGGTACCAAGCCCCCAGACTCACCCCCCAAACAGAATATGACCATAAACTGTAAAGGGTGGGACCAAGGGCATGCACTACAGGTATAATTATGCCTGCTAAGGAAGAGGAACACTGGAACCCTGGGAAAAGGCTCTGCGGTGTCAGAGCTATGGATATGCTTGCTTGAAACTAACTCCAATAACATTGCATTGCCTGCACTTCAGGCTTCCGGTCTTCTGCTTTCTGTCTGCATGACAAGAAGCAGGGAAGGGGTGAAGGGAAAGCCCCTAACAATTTTCATCACTTTGAAAACAACTGTTTTAGCAAGTTTTCTTCTGGTTTCTTTAAAAGCTTTCTGCAAGTTGAACCCAGTTATGAGTCCAAGTCCTACTGAGCATATTGGGCTTTGTATGCTGATGGGAAGCAGCAATACGTATCTCATACATGACTCAGCTTGAAGAATTTGCCTTTCGCCCTTCATTTGTAACACACAAGCCATTGTTTTGATCCCAGAAAAAGTGAGTGGATTGGCAATAATGGTTTGGTCTGTTTTGTTTGTTTGGGGCTTTTTTATGTGCTCTTGCACAGGGCAGTAAAAAGCCGACAGTTGTTTAACTTTCCTGTAAGTGTTTAATGTTCATCCTTCTTTGCCTTCCTCGACTGTCATCTATATGTGGAAGTGCAAAATACCAGAACAAATAGAATAGGTTCCAGAATCACGAGTTTCAGAAAAAGCTTAGGGGAACAAGAACAAGAAACCAAAAATTAAAGAAAAGTAAGAAACAGGGAAAAAGCTGATACTTTAAATGGGAGATGGGGTTTTGGGGTAGGGGTTTGGGTGTGAATAAGGAGTAAGGGAGCTGCTTCCTCCTTTCCTCTCCTTTTTATTTTTCAACTCCTTTATTAAAGAATTGAAAAGCGCCTATCCTAAGCTCTATGTATCTGTGACACAAATGAGAAGAGCAATCACATAAGGTGAAGTTCAAAGGGCCTAAAAAAGCCCCACTGTCCTATTTAAGACCCACAGAAGCCATTAAATTATGCACAGTAATAGGTGTAGCGTACCTGCATAGGGATGAATTACTTTCATACTAACCTAGAAAATAATCATTCAAAAGGGAAAACCAAGTATCCCTCTCTTGCAATAATTGCGCTACAAATTTACCCTAATTGTAAGCTTACCTGTGAGAAGTACATGAAAGTTTACAAGATATCACAAAAACTTATAAAACAAATGTCAATGGGAAAAATTATGAAAAGGAGACAGAAAAACTGAATTTGTCCAAACAAAAAGGCCTACTTATATAGTTCAAGGAGTATGTTAAGGTCATGCTTAGTAAAGAAGAAAAGTGTGGAACTAGAAATTAGTAAATCAAAATTGCGTTGTTAGAAACTAGGCCTAACTGGTGGACAAAATTATGTGGGGATTCTGCCCACCATTCCATTTGT
Source organism: Lepidochelys olivacea (assembly GCF_965140295.1). Lineage (NCBI taxonomy): Eukaryota > Metazoa > Chordata > Testudines > Cheloniidae > Lepidochelys > Lepidochelys olivacea. The sequence goes on along the minus strand of NC_140412.1, from coordinate 145,517,115 downwards.
GGATCCTTAAAGAAAGATACTTTGGGGAGAAAAAATGGCTATTGGAGCAAGCTTCACCATCTCCTGGGACCCCAGACCTGCATAATCCTGATACTGAGAGTTGTCCTGACTGGTGCCAGCCCGAGAGAGGGCTGAGGATGACATCACCACCTCTCACATCTCCAGATGAATTCTGTATACCACCTGAAATGTGAAACTCTCTCCCTGCCCCCATGTATATTTTTCTTTCCCCAGCTTATTTCTTCCCTTTCCTATCCTTGCCCTTTTTCTTTCTCTCTAGGAAAAGTCTGGCTTAGCTGGTCAAGACTGCATAGTTTATAACACTGATGTAAGCCTGTGACCAGAAAGAGGCAATTAAAAATAATGTCCTAAACAGCCTGATGCCGGTATGAGTTTTCCAGGTGTTAGAGTGGCTGCAAAGACCATGTGCTGTGGCTGTGTTTTTCAAGTAGAAAAAGAGGTTGCACGTGAAAGTCAACCTCAGAGAGAAGCTCATATATTCTACCTAAATTAATACATCACCTAGCTCACAAATATGCACAAATTAGTGTCAGTGGAAATGGAAGGGGGCAGGTGAGAGCTGCCTGAGAGCGTGGACTTGAGGAGCAGAGGAAAGGTGCAGGTGAGAACTGCCTGTGAGAAACTGCATCCTTGTGAGGTGGAAAGGTCTTCCAGCACTCCCTGGGAAGACAGAGGAATTGTCTAGGTGGCCAGTGGAGGGGTTAGTTTGATGACTTTCCTGAGCTAGAAAGCCAATGCCTGGAGACTGAAAAAGGCTGAAGGTTAGGAGTCAGTGGAGGGCTAACCTGCTGTCTTTCCTGAGCCAGGGGCACATAGCTGGTATGGGCTGAAGGCTGAAAGCAGCAGAGGGAGATGCATGCTGACTCTTGGATCTGGAGGGACAAAAGGCTGGAATTGAGAGATGTTGGAGAACTGGGGTGTGGTTAGAGATGGACTTGGTATGTTGCTTGTACTATTTGTATTATGCTGGGGAAATCTGGACTGTGATTGTTGGACTCTTGTTATGATTTATGTGCATAAATTAGCCCTGCAAGGACTATATATACCGGAAATACTTTAAGGACTATTTCTGGGGAATGCTGAAAGGGAAACTAAAGTAGATGTGCCATAGCCTGCTCCAGGAGGGCACTCTAGGTGGGGCTGCCCTATGACAGGAAACCCCATAGTAGATTGGTTCACAGAAGTATCCAAAAGCAGCCATAGGTGAGTGGTACATTAGAAACCTGCCACTGACATTGTCTCTTGCAGACCTCCTATCTGCTCTCCCCACCAACCTTCAAACTCCCTCTCTCTCTTTCTCCTCTTCTTTCAGCTGCCCCCATAATGTTCCTCCCTCTCCCTTTCCCTCTCTCTCTTTGTTCATAGTTTCATAGAGCTTAAGTCTAGAAGAGATTAACAGATCATCTAGTCTGTGCTCCTGTGTATCACAGGGCATTTCATTCACCCAGATAACCCTATACTGAGCCCGATTACTGTAGTTAGACTAAAGCATTTCAGTTCTCATCTGAACTATACCCCCATATCCCTGTAGGGATAGGGTCCAGAGTGACCTAGACAAATTGGAAGATTGGGCCAAAAGAAATCTGATGAGGTTCAACAAGGAAAAGTGCAGAGTTCTGCACTTAGGAAGGAAGAATACCATGCACTGCTACAGGGTGGGGACCGACTGGCTAAGCAGCAGTTCTCCAGAAAAGGACCTGGGGATCACAGTGGACAAGAAGCTACATATGAGTCAACAGTGTGCCCTTGTTGCCAAGAAGGCCAATGGCATATTGGGCTGTATTAGTAGGAGCATTGCCAGCAGATCGAGGGACGTGATCACTCCCCTCTATTCGGCACCTGGAGTATTGTGTCCAGTTCTGGTCCCTCCACTACAGAAGGGATGTGGACAAATTGGAGACAGTCCAGCAGAGGACAACGAAAATGATTAGGGGGCTAGGGCACATGACTTACGAGGAGAGGCTGAGGGAACTGGGCTTTTTTAATCTGCAGAAGAGAAGAGTGAGGGTAGATTTGATAGCGGCTTCAATTACCTGAAAGGGGTTTCCAAAGAGGATGGAGCTAGGCTGTTCTCAGTGGTGGCAGATGACAGAACAAGGAGCAATGGTCTCAAGTTGCAGTGGCGGGAGGTCTAGGTTGGATATTAGGAAACACTATTTCACTAGGAGGGTGGTGATACACGGGAATGGGTTACCTAGGGAGGTGGTGGAATCTCCTTCCTTAATAGTTTTTAAGATCAGGCTTGAAAAAGCTTTGGCTGGGATGATTTAGTTGGTGTTGGTCCTGCTTTGAGTAGGGGATTGGACTAGATGACCTCCTGAGGTCTCTTCCAACCCTAATATTCTATTATTCTATGATTCTACTACAGAGGAAAGTGAAAAACACCCTGAGGTCACTGCCAATCCGACCTACGGAAAAATTCCTTCCCAATCCAAAATATGGTGCTCAGTATGACTCTAAGCATGTGACATGCTATGCATCTCAAAAGAAGGTTCTTCCTTTGTTCTATCCCTTTTTCCAGTCACTTTTGTATTCTCTACACCCAGTGACCTGCCCCCTCCCACATCTCTATTTTTTCTGTGCCCACACAGCCTCTTTTTTTCCCCTCTTTCCCAGTTTCTCCTTTGAGCTACCCCTCTTGTGAATTTACTGTTGGCATCTTGGGTTCTGCTCTCTGGTTCTCTACTTTTCCCCACTTGTTATTTTTCTATCTGCTCCTTGCTCAAAAACACACTTACATTTCAATCAAGGAGGCTGCTATTTTGTAGGGAAAATGTTGACTCTATGGTGAAAAAGCATATGGTTAGAAACCACAAAATATGCTAATGAACATAGAATTGCATTTATGTAATAAATGGCCTCAAAAAACCTAAACTCTTCCATAAGCTCTGCAGTCCAGAGCACAGAGAAGCAGCCTAAATGCATGAAGAATTCTCTTGGCTGCCATGTAAATGGTGATTCTCAAGATTTCTCCTTATCTCAGGCGAGAGAACTAGCAAAATTAGAACTTCACATTGAAGCCCTTTCAAATATCTATTGGATTCACAACCCAATATCTGAACTTGCCCTTACAGTTTGATTGTAAATTGGAGCGGGAAGGAGCATATTTTCTGGTTGTTATTTGAATTCTGCTGAAATCTCAGAACAACTGTTTCAATGAGATTTCAGCAGAACAGCTAAACTCATAACATTTCCCCATCCAAGATGGCAAATGTCTCTCAGAAGATCAACTAATCTCATAAGATTTCCTGTATTCGGGACCAAACTTTTGCTAGATTATCTCACAAAATGTTGTCATCCTTGAATCTGAATCTAACTGCTGATTCTGTCTTAACCCCCAAACCTGAACCCTAGTCTAAACCTAATCCAAATCTAAACACCAACTTCACAGCACATCTCTAGTTTTCGCATAGCTGCTGCTGTTTTAATTCCTTAAGTTTCCACTGCTTCATTATGGCAAAACCTGATCTCCCCAAAATGGCATAGATTGACCAATAGAAAGTGAATTTAGGAAAATGCATTTCTTCTAGCCTGACCATGGGTTTGCCCAGTTTAGGTTAAAAAGGCAGAGTAACTGACATGCAGAAGCCTTTTCTCATGTGGAGTCACTCAGGAGATGGAGAGAGGGCCTTCTTTCTGTGTGTAGTAATATCTGATGTGTTACAAACTCATAGACTTTAAAGCCAGAAGGGACAATCATGATCATCTAGTCTGACCTCCTGCACACTGCAGGCCACAGCACCTCACCCATCCACTCCTGTAATAGACCCTGCCAGAGCGGGTTTTGAGTCCAAGGCCAGCAGTAGTGACTATGGGTGATATTCAAGACTGTGTCACCCAATGGCAAGAGTAAGTGGCCACCCTGTTTAGAGGCGGGATTCAGTGACTGTGTTGCCCAGTGGCCGGGGGTAGGGGAAGCTGGGCTCTTTCTGCTTCACCAAGTTTCAACTCAGGGGCCAGTACAACTTCTTAACTCTCTCCTCACCAGTGTGGGGTTGGTACAGCCCGTCATCGACCCCTAACCTCTGGCTGAGTTATTGAACTCCTCAAATCATGATTTAAAGACTTCAAATTACAGCATTCATACTAGTTTAAATCTGCAAGTGACCCATGCCCTATGCTGCAGAGGAAGGCAAAAAATGCCCAGGATCTCTGACAATCTGACCTGGGAAAATATTCCTTCCTGACCCCAAATATGGCAATCACTTGGACCCTGAGGATCTCAGCAAGACCCTCCAGCTAGACACCTGGGAAAGAATTCTCTGTAGTAACTCAGAGACCTCCCCATCTAGTGTCCAATCACCAACCATTGGAAATATTTGCTACTCGTGGTGGCAAATTGGCTACATGCCATTGCAGGCAGTCTCATCATACCATCCCTTCCATCAGCTTATCAAGCTCAGTCTTGAAGCCAGTTAGGTTTTTTTGCCCCCACTGCTCCCCTTGGAAGGTTGTTCCACAACTAAACTCTGATGGTTAGAAACCTTCCTCTAATTTCAAGTCTAAACTTGCTGATGGCCAGTTTATATCCATTTGTTTTTGTGTCAATAATTTAAATAACTCCTCTCTCTCCCTGGTATTTATCCCTCTGATGTATTAAAAAGTCTGCTGCCTAATTCAGCAATCATTACTCAGAAAAATACCTATTGATTTCAATGGGAGTTTAGGCTAAGTAAAAAGCTTCAGGAATATTCCCTTGTTCCCTTCAGTTATAACACCTGGACGAAAATTCCCATTCGGGGCTGGTATATACTACACAGTTAGGTCAACATAAGGCAGCTGCCTTATGTTGACCTAATTATGTCAGTGTCTACACTACAGCTAGGGTGACCAGACGTCCCGATAAAATCAGGACTGTCTCAATTTTTAGTTCTTTGTCCCGTGTCCCAACAGATGCATGGTCAGGATGCCATTTGTCCTGATAGTGCAGCTTTCGTCGCTCTGGCGGTTTTATTTTGCTTCCTCGAGGTGTCCCGAAATTTTGTCCATTTCATCAGGTCACCTTAACTACAGGCTTCCTCCTGCTGATGTAAGTGCCCTAGTACACCGCCATAATAACTTGACCTCCACCAGTAATTATGGTGGTGTAGTAGGGCACTTACATCAGCAGGAGGAAGGCTGTAGTTAGGATGACCAGATGAAACGGACAAAATATCGGGCTTATGTTGGTGTAGTTATGACGACACAGTGTCTGTGTAGTCTGTGTAGACACTGCGCCCCTTACATTGGCTGTTCAGGAGCCATGAAATTCACAAGAATGCCGGGCAGCTAGAGTCCAGCGGCCCCCCTCTCCTCTGGAGAGCTGGGGTTCTGGACACACTCCTGGCTGGGGGCTTCTTCCTCCCTTGCAGCTGAGAAACCCCAGCGACTTTGGACCCACTCCCTGCTGGAAGTCAATTCCTGGGCACAGAGCAGGTGCAGGGAGGGGTGAGAAGCCGGGGCAGTTGGATTCTGCTTCCAGGGGACAAGAAGCCCATGGCAGCTTCTCCCAGCTCCTGGCAGGGAACGGGGAAGGAAGAAGCCCCAGACAGCTTCCCTGCTCCCATAGGGAATGAGAGCAGCCTGCCAGGAGCCCAGGAGCCTGTGGGGCAGCCAGCTCCTGGCAGGAATCTTCCAGCAGAGCTGAGAGACCAGGCTCTCAGCTCCCGACACTGCCCCTCTTAGGTTGGTGGAAGTGTTCCTGGTGAGAACATGCACCACTGACCCAAGGAGGGTAGTGTGGACAGGCATCACCACAGTAATTACTGCAGTGGCTGAAAGACGACCTAAAATAGGTCGTCTTACATTTCTAGTGTAGATGTATCCTCAGTCAGAAGACATGGAGTCTGATTCTCCTGTCTGTTATTCCAGTTTTATGCCACTGTATTGGCAGTGAGTTCAATGGAGGTACACCACTGTAGAACGGTATGTAACACAGTGGAGAATCAGGACTCAGATGTTTAGAAATGTAAAACTAAAATATTAATATTAATTTTCATGCTCTTTGTCCACCAAATGGTAAAAATCATGTCTCTGAGATTTAATTGGTTCCATTCTTTTAAACAAAAAATCTTTCAATGAGCCAGAAACACTGAGGCAGCCTTTGAAATGAAAAGTGATGCTCACACATCTAAGTGAGATGTTTCCACAATATAAGAGTGGCCTCATTTATTCCCTTTTTAAATGTTACTGAAAGAGATTATATATTTTCATAGTAATTGGAGAAAACGTCTCTAGATTTTAAAAACGAGTGCTCTGCATTTGTTATTTAGGACTTTCAATGCATTTTGATGCTGGTGTATTTCTAGTAGTACTGTATTTATGAATGCAATATTCTGCTGTTTTCAGTCTATACGGTTCTTATGTATGTAGGTTACAAACAGTTCCCCAGTGAGTGGCCTTTGTTATCCACATGAGGTTTGTGAGAAAGACTGCCAAATGAAGTGTAGAAAACTCTGCTATTGTAATGTATCATAGACATCTGCTCTGCAGGATTATTGCAGAAGGAAAAACAACAAATAAGATGCTTGTTGCAATATGTTGTAAGCAAATCCATCCAATATCATCCCAGAGGTAACTCCTGCTGCTCTGTCTTAATAATATAACATTCTGTACAAGCAGAAAAAAGTATCAGTCACAGTCCTTGTTTTTGTTGAAATAAAAAGGGTATTTTGTTCAAAACAATTGTCCTTACCAACTGATAACATTCCTTTTGATGGGGGAAATTCAGACAGTTTATTTACAATTGTGAACCCAGCCAAATCCTTCTTCCAAGCCCACAGGTGCGGGAACTGGGGAAGGGGAGAAGGAGATGCTGGGGGTGCTGTCTCACCCTCTGTTTTGAAGTGGTTTCCATCATATACAGGGTTTACAGTTTGGTTCAATTGCTCTCAGCACCCCCACTCTACAAATTGTTCCAGGACCGCTGCCCCAGCCAGAACCTCTGGCTTCGTCTCCCTAATGCCCATCAGGCATAGGGATCACTCCAATAGAGACTACCAAACCGGGCTGAGTGGCAATAGGTCAGCAGATGGAAAGACTGATGAATCTGCTAGGGATCAATTTGCTGCTGCTCTTCTGCCTCTGGCTGAAGGGGGATAGCTTATTCAGACAGGAAGTGTCCTGTGTTAGGTGAGACAAGGTTAGAGACCTGGGGGGACAATGAAGGTGATGAAGCTCCTGGTAGCTGCTTGAGGTGGCTGCACTGGGATTTCTGCAGTGGCCTGGGCATGTTTGGATCTACCCTGTTTTAAAACTTACAGGGCTCTTGTACAGAGTGTAGGTAGGAACATCTGCATCATTTAAACAACCACATCACATCCAATCTGACTCCAACAACATAAACTAATTTGCTTCAGGTCCCCAAAATTGACTAGAACTGAGCTGAAGGGTAACGATATATACACATATTACCATGCAAAAAAAGTGTTAAAGGAACATTATTAAGGTTGAAGAGTCAAATGACAGGAAATGATAGAATTAAGGTTCGTGTGTAACCTTAATTTGGCCCACCTTGTGTATCTGCATTACAATAGTCTTTAATTACATGATTACATACTATTTTTGCCACAGGACCATTGCCTCATTCAATGTACAGGATGGACAATGCTTACTTAATTCAGTTTATCTTCATTGTCGAATGTGTGGAGAAAGAAGTGGTTCGGGACTATTTAGAAAAGTTGGACGAGGACAAGTCCATCGGGCCGGATGTGCTGCATCCAAGAGTGCTAAAGGAGTTGGCGGATGTGATTGCAGAGCCATTGGCCATTATCTTTGAAAACTCATATCGATCAGGGGAGGTCCCGGTCAACTAGAAAAAGGCTAATGTAGTGCCCATCTTTAAAAAAGGGAAGGAGGATCCGAGGAACTACAGGCCAGTCAGCCTCACCTCAGTCCCTGGAAAAATCATGGAGCAGGTCCTCAGGGAATCAATTCTGAAGCACTTAGAGGAGAGGAAAGTGATCAGGAACAGTCAGCAAGGATTCACCAAGGACAAGTCATGCCTGACTAATCTAATTGCCTTCTATGACGAGATAACTGGCTCTGTGGATGAGGGGAAAGCGGTGGACGTGTTGTTCCTTGACTTGAGCAAAGCTTTTGATACGGTCTCCCACAGTATTCTTGCCAGCAAGTTAAAGAAGTATGGGCTGGATCAATGGACTACAAGGTGGATAGAAAACTGGCTAGATCGTTGGGCTCAACGGGTAGTGATTAAAGCCTGTATGTCTACTTGGCAGCTGGTATCAAGCGGAGTGCCCCAAGGGTAGGTCCTGGGTCCGGTTTTGTTCAATATCTTCCTTAATGATCTGGAGGATGGCGTGGACTGCACCCTCAGCAAGTTTGCAGATGACACTAAACTGGAAGGAGTGGTAGATATGCTGGAAGGTAGGGATAGGATACAGAGGGACCTAGACAAATTAGAGGATTGGGCCAAAAGAAATCTGATGAGGTTCAACAAGGATAAGTGCAGAGTCCTGCACTTAGGATGGAAGAATCCCATGTGCTGCTACAGACTAGGGACCGAATGTCTACGCAGCAGTTCTGCAGAAAAGGACTTAGGGTTTACAGTGGACAAGAAGCTGGATATGAGTCAAGTTCACCTCTATTCAACATTGGTGAGGCCTCATCTGGAGTACTGTGTCCAGTTTTGGGCCCCACACTACAAGAAGGATGTGGAAAAATTGGAAAGAGTCCAGCGGAGGGCAACAAAAATTATTAGGGACTGGAACACATGACTTATGAGGAGAAGATGAGGGAAGTGGGATTCTTTAGTCTGCAGAAGAGAAGAATGAGAGGGGATTTGATAGCTGCTTTCAACTACCTGAGAGGTGGTTCCAGAGAGGATGGTTCTAGACTATTCTCAGTGGTAGAAGAGGACAGGACAAGGAGTAATGGTCTCAAGTTGCAGTGGGGGAGGTTTAGGTTGGATATTAGGAAAAACTTTTTCACTAGGACAGTGCTGAAGCACTGGAATGAGTTACCTAAGGAGGTGGTGGAATCTCCTTCCTTCGAGGTTTTTAAGGTCAGACTTGAGAAAGCCCTGGCTGAGATGAGTTAGTTGTGGATTGGCCCTGCTTTGAGCAGGGGATTGGACTAGATGACCTCCTGAGGTCCCTTCCAACCTTGATATTCTATGATTCTATGAAGCCTGCACACTATTGAAACCCTGCTCTGAACACAGAATTATTAATTTCCTCATGTGATTTTCTGTGGTACTCATCACATCACAACATACCTGTGAGATGAGTTGGTATTATTCCCATTTTACAGATATGGAACTGAGACTAGAGCTTATGGTCAAAAAATTCTACTAACTTTGGGTGCCCAATTTGAGAAGTCTAGGTTCTGATTTTTTTCAAAATAGCATGTCATTTGTTCAGAACATAGCTCCCATTGGCTGCAGCTGAGGATATTCAGCACTTCTGCAAATCAGACCCTAGGGTATCAACCTGGGCAACCAGAAAATTACAGACAGACACAATTAGTGACCACTCATGAAATGTTTCATTTAAATCACTTGCCCAACATCACACAAACTGTGGCAGCAGCAGGGATAGAATCTAGTTCTCCGAAGCACTATTGATCTACCTGACCATCCTGTCTCTTCCTGCAAGACCTTCCCTCATTAGCTACAAACCTTCCGCCACAAATGAAGCCTACGGCAACAGCCTTATTCACTACACAATCCTGATTTATCTCCAGAGCTCTGCATCCTGTGCACTGAATGAGCCCATGGAAAAAATAGTATGGGAACATGTACAGGCTACCTTAATTCTGGAACTTTTCTAACTTTTGAGTGCTTGACTTTGAAACTGTAATTTACTTTTACATGTTTTTGTCTGTGTTGTTAGGGGGCTTATTCCTTCACCCACTTACTTCCCTGGTCCTTCTCGCATGAACAGAGAGCAACAATACCTGAAGTCCAAAGGTGCAAACAATTCAGTGTTTATTGGGGTGAACTTCCAGCAAGCATGATTCCAGTTTCCTTCCTTAGTATCCTCCTTCCCAGCTCTGACACCACAGAGCCTTACACCTGTGTCCCTGTTCCCATTCCTGCCCTTAGCCAAACATAATTCCAATTTCCCCACCCCCATTCCCTGTTCCCATTTTCTCCTTTAGCAAAACATGATTCCAATTTCTTATCCCCATTCCCTGTTCCCATCTCCCCCACCCCCTCACTTCTTGATTGACTGCAGACTATATAGTAAAAGCTTGAGTTCCGCTTAGCTATACCTTAACCATCATTTTCCTGAAATTTAACTAACCAATCCTAACATATTGTAACATGATTATGTAACCAATTCTATCCCACCACCTTAATTAGTTTACACCCAGCACAATTAATTATACAGCAGACAGGAACAATCACAGAACCAGACAGAGATTATACAGACAAACATCTTATACATCTTATAGGCACTTCCTTTTCTCTGGAGGTGATAGGCATTATCAGGACAGGATTGTATTCCTAACAGCCCAATAGCACCTTCTTTCAATGTGACTAGGTTGGAATGTGAGGATGTGACCATTCACTTCCCAGCTTATGGCTGCCTCTGCTGCTTAGCCAAAGGCCTTAGCCTAAGCACAGGGCCTCAGACTGTCACAGTAAGAGAAGGACCTTACACTGGCAGACAGTGATTTTGATTCTTTTATACCGCTATAACTAGCCAAGTGATAAGAATACACCCTAAATTCTTAAAGTACAGGCTTTTGCAGACAGGCCTGAATATCTATATCCTAATGTGTAATTTCCTAGGATTTTGAAAAAGCAAATAGAAAAAACAGAGAAATAGAAAAAACATATTGACACCCACATGAGTCATCAGCAGGGTTGGAATCTTTAGATCCACCACCCAGACCTTTGCCATGTCAGCTAATGGAGAAACTGAAAGTAGTAGTAGGATGTCAGTCAACTGTGGACCAGCAATAGAGTGGAATGGGACACACACTTTGTCAATGGGTTTCAGAGATATTTGCTGACATGAGACTTAGGAATTTTGGGTTCCATTTCAGTTTTTTTTCCCAGCAGTCCTGTAGTCAGACCTAGCTGTTGGAGCTGAGGTTAAAGACGGACATAGGGTCGGGTCTGGGCTGAGGGTAGCACTAGAACCAAGGTCAAGGGACAGACCAGGGTCAGAACTGAGATGAATCATAGAATATCAGGGTTGGAAGGGACCTCAGGAGATCATCTAGTCCAACCCCCTGCTCAAAGCAGGACCAATCCCCAATTAAATCATCCCAGCCAGGGCTTTGTCAAGCCTGACCTTAAAAACTTCTAAGGAAGGAGATTCCACCCCCCCCCCCGCCCAGGTAATGCATTCCAGTGTTTCACCACCCTCCTAGTGAAAAAGTTTTCCTAATATCCAACCTAAACCTCCCCCACTGCAACTTGAGACCATTACTCCTTGTCCTGTCCTCTTCTACCACTGAGAATAGTCTAGAACCATCCTCTCTGGAACTACCTCTCAGGTAGTTGAAAGCAGCTATCAAATCCCCCCTCATTCTTCTCTTCTGCAGACTAAACAATCCCAGTTCCCTCAGCCTCGCCTCATAACTCATGTGTTCCAGACCCCTAATCATTTTTGTTGCCCTTCACTGGACTCTCTCCAATTTATCCACATCCTTCTTGTGGAGTGGGGCCCAAAACTGGACACAGTACTCGAGATGAGGCCTTACCAATGTCGAATAGGTGAGGCCTCATAGATGAGAGTTCATATACAAGCCAAAAATCAGTACTGTAGCAGGAGTCCAGACAAATATACAAAGCGGGGTGGTCAGAGTCTGAGGGGGTAAGAAGCAGATGTAAGGGTGGAGGGGGTCAGTAACAGGGCTGGAACAAGGTCAGAATGGGACAAGGACAAGGCTGGATCAGAAACGGGATCCAGAATGGCCTGGATGTCTAGAAAGTCTGTTTCACCACAAGGAAGCAGGACAGTTCTTGGCTGGGTAGTGCTTTTGCACAGGCTGATTTGCAATGGTGCTGGTGGAATTGGGGGTTATCCAACCCAGGCTCTGCTCAGGGATAGGATGATGCTGCATGCCAGAAGGCTGAGTCACTGCAGGCTATGTGGGAAGTGTTGTCAATGCAGATGAATTGTTGCCACCTGCCTGAGTAGATAGCAAAATATATCTGGGAGTGGATGTCTTTTCAATCTAGCAGACAAAGGTATATCAAGATTCAATGGCTGGAAATTCAAGTTAGATAAATTCAACCTTGAAATAAAGCACAATTCCCTAGCTGTGAGGGCAATTAAACATTGGAACAATTTACCAGAGAAGGTAATGGACTCACCAGCACTTGGAGTCTTTAAAACAAGATTAGAAATCTTTCTAAAAGATATGCTGATATCCAGCTACCTGGAGAATGTCTATGGCCTGATTGCAGGGGCTCAGGCTGAACGGCCAGAGTGGTCCCTTCTGACCTTGAAATCTTGAGTCCCCCTCTTTATTCCCTTCCTTCATGGGCCATGAGGAAAACAGGAAGCTCTGTATTGCCCTCAGTATGCTCATAACCGTTACAGAACTGCATTAAGATGATTACTATAATTAAGTCTAATGCTTCAGGGCTTCAGCAGATCACCTGTAGAGGTCAGGAAGGAATATATCCCCTCAATGTGTAATTGGCTAGATGTAAGTTGGATGAGAGGATGTTCACCTTCCTCTGAAGTATCAAGTAGAGGCCATCGCTGGAGGCAGGACACTGGATAGGGTAGACCAGTGCTCTGTGGTGGTACAATGGGGGGTAACGGGGAAAAATGTATTGGATGTGATATACAGGAGGCCAGACTAGATGATCTAATGGCCCCTTCTGGTCTTACACTCTATGAAACTATGAATTAAGCTTTATTCTATCGCTTTTCAGAAGATAAATATTAGGGCTGGGAAAAAATACTACAAAAAGTTTCCAATAAGTGTTTCTTTAAATGTAATATATATATTTGCTTGGTCCTGCTCACACACTTTTCATATTTACTTTTTGGAGACATTTGAGCAATCAAGTGTTGTTTGCACAAGTACATTCTGGGCTACTTTTTGCTGTGTATTCCTCTGAGAAAAGGAATAGACAGCAGAGACAGTACTAGCAGAAGGAAAACCAAGGAAGCTCATGTTGCTGCTCATGTTCGTTTTAAGACCATGGGATTAGAATGCAATGATGAATTGGGCCAAGTGAAGATAGAGATTTGCAGAAAGTTTTCCATGCAAAGAGAGATGAGAAACATTTGTGCAAACTTCACAAAAATAGTATATTTTTAAAATTTCTTTCTGGATACTTGAGTAACTAATTTTTGTCTCAAGCACAACTGCTTTATGAAGAGGAACTCTTACCCAGGAGCAAGGAGACTCGTAACATTGGGATTATCTTTTTTCTGTGTTTGGACTGCATCTTGCACAAAGGGGTCCCAACCCAATTGGGGCCTATAGGTGCTACTATAACTGAATAAAAATGAGCAGTAATAAACAGGATTAGCTGAGAAAGGTAGGGAGATTGTTTGAGAGCATTAGGAGTAAACAGCACAAAAATATATTGTATGTATCCTGTCCCATCATACAAGGACAAGGGGTGACTCAATGACAAAAATGAATGATCAGTTTAGAAAAAGATAAAATTACCTTACACAGTGCAGAGTCAGTCTGTGGAATTCCCTGCCTCAGGAAGTCATGAAATTGATTGCAGTAGATGGATTTTTAAAAAGAGTGAGTTAATTTTATTAAGAAACAATCTCATTTGCAGTAAGGCAATGCTAAGATAAGGGCAATCAAATGATTACCTGCAGGGGTCAAGGAAAGAATTTTTCCTGCCACAAAAGTTCATAGCCAAGTGTTTTTGTTTTGTTTTTCTAATCTGCAGAAACATCTGCCATTATCCAGTTCCAGAGACAGGACTCTAGAATGAATACACCAATGGCCAGATCTCATACTGCAGCTTTTATAGTTGAGCTCTTCCCTTCTGCTTGCGTGAGCAGACTGGATGCTCTGTAGGTGACTCTCACTTGGGACGTGTGGGAGGTGGAGAGGCCTTATCTGAAGCATCAGCCCCCAACTCCCTGTGAAAGCACCTACATGGGGGCCTAAGATGAGGTTCTGCAGAGTTTTGGGAGCTGGGGGAGCAGGGGAAGAATTTCTCCTATCACTTCTCCCTCTTTAGGTGGAGGATATCTGCTCTGATATTTATGTCCTTTGTTAATATTGCTTCAGGGAACATGAACTAGCCTTTGTTTGTATTCTCCTGAGAGAGGGATGTATTGGACAGCTCCTCTGTGGAATTTCCATTCCCCTTCCTCCTGGGATTCATAGTGTTGCCGGCACCTAGTGCCGAGAGGCTGAACAACAGCTTGAGTTGGTTCGTTACCCGGTGTGCTACACCCAATAATCACAACGGGGTGGAGAAGCAGAAAAGTTTATTTGAAGCTGCAAAAAGGTACAGGGAGATTTGAATCTCAAATCCTGTACAACAGAGCAGGAAATTACACAGGCTTTTATACATCCTTTTTCCCAGCATACTTATCCAATAGCAAGCTGCTCCAAGTATCCATATAGCCAGCCAATCCAGTTCCCAGCTAGTTCCCTGATTCTCTGTATCATTTGTTAAACTATACATAAAGCTGCTTTATTCAGCATTGTTCTTCCATATCTCCCCTGTTTGGCCTTGCTTAGTTTCAGGCAGTCTGACTCTGCAACATACTGTTGCAGATTCTCAGCATAACTGCTGTGTGTGCCTCCAGGCGGGGGGGCCAAGGACACTTGGGCCTAGCACGCAGAGCTGCTGCAAGTGCCTCCAGGCGGGGGGGGGGCAAGGACACCGGGGCCTAGTGCGAGGGGGCTTCATCGACACTCGTGGTCTTCCATCCCCTCGAGTTACCTAGTGGCCATGCCCCAGTGTTCCCAACAATAGGCTGCGGGGGGGGGGGGATTCAAAGTCATCCCCAATAAAACAAACAAAAAAAGATGTTCAGAGGAGACCCAGATGCTTTCCTACACTTCAGAGGTAGCAGAAGCAGCTGGCTTGGTGGACTGTAGCACTGTTGACAGCCTGTCTACTCAGCCTCACTACCTCTCAGTGTGTTTCATCCAGAGCTGACATATAAATGAAAATAAATTTAGAACCTTGTAAAGTGTATTTGTAGTTCAAATATCTCTGAAAGACACCAGAAATAAAATGAGGAAAGTCCTAGGGTCTAGGTTGAAAGAGGTTCTTTTGGGCCAGAGGCTTCTGCCTTAAGAATCTTAGACCTTAAAATTCCGACAGCTCCTGACAAATGAACGGCACAGTTTGGCTTCTGATCCATACATAAATCAAATCCTGAACAGTTTGAACAGCCCTGGAAACTAATATTTAGGAAGCATCAGGTATTGGCCACTGCCAGTGCAATATCATCTGGAATGGCAATTCCTTAATTAGCTTTTATAACACTTTTTATAACTATAATAATAGCTGCTTCATAGCATCAAGAGGAGCTCATCTCTCACAGAATATAATTAGCTGAGTGAAATCATTAAATATCCTCTTATAGAATTAACATAAACATATATTTGCCTCAGAGGAATGATTGACAAAGAAATCACATAATGTGATACAGTACATTAACTAAAAAGAACAGCTTTTGGAAAGCTAGCAGCAATAACCATGTTTAACAACTATAAATGAGGCACTAAGTCTTTATGTATCAAACAGCATTAAGTACCATAATTTCAATAGTACTTATTATAATACTTTGCATTTCTATAGTAGTTCTCATCCAAGAATCTTAAGGTGCTTTATAAATATTAATAAAGCCACATACAACCCCTGTGAAGTAGGTAACTATTTTTATTCCCACTTTAATAATGGGAAAACTGAGGCACAGAGAGATTATCTGAATTGCCAACAGTCACACAGCAAGGGAGTGATAGGAATGGAGCTCAGGACTTCTGACTCCTAGTCCTAAATGAACATAAGAATGGCCATACTGGTTCAGACCAATGGTCCATCTAGCTCAGTACCCTGTCTTCTGACAGTGGCCAATGCCAGGTGCTTCAAGGGGAATGAACAGAACAGGACAATTATCAAGTGATCCATCCCCGGTCATCCAGTCCCAGCTTCTGGCAGTCAGAGGTTTAGTGACACCAAGAGCATGAGTTTACATCCCAGATCATCTTGGCTAATAGCCATTGATGAACCTATCCTCCATGAACTTAATACTTTATGAATCCCCTGGAGACAAGTTCAAAAGGTTGACTGTGCATTATGAAGTACTTCCTTTTGTTTGTTTTAAACCAGCTGCCTATTAATTTCTTTGGGTGACCCCTGGTTCTTTTGCTATGTGTGGGGGTAAATAACACTTTCCTATTCACTTTGTCCCCATCATTTATGATTATATAGATCTCTACCATTACCCACCTTAGTTATCTCTTTTCTAAGGTGAGCAGTCCCAGTCTTTTTAATCTGTCCTCATATGGAAGGGGTTCCATACCCCTTATAATTTTTGTTGCCCTTTTTTGTACTTTGTCCAATTTTAGTATATCTTTTTTGATATGGGGTGAGTAGAACTGCACAAAGTACTCAAGATGTGGGCATATCATTGATTTATTTGTTTATATAGTGACATTATGATATTTTCTATCTTAGTATCTCTCTTTCCCAGTGGTTCTTAACATTCTCTTAGCTTTTTTGACTGCTGTTGAACGTTGAGCAGATGTTTTCAGAGAACTATCCACAATGACTCCAAGATCTCTTTCTTGAGTGGCAATTTAGACCCCCTCATTTTGTATGTATAGTTGGGATTACTTTTTCCAGCGTGCATTACTTTGCATTTATCAACATTGAATTTCATCTGCCATTTTCTTGACCATTCACCCTGGTTTAACTTTGTAGCTCTTGGCAATCAACTTTCTACTTAACTGTCTTAAGTAATTTAGTACTGTCTGTGAACTTTGCCATTTGACTGTTGCCCTTTTTTCCAGATTATTTATGAATATGTTGAAAAGCACAGGTCCCAGTATAGATCCTTGGAGGATTCCACTATTCACCTCTCTCCATTATGAATACCAACCATTTATTCTTACCCTTTGTTTTCTATCTTTTATCCATGATGCATGAGAAGATCTTCCCACTTATCCCACAACTTCTTACTTTGCTTAATAGCTTTTAGTGTGGGACCTTCTCAAAGACTTTATGAAAGGCCAAGTATACTGGCCAAGTACACAAGTATACTGGATTACCCTTGTCCACATGCTTGTTGACACCCTCTAAGAATTTGAATGGATTGGTGTGGCATGATTTCCCTTTACAAAAGCCATATTGACTATTCCCCAACATATTGTGTTAATCTATGTGTCTGATAATTCTGTTCTTATGATAATTTCAACCAATTTGCCTGGTTCTAAGGTTAGGCTTACCATCCTATAATTGCCAGTATCATCTCTGGAGCCTTTTTTAAAAATTGGCATCTTCCAGTCATTTGATACAGAAAGTGCTTTCCAGTACACATCACTGCCTCTCTTGTAATCAGTATAGATAAATAAACACGGGTGTTAGGAAAAAATTTGGAAAGATTGCAATAAACTGCCATGAAAAATATCCCAAAACATTTCCAGTCAGGAAGCCTTCTCCTTCCAAACTCAGACACCATCCCCTTCTGAGTGAAGCGAACAGCAGGAGTTATCTTAACAACGAGTGAACAGGTTGACCATACCTCCATGAAGTATGTCACTAGTCCCACTGCCTCTTGAACAACATCTTTTACCCCCTTCTTTCCTTCAATTTTGTATTAAAACTCTGGGAAATATATACTGTGAGTTATTTACTCTGTGTGTTTTTTCATCTAATTCTTTTGTTAAACCTGGTCTGACGGCTTGTCTGCACAGGGAAACTGAATGACATTGTTATAGCATTATAATGAATCTGTTACAGCTTTGGTGGTATAAGTCCCCCATACAGACAACCCTATTCTGGGATAAAAAAGTGACTTTATTTTTGGAGTAATTACTCTGCTCATGAAGTCACCTTTTTTCCTGAATAGAGTGTCCACACAAAGGAGTTATACCGGCATGGCTATAGCAGTATAATTATTCTGCTATTTCTATGTTAAGTATGTCCTAAGTATGTCAAATCTAATTCAAAATTGTCATTTAAGAAATACCTGTGCTGGAGTTTTGTGTTTGGCAAACTTTGGCATAGAGCATTTGCAACACTATGGCAAAGACCTTACTTTGATTTTGCAGGAAAGAATAAGCAAGCCTACAGTATTTGGTTGTAGTACACGTTAGTATTACAGAAGTACACAGTATACCAAAGTAGTACACATTATGAACATGTCTGCTTCTAAATATACTGAGCCATCCCTAATATGTTTGCTGCATAAGAGTTACCTAAGAGATGGTTGAAATGGTTCTTAATTAGTTTAATTTTCACAGAAGAAATTCAGTAAAAAGTATTAGTTATGCTGCTTATAACACAGCATCAGACAGATTAGCAGGAAGCTATATGCAGACAAAAATAGGGTGGGAAACCACAGTTGAAGAGAAGGCATATGTAATTAAATCTTTTAAATAAACAGCGATTCCCAGTTTGTGTAGACATATCTATGCTAGCTCTCATCAAGCTAGCATGCTAAAAATAGTGTAGCTGCGGTAGTCCAGGCAGCAGCGAGCTGGGTTACAGACTAGTCATGCCAAGTACAAACCCGCCTGAACTCCTGGATATATACTCAGACCACTGCCCTACTACACTACTATCTTCAGTGTATTAGCTCAATGAGAGCTAGCATAAGTATTTCTATGCAAGCTAGAAATCACATCCTCAGCTTATAGTGTAGACATACCCCACGTAACCATTATGACTTTGATTCCTCGGTACAACAGCTGTAAATTTTCTAGAGAATTTTCCTGTCTGTGTGGGCTGTTGCTGTTTTGTAAGACAGCACTTTACATAAGAGACATACTCAGTACTCTCTCATGGAGACTACATTTATTTGTTCTTGTTTTGCTGTTTCTCTTAAACTAAAAGTAATTCAGATTAAATAGACTGTGAGATTCACAGATCCCAAGGCCAGAAGGGACCATTGTGGCCACCTACTCTGACCTCCTGTATAACGCAGGCCACAGATCTTTCTGAAAATAATTCCTTTCTGAACTAGAGCATATCTTTTAGAAAAACATCCAATCTTGATTTAAAAATTCATAGTGATGGACAAGCCACCACAACCCTTGGTAAATTGTTCCCACAGTGAGTTCCCTCATAGTTAAAAAGTTGCATCTTATTTCCAGTCAGAAATTATCTAGCTTCAGCTTCAGACCGTTAGATCTTGTTATAGCTTTGCCTGCGAGATTGAAGTGCTCATTATCAAATATTTCTTTCCCTTGTAGTATTTGCAGACTGTGATCAAGTCACCCCTTTCTTCTGTTAAGCTAAATATTTGGGGCTTCTTGAATCTCTCACTATATGGCATGTTTTCTGACCCTTTAATCATTCTTGTGGCTCTTTTGTTTCATCACTAATTTGTTAACATACTTCTTGAATTGTGGCACCAGAGCTGGACACATTGTTTTAGCAATGGTCACACCAGTGACCAATACAAAGGCAAAATAACATTTCTACTCCTTCTTGAGATTCCACTGTTTATTAGCATTAGCTCTCTTGTTTACATTGTCACACTGGGGGCTCCTATTCAGCAGATTATCCACCATGACATCAAATCTTTTTCAGGGTCATTGCTTCCCAGGATAGAGTCCCCCATTTTATAATTGTCATGGCCTATATTTTTTTTTCCTACATGTACACATTTACATTTGTCTTTATTAAGATGCATAGTGTTTGCCTGAGCAAAATTTACCATGCAATCTAGATTGTTCTGTATCACTGACCTGTCCTCTTCATTATTTACTACTTCCCCAATTTTTGGGTCATCTGCAAACTTTATCAACAATGACTTTATGTTGTCTTCCACGTCATTAATAAAAAATGTTAATTAGTGTAAGGCAAGAACTGATCCCTATAAACACACCTATTCGATTATTCTCCATTTACAATTACATTTTGCGACCCTTTTAATCCAGTTTTTAATTCATTTATGTGGGCCATGATAATTTTGCATCATTCTAGGTTTTTAATCAAAATGTTGCATATCATGTCAAATGCCTTACAGAAGTCTAAGTATATTAGATCATAACAGTTATCATTATCAACCAAATTTTTATGAGATTAGAAGAATATCAAGTTAATTTGACAGGGTCTATTTTCCATAAAACCATGTTGATTGGCATTAATCATATCACCCTTCAATAATTCTTTACTAACAAAGTTGGCTATCAAGCTGCTCCATTATCTTGCCTGGGACTGATATCAGGCTGACACTCCTATAATTATCCTGGTGAAATAGATATGGTTGTTCTTTGCATATGGCCGGGTGGCCAAACTTACTGACCATCCGAGCTGCATATGACAATCTTTAGAAGTTCTAGAGCCGGGGTGTGACTGCTGAGGCTCGGGACTTCAGCCCTGTGGGGAGAGAGGTCTTTGGGCTTCAACCCCATGGGAGGCACCTGCCTGGGCTCAGGGCTTCAGACTTGCTCTTGTTGAAAGCCCAAGACCGGTCAGGCGTGCCATACAGGGCTGAAACCCAAGACCTCCCTCCCCAGAAGCCAGAGATCATGTGTGGAGGTGCACTTGGGGTCACATGCCCTCCATCGCAATTTTTGACAGAATTTGCTGGGACGACTCAGTCACTTGGTGCTGCCAAGCCCCCTCCCTGCACAGAAGCTGCTGGAGCCGCTAAGCTGGGAGCTGCAGCTGTGGGGAGAGGCAACAACAAACAGCTGTGAGCTGCAGGCAGGGGCTGCTGCTGTAGCTCAAGGGGGAGAGTCAGAGACTATTGTGGCCATCTAGTGTGACCTCCTGTATAATGCAGGCCACAGAACTTCCTGTAAATAATTCCTTTCTGAACTAGAGCATATCAGAGAATCAGAGAATATCAAGGTTGGAAGGGACCTCAGGAGGTCATCTAGTCCAAGCCCCTGCTCAAAGCAGGACCAATCCACAACTAACTCATCCCAGCCAGGGCTTTGTCAAGCCTGACCTTAAAAACCTCAAAGGAAGGAGATTCCACCACCTCCCTAGGTAATGCATTTCAGTGTTTCACCACCCTCCTAGTGAAAAAGTTTTTCCTAATATCCAACAAAAACCTCCCCCACTGCAACTTGAGACCATTACTCCTTGTCCTGTCCTTTTCTACCACTGAGAATAGTCTAGAACCATCCTCTCTGGAACCACCTCTCAGGTAGTTGAAAGCAGCTATCAAATCCCCCCTCATTCTTCTCTTCTGCAGACCAAAGAATCCCACTTCCCTCATCTTCTCCTCATAAGTCATGTGTTCCAGTCCCTAATAATTTTTGTTGCCCTCCGCTGGACTCTTTCCAATTTTTCCACATCTCTGTTGTGGTGTGGGGCCCAAAACTGGACACAGTACTCCAGATGAGGCCTCACCAATGTTGAATAGAGGGGAATGATCACGTCCCTCCATCTGCTGGCAATGTTCCTATGTATACAGCCAAAAATGTTGTTAGCCTTCTTGGCAACAAGGGCACACTCTTGACTCATATCCAGCTTCTTGTCCACTGTAACCCATAAGTCCTTTTCTGCAGAACCGCTGCCTAGCCATTCGGTCCTTAGTCTGTAGCAGTGCATGGCATTCTTCCATCCTAAGTGCAGGACTCTGCACTTATCCTTGTTGAACCTCATCAGATTTCTTTTGGCCCAATCCTCCAATTTGTCTAGGTCCCTCTGTATCCTATCCCTACCCTCCAGCGTATCTACCTTTCCTCCCAGTTTACTGTCATCTGCAAACTTGCTGAGGGTGCAATCCATACCATCATCCAGATCATTAATGAAGATATTGAACAAAACCGGCCCCAGGACTGACCCTTGGGGCACTCCACTTGATACAGGCTCCCAACTAGACATGGAGTCATTGATCACTACCCGTTGAGCCTAACAATTTAGCCAGCTTTCTATCCACCTTATAGACCATTGATCCAGCCCATACTTCTTTAACATGCTGGCAAGAATATTGTGGGAGACCGTGTCAAAAGCTTTGCTAAAGTGAAGGAACAACACGTCCACTGCTTTCCTCTCATCCACAGAGCCAGTTATCTCGTCATAGAAGGCAATTAGATTAGTCAGATTATGACTTGTCCTTGGTGAATCCATGCTGACTGTTCCTGATCACTTTCCTCTCCTTTAAGTGCTTCAGAATTGATTCCTTGAGGACCTGCTCCATGATTTTTCCAGGGACTGAAGTGAGGCTGACTGGCCTTTAGTTCCCAGTATCCTCCTTCTTCCCTTTTTTAAAGATGGGCATTACATTAACCTTTTTCCTGTCATCTGGGACCTCCCCTGACTGCCATGAGTTTTTAAATATAATGGCCAATGGCTCTGCAATCACATCCGCCAACTCCTTTAGCACCCTCGGATGCAGCGCTTTCGGCCCCATGGACTTGTGCTCACCCAGCTTTTCTAAATAGTCCCGAACCACTTCTTTCTCCATAGAGGGCTGTTCACCTCCTCCCCATGCTGTGCTGCCCAGTGCAGTAGTCTGGGAGCTGACCTTGTTCGTGAAGACAGAGGCAAAAAAAAAAAGCATTGAGTACATTACCTTTTTCCACATCCTCTGTCACTAGGTTGCCTCCCTCGTTCAGTAAGGGTTCCACACTTTCCTTGGTTTCTTCTTGTTGCTAACGTACCTGAAGAAACCCTTCTTGTTACTCTTGACATCCCTTGCTAGCTGCAACTCCAGGTGTGATTTGGCCTTCCTGATTTCACTCTTGTATGCCTGAGCAATATTTTTATACTCTTCCCTGGTCATTTGTCCAATCTTCCACTTCTTGTAAGCTTCTTTTTTGTGTTTAAGATCAGCAAGGATTTCACTGTTAAGCCAAGCTGGTCGCCTGCCATATTTACTATTCTTTCTACATATTGGAATGGTTTGTCCCTGTAACTTCAATAAGGATTCTTTAAAATACAGCCAGCTCTCCTGGACTCCTTTTCCCCTCATGTTATTCTCCCAGGGGATCCTGCCCATCAGTTCCCTGAGGTTGTCAAAGTCTGCTTTTCTGAAGTCCAGGGTCCGAATTCTGCTGCTCTCCTTTCTTCCTTGTGTCAGGATCCTGACCTCAACCATCTCATGGTCACTGCCTCCCAGGTTCCCATCCACTTTTGCTTCCCCTACTAATTCTTCCCGGTTTGTGAGCAGCAGGTCAAGAGGAGCTCTGCCCCTTGTTGGTTCCTCCAGCACTTGCAACAGGGAATTGTCCCCTACACTTCTCAAAAACTTCCTGGATTGTCTGTGCATCGCTGTATTGCTCTCCCAGCAGATATCAGGGTGATTGAAACCTCCCATGAGAACCGGGGCCTGCGATCTAGTAGCTTCCGTTAGTTGCCAGAAGAAAGCCTCGTTCACCTCATCCCCCTGGTCTGGTGGTCTATAGCAGACTCCCATCACGACATCACCCTTGTTTTTCACACTTCTAAACTTTAGGTTGGATATTAGGAAAAACTTTTTCACTTGGAGGGTGGTGAAGCACTAGAATGGGTTACCTAGGGAGGTGGTGGAATCTTCTTCCTTAGAGGTTTTTAAGGTCAGGCTTGACAAAGCCCTGGCTGGGATGATTTAGCTGTGGATTGGTCCATTCCAACCTTGATACTTTATGATTCTATATGCAGCTCAAAATCTTCCCTCTTTGCCCAACAGAAGTTGATCCAATAAAGGCTATTATCTCACCCACCTTGCATCTTCAGTATGCCCACAGTTAATGCTGATGAAAGTTAGTCTTTAATACTTGTCTCGACTTTCCAGGTCACTAAATTTTCTGCTACTCAAATATTATACATGATGGGTTTACACCAAAAATTGTTGTAGAAATACTTTGCAGTATGCTATTAGACCCTGCATTTCATTCAGGCCTTTACAAGGAGTTTTAAAAGTGAGGATAGAATAATTTCTGTTTAACTTCAAGCTGCTGATTTATTTATTCATATGATATATGGAGCACCAGTGCCTATATTTTAAAATAATTATGCCTGAAGACTTAAGAAGTTTCCTAAAATTTGTAATTCTTAATGTGTCCTCATTACCCAGCATTTATTTTAATAATGAGGTTTCAGACATTTTTTCAGCTTCCTCTCTTGTAATTCAGACTCCTTTAAAATCTACCCCTTTAGACTTCTGAGCACTAGCACTATCTGGGGCAGATTCTATTCTAATACTGTGTACCTTTATTGATTCTAGTAGTGTTTCTTCTGATTTACAACAGTGTAAAAAGAGAATCATCCCCTGGGTCTGCTTAATCAGACTGTATTCCATTTCCCTTACTCACACTGAATCGAATAGGGGTGGCCAAACTGCGTGGCTTGTAAGACATATGCTGCTCTTTTACAGTTAAAGTATGGCTCATGGAACCCCCCCTGCCCCATTCTCTACCTACCAGACTTAGGGGCAGGAAGCTTGGAACCTTTGTATTGCAGTGAGGTGGTGGGGTAGAGGCTTCTGCCCAGTGGGAAGGGGGATCTTGGGGCTTCAGCAGGAGCTGGACTGAAGCTCTCAGCCCCAGCAGTCATGTCTGGCTCTTGAACATCTGAAGATTGTTGTATGCAGCTCAGAGGGTTAGTAAGTTTGGCCACTCCTGGAATAGAACATTACTCAGTGACTAAATCCATGGAAATCAATGGGACTGTTCATGGAGTGTGTAGACCAAGTGCCTGACCCTGCAAACAACCTGAAACAATAGTTCTGAAAGAGAACAGTGAAATTTGAGGATGACAGTTTAGGGCTTTGTTTACACTGTGACTGTACACACGTCCATGCATATGGCCACCATAACCCCCCCTGTTGTCCACATCTAAACCACAGAAGCACATGTCCGAAGGTGAGTATGCAGGTAAGCTAGCATGCCTGAAGGATATGGGTAAGTACTCGGCTTGGGCTGTGACATAGCTCTGTATCCATGCCACTGTGCAATGTGGACGGGGGCAAGGGGTGTGTACCAGGCTTCGATAATCCCCCCACCCCCATTCCCACAATGGGCTGACCACTTTTCTGCCTGAACTTTACCCAATGTATAAAGTCACTATCCCCCATTTTTACCAGCAGTTGCAAGCTTCATTGAACACATCAGAACAGTTTTCCACTGCATACTTTCGATCAATACAGGTGAACGTAGACCCTACTCCAAGACTAGATGCCTGGTCTTCTCGGTTCACCTTCATAGCTGACCAAATCACTCTATTCAGCAATATGTAGAGGAGTGACCATTAGCATACAATCATAGAACCAAATGTTAGAAGGGACTGTGAGGGTAATCTAGTCTAACCCCCTGCCAAGATGCAGGATGTGTTGTGTCTAAACCATCCAAGACACATGGCTATCCCTTGTAATCCCCAGGTCCTTTTCTGCAGAACTGCTGCTTAGCTAGTCGGTCTCCAGCCTGTAGCAGTGCATGGGATTCTTCCATCCTAAGTGAAGGACTCTGCACTTGTCCTTGTTGGACCTCAGATTTCTTTTGGCCCAATCCTCCAATTTCCCTAGTTACTCTGGATCCTATCCCTACCCTCCAGCGTATCTACCTCTTCCCCACATCATATAGTCATTTGCAAACTTGCTGAGGGTGCAAGCCATCTCATTATCCAGATGACTAATGAAGATGTTGAACAAAACTGGCCCCAGGATCAACTAGACACCAAGCCGTTGATCACTACCCACTGAGCTTGATGATCTAGCCAGCTTTCTATCCACATTATAGTCCATTCATCCAATCCATACTTCAACTTGTTGGCAAGAATACTGTAGGAGACCATATCAAAAGCTTGGCTAAAGTCAAGGTATATCACGTCCACTACTTTCTCCATATCCACAGAGCCAGTTCTCTCATCGTAGAAGGCAATCAGGTTGGTCAGGCATGACTTGTCCTTGGTGAATGCATGCTGACTGTTCCTGATCACCTTCTCTCCTCCAAGTGCTTCAAAATGGATTCCTTGAGGACCTGCTCCATGATTTTTCCAGGGACTGAAGTGAGGCTGACTGGTCTGTAGTTTCCCAGATTCTCCTTCTTCCCCCTTTTAAAAGGTGGGCACTATATTTGCCTTTTTCTAATTATCCGGGATCTCCCCTGATCACCATGAGTTTTCAAGTGTGACAAAGTTCCTCCTCTGCCTCGGTGGGTCCTGCGCTTATTGGCGGATTTGCTGGCCTCAGATTCACGGCAGTCCTCAGTTTGGCCACTCTTGCTAGTGGCTCAAACCTGCCGTCCACTCAGCTAACCTCATCACTGGCCATCATGGGGAAAATGGAGAACAATTCCCGCAGTCTCTGTGTCCCACCTAGTGGGTTGGGGACAGGGCAGATCCCTTTTCAATTTAGGCTTTCCCTTCTGGTGTTTCTCACAGACCAGGTTCAACCCCTTCTGTGTCCGATCAGCAGTTGGGGGGATGGAGGGGAACCCGGGCCTGCCCTCTACACCAGGTTCCAGCCCAGGGCCCTGTGGATAGCAGCTGTCCACAATGTTTCCTGTATCAGCTACAACTCCCTGGGCTACTTCCCCATTGCCTCTCCCCCAGCACCTTCTTTATCCTCACTGCAGGATCTTCCTCCTGAAACCTGATCATGCTTGAACTCTTCACTCCTCCAGCAGCAGACCTTCTCACTTCCTGCTCCTGGCATGCCCCCCTACTAACTGATGGGAGATCCTTTTAAAAGCAGGTGTCCTGATTAGCCTGCCTGCCATAATTGAATCTAGAAAGTTCTTAATTGGGTCCAGGTGTCTTGATTAGCTTGCCTGTCTTCATTGGTTCTGGCAGGTTCCTGGCAGCCCCTGCTCTGGTCACTCAGGGAACAGAAAACTGTTCTTCAAATATATTTGCTTTCTACCAGACTCCTGTACCCCACTGGTCTGGGTCAGTGACAAAAGACAATGGCCAATGGCTCTGCAATCACATCAGACCCTCAGCACCCTTGGATGCATTGCATCCAGCCCCATGGACTGCTGTGCTGGGCATCACAACATGGGGAATAGATGGCCATCCCTCTGTGGAGAAAGAGGTGGTTAGGGACTATTTAGAAAAGCTGGACATGCACAAGTCCATGGGGCCGGACGAGTTGCACCCGAGAGTGCTAAAGGAACTGGCAGCTGTGATTGCAGAGCCATTGGCCATTATCTTTGAAAACTCGTGGCGAACGGGGGAAGTCCCGGATGACTGGAAAAAGGCTAATGTAGTGCCCATCTTTAAAAAAGGGAAGAAGGGGGATCCTGGGAACTACAGGCCAGTCAGCCTCACTTCAGTCCCTGGAAAAATCATAGAGCAGGTCGTCAAAGAATCAATCCTGAAGCACTTACATGAGAGG
The DNA here is from genome assembly GCF_965140295.1 of Lepidochelys olivacea. Lineage (NCBI taxonomy): Eukaryota > Metazoa > Chordata > Testudines > Cheloniidae > Lepidochelys > Lepidochelys olivacea. The sequence continues at coordinate 145,489,747 of NC_140412.1, read as the reverse complement.
AAAGTGATCAGGAACAGTCAGCATGGATTCACCAAGGGAAGGTCATGCCTGACTAATCTAATCGCCTTCTATGATGAGATTACTGGTTCTGTGGATGAAGGGAAAGCAGTGGATGTATTGTATCTTGACTTTAGCAAAGCTTTTGACACTGTCTCCCACAGTATCCTCAGCAAGTTAAAGAAGTATGGGCTGGATGAATGCACTATAAAGTGGGTAGAAAGTTGGCTAGATTGTCGGGCTCAACGGGTAGTGATCAATGGCTCCATGTCTAGTTGGCAGCCGGTGTCAAGTGGAGTGCCCCAGGGGTCGGTCCTGGGGCCGGTTTTGTTCAATATCTTCATAAATGATCTGGAGGACTGGGAGGAGTGGTAGATACGCTGGAGGGCAGGGATAGGATACAGAGGGACCTAGACAAATTGGAGGATTGCGCCAAAAGAAATCTGATGAGGTTCAATAAGGATAAGTGCAGGGTCCTGCACTTAGGACGGAAGAACCCAATGCACAGCTACAGACTAGGGACCGAATGGCTAGGCAGCAGTTCTGCGGAAAAGGACCTAGGGGTGACAGTGAACGAGAAGCTGGAAATGAGTCAGCAGTGTGCCCTTGTTGCCAAGAAGGTCAATGGCATTTTGGGATGTATAAGTAGGGGCATAGCGAGCAGATCGAGGGACGTGATCGTCCCCCTCTATTCGACATTGGTGAGGCCTCATCTGGAGTACTGTGTCCAGTTTTGGGCCCCACACTACAAGAAGGATGTGGATAAATTGGAGAGAGTCCAGGGAAGGGCAACAAAAATGATTAGGGGTCTGGAACACATGACTTATGAGGAGAGGCTGAGGGAACTGGGATTGTTTAGTCTGCGGAAGAGAAGAATGAGGGGGGATTTGATAGCTGCTTTCAACTACCTGAGAGGTAGTTCCAGAGAGGATGGTTCTAGACTATTCTCAGTGCTAGAAGAGGACAGGACAAGGAGTAATGGTCTCAAGTTGCAGTGGGGGAGGTTTAGGTTGGATATTAGGAAAACCTTTTTCACTAGGAGGGTGGTGAAACACTGGAATGCGTTGCCTAGGGAAGTGGTGGAATCTCCTTCCTTAGAAGTTTTTAAGGTCAGGCTTGACAAAGCCCTGGCTGGGATGATTTAATTGGGGATGGGTCCTGCTTTTGAGCAGGGGGTTGGACTAGATGACCTCCTGAGGTCCCTTCCAACCCTGATATTCAGTGATTCTATGACTTGTGCATGTCCAGCTTTTCTAAATAGTCCTTAATATATTCTTTCACCACTGAGGCCTGCTCATCTTATTGTGCTGCCTAGTGCAGCAGTCTGAGAGCTGACCTTATCTCTGAAGACAAAGGCAAAAAAAAAAAAGCCTTGAGTACTTCAACTTTTCCCACATCATCTGTCACTAGGTTGCCTCCTCCAGTCAGTAAGGGTCCCACACTTTCCCTGACCTTCTTCTTGTTGTTAACATACCTGTAGAAACCCTTCTTGTTACCCTTCACATTCCTTGCTTTCTTCAACTCCAGTTGTGTTTTGGCCTTCCTGATTACAACCCTACATGCTCCAGCAATATTTTTATACTCTTCCCTGGTCATTTGTCCAATCTTCCACTTCTTGTAAGCTTCTTTTTTGTGTTTAAGATCAGCAAGGATTTCACTATTAAGCCAAGCTGGTTGCCTGCCATATTTGTTATTCCTTCTGCACGTCGGGCTGGTTTGTTCTAGTGTCCTCAATAAGGTGTCTTTAAAATACAGCTAGCTCTCCTGGACTCCTTTCCCCCTCATATTAGCCTCCCCGGGGATCCCACCCATCAGTTTCCTGAGGGAGTCAAAAATCTGCTTTTCTGAAGTTCAGGGTCTGCCAAACGATCTTAGTATCATAGAATCATAGAATATTAGGGTTGGAAGAGACCTCCGGAGGTCACCTAGTCCAATCCCCGCTCAAAGCAGGACGAACACCAACTAAATCATCCCAGCCAAGGCTTTGTCAAGCCGGGTCTTAAAAACCTCTAAGGATGGAGATTCCACCACCTCCCTAGGTAATCCATTCCAGTGCTTCACAACCCTCCTAGTGAAATAGTGTTTCCTAATATCCAACCTCGACCTCCCCCACTGCAGCTTGAGACCATTGCTTCTTGTTCTGTCATCTGCCACCACTGAGAACAGCCTAGCCCCATCCTCTTTGGAACCCCCTTCAGGTAGTTGAAGGCTTGTGCTAGGTTGGGGTGTACTTGTGCTAGCCTGCTAGAATACGTTTCCATATTTGGTGTTGTCAAGGTTCCTTCCCCACTCTGAACTCTAAGGTACAGATGTGGGGACCTGCATGAAAACCTCCTAAGCTTACTTTTACCAGATTAGGTTAAAACTTCTCCAAGGTACAAACTATTTTACCTTTTGTCCTTGGACTTACCGCTGCCACCACCAAACATCTAACAGGGATATAATTTGGAAAGAGCCTGTTTGGAAATGTCTTTCCCTCCAAAATCCTCCCAAACCCTACACCCCCTTTCCTGGGGAAGGTTTGATAAAAATCCTCACCAATTTGCATAGGTGACCACAGACCCAAACCCTTGGATCTTAAGAACAATGAAAAAGCATTCAGATTCTTAAAAGAAGAATTTTAATAGAAGAAAAAGTAAAAAGAATCACCTCTGTAAAATCAGGATGGTAAATACCTTACAGGGTAATTAGGTTCAAAACATAGAGAATCCCTCTAGGCAAAACCTTAAGTTACAAAAAGACACAAACAGGAATATCCATTCCATTCAGCACAGCTTATTTTATCAGCCATTTAAAGAAATCAGAATCTAACGCATATCTAGCTAGACTACTTACTAAGTTCTAAGACTCCATTCCTGTTCTGTCCTTGGCAAAAGCATCTCTCTCACACACACACACACACAGAGAGAGAGAGAGAGGGGCTTTGTTTCTCTCTCCCCCCAGCTTTTGAAAGTATCTTGTCTCCTCATTGGTCATGTGCCAGCGAGGTTATCCTAGCTTCTTAATCCTTTACAGGTGAAAGGATTTTTTCTCTGGCCAGGAAGGATTTTAAATGTGTTTACCCTTCCCTTTATATTTATGACAGGTGTGTTTTAGTAATGCTAGCAGTACCTGTGCCAAGTTAATGTATCAGACAGTGAAATTGAAAGCAAGCATCTGCTTTTTAACAGGGCCTGAGTTTGCTCATAGCATAATTGTTGCTGACTTTGATTCAGGCCTCAGCCTTGCACCAGGCTCCTTGTTCCAGGCTCTCTCTCTCCCTCTTCTACATGGGGCACCACACCTGAAATGATACCGCTAACATAGCAAAATAATAGCAGCAGTGTAGCTGCAGCTATACACAGTGTTATACCTGTGTCCAGTACAACATAAGTTGGCACTGGACACAGGTATAGGGAACATGCACAACCACCTAACCAAGTAGGTGCACCAATGTAGACACAGCCGAAATATTGTTAACAGTCAATGTTGTTAATTATTTAGCATTTTAGCATTCAGCTACAGGACTTATCCCACAAACCCAACAGCAAGAAGTCCTAACTGTTGCCTACCCACCTGCCAAAACTTCCAGACTCTCTCTGACACCATCCATACTATAGCTATGCATTTTCAATATAAAATCACTACAAAAAGTGAAAAGGTAAGTGCACCATAAAATAAACTGACAAATAATCTCCTCCTGTGCTGAAGCCTCAGGAAGCTGCTGTCAAAGGAAATCTCCCTAAGATTCTCTTCACCAAGATCCTCTCTCATGTCACCTTGCTGGGGAGTGGTAGTTTGCTCTGCACGGAAAAGGGTGTAAAGCCTATTTCAAACCTGATCCCAGATTATCTGTGGGAAGCAAGCTCTGTATCTCCACACTAGTGCTGCATAGCTACTTTGGAGCCTCAGTACCACCCTACAGCCGTTCTTGAGGCCCTGGTGGAAAAGGAACACAGCAGAAAGGCAATTGAAGACTAATACATAATTAATTACCTCACTGGGGTGATACTTAATTAAAGCCAGCAGAAAGGTGCAAAAGCTGGGGAGAGGGCACACAGAGACTTTTCCCTCTTATGACCCCTGGCAGTAGTGGTAGCCAGTGGCACTAGCCTCTTTAAAGAGTGTGAGGGGCAGCAAAGCCATTGCCATGTTCTTCTTTTGCACCAGCCGGCAGGGATGGTCCATTATGGAGCAGAACTGCAGCTGTGCACTGCAACAAGATGGAGCAGGAGCTGCTCTCCTGAATCACCAGGGCACATTGCAATTAATTTTGTCAGTGTCTCCTGAGAGACCCTGTGGCAGTGCGCATCTGAACCATCCCCAATATGAGCTATGAATTAAAGCCATAATTGCATCCACAATGTTTGCACAACATTTTGAAGGCAAAAATACTGTATAAAGATTAAGTATTACATAATGTGATGTAGATAAATATTATTTCAGATTATTTTTATATCTATAAAATATATAATTTTACCTAACATTTTTGTGTTCTACAGAAAAGGTGATTGCAATTATCCTGCAATTTTCAGTACTTATCAGCACAGAAGTTGTCTTAGATAGTAATAGTCTGGACTATGCTTTTGTCTTATTTTTTGGTCTTATAGACAACCTGTTGATTAAATGAATGATTAAGAATGGCAGTGAGGAACAGCCTTCTTAAGACACTGTGATAATGCAAAGTGATTAATGAATCTTGTGGAAATCTGTGTAATAACAGGAGCATTTTAGGAGTTCATTATATGTACCTCGAGGAACATGATGAGTATTTTATCATTTCAACTCTTTAAACATTTGATCTGAGAATGCTGGGTTTTTTACATGTGAAGACTGCATGTGAACAAGTTGATTATATTAAAAGCTGTTTATTTGGAAGTCCTCTGAAATAAAACATTGGTTAAAGGTGCATTGTCAAGTTAATAGGGTATTTCAAATATAGTTTTTATTGTGACTGTGTAAAGGGGAACATTCACCAGCAGTGTCACTGAGGGGTCCGGACAGGGTGTGGCAGGTTGTCTTCCTCCTGGGCATTCCCCTTTCTCACTATATATCTGCCATGTGGGGGTCTATCCTTTTAGAGACTCAGCCCTCTGGATGGGTCACATGTTCAAAGCCACTCCTTTTGGGGTATACATAAAGAGTTCAAGGACATGGAAATCTTCATAAGTCAGCAAGGAGCTTCAGAGCTTTCCCCTCTTGGGCTGGAGTCTTAGGCTCTGTACCCTTGCATCTTCAGGATCTTCCCCACTTACCTTCATTGCAGCAGGATAGATTTCTGTCATTATCTCCTCCTTACGGATTGGTAGGGAAGCCCAGACCCTACCCTTTCCACCGGGCTCTGATCCAGGGTCCAATCATAGGCAGATAAGACCTGCACTTTAGGGTACTATATAGTTGCTCACTGGATCACTTCCTACCAGTGTACACTCTTTCCACAGGAAAGAATACAGAACTGAACACAAAATTAAAGTTCCTGGGCTTCAAAAGTAACCAGATCCTGCTGTTCAGCCTTGGTCAAGTCAGTATCTCCAAGCCTCAGGCAGCAAGCACTCCTGGAGTGCTCCTTTCCAAGAGCATAAATCTGCTCCCTGCCTCTATCTGCCTACTTCTGAGCTGCTCTGCTTCTCTTTTTAAGCTCCGCCTCCAGCTTGTGCAGGCTTTGCAGGTGAGGCAGGGTGTGGTCACCTGGGCCCAGGGATGCTGTTAACCTCTTCTTTTCCAGTGCAAAGTTTGTATACCTCATCACAGGTTGTTAATATTAATTCATTAATAGATCAAGTAGACTTGGGAATAGGCTTCATTTATAAAATGGGCATGCTTGAATTTAAATCTAATTTAGTATCTTAAACATAGTCTCAAATTGATAGAGAAAAAACCCTTGCTAGGAGTTGCGGTATTTCTTTACACTCCAACAAGGTACAGCAGAAGCAGAAATGGGTGATATTATGGCAATGTGAGCCATAGAGGTATATGTAATCAATCCTGCAGATAGATAAGACAGTGAACCTGAAAAGGGTTTGATGGATGGAAGTGGGGGTGGGGAAGAATGGGAGTTAGTCACTAAGCCCAAAGAAGGAAACTAGGACTGGCGGGGAAAAAGAACGGGGTTAGGGTGAGAAGCCTGAGGCGTGGAGACTGGGACTGCATAAGCAAGGAGAATGAGACAGTGATGAGGAGCCAGGAGTGAAGAAGAGGGAGAATGGGGACAGGAAAAGGGTTATCACTACAAGAGTACACTCCCATCCAGAGCCTGGAAAGGAAGTGAAAATTCCTGAGTGTCACCATTCCTCTGCTGTCAGCAAATATCTGTGAAACCCAATGGCAATGTTTCATCCCTCCCTATCACTAGTGCACATAAATGGTTGACAACCTGCTACTGCAATCAGTAGTACTCCATTAGATCCGATGTACACAGCAGAGGGGCATTGCTGGCACATGATGGCGTTGATTACATTGGTGGACATGCAGGTGAATGAACCGGTGATGGTGTGGCTGATCTTGGTGTTCACACCTCAACTGCTAGAAGAGGGCCTCATCCTCCCAGATTGAACTAACCTTGTTATCCCTAGCCTGATTTTTGCTTGCATATTTATACCTGCCTCTGGAAATTTCTACTACATGCATCCGATGAAGTGGATATTCACCCACGAAAGCTTATGCTCCAATACATCTGTTAAACTATAAGGTGCCAAAGGACTCTTTGCCGCTTTTACAGATCCAGACTAACATAGCTACCCCTCTGATACTTGACACATAATCATGTCAGTTTCATTTATTTTAGTAATTTATTTCAAAATACCTATCAGCAAGTATGTCTGTAACAATACAGATACACAAAAAGATTCCCCCAGGAGTAGAGAGTTAAAGAAACCCCTATGACAACCAGTTCCTGTTTCTCTGCCCTCTTTCTCCCCTAGAGCCCAGCTGGCCCCACCCCAGCCAATACACTTGAACCCCATATCCCCCAGAGCCCATCCATGGAGCTCCCCCTGCTCAGATACCCACACCTCCTCCTCCCAGAGCCCACCCGTGGAGCCCCCCCTTGCCCAGATACCCACAACCCTCCCCCCCAGAGCCCAGCCACAGGCCCCTCCTTGTCCAAACAACCATACCTCCTCCACCCTGCAGAGTCCAGACATGGCCCACCCTTGCCCAGATACTCACCCTCTTACACTTCAGAGTCCAGGGACCCAGAGGGTGAAACAGCCTGATGCTTGGTCCCAGGCTTATGTGGAGTTTCCTGCATGCTGCTGTCTCCTTCCCTCAGGGTGTGCTGAGAACTGCAGCTACCAGGAAACCTCTAGCTCCCTCCCCCTCCCACCCAACAGCATCTTCTATGTGTGACCTGGGCTCTGCTGGGTCCAGTGGCCCCTAGTGTTGGCCAGGAGCACTGCATCCCATTTCTGTTGGGGAGGGGAAAGAAAATTCTGCATGTACAACATAAATTTCTGCAAAATTCTGCATTACTCAGTGGTGCAGAATTCCCCCAGGACTAACGCACCAGAGATAAAATACAGATGTAAAATACCCTCCCAAATCCTATTGAAGATTCCCCTGTTTATGTCTCCCAGGATTGCATTAGCTCTTTGGCCACAGCTTCATATGGGGAGCTCATGTTTGGCTGATTATTCACCATGACCCCCAAATTTTTTTCAGAGTCACTCCTTCCTAGGAAAGAGTTTCCCATCCCACAAGTATGGCCTACATTCTTTGTTTGCAGATGTATACATTTACATTTAGCTGTATTAAAATGCATATTGTTTGTTTGTATCCAGTTTACCGAGAGATCCAATTCTTTTTGAATCAATGACCTATCCTCTTCGTTGTTTACCACTGCCCCAATTTTTGTGTCATCTGCAAATTTTATCAGTGATGTTTTCATGTTTTATTCCCAGTAATTGATAAAAATGTTAAATAGTGTAAGGCCAAGAACTGATTTATGTGAAATCCCACTGGAAACAGACCTGCTCAATGATGATTCCCCATTTACAGCTATAATTGGAGATGCCTCTGTTAGCCAGTTTTTAATCCATTCAATGTGTGCCATGTTAATTTTATACCATTCTAGTTTTTTAATCAAAATGCTGTGTGGTACCAACTCAAGTGCCTTACAGAAATCTAAGTACATTATGTCAACACTGTTACTTTTATCAGCCAAACTTGTAATCTCATCAACAAAGGATATCAAGTATGACAGGATCTATTTTCCATTAACCCATGTTGATTTGCATTAATTATATTACCCTCCTTTAGTTCTTTATTAATTGTGTCCCATATCAGCTGCTCTGTTATCTTGTCTGGGATCATTGTCGGGCTAGCAGGCCTATAATTACCAGGGTTATCCTTGTTATATTTGGACCAACCAGAAAAGGAGATAGACACAGAGGGGGCTGATTTAAACGTAACTGTCTGTGAATTTATTGTTCTAGCAGCAAAACTGAAAGCAGAATCAAAGTGAGTCTTTTCACTGAGGAGTACAAAGCAATCTAACATTTAAGGGGTGAGGACATTATATTCCTGTTTACCCTTTTCAAAAATTGGCACAACATTAGCTTTCTTTCAGGCTTCTGAAAATTCTCCTGTTCTCCAAGACTTATTGAAAATCAACATTTATGTCCTGCAAGATCCTCAGCCAGCTCTTTTAAATCTCTTTATTGCAAGTTATCTGGACCTGCTGATTTAAACATGTCTAATTTTAGTAGCTGCTGTTTAACATTCTCCAGAGATACTCGTGGAATAGAAAGAGTGTTATTACCATATGATGAGACTTTATCATCCATTTTTTCCCAATACAGAACAGAAATATTTATTGAAAATGCCTGCCTTTTCTTCATTATTAGTCTATCATATACATCTAGTAATGGACCGATACTGTTGTCAGGATTCTTTCTTTCTGTTCCTAATATATATTTTTTAAAATCTCATTCTTATTGTCTTGTAACATTGCTGGCCATAGATTTATCCTTCTGTCCCTTCCCTTATCAATTTTTGAAAATTCCTATCTTCTGATTTATATTCATTACTATCAATTTACCCTTTCTTCAATTTGTTATATCTTACATTTTAAATTTTATTCAGCTGCCTCTGCTTCCCCACTAATCCAGGCCAATTTTTTTTAACCAGCGTAGCATTCCTCCTCGCTTGCGGCTTTTTGGCAATCTAGTAGGATGTGTTTAGACTATTCCCAACTATCACTCACATTTTTATGATGAAATTCTTCCTCTCAGCTGATTTGGCTCAAAATTCTTTTCAGCTGTGTGAAATTGGCCCTATTAAAGCACTAAGTTTATATATTACTGGTTTGGACTTCATTCTGCTTGCATATTATAAACATGATCAAGTCATGATCATTTGTATTCAAATTGAAGTCCCTCATAATTGTACAGCTTTTTTCCCTACACATTATAATAGGTGAGTAAGGAGGTGGTCATCCTGTTCCTTAGGGTGATCTAGTAGTCTGTAGCAGACACCAAAAAACACCCCATCTAGTGCTTTATCTCTTAAGACATTGACCCATAAGCATTCAAGATTACTTTCTTCTGAGTTATCAGCGACTCAGAAACAGGTAATGCCATTTTTGACATAGTGTGGCATTCCCCTCCCCTTTTGCTCTCTCAATCCTTCCTAAATAGGTTATCACCATTGATTTTAACATTCCAATAATACCAACTAGATTAACATTTTCAATTTCTCTTGTGTATTGCCCAGGCTCCTCGCATTGGTATACAGGCAATTAAATAATTTCTTCTCTTTGTGTCCTTTGGTTCCTTGTTTAATTTTGTTCTCAACATTTCAATTTTATGCTGAGTGCTCATATCTTGCCCCTTTTTACCCTCCCCTTTCACTATCAGTTGAATCCCCTCCTGGCTACTCTAGCCAGCCTGTCCCAGAGGAGATTGGTCCCCCTTTTACTAAGGTTGAGGCCATCCAAAATTCAGCCTCTTTTTCCCCATAGAAGGTGGACCAATGTTCCACAAACCATAGCCCTCTACCTTATACCTCTTATCTAGCCAGTGATTCTCTTCCAGAATCTTCTGCCTTCTGTCTTCCTTTGCCCAAGGGACAAGAAGGATCACAGAGAAGAGAAACCTTTAATTATATGATCATATATTGTTTTCCCTTAGCGCTCCTGCCTCATTTGGTGCAAAGAATTGACAGTGCTCTGGGGGTGAATCAGGGTTGTGTAGTGAAGGAGACTGTTGTCTGAAGGACCCCTGCTCCATTTGTTACAGAAGTTGGAAGGTGTGTAGTGAATGAGGCAGGGATTGAAGGAAGAGAAAGGATGGTCTCGTGGTTAAGGCAGTTAAATGCTGCAGTGGAGAATTGGCCTATATCCTCCCTCTGCCACAGAGTTCCTGGGCAGGTAACTTAAACCACATTTTCACAAGTAATCACTAGTTGTTGTTCATCATTTGCTGGGTTCCTGACTTGAGACAGTGGGATCTGATTTGCAGAAGTACTGAGCACTCACATCTGCAGTCAATGGGAGCTGTACTTTGAACATGTAAAATGCTATATAATGCTAAGTACTCTGAAAAGTCAGTCATTAGATGTCTTAGACTGGAACTCAAAATCAATGGTCTCTTTTGAGTTTAATCTCTGTGTCTCAGAAGGCACTTTGTGAGTTGTGTGTTGTTTGTTTTCTATGACAGTTTTGTAGGCCAGGTCAGGTGAGACAAGACTGCTTGTATCTCAGTGAGGAGTAAGTGGTTGGGGCTGTTGAGTCTGTGATTCTGTCCTTAAATGAGGACATTTAAAATGTCCTTCAGAGATTGGTAAATAGAGAGAAAAATATTTTTGTTTTGAATTTTAAAGTCATCTGTCAATAATTTTTGCCCAAGTCCTTTGACATATTTGCAAAATTCTAGGAAGCAGAGGAACAGTTCCAAAAGGAAAAGTATAAGAACGACATTTTATTGCTGATTATCCCTGTCAGAGCATTCTCAGCTTGATAACAAAATAATACACCAAGATAAAGAAAATAAAATGGAAAAAAGTTAGACTAAATGGTCCATGTTACATAGGGCTACATTGTGCCTTTGGGCATTGCCCCGAGTAAGGGATAGTGCATAGGTATGCTGCCCCAGGAGAAGCCCGGGAAGGTGCTATGCCTCAGAGACACCTGTAAGAGGAACAATTTGTCTTGGGGCTCCCCAGTTGCACTGTGGTAGTAATTTGCAAAACCCATTTTTATAATATACTTCACCTGCCTACACAGAGCATATGGAGCCATGATAGTATCAACTGCCATGCCTTCCCTATCAACTACCTATCCACTTGAGCCCTGGGGGAGCATCAAATGCATAGTGCTGCTGCTTCCAGCACCTATAACTAAGATCTTGGTAATCCTAAAACAGCCACACAAGTGGGGAAGAATCCATACTTCTCTGCATGGCTAGTTAGGACTCCTCACAGTGTTGCCCCTAACAAGGACCTGGTTCTTTTGCCCTGCAGCAACAGCTCCCTAATGAAACATTACCATAATTGCAGTTCACTTTTAAGTTTCAAAGTAATACATGACAGCTCCTTGGGAACTAGTTAGAGTCTGCTATTATAACATAGCATTTATATAATTGTGATGCCATAATTAATGCTTTAGCAGCAGGTACCTGTTTTATAACGTTTAGAACTTGGCAGAAAAAAAGCACACATCTAAAATATGTCATGCAGGTTCTTAGTCCAAAAACTTATTATTATTTTTTTTAATATTGGCTATAATTTTTAGAGTTTTTCATTTCTTCTAATTTTTTAAAAAATAGAAGAAATTTTTTAAAAAATAAAAGAAAGTTTTTCTGTTTTTAGACTTAGAATCATAGAATCATAGAATATCAGGGTTGGAAGGGACCCCAGAGGGTCATCTAGTCCAACCCCCACTCAAAGCAGGACCAATTCCCAGTTAAATCATCCCAGCCAGGGCTTTGTCAAGCCTGACCTTAAAAACCTCTAAGGAAGGAGATTCTACCACTTCCCTAGGTAACGCATTCCAGTGTTTCACCACCCTCTTAGTGAAAAAGTTTTTCCTAATATCCAATCTAAACCTCCCCCACTGCAACTTGAACTTCTTTGAAGATAAATAAAATCTTGATTTTTTAAAAACATTTTAAGAACAACAACACAACTGCAAAATAGTGTTTGGCAGGCTACTTCTGAGCACTTAGGCAAGTGAGTAACTTTGACTAAAGTGGGAAATCTGACTATATTTGCTAACATGCCTGATGGCTTGATTTTCAAAAGTTCTGAGCCTCTGCACCTCCGATTGAGTTCAGATGGAAGTGTGAGTGCTTAGTTGTAAATGTTGTAAGGACTGGACTTGTGAGCAATCCTATGGAGTTCAATGGGGCTATTTATTATCGTCCCAGAGTTTGCAAATTGCTACTAAAGCTCCACACAGGTGCAAGAATCCACCACTTAGTATAACTTGCTGGATTGGGGCCATAAATAGTATTTCACTGAGTGTTTGCAGAAATTGATCCAAACTGAATATTGTTCAGGATGCAGTGGGAATTTGAGGTTTTTTTCTGATCTGTGGACCTAATCCTTATGTGACCTATAGTGGTGAATAGATATGTTGAAGTCTTCAGTGTAAATCTGATATAAGTGAGAATCAAGGCCTATATCAGTGGTAGGTAGCCGCTTCCCACAGCTTCTAGTGGCCAGGAACGGTGAACTGTGGCCACTGGGAGCTGTGGGCAGCCATCCCAGTGGACAGTCAATTTAAACAAACTGACTCACAGTCTGCCAGGGGATTAGCTTTATGGGCCACATGTGGCCCGCGGGTCATAGGTTGCCCACCACTGCCCTATATATTTGTCTGATGTCCTCCTTTTACCAGGTGTTGTGACTAGAAGAAATTGAAAAAAAAAATCTTTTGTGGAAAATATAGATGAAAATGAAAGAAAATTCATTTTCACCAAAATGTTCATGGAAAATATTGATTTTTTCAGCAAAAAGTTGAAAATCAAAAATATTCAGGGAAAACCCAAAATGCTTGAATCAAAATCTAAATTTTTCAATTTGGAAATGCTGCTACAGTCTCATGGGAGTTGCAGTTTGAATCCCTCATACCCTTGTTCTCCTGTATAGGCCAGGCTTCCTGTCTTGACTACATCCCCTACGATGCACACTGAATCCTCTTTTTCTGAGCTACTGTGGTACATCATAGGAGTCTTGTAGCTATGGTGCATTATGGGAAATATAGTACAGCTAGGAAAAATATATATCTCCTCTGCTGGAAAAAAGTATTAAGTGATCAAGGAATTATATATGGTTGCATAGGCAATCTTTATTTTGGCATTTCCTAACTTCTGAGTGCTGCACTTTGAAACTTTAGTTTTGTTTTGCTTTTGTTTTTTTAAATAATCAAAACAGGTGTTTATATTTCCCATCCCCCAGACCTGCAAACTCAATTTGGGATTTCAGCGTCAACCTGGATTATTTTTTGTTCTCACACCTCAGGTCTAGTAATAAAGATTTTGCAGGCCAAAATGGATCATCATTACCCATAGGCAGCCCTATTTTATTAAAACTATGCTCTAAATGTTAGCAGAGCAACCCCATTGCCTTCAATGGGTTTACACAGATGTCTCTAATTAGAACTTCAGTAGCAATTCTGCTGATGTCACACAAGAAGTTCAAGCTAACTTTAAGGAATCTGCTGCTGTCTGTAAGGACATAGCTTTCTTTTACATTTTGAAAAAACAGTGGAACTTTTGGATAGTTAACATTCCGCAACAACACATTTATTGAGATTACAGGTGGTGCCCCCTAAATTTAACATTGCCTAACACTTCCTATTATAAGACTCTGTTTTCAGTTGCTTATAAATTTTACCAAACTTTAACTGTTTAGGCAGAATTTTCCATGCTGGGTGTCTGCCTCAGGTTGAATTTTTGGGAAAAGTTTCAGCTAAACAGTTCAGCCATTTCCAGGACTGAGATTAGGGGAAAATATAAGATATTTGACATGTGTTCAAAAATTCTTACAGAAGTTTTGTTGAGAAGCAGTAGCACTTTCATGTTTTGGAGCACAGGCTTTGAAATGTGGCCAAATTATAAATCTTTTAAAAATCTCAATTTGCACAATCTCAGTAGATACTTGTTACAGTCTGGCAGCTAAATTCTCTGAAGAGTCCATATCAGATTCCACTAAGCATTCTCCCACACAGGATTGCAGGGGCTGAGCAGGACTTCCTGATACAACGTTTGTGGTGCCAAGCATAGTAACTGAGAGCAGGGAGAGTGTCTCTCCTGTGCTGGGAGTTGGATGATGAAAAAGTGGAACAAAGAGCCAGCTGGGTAATAAGAGACAGGGGACTTGGGCACAGACAGGTTGTCAGGGAAAGAGGGAGTAAGGTCTGTTACCAACAAGGCACACTCCACTGCAGAACCTGGAATAGAATGCGGCATACGTGAGTCTCCATGTAACTCTGAAATGGTCAGCAAATATCTGGGAACCCAGTGAACCACCCACTCTGAGGATGATGTCCTACTATTGCGATTAGTTACTCCATTAGCTCAAGTGGCAGAGGTCTATGCAGCCGTTTTAAAGGTTCCAACTGGGCTGATGACCCATATGAGTGTCGATATGATGCCACATGATGTATCTGTTTTTTCAGCTTGCTTTTTTAGGAAATCACACACAAAAGGCTACATTTAAAAAAAAAATTAAGGTGGAAAGGGCAGGGAAAGTCCCACAAACTAGAGCAGGGGCAATGTCCTGAGCAGTAGAATGGGAAAGGGGGGAAAGAGGAGGGGGAGCCAAGATGGACTCAGCATCCAGCTTGAGGCCCTCTGGCAGAGGGTCACCCTCCCCCTGGGCTACAGGGGTCAGACCCTAGACCTCAATTTCCTCAAAGATCACTTGAAGGCCCCTGCCTGATCTTTGCCATCAGTGACAGAGGCGAGTTCCATCTTGGTGCTAATGGGGGGACAGATGGCAGAGTGATGGGGCTCCCTCTGAGGCTGCTTCCATAAGGGACTCCAGGAGAGAGATCTCATTGCCCACCCCCACCCTCACTGCCAGATCCTCCTCAGTCAGGTCCAACTGCTGGACTTTCTCTGGGAAAGCACTGGGTAGGGCAGAGGAAGCAGGTAAAAATCATCAAAAAGGGGGCAGGGAAGTCAGGTAGTAAACTGAGGAGGAAACATCAAACTGCAAGGAGGGAAGGCCACGTGAGACTGGGATGGGTTGCAAACTGTTAGAGGGAGGGGCTCATGGGCAAACAGTGGAAGGAGAAAAAGGCCCACCAGCCCAATGCAAAATGAAGGGAAGGAAGGAGGAGGGAAAGTCCAAGGGGAACATGTGCACCCATGTGTGCTTGCAATGGAGTTTCTGCTGAAACAGGTTTCAGAGTAACAGCCGTGTTAGTCTGTATTCGCAAAAAGAAAAGGAGTACTTGTGGCACCTTAGAGACTAACCAATTTATTAGAGCATAAGATTTCGTGAGCTACAGCTCACTTCATCAGATGCCATCTGATGCTCTAATAAATTGGTTAGTCTCTAAGGTGCCACAAGTACTCCTTTTCTTTCTGCTGAAACAGTCGTCCCAGAGAAGGTGAGTGGGTGGAGGTAGGTAGCAGACTAGCAAGCCAATGTTCTTCAGCAGCAGGAGCAGCAATGAGGAAGTGGATGGAATGTGGGGAGGCTCCAGGCTGCTCCCCCTGCCCCAGCAATAGCAACATTAGCAACAACAGTGCAGATGCTCAGTAGCAGCCACAGCAGCACTGGCAAGCCTCACCCTCAGTGTCACAGGCATATACTATTTGAAGTACTGGTGTGGGCAGGCCTGGGCCAAGCCAAAACTAAAGGCCATCCCTCTCAACTAAAAGGGAAGCGTCACTAAGTCCAGGCTTCAATTGATTTCTGGGGGAAACAAATGAAAAAAAACAGGAGAAGGAGTGAGATCAGAGGTGAAGAATCAGGGATCCATGGGGGACACAAAGCAGAGAACCCCCAACAGTGCCCAGCATTCCTCAAAGGCATCCAGGGAGTCAGTGGACATGGACCAGAGGAACTCTACCCAGAGGCATGATCAGATGAGGGACCAGAAACAGGCCCCACAGTCGCAGAGCAATGCCCCTGCCTCCCATCCAGCTTCCTCCTGGATGGATGGCCTCTTGGCCAGCATCAGGAGAAAGGTGACAAGGAGGTCCTGGAACTTTGTGGGGTTACAGATGGGATGTGCCAAGATCAGGAGGTGTGGGGAAAAATGCAGTCAGAACCTCAGTAAGAGATTCTGGAGGAGCAGGAAAAGGGGCTTCAGCCTGATGAACACCATTTAGATCTGCACCAGAGTCTCCCTCTTGTCACAGAAAGGACAGGTGTTGGAGGAGTTCATGAACTGCACCAGATACACGCCCATGTTTACAGCTCCATGAAGGAGTCACCAATGAATATCCCCAGTTGGCGTGGAACCAGAATGGAGTACAGACTAGCCCACTGGGGCTCCTCACCCCACTTAGGGGGTAACAGGCCCCACCATGTGGTGACATAAGGGTGAGGAAGTGGATGGTGTGAAACGTGAGTGTGTACAGATATTTCCTGGGTGCGGTTCAGAGGTGGAACATCTGGATGGCATTCAGCCAACTTAGGTTGTGTGTCAGGGGCAACTGGGGAGACTTGCAGAGCAGGGTCATAATGACAAGGTAATGTCAAGGTAATGACAGTGGATAATGACAATGATCCACCTGCATAACTGGAGGATGTCACAAGTATGTTGGAATGAAGGGGAGGTTTGCAGGAACTGAAAAGATGGTTCCCCGGTTAAGATAGTAGAATGCTGCCCTGGAGAAATGGATTCTACCACTGCCTCTGCCACCACAGTTTTTATGTGATGCTGGAGAGGTCACTTAAATCAAACTTTCCCCCGGTGGTCACTTTGCATGTTCCTCATTTTTTGGGTGACAACTTGAGGCCCATGGGTCTAATTTGCAGACGTTCTGAGCACTCACAGTTGCAACTGAAGTCAATGGAGCTATGCTTTGAAAGTATAATGTGCTCTGTAATGCTAAGTACTCTGAAAAATCAGGTCCTAGGCATCCCATTTTGGCACCCAAAAATCAGTGGACACTTCAATCTACCTGCGCCTCAGCTCACTATTTGTTAAATGGGGACAACACCACCCTACCACCAGCACCTTGCGGGGGTGTTGTGAAGATTAATTAATTCATGTGTGTGAAGCACTCAAGTACAATAATGATGAGTGAGCTAGAAAAGTCCATAAGGATATTAATAATTCTGTCTTCAGAGCAAGGTTTGAATTAGTGCACAGTAAATAAAGCCTGATGCCACATATTGAACAATGAGGATAAAACAAAGTTCAATAGCTGCTCATTGATATGGATGGCCAGAAAACAGCAATTCGTTTTCATGAGAAAACACAACAGAGACAGGCACTTAGATGGGCATTAAAATAGGTAGTAGTTCAGTGGCTAGGGCATGGATGTGGGAGATCCAGGTTCAAGTTCCTGCTTTAAATTAAGTAGAGTAGGGACCTGAACCTTGGTGAGTGCCCTAACCATGAGGCTATTGGATATTCTGTGGTGGGTCTTGGTCTCTCTCGCACACTCATTTTGACCAGAAATTCCACCCTAGACCTGAGAAAACCTCTGGATGACATTTCTGTGAAACTTTTTGTTTTTGATGAAACTGTCATGTGATCTCATGGAGTGACCATGATCCTGTGTACTGAATGAAGCAGGGTTATTACTGAAAAAATGTATGCAATCATGTAATTAAAGACTGTTTCATAATATGTACATGAATGGGAACTGAGTTAAGGTTGCACAGATCACTTTAATTCTAGTATTTCTTAACTTTTGAGTGCTTAACTTTGAAACCCTAATCATGTTCTTATAATGTAGGGATTGTCTTCTTTGGGTGTTTGTGTGTATGTGTGTAAATTAGGTAACAACCAGGCTTTAAGGTCCAATATTTTGTGGCTTCCAATGACAGAGAAATACTTTGACAGAACAAAGTAAAATGTTTTCAGGATCAGTAAACTTTTCTAAGCACTGGTCTTGGATAACACATCAGAAAGAAATTCAGCCTGTGAGTCACACACCACCACCACCATCACGCACCTGCATCCAGCAAGCACAATTCCCAGCACCAACTAACAAGGCTACCCAATAGTACAAAAAAACAGCGTTTCCTACAATGGGGAGTTCTGTTCATCTAGTGTCCTGGCTTATGACCCAGAAAATCTGCCCAGGCTTTGAATACTCTGCCTGAATTTACAAAGTAGGGAGCTACATGTTTTATATATGCAGCAGGGGTGGACATTATTGGTTTTATACAGCATTAGAAATGTGAACAGTCTGTGCATGCAGGGACTCTATTTTCATAATATTTTTATTGACTTCAGGGGTTTTAAAACTCCATTGATCTCAATGGTAGTATTATTCTGCATCAGATTTTTTCTTACAGACATTCAGTCCAGAACTCTGTGTTTTTCCTTTTAAAAGGTTTGTGATACTAATGACTGAAATATTACTAAGTTCAGTTTGTTTACAAGATTTTGTAAGAGTAGTTTTGTAAAATATACCTTAAGAAAATCAGCTTGGTAAGTACAACAAAAAATTTCATGTCAAATCTGAATGCTGTAAAGCAACAGCAGGCAAGCAGCTTGCTAGAGCTAAATTGTACACAATGAAGCCAGACACTATATTACTACTGGAGAGACAATCTTATGCTAGGTTTCAGAGTAGCAGCCGTGTTAGTCTGTATTCACAAAAAGAAAAGGAGTACTTGTGGCACCTTAGAGACTAACCAATTTATTTGAGCATAAGCTTTCGTGAGCTACAGCTCACTTCATCGAATGCAATGAAATGAAGGAATAAGCCCCCTAACATCTAACCAGCTGCCCCTGGTTGTGTCTAGTTGTACAAGATGGAGATGTAATCGGCGTACAGTTGTGTAAAAAGAGTAATCACAGTGCAAGGGATGTTAGGCAAAAGAGAATTTTGTGTGTGCACAAGTAAAAGGAAAAGGGGAGGAAGGATGGGAACACTGAGCCTTGGGCTGGCTCTGGGGGATCAGATTGTTGCTTTGGTGGGTGCACGAAAACTCTTTTTGCTGAGAATGTACATATTACTGGGGGCACAATTACACCAGCCCATAACCAAACTACACCATCTATATGCTGCTATCTGGACTTTGGTGCACAAATGGATCTGTGAATCTTATTGCTGTGAATAAGCCAGGACATATTGCCTGATTCCATACCAAGTGGTCAAGCTGGTTTGGACAATATCCCATTTCTCTGTGAACATTCAGTGGACTTATGATATGGACAAAAGCAAGCAAAACCTGCAGGGGCAGCTTGTTGCAACTGCCAGCAACTGGACACATCAGATCGTGACCCCATCGAAGGAGGAGAGGCAGTGTTTTGGGGGTGTCTCGGATGTTGGACCATACTGCAGTGGTCAGGACTCGGTGTTGCTGTGGATTTTGTATTGTTAACTGTACTTTTGTTACGTTGCATAGGGAGATAACCTAAAAGTAATGTAGTAAGCCCTCCAAACCCTGCAGTGTACTAGACAACCTGGACCCAACCTTCTCAGGCCCACTCTAATGGGAAGTCTGGAACACTAATTGGAATAGATGTGGTATGCCCGTACGAGAGAAGGTGCAGGGCATTATACTACACAAGGGGCAGTGGGACAAATGGAATATCGACACCTTCCACCTTGATTCCTGCCTATCAGGAAATGTGTCGCCACACGTCCTATGCTTTTCCAGGGATACCTGGGCAGAAGGATCCCAAAAGAAAAAGAAAAAAAGGGGTGGAGTGTTAGGATATAGATATTCAGGCCTGTCTGTAAAGGTCTATACTCTAAGAATTTAGGTGTATTCTTATCACTTGGCTAGTTATAGAGGTATAAAAAAGAATCAAAATCACTGTCTGCCGGTGTAAGGTCCTTCTCTTACTGTGACAGTCTGAGGTCCTGTGCTTAGGCTAAGGCCTTTGGCTAAGCAGCAGAGGCAGCCATAAGCTGGGAAGTGAATGGTCACATCCTCACATTCCAAACTAGTCACATTGATATAAGGTGCTATTGGGCTGTTAGGAATACAATCCTGTCCTGATAGTGCCTATCACCTCCAGAGAAAGGGAAGTGCCTAGAAAATGTAAAAGGAAACTTAGTTTGATAGCATCCTGTCTGGCAAGAACTCACTTATCAATAGCTGGGAAGTGAAATCCTCACTTCTGTATTGTTTTGTCATTATAGTTCCCACTTTGCTATTGTTTGTCTGTATAAACTCTGTCTGGTTCTGTGATTGTTTCTGTCTGCTGTATAATTAATTGTGCTGGGTGTAAACTAATTAAGGTGGTAGGATATAATTGGTTACATAATCATGTTACAATATGTTAGGATTGGTTAGTTAAATTTCAGGAAAATGATTGGTTAAGGTATAGCAAAACAGAATTCAAGTTCTACTGTATAGTCTGCAGTCAATCAGGAAGTGAGTGGGTGTGGGGGTGGGAATGTGTGTGGGGGAAATGGAACAGGGAATGGGGGTGGGTGTGTGGGTGGGGGAAATGGGAACAGGGAACGGGGGTAAGGAAATTGGAATCATGTTTTGCCAACTGGGGAAATGGGAACAGGGAATGGGGGTAAGGAAATTGGAATCATGTTTTGCTAAAGGGGGAAATGGGAACAGGGAATGGGAGTAAGGAAATTGGAATCATGTTTGGCTAAGGGCAGGAATGGGAACAGGGACACAGGTGTAAGGCTCTGTGGTGTCAGAGCTGGGAAGGAGGATACTAAGGAAGGAAACTGGAATCATGCTTGCTGGAAGTTCACCCCAATAAACATCGAATTGTTTGCACCTTTGGACTTCGGGTATTGTTGCTCTCTGTTCATGCGAGAAGGACCAGGGAAGTAAGTGGGTGAATAACATCTGATGAAGTGAGCTGTAGCTCACAAAAGCTTATGCTCAAATAAATTGGTTAGTCTCTAAGGTGCCACAAGTACTCCTTTTCTTTTTGCGAATCTTATGCTATTTGTGTTACATCTACAGCTGTAACAAAGGCCATTAGAAAATCCATAAGTTCTTTGGCTATGAATTGCACTAATTACAGGCAAAAATAATGCACACTATGAAGAACAATTATATTTTTCAAATATCTTATGAGCTCTGACTAGCAGGTAGTAATAAAATCAAAAATAGCATGGTACAGTGCAGTAAAGTTTGTTCCAAAATATTCTGCTTGAGAGGAAAAGACCAAACTAGAAAAAAAACTGCTTAGCCACATAAAAAACAAAATTATATAAACAATAAAGGACAGATTGTAAAAATCTTACTTGCAATGGATAAGAGTTACTCACTTGAGAGGTCTCATTGATTTATAGTCCTACTAACTCTTTGGCATGAGTAACTGGTTCAAAATCTGGCCCACAGGATACAGAGGTGGAAAAATCATACTAGGTTATTTAGGCCATCTTCCTGACAGTACAGAGCTGTTCTCCACTGTACACTTATGGGTGCGGTGGGGGTTGGATTTAAATGTATCTGGTGAACAGAATTCAATCACTTCCTTGGGAGATTACTTCAGAAGGGCACGATCATGGCTTGAGGCATAGCACTGCATAAAGATCTGCACAAAGTTGTGCTACACCAGGAAGGAATTATGACCAACCTTCTGTCTGTGTAGGCTGTTTGCCTTAGTACTAGTCTCAGCATAAAGGCTTTGGAAGGACAGAAAACGAGAACTTCTAAAATTTAGAAATCTTTAAAAATTGTCTACAATTTCTGTGCATCATATTGTCATGATTTCATGGTCTGATATCTTGTCATCGGGTACAGAAACAAGCCCTGTCTCCCATCGAAATGTTGGACTCCAAACATTCTGGTGATATAAAGCTCTCATTCCCACCCTTGATGGTCCATTTGCAGATAAGAGCTCCAAGTATTTAAAGTGCTATTGACTAGTCTGTACTGCAAAGACAGAAGAGCCTAAGGAAAAAGGTCTAGTGTGGACACAACCAGTCTATGCTACGAGGAAAATGGTTTGCAACAACATGTTTAAATATATTCTTTTTCACATGGTTGTTCTATTTTATTTTTCATCACAGTGTGCACAGGGTCTGAAACTACCTTTTACATTCATTTCCTATCATTCCTATCTTTTTTCACTCTGATGCTGAGAATGTACACACATTTTTATGTTTCTTTCTCCACAAACTAAATTGGACATAAAATTGAAATTTATCAGAAATGTATTTGGGTTTTTTTCTCCATCCTTCACCGCTGGTTTCTCGGTTTCATTTCAGATGCGGAAGGGAGACAGAGCTGTTTGTTTTAGCAACTGAAGTCCTAGCACTGGTAACCAGCACCATGCAGTATACTCCTGTTGTTCATGATGTTTGTCTAGCACTCTGGAACACACAGAAATACCTGCAGCGGCAACAGTCCCTTGTTTTCTTAATTCACCAGGAACAGCTGATGACATGCACGGTGGAAGAACAGATAAAACATGAGCAATTGGGTCTATTCTGAGTGATGCAAGCTTTGGTTTTTTCATCACGATCTGATTGAAACTAAGAGTTTCTGTGAGAACCAGTGGATTAATGAGTGAAGCTGATAAAATTTTCAAAGTTCACACACATGCATCAAATTCATCTGGCCCATTCTTTTATGTTTAGGCTTGCTGAGACATTTCATCTAGTTGTGAATAAAGTGAGGAATTAATAAATGGTTTGAAATGGACTAAGATCTCCACCCACTGCAAAGAGCAATCAAACAAAAAACCCCAAAAACTTTTACCCAGAATTCAGACTGAATACAGGAAAATCTTTGTTATGATTCAAACTATACAAGTTTTCTTTTTCATTTTTGTGCATTTCTGTGTTGTATATGGGACTTTAAGGAGAAGCACTGAAATATCAAAATCTAAAACTCTTCTTGCTGTAATTCAGGCCCAGCTGAACTCAGTTTTGCAGATCACAGAGATATGAATAATTCCAATGAGCTTTTAAGCGCTTGATCCAAATCCCACTGATGTCAACAGCAGGCCTTCCATTGACTTAAGTAGGCTTTGGATTAGGCATCAGATAAGAAACCAGATCTTTGGGTGCTTATTCATCAGAAACTTTTGAACCTTTAGAGGTTCCCCATCACTGTGCAATACTGTTTTTAGCTAATGGGGCTCTTCTGAGCACCAGAAAAGTTCTATAGAAATGAGAGCAAGAGAGCTAGAGAGAGACAGAGAGAGACGGGAGAGGGTTGACACAACATTTCACCCAGAAACTTTCTCTTCCTTAAATTTTAGAGACTTTTAAAACCTAATATAATTCTTTCTTTTCAATCTTATTTCTTTCTCTGTCCCTTCCTCTTCCACTAAAATCCAGCAATCACATTATCTGCCCGCAAGATACAGGATGCACAAACTAATACTGTATACCCATCCAGATTACATATAGACATCACTTAAAATTAATCATAAACCTTACTCTGCTTAAATTATCTCTGTAACTTTTTACATAAATGTTTGAAGTGGGGAACACCTCCCTTGCTGACACTGCCTGAAGTTAATGAAGCACAAAGAAGCAGGTTGGTTATAAAATTATTTACCTCCCAAGAGAGAAGAGTACCTAGATATTGGGTGCAAGGAAAATATTCCCAAACAATTCAGTTCTATTGAAAGCTACTTCTTTTGGTACCAAAAGTAGTTTTAATTTTCAATCCATTGATAAAGTAGATTAATTGCATAAATAATTGCTTTTCCCCTCACTCTATTGTGATGTACCCAGTTTCCATTGATATGCACTTGAAACATTACACAGTAGATGAGAATCTTCTGCTTTGTGCTTTTATTAGTGTTCATTCTTGTGCCAAGTAAGTGATTGTGCGATTTAATTGAAAGTTTTTAAATGGATATTGACAACTGTCTAAAAATAAAAAAAGTTCTTTGCTTCAATAGTTATGCTATATGCCACTATCTACCTATCCATCTATCTATTAAGGTGGTCAGCAGTGACACCATATTTAAGGCTGTGTTGAGATTTTCACTTAAACAGGATTAAAATCCCCCTGTTTCATATTTTATTGACTGAATTTAAGCTCCAAATTTGGCACAATAATTCTTCAGTTTAAAACTGAATTTTGCATTTTTTAATTAAAATATTTACTAACATTTGCAAAAGAAACATTTAATATGTCTCCCCTTTTGAAATTTTGCCCTCTTGCCCTTTTTTGGGGTACCCATACCTAAATAATCACAGGTTTCACAAACTCCAAGATTAACACAGAGATACTCCCATTTTAAAACATTTTGGGCACAGGCCACTTTTGAAATGATAAGATTAAACATTTCCCTTATTTGGCATAACTGATCTGACCCGACTATGTCAAGAGTAGCCAATGGAACCATTAACTTCTTTCAGTTATTTTGGTTTATTTCCTAGTGCTGACTCCCTGAATCATCAGTCCCACTCACCCTGGAGACCAATATGGAGCCAGCTGAGATGTTAGGAACAATGGGGTTTGAGCAGGCAGCTTGGGAAAACGAGACTACTGTGTGGTGATGGTTTTTGTGGGTGACCATGTCTCTGCAGATGGCCTAGGGGGAGCCCTGTGTTTCTGTGCTGAGGTATCAGGGCCAGATTTTAAAAGGTTTTGAAGCAGCTAAAGATGCAAATAGGTGGCTAGTGGGATTTACAGAAGTGCCTAAGCAGGTTAAGCACCTAACTCCATTGCAAGTTAATTGGAATTAGGCATGTAAATACCTTTGTAAATCTGCCCATGAGTGCTTAAGGACTCTTCCTCCACACTGCTCCTTCAATTGCCTGACACACCAAGTCAGCAGGTCCATGGGGAGCCCTTCAGTTATCAAGGCCTTGGCACAGAGCCACCCCAGTGTTGCCACCTCAGCTCCTGGGCACAGCAGGCAGCAGTTTCATGGAAACCTGAGAGAGTTATTGGCACATCGAGGGCTTCCCATATTGCTGTTGCCCAGTGTGTCAAGGAGCTGAGGTAGAAGAAACAGAGGATCCCTTCAAGTGCCAATGCCTCAGGAAAGACAATTGGTTGGCCTCTGCCCACTTCCAATCCCCCACCACAGGTCACAGCCCTACATGTATTCCTACCCTCCCCAACAACACTTCCACATTGTCACTCACTCCCAGCCTCCAACTCACTCCTGCAGACAACAAGTGGCAGACCCACTGGGGACTAGGGGGAGGGGGTAGGGGTGCAACCATGGGCTTGAGCTGGACAGATTAGAAATGAGAGAAGTGGAGCAGAGAGGAGCACCACTCTGACAAACCATGGGCAAATTGTCAGAATGCAGCTCTCCTCTACTCTGCATTTCCTTATTCTGGTGCCCTTAGAGAAAGCCCCATTTCTCACCCACACAACCCCACTATACCCCAAAGTCCCTTCACATATCCCACTACAATACTGCTCACCACAAATTCTCATGCCCTCCACACAGTCCTGCTGCCCCAGAGCTAACCACAGCTTCCCCCCACATATTGGCTCTTTGCTCCTAACCTCACACCATCTTTTCCCTCCTCACCTTCCCATGGCCCTACATCACAGTATTTAAAAGCTATAGGTGATGAGGGACTAATAGGGAGTAGGGAACAGGGAAGTGAGTAGAAAGGTGGTTGAAGAGTAGGGCTGGGGGGCCAGGTGATGGGATCATAACTGTGCAGGGCATGAGGGCAATTCACAGCAAAATCTGGAGACCAAGATCAGAGAACAGGGAATTAGGTTGCTAAATACCTTTGAGGACCTGGGCCATAGTCCCTGAGATAATATGGTTTCCTCCACAGGTGATCAGAGGACTTCCCCACTTCTATCACTGTGCCTCCCATTTGCAGCTGGGCAACCAGTCCTCTTGAGTCTCTTTTAACCCTACAAGTTTGAACTTAGGAATATTCTGTATCTATGATTTTCCCCAAGCAAAGGCATTTGTGGGGAGAGGGTTTTTTCAGGTTATTGTTGTGTGTGTCAAGGTTCCTCCCCCACTCTGAACTCTAGGGTACAGATGTGGGGACCTGCATGAAAAACCTCCTAAGCTTATTTTTACCAGCTTAGGTCAAAACTTCCCCAAGGTACAAAATATTCCACCCGTTGTCCTTGGACTGGCCGCTACCACCACCAAACTAATACTGGTTACTGGGGAAGAGCTGTTTGGACGCGTCCTTCCCCCCCAAAATACTTCCCAAAACCTTGCACCCCACTTCCTGGACAAGGTTTGGTAAAAAGCCTCACCAATTTGCCTAGATGACTACAGACCCAGACCCTTGGATCTTAAGAACAATGAACAATCCTCCCAACACTTGCACCCCCCCTTTCCTGGGAAATGTTGGGTAAAAAGCCTCACCAATTTGCATAGGTGACCACAGACCCAAACCCTTGGATCTGAGAACAATGAAAAAGCATTCAGGTTCTTACAAGAAGACTTTTAATAAAAATAGAAGTAAATAGAAATAAAGAAATCGCCCCTGTAAAATCAGGATGGTAGATATCTTACAGGGTAATTAGATTAAAAACATAGAGAACGCCTCTAGGCAAAAACCTTAAGTTACAAAAAAGATACGCAGACAGAAATAGTTATTCTATTCAGCACAATTCTTTTCTCAGCCATTTAAAGAAATCATAATCTAACACATACCTAGCTAGATTACTTACTAAAAGTTCTAAGACTCCATTCCTGGTCTATCCCCGGTAAAGACCAGCATATAGACAGACACAGACCCTTTGTTTCTCTCCCTCCTCCCAGCTTTTGAAAGTATCTTGTCTCCTCATTGGTCATTTTGGTCAGGTGCCAGCGAGGTTACCTTTAGCTTCTTAACCCTTTACAGGTAAGAGGAGCTTTCCCCTGGCCAGGAGGGATTTCAAAGGGGTTTACCCTTCCCTTTATATTTATGACAGTGTGTCTGAAAGAGATGCAGAAATACCAGAGAACCAGAGAGAGAAAGCAGCAAGGAAGTATTAGACACAGAAGCACTGTTAGTGTGGGCCTGAGGAAAAAAATTAGAAAGACAGTGCTGGCCAGAAAGGGGCTTCCAACTGTGAGCAAAGAAACTATCACCTGTTGTCTGATTGCTGCTGTGTACATTCTTTGTAAATCAAAAGGATTGCATCAAAATACCTGGCTCCATCACCAATTTCTCCTCCAAACCAAAGCAACTTGCTGGACACCAACTTTTAGCTAACCATATGGGTCAAAAAGGTATAGTAATCAATACAAAATGTTTTCAATTAACAAAGTTAAAGTCTATGATGACAAGAGATAGTTCAGCTAATGGCACAACAAAACCTTTATTGGTTTCCCTAGCTGCAAGCAAAAAGTACTAGAATAAATATTTTATTCAGGAAATAATAAGCTGAGATTCTTTCTCACTCTGCACGTACAGAATGAAAATTAAGAAGTGGAGTTGACCTGCTTCACAGGGATGAGTGTTTCTATTTACAGTTTAATTTGCAATACTATGAACATTGCCTGCCACCAAAGGACCAATGTGCATACAATTGCAAAATATATGAATATTGTAAAACAAGTTTAATATGTGCTTTCTTTCTTACAACCCAGAAATCATGTATCTTACTTACAAGTTTGCAGATAAAAATAAAAGTGAATGAGCCTGCTTTTATAGTCTCCCTCTTATGTGTTAAATTTGCATGAAAATCTAATATATCCCTCCTCCAAAGGGAGGCTGCTATACACAAAGATTTAGAAATGCTTCCAAAGCCCATTGAAGTCAATTGAAAGACTCCCACTGACTTCAAAGGGTTTTGGATCATGTCAGAAATTTCCTTCTTGAAGTTTTAAAGACTGAAATCAACATAAAACATATTAAGTACAGTAGTTAAGCAGAGCTGGTAAAAATCATTTACAAAAGTATATGGTCTTATGACCAACTATTTAGAGAAAAATGGGTTATTAAAATTGACATTCCCAAACTGGACCCTCTGAGTGGTGTTAACATGGTGATTGTCTCTTCTCAGACCACTAGCTCATTTATTCTATTAAAATAAGATATGAAACATCCTCCATTTCTATCAGGCTCCTTCCCTCAGGCCTTTTGAAAATTAACTTGTGTAGTTGAAGGAATCCATTAATGAAATCCATTAATGAAAAACTTCTGTGGAATTCTGGAAGTGAAAGTAATTGCTCGTTATTTCCACATGTAAGTGAATACGTATGCAAATCAGCTCAAAATGTATCATTTCAATTTTCCATATCTATTTTATGAAGACTATTGTGAAACTGAGCACTGCAGCGCCAGTGACCCTGACAGCACCTCCCAGAAGCAGCCTGTTTGCTTCCAAGGACCTTAATAATTGAGATCACAGAAACACTTCAGAGTGTTTTCTCAAAGCTAAAGAAACTTCATCTTTTACAGTTCTATTTTCATCAGAATAATCTAGGAAGATACAAATCTCCCAAAACAAAACTGGATCCAGTTTATTTCTTACCTTATCTTATCATTTATATAGCAAAACAAATATTCAAAGTGCTTCACATCAGTAACTGCAATGATCAGAATCAACCTTGTAAGGGAAACGTATGTATTATTCTCTTTGTTTTACAGATATAGAAACCAAGAGAAGGAGATAAAGTGACTTGTCTAAAATCACACACTGTAGTCTGGATTAGGGCTAGTTCTTATCTTGCATGCCCTCTACACCACACTGTCATATCTTATTTATTAGCTTTCTACCCACAAAGCTGACATTTGAAAATGTTTATAGCAGTTTTCCATAGAAATGCTGAATCATAAATTTAAGGCTATAGAAAACTTTATAGAAATTAACCTCATATGATTTCAAGCTTTCTCCTTTGTTCTGCTTTTGTTGCTGTAACTCTTCTTTTAGAGTTTTTATCCTATATTTGGACCTTGACAGATGCATTCTTCACTTTTCCTTTTGCCTGTAGCCTCCTTCAGCCTTTACACGAGTTGATGTTGGAAAGGCAGTTTCTCTCTCTTTATATACCACCTGCCTGTAGCGAAATGAAGACTCACCGGCACGGCGCCTCCTGCTGGTCATCCTGGAATTAGCTCATCTAGCACACAGAGCACCTCCTGGTGGCCAGTGTCTCGCCTCCTTCAGGCTCTATGACCCCTCCTGGACCCTGGTGCCCCATACCCTAGGGTTCTGCCTGCCACAGTATCCCACACTCTGGGTCTCCCCTCCCACTGGAACCCCCAACTCTCTATCCCCACCTTGCCTCAGTGGCTACTGCCAGTCATCATCTAGCCCCTGCTCATTGGGGCAAACTGCAATCTGTCATGGCCACTCATCATTGGCAAGGGGGTCAGACCAGTGGCCTCTGCCTAACCCCCGGCTGCCCCTCTGCAGCCCCAGTACCTTCTTAGGCCTTACCCAAGGCCTCAGCCTGGGGAGTTGCCAGGCTGGAGCTCCCCAGCTCCTTTGCCCTTCCCCCAGCACTGCTCAGCCTCAGGTATCCTTGCTCCTTCAGGCAGCTAGGTCCTTCTCTCTCTCCAGAGAGAGAGAGAGAGAGAGACTCTGACCCAGCTCCACCTTCAGCCCATTTATCAGAGTCAGCTATGGCCTGGTTGGCAAAGCGACCACAGCTGCAGCCACACCCAATCAGCCTACCTTTTTTCAGGAGTGGGGCAACTGCCCTGCTACACTGCCCTTAGTATGAGGAAGCCTTGTCTATGCCTACCATGTGTCAGCTCTCTGACTCCACCAGCCACAGGCAACACATGCACTCCCCTCTTAGCCTGCAGAGGATCTCTGCAGGTTAGCAATTGGCATGCTCTAGCCCCTGAGTGCTCTGAGCATCCCCCTGGAGTATCCAGCCCAGGTCCACTGGACACTTAGAATTCTCAGATTCACTGCTTCCAAAGGAACAGTGTCCCACCCCCACATCTTACAAGTTACACCTTACATCCCAGCTGTGCTTAACAAATAGCACTTAGATACGTTTGTAGTGAAAACAAGCAAAAGTTTAATTAACAAAGAGTACAAAGGCAAATATTGCTTAAATCAGCCTCTGTACCTGATGACTGGAGTATAGTTAATGTAACACAGATTTTTAAAAAAAGTTCCAAAAGAGATCCTGGCAATTACAAGCCACTAAGTCCAACTTCAGTACCTGGCAAATTGGTTGAAACTAAAATGAAGAACAAAATTATTAAACACATAGATGAAGATGATGTGTGGGGGAAGAGTCAACATGGTTTTTGTAATGGGAAATCATGCCTCACCAAATTATTAGAATTCTCTGAGGGTGACAACAAGCATTATACAAAGGATGTTCCAGTAGATATAGTGTGCTTGGACTTTCAGAAAGCCTTTGACAAGGCTCTTAAGCAAAATTAACCTCTCATGGATCAGAAACAGATTAAAATATAGGAAAAAAGAGTAGGAATAAAATGGTCAGTTTTCAAAATAGAGCGAGGTAAATAATGGGGTTCCCTCAAAGATCTGCACTGAGACTAGTGCAGTTCAGCATATTCATAAATAATCTGGAAAAGTGTTACAGAGAGGTAGTAAAGTTTGCTGACAATATTTAATTACTCGAAATAGTTAAATTCAAAGCTGACTGTGAAGAGTTACAAAGGGGTCTCACAAAACTGAGTCAACAAAATGGCAGATGAAATTCAAAGTTGATAAATGCAAAATATTGCACACTGGAAAACATAATCCCAACTATACAGAGGGTCTAAATGAACTTTTACCACTCACCACAGAGAACTCAGAATCATCATGCACAGTTCTCTGAAAACATCTGCTCAATGTGCAGAAACAGTCAAAAAAGCAAATAGAATGTTTGGAACCATTAGAAAAGGGATAGATGCTAAGACAGAAAATATCATAACAGGGCCTGATGAAATACATCCTGGAATACTCAAGGAGCAGACTGAGGAGATAACTGAGCCATTAGCGATTATCTTTGAAAAGTCATGGAAGATGGGAGAGATTGCAGAGGACTGAAAAAGGGCAAATATAGTGCTGTTGCACTCGGTACCTCAAAATAGCACCCTGGAACCCCCATATTCACCACTGTGATATTATGATATGGTTTGTACAAAGTATGCCTTGTGAGGTATTATTTGTAAGTCTTGATCTATGGAACAACAATAACCTGTTGGGTTGTAAGTGCTATCATTCTATGTGACATTATGAACTATTACTATATGTGTAAATAAAATACGTTGTGAGTTTAGGAACACCCACAATGAACCTTTCAGTTACAACAAAGGAGTAGCCATCAATAGCCGGACGACATTAATGGCTCATCAACACACAATCCACTATCCTAGAGACTTCTCCGAGGAGGTACATATGCCATGGGGACTGCCTAACCCCCACATCATGGCAAGGATCTTTCTGGAAAGATGGAAGAAACTATAAAAAAGAGACAGTGACATCATCATTTGGCCTCTCTCCCCCTCAAACTCAACACCTGGAAAACATCTGGAGAATAAAGACTTTGAACTGGGGAATGGTGGCTGCAGCTGGAAGGTAGTCCCAGACTGTGTATTGAGGAGCTGTAACCTGTTTGTACCATCTGTCAGGGTGAGAAAAACTGTTTGATTCAACTTTTGCTTAAACTAAAAGTTTAGGATTTAGAATGTGTGGTTACTTTTATTTTCTTGTGGTAACCATCTCTGATCTTTATGTTTAGCATTTATGATCACTTAAAATGTACCTTTCTGTAGTTAATAAATCTGTTTAATATTTTACTAAAACAGTGTTTTTTGGTTGAAATGTTTGGGAAATCTCAGCTCAGTTTACAAAGGCTAGTGTGTGTCCACTCCACATTGAGGGAATGGCGAACTATTTAATGAACTTGCACTGCCCAAGGGAGCCTGTAGGAGTGTAAGACGATAGAGTCCTGGGTGCAAGACTGGGGAGCTGGGGAGAATTGGTTGGAGCCTCTCTACTGTTGGTTCATGAGTGGCCGGAATAGCATTCATGTAGCTTAGTTGGGCATGTTCCCGCCCATGAATGTCTGTGTAAGTGCAGTTCCTGGCAGAGGACCTTGAGCTTGACATCAACATCATAGTGTGAGAGGCAACGCAGATTGGTGGGACAGAGGGGTCAGCAGTATCACAGTCCAGGTTGCACCCTGGGGAGCCTGTCACAAGTGCAAAATCTATAAAAAGGGGAATAAGGACAGCCCAGAGAGTTTCAGACCAGTCGGCTTAACTTTTGGAAAGCTAATGGAGCAAATAATTAAGCAATCAATTTGCAAAACGTCTAGAAGATAATAAGGTGATAAGTAACCTTCAGCATGGATTTTTCAAGAACAAATCATGTCAAGCCAAACTGATAGCTTTCTTGGACAGGGTAACAAGCCTTATGGATGGGGAGGAGGTAGTAGATGTGGTATATATTGACTTTAGTAAGGCTTTTGATACTGCCTTGCACGACCTTCTCATAAACAAACTTGGGAAATACAACTGAGATGGAGCTACTATAAGCTGGGTGCATAACTTGTTGGAAAACTGTTCCCAGAGAGTAGTTATCAGTGGTTCACAGTCAAGCTGAAAGGGCATATCAAGTGGAGTCCTGCAGGGATCAGTTTTGGGTCTAGTTCTGTTCAATATCTTCATCAATGATTTATATAATGGCATAGAGAGTACACTTATAAAGTTTGCGAAAGATCCCAAGCTGGGAGGGGTCATAAGAGCTTTGGAGGATAGGATTAAAATTCAAAATGCTCTGGAAAAACTGGAGAAATGGTCTGAAGAAAATAAGATAAAATTCAATAAGAATAAATTCGAAGTACTCCACTTAAGAAGGAACGATCAGTTGCACACATACAAAATGGGAAATGACGGCCTAGAAGGAGTCCTGCAGAAAGGGATCTGGGTTTCATACTGGATCATAAGTTAAATATGATTCAAGAGTGTAACATTGTTGCAAAAAAAGCAAATATCATTCCGGAATGTATTAGCAGGAGTGTTGTAAGCAAGACACAAGAAGTAATTCTTCCGCTCTACTCCGTGATGATTAGGCCTCAACTGGAGTATTGTGTCCAGTTCTGGGAGCCACATTTCAGGAAAGATGTGGACAAATTGGAGAAAGTCCAAAGAAGCGCAAGAAAAATGATTAAAGGTCTAGAAAGCATGACCTATGAGGAAAGATTGAAAAAAATGGGTTTGTTTTGTCAGGGGAAGAGAAGCCTGAGAGGGGACATGATAACAATTTTCATGTACGTAAAAGGTTGTTAGAAGGAGGATGGAGAAAAATTGTTCCCCTTAACCTCTATGGATAGGACAAGAAGCAATGGGTTTAAATTGCAGCAAGGGAGATTTAAGTTGCACATTAGGAAAAATTTCTTAGCTGTCTGAGTGGTTAAGCACTGTAATAAATTGCCTAGAGAGGTTGTGGAATCTCTGTCATTGGAGATTTTTAAGAGAGGGTTAGACAAACACCTGTCAGGAATGGTCTAGATTCTATAAGATACTTAGCCCTGCCTTGAGTGCAGGAGACTGGATTAGATGACCTCTGAATGTCCCTTCTAATCCTACAATTCTATGATTTTAATATGCCAATATAGAAATCCATAGTAAGCTCACACCTTGAATACTGGCTGCAGTTCTAGTCACCCCCATCTCAGAATCATACATTAGAATTGGAAAACGTACACAGAAGGTCAAGAAAAATGATTAAGGGTATGGAACTGTTTCTATGTGAGGAGAGAGATTAAATAGACTGGGACTATTCATCTTAGAAAAGTGACCACGGGGGTGTGAAGGGGGGAGGAGGGGGAATATGCTAGAGGTCTATATAGTTATGAATGGTGTGGAAAAAGTAAAAAGGAAGTGTTATTTACCCGTTCACATAACACAAGAACTGGAGGCTGGGGGGAGGTGGGTGTCACCAAATTAAATTAATAGGCAGCAGGTTTAAAACAAACAAAAGGAAGTACTTCTTTATCTAACGCACAGTCAACCTTTGGAACTTGCTTCCAGGGGATGTTGTGAAGGCCAAAATATAACTGGGTTATAAAAAATATTAGATATGGTCATGGAGGATAGATTCATCAATGGCTATTAGTCAAGATGGTCAGGGAAACAACCCCATGCTCTGGGTGTATCTAAGTTTCTGACTGCCAGAAGCTGGACCTAGACCACAGGAGATGGATTATTTGATAATTGCCCTGTTTTGTTCATTCCCTCTGAAGCCCCTGGCATGGCTACTGCCAGAAGACAAAGTACTGGCTAGAATGATTGTTGGTCTGATTCAGTATGGCCTTTCTTATGTTTTTATGTTTTTGATTGCATTAGGGTCATGTTACATAAGAACAGTCATCATAATAATAATGAATGTTACATAATGACATTTACCACAGTGGTGATGCTTAAAACCTGTGAAATAAAGTCAGATTGAATACAGCGTGGATACCTGCTATGTAGAGGGGATCCCTGGCTGTTCAAAAGTGCCCTTATCCAGTTCCAGGATCAGGGGAATGTAAAGATGGCCTGATCTACTTTTGAAGACATACACACTCACTCTCCTTCCTCAGCTGCCCCCCATGTTGCCATAGTCCAGCTAAGGATCTGGCCTGTTAATCCCTTACAAAAGCTTGGGGTGTTTGGAATGAATTCCAGAAACCAAAAAGATACAAATCATAGAATCATAGAATCATAGAATATCAGTGTTGGAAGGGACCTCAGGTGGTCATCTAGTCCAACCCCCTGCTCAAAGCAGGACCGATCCCTGTCTAAATAATCCCAGCCAGGGCTTTGTCAAGCCTGACCTTAAAAACTTCTAGGGAAGTAGATTCCACCACCTCCCTAGGTAACGCATTCCAGTGTTTCACCACGCTCCTAGTGAAAAAGATTTTCCTAATATCCAACCTAAATCTCCCCCACTGCAACTTGAGACCATTATTCCTTGTTCTGTCATCTGGTTCCACCGAGAACAGTCTAGAGCCATCCTCTTTGGAACCCCCTTTCAGGTAGCTGAAAGCAGCTATCAAATCCCCCCTCATTCTTCTCTTCCGCAGACTAAACATCCCCAGTTCCCTCAGCCTCTCCTCATAAGTCATGTGTTCCAGTCCCCTAATCATTTTTGTTGCCCTCCGCTGGACTCTCTCCAATTTTTCCACATCCTTCTTGTAGTGTGGGGCCCAAAACTGGACACAGTACTCCAGATGAGGACTCACCAATGTCGAATAGAGGGGAACGATCACGTCCCTCGATCTGCTGGCAATGCCCCTACTTATACATCCCAAAATGCCATTGGCCTTCTTGGCAACAAGGGCACACTGTTGACTCATATCCAACTTCTCGTCCACTGTAACCCCTAGGTCCTTTTCTGCAGAACTGCTGCCGAGCCATTCAGTCCCTAGTCTGTAGCGGTGCATGGGATTCTTCCGTCCTAAGTGAAGGACTCTGCACTTGTCCTTGTTGAAACTCATCAGATTTCTTTGGGCCCAATCCTCCAATTTGTCTAGGTCCCCAATCCTATCCCTACCCTCCAGCGTATCTACCACTCCTCCCAGTTTAGTGTCGTCTGCAAACTTGCTGAGGGTGCAATCCACACGATCCTCCAGATCATTAATGAAGATATTGAACAAAACTGGCCACAGGACCGACCCCTGGGGCACTCCACTTGATACCGGCTGCCAAGTAGACATGGAGCCATTGATCACTACCCGTTGAACCTAACAATCTAGCCAGCTTTCTATCCACCTTATAGTCCATTCATCCAGCCCATACTTCTTTAACTTGCTGACAAGAATACTGTGGGAGACCGTGTCAAAAACTTTGCTAAAGTCAAGGAACAACACGTCCACCGCTTTCCCTCATCCACAGAGCCAGTTATCTTGTCATAGAAGGCAGTTAGATTAGTCAGGCATGACTTGCCCTTGGTGAATCCATGCTGACTGTTCCTGATCACTTTCCTCTCCTCTAAGTGCTTCAGGATTGATTCCTTGAGGACCTGCTCCATGATTTTTCCAGGGACTGAGGTGAGGCTGACTGGCCTATAGTTCCCAGGATCCTCCTTCTTCCCTTTTTTAAAGATGGGCATTACATTAGCCTTTTTCCAGTCATCTGGGAACTCCCCCGATCGCCATGAGTTTCCAAAGATAATGGCCAATGGCTCTGCAATCACATCTGCCAACTCCTTTAGCACTCTCGGATGCAACGCATCCGGCCCCATGGACTTGTGCTCGTCCAGCTTTTCTAAATAGTCCCGAACCTCTTCTTTGTCCACAGAGGGCTGGTCACCTCCTCCCCATGCTGTGCTACCCAGTGCAGCAGTCTGGGAGCTGACCTTGTTTCTAAAGACAGAGGCAAAAAAAGCATTGAGTACATTAGCTTTTTCCACATCCTCTGTCACTAGGTTGCCTCCCTCATTCAGTAAGGGGCACACACTTTCCTTGACTTTCTTCTTGTTGCTAACATACCTGAAGAAACCCTTCTTGTTACTCTTAACATCTCTTGCTAGCTGCAACTCCAGGTGTGATTTGGCCTTCCTGATTTCACTCCTGCACGCCCGAGCAATATTTTTATACTCATCCCTGGTCATTTGTCCAATCTTCCACTTCTTGTAAGCTTCTTTTTTGTATTTAAGAGCAGCAAGGATTTCACTGTTAAGCCAAGCTGGTCACCTGCCATATTTACTATTCTTTGTACAGATCGGGATGGTTTGTCCCTGTAACCTCAATAAGGATTCTTTAAAATACAGCCAGCTCTCCTGGACTCCTTTCCCCCTCATGTTATTCTCCCAGGGGATCTTGCCCATCAGTTCCCTGAGGGAGTCAAAGTCTGCTTTTCTGAAGTCCAGGGTCTATATTCTACTTCTCTCCTTTCTTCCTTGTGTTAGGATCCTGAACTCAACCATTTCATGGTCACTGCCTCCCAGGTTCCCATCCACTTTTGCTTCCCCTACTAATTAGTTCAGTTTGCATGCCTTAGTAAAATGTATAAGTTAGAGGAAGGTGAAGATGTGAGACTGTGAAAGTTTTACCTTTTTTGCAATTCTGTAAAGAAGGACAGACCTTGTCCATTTCTACTGTTCTCCCTGCTCCTTCAGCTTTGTCAGTTAGCAGCTACATCTCTATGCTTTCCCATAGTCTCACCACGGCTGTGAACAAGCTTTCTCTTCAGCCGTTCCTAACATCTGACACAGCCTCTGGATTTCTCTGTGTTGTCAACTCTATCACTTTTCAGATATCATCTGAGAATATGTCTTTGCTTCCGTGGCTGTTTTTACATTTTAGCTATATCAATTCTGAATAAAAAACATTTGGGAATGTAATCGGTAGGAAAAATAAGAAAAAATGAAAGTTACTTTGCACAACCAAATAATAATGGAGAGGCAACGTGATCTTGGAAAGACTGGTATTCTAGTAGGTAGGTCTTGGGATTGGTAGCTCCTCCACTGACCTGCTGGGTGACCTTGTGCAAGGTACTTTACCTCTCCATTCCTCTCTTTCTCCTCCCGGTCTTTGTCTGACTTGCTGATTTAGATTATAAGCTCTTTGGAGCAGGTACTATCTCTTACTATGTGCATATACAGTGGGGCTCCAAGCTCAGTTTGGCCTCTAGGCACTACTGTACTATCAATGGTAATAATAACCTTCATCTATCAACACAGTGCAACATTTAATTATATTGGTCAAAAGTGGATACTTGAAAAATTCAGTTTTACAGAAAAACAAGGTAAAAAAAGTGGCTTTCTGGCTTTAATTACAACAAGGTGCAAAAACAGACATTGCACACTGGCAAAACTTGGCAGTGGCTCAAGTAACACTTTCTGGGTTCTTTTCCCTGCTCTTTATACTTCTCTGATAGATTTGTTAGTGAAAACTATCAACAGCAATCATTCTTGCATCTGCCACAATCACAGCAACAGGACATAAATCATTTACATATGTTTCCATTGATACAGTACAGAGCAGGGGTGGCTAACCTGAGCCTGAGCAGGAGCCAGAATTTACCAATGTACATTGCCAAAGAGCCACAGTAATACGTCAGCAGCCCCCGTCAGCTCCCCCACCCTGCTCCCAGTGCCTCCCACCCACTGGCAGCCCCGCACCTCCCGATCAGCTGTTTCCTGGCATGCAGGAGGCTCTGGGGGGCCGGGGCGGGGGGAGAGAGCAAGGGCATTGCAGGCTTAGGGGAGGGGAGCGGAAGGGGGGGAGTGGGGGCAGGTCCTGTGGCAGAGCCAGGGGCTGAGCAGTGAGCACCCCCGGCAAAGTTGGCACCTGTAGCTCCAGCCCTGGAGTCGGTGCCCCTATACATGGAGCCGCATATTAACTTCTGAAGAGCCGCAGGTTGGCCACCCCTGGTACAGACCCACAGCACAATTTTCTTGTATCCTGGAGAGAATAACTGAAATATGTGGAGTTGACTGGCACAAACCTGGTATAACAGAGTGGAGAATCAGGTCCTAGACATTTAACTGGTATTCCACCAGTTTCTGTCTCTATACATCTGTGGTGTTCAGAATTCATCTTGAACTGTTTGTATCTTTACCTATCCCCCACCCCATTGTGTTGTCAGGTATTTCAAAGTTGATCAGACATCTCCAATAAGATTTCTATGATAGGACAGCATCTTATTTCTGGAGTTCCCTGGTTGGAATGAACAGTGGAGTTCCTGTACCAACATCTTATTTGCAGTTGAACCCAATAATTTTAAAGTCAAGTTGGGATATCTGTATAATTCTTAGTGTTCTTCTTGCGCAGTAGGTACTCCTGTTACTGTAAACAGGTGGCAAAATAGAAGGCTATAATTTGCCATAATAAAAGGTTGGGGACTATAGATTTTATCAGTTACTCCCACCTGACCTACTTTGCTATTAAAGAACCCTGTTCAATTCATTCTGTTGAGATAATGTACTAAGTAGTAATGACTTCCAAGCAGTCATTATCCCCTCAAGTGTCATGTATAGTACATACTCAGGAGTCATGTCAGATTTTTGTGCATCATTGATTTAAATGGAATGTGAGGATCTGTGATGCACAACTTTTTTTGGATACATGTTTTGCAATGTCCAATGGCACTGAAAGGAGTATAAATAAATGTGATAAGGGCTGTTTCACTTTCATGGTGTTATTCTACTGATGTCAACAGAATTCTTTGCCCACTGTATCCATAACTTTGTGGCTTCAGCTAGACTGATTCCTTTCATCTATTCACAAGAAACTGTAGGAAACTTTAAACTGAAAATATGCACCTGCACATACATAAACCTTCAAGTTTATTAAATAAATGCAACTAAAAAGGCTCTCAGATGTACTGTAAAACCAAAGATGTTTATTGAAATAAGCATGGCACAGCAAGGGCACCAGTCCCAGAAACCTACAGGAGTAGGCTCTATGTGCATGTGAGTTTGTTTATTTACTCCGTTTAGTGTCCAGCTACCATTGGCTAGATCCATTTGCTGTAGCTGAAGGAAATTTACACTCATTAATTCTGTCCTTTAACAATCTATCTTCCAAATCAATGGGATTTAATTTTTTCTTCATCTAGTCCATTATCTTTTGAATAATTTTTTTTTTGCAGAAACCCTCTGTTCCTACGAGTGCCATCAGTGTTCCCTTGTCTTGCCCATAAATCATTCATGTCAATAGGCACGAGCACTCACATCATTAGTGCTGGATAATGGGGCACTTGCCTGTGAGCTCTCAAGAGGTATTCTGCTCCCAATCTGCATCAAGGATAAATAATTCCATGTAGTCCATCCTCATCATGACAATAAAATGGCTGAACAAAGATCTCTGATCCTCTTGAAACAGACTAGTTTGCAAGTATCTGATACTGGCTGGCTGCACTGATATCTGAAGAGCTGATATTTGGAGCCCTGGCCATATGATTTTCTGTACTAAATGTTGGCATATCAGAGCTTCTGAGAATGCTGTCTAACTGCCCCTTGTGAGAAACAAAGACTAATTAGGGGGAATCTGATCAGCCTTTTAGATTACCAGCTGGTATCCACTCAGGTCCTCAAAGTCTCTGGACTTACATTGTTTACTGAAAAAAAAACCATCAGTCAGTAGTATATTTTATAAATTTTACTAAAACACTTCAACAAAAATAAAATAAAAAAAAATCACAGCAGTTAAATGCCTGTCAATAGTACTAAACTAAATTCACAACAAAAAAATACAGCTATCAAATCAAGGTTAAATCAACAAGTTAATACCAATATTGGGTTGAAGTTACATCAAATGAGTTAAATCATCAAATTAATGCTAAAAATCATCAATCTTTATAAATTCTAAAGAGAATTCTAAGGAGGCGATTTGGTTATAAATCCCAACTAAAGAAATGTACCAAAGTCAATCAAATCTGTAACTTGGAAATGGTTCAGTGTCTCAATACTGAAACCAATTATCTAATGTCTAAGCCACAATCTCTAAGATAATTATTAACCTTCCTCCTTAGATGCATCCGATGAAGTGACAAGTACTCCTTTTCTTTTTGCGAATACAGACTAACACGGCTGCTACTCTGAATTCTGATGAGATGACGAAACCTTTCCCATCCCCACTCAACTCTCCACCTCCATGATAATCCACACTTTAGCCAAACACTTTTGATAAGCAAAAATTAGACAACTCTTATTTACCATCATAAATTACAGGTGCCAGGTCTCTCCAGACTTACATAGAACACAGAACTCTAATAGAGTATGTTATGAGACAATGTTTAGTTAGGGCTTTTTATCTGGAGAATTTTCCTTTCTGACACCTTCCCTGTGCGGACTGTCTGGGTGCTCACACAGACTGGTGCACACAGCCACACTTGAACTTCCACCCTCTAAAACTAAAAAGGCTAAATAGGCTGGGGCATCTCCCAGCTAACAAAAACAAAAAATGAAAACAGAAAAAGAAAAGTAATACAGCTAGGTAATGTGAGTTTTCCTCAAAACAAACAAACAAACAAAAAAACCCCCCCCCAAAACAGTAATTGTGCTAGTGTGCTCTCTCAAGCTCCACAGCTGGCTGGTGTACACTC
Organism: Lepidochelys olivacea; assembly: GCF_965140295.1. Taxonomy (NCBI): domain Eukaryota; kingdom Metazoa; phylum Chordata; order Testudines; family Cheloniidae; genus Lepidochelys; species Lepidochelys olivacea. The sequence goes on along the minus strand of NC_140412.1, from coordinate 145,448,852 downwards.
TGAAGGGCAATGGTAGCTGAACTTCACTCACATGAGACTTCATAAATAGTCATTTTGCATTTACATGTGTACGTGAGAGAGAAATCACAATAAGCTGGAATTGCCAAGAATAGGGCCTTCATCTATTGAGGAGATTTGAGATTATGGTATGTATATTATTTTCTTCTGCCTTCTTTTCCTCATCCCCAAGTATCTCCCTTGGAACTGTGAGCCACACACCCAAGAATAATTTTACCTGAAATACAAAAAATGACATTAAATCATCATTGGATAAGGAGAATTTTCCCCAAGAGGCGCTATCAACAAGTTAATCAGTATTTTTCCCTTTCTCCAGAGGCTGATATTCACAATGGATTTTCAGCACTTTTAGGAGCAGCTCTTTCTAACTATTTCATAGAATCATAGACTGATGGACTTTAAGGCCACAAGGGACCATTATGATCATCTAGTCTGACCTTCTGCGCATCACAGGCCATAGACCTTACCCAACCACTTTGACAATAAGACCATAACCTCTGTGTGAGTTACTGAAGTCCTCAAATCTTGATTTAAAGAATAAATGTTATAGAGAATACACCATTTACTCTTTTAAACCAGCAAGTGATCCATGCCCTCAGCTTCAGAGGAAGGCAGCCCAGCCTGGGTTTCTGCCAATCTGACCTGGAGGAAAGTTCCTTTCCAACCCTAATAAGATGTTCAGTTAGACCCTAAGCATGTGGGTGAGACCCACCAGCCAGACACCTGGAAAAGAATTCTCTGTAGTAACGCAGAGCCCTCCCCACCGAGTCCTTCATCTCCAGCTGTTGGAGATATTTACTAATAGCAGTTACAGCTGGGCCATATGCTATCCTATGGATCCAGGAGGTGGGCGGGCAGAAGCTAAATTCTGGAATCTAAAGGACCTCCCCCCAGCCTAAGGGGAGGATCCACAGGGCCTGGAAACCAAATGATTCTGGGGGACAACTAATGAAAAAACAGGGACAGGAGTGAGGCCATATGCTATTGTAGGTAACCACATGATACCATCCCCTCCATAAACTTGTCAAGCTCTGTCTTGAAACAAGTTAGCATTTTTGCATCCACAGCTCCCCTTGGAAGGCTGTTCCAGAACTTCACTCCTTTGATGATTAGAAACCTTCATCTAATTTCAAACCTAAATGTACTGATAGACAGTTTATATCCATTTGTTCTTGTGCCAACATTGGCCCTTAACTTAAATAACTTCTCTCCCTCTCTGGGATTTATCCCTCTGATGTATTTATAAAGAGCAATCATATCTCCCTTCAGCTTTTGTTTTGTTAGGCTAAACAAACCAAGCTCCTTAAGTTTCCTCTTGTTAGGCAGGTTCTCCATTCCTCTAATCATCCTACTGACCATTCTCTGCACCTGTTCAAGTTTGAATTCATCTTTCTTTAACATGGGAGACCAGAAATGCACACAGTATTCCAGATGAGGTCTCATCAGTGCCTTGCAAAATGGTAATAATACTTCACTATCTCTACTGGAAATACTGCATCTAATGTATCCTAGGACTGCGTTAGCCTTTTTCATGGCAGCATCACATTGGCAGCTCTTAATTATCTTGTGATTGACCAATACATCCAGATCTTTCTTCTCCTCTGTTGCTTCCAACTGATAACTCCTGAGATTATAGCAAAGACTCCTGTTGTTAGTCACTGAGCCTTGCACTTTACACTATACAATTTCATCCTATTTCTATTACTCCAGTTTTCAAAGTTGTCCAGATGTTTCCATTTTCTACTCTGTCTTGGTTGCTCATTTCCCTGCCTAACAATTTTGTTGTCATGCTTGTCTGAAGCGGCAGCATTTCCAACAGTTGGAACATCATTGTCTAGCTAGGCAGATGCATTTTCAAAATTAATGTCATCCTCAGTGCCCTCCCTTCATGTTTCTACAAAATGGCTCTGGTATGTATTTAGTTCTTCTCTGTTACCTGTGAGGAAAACTAAGGGCTGGTCTACACTAAAGCTGTAAGTCGATCTAAGTTATGCTACTTCAGTTACGTAAGTTATGTAACTGAAGTCGACATAATTTAGGTTGACTTACAGTGGTGTCTACACTGTGCTGTGTCAACAGGAGATGTACTCCCACTGACTTACCTTACGCTTCTTGGGGAGCTGCAGTACAGAAATCTACGGGAGAGAACTCTGCCATCAACCTAGTGGCTCTTCACCAGATCCGCTAAATTGACACCACTGCGTCGATCGCAGAAGTGATGATTTAACCATAAGTCTAGACATGCCCTAAGAGAAGAGAATTTAAATTCACTCGGTCCCAGAAAATTTTATGGTACAAACATGATTTTTTTTTGTTAATTAACTAAGCCAATTAAGTAGGAAATAATTTCCATCTTGACTGCAAGTATGAGTTGATTTAAATAGGAGAAAAAATACTAAATAACAGTATGATCTTATTGTTGTAACACTGTGTCATATTCACAAGGCTTAACTCGGTCTGCATCTCTATTTGTGAAAATGTACCTGACATTTTCTGACTTTTGAGTGCTTAATTTAACAATCTTAAATCCTGATCCTGCAATCCAGTCCATGAAGTGGATGGTTAAATCCACATGAAGTCTGTTGGAAGTCATGAGGCTCTGCATGGTCCATCTGAACAGTTCAAATATCAGGGTGAAATCTTGGCCCCATTGAAGTCAGGATTTAACCCCAGGACTGAAGCCTTAAAGTTTCTAGTGTATTTTTAAAATATAGTTCTATGTGAGGTTCTTTTTGAATGAAAGACATTCTGCCCATCTATCTTAGACACCACCTCTCTCCTTCTACAGTATGCTGAAAAATCACAGGAACTGTGTTGCTTTTTCTGACAATCTCCAGAAGTCTGTGGCCCGAGAGTAGGGCACAGTTTGACAGTTTGCCATTCATTTTCCTTCTCCATCTCACATAGCCAAATTTGTTGACATGAAGGTCACAACTTCAGGTTTAGGTGTTTGTTCAGATCTTTGCCTGAAGGAGGGAAGTTTAGTGAACTGAGTGGCAATGTGATTTTACAGTTACCTTTTCATCAATTTTGTCATTCATTGTTTTGTTTTTGTTTTTTTATTTTATGTCAGGAACTCTAGAGGCCTTGATGAGCATGGGTTTTAGGAAATGAAAAAAATGCATAAATAAAATCTAAATGTGAATCATTATCATTAACTCCTTAACACTACTTCATGGATATCCTCAATATATTAAAAATGACTATATGTATATAAATATCTATATAAATAGTTTACACATTTTCAGTGATGTTGACAAAACAAACACACCAGACTGGTTGACCTTTTCAGGGAAGCACCTCTCACTCCTGGGAACTGACTCTTCTTGGTCTAATGATGCATAAATACTATGCAAAACACTTTCTAACTGTTATATTAATTTTTTTTTGCCTGAACACAAATAACATGGCTATTTTGCTACAAACACCATTTTAAATTGGTTCCACAGCAGATAAAATATTGATCATTCATCTTTTTATCTAAAGATGACAAGACTTTTTAAAAGATCATTAAGTTTGTTTGGTGAAAAAAGAGATTTATGATTTAGTATGTTTAAAATATATTTTAAAGAACTAAATCGGGCTACATCAGGTCAGGGGTGGGCAAATTTTTTGGCCCCAGGGCAACATCTGGGTGGGGAGATTGTATGCAGAGTCATGAATGTAGGGCTGGGGCAGGGGGTTGGGGTGTAGGTGGGAGTGCAGGGTGTGGGGGGGTGCAGTGTGCAGGAAAGGGCTCAGGGCAAGGGGTTGGGGTGCAGTAGGCATGGGGGTGCAGGAGGGGCTCAGGGCAGGGGGTTGGGTGTAGGAGGGGTGCAGGGTGAGGCAGGGGGCTCAGGGCAGGGAGTTGGGGTGCAGAAGGGATGCAGAGTGCAGCAGGGGGTTCAGGTCACGGGGGCTGAGATGCAGGAGGGATGCAGCAGGGGGCTCAAGGCAGCAGGTTAGGGGGCTTAGGGCAGGGGATTCGGGGCTCAGGGCAGAGGGTTAGGGTGCAGAAGGGGGTGTAGAGTGTGGGACGGATTCCAGGTGCGGGCTCCAGCCCAGCGCTGCTTACCACGAGAGGTTCCAGGGTGGCAGCGGCACGCAGTGGGGCTAAGGCAGGCTTCCTGCCTGCCCTGGCCCCATGCCACTCCTGGAAGTGGCCAGCATGTCCGGCAGTGACTCCTGCAGTTGGGGTGGGGCAGGCGGCTCCCCTGCATGCTGCCCTCGCCTGCGAGTACTACCCCTGAAGCTCCCATTGGCCATGGTTCCCCATTCCCAGCCAATGGGAGCTGCAGGGGGCGGTGCCTGCAGGTGAGGGCAGCGCATGGAGCCCTCTGCTTCCCCCTCCCCCTGGCACTGCAGGGAGCTGCTCCATGGGGCTGGCAATCCCATGGGCCAGATTGAAAGCCCTGATGGGCTGGATCCAGCCCGGAGGCCATAGTTTGCCCTCCCCTCTCTTAGGTAATCAAACTCCAATATTCAGACATCCTGACAATGTCTTAGACAATATGTTTTGCCATGGACATATTAAAAAGAACAGCAACTGTGCAAACCTGAATTATCTCTGTCTTATTCTTTTTCACATTAATTTCTATCTCCTCTTCCCTGACAGCTCATCTGGTGAAATTTAACCTTTTAAATATACATCATTACAACTGAACCTTACTAGTGACTAAATCAATGTCATTTGGCACTTTTCTAAATCATTGAACTGGACAAAATAAAGATGATTTAAGAATAAATATAGATCATCTACTTAATTCCTGGTACCACATTTCTCTTATGAGATACTATATAATAGGAAGAAAGAAGGGAACGAATAATGGCCATTTAACTACAGCAGATATGAGCTACCTTGCACAGTCATAAGTCATGGAGTCATAAAATTTAAGGCCAGAAGGGACCACCAGATCATGAAGTCTGACCTCCTGGACACCAACAGGACACCAACACTACCTAGCACTGGCCACACCAAGTCCAACACCAGAAGTCGACCGAAGTATTACAGCCCTCAGAAGACAAAACTATTATATGCCAAAGGCAAAGAACAGGAGGGACCAAGGTGCACCAATACTCGAGGTCCCTGCAATGGAAGGGATTGATTTAGAGAGATATACTCAGATACTACTAGCAAGTGACTCATGCCACGCATTACAGAGGAAGACAACCCCCCCAACCCCCCCAGTCCCTGCCAATTGAACACAGGGGAAAATTTCTTCCCAACATTGCATATGATGATCAGTTAGAACCTGAGCAGGTGAGCAAGAACTAGCCAGCCAGGCATGAAAGCACAGACCATCTTGTCCAATGTCCCACCTCCAGCTGTGGTAATCTCTGATGCCTCCAAGGAAGAATACAAAAATAACAGCAAAAACAACAAAACAGAACACAGTGGAGGTGGGGAAATTTTCTATACCTCTACAGGTGATGAGCTGAAGCTCTGAAGTACAAGATTTTAGGAACGTAAGACATGAATCGGAAGATACCCAGGAGGATTCCTTACAGTTATCATATGTAGGGATGCTGTGGCTAAATACCCCAATCAGGATTGGGTCCCCACTTTGTGCAATGCTTAGTATCAGCATAGGAAGACATGAGGAGCTTCCATAAGAAATAAGACTGACCATACTGGGTCAGACCAATGGTCCTGTCTTCCTCAGAGGCCAGATGCTTCAGAGGGACTGAACAAAACAGGGCAATTTTGAGTGATCCATCCCGGCGTTCAGTCTCAACTTCTGGCAGACAGAAGTTTAGGGACACTCAGAGCATGGGGCTGCATCCCTGACCACCTTGGCTAACAGTCATTGATGGATATATCCTCCATGAACTTAGTTAATTCTTTTTTGAACCCCGTTATACTTCTGGCCTTCACAACAGATTCTGGAAACAAGTTCAACGGGTTGACTGTGCATTGTGTGAAGAAGTACATCCTTATGTTTGTTTTAAACCTGTTACCTATTAATTTCATTGGGTGAAGCCTAGCTCTTGTGTTATGTGAAGGGGTAAATAACACTTCCCTATTCATTTTCTCCACACCATTCATGATTTTATAGTATATTCTCTATCATTTCCCCCTTTAGTTGTCTCTCTTCTATGCTGAACAGGCCCAGTCTTAATCTCTACTCATATGGAAGCTGTTCCATATCCCTAATTATTTCTCTTACCCTTCACAGTACCTTTTTCTATTCTAATATGTCTTTTTTGAGATGGCGCAACCAGAACCGCATGCAGTATTCAAGATATGGGTGTACTATAAACAGAGGACAAGCAAACAGAGGGAGTTTGCCTGGAAGTTCACCTGGGGGGAGTTCCCAGAGAGTTTTTTACCTTTCAGGCTTCTGTAAGTAGTAAATACAACAGCTGAAGAAGCTCTTAGAAGGAAGACAATATGGATAGTGAGCAATCAGCTGTTGTGACCTGCACAAGATGTGCCATGTTTGTCTTTCTTCCAGAGGATAGAAGCAACTTCGTCTGTATACAGTGCAAGCTGGTCTCCATATTGGGGGAGAAGATTAAAGGACTAGAGACCCAAGTATCAATCCTGCATTGCATAAGAGAAAATGAAGACTTTCTGGATAGAAGTCAGTGTTTGATACTGCAGACACAGCATGCTGAAGAATCAGAAAGGGAAGTGCAGAACGGGGAAGAAAATTGGCCGCATGTGACCTCAAAAAGGAGAAAGAGGAGAACCCATGTACCCACAGTTCAGATAGAGGTAAAAATTGTTTTCAGGCTCTTTGAAGAAGTACTATGGCGGAGAATGGTTTGGAAGAATCATATGAGGGAAGGGATCAGAAGGAGACCCCATTGACTGGAAGGCATGGGATGCATTGTCCTAGGGATGGGGTTCCATGACCACCATTCCTAAGAGGAGGAGATGGGTGGTGGTGGTTGGGAACTTCCTCCCAAGGGGGACAGATTCATCCATCTGCAGTCCAGACCAGGAAACTTGAGAAATATGCCACTCGTGGTGATCAGAGGTGGTCCCGGACAATTGGAAAAAGGCAATTATCGTGCCCATCTTTAAAAAAAGGAAGAAGGAGAACCTGGGGAACTACAAACTTGTCAGCCTCACCTCAGTCCCTGGAAAAATCATGGAGCAGGTCCTCAAGGAATCCATTTTGAAGCATTTGGAGGAGGGGAAGGTGACCAGGAACAGTCAACATGGATTCACCAAGGGCAAGTCATGCCTGATCAACCTGATTGTCTTCTATGATGAGATAACTGGCTCTCTGGATATGGGGAAAGCAGTGGAGGTGATATACCTTGACTTTAGCAAGCTTTTGATATGGTCTCCCACAGTATTCTTGCCAGCAAGTTAAAGAAGTATGGGCTGGATGAATGGATTATATGGTGATAGAAAGCTGGCTAGATCATTGGGTTCAACGGGTAGTGATCAATGGTTCTGTCATAAATATAAAGGGAAGGGTAACCACCTTTCTGAATATAGTGCTGTAAAATCCCTCCTGGCCAGAGGCAACATCCTGTTACCTGCAAAGGGTTAAGAAGCTCAGCTAATCTGGCTGGCACCTGACCCAAAGGACCAATAAGGGGACAAGATACTTTCAAATCTTGGGGGGCGGCGGGTGAAGGTTTTTGTTTGTGCTCTTTACTTACGGGATTGTTCTCTCTTGGGACTGAGAGAGGCCAGACAGAAATCCGTCTTCTCCAACCCATCCTAATCCAAGTCTCCAATATTGCAACCAGTATAGGTAAGCCAGGCAAGGCGGATTAGTTTATCTTTTGTTTTATGTGAATTTTCCTTGCGTTAAGAGGGAGGTTTATTCCTGTTTTCTGTAACTTTAAGGTTTTGCCCAGAGGGGGATCCTCTGTGTTTTGAATCTGAATACCCTGTAAAGTATTTTCCATCCTGATTTTACAGAGATGATTTTTACCTTTCTTTTTTTTTTTTTAATAACATCCTTCTTTTAAGAACCTGACTGATTTTTCCATTGTTCCAAGATCCAGGGGTTTGGGTCTTAGATGATTTTGTAACAAATTGGTTAGGATATTATTCTCAAGCCTCCCCAGGAAAGGGGGTGTGTAGGGCTTGGGGGGATGTTTTGAGGGAAGACGTCTGCAAGTGGTCTCTTTCTCTGTTCTTTGTTTAAAATGCTTGGTGGTGGTTCAAGGACAAGGCAAAGTTTGTACCTTGGGGAAGTTTTTAACCTAAGCTGGTAAGAATAAGCTTAGCGGGTCTTTCATGCGGGTCCCCACATCTGTACCATAGAGTTCAGAGCAGGGAAGGAACCCTGACAGACTCCATGTCTAGTTGGCAGCCGGTATCAAGTGTAGTACCCCAGGGGTTGGTCCTGGAGCCGATTTTGTTCAACATCTTCATTAATGATCTGGATGATGGGATGGATTGCACCCTCAGCAACTTTGCAAATGACACTAAGCTGCGGGGAGAGGTAAATATGCTGGAGGGTAGGGATAGGGTCCAGAGTGACCTAGACAAATTGGAGGATTGCGCCAAAAGAAATCTGATGAGGTTCAACAAGGACAAGTGCAGAGTTCTGCACTTAGGAAGGAAGAATCCCATGCACCGTTACAGGCTGGGGACTGACTGGCTAAGTGGCAGTTCTGCAGAAAAGGACCTGGGGATTACAGTGAATGAGAAGCTGGATATGAGTCAACAGTGTATACTTGTTGCCAAGAAGGCTAACAGCATATTGGGCTGTATTAATAGGAGCATTGCCATCAGATTGGGGGAAATTATTATTCCCCTCTATTTGGCACTGGTGAGGCCACATCTGGAGTATTGTGTCCAGTTTTGGGCCCCCCACTACAGAAAGGATGTGACAAATTGGAAAGAGTCCAGCAGAGGACAATGAAAATTATTAGGGGGCTGGGGCATATGACTTAAGAGGAGAGGCTGAGGGAACTGGGCTTATTTAGTCTGTAGAAAAGAAAAGTGAGGGGGGATTTTATAGCAGCTTTCAACTACCTGAAGGGGGGGGGGGGTTCCAAAGAGGATGGAGCTAGGCTGTTCTCAGTGGTGGCAGATGACAGAACAAGGAGCAATGGTCTCAAGTTGTAGTGGGGGAGGTCTAGGTTGGATATTAGGAAAAAGTATTTTACCAGGAGGGTGTTGAAGCACTGGAATGGTTTACCTAGGGAGGTGGTGGAATCTCCGTCCTTGGAGGTTTTTAAGGCCTGACTTGACAAAGCCCTGGCTAGGATGATTTAGTTGGAGTTGGTCTTGCTTTGAGCAGGGTGTCGGACTAGATGACCTCCTGAGGTCTCTTCCAACCCTAGTCTTCTATGATTCTATGATTATGATATTTTCTGTCTTAGTATCTATCCCTTTCCTCATGGTTCCTAACATTCTGTTTGCTTTTTTGACTGCCATTGCAGAATGAGCAGATGTTTTGAGAGAACTATTCTTGATGACACCAAGATCTCTTTGGTGAGTGGTAAGAGCTAATTTAGACATCATCTTTGGGGGTTTATAGTTGGAATTGTGTTTTCCAGTGTGCTTTAGTTTGCACTTGTCAACACTGAATTTCATCTGCCATTTTCTTGCCTAGTCACCCAGTTTTGTATGATCCCTTTGTAACTGTTTGAAGTCAACTTGGGTAACTTCAATAATTTTGTATTGTCTGCACATTTTTCCACCTCACTCTTCACATCTTTTTCCAAATCATTTATGAATAAATTGAACAGCACAGGTCCCAGTACAGATCCTTTGGGGACCCCACCTCTCCCTGCCATGAAAACTTATAATTTATTCCTCACCTTTGTTTCCTGTCTTTTAACCATTTACTAATCCATGAGCGGACCTTCCCTCTTATCCCATGAGGGCTTACTTTGCTTAAGAGACTTTGGTGAGGGACCTTGTGAAAGGTCTTTCTGAAACTCCAAGTGTGACATTACCCAGAGTTCAATCTGGATTGTTGAACAGCTATGTCCCTTTAATTGTCTAGCTGGGAGTGCCTTTTACACTACTTTGCTGTCAGAACATCCAGTTCTGTCCTGCTCACACAGCCTTCTGCATGCAAATTCATTCCCAGCTGAACACATGAGCACTCTGACCAATCACTCATGAATTACATACAGGGGAACACTTGCAAATCCTTAGTCCCAGCTTTGTCTCCCAGAAATATACATCTTGTACTGTCCAGCTCACTGCTGAACAATGCAAGCTCATAGAGAGTCCATCATTTCATCAAAGGAATATGATATTTGCACCAGCCTTGTTATCCCAAATGGAGCTCCCCACAAACTTTAATCCAAACAGACTAGTTAAGATGAAACAATAAAATAAGTTTATTAAATACAGAATGATAGATTTTAAGTGATTACAAGTGATGATGCCTAAAAGTCAGGATTGATTACAAAAAGAAAATAAAAGAGTAAAACACAAGCTAATACCTAACTTAACAAGCTAAGTGACCTTAAAAGCAAAGGTTTTGTCTCACCACATGCTATTGTAAATTTCACAGGCTGGGTCTCTTTTCAGCCTTGGACCACTCCCCCTTAGTTTAGTTCTTTGTGATTCATTGATGTTATGAGCAGAGAGGTGGAGAGGTGGAGCATGGGAGGAGGATAGGTGAAGTCAAGTGTTTTCCTCCCTCTTTATAACTCAATTTCTTGGGTAGAAACATCCTTGCTGAGTCATGGTGACACGCAGTCCGTTGTGGATGTGAGGTTTGAATCATCCCTGTGATGAAATGTAATTTTGTTGTTTACACCTTTCCCCCTGCTGGGGGATGGCCACTTAAGTAGATGATAATCATTTAACACCAGTCTGGGGTACTATTGTATCGTTGTCTCTGAAAAACTGTTACCCAGAATTACAACATATTTCAGTAACAATCATACAGTAGAATCTTATAACTTTGCATATAGTGTCACTACACATGTTTTAATAGGGTAATGATATTTAGCAGATAATGACTTTTCAAATGACACCTTACAAGGCATATTTGTACAAAAATGATCATAGTCTTATAAAAACAGTGACCATAATAGTATAGACTGTCACACCAAGTACACTATATCATCTGGATCATATTTTGATCAGAGGCTTCTCAGCACCTTCAAAGAATCCTAGTAGATTGGTGAGGCATAATTTCCCTTCGAAAAGACATGTTGCCTCTTCCCCAACATACCATGTTCATCTGTGTGTCTGATAATTCTGTTCCTCATTATAGTTTCAACCAATTTATGTGATACTGAAGTTAGGCTTCTGTCCTGTAATTCCCAGGGTTGCCTCTGGAACCTTTAAAAACAATTATAATTTGGCAATACATCAGCTGGTATAGAGGCTGATTTAAGCAATAGGTTTCATACTGCAGTTAGTAGTTCTGCAATTTCATATTTGAGTTCTTTCAGAATTCTAGGGTGAATATCATCTCATCCTGGTTACTTATTACTGTTTAATTTATCAATTTGTTCCAAAACCTCCTCTATTTACACCTCAGTTCCTTAGATTTATTGCCAAAAAAAGATAGCTTAGGTGTGGGGATCTCTCCCACATCCTCTGCAGTGAAGACTAATGCAAAGAATTCATTTAGCTTCTCCGCAACAGCCTTATCTTCATTGAATGCTCCTTTAGCACCTTGATTGTCTAGTTGCCCCACTGACTGTTTGGCAGGCTTCCTGCTTCTGACATACTTCAAAAAATTGTTGTTAGTTTTTGTGTCTTTTGTAGTTGCTTTTCAAATTCTTTCTTGTCCTGTCTTATTATACTTTTACACTTGACTTGCCAGAGTTCTTGCTCCTTTTTATTTTCCTCAGTAGGATTTGACTTCCAATTTTTAAAAGATGTCTTTTTGCCTCTAACCACCTCTTTTACTGTGCTATTTGGCCAGGGGCCATTTTTTTGATTCTCTTGTTGTTTGTTTTTTATTTGGGGGCACACATTTAGTATGAGACTGTATTTTGGTGTTTATAAATAGTCTGCATGATGTTTTGCAGGCATTTTTGTTTAACTAGCTTTCTCAACTTTGTGAAGTTTCTCTTTTTTGAAGTTAAATTCTACTATGATAATTTTCTTTGGCATTTCCCCCCCTACAAGGATGTTAAATTTAATTGCATTCTTGTTGCTATTACATTGCAAAAAGCACTTGGACCTATACACTGCATAGTTAGACAGACATCTCTGTTCTATAAAGTGTGAGAGCAGTTATTTGAATCTATAAATGTACACCCAAAATTGTTTGTAGTTTCAAAATTAGAGATCAGGTTGAAGAGCCCTTGAAAATTTAGCCCTAAAGGTCATTATTACATTTTTAAATCACATTTTGTACTCACTTCACTGTTACTTTACATACATGTTGTACTGTACTATTGATTTATATTCCCTAATGTGTTATGGTTATGTGAGCATGTGTACTTACTTATTATGTTTCACATACATAAACCCAAAACAAAATTTTCTGAGATTCTTTGGAGATGTGTTTTTATTTTTGCTCATCTCTGCATTTTCTTGTACAGGATTGATTTGGAAATACAAACTATTACAGAAAACCTATTATTTTGATACTTATGACTCCTCCAGAGACATAACGTATATTATAGAAGAGATATCACAAAAATCCAGTAATTTCTACTCTGAATTCTAGTACTTGGTTAAGCTTCAGGTAAGTTTTTGTACTTTAAGGCACTTATTTTACTGAACATTCAAAATGTTTTGTGGTTTGCCTAGCACTATATCTACACTAATATAGATAGAAGCACTTGCATACATTTATTCTTCTTTGAATTGAAACCCTTGGTTTGTATGAGGAATACACATATAATATTCTTCCCCTTTTAATAAAAACACTTTGGAACCATGCACAATTGTCTCTGTGAAATGAAGTGACACAAAGACCAACATGAAAAACAAATCCATTAGCAAAAGCAATCAACCATTACTTGATAATCACCAAGCAGCTACATGCAATTTTCAAGTGGCCAGAGTGCACATCCAGTTTGAGGGCTGGTCATAGCATCTTTGAATTAAGTAAAATGTAACGAATGAACTCCAGCATGGGCTCATCAAGCCACGCAAACATAAAACACACACAAGTGTGTGTGTGTGTGTGTGAAACAATAAAATAAAGCTTTGAGGCTTCAAAATGCAACAAAACCCAGAATGACTAATTGAACAATCTGAAAACCAGTCTTCCTTCCTTCATTTTGCTAAACAGACAATGTCAGACTGGGAATGGAGCTTTAAGCCAAATGGAGCTTTAAGCCAAATTCAGTTCTTGGGTAAGTAGATGTAATTGTACTGAAGTCAATGGAATTGTGCTTGGTCACTCCAGGGATAATTTTGTACTCTAGAGCTAGCTTTCATCTCAGAAGAAGCAGCAACACAGATTACTTACACAGTTTTCAGCATGGATTTCAAGTATTAAAGAAAGCTGGCATAACTGATAAAAAGGCACACACTGGCTGGGTGATGCAATTAGCATACTTTCTTCAATACCACTGCCTTTTTCTTATGGTGATGTACTAGGCATTTGTCACTGAATGGAATGCTCAGGTGTAATGTTCAAATTTAAAATTTTGTATTGTGTAGTTTTATTGACAATAGCAAAAAATGGATGCCAAACAGTTTTCTTTCTTTCTTTCTTTCTTTCTTTCTTTCTTTCTTTCTTTCTTTCTTTCTTTCTTTCTTTCTTTCTTTCTTTCTAAAAAAACCTCAACATCTTGCCACTCAGCCAGCCAGAGGCAATGTCAAAAGGACATATCAGCTATTTTGTGATAGTTAGTTCTTTATTTATAATCACCTTATCTGAAAATACCTGCATAAGATAGATTTAAATCACTGTCCCAGAAAGTGTTTACTGGTACTGATATGTGGGAGTCAGATAAATATGAAACTAAAATTGGACTATGTGAAATGAAAGTAATTTTACAGATTTTCCTATGAATGAGAAGGGATTTTCCTGTGCAAAAGTTTTACACACATATTTGAAAGCCTCGTCTGATGTTACTATCCTTCTAGGCATTCTTTGCCCATCATTATAGATTTCAGTTCCACAACACAGTTTACGCATTCAGGGCAAAAGTCTGCCTGGTGTCTGCATGTTGGACAATGTAGTCGACAGGAACATCTCACCATCTCGTGTCCCCATAAGGCACAAGTCTGGCCCTTGAATACAGGGAGCCACTTCAAAGAGAGAGGGGAGGAGGCTAGTGCATGGCCACGGGAGACAGTGGTGGGGGACAGTGGGGGCAAAAGAAGGGGTGTGAGACAATTTTGGTATGGTGGCCTATCTAACAGGGACTATGCTTACAGCACAGTATCCCTGGCCTGAACACCAACCCACCTGCCCTGTTCTGTCCTCCCTTTGCTGCTCCCTTCTCCTGAGTTTTCCCTCCTTCCAAGCTGGAATTTTTAACACGCAGTAAAATTCCTATAACGGCCTGATTCCTGACCTGAAAATTTAAGACTAACGCATTTCCTCTCCCATTGCACTGCAGTGTACAATACTGCTGTGATTCAGCTGTGACAACAATGAAGATAAACCTCCATTTAAAAAAAAAGTCTTCTATCATACACTGTGGTGTTGTTCTATTTTATGTCTCTAAGAAGTCTTGTTTTTAAACAGTATCAAATGAAAATTAATTTTCAGAGCTTTTGTAATAAAAACACTTCATCATCTAATATGCTGAGGAGGCATGTCCACTCTATAATTTTGACTCCAAGTACTTTAATGGGAAATTGTGCTGCTCATCTGAAAATCAGATGTGAGGGGAAAGAGAAGAAGATCCATGGTTCAAGGTGGAAGCGAGGTGAGGAGATGAGAAGGTCTGGAAGTGAAAGAAATCCTGACATATGTATCTGTTTTTCAATGTCCTTGTGATGGGGTGCACTGGGCCCTGAGGCCCCCTGCTGGAGGCCTTGTGGCCCTGCCACACCCAACCCCTGAAAAAGGCAGTAGAGAGGTCATAGAATCATCATAGAATATCAGGGTTGGAAGGGAGCTCAGGAGGTCACCTAGTCCAACCCCCTGCTCAAAGCAGGACCAATCCCCAATTTTTGCCCCAGATCCCTAAATGGCCCCCTCAGGGATTGAACTCACAACCCTGGGTTTAGCTGGCCAATGTTCAAATCACTGAGCTATCCCTCCTCCAAGCTGCGTAGAGTGGCTGTGTGGGAAGCAGCCAATCAGAGCTCAGCAGGTTAGTATAAGAAGAGCTGCAGGGCCAGACTGAGATTGGTTCCTTGCTAGAGCTGGAGGAGAGTGGGTGGTGATCTGGGCTGGGACTCCACGAGGACAAGGCCCTGAGGTAAAGGTGAAGAATGTGCTGGAGCCACAGCGAAGTGGCCTGGGAATTGTAGCAGCAACACACTTTATTTAAAGGGACATGGTGGATGGCTGCTATCTATAAAGTCAGTGGGCTGGGACCTGGAGTAGAGGATGGGCCTGCCCCTGCCCCCAGCCGTTGGGAAAGTGGCCTTGGCTTTGATGCACCCGAGAAGGGGGACTGAACTCTTTTAGTGGCCCAGCTGAAGAGCTGGGCCAGAAAGGCTGAGAAAAGTAAAGAGTCTTCATGAAATATAGAGGCCTGCTTTTCATTAGGGTCTCAAATTGCCCTTCATTGTGCATTTTTGAGTTTGTAGATGCATGCACCAGCTCAGGCATTTTTCTCAGCAATAACAACTGTGTGCACAAAACTCCCCCTCCCCAAGCCTTTTTAGTTATTGTTGAATATTAATTATGTAAAACTTGAGCAGTTTCACAAAACTAAAAGAAAAGTTAATTTTTTTACTTGACTGATTCTAGTGATCTGTCTATGTAGGGTTTTTTACCATGCTCCTCACTATGGTATCATGCCAGATGCTACTTCTCACATCATGCATAGTTTTCATTTTCATCCTCAGGATGAGCTTGGAAATTGCCAAATACATAGGTTCTGAGGTCAGAATGAACCACTGTGCTCATTTATGAAGGGAAGTGAAGAGAAGAAGAGAAAAAACCCAAGATAATGAAAACTAGTATTTTCTTGCCTTCACTGGGCTTCTGTAGCTCCCCTTGAACATGGAAACAGGGACTACATGTGGCAACAGCCTAGAATTCAGATTTTGCTGGAAAGGGAAACACAGCTGAGTTGCAAATGTTAACGTTAACTCAAATTATTTAACTTATATTAAATAATACACAACAATAACAATTGTACTATTGAACAATGTGACATAGGGCCCAGTTCTGCCACCTTTTCTCACATGCAGTAATATTTACAAATAGTAATAGTCACTTTATGTTTAGTCACTATATGGTCCTTCATGTTATATCACATGCACAAAAATATGTGAAAAGAACATTATTAAGCTGCCAAGGTTTGAATAGCATGCAGTAAATATAGACCAGGGCATGGGCAACCTGAATTTTGGCATTTCCTAAAGTCTGAGGGCTTGATTTTGCAACCTAAATGTTCTTTAACATAGGGGATTTTTTCTGTATACTTTCCTAAATTTTTTTAAACCAGATACTGAAAAAACTTTATGTGGTACCATATTGACATCCATATGGTTCATCAGCAGTGCTGGGACCTTTCAATCCACCCCACAGACCTCTGCCAGTTGAGCTAATGATTGTCATTCTCTGTGTGAATCAGCACTAGACATGGATGAGACATTTTGTCAGTGGGTTTCACAGATATTTGCTGACAGCAGGGGAATGATGAAACTCAGGAATCTTGGGTTCCATTCTTGGCTCTGGAGAAGTGTGTTCTAGTGGGCACAGACTCTTCTGCCCTTTGCCACCAAACTTGCCTCCCTCTGCCCTGTTGCCTCCGACCTGCCCCTGTCCTGTCTCTGCCCTACCCATGGCTCTTTAACCCAGTCCCATTCTCATCATATAGCCAGTCCCACTATGCCCATCTAGATTTCACATCCTAGTCAGTCTTCTCCCCCCCCCTCCCCCAGTTACTCCCAGATACCCCTAATCTGAGTCTCTGGCCTAGCTAGTTACATTTCCTGCTGTCATGGTTCCTTATCCAGTCTGTCTCTCCCTTCCTGTCATGTTCATAGAATCATAGAATATCAGGGTTGGAAGGGACCTCAGGAGGTCATCTAGTCCAACCCTCTGCTCAAAAGCAGGACCCATCCCCAATTAAATCATCCCAGCCAGGGCTTTGTCAAGCCTGACCTTAAAAACTTCTAAGGAAGGAGATTCCACCACCTCCCTAGGCAACGCATTCCAGTATTTCACCACCCTCCTAGTGAAAAAGTTTTTCCTAATATCCAACCTAAACCTCCCCCACTGCAACTTGAGACCATTACTCCTTGTCCTATCCTCTTCCACCACTGAGAATAGTCTAGAACCATCCTCTCTGGAACCACCTCTCAGGTAGTTGAAAGCAGCTATCAAATCCCCCCTCATTCTTCTCTTCCGCAGACTAAACAATCCCAGTTCCCTCAGCCTCTCCTCATAAGTCATGTGTTCCAGACCCCTAATCATTTTTGTTGCCCTTCACTGGACTCTCTCCAATTTATCCACATCCTTCTTGTAGTGTGGGGCCCAAAACTGGACACAGTACTCCAGATGAGGACTCACCAATGTCGAATAGAGGGGGACGATCACGTCCCTCGATCTGCTCGCTATGCCTCTACTTATACATCCCAAAATGCCATTGGCCTTCTTGGCAACAAGGGCACACTGCTGACTCATATCCAGCTTCTCGTCCACTGTCAACCCTAGGTCCTTTTCTGCAGAACTGCTGCCTAGCCATTCGGTCCCTAGTCTGTAGCAGTGCATTGGGTTCTTCCGTCCTAAGTGCAGGACCCTGCATTTATCCTTATTGAACCTCATCAGATTTCTTTTGGCCCAATCCTCGAATTTGTCTAGGTCCCTCTGTATCCTATCCCTGCCCTCCAGTGTATCTACCACTCCTCCCAGTTTAGTATCATCCGCAAATTTGCTGAGAGTGCAATCCACACCATCCTCCAGATCATTTATGAAGATATTGAACAAAACCGGCCCCAGGACCGACCCCTGGGGCACTCCACTTGACACCGGCTGCCAACTAGACATGGAGCCATTGATCACTACCCGTTGAGCCTGACAATCTAGCCAACTTTCTACCCACCTTATAGTGCATTCATCCAGCCTCAGTGTGTCCCTGCCTCTGACTCTTTGTGTTCTTCATCTCCACTTCCTCCCAGGCTACTCATCCACCCTCAGTGTGTCCCTGCCTCTGACTCTTTGTGCCAGTCTTTTTGCTGATCTAATTTAACTAACCAATCCTAACATATTGTAACATGATTATGTAACCAATTATATCCCACCACCTCAATTAGTTTACACCCAGCAAAATTAATTATACAGCAGACAGGAACAATCACAGAACCAGACAGAGATTATACAGACAAACAACAGCAAAGTGGGAACTATAATGACAAAACAATACAGAAGTGAGGATTTCACATCCCAGCTATTGATAAGTGAGTTCTTGCCAGACAGGATGCTATCAAACTAAGTTTCCTTTTACATTTTCTAGGCACTTCCCTTTCTCTGGAGGTGATAGGAATACAATCCTGTCCTGATAGTGCCTAACAGCCCAATAGCACCTTATTTCAATGTGACTAGTTTGGAATGTGAGGATGTGACCGTTCGCTTCCCAGCTTATGGCTGCCTCTGCTGCTTAGCCAAAGGCCTGAGCCTAAGCACAGGGCCACAAACTGTCACAGTAAGAGAAGGCCCTTACACTGGCAGACAGTGGTTTTGATTCTTTCTTTTATACCTCTATCACTAGCCAAGTGATAAGAATACACCTAAATTCTTAGAGTATAGGCCTTTACAGACAGGCCTGAATATCTATATCCTAACACTCCACCCCTTTTTTTTTTCTTTTTCTTTTGGGATCCTCCTGCCCAGGTATCCCTGGAAAAGCATAGGACATATGGCGACACATTTCCTGATAGGGCCAGGCATCAAGGTGGAAGGTGTCGATATTCCATTTGTCCCACTGCCCCTTGTGTAGTATTGTGCCCTGCACCTTCTCTCGTACGGGCATACCACACCTATTCCAATTAGTGTTCCAGACTTCCCATTAGAGTGGGCCTGAGAAGGTTGGGTCCAGGTTGTCTAGTACACTGCAGGGTTTGGAGGGCTTATTACATTCCTTATAGGTTATCTCCATATGCAACGCAACATAAGTACAGTTAACAATACAAAATCCACAGCAACACCGAGTTCTGACCACTGCAGTATGGTCCAACATCCAAGACACCCCCAGAACACTTCCTCTCCTCCTTCGACGGGGTCACGATCTTGTGTCCAGTTGCTGGCAGTTGCAACAAGCTGCTCCTTCAAGTTTTGTATGCTTTTGTCCATATCACAAGTCCATTGAATGTTCAGAGAGAAATGGGATATTGTCCAAACCAGCTTGACCACTTGGTATGGAATCAGGCAGTAAGCCCTGGCTTATTCACAGCAATAAGATTCACAGATCCATTTGTGCACCAAAGTCCATATAGCAGCACGTAGATGGGTGTAGTTTGGTTATGGGCTGGTGTAATTGTGCCCCCAGTAATATGTACATTCCCAGCAAAACACCTTATACACAGTACACCCAATTGTCCACCCCTTGCATAGGCCATTGATCCCGCTCCTCTATAGTCATAGGAGAGGGGCACATCCAAACATCTTCTATTAATTTACACTATTTTACACACACCCCCATTGATTTCCAGTGAGCTCCTCCCCTTTTCATTATTTCCATAGGGCTTGTGGGGGCCACCTTAGTTGCCATTCCATTTCCAGGTATCACGGTAGCTATTACACAGGTGCTGGCCTCCTAGTTGAGAATTTGCATTCCCATATACATCTTCCCCCCCAAGGCCAGCCTTTGGAAGCCATCCCCCACCCACATCATGAGGTTTTCTGTTCATTAAAACACAACAATGCTAGCAACAAGACAAACACCACAGACAAACAACACAAAACATAGATCCATGGTATTCTGGGTTATTTTTCCGCTGGCGCCAGCTTGCTTGTAGAGTATCTGAAAAACAAAAGAAACAATTTCCTTCCCCATGGTGGGGACAGATTATTGCTTAATAATAATACCACTTTCTTTTACAAATGTCCTTGCTACTTGCAGGAAAAACAGAAGAATTACCTCCAGACTGTCCTTATTTTGTTCTATAGTCAGGCTAGTGAATTACCTCACTCACTGGTCATTTATGAAATTCATGAGATGGTGTACCTCAGTTTCCCCTCTTGTACAACAGACCAAGTTTGCAATAGTTTCTCTGCTGTACCAAGCTTTAAGTTTATTCTCAGGTAATAGCTGAGACACAGCTTCAGATTTTAGCACTGTACACACACACACACACACACACACCCCTTAAGGTTAACCTGTCCCCCTTATTTTCAGGCTTGACTTGTTTTTTTCACCTCCCTTTCCTGAAGGGCCATAATCTGAGTCTTCTAGTAGCTTGTTTGCTGACCAGATGTATTTGTTATTTGCAGCTCCTTTGTGCCCATCAGCTAGGTAATTTGCATTTACACACAGAGGCTTACTAGCTTGCTTTTGGATCCAAAGCTGTTAGCAGCTCAGACACTGTCTTAAAAGGGAAGCATTTTACTTCCACCAGAGTTCTGATCACTTTCCACTTTCATCTCCTGCTCCAAAACACAGGGATCTGAAAAAGAAAGCACAACCTATTGTGGCTCCTTTTGGAGCCCTATTAGGATTTTAATGAAGTACCATGTTTTATTTGCATTTCTTTTACTCCTTTTCCAATATACACTGCACATGTCCTGGGAAAATGCAAATTCCTTCCATATAGTTTAACCTCCATAACATCATATTAGCCAAATTAATTTTACACAAGGTATAACTGCCTCCCCCATGCCTACAAAGTTTTCATGCAGAACCCACCAAAGCAACAATCTGATCCCCCAGAGCCATCCCAAGGTTCAGTGTTCCCATCATTCCTCCCCTTTTCCTTTTCTTTTACCTGTGCACACATACACACAAAATTCTGTTTTGCCTAACATCCCTTGCACTGTAATTACTCTTTTTACATAACTGTACCCCGATTACACTTCCATCTTGTACAACTAGACACAACCAGGGGCAGCCAAGTTAAGTTCCAGTAGAAACCCCTTCCATCCTTTAGTGATTTTGATTACATTACCCAAAAGTCAAATAATTTTGATCAGATTCTCTCTCTGCCTGCTGCCTGCAGCAGTCCCCTATAGACCATTTCTGTGGGAAAAGGGCCCATTTTCCCTCAGAATAGCTATAAAAGCTTCTGTGGACAGAAGCGTAGTGGTGGTAGTAGCCACTCTACCTGACCCCCTTGGATAATTTAATTACCAAGCTTCCATTCAATGTGACTGCACAGAGTTGCACATACAGTTACATGTATATAACTGGGTTTTATCATTAAACAAAAACTTCCTTCTTGACATCTCACATAAGTATCCAAAGTACCCTCCATTAAAACTTCAGAAAAACAAAAGAGTGTGGAAAGGCAGGTTGCACTTTGAAACTTTTATTTTTTTTTTCCTCCACTCCCCTAGGACCAAGTCTCAGATCCAGTCTCTAAAGGTGGTCTGTTAACTCTGCTTTTGACCTTAAACCCTTTTGTGCCAAATCATCTTTCACTATCCCTAACTAATTTACAACCCTTCAGCAGCCCTTGCTGAAGCAGCACCAAACTTGAAAGATTACTGGCAGCTTCCCATAATGCTGCCCTTACTTCAAACCTCTCAAGCAGACTGAAGTGCCTCTTTTCCCTGGGAGGCATTCAGTCCCCATGGGCAGGGACCTTCTTCCCCTACCCATATACCAAGGAGGGTGGGCTCCTCAGCCACGCCCCATACCTCTGGGTCCCCTAACACTTCCTCCATTTCCTTTTTAATCTTATCCCAGGTTGACCCCTGTACCTGGTATGGGCCCTGGTCCTCCCTTATCCATTTATCCAAAAAATCCTTTACCCTGGCTTGCCAGAACCCGCAACTACCATCACGAGAGTTCGCGATACCCCCTCCAAGCAGCTGCGCGGACTGTTGGGGAGGGGGACTTACAGGCTGCCACTCACCTATCCAATGCGATGCATCCGAGTCACCGGCACCAAGATGTTAGGGGGCTTATTCCTTCACCCACTTACTTCCCTGGTCCTTCTCGCATGAGCAGAGAGCAACAATACCCGAAGTCCAAAGGTGCAAACAATTCGATGTTTATTGGGGTGAACTTCCAGCAAGCATGATTCCAGTTTCCTTCCTTAGTATCCTCCTTCCCAGCTCTGACACCACAGAGCCTTACACCTGTGTCCCTGTTCCCATTCCTACCCTTAGCCAAACATGATTCCAACTTCCTTACTCCCATTCCCTGTTCCCATCTCCCCCTTTAGCAAAACATGATTCCAATTTTCTTACCCCCATTCCCTGTTCCCATCTCACACACCCACATGCCCATGCCCACCCACACCCACACCCCAGTCACTTCCTCATTGACTACAGATTATATAGTAAAACTTGAGTTCTGCTTAGCTATACCTTAACCAATCATTTTCCTGAAATTTAACTAACCAATCCTAACATATTGTAACATGATTATGTAACCAATTATATCCCACCACCTCAATTAGTTTACACCCAGCAAAATTAATTATACAGCAGACAGGAACAATCACAGAACCAGACAGAGATTATACAGACGAACAACAGCAAAGTGGGAACTATAATGACAAAACAATACAGAAGTGAGGATTTCACATCCCAGCTATTGATAAGTGAGTTCTTGCCAGACAGGATGCTGTCAAACTAAGTTTCCTTTTACATTTTCTAGGCACTTCCCTTTCTCTGGAGGTGATAGGAATACAATCCTGTCCTGATAGTGCCTAACAGCCCAATAGCACCTTATTTCAATGTGACTAGTTTGGAATGTGAGGATGTGACCGTTCGCTTCCCAGCTTATGGCTGCCTCTGCTGCTTAGCCAAAGGCCTGAGCCTAAGCACAGGGCCACAAACTGTCACAGTAAGAGAAGGCCCTTACACTGGCAGACAGTGGTTTTGATTCTTTCTTTTATACCTCTATCACTAGCCAAGTGATAAGAATACACCTAAATTCTTAGAGTATAGGCCTTTACAGACAGGCCTGAATATCTGTATCCTAACACAGTGCTAGTTCACTCCCAGAACCCTGGCTCTTTACCAGATCTATCTACACTTCCCCAGGCACATCTTATTTCCCCTGTCCCACTGGTTCCCAGTCCCTGTATCCTTGCCTGGCCAATCACATTTTTCTCTTCTAGTTCCTCAATCAATTTCAGTCTCCCCCTATACTACTGTCTCCCCATCTCACCCCCACTTTTATTTCTGGATCCCAGTCCCATTCTCCATGCCCAGACAGTCCCATTTTCTGCCCAAACCTCAACTCCCAATCTCAGTTCCCCTCTCCACCCCACCATCCTCCAGTCCCAATCTCCCTACTACCCAGCTCCTTTTCCCAATTTATACTTCCTCTCCCTATACACAATGCAACTTTCCTCCCCTCTTCATTTGAATCGGGCATATTCTTCCTCCACATTGCTGGGGCTCAGCAGGGGCATAATTGAGAATACATGAGGGACAGACTTCTTGCTCTCAGTTCCATTGCCCAGCTCTGGCGTAGACCACAAGGGCACATATTTGCAATTGCAGGGAAAGTCTTGCTCAGTCCTGGTCTGGAACAGTCTCAGTGGAGACAGAATCTTGGGCAAATGTAGCTTCAAAGCTCTAACAAGACTCTATTGAACATGTGCAAATTGTGATTTTTTTTTCAAAGCCATAACTTGGCCAAATTTTGTTGCATTTTCTTGAGCACTGAAAAAGGCACATCCCTGATACTAAGGCCACCCCCTGCTAAATGTCAAGTCCTTGCTCTAAAGTACTGGAGTATTAGATCATTTCAAAAAAAGGTTAACATGCACAAAACAGTGTATTTCTTCCTAATCTTCTCAAAAACAGCCGAAGTGTTTTTGATGAATTTTTTTTTAAATCCTCCTGAGGCAGACACCCATCATGGAAAACTTCAGCATAGAATGGTTAAAGTTTCACCAAGTTATAATCAACTGAAAACAGGGTTCTAGAGTGGGATATGTTGGACAATCTTAATAATAGGCAGTGCCACCAACCCCACTAAGAATTGTATTGTACCCTTGTCTGTGAGTATGTATATCAGCAATTTTAAAATAAGGATGAAGGGATGAAGACATCCCTGTTTTAATCTCCTGTAATCTTATGTTTTTATGTATTTCTGTAATTTATTTCTGCATGTAATTTGGGCCCAAACCTGTTCCCACTGAAATCAATGGAAGGTTGGTCATTGATGTTAAAGGGAGCAAGACTGGTTCCTTCACAGCATAGTATTTTAGAAACTAATCATGTCAATTTCCTTGGCTGAAACATTTTTCTGTCTTGATCTCCCACTTGCCAGATACTTTAAATCTCAGTGTAGATTTTAAAACAAAAAGCACTTCTGTGATATGAACAATAAGTAACACATAAGTGTTGATCAGACGGATCAGATATGGGAACCAGCTGATGCCAGAAGAAATGCCATAAGCATAACTGTATTAAACTTGGAGCACTGGATTCTTGTTTATTATCAAACAAGGGGCAAGATTCTAGCTTCAATGGGAAGCACAAAATTCTTCAAGTGGCAGGGAACTCAGTGCTGATACAAGGCTGTCTGTGTAAGCTTGTGCACCAGCTGCACCCCCAAGCAACATAAAAAACTTATAAAAAGTAAGGGGGAAGTTTTTTCAAAGGTACAAATGGAATTTAGGTGCCTAACTCCCATGACTAGGGCCCTACTAAATTCACAGTCCATTTTGGTAAATTTCACAGTCATAGAATTTTAAAAATAAATGTCATGAGTCATCTATCTGCTGTCCCGACCGGGAAAACCGAGAGTGTGCTGCTTGCCAGGAGCTAGGATTCACGATGTGATGGAGAGACTGCCAAGACTCATCAAGCTCTTGGATCACTACCCCTTCCTGCTTCTCCATGTGGGCATTAATGATACTGCTAAGAATGACCTTGAGTGGATCACTGCAGACTACCTGGCTCTGGGAAGAAGGATAAAGGAGTTTGAGGTGCAAGTGGTGTTCTCGTCCATCCTCCTGGTGGAAGGAAAAGGCCCTGGTAGAGATCATTGAATCATGGAAGTCAATGAATGGCTATGCAGGTGGTGTCAGAGGGAAGGCTTTGGATTCTTTGACCATGGTATTCCAAGAAGAAGGATTGCTAGGCACAGATGGGCTCCACCTAACAAAGAGAGGGAAGAGCATTTTCACAAGCAGGCTGGGTAACCTAGTGAGGAGGGCTTTAAACTAGGTTCACCAGGGGAAGAAAAGCAAAGCCCTGAGGTAAGTGGTGGCGGGGGGGGGGGCAGGGGGTGGTGAGTGAGATACCAGGAGGAAGCACAAGCAGGAGAACACAAGAGGGGAGGACTCCTGCCTCATCCTGAGAAAGCAGGAAAATAAGTGAGTTATCTTAAGTGCCACTATACAAATGCAAGAAGCCTGGGGAACAAGCAGGGAGAACTGGAAGTCCTGGCACAGTTAAGGAATTATGATGTGATTGGAATACAGAGACTTGGTGGGGTAACTCACATGACTGGAGTACTGTCATGGATGGATATAAACTGTTCAGGAAGGACAGGCAGGGCAGAAAAGGTGGGGGAGTTGCATTGTATGTAAGAGAGCAGTATGACTGCTCAGACCTCCAGTATGAAACTGCAGAAAAATCTGACAAGTAACAAGAAGGGTTTCTATAGGTATGCTAGCAACACGAAGAAGGTCAGGGAAAGTGTGGGCCCCTTACTGAATGGGGGAGTTCAACCTAGTGACAGAGGACATGGAAAAAGCTAATGTACTCAATACTTTTTTTGCTTCTGTCTTCACGAACAAGGTTAGCTCCCAGACTACTGCACTGGGCAGCACAGCATGGGGAGGAGGTGACCAGCCCTCTGTGGAGAAAGCAGTGGTTCAGCAGTATTTAGAAAAGCTGGACGTGCACAAGTCCATGGGGCCGGATGCGCTGCATCCGAGTGTGCTAAAGGAGTTGGTGGATGTGATTGCAGAGCCATTGGCCATTATCTTTGGAAACTCATGGCGATCAAGTGTGGCCCCGGATGACTTGAAAAAGGCTAATGTAGTGCCCATCTTTAAAAAAGGGAAGGAGGATGATCTGGGGAACTACAGGCCAGTCAGCCTCACCTCAGTCCCTGAAAAATAATGGAGCAGGTCCTCAAGGAATCAATTCTGAAGCACTTAGAGGAGAGGAAAGTGATCAGGAACAGTCAGCATGGATTCACCAAGGGCAAGTCATGCCTGACTAATCTAATTGCCTTCTATGAAGAGATAACTGGCTCTGTGGATGAGAGAAAGCGGTGAACGTATTGTTCCTTGACTCTAGCAAAGCTTTTGACACCGTCTCTCACAGAATTCTTGCCAGCAAGTTAAAGAAGTATGGGCTGGATGAATGGACAATGAGGTGGATAGAAAGCTGGCTAGATTGTCAGGTTCAACGGGTAGTGATCAATGGCTCCATGTCTAGTTGGCAGCCGGTATCAAGTGGAGTGCCCCAAGGGTCGGTCCTGGGGCCGGTTTTGTTCAATATTTTCATTAAGGATCTGGATGATGGGATGGATTGCACCCTCAATAAGTTTGCGGAAGACACTAAGCTGTGGGGAGAGGTAGATACACTGGAGGGCAGGGATAGGGTCCAGAGTGACCTAGACAAATTCGAGGATTGGGCTAAAAGAAATCTGATGAGGTTCAACAAGGACAAGTGCAGAGTCCTGCACTTACGACGGAAGAATCCCATGCACCGCTACAGACTAGGAACCAAGTGGCTAGGCAGCAGTTCTGCAGAAAAGGACCTAGAGGTTACGGTGGACGAGAAGCTGGATATTAGTCAACAGTGTTCCCTTGTTGCCAAGAAGGCTAAAAGCATTTTCGGCTGTATAAGTAGAAGCATTGCCAGAAGATCGAGAGACGTGATCGTTCCCCTCTATTCGACATTGGTGAGGCCTCATCTGGAGTACTGTATCCAGTTTTGGGCCCCACACTACCAGAAGGGTGTGGAAAAATTGGAAAGTGTCCAGCAGGGACAACAAAAATGATTAGGGGACTGGAGCACATTATTTATGAGGAGACGCTGAGGGAACTGGGATTCTTTAGTCTGCAGAAGAGAAGAATGAGGGAGCATTTGATAGCTGCTTTCAATGACCTGAAAGGGGGTTCCAAAGAGGATGGATCTAGACTGTTCTCAATGGTAGCAGACGACAGAACAAGGAGTAATGGCCTCAAGTTGCAGTGGGGAAGGTTTAGGTTGGATATTAGGAAAAACTTTTTCACTAGGAGGGTGGTGAAACACTGGAATGCATTACCTAGGGAGGTGGTGGAATCTCCTTCCTTAGAAGTTTTTAAGGTCAGGCTTGACAACGCCCTGGCTGGGATGATTTAGTTGGGGATTGGTCCTGCTTTGAGCAGGGTGTTGGACTACATGACCTCCTGAGGTCCCTTCCATCCCTGATATTCTATGATTCAATTATTTCAGCTGTTCAAATTTGAAATTTCACAGAGTTGTATTGTAGGGGTACTGACCCAAAAAAGAGTTGTGGGGAGGTGGGGTGGGTCGCAAGGTTATTGTTTGTGTGTGGTGGGGGAGTTGTGGTACTGCTACCCTTACTTCTGCCCTGCTGTTGATGATGGCAGTGCCTTCAGACCTGGACAGCTGGTGTGGTGGCTGGACAGAGTGGTGGCTGCTGGCTGGGATCCCAGCTCTGAAGGCAGAGCTGCAGCCAGTAGCAGTGCAGAAGTGAGGATGGCATGGTATGGTATTGCCACCCTTGCCTCTGCGCTACTGCCCGCAGAGCTGGTCCCTCAGTCAGCAGGCATTACTCTCCAGCAGTCCAGCTCTGAAGGCAGCCACACAGAAATAAGGGTGGCATGGTATGATATTGCCACCCTTACTTCTGCACTGCTGCTGGCAGGGCGCTGCCTTCAGATCTGGGAGCCTGGTGAACAGCTGCTGCTCTCCAGCCACCCAGCTCTGAAGGCAGTGCAGAAGTTAGGGTGGCAATACCACAATCCCCCGTAAAATAACCCCCCTGCAACTCCCTTTTGAGTCAAGACACTCAATTTGAGAAACACTGGTCTCCCCCATGAACTATATACAGTATAAGGTAAAAGCACACAAAAGACCAGATTTCACGGTCCGTGATGTGTTTTTCACGGCCATGAATTTGGTAGGACCCTACCCACGACCCTTTGTGGCTTCATAAATCTCCACAAAATGCATAAAACCAATCAGAGTTGCAAAGGCCTTAGATGTAAATTTAAACAGTGTGAAGCTGGCATCCTGTATTTACTATATAATATTAGTGCTGTGTGGGAAGTGGTTTTCCCATCCCATGAAAATTTTCAAGATTTGTCCTGCATTGGGACAAAAAGTCAAAATCTTGAAAATTTTGCCAAACCTAAAATATATTAAAAACCAAGGTTTGGGTCAACTGAAACATTTTGTTTTGATAATTTATTGATTTTTTTTCCATTTTTTGTTGTTGTTTTACTATAATATAAATTTCTAAATGAAAAATCCTTTGGAACTGGCAAACCAAAGGATCTTTGACTCTGGCACTCACTGCTTCAATTAATTCAAGAACGTGAGGACACAGTGCACAGCCCTCATGCTCACTGAGGGCTAGACTATGGAACTTAGCCACATCATTTGTGCAGACAGGAGGAGGCCACAATCCTTCCAAAGGTCCCCATTGCACAGGAGAAGCACATAGGCTGCACCATCTTAAAAGCTACATCATGGCCCACCTCTTGCCCTGCTGCTCCCTGCTCACTTTGGGGCAACACGTGCCCTGGGATTGCATAGGCAGAACTGTCACCATGCTTCCCCAAACCCATGGACTGCAATTCTTCCTGATCTATGCATGGGGTAAACAAGAGTGATAGAAGAAGACAAATTGTGCCCTTCCCCATTACATACCAACACAAGGACCAAGGACAAGCTGTTCCTCAGACTTTAACCTGAAGGATTATATTTGGATTCCCATTTTTTATATGAGGGTCTATTTTGTTTAATCAAGATATATTGATTTTGTCTTACTTTTCTGGATATGTGCCTAGAGACATTGTGATAGACACATAAAAATAACAATACAATAAATTTTGGTTTACATACAAGGAATTATATTCACAATGTTTTGTTTTTTTTATTCTGTATAGTGCTTTCTAATCATACAATCAAAATACCACAACATCTCAGTGCTAGTAAAAATGAGACTGTGTACTCTAGATTACCTTATGTCTTCTTCGTCTATGCGGATAAGTAAATCACGGATTCTTTTAGCAGAGGAAATTGCCACTACACATAGAAAAGGGGAGATTTTTACTTACTGGTGATTATATTTTTACATATTGAGAGCTGTTACAAATTGTTCTCATAGAGTCATAGAATATCAGGGCTGGAAGGGACCACAGGAGGTCATGTAGTCCAACACCCTGCTCAAAGCAGGACCAATCCCCAACTAAATCATCCCAGCCAGGGCTTTGTCAAGTCTGACCTTGAAAACTTCAAAGGAAGGAGATTCCATCACCTCCCTAGGTAACCCATTCCAGTGCTTCACCACCCTCCTAGTGAAAAAGTTTTTCCTAATATCCAACCTAAACCTCCCCACTGCAACTTGAGACCATTATTCCTTGCTCTGTCATCTGGTACCACTGAGAACAGTCTAGATCCATCTTCTTTAGAACTCCCTTTCAGGTAGTTGAAAGCAGCTACCAAATCCCCCCTCATTCTTTTCTTCTGCAGACTTAACAATCCCAGTTCTCTCAGCCTCTCCTCATAAGACATATGTTCCAATCCCCTAATAATTTTTGTTGCCCTCCGCTGGACGCTTTCCAATTTTTCCATATCCTTCTGGTAGTGTAGGGCCCAAAACTGGACACAGTACTCCAGTTGAGGCTTCACCAATGTCAAATAGAGGGGAACAATCACATCCCTCGATCTGCTGGCAATGCCCCTACTTATACATCCCAAAAGGCTGTTAGCCTTCTTGCAACAAGGGCACACTGTTGACTCATATCCAGCTTCTCATCCACTGTAACCCTTAGGTCCTTTTCTGCAGAACTGCTGCCTAGCCACTCGGTCCCTAGTCTGTAGCGGTGCATGGGATTCTTCTGTCATAAGTGCAGGACTCTGCACTTATCCTTGTTGAACCTCATCAGATTTCTTTTGGCCCAATCCTCTAATTTGTCTAGGTCCCTCTGTATCCTATCCCTACCCTCCAGCGTATCTACCACTCCTCCCAGTTTAGTGTCACCTGCAAACTTGCTGAGGGTGCAATCCACACCATCCTCCAGATCATTAATGAAGATATTGAACAAAACCAGCCTCAGGACCAACCCTGGGGGCACTCCGCTTGATACCAGCTGCCAACTAGACATGGAGCCATTGATCACTACCCGTTGAGCCCGACGATCTAGACAGCTTTCTGTCCACCTTATAGTCCACCTTATAGTCCACCTTATTGTTTTAAAGAGCTTTACAGCAAAGGGTGATGTTCTGTGCAAATCTGTTACTTAATTGTAGTGATGTACAAACACCTGGGAATCTTTGGATCTAATCAGTGTAATCAGGTTACAGCTAGAGTTGACTGCTTATTTATTTGCCCTAACTGTTGCACCGTTGCATTTGGTGAAATTGGATGTTTCTAATGTTTGGGCTGTAATTTCATCATGCTTTCATTTCATTTTCATTAACTTTAATTTTCACCTTTTTTTTCTCAGTTAAAGATAATACTATAACTTTAAAGAGTTTAGGAAAACAAAGTTTGAACTTTGTATTACGAAACATTCAGGAACTGTAATTTTTTGGGGATGGGGGGCTATTGCCTGCCATGAACTACTGCATTTATGTTTATAACTGGTACAGATGGTGTTGTTGAGAAAGTTAATGTTCTAGAAGGTTAATATAATTACAATATGTTTTACTGTTAGGAATGGCCAGAACACAAAATTTCCATTTTGTGAAAAATGTCAACTATTTGGTTTCATGTCAGGATCCTTTGTATTTTTTTTATAAGAAAACAGAGAGAACCAGCCCATTGGTAGGGGCACTCATACAGCATTTTGTTGAAAAATTCCCTGTTAGTTCTATTTCTTTTCTTTTAGCTAATTGTAATGAAAGATACAATGAGGCAACCTTGGAGTCTATGCCCCCAAACTCCACAAATGGGATCCTACAGTTGCTATCTCTGAATGTAAAAGAAACTCATTCCTCCTGCCATAAGGATCAGCTACTGAATTGCCTAATCCATGCTTTTCTGTTTGCTGGTGTAGAAAAGGGAGAAGATTCAAGAATTCCTGCTAGACCTGGAATAATCTGCATTGGGATTGGTGAAGATCTCCTATTGCTGGATCAGATCATAAACACTCACAAACGTGCTGAGCATTCTTCTTGATTTGTATGCTATGATCTACTCCATATTGCCACTTCATGGTATTATAAAGAAGCAATTCTTTGGCTTTGGGTGGAAAACATAATAGAGTTGAAAGATTTCTGCCCAGTGCTTCCCCCTCTATCTGTACAATTTCTTGTGATAGCTTATAAAGTACATGGCTGTCTGAAGTTTGTCTCAGTATATTATATGTCATAGCAATCTCATTTCAAAGCATTTTTAACAGCTTTCCCAGTCCCTGTTTAGTTACTACACAGGTTATAACAACACCATCACCATAATTTCACCACTGAACTCTGTCAACCCAGTGCCCCATCAGCCTATGAAGTAGCCAGTCCTCTAGTATATTTAAATTATTCTTTACTAACCTATAGTTCCACAGAATACATCATTACTATATTTGGGTTTTGAAAAACAATTTTATTTATTTATTTTTTGCTGGTAGAATAGCAAAACTTAGTTTAATCCATAGCATTGATTCCTATTTACTTCCAGCAACAATGGGCTAAAGACTGAAGTTACTAAATTTTATACTGGGCCAAACTCATCTTTGGCATAAGTCCCTTAGGTCAATGGAGTCACACTGGGATAAATTTGACCCAATATAACCCTTATTTTCTTCCGTTATTAAACATGGGGTAGCATCTCATTATGCTGTTCTTTAATACAATGTTAACTATATATGTATGATTTCTAAAAGAGGGGAATTATGTGACTTTTTTTACATTAAAAAGTAGGGGCCAGATCACAGATGGTATAAATCAGTGTAGCTCCACTGAAGTGAGTAGAGCCACACCAATTTACACAAGCTGAGGATCTGGCCCTGGTTGTCTGGAGAATGACAACAAACAGTATCAGCTGAAGTCAGGCATAATAAAGGCAAGCATTGTGCAAACTTCCCATCTGCATCTCTAACAGTGCATTTCACTCCTGACTGGCAACACACCTGTGTATAAGAGACCACGTGGCTCTCTGAGCAGCCACATACATTGTGCTAAACTTCTGTAGTGATTTTTAAATGTGGATAAATGTCTACTGGAGACTAGGATGAACAATTATATAACAGTGTCTGATCTCAAGATCAGATAAAGTCCAATATTTTTCCTAGCAATTAAAATTTGTGTAGTATGTTTTATTTCAACTTTCTCTTCCATAGCATATGTACTGAAAGCAATCCTTCGTATCCTATAAAGAATTAATTTCATACCAGGTGGTTGAAGGCTGCTATCAAATCCCCGCTCATTCTTCTCTTATACAGACTAAATAAACCCAGTTCCCTCAGCTTCTCCTCATAAATAATGTGCCCCCTAATAATTTTAGTTGCTGTCTGCTGGACTCTCTCCAATTTCATTCCATAATGCATTTATTTAATTTAAATATATAATTCAAAATAACAAATTCTACATCTTATATTTAGGCTCACAATTTGTTTAATACTGGTACTGTAACTGGGAAAAAAGTTAACTACATTAAGCAATGCCACACCTTACATATAGTGGGTTCTAATGTATTATAAATAGGATAAAAAGTAATGTTGTAAACCTAAAAGTAATGTTGTAAACCCCCTTTCTAGGGGGCCCACTGACTTTCTTCCCTGGGGCCTGGAATTGCTGTCATCAGGCCACTGTTTTGTTCTGTTCAGTTTGTATGAAATGAATACTGTTTCCTGCTGCTCCTTTACAATGGCCCTCAGGTCAAACTAATGACAGGTTTCAGAGTAGCAGCCGTGTTAGTCTGTATTCGCAAAAAGAAAAGGAGGACTTGTGGCACCTTAGAGACTAACCGATTTATTAGAGCATAAGCTTTCGTGAGCTACAGCTCACTTCCTCAGATGCATATCGTGGAAACTGCAGCAGGCTTTATATATACACAGAGAATATGAAACAATACCTATTCCCACCCCACTGTCCTGCTGGTAATAGCTTATCTAAAGTGATTTCCAGCACAAATCCAGGTTTTCTCACCCTCCACCCCCCCACACAAATTCACTCTCCTGCTGGTGATAGCCCATCCAAAGTGACAACTCTTTACACAATGTGCATGACAATCAAGCTGGGCTATTTCCTGCATAAATCCAGGTTCTCACATCCCCCCCACCCCCATACACACACAAACTCACTCTCCTGCTGGTAATAGCTCATCCAAACTGACCACTCTTCAAGTTAAAATCCAAGTTAAACCAGAACATCTGGGGGCGGGGTAGGAAAAAACAAGAGGAAACAGGCTACCTTGCATAATGACTTAGCCACTCCAAGTCTCTATTTAAGCCTAAATTAATAGTATCCAATTTGCAAATGAATTCCAATTCAGCAGTTTCTCGCTGGAGTCTGGATTTGAAGTTTTTTTGTTTTAAGATAGCGACCTTCATGTCTGTGATCGCGTGACCAGAGAGATTGAAGTGTTCTCCGACTGGTTTATGAATGTTATAATTCTTGACATCTGATTTGTGTCCATTTATTCTTTTACGTAGAGACTGTCCAGTTTGACCAATGTACATGGCAGAGGGGCATTGCTGGCACATGATGGCATATATCACATTGGTGGATGTGCAGGTGAACGAGCCTCTGATAGTGTGGCTGATGTTATTAGGCCCTGTGATGGTGTCCCCTGAATAGATATGTGGGCACAGTTGGCAACGGGCTTTGTTGCAAGGATAAGTTCCTGGGTTAGTGGTTCTGTTGTGTGGTATGTGGTCAAACTAAGTTAACTTGCACCCATGAATAAGAAAATTTGAAAAAATCATTCATAAAGCTTTGGTAGAAAGTGAAGAAAGGGTTAGTTTCTATTTCTGACATTGGCTTTCAGATTCATTCCTGTATAGACTGTTAAGAAACAGCAACTCCATTGGCTATAAGGTTCTTTCTTTTATTCTGTTAAGTGTTTTTTCCAGTTCATATATTATAGGTGGGGCTGACATTTCCCATTTATAAGACCCTCGTGTCAGATGCTTATAATTTTGACAAATTTTAACCACTGTAGTTGAAATTTTCCATGCTGGCTGTCTGCCTCAGGCTGAATGTGTTGAAATGTTTCAGCCAAAATATACAATATTTTCTGAGACAATGCTAGAGAAAAATACATTGGTTTGTTCTTATTAAAAAATTCTGGACACTTTTTCTTTTAAGTTTTAGAGCTCCCATGCTTTGGAAGAGAAAAGTGATATTTGGCATAAGGTGGCTATTGTGTCAGGGATGTGCCTTTTGCTGTTCCTGTGAAACTCACCTGAATTTGGCCAACTTATAAGTATTTGATAAATACAAGTTCACACATGCTCAGTGGAGTCTTCTTAGAGTTTCACAGCTAAAAATTTCCTAATATTCCAACTTCATTGAGCATGCTCCATCTTCTTGCAGCCATAGTGCTGACCACACTACATATGCACCATCCCCACAGAGTGAATCAGCATGATTAGACCAAGACTGCTTAGGCAAAGCCAGATTGTCCATATAATTGCTGTTCTGGGCTGGGGTAGGGCCAGGAACGAGAGCTGAGAGCAAAGGGCATATCTCTCCTGCACTCTCAATAAGCCCCTTTCTGGCACCTGGGAAATATGAAGAAGGATGACATCTGAACTGGATTCACGGGGGCAAGAGCTGGACCAGGGAGAAGGAAAGGAGTAGATTGGACAAGGAGTCCTGTGGGACTGGAGAGGGGGAGAACTATGACTGGGAGGTGTTTGCGCGGGGGTCTGGGACTGATTGGGTTATTGAGAGCATTGAGAGCCTGAGGTAGAGACTGGGACTCTCTGGGCAAGGAGACTGGGGCAAGAAGCCAGGTAGGGAGAGACTGGGGCAAAAAGTGGAGGAGTGGGGTAATGGAGCAATAGGAAAGGAGCAACTGGAGGCAAGGAGAAGAGAGAGAAATTGGACAAATTGCTGGGGGGTGGGAAGGCTAAGTTGGGCAAGGAGAATGGGACTTGGAAGAGAAACCTGAAGAGTGGACACAGGGATTGGGTAGGCAAAGAGAATGGAACTGGGATCCTGAGCCAGGAGTCATGAAGAGACAGGACTGAGACAGGGACAGATGAGAAGGGGATAAGAGGCAGAAGAGTCTGTGCCTACTACAGCACCCTCCCTCCCAGAATCTGGAATGGAATCCAAGATTCCTGACTGTCACCATTCCTCTGCTGTCAGCAAGTATCTGTGAAATCCACCGGCAAAGCGTGGGTCTCATCCACCTCAAAGTCCACATTGTGAATGGCAGCCTACTACTGCTATCAGTTATGTCATTACCTCCAGTGGCAGAGGTCCGTGTGATGGATCTAAAGGTTCCAGGCAGATGTCAGTGTGATGTCATGTGATGGAATTTCTGTTTTTTCAGTTTGCTTTAAAAAAACAACAACTATGAAACTACACACAAAAGCTACATTAAAAGAAAATAAAACACTCAAAAGCTAGGAAATGCCAGAATTAAGATTAGCCTTGTTGTTCATAATGCATTACGTTACAGTCTTTAATTATATGCTTGCATACTATTTTTTCCACAATACTCCTGCCTCATTCAATGCACAGGAAGGACCTGCTCTGGCGCGTGAGGCAGGGTTGTTGTAGTGAAGGAGGCTGTTGTCTGTAGGAACCCCGCCTTATTTCTTAAAAAGAAAAGGAGTACTTGTGGCACCTTAGAGACTAACCAATTTATTTGAGCATAAGCTTTCATGAGCTACAACTCACTTCATCAGATGCATACTGTAGAAAGTGTAGAAGATCTTTTTATACACATAAAGCATGAAAAAATACCTCCTCCCACCCCACACTCCTGCTCGTAATAGCCTATCTAAAGTGATCACTCTCCTTACAATGTGTATGATAATCAAGTTGGGCCATTTCCAGCACAAATCCAGGTTTTCTCCCCCCTCCACACAAACCCACTCTCCTGCTGGTAATAGCTTATCTAAAGTGACCACTCTCCTTACAATGTGTATGATAATCAAGGTGGGCCATTTCCAGAACAAATCCAGGGTTTAACAAGAATGTCTGAGGGGGTGGGGGTAGGAAAAAACAAGGGGAAATAGGTTACCTTGCATAATGACTTAGCCACTCCCAGTCTCTATTCAAGCCTAAATTAACCTGGATTAACCTAATTAAAATCTGGATTTGTGCTGGAAATGGCCCAACTTGATTATCATACACATTGTAAGGAGAGTGATCACTTTAGATAAGCTATTACCAGCAGGAGAGTGGGGTGGGAGGAGGTATTTTTTCATGCTTTATGTGTATAAAAAGATCTTCTACACTTTCCACAGTATGCATCCGATGAAGTGAGCTGTAGCTCACGAAAGCTTATGCTCAAATAAATTGGTTAGTCTCTAAGGTGCCACAAGTACTCCTTTTCTTTTTGCAAATACAGACTAACACGGCTGTTACTCTGAAACCTGCCTTATTTCTTGTAGAAGTTGGAAGGTATGTAGTGAATGAGGCAGGGGGGTTGCAGGAAGAGAAAAGATGATCCCATGGTTAAGGCTGTGGAATGCTTCCCTGGAGAACTGGATTCTATTCCTGCCACTGCCAGAGAGTTCTTGTGTGAACCTTGTCAGCTATCTGAAACCAGACTTTTCACAGGTGGTCAATAATTTTGTGTTTCTCATTTTCTGGATGCCAAGAGTGAGACCCTAATGTCTGATTTGCGGAAGTGCTGAGCATCCACAGCTGCGACTGAAGTTAATGTCAGCTGTGCTTTGCATGTATAAAGTACTTTGTCATGTTAAGTACTCTGAAAAATCAGACCATCAGCATCTCAAACTGGGCCGCCAAAATTAGTGGACATTTTTTACCTTAATTTCTATGCTTCAGTTTTCCATCTATAAACAAGAATATATCACTCCCTCAGCTCACAGCAGTGTTATGAAGATACATTATTGTTTGTGAAGTACTCTGATACTATAGTGATGAACCACCACGAGGGAATTAATAATGCTGTAGTCAGAGATTGTTTGAATTATGTGCCATAAATCTAGCTTGAGGCCACACCTTGAACAATGAGGATAAAACACAGTATTGAATTAACTCATTAACTGAACACCATCCATCCTGTGCACTGAATAAGGCAGGGATGCTGTGGAAAAATATTATGTGATCATGTAATTAAAGACTGTCTCATAATGAACATGTACAAGTGGGCTTAATTAAGGTGGTGCAGGCTATTTATTTCCTAACTTTGGAGGGCTTGAATTAGCAACCTTAAAATGTTCTTTTAATGTAGTTTTTGCATGCCATTTTATAGAATGTATGTTAAACAATACACAGAATATCACACATTGAAAAAAATATTAATGAGCACATTGACATAAACATAAATAATACCACATAATCACTGCCAGGTGTTAAAAGCAGTAAAAATGTACAAGTTCAGTGTAATAACACTAAATTAACAGCTAGGAAGGCTTCCAAGATGGACAAACATTTGGCTGGAATCCCCCCTGAGCATCATTCACACTCACAGGTCCTAGGAATTCAGACTAAACCCTGGCTTCCCTTAAGGTGTTTCTTCTCTTCTCAGAAAGCACACAGAATTCTGCACAACCTATTACACAACCACTATCTGTCTTCCATTAATTCAGTCATATGAAGCAGAACCCCCAAAATCTACGAGGCATGGCAAACAGCTGGTGAGATAGGACCTTGAAATTTCCAAAGTCTCTGCTGGCTTTTTGTTGGCCAATTTGTTGGGGGCCACAAAATTTTCATCAAACAAAACCCACACCAAAACCTAATCATGACACCTTACTCATGTTGTACACCGTAGCTCCTTTCTATGGCAATCAAGTGGTTGAAAGGGAAGAGAAGAGGAACATAGGAATTGCCATAATGTATCAGATCAGTAGTCATCAAGTCCAGTATCCAGTCTCTCTGACATTGGTCAGTATCAGATGCTTCAGAGAAAGGCACAAGAATCCGAGGCAATCATGGGGTATCCCAATCATGGGATATCCCAATTCAGGACATTTCCTCTCAAGCCCTACTTATTAATTATTGTCGTGAGCCCTGAAGCATGAAGACTGGTATCCCTTCCAAAACAAAGTTTTACAGTATTTACTACTATGATTCTGGATAGAAGTAAAAGAAACTCAGTATTTTTTCTTTCAAATATCACTTGGTTATACTATCCATTTATTCATTATCACATCCACATATTCATTGTTATCACATAACATGCAAATCTTACAAAATAAATTCATATCAGTCTGTCTAATTCCTTTCAGTGACAAAATGCCATATCATCCCTCATGTTTGCACTAAGAGTTCCATCTTCAGTGTTCCTCAAGTGTGGGTCAGACTGGCAAGGAAATCATTAGTAGCAGTGAAACACTGTAGAACTGGCAGAGGGTTCAGTCTCCAAAACCCCTGGATCTCCTAGGATCCAAAGAGGCCAAGGATATCCATTGGTTTACTGAATTGGAAGAAACTCTGTATTAGCTAGTGCTGCTGTGATCAGCATTGTGTGACTCACACTGAGATTCCCCAAAGAGCTGGGGTGAGGCTGATGATGCAGAGAGTTGTTACCCCCAAGCCCTCCCAATACTCTGAGCCTTATTGCCACAGTATACCCATGAGATGTTCCTGTAGGGCTATGGGAAAATGGAGATGCTGGTACTGAGGCATTATTCCTTATAATTTCTGGGCCAGTTGCGTACTTTTTTGCATCCCTTCTGCTCATGGAAATGGAGGCTTAAGCTCATATTTATTCAAATTTGGGTTAAGAAAAACATTTGAAATTACCTATATGTCTAAGCTATCTATGTCTGCCTGTATTTGCTGATAGTCAGTGTTCAAAATTTGAATGTACTCTATATGTCCTCTCTGTATTTAAATCCAATATAATACTTTGTGACACAAAAGGTTAAATGTTCAAAAAATGAAAGGGAAGGGATTTTTGTGTGTACTTGGTATAGCGCATGGGCATCTGAAACCTGACCTTAATTTTAAATAGCCTGGGTACCTTCTGTCTCATTCAGGCCAAATCCCTCACAGTGAGGATTGCAGGATTCACTACAAAGATCGCAGTGCTTATTTATTAAATAGTTTGAAGATATAATTTGGAGATATAATCTCTGCAAATATCATTGAACCCACTGCATTTTAGAGGATTCTGGGGAAGAATACTCTCTTCTCAGCAAACCACACTATTAATATCATGGTAGGATTTCTTTGGCTATCAATAAAGTGGTTCCTAAATGACTGTTTCCTTCTCTTCATTTTTTCAGATCACTGTGGTTTTCAAATAGCCTGTGACTGATTAAGCTAAAGGGAAGGCAGCTACATGCCAGTGGAGGAAGTCTCACTTTGAGTCTGACTGATTGTAGCATAAAGAATTTTTGTGATTATATGCCATGTCTGTGTAGGAAGTAAAGAATGGTTTCTTCACCTCCACCATAGTATCTGCAAATCCTTTCTATCTTGTTGCTTAACTACACTTGGCATTTCTTACATTTTGCTTTAGAAGAATTATCTGTTTTCATTATTTCAGTCCATACACTCACTCATTTCCTACCAGTGCCTTCAATTTTACACATGTGGTGTCAGATTCATTCATACACTGATTTTTCATAATCATTCAAAGATTAATTCCCTGTTTGCCATAGCAAGCAGACACTTTCATGTTTTGTACAGTAAAACAAAAAAACAACTGTCTTATGAATCAGCACTGTGAAGACTGAAAACAAGATGACCTAGCTAGCTATATTTATGTTATCAAATGCCATGCCCAGCTCACAAAAGTTTCTGTATTCTAGCAAACCAAGCCCTATTAACAATATACAACCCCACCAATTCTTTCTCAAACTTCCAGTGACAGCTGATTCCAACCCTAGCCACTCTCTCCTCTGATCAATAAGTAACTCCACCCATTCTCCTTTTCCTGTAGGCTTCAGACAGTTCTGTACATTTCTGGTTTCCTAATAGGAGATACAAATACTTTGGTGGTCTCAACCACTTTCCCTGCAGCATGACCTTATGTGGGAATACAAGCCCACATAAGGTCATGCTGCAGGGAACTTACTGCAGATTTGAAGAGCGATGGTGCTGGAGAAAGTATTTCTCCCACATACACCCAAAACTGCTGAGCCCGAAACCAGTAGTTTGTGCGTGGCCTTCCACAGGTTTGAAAAAAGGGGATAATGCCACTGTCATAAATATAAAGGGAAGGGTAAACCCCTTTAAAATCCCTCCTGGCCAGAGGAAAAATCCTCTTACCTGTAAAGGGTTAAGAAGCTAAAGGTAACCTCGCTGGCACCTGACCAAAATGACCAATGAGGAGACAAGATACTTTCAAAAGCTGGGAGGAGGGAGAGAAACAAAGGGTCTGTGTCTGTTGGTATGCTGCTTTTGCCAGGGATAGACCAGGACTGGAGTCTTAGAACTTTTAGTAAGTAATCTAGCTAGGTATGTGTTAGATTATGATTTCTTTAAATGGCTGAGAAAAGAATTGTGCGGACTAGAATGATTATTTCTGTCTGTGTGTCTTTTTTTTGTAACTTAAGGTTTTGCCTAGAGGGATTCTCTATGTTTTGAATCTAATTACCCTGTAAGGTATCTACCATCCTGATTTTACAGAGGTGATTCCTTTACTTCCATTTACTTCTATTTCTGTTAAAAGTCTTCTTGTAAGAAAACTGAATGCTTTTTCATTGTTCTCAGATCCAAGGGTTTGGGTCTGTGGTCACCTATGCAAATTGGTGAGGATTTTTACCAAACCTTTCCCAGGAAGTGGGGGTGCAAGGGTTGGGAGGATTTGGGGGGGGAAAGATGTGTCCAAACTATGTTTCCCAGTAAACCCAGTTAGAGTTTGGTGGTGGCAGTGGATGTTCCAAGGACAAAGGATAAAATTATTTTGTACCTTGGGGAAGTTTTAACCTAAGCGGTAAAAGTAAGCTTTGGAGGTTTTCATGCAGGTTCCCACATCTGTACCCTAGAGTTCAGAGTCGGGGAGGAACCTTGACAGCCACACTGATAATACTCCACCACTCTGGCAGAATCTTGGCCAAATGAGCATGTTTTCTTAAAAAAAATGTGATATGGTCCTTTCGATTTAGAATGGAATCGAAGAGTGGCATCCCCACTAGAACTAGACAAACCCTGTAGAATTTTCCACAGTCATTCACATCACTTTTAAAAACATTTGCTCTCGCTGTGCCCTTTTTGTGTTTGCTATCTATGGACATTCGGGCAATCAAGAGTTTCTTGTGCAAATGCTGACAGGAAATGAATTGTAAGGTGATATGTCAATTGATCATAAATATTTTATGTGGGTTGGGGCAATGCCTGATATAGCCAGAAGCCATGGTTCCCAAAACACCTCAACTTTCCCAAAACACCTCACCTCACCCGGGCCCTGGCACAGAGGCAATTAGATAAGAACAACAGGGCCATACTCTGCACCTAGGAATGTATATACATACACACAATTACTTTCTGTGACTATGCCCAGAGCAAATCAAATTTAAACTCTGCAGCAGGCTAATGAATCATACAGTAACCTAATTGAACAAGGAATGATGCCCCAGGAAAGGTTTATGTGG
Organism: Lepidochelys olivacea; assembly: GCF_965140295.1. NCBI lineage: Eukaryota > Metazoa > Chordata > Testudines > Cheloniidae > Lepidochelys > Lepidochelys olivacea. The sequence continues at coordinate 145,406,914 of NC_140412.1, read as the reverse complement.
CCAGAAAGGAAAAGGTTTAACCTTTTCAAATTTGCTAATCCTATTAACTCCTCCCTCTGCCCAAACTGCTATCAACCTTTCCTTGAGAGACTGAAAGCCACAGTTGTACACTCCATATTAATATGTCATTGCTATAGAACGTGTAAAGATGCTGTGGTTTGAGCATTGGCCTGCTAAACCCAGGGTTGTGAGTTCAATCCTTGAGGGGGCCATTTAGGGATCTGGGGCAAAAATTGGGGATTGGCCCTGCAGGGGGTTGGACTAGATGACCTCCTGAGGTCCCTTCCAACCCTGATATTCTATGATTCTCTATGCTGTAATTTTAATTGTAGCAGGTGCATCATGGCTCCTGGTGGTTGAATTTTCATGTCATGTTACTGAGGTGAAAAATGGTCTTTCAGAGTGTCAGTCTGCTTAGAACTTAAAGGTGCTCATTGCTTAAATTCATAGTTGGAGAAAAACATGCTGCACTGAGAGGTTTGCAGAATAAAAGAATGACATTGTTCAATGCTGGCACAGGGGAACGTTTTGCAAGAGTAAAAAGAAAAGGAGTACTAGGGGCACCTTAGAGACTAACCAATTTATCTGAGCATAAGCTTTCGTGAGCAACAGCTCACTTTATCGGATGCATTCAGTGGAAAATACAGTGAGGAGATTTATATACACACAGAACATGAAAAAATGGGTGTTATCATTCAAGCCTAAATTAATTGTATCCAGTTTGCAAATTAATTCCAATTCAGCAGTCTCTCGTTGGAGTCAAGGATCTACAACCTATCCTGAAGGACGACCCATCACTCTCACAAATCTTGGGAGACAGGCTAGTCCTTGCCTACAGACAGCCCCCCAATCTGAAGCAAATACTCACCAACAACCACACACCACACGACAGAACCATTAACCCAGGAACCTATCCTTGCAACAAAGGCCGTTGCTGACTGTGTCCACATATCTATTCAGGGGACACCATCATAGGGCCTAATCACATCAGCCACACTGTCAGAGGCTCGTTCACCTGCACATCTACCAATGTGATATATGCCATCATGTGCCAGCAATGCCCCTCTGCCATGTACATTGGTCAAACTGGACAGTCTCTACGTAAAAGAATAAATGGACACAAATCAGATGTCAAGAATTATAACATTCATAAACCAGTTGGAGAACACTTCAATCTCTCTGGTCACTCGATTTCAGACCTAAAGGTCGCACTATTAGGAAAAAAAAAAGACTTCAAAAACAGACTCCAACGAGAGACTGCTGAATTGGAATTAATTTGCAAACTGGATACAATTAACTTAGGCTTGAATAGAGACTGGGAGTGGATGTGTCATTACACAAAATAAAACTATTTCCCCGTGTTTATTTCCCACACCCCCCACTGCTCTTCTGACATTCCTGTTAACTGCTGGAAATGGCCCACCTTGATTATCACTACAAAAGGTTTTCTCTCCCCCCACCCCACTCTCCTGCTGGTAATAGCTCATCTTAAGTGATCACTCTCCTTACAGTGTGTATGATAACACCCATTTTTTCATGTTCTGTGTGTATATAAATCTCTTCACCGTATTTTCCACCAAATGCATCCAATGAAGTGAGCTGTAGCTCACGAAGGCTTACACTCAAATAAATTGGTTAGTCTCTAAGGTGCCACAAGAACTCCTTTTCTTTTTGCGAATATAGACTAACACGGCTGCTACTCTGAAACCTGTCATTTTGCGAGAGTGCTTTCTATGTCTAAAGATATTCCTTCGGCACCTCCTCTAAAAATGATTCAGGCTGCTGCATCAATGAGGTTGCAGATGTACTCTTTTTTTAGGCGATGGGGAAACCTTTTTAACATGAATTTTATTAGACATTTATATGCAGTCTCAGCAGGCCTGTGGTGTTTGCACAGCTACTTGCTATAATTATTGCAGAGAGAGACATTCAATATGCAATTCTCCAGTTGAAAGAAAAAGTAATTCTCAAAGTACTGAGTTATTATTAGGACTTTCTTTACAAATTACAGAGAATCTTGAGACACTCTAGACTGGGAAAATAAGATAGATGGTGATATTTCAGTTCTAAAAGCAATACTGGGTTGCAGGAGAAAAAAAGCAATGAAGATGATCTGAGATATGAAGGATCTTTTATTTTCTCCCTGCCTCAAAGAACTCCCTTGCCAGAACTGCATCTCTCATTTGGTCTATCCATACATCCGATGAAGTGAGCTGTAGCTCACGAAAGCTTATGCTCAAATAAATTGGTTAGTCTCTAAGGTGCCACAAGTACTCCTTTTCTTTCCATGTATCTAAGGTGGATATTACAATAGCATCTCTTTATAGCATCAATTTTATTACAAAAAACTGCACCATTCAACAGCAACATAGGATAAGTTGCTGATACACACTTTTCTTTTCCAGGGGTTTTTTGGTAAGGTTTTCTTAGTGCATTATTTTTCCATTTAAGAAAGAGTATTTTTACATACCAATTACGCACTTCAAAATGTTTCGTCATAGATGGGCTGCTCCACTAATGTACAATAGCTCAATGTTATAAATTACAGTAGTAGGGGTGCCTGGATAATAAGAGAATTGGCACTGTAATATAGTCTTTCACTTCTAGGTTACCGGGTCAAATTTAGCCTATGCAAACACTGACCAAAAGCTGTTACCATATAATGGCTATTAGGTGTACTATTGAAATCCAGTTCCATCCAATTCCTAGTGCACAAGTTATCCACATCACAGAATAAACAAATAAAAATAATGAAGACACACCCTAGCTGGCAATGCCAGCAGAGGCCAAGGGCTCAATATATATGGAAGCTGAACTAATCTTTTACCAGTAACACTTGTGTAGGGAAGGTAATAGCTGGGGGAAAAATGATAGATTTTTAGGATCGATATTTACATTTGGGCTAGGTATTTTGGATGCTGAGATGAGATTTAAGTTTCCAAACAAGTTTATCTTATTAAATACAACCAAAGAAAGAAACAAAGTTTAGACATGAAGCTTTTTTTTCTTTACCCTGGAATGATGATTATATTATCAAAGGCTCAGCTTTATTCCAGGCTTTCTGGAGCTCTTAGAGTAGCCCATCACATCAGAATGGCAGGCTCTTGCCATTGGAAAGCTGGGTTCATGAAACATTCCTCTGAGCTGGATTTCTCTTTCATCACAAAAAAAAGTCAAGAGTAAAATAAAACAAAACAAATGAGATATTTTTATTTAAACATAGACATGTTTTAGCAGAGCCTTACAACTCCCCGCCCCAAACCAACAACCAGGGAACAAATGCATCATTGGACGGATATTTATTTGTGTTTGGACAGTCCTTTATCTTGTATTTTTGTATTGTGTGCTTTTAATTTATGGGATAGATTCCCAGATCCAAAGTTGGGCACCCATTAGAAGTTTATAAATTTAAGTATATATATAAATAAATAGGATTAACATCTCTGGGATCATCTTATCAAACAGAAGGTGAAAGAGTGACTTGATCACAGTTTGTAAGTAGCTATGTGGGTAACAAATATTTGAGAACAGGCTCTTCACTCTAGCAGAGAAAGGTCTGAGGCCGAGCTGAGGGAACTGGTGGGCTCAGAGGTCTCTGACAACTTCTTGGACCTAGATTTTGCTCAGACCATAACATTCCCATTCAGCATAAGAGCATCCCTGATGTGGTGGAATCCATTGATGGGTCCCTCATTTCCTCTGGCGCAGTTACATATCAAATTACACTGTTGATGGTGACCACACTCCAGGACCACTGGCAGGTGCTGCAGGTTGGATCGATCTGAGCCCCTCCTTTCTCTGTCATCCTTTGTATTCATTGGCTGGTCATTCACGACCCATGCATCCAGTGGGCATCAGGCAAGGTGCACTTTACATCAAGATTCTGCTGCAAGTCATGTCTCCCAAGATCAGAAATCAAACCTGAACACCCTTGTGATAAATTGCGGAAGGGGGTACTTTAAAAGTAGATGCCACCCTCTCTGTCATCCGTTCATTCACTTTGGATATTCCAGAGAAATATCAATACTACACCAATGTCTTTGACAAAAGAAAGGCAGATGTCTTACCACCTCATCACAGCTAAGATTGCCCCATTGACCTGCAACCCAGGGCTGATGTTGCCTCTCAGAACCAGAACTCCAAACGCTCTGAGAATATATCCCTGAGAATTTGGAGAAGGGTTGATTTGTTCTTTTACCTCTCCAGTGAGGGCTCTGATCTTCTTTGTGGCAAAAAAGATGGCTCCTGGCTCCCCTGTGTTGATTACTGGGCTCTGAATACAACAACAGTTTGAAATCACTACCCTTTGCCACTTATTAATGAACTCTTTGATAGACTTCACTCTGCCAGGCTTTTTCTAAACTGAACCTTCCAGGAGACTTCAGTCTGGTTTGTATCAAGGAAGGCAAAGACTGGAAGAGTGTGTTTTGAACTCAATACATTTTGAGTATTTAGTTATATTATTTGGGCTATGTAATGCTCCATCTATTCTTCAGTATTTTGTGAACTCATTTTCAAGATGGACCAATTTGTTGTTATCTGTTTAGATAATATTCTTGTCTTCTCTGAAAAATAGAAGGTACATGAGCAACTTGTCCTTGGCAGACTTTGCCAGAATCACCTTTATGCCAAACCAGAGAAATGTGAATTCAATAAGGATGCTACTGAGTTTCTTGGATATATCATTTCTTCCAAGAGCCTAACAATGGACCCAGAGAAAGTGTCTGCCATCACTGGGTGGAGTACTCCAAAGGATGTAAAGGGAGTTCAGTGATTTCTCATTTTGCCAATTTTTATCAGCTCTTCATTAAAGGATTCTCCTGGCTAGCAGCACCAATAACTGCACTCCTCCAAAAGCTGGCTTGTTTTGTCTGGTTGATGGAGGTACAGTCTGCCTTCAATAAGCTAAAAAAGCCTTCACTTCAGCTTCTGATCTTTTGGACCCATACCCTGCTAAACCTTTTACCATGGAAGCAGATGCCTGTGACCTGTGCTGCTGAAGAAAGTGCCCACATGCTAAACTGCTCAGTCTACTCCAGCCTCTGCCCACCCCACCTCAACTCTAATATGTGGTCTCATTGGACTTCATTGAAGACCTGTCTCATTCTCAAGATTGCACTGTCATCCTGGTAGCCATTGATCTTTTCACTAAGCTGGCACATTTTATTTCTTCTCTCTCTCTTCCCACGGCTCAAGAAACAGCCTGTCTGTTAGCAAACCATGTTTTTCATCTTCACGGATTGCCACCTGGAATAGTGTTTAATCAGGACCCACAATTCTCTTCTTAGTTCCAGTATGAACTCTGTAAACTCCTAGGAATTAAACTCTTCACCTTCTTAGACTACCACACGCAGACAAAGGTGCAGATGAAGTGCATAAATAAAATCTTAAAGCAATATCTTTGATGCTTTCTTAACTCTCACTAAAATGATTGGGTCACTCTCCTGCCATATTTGCTTACAATGCATGCCTCATATCTGTCTAGTCACACCTATAGACTTGCAAGTTCCTGCTGTGGCACACCTCACTGCCCACCTTTATCAAGTTCACCAGGAACTTATGGAGCATCTGGAAGCCACCAAGAAAACATATAAACTGAGACTGTCAAGTGCACTGACATTGAGTGCAACTAATCATCTCAAATCCTCCTGCCCATCTACCGAATTAGACTATCCATACCTAGGTTCATTCAAGATTGCTGAACAAGTCAACCTGGTAGAATTCCATCTCTAGCTGCCCACATCCCTGAAAGAACACCCAATTTTTTAAATGTACCTCCTCAAGTCCCCAACTGCTCCACTCCACCACGCCCTCCCATGGAAGCTCAGGGGCAGGAAAAATATGAAGTATGAGAAATCCTGGGTTCTAAGCAAATCCTAAATTGTCTTTACTATCTTGTGGACTGGGAGTGATGTGGCCTGGAAAAATGGTCTTGGGAATTGGAAGGGAATGTCCATGCTCTGGAGCTCAGATTCCCCCTTCACCAGAATAACCCAGAAAAACCAGACCCTAAGGCCCCTAGAAAGTGCTCTTCAGTTGCCGGGGGTACTGTGAGGAAGCCAGCTTCAGCAGGGTCTGCTAGCAACACAGTGGGCATAACTGATCATAGCAGTGTCTTCTCATTAGATAGACCATCCATTCTCTTGATCATCCCCATGGCTTTTCTCTTCCCCTGTTCTAGTTTAAATACCTCTTTCTTGGTATATTCTTGGTATCTTGGTAAGGGTGACCAGAATTGTACGTAGTTTTCCAGATAAGGTCTTGCCAGTGCCTTGTATAATGATATTAATATTTACCTACCTCAACTGGAAACACCTTGCCTGATACATCGTAAGACAGCATTTGCCTTTTTCACAGCAACATTACATTGGTATCTCATAGTTATTCTGTGAACAGATACATCCAGGTCTTGCTCCTCCTCTGATGTTTCCAACTGATGAGCCCCCAGCTTATAACATAAATTACTACTTTTAGTCTATCAGTGCATGACCTTGCACCTTGTACTATTGCATTTTGTCCCATTTCAATTACTCTACTCCACAAAATCATCCAGTTCTTCCTGTGTAATGTTCTAATCCTCCACTGTATTGGCAATGCCCCTCAACTTGGTGTCATCAGAAAATCTCATTAGCACACTCCTACTTTTTATGCAAAGGTCATTAATAAAACTATTAAAGAAGATTGGTCCCAAGAGAGTTGCTTTAGGACTTTCACTGGTAGGCTCCTTCCAGCCTATTGTAGCACAACCTGTTGTCATCTCCCTTTTAGCCAGTTCCTTACCCCCTTACAGTTCCTGCACTAATCCCCATCTTCTCCAGTTTGACTAATACTTTCTACGTGATACCCTGCCAAATGCTTTACTGAAGTCCAGGTATATTACATCTACTTTATTTCCCTAGTCCAAAAAATCTGTTATCAGGCATGATCTATCTTTAGCAAACTTATATTGGATTTTATCTCCTTTTCCATTTCTCATCATGCTTTTCACTATTCTTTCCTTCAAACTTTGTTCTACACCCTTGCTATTGTATGGAATTATTTTTAATAACTCTCTCTGCAATCCTCCATTTAATTAGTCATGCCACTGCTGGTCTTGTGTAACACCTGCATCGACACATTGCTTCCCTGGGGATTTCATATAACCATAGAATCCTACAAGATCAGGGATGGATAAGACCTCAGGACATCATCTGGTCCAACCCTCTGTTCAGAGCAGGACCAACACCACCTAATTCATCTCAACCATGGCTTTGTCAAGCTGGGGCTTAAAAACCTCTAAGGATGGAGATTCCACCACTTCCCTAGGTAACCCATTCCAGTGCTTCACCACCTCCAGTGAAACAGTTTTTCCTAATCTCCAACTTAGACATGCCCCACTGCAATGTGAGACCATTGCTCCTTGTTCTGTTATCTGCCACCACTGAGAACAGCTGAGCTTCATCCTCTTTGGAACCCCACTTCAGGTAGATGAAGGCTGCTATCAAATCCCCCCTCACTCTTCTCTTCTGCAGACTAAATAAGCCCAGTTCCCTCAGCCTCTCCTCATAAGTCATGTGCCTCAGCCCCCTAATCATTTCTGTTGCCCTCCGCTGGACACTCTCCAATTTGTCCACCTCCTTTCTGTAGTGCGGGCCCCAGAATTGGACACAGTACTCCAGATGTGGCCTCACCAATGCCGAATAGAGGGAAATAATAACTTCCCTCGATCTACTGGCAATGCTTCTACTAATACAGCCCAATATGCAGTTAGCCTTCTTGGCAACAAGTGCACACTGTTGACTCAAATCCAGCTTCTCATCCACTGTAATCCCCAGGTCCTTTTCTGCAGAACTGCCTCTTAGCCAGTCAGTCCCCAGCCTGTAGCGGTACATGGGATTCTCCTGTCCTAAGTGCAGAACTCTGCACTTGTCTTTGTTGAACCTCATCAGATTTCTTTCACCCCAATCCTCCAATTTGTCTAGGTCACTCTGGACCTCCTATCCCTGCCTTCCAGTGTATCTACCTCTTCCCACAGCTTAGTGTCATCCGCAAACTTATTGAGGGTGCAATCCATCCCATCATCTGGATCATTAATGAAGATGTTGAACAAAACTGGCCCCAGGACAGACCCCTGGAGCACTACACTTGATACTGGCTGCCAACTAGACATCGAACCATTGATCACCACCTGTTGAGCCTGATGATCTAGCCAGCTTTCTATCCACCTTATAGTTCATTCATCCAATTCACACTTTTTTAATTTGCTGGCAAGAATACTATGGGAGACCTTGTCAAAAGCTTTGCTAAAGTCAAGGTATATCATGTCCACTGCTTTCCCCATATCCACAGAGCCAGTTATCTCATCATAGAAGGCAATCAGGTTGGTCAGGCATGACTTGCCATTGGTGAATCAATGTTGACTGTTCTTCATCACCTTCCTCTCCTCCAAGTGCTAAAATGGATTCCTTGAGGACCTGCTCCATGATTTTTTCCAGGGACTGAGGTGAGGCTGACCGGTCTGTAGTTCCTTGGATTATCCTTTTTCCCTTTTATAAAGATGGGCACTATATTTGCCTTTTTCCAGTCTTCCAGGACCTCCCCTGATCTCCATGAGTTTTCCAAGATTTGCTATTTTCTTGTCCATCCTTCAGCAACGCTCAGCAAACTGACTTGGCTTAGCCCACACAAGTAAGAAATGGTGATATTGGATGAGTACTACTACTGCACACATCTCTGCATGGTAGAAAAAATATCTTCACTGACATCCATATATCTTCTGTTCCTATAACTGATTCAGAATGATACTCGTCCTCCCTCTTAATTCAACTTTGTACTTTGCTATGATTTTCTGGGACCTTCATTCTGATTCTCTTAATCTCCTAACATCCTTCCCTGTCACAGTCTCCATAGACTATAATTTATTTCTCACTGCAGCTCACACTTTCCTATCTCCATCAGAAAGAAAAGGCATGTAGAATATTTAATCCTTAAAAAAACACACCCTAAAACCTTAATTCCACCATTAATTCCCTGGGGGTATACCCATGTGGAGCTCCATTGACATAAATGGTTCCACTTGTAGGATCTGTCAATAAAGTATGTGCTTTTTACACCTATTTTTAAAAAATAACCAGCCAATTTTCCTCTTAATTTCCTCAAACTCAACTTCCATCTTCAAGACTCCCCTTTTGTGAATAAATGTGAATTAATTTGATTACAGTGGATAAGATATAGATAGATATTTTTTGTATATGAATAAGCTAAAGCATTGTCATTATGTGACCTTCAGTCCTTCCTTCCACAGTCAAATATCTTTGTTTTACAAAGGGAATAGCAGTTTCTGCTTCAAGCAAAAGTCACAGAATAGTACTGGGTGGAATAATCTCCCCCCTCCCCTGCAAATTTATGAAAGCAGTGAAAGGGCAACTTCTTTCAGCGTTGCTTTAGTTGACAACATTTTTTCAGAGCTACATTTGGCAACAGCCATAGATGTTTGTGAGCGCTGAAGAGTCTTCACTTTTTAACTCAGAAACATGTATTCCTTTTTTTCACCCCTCTTCCCTATTTTCAGTCACTGATACTCTCTATTTTAAGGATTAAGATGTCTGCTATGGCACTAGAGATGTGTGAAATATTTGCATTGAACCGCTTAAGCAGTCTTAGATTTGAAGGTTGATGCAGTCATGAATCTTAGACCATTTTTTCTGAAGTTCAGGGACCATTAGCTTAGGCTGTTAGCAAGGCCAGGAAGCTGGTAAACCTCTCTTGTGAACTGGCTTCCCTTACTCCCTTTCCCAATCTATAAATCCCAACTCCCTCTCCTGCACACATCTAAGGTAAAATGAAAGAGTTGAGTACTTGTTGAAGAGGGGAAGAGGCAGTAATGGCCAGCTGTGTGGAATTTCCCTTGGAAGTTTGTTGGAACCTCCAAGTAAACCTGCAAGGTTTGGTTTGATTGTAATGCTTGCAAACTAAACTAAAGGTTGAGTTTTCAAATGCATTCATAAATTGAATCCTGCATGGCATGCACAACCCAAGCTAATCCAGCCTCAAATACAAATTCATCTTGACTCCAGTTACCTTGCACCCTTCTGCAATTCCCTCTGCATATCAATTTTTTCTCAGAATTTTTTGCTACCATGTTTTTTACTCCTGTTTGCCCTGAAGAGCTTATACATCTTAAGGGGAGTGAGCTGGTTTCTGTTCTGGTTCACACACCACCAACAGAATGTTTCAGCTGCAAAACCTTTATTGATGTTAATGCACCAGCCAAAATAAACTTAGTTTGACTCTCAAATCGTTAAGCTGGCAGTTGGAAAAAGCATTGTTTCATTTGTAAATGGTGCAAAATAGATATAGATGTCACAGAGATGGTAACCAAGGACCGTTATTTCAACAATCGCTTTTCATAGCAAAATGGCATCTATCCCATTTTTGTGCACTCCTTTTTTATGTAATGTAGGGATGGGACAGACCACGTTAGAAAAAAAGCAATAGTTTCAAACATTTTGGGTGTCTATGAGTAAGTGTACTGAAGCTATTGTACCATCCAAACATTTATATATGATCCATGGTTTCTGCATAACTGCATAACCCAGAAGGTGTTTATTTCTTCTTGCTTCAGCAGCTGTTCCTTCTATGGAATGTCCTCTCAGTGACTTGCTGGCACAAGTAGTGGCCAGCTCAGTTGTGTGAGACTGATGGGCTACTCAGACTCTTCCTCTTGCAGTGAGAAGTGAATGATCTAGAATATTAATCAATATGCATTTACCCTCATGGCAGGAATCAAAAAATCCTGCCAATCAAAGATTTTCACAATGAAATCACTGTGATAAGAATATTTGGCCTACATTTCCTCTCACTCCAGTTTTTCACCAGTGTAACTCAATTGAAGTTATTTGAAAATACTCTTGAAATACTCCTGTGCGAGGGGATAATTAGGGCCATAATTTTTGGTTTTCATTTTTAAGCATTTCCTTATGAAACAAGTGTAGAAGCAGCATCATAGTGATCTGCTCAATCATAAAAGTGGCAAAGAGTTCTGTGGCACTTTCTAGACTAACGGACGTATTGGAGCATAAGCTTTCATGGGTGAATACCCACTTCGTCGGATGCATGTAGTGGAAATTTCCAGAGGCAGGTATAAATATGCAAGCAAGAATCAGGCTAGGGATAACGTGGTTAGTTGAATCAGGGAGGATGAGGCCCTCTTCTAGCAGTTGAGATATGAGCACCAAGATCAGCCACACCATCACCGGTTCATTCACCTGCATGTCCACCAATGTAATCTACGCCATCATGTGCCAGCAATGCCCCTCTGCTATGTACATCGGCCAAACTGGACAGTCCCTACATAAAAGGATAAATGGACACAAATCAGATATTAGGAATGGCAATATACAAAAACCTGTAGGAGAACACTTCAACCTCCCTGGACACACAATAGCAGATTTAAAGGTAGCCATCCTGCAGCAAAAAAACTTCAGGACCAGACTTCAAAGGGAAACTGCTGAGCTTCAGTTCATTTGCAAATTTGACACCATCAGCTCAGGATTAAACAAAGACTGTGAATGGCTAGCCAACTACAAAAGCAGTTTCTCCTCCCTTGGTGTTCACACCTCAACCACTAGAAAAGGGCCTCTTCCTCCCTGATTGAACTAACCTCGTTATCCCTAGCCTGATTCTTGCTTGCATATTTATACCTGCCTCTGGAAATTTCCACTACATGCATCCAATGAAGTGGGTATTCACCCACGAAAGCTTATGCTCCGGCACGTCTGTTAGTCTATAACGTGCCACTGGACTCTTTGCTGCTTTTACAGATCCAGACTAACATGGCTACCCCTCTGATACTCAATCATAGAATATCAAGGTTGGAAGGAACCTCAGGAGGTCATCTACTCCAACCCCCTGCTCAAAGCAGGACCAATCCACAACTAAATTAAAAACCTCAAAGAAAGGAGATTTCACCACCTCCCGAGGTAACCCATTCCAGTACTTCATCACCCTCCTAGTGAAAAAGTTTTTCCTAATATCCAATCTAAACCTCCCTCACTGTAACTTGAGACCATTACTCCTTGTTCTATCATCTGCTACCACTGAGAACAGTCTAGATCCATCCTCTTTGGAACCCCCTTTCAGATAGTGGGCTGATAGTTGAAAGCAACTATCAAATCCCCCCACATTCTTCTCTTCTGCAGACTAAATATTCCCAGTTCCCTCAGCCTCTCCTCATAAATAATGTGCTCCAGTCCCCTAATCATTTTTGTTGCCCTCCACTGGATGCTTTCCAATTTTTCCACATCCTTCTGGTAGTGTGGGGCCCAAAACTGGACACAGTACTCCAGATCAGGACTCACCAATGCAGAATAGAGGGGAACGATCACGTCCCTCGATCTGCTGGCAATGCCCCTACTTATACAGCCCAAAATGCCGTTAGCCTTCTTGGCAACAGGAGCACACTGTTGACTCATATCCAGCTTCTCATCCACCATAATTCCTAGGTCCTTTTCTGCAGAACCGCTGCCTAGCCACTCTGTCCCTAGTCTGTAGCGGTGCATGGGATTCTTCCATCCTAAATGCAGGACTCTGCACTTGTCCTTGTTGAACCTCATCAGATTTCTTTTGGCCCAATCCTCTAATTTGTCTAGGTCCCTCTGTATCCTATCCCTACCCTCCAGCATATCTACCACTCCTCCCAATTTAGTGTCATCTGCAAACTTGCTGAGGGTCCAATCCATCCCATCATCCAGATCATTAATGAAGATATTGAACAAAACCGGACCCAGGACCGACCCTTGGGGCACTCCGCTTGATACCAGCTGCCAAGTAGACATATAGCCGTTAATCACTACCTGTTGAGCCTGACGATCTAGCCAGCTCTCTATCCACCTTATAGTCCATTCATCCAGCCCATACTTCTTTAATTTGCTGGCAAGAATACTATAGGAGACCGTGTGAAAAGATTTGCTAAAGGCAAGGAATAGCACATCCACTGCTTTCCCCTCATCCACAGAGCCAGTTATCTCATCATAGAAGGCAATTAGATTAGTCAGGCCTGACTTGCCCTTGGTGAATCCATGCTGACTGTTCCTGATCACTTTCCTCTCATGTAAGTGCTTCAGGATTGATTCCTTGAGGACCTGCTCCATGATTTTTCTGGGGAGTGATGTGAGGCTGACTGGCCTGTAGTTCCCTGGATTCTCCTTCTTCCCTTTTTTAAAAGATGGGCACTACATTAGCCTTTTTCCAGTTGACCGGGACCTCCCCCGAGCACCATGAGTTTTTAGAGATAATGGCCAATGGCTCTGCAATCACATCCGCCAACTCCTTTAGCACTCTCGGATGCAGAGCATCTGGCCCCATGGACTTGTGCTCGTCCAGCTTTTCTAAATAGTCCCGAACCAGTTCTTTCTCCACAGAGGACTGTCACCTCCTCCCCATGCTGTGCTGCCCAGTGCAGTGGTCTGGGAGCTAACCTTGTTCGTGAAGACAGAGGCAAAAATTGAGTACATTAGCTTTTTCCATGTCCTCTGTCACTAGGTTGAACTCCCCCATTCAGTAAGGGGCCCACACTTTCCTTGACTTTCTTCTTGTTGCTAACATACCTGAATAAACCCTTCTTGTTACTCATAACATCCCTTGCTAGCTGCAACTCCAAGTCTGATTTGGCCTTCCTGATTTCACTTCTGCATGCCTGGGCAATATTTTTATACTCCTTCCTGGTCAATTGTCCAGTCTTCCACTTCTTGTAAGCTTCTTTTTTGTGTTTAAGATCAGCAAGGATTTCACTGTTAAGCCAAGCTGGAATAGGACCACAGCGTTACAAACAAAGGAGTCAACTGTGACTTGGACTATATACCTGTGCAGAGGAGTAAGAACCTTGTGTCCAGAACAGGCAGGCAGGGAATGGGTAGGGAGTAACAAGGGATGGGCAATGCCTAAGCAGGGAGATTATAGTTTACTGTTGGTATAGGTCAGCAGCAAATTACTACTTCCATGGAGCAAGCAGGGTGAGAATTGTTCCTCTGAGGGGAATTTGTGAGTCATAATTTACTCTTGATGTATTCCAGAGATGGTGCAGTTTTTACACTACTCCTTGCTCAGCGTTGTGTCCCAAGGAACAATGTAGCCTACAGAGAGAAAAATTAAAAGGAACAGTAGGTTTTATTCCATTATATTTTGTCAAGACTTTTTTTAAAAAAGTCTTATTCTCTATCTATGAACTAGTTCTTCATTGATGGCTTGCTGTGAGACTTCTGAAATCCATGTACCATCAAGACCTTTCCTTATTTGCAATGCCTCATGACTGACAGAACTGCAATATAAAAAAGAATATGCATATATTTGTTTGTGAGAAGATAAAGAATAATCGTCTGAAGGGATAGTCGAGTAAACCATCCTGAACTGCAATAGAGAATATATATTCAGAACCATACAGTTCATTCACCTTTTATTATATAGATTTCTAGTATATTTGTAGATATAAACTATTTTATAGTATATTAAGTCAACATTTTCCATGTTACATCTCTAACATTTTTTGATCTCAGATATATGCCTATTTCAGTTTTTTGAAGTCTAGTAAAGATCTTGAATCAAAAATTAATGCTATATTTTAATGTTCTCATTTATTACTATATTAATTATTATTGCATAAGAACTCACTCATTTAGCAAAGCCCACATAGTTCTAATATTTATTTTGGCACAGATAGTAAACCACTAAAAAACATGGTGCTGTAACGTTGCAGGGAGAAGCTCACCTAGTTTTCAACAATTCTGGTCAGCAATGGCTCAGCTTGTGAAAAGTAATTTAAGGCTGCTGTCATGTTTGTCAGTTTTTCAACAGGAAGAAATGGATTGAAAGAAAATGTAGTAATATCTTGTCCCTTTAGCTCTTCTCCTCCATGGTTGACAGGGTTCCATCAATAACATTATGCTGAAGGATCCCAGTTTGATCAAAGGGGAAAGGACATTTTCACAAAAGGGGTGCTGTCCTTTGGGGAAATAACTAATACTATTAGGCTGGTCACAAAGAGTATAACCCAGTACATGAACACCACAATACATTGCCACAAACCCCAGCCAATGAATTGGCACACTCAAAAAGAACAATGTAACACACAGGACTTTATTGGGAACAGGAAAAACCAGCTCTAAGGGAGGAAAAGGATAAACTACAATGTTAAAACATTAACAGTATAATAAATTCCCCACCTCCCTGCATTCACCATTGTACTCAGACCCTCCCCCCGCCCCCCAGCTCATTCCCTAGAACCATTCCAGGCTGATGGGAGGCTGAGGATAAGTCCTGTGACAAGTGTTGCAATGCTGTGAACATTGGCAGGCTTAAAGCAAAAGAAAGGAGTTCCTTCAGAGAGTCATCACCCCGAGTAGGGATAGGGTCCTCTAAAGGCTCCCTAGTCTGGAGACCTGTGGAGGTCTCGCCTGGCTGTGGGTAGCCAGCACCAGGTTGGTTATCTGATACCTGATTCCTGTTCTCTGCAGGACTGGCTTTCCCCAGTCACATTCTAGATCCCAAAATAGATGGAAGTCTCCCTTTGTGTGAGGAGTGGGAGCTGATCAGAAACTCCCCAGGTTGTGCTGCTCCTCTCCCAGCTCCAAACCCTGCCTGAAAAAGCATGTTTCATGCAATGCTGTTCAGAACTCTGTCAGCAGTCAGAGTTGTTCTCTTGGTACCTGTCCAGCAAAACATGTAAGCACATTTTTAACCTTAAGTATGGAAGCAGTCCCATTGACCCAATAGTCTAGTTTTTGAGCAAAAAAAAGTGACGTTTAAAAAAAATTCTGATTTGGCTATTTTAAATTTCTTTCAGATAATAATTCACTACAACAACAATAATCACTTTCTAGAAAATAAAATTGTTCCATGTCAGTATAATAGTCCATGAACACAATGTAGTACACAATGTAAAGAGCATTTGCGTCAGCTGAACTGTGTGATACACTATCATGTTATAATGTAATATTAATCTCAGCAGTAAAAAGACTGGAATTCTGATGAATGCTAATATTATTCACTTGATTTTAGAACTTGGTGGATGAAGAATACTGATTTGCATTAAGATAAAGCCTACTGGGTTGCATGCATCTATTATTTGTTTCTTTTACATCTCGATGAAGTAGTATTATTTTAATAAAAGCAAACACATATACATCCACACTGACTAACTGTAGATATAAATAAGCAAATTGTGTACCAGATTCAATGTTGGTTTGTTTTGAATGTGACATTGATTGTCTGACAAAGAAAAAGGAAAAACCTACTCTGCTGATGCTGATGACTGGGGTTGTGGTGTTTCTCACATACATTTTAATTGATTAGTTTTGGCTTTTTGCTGGTCTCTTAAAAACAAACTCATGGAGTAAGGTGAAATTCAAAGTGCGTAAGCATTTCAGAATCTGGACCATATTCATACAGCAGTATCTTACTCCATAAGTATCCCCACTAATATTATTCCTTAGTTGTAAGGATGGCAGACTCTGACCTATATTTACAAACCGGCTATGAATTTACAAAATTTAATCAAAGGGTTAGCTTCTACCCCTCTTACTCATGCTGAGTAACAAAATCAGTGGAACAACTCACAAAGTAAGGTACAACTCAAAGTGAATAAGGGTGGCAGACTTACTTTTTTTGTAGAAGTTTGGCTGCATGTGTGCATTCTCCCTATGTGCTGTCCCAGCTCTGTGCAGGTAGCTGGCACAGCAGCAAACCACCCAATGACCGAACCTCCCAATGACCAGAAGATCCATTAAGGTACAAAGGCACTAGGTCAGGTTTATTGTCAATGAAGCATGGTCATAGAATCATAGAATATCAGGGTTGGAAGGGACCCCAGAAGGTCATCTAGTCCAACCCCCTGCTCAAAGCAGGACCAATTCCCAGTTAAATCATCCCAGCCAGGGCTTTGTCAAGCCTGACCTTAAAAACCTCTAAGGAAGGAGATTCTACCACCTCCCTAGGTAACGCATTCCAGTGTTTCACCACCCTCTTAGTGAAAAAGTTTTTCCTAATATCCAATCTAAACCTCCCCCACTGCAACTTGAGACCGTTACTCCTCGTTCTGTCATCTGCTACCATTGAGAACAGTCTAGAGCCATCCTCTTTGGAACCCCCTTTCAGGTAGTTGAAAGCAGCTATCAGATCCCCCCTCATTCTTCTCTTCTGCAGGCTAAACAATCCCAGCTCCCTCAGCCTCTCCTCATAACTCATGTGTTCCAGTCCCCTAATCATTTTTGTTGCCCTTCGCTGGACTCTCTCCAATTTATCCACATCCTTCTTGAAGTGTGGGGCCCAAAACTGGACACAGTACTCCAGATGAGGCCTCACCAATGTCGAATAGAGGGGAATGATCACGTCCCTCGATCTGCTCGCTATGCCCCTACTTATACATCCCAAAATGCCATTGGCCTTCTTGGCAACAAGGGCACACTGCTGACTCATATCCAGCTTCTCGTCCACTGTCACCCCTAGGTCCTTTTCCACAGAACTGCTGCCTAGCCATTCGGTCCCTAGTCTGTAGCTGTGCATTGGGTTCTTCCGTCCTAAGTCCAGGACCCTGCACTTCTCCTTATTGAACCTCATCAGATTTCTTTTGGCCCAATCCTCCAATTTGTCTAGGTCTTTCTGTATCCTATCCCTCCCCTCCAGCGTATCTACCACTCCTCCCAGTTTAGTATCATCCGCAAATTTGCTGAGAGTGCAATCCACACCATCCTCCAGATCATTTATGAAGATATTGAACAAAACCGGACCCAGGACCGACCCTTGGGGTACTCCACTTGATACCGGCTGCCAACTAGATATGGAGCCATTGATCACTACCCGCTGAGCCCGACAATCTAGCCAGCTTTCTACACACCTAGTAGTGCATTCATCCAGCCCATACTTCCTTAACTTGCTGACAAGAATACTGTGGGAGACTGTGCCAAAAGCTTTGCTAAAGTCAAGAAACAATACATCCACTGCTTTCCCTTCATCCACAGAACCAGTAATCTCATCATAAAAGTCGATTAGATTAGTCAGGCATGACCTTCCCTTGGTGAATCCATGCTGGCTGTTCCTGATCACTTTCCTCTCATGCAAGTGCTTCAGGATTGATTCTTTGAGGACCTGCTCCATGATTTTTCCAGGGACTGAAGTGAGGCTGACTGGCCTGTAGTTCCCAGGATCCTCCTTCTTCCCTTTTTTAAAGATTGGCACTACATTAGCCTTTTTCCAGTCATCCGGGACTTCCCCGGTTCCCCACGAGT
Organism: Lepidochelys olivacea; assembly: GCF_965140295.1. Classification (NCBI taxonomy): domain Eukaryota; kingdom Metazoa; phylum Chordata; order Testudines; family Cheloniidae; genus Lepidochelys; species Lepidochelys olivacea. Next base: position 145,388,657 of record NC_140412.1, on the reverse strand, counting down.
TTTCAAAGATAATGGCCAATGGCTCTGCAATCACAGCCGCCAACTCCTTCAGCACTCTCGGATGCAACTCGTCCGGCCCCATGGACTTGTGCACGTCCAGCTTTTCTAAATAGTCCCTAACCACCTCTATCTCCACAGAGGGCTGGCCATCTCTTCCCCATTTTGTGATGCCCAGCGCAGCAGTCTGGGAGCTGACCTTGTTAGTGAAAACAGAGGCAAAAAAAGCATTGAGTACATTAGCTTTTTCCACATCCTCTGTCACTAGGTTGCCTCCCTCATTCAGTAAGGGGCCCACACATTCCTTGGCTTTCTTCTTGTTGCCAACATACCTGAAGAAACCCTTCTTGTTACTCTTGACATCTCTGGCTAGCTGCAGCTCCAGGTGCGATTTGGCCCTCCTGATAACATTCCTACATGCCCGAGCAATATTTTTATACTGTTCCCTGGTCATATGTCCAACCTTCCACTTCTTGTAAGCTTCTTTTTTATGTTTAAGATCTGCTAAGATTTCACCATTAAGCCAAGCTGGTCGCCTGCCATATTTACTATTCTTTGGACTCATTGGGATGGTTTGTCCCTGTAACCTCAACAGGGATTCCTTGAAATACAGCCAGCTCTCCTGGACTCCTTTCCCCTTCATGTTAGTCCCCCAGGGAATCCTGGCCATCCGTTCCCTGAGGGAGTCGAAGTCTGCTTTCCTGAAGTCCAGGATCCGTATCGTGCTGCTTACCTTTCTTCCCTGCGTCAGGATCCTGAACTCAACCAACTCATGGTCACTGCCTCCCAGATTCCCATCCACTTTTGCTTCCCCCACTAATTCTACCCGGTTTGTGAGCAGCAGGTCAAGAAAAGCGCCCCCCCTAGTTGGCTCCTCTAGCACTTGCGCCAGGAAATTGTCCCCTACGCTTTCCAAAAACTTCCTGGATTGTCTATGCACCGCTGTATTGCTCTCCCAGCAGATATCAGGAAAATTAAAGTCACCCATGAGAATCAGGGCATGCGATCTAGTAGCTTCCGTGAGCTGCCGGAAGAAAGCCTCATCTACCTCATCCCCCTGGTCCGGTGGTCTATAGCAGACTCCCACCACTACATCACTCTTGTTGCACACACTTCTAAACTTAATCCAGAGACACTCAGGTTTTTCTGCAGTTTCGTACCGGAGTTTCGTCCTAATGCCCTGGCTCAATGGTTACAGGTACACTAACACATGTATGCCCATTGCAATGGACTAGCTCAGTTAGCTGAGGGACTTTCCATTATCCTCTAGGCCAGCCAAAGACACGCCCTCTGAGACTCCATTTTATTGAAGGAAGGAAGGTGATTGTTACACTAATGCAAACAAATTACATATTGCCCCTCAGACATAGTTTTTGCCCCCTGATGTGATTTATTACCAACCATTACCTTGTACATGTTGGTTTGATCAAAACATCTCTATCCATCACACTGTCATCCTGACCTTATCTTTAGGAGGGGACAGAGTGTTCTCGTTATCTTTAGGTTGTGTGTTTGTACCATACTTGGAATCAGGGTGTTCTGGTACCATCCTACTGGAATGTGTTTGCCTGAGTGTCCTGTGCATAGCACTTCTCAGGAATGTGTTTATTTTTGCAATACCAGTCCTGGTCTTGCCAGGTTCTGAGAGTTTGCAAGCAGGCAGACGCTGACATCTGCTCATAGCAGATTTTTGCTAACTTTGCTTTATATCGGCAAAGCCTGCCCACTATTTTAGCTCAGGCCTTAGGCCTCACACTGGGCTTCTGATACAAGGCTTTATGTCTCAGGCTCTCTTTCTACTACAAATTTCAGTCATATATTTAAAATTAGACATCTACATTTTGCATCCTTTATTCACATGGATGACCACTTTATCCCACAATTAGTTCCACTGAAGTCAATAGAACTGCTTGGTGAGTAACTACTCTTCAATGGGAGTACGGTGTTTGCAGTCTGACCCATATTTAGCAAACCATATATGATTTTCCTTTTGCCTGATCCAAAGCCCATAGAAGTCAATGAAAAGACTCCCTTGACTCCAGACTTTGAATCAGGCCTTAGTTCTTTCTACAATAATATTTCCCAATTTATTTCCAATAACATTCATCTAATCAGTACTCTTGACAGAGAAAATGGGTTTTTACTGATATGAAGTAGTAGAATTAAGTGACAGCAATACTAACATAATCCCTGTGAAAGATGATTGGATGTTTAAATGATAAACTTTTCACAACTTGAAAACAAAGTTGATACTAATAATCACTGAATTACAGAAGTTAATGGATTAGCACATGCATTCAGTATCTTGATGCATTCATCCATTTCCTTTAATGAGTTTGCTATTTTTCTTGGGTCTTGCTGACTTGTCTTCCATCATGACAAGAAGTTGAAAAATAGCTACTATTACAAATGTAGGCTGTGCGAATGGTATAATTTAGGCTATGTGAACAGTTTAATGAATACATTTATATCACACAGTTTGTGACAGAGCAAGTCTAAGAGGAAAATGAATCAGTTCCCAAAAGATGAACATTTTTTTAAAAAAAACATCCTCAAATCCCCAGCAAAGCCCTTTCTAAAAACTGCTTTTCTCAAAGTATTAGCCTCCTGAGGTCTAAATTGAAACTTAAGGTTCAGCCCTGAGTAGTGGCAGTGCACAGCTGGGCCATCCCAGGAGGAGTGCCAGAAAAGAATTGTGTCTTAATGACACCACTTTGAAGTAGTTTGCCTCCAGAGTAAACTTCTACAGCTTGTACATATGTAGGGGGGAGGAAGGTAGGAACATGGTACATTAGCCCTCATCCAGCCAGCTCCACCAGCTGTAGGGTTGTCAACTTTCTACTAGTACAAAGCTGAACACCCTTGCCCCGCCTCCTACCCCACCCCTCCTCCGAGGCCCCACCCTGCACCCCCCCGCTCTGAGGCCCCACTCCTGCTCACCTCATTCCACTGTTGCTCACTCTCCCCACCCTCACTCACTGGCTCAGGGGGTTGGAGTGCAGGTGGGGGTGAGGGCTCTGGCTGGGGGTGCAGGCTCTTGGGGGGCAGGGATGAGGAATTTGGGGTACAGGAGGGTGCTCGAGGTTGGGATCAAGGGGTTCAGAGGGCGGAAGGGGGATCAGGGCTATGGCAGTGGTTGGGGCACAGGAGGGGATCCGGGGTGCAGGCTTCCCGCAGCGCTTACGTCAAGAAGCTCCGGGAAGCAGCAGCATGTCCCATTCTGGTTCCTACGTGGAGGCGTGGCCAGGTGGCTCTTCATGCTGCCCTATCCGCAGGTGCCACCCCCGCAGCTTGTATTGGCCTTGGTTCCTGGCCAATGGGAGCTGCAGAGCTGATGCTTGGGGTGGGGGCAGTGTGCAGACCCTCCTGGCTGCCCCTACTCCTAGGAGCCAAATGGGGGACATGCTGCTGCTTCTGGGAGCTGCACAGAGCCATAGCAGGTAGGAAGCCTGCCTTAGCCCCACTACGCTGCTGACCAGACTTTTAATGGCCCGGTCAGCACTGCTGACCGGAGTTGCCAGGCTCCCTTTTCGACCAGGCATTCTAGCCGAAAATCAGACACCTGGCAACCCGAACCGGCAGTTATGTAGGCGGGGATAGAGCCATTGATCCACCTACTTTTGCCCCTCCCTACCCATTTGCTCACAAAGGACTGTATTGTTGTAAATTTCAACAGTTTAAATAGGTTTACATTGTGCATCGATTAACATGTCTGTTCCTGTTTTGGGAAAGTAAAAGAAGGAAGGTGATTGTTGCTATGACAAGAGGAGTCCTTATATATCCCAGTGAAGCATTTTCTTTGCTATTTATGATCCTGTCAAGGCCTACATACAGTACATGGAAAGGTGAAAAATATCCCTGGTTTTCTTCATGAGAAAGATGCCTACAGTCGGAACAACTTGTATTATAAGTTAGTCAGCTCTCATTAGCAAATCAGAGCCAAGCCTGGAGATTACTAGTATGGAAGATCCTCCACACAAATCCATATGCTATAGGTGATTCAGTAACTATCACTATCCTTTGTGCCAGCACTGAACCCAGACCCCATCATGTGTAAGAGGGCACTGTGCTTTTCTAATCACTTGTGGTCATTGAAGCTCCCACAGAGCCTTTTGCAACAATAGAAGACACCTGCCTAAATTCATCTTTGAGTTATTACATTTTGCTACAAAAAAGTCCCTCCTGCAATTATTTTTCTGTTCCCCTCCAAAGAACTGTTGTGTAGAGTCGCTAACACGGAATAGCTGCTATAAGTGTGAAAGAGGGTCAATGTGTGGATTTTCTGAGGTGTCAGAACTGAAATCTAAAACCAGATTTGCCAATAAGATGAACACTGTAGTCAATGTTAGAATGGAATCTAACAGGATAATCACCTTTTTACTGAGGCCAGGGAGCATTAGCTTAGTCATTTTAATGCTAGGTTATTTTCAGGTCAACTTTGAAATTGAACAGTGTTTCTCAAATCAGAACATTCGGTTATTCTTAAACAATCATCAGTTTATTAACTAGACAGAACCACATTGACATACAATCAACAGTCCATTAAGCAAATGTACACACAACCAATACTTTAGACACGTATTGAACAGACAAATAAGCAATTGTCATAGACCAGGGGTGGGCAAACTTTTTGACCTGAGGGCTGCCTGTGGGTACGGAAATTGTATGGTGGGCCATGAATGCCCAGTGGGGGTGGGGGACTCTATGGGGTGCAGCATGGGGGGCTCTATAAGGGATGTTACCAAGGAGGGGGAGGGGGGACTCACAGGATATGGCAGGGGTGGGCTCTACAGGAGCGGTACTAGGGACTCCTAGGGGCCCTGCCAGCAGTGACACCAAGGTGGTCATACCAGGCACTGCCATGGGTGGAGGAAACCCAGCTGTGATGGGTGTGGCCCCTGGGCAGCTTCAAAGCTCTCAAGGGTGGGGCCACAGGAGACTGGGAGGAGATTGGGCACACTGCTGCCAAGGGGGGGCTACTGCGTAAGGGTGGGATTCTGATCCCAGAAACAGTGTGGTGAAGTCGTACCTGCGCAGTGTGGCTCTGTGCGTGCCAGAAGATGGTGGAATTGTGAGTCAGGGGCTGTGGAGTGCTGGGCAGGCAGAGCAGGGCAAGCCCCCGACTCTGCTCCTCAGGCAAGCAGATTGGGGCAAGTCCCTGATCCCACTCCCTGGCGGGAGCTCAAGGGCTAGATAAAAATGTCTGATGGGCCAGAAGCAGCCCACGTGCTGTAGTTTGCCCATCCCTGTCATAGACTACAGTTGAGTCTCTGTAATTAGATCTACAAACAATGGAAATCACCAAGATTTTTATTACATTTACTTATGACATTAATCATCAATTCTTTAGTACTTAATACCTTTCCAGTATTTCTCCAAGAAGTAATAATTCACTTGGCTTTAAGGTATTTTTAAGCATATAGTCCCTGATATTTGAATGGATTGTCCAGAAAGGAGCAATTTTAGAACATCCAACACAATTGTTTAAAGTTATGGTTCAAACCTCTCTTAAGACAATGTGCTTGGACTTATAAGGCAGGGCATGTGTATAGCATTAGTTAAAATCCAAAATATGGCTACTTGAGATCTCACTAAAGAGAGTAGACTCAGCAAAATAACCCACAGTTATATATGTTAAAGAACAGAAGAGGAAATACAATCCTTGAAATGAAATCTCATTACATTTTCTTACCCTGTTGATCTTGGAAAAAAGGTTGAGTCCTTTACACACAGCTGGTCCAGTTGTTGGTTGCGCTGTGGATTCTTTAGCTTCTTTATGGGTTCAGTCGACTCTTCTTTATCCTGAGTATGGAGTTTGTAGTCAGTCACTGGCTGTATACCTGTGTTCTTTCTGTGTGCTGTCCCAGCTCAGCACAGCTAGCTGACACAACAGACCTCGATTGAACTGCCCACAAAGACCACAGACCCATTTCAGTAGCAAAGGCACCCGTCCAGGTTTATTGTCAGTGAAGCATGGTCCTAATGCCCTGGCTCAAGGCTTACAGGTACGCTAACACATTTATGCCCGGTGCAATGGATTCATCGCAGCGAATGGTGGGACTTCCCATTCCACCCTTAGCAGGCCAAAGACACACACCCTGTGACCTTCTTTTTATACTGATAAACAAGTTGTGTATTGTCCCTCTGCTGTGGTTAGTTACCACCCTTTACTTTGTACATGTTGGTTCAATCAAAACATATCTATCCATCACCCTGTCATCCTGACCTTATCTTCAAAAGGGGGTCAGTGTGTCCTTGTATCATATTTGGGGAGTGTGCTTACACCATAACCTTGTATTAAGGTGTTCTGATACTAGCCTTCTGGAATGTGTTTATGTGAATACTTAATGCCTAGGAATGCTTGTGTTTTTGCAATGTCCCTTTTCTTGACAAGTTAATGTATTGGATAGTGAACCTGCAAGTAGGCATGTTTTATAACAAGGCCTGACTTCTGCTCAGAGTCTGACTTTTGGTAACTTTGCTTTATATCAGCAGGATCTATCACTTTAGTTCAGGCCTCAGGCCAAGCCTCATGTTTTAGGTTCTCTATCTACTACAGGGTTCAGCAAAAATCTGCTGGAAAAACTGAGGTTCTATACAGTGACCTCAGTTTTGTATACTTTGATTTCAGGGCTTGTTTGAAGCTGATTTCTATTGCCATTTGCCAACTGGGTTTTAGCTTTCTTAGTTTCTCTGCTGCTTCCATTAATATCCAGTAAATGATCTCAGTGTATAATAAATTTCTTCTATGTTTCTTTTAGTGTCAGGTTTGATTCATGTAATGAATTCTATTTCATTTTTAGCCTCAAACAAATGGACAGTTCCTAAGTTGGAGAGAAATATATTATTATTATTATACTGGCTTCTTGAGGTATCACGAAGTTTGACCTCTGGAAGTTTCAAATTCTTTAGTCACCAGCAAGTTATTCCTAACTGATTTAAACCCACATTTTGTTTTCCCTCTCTTCTGGTTCTTAATTAACATATAGGAGACAATAGGACATTTTGAACAGGTAAAGGGGCAGTGACTCTTGTTTGTTGCCTGGTGGGGATCCTCCTTGGCTAGGCTAAGAGAGATGGATGTCCTATCCACGAGTAAATTATGGAGCCTTTGGTCTGAAAAACTAACAATAACTGGAAAATTTCTCATCAAGCATAGGATCATTCCTTTCCTGGGAATTGTCTATTTTAGCTGTAGGTTAATTAATGCTTCCCAGGCAAGATGTCTCACCTGTTAGAATGGGCCTATTGACTCTTTGAGAGGAAGCGAAGTTTAAAATTTGCATAAGGGATATTACCACTTGATAGTTAAAAGGGCAGAGAGAAAGAAGGGTGTTGTCAACAACATATTTTCAGTATTTTCATATTTTCTTACAGTGCAACATTCCACCATACATACATAATCTTTTCATGCATCTAGTCCATACACTGCCACAACCTTAAAATGTGGTAGAAATAGGTTTTGTGGGAACATTCTGAATATTGGAAGAACTACACAAATTGCAGATTCCCAGTTTGCATCCATTGGTCAAATTTACTGGTGGATAGTACTAAAACTATACAAAATTATGTTGTGTCTTCAAAAGTTATTTCTCAATAATTTGTATTGTTCAGTTACTTTCTTGCCAGGAGCTCTGAAGTTAGGACAAGATTATACTGTCAAATTATGTAAATTTATACAAGTTATCATAAGAAAGTGGGCAATAACAACAAATAAATGAAGTGTATATTCCTGTCCTAGAGAAACTTTCTGAAGTAAGTTTTGTTGAGTAGGTAGTTCAGTCAGTAACCAGTATGTTTGGCAAACTCTGGATACAGATTTTAATGCTGAACCCTTGATGGTTATTTTTAAAGGAATTTAAATTCTTCAGAGCTGCCAAGCAACTTAACTCTGTGCATTGCTTACCGGGGGCTAGATTTTGTCATTAGACACAGCTCTGAATAAAGGGAGTAAAGCGCAGTGAATTTTTTTTACCAAAATATTTTTTCTATAAAAATAGTAGATTCGAAACACCGAAACATTTCGTAAATTTGTGTCCATTTCACTGAATTGTTCATTTTTAAATAAAATCTTAAAAATCCAATAAAATCAAAACCATGCATTGTGACATTTTCAAAACAAAACATTTCATTTATTTCAAAACAATTTTTGTTTCAAAATTTCTTTCAATTTAATTTTTTTTTAAATCAAAAACATTTAAAAATACTTGAAATCAAAATGAAATATTTAATTGGGCCTCAAACAAAATGTTTCATTAGCCCTGAAATAACGTTTTTCTTCAATTTCCAACATTTTTTAAATTTCTTGCTTTTGGTGTGACCCAAAACAATTTTTTTCTTTGACGTTTTGAACTTGCCAATGGACTAAAAAGGCTTTATTCACCCAGCACATAAACTGCACCATTCCAGAGTCACTACTCTGAGTCACAATTCCTCCCCCGATTCCTCCTGGTACCTCAGTGGTAGTAATTTACTGTTGGTATAGGCTTGGTGTATAGTCCAGAAGTACAGCATCACATACGCATGCCCTATATTGACTCAGGAGTACTTGTGGCACCTTCGAGACTAACAAATTTATCTGAGCATAAGCTTTCGTGGGCTAAAGTCCACTTCATCAGATGCATGCAGTGGAAAATACAGTAGATGGATAGATATAGAGAACATGAAAAAATGGGTGTTGCCATACCAACTCTAACGAGACTCATCGATTAAGGTATGAGTCTCGTTAGAGTTGGTATGGCAAAACCCATTTTTTCATGTTCTCTGTATCTATCTTTCTACTGTATTTTCCACTGCATACATCTGATGAAGTGGACTTTAGCCCACAAAAGCTTATGCTCAGATAAATTTGTTAGTCTCGAAGGTGCCACAAATACTCCTCGTTCTTTTTGCTGATACAGACTAACATGGCTACCACTCTGAAAACTATATTGACTCAGTTACTCTACCTAGAGAGTTGGCGGGGGAACAAAGTTCCATTCATTCTTCACCCATTCCCTGCCCATAGCCCCTCTGCTCCAGGGTGGGAGTAAGCAGGCATGTAGTTCCACTTATTCCTGTGCACATGAACCCAAGGTCAGGTAGTCCATGGCAGGGGTGAGTTTTTATTCCCTCTTACTCCTTTGCTCAGGCATACAGTCCAGTCATAACCTAGGCCATGGACATCACCTCTCTAGTGCTGGAAAATGGCTTTTTTTCCTGTTGCACTATACATTTTGCTGCTTCCTTTAAGCACTAGCAATAGAAATTAATAGGTGCAGTTTTCCTCTTAGGTACAGTAGATTGTTGAATACATTGTAAATATGTGAAACTTTCCTTCAAAGAGTCAGAGAAAGTAGCTCTTTCTAAAAGCAAAACTTAGACTGATTCACCAGATGACTGCTCTTTATTATAATTATAGGCCACTGCTGAAATAATATTTTCCTTGATGTTCATGCTATTAAACTAGATTAAAGTGAATAGCATACTGTGCAAAGAGAACATCTTCCCATCCAGCTGAAATGTAATCTTATTTTAGAATGTGATCAGTATGTTGTTTTAGCTCAGCAGAGTATTAATATAAACAGTAACTGAACTAAATCAATCAATTTGCACATTTCATCTTCCAAACTGAGGAATATGAGCTGAATTCAGCCTTCAGTAGATTGGAAAAGTCCATGTCTGCTTGCTCCTTCCCCAAAGAGTATTTACTGATGACTGAAGGGATTGTGCTTTTGCTGTTACTCCAGTTACAATTTCATACACCAGGAAGAAATTGCATGCAGATTTTTAGCTGGTGTGATAGACCCAGGTCAGTTGGGTACAGTAGAGTAGTCCTGCTGGTATCCAGGAAGTGGGTGGGCAGAGCCCGCCCACTACTAAAGGACCACCCCCAGCCTAAGGGGAGGATCAAGGGTCTGAGATCCAAATAATTGCGGGGAACAACTAATGAGATAACAGGAATGGGAGTGAGGTCACAGAGCTTGTCAAGGTTCCTCCCCCACTCTGAACTCTAGGGTACAGATGTGGGGACCTGCAGGAAAACCTCCTAAACTTACTTTCACCAGCTTAGATTAAAACTTCCCCAAGATACAAATTAATTTTATCCTTTGTCCCTGGATCTCCACTGCCACCACCAAATTCTAACTGGGTTAACTGGGAAACGTAGTTTGGACACGTCTTTCCCCCCAAAATCCTCCCAACCCTTGCACCCCACTTCCTGGGAAAGGTTTGGTAAAAATCCTCACCAATTTGCATAGGTGACCACAGACCCAAACCCTTGGATCTGAGAACAATGAAAAAGCATTCAGTTTTCTTACAAGAAGACTTTAATAGAAGTAAAGAAATCCCCTCTGTAAAATCAGGATGGTAGATACCTTACAGGGTAATTAGATTCAAAACATAGAGAATCGCTCTAGGCAAAACCTTAAATTACAAAAAAGACACACAGACAGGAATAGTCATTCTATTCAGCACAGTTCCTTTCTCAGCCATTTAAAGAAATCATAATCTAACACATACCTAGCTAGATTACTTACTAAAAGTTCTAAGACTCCATTCCTGTTCTATCCCCGGCAAAAGCAGCATACAGACAGACACAGACCCTTTGTTTCTCTCCCTCCTCCCAGCTTTTGAAAGTATCTTGTCTCCTCATTGGTCATTTTGGTCAGGTACCAGAGAGGTTACCTTTAGCTTCTTAACCCTTTACACGTGAGAGGATTTTTCCTCTGGCCAGGAGGGATTTTAAAGGGGTTTACCCTTCCCTTTATATTTATGACAGAGCTAAATGAAGGGAACCGGATGGGGACACCGAGCAGAGAACCCCAGACAGTGCCCACTTCTCCTCAAAGGTGACAAGGGAGCCGGTGGACACCGCCCAGAGGAACTCTGCCTGGATGCGCGAATGGACTGAGGAGTGGAAATAGGCCCCACAGTAGCAGGAAACCCCGTCAGCCAACCTCCTCTCCCTTGTTCTGTAGATGGCCATTTTGTCCAGGGCTAGGAGGAGGTTGACAAGGAGGTCCCATGACTTTGTGGGGCCATGGATGGAGAGTGAGTAGATGAACAGGTAAGGGGAAAAGTGAAACCAAAAATGTAATAGTAGATCCAAGAGGAGCCAGAATAGGGGCTGCAACCTGGAGCACTCCAGGTACACATGAGCCAGGGTCTTCCTCATGCTGCAAAAGGGGCAAGTGTCTGGGAGGGGAGTGAACCGCACCAAGTACATGCCTGTGCTCATGGCTCTGTGAAGGATCCGCCAGCTGACATCCCTCGTGGGCCTCGGGGCCAGAGTGGAATATGGACTGGCCCACTGGGGCGCCTCACCCTCCAGAGGTGGCAAGAGGTCTCGCCACTTCGTGTCAGGGCGGGATGCGAGGGTGAGGACATGAAGAGTGTGGAGCATGAGCATGTACAGGTGTTTTCTTGGCACGGTCTGGAACCAAACAGGCTGCAAGTCGTGCCGCTGCCTCACGGTAAAGGGGTGGGATGATCTGGCAGGTCCATGGAGTAGGGGCCAAATGAAAAAGGTCTGTAGGGCCTAGAGTGGAGGGTGGGCATGGCATGCCCTCTCGCAGGACCCAGTCTCATTGACTGTAAGGTCAGAAGGGAACATTATGGTCATCTAGTCTGACCATCTGCACAATGCAGGCCACAGAATCTCACCCACCCACTCCTGCAATAAACCTCTCACCTATGTCAGAGCTATTGAAGTCCTCAAATCATGGTTTAAAGATGTCAAGGTGCAGAGAATCCTCCAGCAAATGACCCGTGCCCCATGCTGCAGAGGAAGGCGAAACCCCCCCAAGGCTTCTTCCAATCTGCCCTGGAGAAAAATTCCTTCCCAACCCCAAATATGGGGATCAGCTAAACCCTAAGCATGTGGGCAAGATTCACGAGCCAGATACGATTCACGAGCCAGATACCCAGGAAAGAGTTTTCTGTAGTAACTCAGATTCCACCCCATCTAACATCCCATTGGGCCTATTTACCATGAATATTTAAAGATCAATTAATTACCAAAATCATGTTATCCCATCATACCATCTCCTCCATAAACTTATCAAGCTTAATCTTGAAGCCAGATAGGTCTTTTGCCCCCACTGCTTCCCTTGGAAGGCTATTCCAGAACTTCACTCCTCTGATGGTCAGAAACCTTCATCTAAATTTCAGGTCTAAACTTCCCGATGGCCAGTTTATATCCATTTGTTCTTGCGTCCACATTGGTACTGAGCTTAAATAATTCCTCTCCCTCTCCGGTATTTATCCCTCTGATATATTTATAGAGAACAATCATATCTCCCCTCAACCTTCTTTTGGTTAAGCTAAACAAGCCAAGCTCCTTGAGTCTCCTTTCATAAGACAGGTTTTCCATTCCTCGGATCATCCTAGTAGTCCTTCTCTGTACCTGTTCCAGTTTGAATTCATCCTTCTTAAACCTGGGAGACGAGAACTGCACACAGTATTCCAGATGAGGTCTCACCAGTGCCTTGTATAATGGTACTAACACCTCCTTATCTCTACTGGAAATACCTCGCCTGATGCACATTAGCTTTTTTCATGGCCATATCACATTGGCGGCTCACAGTCATCCTGTGGGCAACCAATACTCCAAGATCCTTCTCCTCCTCCGTTACTTCTAATTGATGCGTTCCCAGCATATAACTAAAATTCTTGTTATTAATCCCTAAATGCATGACCTTACACTTCTCACTATTAAATTTCATCCTATTACTATTACTCCAGTTTACAAGGTCATCCAGATCCTCCTCTATGATATCCCAGTCGTTCTCTAAATTGGCAATACCTCCCAGCTTTCTATCATCCATAAACTTTATCAGCACACTCCCACTTTTTGTGCCAAGGTCAGTAATAAAAAGATTAAATAAGATTGGTCCCAAAACTGATCCCTGAGGAACTCCACTGGTAATCTCCCTCCAGTCTGACAGTTCACCTTTCAGTAGGACCCGCTGTAGTCTCCCTTTTAACCAATTCCTTATCCACCTTTCAATTTTCAAATTGATCCCCATCTTTTCCAATTTAACTAATAATTCCCCATATGGCGCCGTATCAAACGCCTTACTAAAATCTAGGTAAATTAGATCCACTGTGTTTTCATTGTCTAAAAAATATGTTACTTTCTCAAAGAAGGAGATCAGGTTGGTTTGGCATGATCTACCTTTTGTAAAACCATATTGTATTTTGTCCCATTTACCATTGACCTCAAAGTCATTCACTACTTTCTCCTTCAAAATTTTTTCCAAGACCTTGCATACTACAGATGTCAAACTAACAGGCCTGTAGTTACCCGGATCACTTTTTTTTCCTTCATTAAATATAGGAACTATGTTAGCAATTCTCCAGTCATACGGTACAACCCCTGAGTTTACAGAGTCATTAAAAATTCTTGCTAATGGGCTTGCAATTTCGGGTGCCAATTCCTTTAATATTCTTGGATGAAGATTATCTGGGCCCCCCGATTTAGTTCCATTAAGCTGTTTGAGTTTTGCTTCTACCTCAGATATGGTAATATCTACCTCCATATCCTCATTCCCATTTGTCATGCTACCATTATCCCTACGATCCTCTTTAGCCTTATTAAAGACTGAGGCAAAGTATTGGTCTAGATACTGGGCCATGCCTAGATTGTCCTTAACCTCCACTCCATCCTCAGTGTTTAGCGGCTCCACTTCTTCTTTCTTTGTTTTCTTCTTATTTATGTGGCTATAGAACCTTTTACTATTGGTTCTAATTCCCTTTGCAAGGTCCAACTCTACTTGACTTTTAGCCTTTCTCACTTTATCCCTACATGTTCTGACCTCAATAAGGTAGCTTTCTTTGCTGATCTCTCACGTCTTCCACTCCCTGTATGCTTTCTGCTTTTTCTTAATCACCTCTCTGAGATGCTTGCTCATCCAGCTTGGTCTACAACTCCTGCCTATGAATTTCCCCCCCTTTCTTGGGATGCAGGCTTCCGATAGCTTCTGCAGCTTTGATTTAAAGTAATCCCAGGCCTCCTCTGCCTTTAGATCCATAAGTTCTTCAGTCCAATCCACTTCCCTAACTAATTTCCTTAATTTTTGAAAGTCAGCCCTTTTGAAATCAAAAACCCTAGCTGCAGATTTATTTTTGTTAATCCTTCTGTTCAGTTTGAACTGAATTAGCTCATGATCACTTGAACCAAGATTATCCCCTACAACCATTTCTTCTATGAGGTCCTCATTACTCACCAAAACCAAATATAAAAAGGCATCCCCTCTAGTTGGTTCAGCAACTACTTGATGAAGGAATCCATCAGCTATCGCATCTAGGAAAATCTGAGCCCTATTATTATTACTAGCACTCGTCCTCCAGCCTATATCTGAGAAGTTAAATTCTCCCATAATCACACAGTTTCCATTAGTATTTACTTCATGAAAAACATTAAAGAGGGCTCTATCCATATCCAAATTAGATCCCGGCGGTCTATAGCACACCCCATGTACTATCACAGGGGAGACTCTAGTAGTTTTCTTCCCCAATGTGATTTTTCCCAGATGGACTCTGTCTTATCCATTCCATCTCTTCTTATTTCTTTGCATTCTACCTCATCATTCGTATACAATGCTACTCCACCACCTTTACCTTTATTTCTGTCTTTCATAAACAGCACATACCCTTCAATACCTGTAGTCCAGTCATGACTACTATTCCACCATGTTTCTGTTATCCCTATAATATCTGGTTTCACTTCCTGCACCAGTAGCTCTAGTTCCTCCATTTTGTTACCTAGACTCCTCGCATTGGTGTACAAACATCTTAATTTTTGCTGTTTGGCCTCGCTCACATTCTTTACTCGATTAGGCATGGACATTCTACAGCCAATATGACCTATTAGACTGGTATCCACACTGCCCTTCCTCCTTATGTCCATTCTCCTACCCACGGCTGTATCCTTTCTTACCTCGTTTTCTTCCCTCTCAATGTTAAAATCTGGTGTGGAGATTACCTGGACATTTCCCAACCATCTCCCCTAAATTCCTAGTTTAAAGCTCTCTTAATCAGTTGTGCCAGCCTCCATCCTAGAAGTCTATTTCCTTCCCGATTCAGATGAAGTCCATCCTGAGAGAACTGTCCTTTGTCCATGAATGCCTCCCAGTGGCCATACTTCTCAAAGCCCTCCTTATAGCACCACTGCCTGAGCCATCTGTTGATAGTCATAATCTTGTCACACCTTTGTTGCTTCTCTAGGAACAGGCAGAATCCCACTGAAGACCAGCTGATCCTCCATTTCCTTAACCGTCTTCCCCAGCCTGGCATAGTCTCTCCTGATACTTTCCAGTGAGAATCTACTGGTATCATTTGTTCCCACATGAAGGACAATCAGTGGATTCTTTCCCGCTCCCTTTAGGATCCTTTTCAACCTCAGGTCCACATCCTGTATCTTAGCACCTGGAAGACAGCACACCCTTCTATTCTCTGGATCAGCTCTGGTTACAGGTCTGTCTATTCTTCTCAGTAAGGAGTCCCCGATCACATAGATGTGCCATTCCTGGTGACGGTGCGATTCTCCGGTCTATCTCCTGTTCCCTCTTGCTGCAAGTTCTTTCCATTCCTATTCTCCCTTGTAATCCTCTTCAATCCATCCTGTATACTCCTGTGGCTCATATTTGGTGTAGTCTCCATTGACTCTTCCCCTTTTCCTATAGGACTAGCCACTCATCTCTTCCTCCTTGCCCTTCCACTTTCAGTGACCACCTGCTGAGCCCCTTCTTCATTTTCCAACTCTGCAAACCTGTTCTTGAGTTCTATTTCTCCTTAACTAGCCCGTCTTTTCCTCTGCCTTGTTCTCTTAGTCACATGCTTCCACTGTCCATTTTTTTCACCCAGCAGTCTCCCCTCAGAATTTTTCAGTACTGCTTCCATCTGCAAGTCTGAGCTTTTCCCTTCAGTCGAGGAAGACACAAGCAGTGGGCAGTAAAGTGTCCCTCACCTTCTGAAGTAAGGGTAATATCCCTTATGCTCCAGGGAGTACAAAGTCTGGAGACCCCCATGCGCTGAGCGAGCATCAGGTAATCCAGCCAGTGTCCCCGGTTGTAGTCCAGGAGGTCTCCGACTCTGGTGACTTCTGCCAGGACCAACCTCTAGTGCACCAAGGGGGACTCTGCCACTTGCACACAGAGCTGAGGGTTGAGTAGCAGGGGTTCCATGAGAAGATCTGCCCCCTCGGTGGCCACCATGGACCTGGTGGCCGAAACCAGTTTCCAGGTCTGGAGGAGGTCCTGGTAGAAGACCGGCAGCCCAGAGAGGTCTTGCGGAAGACCCCTTGGATGGAGATAAAGGAGCTGCTGGTTGTATCAGAGCCCTCGGAAGTGGTGCAGGAGGGCGTGCGCCAGTATGCTTCAAGCTGGACTACCTGCACCATAAAGGAGCCTCTGCAGAGCCTGGAGGTGGAAGATGTGGACCTGAGTGCGCAGGCACTTCAGGCCCTGTCCTCCCTCCTCCAGGGGCAGGTGGAGGACCCTTGCAGAGACCCAGTGCAGTCCTGGCCAGAAGAACTCCAGAACCGACTTCCGGAGGTTGGCCAGGAAAGCCGGGGCTCGGACCAGGGTGTGGAGCCAGTGCCAGAGCATGGACAGGACTAGCTGATTAAGCATCAGTGCCCTCCCTCAGAGGGAGAGGCACCTGAGTAGTCCTGTCCATTTCCGGAGCCGCTCTACCACCCTGCCCTCTAAACCTTGCCAGTTCTCCGGCAGAGACGGATGCATGGCAGAAAGGTAAATGCCAAGATAGAGCAGCGGACCTGCACTCCACTGAATGGCCTGAAGCGCGGGTGGGAGGGAGCTCGCCTGCTACCCATCCCCGACCACCAGGCCAGACCTCTTGACCCAGTTGACTCAGGTGGAGGAGGCCACTGAGTAGACGGCCTGGCAAGCCTCCACCTGCACCAAGTCACCTGGGTCCTGGACCACAAGGAGCACTTCATTGGTGTACACTGACAGGACCAGCCGCAGCTTCTGTTCCCACAGCACCAACCCTGTCAGCCTCTGGCAGAGGAGACAGAAGAAGGGCTCAATCACCAGAACATACAGCTAGTGCGAGAGGGGGCACCCCTGCCATACTCCCCGCCCAAAGCTGACCAACTCGGTCAGGGTTCGCTTGAGCCTGACCAGACACTCCATGGAGGTGTACAGCATCCGAAGAAACCCCACAAACTGGGGTCTGAAGCTGAACGCTCGCACAGTGCTCAGGAGATACCCATGGTCCACCCTTTTGAATGCCTTCTCCTGATCCAGAGACAGGATGGTGAATCACAGACCATCCCTATACCCGAGGTCCAAGAGATCCTGGACCAAATACAGATTATCAAAGATGGTACAGCCCAGGACAGTGTAGGTCTGGTCGGAGTGGACCACATCTGTGAGCATGGACCCCAGCCGCAGCGAGGTGGCCTTCACTATGACTTTGTCGTCTGTGCTGAGGAGCGAGATGGGATGCCAATTCCGAAGGTCATTGGGGTCCCCATTCTTTGGGAGCAAGGCAAGCATGGCTTGCCTGCACGACAGGGGGAGGACCCCGCTCTCCAAGGAATCAGCCCAGACGGTGACAAGGTCTGGGCCGAGGACATCCCAGAACACTTGGTAGAACTCCATGGTCCATGCCTGGAGATTTATTGGTGGGCATGCGGTGGAGGGCTTCCAAGAACTTAGCCAGAGTGAGAGGCAGCTTAGCTGGTCTCAGTCACTCACGCTGACCATCAGGAGTCCATCCCAGAGCACTCTGCAAGCATCAGGATTGGTCAAACCTGGGGAGAAAAGACCTGCGTAGAAGGTCCTGGCCCGCCCGCACATCTCTGCCTGATCCGTGAGGGGGGTGCTGTCTTCTGCCAGGAGGCAGGTGACATGCTTCTTGGCCCCCCTCTTTTTCTCCAGGGTGTAGAAGAAGTGGGAGCCACAATCCATCTCCCGAAGGAGAAGGATGCAGGATCGAACAAAAGCACCCCAGGCCCCAGAGCTGGAGATCAAGCTGCACATTGTTTCCTGGAGAAACTCTTGCAGTTCCTCTCACAGCCTATTGGGGGGCAGGGTTACAGGCCCCTGGTCATCCTCTAATGGGGCCCCTGTCAAAGTCCTGTGGCCTATTGAGATGGGCAAGCAGGAGGCGGACCCCTGGCATGGCACCCGATGTGCCGGTGCCACACAGCCCGCCTCAGCCCCCGGCTCAGTAGGGGGTGGTGGATGGAAAATAGCAGCCCTTAGAGGGTCAGAACAGGGGAACACAAAGGCTGCTCCCTGGGGGTCGTCTTCCGGGAAGTGGAAGGAGATGGCCCCAGGGGCAGCAGCAGCACGGGCAGTGGAAGGGAGGGCGCCGGGGTTGGCATAAGGGGCAGGGCAGAGGTCAGAAGCAGGGTTGGGAGAGGGGCAGAAGTGGGATCATGGGCCCCTGAAGCCGAGCCACTGGGGGGCAGCACCTTATGGCCAGGCTCAGGGGTCTGTGGAGTGGGAAGGGGGCCCTCAACAATACTGGGCTCGTGCTCCAAGGCAGATGTTGTGGCCATGGCATCAATAGGTGGGGAAGCAGCAGTGGGGCCCCCACATGGGAAGGAGGTTGGCTGCCCCACATCAACGAGGGATGCCCCTGGTGACTCAGGTCCCGGCCACGTGGCACTGGCTCTTGCCTCAATAGGCTTGGCAGCCATTAGTGGGGGACCATCTGCGGCAGGGCTGGTGGAAGAGTCCAAGGGTTCCTCGGAGGCGGGAGCAGAAGCAGTGGTTAGGGGGATGGAGCATAGAGAGATGGGGGCCGGGGTGAGGTCACCCAGAGCAAGGCCTGCTGGCAGAGGGTCATCCTCCCCCTGAGTGACTGGGGTCAGACCTAGGGCCAGACCTAGGGCCTCAAGCTCCTCAAAGATGGAGGGGAAAATCACCACCCCAGGGCCCTCCTCTCTGGTGCCCAAAGCGACACTTGCCTTGGAGCATGCAGGGAGTTCAGGTGGCAAGAGGGCAGGAGGGGTTCCATTGGGGGGCCCCCCAAGGAGGGACTCTGGAGGAGGGGCAGTGCTACCTGCCATTGCTGCCACATCATCCCCAGCTAGCTCTAACAGATGGGATGCACCCAGGGACAAGGCAGAAGGCTCGGTGTTGGTGGCCACCTTCCTGGTCTTTTGGGGGGCCTGTGCATCAGCTGGAAGGAGCAGACCTTAAGCCTTCTGCTTGCCCCGCTTCCCCTGTACTTGGACCCAGTCCTCCATGGCATCATCTGTAGGCTAGCCAGAAGGGGTCGGGTCAGGGGGCAAGGGCGATGGCATGGGAACACAGGGAGGTAGCAGTGGGCTGGCACGAGGGAGGGAAGATTCCCCCTGGGGCAGGCCCTTTCTCATCCCAGTGGTAATCCCACCACTCCCTCCTCCATAGGCCCCGCCAGACTGCACACAGCAGGGGCGGGGCTCTCCTGCTCATCTGGCCACGCTGGGGGAGGTACCTCTAGGGCCCAAGTGGGAGCCGTGGTGGGCTGGGAAGGAGAAGGGGCGGCTCCGGGCAGCCAGGGGTGCCAGTAATGATGGGGCCGGCTCCCTGCCGGGGCTCAGGGGTCCCGGATGCTCCTCCATGCTGGGCCAAGGGGCAGTCCCTTCGGACGTGCCCCATCGCCTGGCACAGGTAGCACCAGGCCTCCCCCTAAAGTAATGCACCTGGTAGCAGGCCCCCTGGTAGGGGACCAGAAAGGACCCCTCGCATGCCTCTCCATCACACACTGCCAGCAGCAGTTGAAGCTGCACCAGCCGAAGCTGCACCAGCCGGCGGAACGAGAGGACATGACGGAGGGCAGGTCTTTGCAGCCCAGGGAGAGAGGACTGACTATGGAGAGGGGTTGCCCCAGGGTAGAGAGGCAAGGTAACAGGGCAGCATTAGGAAGGAATGGAGGGACAGAGGTCAGGACCAACAGGTGGAGGTCAGGACCAACCGGACGCCGAGGTCCTCCAGTGGCTCCAGGGGGAGAACACTGCCAGGCCCTACTCCACTGCCTCCTAGGCGGCGGCCTCCGAAGCCAGGAAGAAGACGACCTTCCCATACATTTTGGAGGCTGCTACAATGGCCATGGGCCCCACCACCCTCGCCAGTGCCCACACATAGGTCTCCACGTGGGGTGAGGTGGGCACCTGGAGGTAATGGATGCCATGCTTCCTGGTCAAGGTGGGGAAGGGGCTCAGGCCGCCAGAGATGGTAGCAGAGGTGATGGCAGGGAGAGATAATGTAGCGGCAGGCAGGGGAGTTGCTGCCACCTGGGCGTACGTCCTGGGGGCCGGGGGAGGGGCACCTGCAGAGCTGGTGGAGGGAGCAAGGGGGAAGGACACCATGGCCGGTGGTGGGGCTGCGGCAGAGAGGGCAGTCCCTGCCATGGAGGGCCTAGCCTTTTTGGTGGAGCCCTTACCCTTCTTTTTTCCCTGGCCTTTCACACCGGCTGCAGGGGCTCCCCCAGAATCAGAGGTGGCAAGGGATGTTCACCCTGTTTTTGCTGCTGCTGGTGCCCCAGTGGGGGTGGTAGCGGGTGATTTGGCAGCAGTGGTTGAGGTGGGAGCCACAGTGGGATGACTGGGGGGCGGGTGGAGGAGGGGCAGGAGGGACTGCCCGGGGGGTCTCAGCCACCTTCTCCCCCACCATAATGAGCAGGGATGGAGGAGAAACACCGGAGGGGGAGTATGGAAAGGGGAAGCAGATCAACCACTCCTCCCTGCTAGGTTGCAGGCAGGGGAGGAGGGTACCAGAAGAGGGGGTTGGATGTGGGGGCTATCAAGGACTTCCATCTCCTCTAGCTGCACTAGGGGAGGGGGGCTATAATAGCATCAGGGGAGTGCAATGAGACAGGGGTTAAACTGAAACAGGGGAGGGGCACAAGTGCATAGGAGGGGGCACGGGACCATGGAGCAAAAGGCCAGTCAGGGCAGAGGAACTGTGGTTGGGGGAAGGGGAGGGCCAGGCCTGAGGTAGGACAGGAAAACCAAGGGGCTAGCTTTAGAGGCTGGGGCAGGGCAAACAAACAAAAACAAATAAACAAACCTGCAGAAGGAAAGGGGGGTGGGGGTAGGCAAACAAACTAAAGCTGCTGAGGGGCTGGGGCAAAAAGGGGGGGTAAAGGACTGGAAGGGAAGAGGGGGAGACAACTGCAGGGAAGGGGGAGTGTCAGTCCAAGGCGGGGGGCACATGCACCAACATGCACTTGCAAAAAAAAAAAAAAGTCAATGGTTGCTGGCTGCTGCTTCAGGCCCAAATGGTGGAAACAGCGTGTGGCAAGCCAGGTGAGCAGCTGAGTCTCAGAGGCAGGAGCTTGAGGTCAGATGGTCAGTGTCCACTAGGGGTAGTGGAGGGGGCAGCAATGGTGGTGGAGGGCCGGGGGGGAGGGACACAGATGGACCGGGGGGCAGGCTCCACGCCACACCCCTGTGTCCCCACAAACATAGTCAAGATCCCACCCATAAGAGCACAGTTTGAAAGTTACTCAGTACTTGAAGGCACCCTCCACAGTGGTCTGCAGAATCTCTTTGTGCTCCTCCAGCAGCGGATCATCCCCGTCTTCCTCCTTCTCAAGGCTCCAGGGGCTCCCAGGCAGCCACAGCAGCTCCAGCTCCTGATGGCCAGGCAGGAAGAACCCCTCTCAGGTGGTGGTGGTGGTGTCCACAGCAGCAGTAGCAATGGCTGGGGTCCCTTACTCCCCTCCTCGGGGGGGGGGGAGGGGCTGCACCCAAGGAGTTGCAGCAGGAGCAGCAACAACCGGGGGTGGGGTGGAGAGGCTCCAGCAGCCAGGTAGCAGAGAAGGGGGGGCGTGTCTGGCCCAGTCAGGGGAGTAGCTGGAGCAGGAGCAGCAAGAGCCAGGGCCCAGCACCAGCCCCAGCACTTATGGAAAACCCAGGTGGTGGGTGGGCTCAAGCTCCTCTTGCTTCTCCCGGTACGCTGCACAGAGGGGTGGATCCTCGGGGCCAGAGACCTCTATAGCTCTAAGACCTCCTGCTCCAACTGCCCTATCACCGCATCCCTCAGCCGGCGGGTGTAGTCTCAGCAGAAGAGCCGCTTGCGTACCTTCCCCACATCCCACCACCGCTGTGACGAGGGAAAGGTGTGTCGCTGCCTCCGCCAGGCCAGCCAGAACTCCTGGAAGGATGCCATGAAGTCCACATCCTCCAGCACGCTGTTATTAAAATGCCGAAAGGTCAGTCCTGGCCTCTCTCAGTTCAGAGAGGCCAGGGCATCATGGTCACCAAGTGGTGGTCTGTGAACGGGGCTGGCCAGATGCTGGAGGCATGGGCCTGTGCCAGATGGAAACGTGAGAGATACATTTGGTCCAACCGGGAGTGGCACGACCGATCGTCCTCCATATGGACATAGGTGAAGGTGGTATCATCGTCCGGGTGGTGGCCATGCCAGACGTCCACCAGTGAGTGATGGTCCACGATCTCCCTGAGGATGCTCACGGCAGCCGGGGAATTCTCAAGTCCTGACCTATCCCGGTCCTCCAGGGTGGTGTTGAAGTCCCTGCCCAGGACCAGGCACTCGTGAGGATCCAGAGTGCCAAGGAAGGCCAACACCTGCCGGTAAAAGTGCACCTGGTCCGGGCCTGTGTTTGGGGTGTAAATGTTGGCTAAGTTTAAGATCAGCCCCTCCACACAGGCCTGGACATGCAGCAGGCGGTCTGGCAAGACCTCAGCGACCCCCAGCACCTCGGGCTGTAGCTCGGAGGAGAAAAGGGTGGCTACCCCAGCCAAGTGGGTGCTGAAGTGACTAAAATAAACCCTGTCCCCTGACTCCAGCTGCCAGGTAGCCTTGACGGCTGGAACCTTGTGGGTCTCCAGCAGGAAGATCACAGAGTACCCCCCTCCCAAAAGAAGAAGAGCACCTGGCTCCTGCAGAGACCCACCCTACAGCCCCAGGTGTTTAATATAGTGAGGGGAGGAATCAAGCCCATGATCTGCGGGTGCCGTGCTTCCCCTGGATGAGCACCCAGACCTCCAAGGTGGAGGGTCAGTCAGCAGGGTAGGGCCAGGGGGCAAGGGCGATGGTTCCAGGGCTCGGGGGGGCAAGGGTGGGACAGTAGGGGGAAGGGAAACCTCCCCCTGGGGCAGGCCCTCTCCCTTGGCCGGCAAGGGTCTCGCCGCCCTCTCCTCCATGGGCCCTGCTGAACTGCAGCTGATGGAGGTTGTTAGGGGGCTTATTCCTTCACACACTTACTTCCCTGGTCCTTCTCACATGAACAGAGAGGAACAATACCTGAAGTCCAAAGGTGCAAACAATTCGATGTTTATTGGGGTGAACTTCCAGCAAGCATGATTTCAGTTTCATAGAATATCAGGGTTGGAAGGGACCTCAGGAGGTCATCTAGTCCAACCCCCTGCTCAAAGCAGGACCAATCCCCAACTAAATCATCCCAGCCAGAGCTCTGTCAAGCCTGACCTTAAAAACCTCTAAGGAAGGAGACTCTACCACCTCCCTAGGTAACACATTCCAGTGTTTCACCACCCTCCTAGTGAAAAAGGTTTTCCTAATATCCAACCTAAACCTCCCCTACTGCAACTTGAGACCATTACTCCTTGTCCTGTCCTCTTCTACCACTGAGAATAGTCTAGAACCATCCTCTCTGGAACCACCTCTCAGGTAGTTGAAAGCAGCTATCAAATCCCCCCTCATTCTTTTCTTCTGCAGACTAAACAATCCCAGTTCCCTCAGCCTCTCCTCATAACTCATGTGTTCCAGACCCCTAATCATTTTTGTTGCTCTTCGCTGGACTCTCTCCAATTTATCCACATCCTTCTTGTAGTGTGGGGCCCAAAACTGGACACAGTACTCCAGATGAGGCCTCACCAATGTCGAATAGAGGGGAACGATCACGTCCCTTGATCTGCTGGCTATGCCCCTACTTATATATCCCAAAATGCCATTGGCCTTCTTGGCAACGAGGGCACACTGTTGACTCATATCCAGCTTCTCGTCCACTGTAACCCCTAGGTCCTTTTCCGCAGAACTGCTGCCTAGCCATTCGGTCCCTAGTCTGTAGCAGTGCATTGGGTTCTTCCATCCTAAGTGCAGGACCCTGCACCTATCCTTGTTGAACCTCATCAGATTTCTTTTGGCCCAATCCTCCAATTTGTCTAGGTCCCTCTGTATCCTATCCCTGCCCTCCAGCGTATCTACCACTCCTCCCAGTTTAGTATCATCCGCAAATTTGCTGAGAGTGCAATCCACACCATCCTCCAGATCATTTATGAAGATATTGAACAAAACCGGCCCCAGGACTGACCCTTGGGGCACTCCACTTGATACCGGCGGCCAACTAGACATGGAGCCATTGATCACTACCCGTTGAGACCGACAATCTAGCCAACTTTCTACCCTTCCTTCCTTAGTGTCCCTCTTCCCAGCTCTGACACCATAGAGCCTTACATCTGTGTCCCCGTTCCCATTCCTGCCCTTAGCCAAACATGATTCCAACTTCCTTACCCCCATTCCCTGTTCCCATCCCCTCCCCCCCACACACTCACCCCCTCACTTCCTGATTGACTGCAGACTATATAATAAAACTTGAGTTCTGCTTAGCTATACCTTAACCAATCATTTTCCTGAAATTTAACTAACCAATCCTAACATATTGTAACATGATTATGTAAAAAGAAAAGGAGTACTCATGGCACATTAGAGACTAACCAATTTATTTGAGCATGAGCTTTCGTGAGCTACAGCTGTTACTCTGAAATCTATGATTATGTAAGCAATTCTATCCCACCACCTTAATTAGTTTACACCCAGCAAAATTAACTATACAGCAGACAGAAACAATCACAGAACCAGACAGAGATTATACAGACAAACAATAGCAAAGTGGGAACTATAATGACAAAACAATACAGAAATGAGGATTTCACATCCCAGTATTGATAAGTGAGTTCTTGCCAGACAGGATGCTATCAAACTAAGTTTCCTTTTACATCTTCTAGGCACTTCCCTTTCTCTGGAGGCGATAGGTATTATCAGGACCGGATTGTATTCCTAACAGCCCAATAGCACCTTCTTTCGATGTGACTAGTTTGGAATGCCAGGATGTGACCAGCCAGCAGTGACCCCCCCACACTCAGCAGTCCAGGGAGGGAACTCCAGCCAGCAGCAGCAGCTATCACCCAAGGGAGGGAGGGAGAGCGAGCTCCAGCCAGCAGGGCTGCCAGAGCACACTGACCAGCCTCTGTAGTGAGGTGAGGGGGCTCCCCCAACCAGCCCCAGCAGCACCTATTGGAAAACCCAGGAGGTGGGAGGGAGCAGCCTCCTGCCTCCCTCCAAGCCAGAGGGCTATAGGAGAGGAGTCAAGGGCTGATCTACTGGCCACTGGAGGAGCAGCAGGTTGCTGTTCCCTGACTGACCAGAGCAGGGGCTGCTCCAGGCTAAGGTGGACACTGGACTCATGACTCCAAGTAGCCTGCAAAGAGTCAGGTGAGGCAGTTAAGCTAATGTGAACACCTGACTCTAATTAAGGCCCCTCTGATACTATAAAAGGGCTCACTCCTGCCAGGCCTAAGAGAGCCAGGGGAGAGGAAGTGTGGCTGAAGGGCTGGATTATGAAGATGCCTTCAAACCACTAGAAAGGGAGCCCTAAGGTAATGGTGAAGAAGGCATTAAGAGAGAAGCGGGGGAGCTGTGGTGAAGTGGCTAAGTCCCATTATTTTTTAAGTAGCTGAAAGAGTAGTAGTGAAAGACAGCATGGCTATATACTTAGAGCAGGGGAAAAGAAATCTAGAGAACTTGTGTAATTCCTTATTCTGTTATTTACTCACTAAGTGGCTTAAAGGGGTATTGAGAAGAATAGTTACACCTGATAAATATTTTAAATACATTACTATCAAGCAGTATCCTATGAAACAATGAAGTTTATATAACAGTATTCCAGTTTTAGTCTCTTGAGGATGATCACAAACACTTGAGCATTTCTAACATTCTGTCCAGCAGAGGACAGTAGTGCAAGAATGCATTGTGAATGAGATTATGGAATTTAATCATTAATCAACTCTGGGTATGTTCAAGCTCCCTTATGAGAGGGGAGGTATCCAGCCTGCTCCCCTTTCTGCATCTGGTTAGCCTCCCCCCTGCCTTTTCTGACCTTTTTTTGGGGTGAACACACAAAAGGAAGAATGTGCTTGACAGTTTTTTTTTAATGAGAATTTTATTTTGAGATAGTGATTAAAGGTTTGCAAGCTATTTCAAACAGCTGTGCTGAAGTACAACTTGCTGTAATCACCATGGTTCAAGCTAGAAAACAGTCACATTGTTGCATAATGCAAGCACTGTGTGCACAATCACCTGGAGCTTTCCTGTGCCTGCTGATAATTCATAAGAATGATATTAATGAGATCCCTTGAAGAGAAGAGGCAGAAGTAAAATGTCAGAGGGGTTTAATGCTTAAAATATTAAAGTGATAACAGCAGAGGAAAAGTGCTCACAACACTGGAATTCCAAGAGTTAGGTCAAACTGCTTGAAGGTTAAAGAGCTGTATCTGACCTTGTACCGCAAATCTGTTCAGAGGAGATTGTTGTGCCACTTTGTGTGACTTCTATGGAAAATCTTGATAGTATTGGGCCAATAGCTTTTTCCTTGTGTAAATAAACACTATCAGTGAGAAAAATGTATTGCTGTCACATACTTGGAGACTTTTCTTTTGAAATGGTGACAATCTTATAAAGAGAAACAACTTCAGAAGATTTAGAATGCAAAAGCCCAAGACAAAATAGAACTTGTATAATCCAATGAAAGTATTCAAAAGAAAAAAGATTTACATAAGAAAAAAGCAGCTTTTCTCTAGCTCTTAAATATGTTGATCTATAAAATTATAGAAAATGTTACTTTCTATTGATTTCAGTAGGAGTTGGATTAGGCCCTAAATATAGCTATAGAAACCTAACTTTTGGCAACTCTTTTTGAATATGTTGGCATCTGTATGGAACTAATGAATGGAATAAACAGTGTATGCACTCACCATTGCACTCAGTAGAGGTACAGAATGAAATTATTTTTGTTAGACTGACTGAAGACTATGGGTGAGATTTTCAAAATTTTCTAGGGGCTAGAGTTTTAAATGTATTTAGACACCTAATTGCATCTTTAGGCACCTAAAAACCTGTAAAAATATGGCCCTAAGTGACTTAGGAGCACATGTCTAAAACTCACCTATGCAGTTTTGAAAATCCCACACCAAATTCTTAAATCCACAGTAACTCTCAATTTCCATGAAGCTACCTCATATTTATACCAGTGTAACTGAGAGCACAAGTCAGTCCAAAGTCAATGCAAATTTTAAAATTTAAAAATGACAACAGGCCTACCTAGGACAGTGAATTATTGCGCTGTAGCTATTTTTGCCTTTAGAATTTTGGGTTTAAGTACCACTTGAGACACAACTGAAAGTTATTACAATGGTAGCTTCTTCCTAGTCCTTAGATATTGCTCCACCTCACAAAATGATTGTAAAGCACAGTCTGCCAAGTGCAGGGGAAGAAAATGACAAACTAGCGGTGACACAATCATAGAATCATAGAATATCAGGGTTGGAAGGGACCTCAGGAGGTCATCTAGTCCAACCCCCTGCTCGAAGCAGGACCAATTCCCAGTTAAATCATCCCAGCCAGGGCTTTGTCAAGCCTGACCTTAAAAACCACCTCCAATTCTACCACCTCCCTAGGTAACGCATTCCAGTGTTTCACCACCCTCTTAGTGAAAAAAGTTTTTCCTAATATCCAATCTAAACCTCCCCCACTGCAACTTGAGACCATTACTCCTCGTTCTGTCATCTGCTACCATTGAGAACAGTCTAGAGCCATTCTCTTTGGAACCCCCTTTCAGGTAGTTGAAAGCAGCTATCAAATCCCCCCTCATTCTTCTCTTCTGCAGGCTAAACAATCCCAGCTCCCTCAGCCTCTCCTCATAAGTCATGTGTTCTAGACCCCTAATCATTTTTGTTGCCCTTCGCTGGACTCTCTCCAATTTATCCACATCCTTCTTGTAGTGTGGGGCCCAAAACTGGACATAGTACTCCAGATGAGGCCTCACCAATGTCGAATAGAGGGGAACGATCACGTCCCTCGATCTGCTCGCTATGCCCCTACTTATACATCCCAAAATGCCATTGGCCTTCTTGGCAACAAGGGCACACTGCTGACTCATATCCAGCTTCTCGTCCACTGTCACCCCTAGGTCCTTTTCCACAGAACTGCTGCCTAGCCATTCGGTCCCTAGTCTGTAGCGGTGCATTGGATTCTTCCATCCTCAGTGCAGGACCCTGCACTTATCCTTATTGAACCTCATCAGATTTCTTTTGGCCCAATCCTCCAATTTGTCTAGGTCCTTCTGTATCCTATCCCTCCCCTCCAGCGTATCTACCACTCCTCCCAGTTTAGTATCATCCGCAAATTTGCTGAGAGTGCAATCCACACCATCCTCCAGATCATTTATGAAGGTATTGAACAAAACTGGACCCAGGACCGACCCTTGGGGCACTCCACTTGATACCGGCGACCAACTAGACATGGAGCCATTGATCACTACCCGTTGAGCCCGACACTCTAGCCAGCTTTCTACCCACCTTATAGTGCATTCATCCAGCCCATACTTCCTTAACTTGCTGACCAGAATACTGTGGGAGACCGTGTCAAAAGCTTTGCTAAAGTCAAGAAACAATACATCCACTGCTTTCCCTTCATCCACAGAACCAGTAATCTCATCATAAAAGGCAATTAGATTAGTCAGGCATGACCTTCCCTTGGTGAATCCATGCTGGCTGTTCCTGATCACTTTCCTCTCATGCAAGTGTTTCAGGATTGATTCTTTGAGGACCTGCTCCATGATTTTTCCAGGGACTGAGGTGAGGCTGACTGGCCTGTAGTTCCCAGGATCCTCCTTCTTCCCTTTTTTAAAGATGGGCACTACATTAGCCTTTTTCCAGTCATCCGGGACTTCCCCCATTCGCCACGAGTTTTCAAAGATAATGGCCAATGGCTCTGCAATCACAGCTGCCAATTCCTTCAGCACTCTCGGATGCAACTCCTCCGGCCCCATGGACTTGTGCACATCCAGCTTTTCTAAATAGTCCCGAACCACCTCTATCTCCACAAAGGGCTGGCCATCTCTTCCCCATTTTGTGATGCCCAGCGCAGCAGTCTGGGAGCTGACCTTGTTAGTGAAAACAGAGGCAAAAAAAGCATTGAGTACATTACCTTTTTCCACATCCTCTGTCACTAGGTTGCCTCCCTCATTCAGTAAGGGGCCCACACTTTCCTTGGCTTTCTTCTTGTTGCCAACATACCTGAAGAAACCCTTCTTGTTACTCTTGACATCTCTTGCTAGCTGCAGCTCCAGGTGCGATTTGGCCCTCCTGATATCATTCCTACATGCCCGAGCAATATTTTTATACTCTTCCCTGGTCATATGTCCAACCTTCCACTTCTTGTAAGCTTCTTTTTTATGTTTAAGATCCGCTAGGATTTCACCATTAAGCCATTAACAAAATGTTCTTCCTGACCTGCTGTAGGCATGAAGTATTAGTTAATGCTATACTATGGATATTTCAAATATTGTGACTGTCACAGGGTTTTAAGAGGTGTCAGTCTGCCTGTAACTGCTTTGTGCACGCCCATCCGGGAGTAACTGGCTGCCCCTGGTGACTGCTGAATGGTTAAGTTGTAAATGAGTACCTGGCCCTAATACAAAGTGTACCCCAACTCAATTAGAGTAGGTATCCCAGGGTAAAGGTGCTTCTGGATAGAAGGGACTCATGGGAAGAGTTGCCCAGGAGAAGGAACTGGTCAAGGGACTTCCTGGATAGTTTATCCAACAATGACTGACACTGTCAAGCAAAAAGTGGCAGCCATCAGAACATCCTTGACTCTGGAAGAGGAATTCAGCACAAGAGTGCTCCATGGCTAAAGGAGCAAGACATAAGACTAACCGAGAGGCAGAGGGTTTTCCTGTGGAGTAGTGGAGCAAAGGTTTCATCTATGTTTTATGTTGGTCCTTTCTGTTAATAAAAAACCCTCCAAAGGGGGTGCTCGTTAGTATGTGAAGGTCTGCTTGGACTTGATTTCACTTCTCCTAGATATAAACAAGGCAGGGCTCAACTGCAGTGCCATGCCTGACCAACTGACTTGATACTAGTGATTATGAACAGTTCAAAAAGGCTCTACTTCTTAAGTTGGAATTGACACCGGAGGAGTCTAGGAAAAGGTTGAGGTGTGCAAAAGACCCTGGGTGTGATATAGCTTCCCATGGTGGCTTCCATATATCTTCACAAATTGGGTAAAGGTGCAGAGATAGGTACATTGGAAGATTTGTCTAGTCTGATTGGGTTGGAACAACTCTGAGAGATGTCCCCATGAATATAGCTAAACCTTTCCTTGTGAGTGCAGAAAATTTAACTTGATTGCCTAACTGTCATTTTTAGACAAGTGATAAATGTTCAATTAGTTTCTGAGTATGTGGAAAGGATTGAACTCTAACATCATCCAGCAATTGGATTTGTTACAATATCTCTTTTCTGAAGTCATGATTGTGTCATACATAAGCCTTCTAAACTCGCTCTTTCTAAGTTCTATGAATGCAACGCTTCATTGCTAGGGAAGAGTTTGGCAAAGTTCCAGTTTATTTTCAGAACTGAATTATGCTTTCTTCATCAATTCAGCATTTACAATCTGTTTTTATTAACTTGTTTGCTGCAAAAGTTTCATCTGATCTTTGATAGATGGCCTTTGGAATTTTCAGAGGCAGGTACCTGGATTGCATTAGAAAAGGAATTAAAACTGACACTTTATATTTTCTGTTTTTAGTTACAGGCTGGATCAGCTTTTGATAGATATGTGTAGCTCTCATTCTGGGTCAGTCTGTTGGTGCTATGGCAGAAATGATTAGGATTAGCATGCAGTAGCACCAACAGACCCCAATCAGGCCCCATTGTACTAGGCACTGTACTGACATTTAATCCAAATTACTCAGCTTGCAATATTATGTAAAGGCACAAAAAGTGGAGAGGACAAACAGGAATGGAGGAGTGAGAGGACTGCAAAGTAAAAAAAACCAAACAAGTGTTGTACAATGAGCCGTAGTTAAAGCTCACATCTCGGCTGTGATCAGCTGGCATGGTTTCATAAGCATGATGTCAAAGGTAAGTTTTGAGAAGATATTTGAATGAGAACTTGGAGTTTGCTATGAAATTTTCCCCATCCAGTGGGGTTGCAAAGGAGAAGACATGAAGATGTTTGAGAAAGCTGACTGGTAAGCAGTAAAGACTAGGAACATTGGTGGTGAGACAGCAGTGATCAAGGTTCCAGAGGTTACTATATCAGCTAGGTAGGACAAGGCTAACTTGGAGAAGGTCTTTAAGATACAGATGAGAATCTTGTGTTCAATGTGGTGGAGAAGAGGGAACCAAGGAAGGGAAGGCAACAAAGAGAGGTTGGATGTGGTCAGAGTGACAATCCAGAAAGGTAATCTTGATAGTAGCATTCTGAATAGATGTGAAGTGGAATGGGCCAGAGAGGGGATGTTTATCACACCGCGCCTGGGGGAGGTCGCTGTGAACTGCGCCATCCCTGGTACTGATAGCCAGTTGCGACCTGAAGTGGTAGTCACCGACAAGGCCCAGAAAAAGATCATCCTCGTCGACGTCACGGTCTCCTTTGAGAACAGGACCCTGGCCTTCCGCAAATCCTGAGCTCGTAAGCCGGAAAAATACATCCCCCGGCCGACACCCTGAGAGGGAAGGGCTACGAGGTGCAGATGGATGCCCTGATCGTCAGAGCCCTGGGTGCTTGGGACCCCTGCAACAAGCGTGTTCTGCAGACCTGTGGGATCGGTCAACACTGCGCACAGCTCATGCGGCACCTCATGGTCTCGGACACCATCCGATCATAGAATATCAGGGTTGGATGGGACCTCAGGAGGTCATCTAGTCCAACCCCCTGCTCAAAGCAGGACTGATCCCCAATTAAATCATCCCAACTAGGACTTTGTCAAGCCTAACCTTAAAAACTTCTAAGGAAGGAGATTCCACCACCTCCCTAGGTAACACATTCCAGTGTTTCACCACCCTCCTAGTGAAAAAGGTTTTCCTAATATCCAACCAAAACCTCCCCCACTGCAACTTGAGACCATTACTCCTTGTCCTGTCCTCTTCTACCACTGAGAATAGTCTAGAACCATCCTCTTTGGAACCCCCTTTCAGGTAGTTGAAAGCAGCTATCAAATCCCCCCTCATTCTTCTCTTCCGTAGACGAAACAATCCCAGTTCCCTCAGCCTCTCCTCATAACTCATGTGTTCAGGTCCCCTAATCATTTTTGTTGCCCTCCGCTGGACTCTTCCCGATTTTTCCACATCCTTCTTATAGTGTGGGGCCCAAAACTGGACATAGTACTCCAGATGAGGCCTCACCAGTGTCGAATAGAGGGGGATGATCACGTCCCTCGATCTGCTGGCAATGCCCCTACTTATACATCCCAAAATGCCATTGATCTTCTTGGCAACAAGGGCACACTATTGACTCATATCCAGCTTCTCATCCACTGTAACCCCTAGGTCCTTTTCTGCAGAACTGCTGCCTAGCCATTCGGTCCCTAGTCTGTAGCAGTGTATTGGATTCTTCCGTCCTAAGTGCAGGACCCTGCACTTGTCCTTGTTGAACCTCATCAGATTTCTTTTGGCCCAATCCTCCAATTTGTCTAGGTCCCTCTGTATCCTATCCCTACCCTCCAGCGTATCTACCTCTCCTCCCAGTTTAGTGTCATCTGCAAATTTGCTGAGAGTGCAATCCACACCATCCTCCAGATCATTTATGAAGATACTGAAAAAAACCGGCCCCAGGACCGACCCTTGGGGCACTCCACTTGATACCGGCAGCCAACTAGACATGGAGCCATTGATCACTACACATTGAGCCCGACAATCTAGCCAGCTTTCTATCCACCTGATAGTCCATTCATCCAGCCCATACTTCTTTAACTTGCTGGCAAGAATACTGTGGGAGATCGTGTCAAAAGCTTTGCTAAAGTCGAGGAACAGGTCCACTGCTTTCCCTTCATTCACAGAGCCAGTTATCTCATCTCTTCATAGAAGGCAATTAGATTAGTCAGGCATGACTTGCCCTTGGTGAATCCATGCTGACGGTTCCTGATCACTTTTCTCTCCTCCAGGTGCTTCAGGATTGATTCTTTGAGGACCTGCTCCATGATTTTTCCAGGGACTGAGGTGAGGCTGACTGGCCTGTAGTTCCCAGGATCATCCTCCTTCCCTTTTTTAAAGATGGGCACTACATTAGCCTTTTTCCAGTCTTCCAGTACTTCCCCTGATCGCCCTGTGTTTTCAAAGATAATGACCAATGGCTCTGCAATCACACTCCTTTAGCACTCTCGGATGCAACACATCTGGCCCCATGGACTTGCGCACGTCCAGCTTTTCTAAATAGTCCCGAACCACTTCTTTCTCCACAGAGGACTGGTCACCTCCTCCCCATGCTGTGCTGCCCAGTGCAGTAGTCTGGGAGCTGACCTTGTTCGTGAAGACAGAGGCAAAAAAAGCATTGAGTACCTTAGCTTTTTCCACATCCTCTGTCACTAGGTTGCATCCCTCATTCAGTAAGGGGCCCACACTTTCCTTGACTTTCTTCTTGTTGCTAACATACCTGAAGAAACCCTTCTTGTTACTCTTGGCATCTCTTGCTAGCTGCAACTCCATGTGTGATTTGACCTTCCTGATTTCACTCCTGCATACCGAAGCTATATTTTTATACTCCTCCCTGGTCTTTTGTCCAAATTTCCACTTCTTGTAAGCTTCTTTTTTTATTTAAGATCAGCAAGGATTTCACTGTTAAGCCAAGCTAGTTGCCTGCCATATTTACTATTCTTTGTACACATCGGGATGGTTTGTCCCTGTAACCTCAATAAGAATTCTTTAAAATACCGCCCGCTCTCCTGGACTCCTTTCCCCCTCATGCTATTCTCCCAGGGGATCTTGCCCATCAGTTCCCTGAGGGAGTCAGTCTGCTTTTCTGAAGTCCAGGGTCCGTATTCTGCTGCTTTCCTTTCTTCCTTGTGTCAGGATCCTGAACTCGACCATTTCATGTTCACTGCCTCCCAGGTTCCCATCCACTTTAGCTTTCCCTACTAATTCTTCCCAGTTTGTGAGCAGCAGTTCAAGAAGAGCTCTGTCCCTAGTTGGTTCCTCCAGCACTTGCACCAGGAAATTTGCCCCCTACAGTTTTCAAAAACTTCCTGGATTGGATTGTCTGTGCACCACTGTATTGCTCTCCCAGCAGATATCAGGGTGATTTGAAGTCTCCCATGAGAACCAGGCGTGCGATCTAGTAACTTCTGCGAGTTGACAGAAAGCCTCATGCCCCTGTTCCGGTGGTCTGTAGCAGACTCCCACCACGACATCACCCTTGTTGCTCACACTTCTAAACTGAATCCAGAGACTCTCAGGATTTTCTGCAGTTTCATACTTGAGCTCTGAGCAGTCATACTGATCTCTTACATACAGTGCAACTCCCCCACCTTTTCTGCCCTGCCTGTCCTTCCTGAACAGCTTATATCCATCCATGATATTACTCCCGCCATGTGAGTTATCCTACCAAGTCTCTGTTATTCCAATCACATCAAAATTCCTTGACTATGCCAGAACTTCCAGTTCTCCTTGCTTGTTTCCCAGGCTTCGTGCATTTGTGTATAGGCATTTGAGAGAACCTGCTGATCACCCCAATGGTCCAGGGACATCTACATCGAACACATCACTGGCCACCGACAGTAGCAGGAGGTGTGAGCCGGTATGACATCGTGAATCAACTATGGGAAAGGGACTGAGAGACTTTTTCTATTGGACCATATGAACTGGAACCATAAACTCACTGACCATTAAATCCCACCAAATGAGGGTAGATCTATCCCCATCATCGTACCCGCTCATTATACTCCACACCTGAACATAGCCATTATATGGGCAACATACGCCCATAGCTCAATGTCTGTACTTTGACCCATTAAACTTACCCCCAGCGGGGAGATTGCAGATCATGAATTCCTTAAGCCACCTGCTCCTAAACCAAATTTTGCACCCCTTGATAATCTGTACCTTATTCCCTGATAACCAGAAACTTCTAGGCCTAAACTCTGTATCGTTTTCTTTTTACTTCAACATTATCTTAATAAAATTATTAATTCTGAACAGATGTAAAGTGGAATGGGCCAGAGAGGGGATGTTTACAGTAGTTGAAGCAGTTGTCTGTGTGATCTTCTATGATTGATTCTTTGTGTCTATTAATCAGTAACACTGTAGTCTACATATTTTCTACTATGTTTAGCATTTAGCTTCCAGTAGTTTAACAAAAGATGGGTAATTAAATACCAATGTAATCAATAAACATATAAGTAACATATTAAACCATACTGAATAGTTTTAAAAGATCTTACCATAATACAAGTTTTTGCCACTGTTATGGTCCAAATTAGCCATTCCTAATCTAACACAACAGAAAACCATTGACAAAATGCAAAAATATAATCAAAATGTGGGGGACAGACCTGGACTCAATAAACAAGTACAAAAGTGCATTTTGAAATGTGGTATGTGTGCTGGCTGAACCCAGCCACTGGACCAGACAGACCATAGCAAAAAGTTGATACAGTTCTTTAGCAGCTAGATGAGCTACCTATCATTTACGGCTCAACTACTTTTCAACATTCATTGGAATAGGTTATGAATGACCATGTCTAGTGCAATAATGATATTTGATTACTATGTGGTTCCTGTGCAAATTATTTCCAATAATAGTCCTGTTTTTAGGACAGACTTATTGAAGTTTGCAGACACGTACTGATTTCCCACCCCACATCCACCCATGTTTTTCCCAGAGTAATGTCAAAGTAAAATCTGCCATTAAAATGTTGAAACACTTCTTTGTGAAATCTTCAGGTCCTTATCTGTCATCCTAGCTGTGATGTTCTATCCCTTTAAATGGCGAGGCATTCTGTGCTGAGTCAGAAACAGTCTCACTTGGATTTCAGTTTCATTTTTGCTGCCAGAACAATAATGTCTCCACTGGCTCACAGCAGACAGCTGTATTTCTATCCGCTCCCTCTGTATCTGTCTCCTTTCTCTGCTGGGTCCAAATATATGCCACATGAGCCAACTTGAAGAGGAAACATACATTACCCTACAAATGTTAAGGAGTATCATAGAATATCAGGGTTTGAAGGGACCTCAGGAGGTCATCTAGTCCAACCCCCTGCTCACAGCAGGGCCAATCCCCAATTTTTGCCCCAGATCCCTAATTGGCCCCCTCAAGGATTGAACTCACAACCCTGGGTTTAGCAGGCCAATACTCAAACCACTGAGCTATCCCTCCCCCCACCTTAGACTAACCAATTTATTTGAGCATAAGCTTTAGTGAGCTACAGCTCACTTCATCAGATGCATAAATGTTGTGACTCCAGAAGTGAAAAAGTTAATTGGGTAAACTCCAAGAGTACCTGGGTTTACATCAAATTGCATATATACTTGAAAATAAAGTTTACTGCAGCAAATCAGGAATCTTAATATGGGGAACCAGAGCCTATTAAAATGTTTGCTTCAGTTCTACTGATAGTTAAATCACATTTGGAGTCTTGCTCAGTTCTGTGGTCACAGATAATTTGGGAGCCACATCACTTTGCAATTTAGAGTTACTCTGGTTTATGCTTATTCAAATATATGCAAGCTCTGCATACTTTAGCAAAATGTGTTTTTATGACATCTGCAATTTGCATTTTTGCCTAGTATTTTGGAAAGTCAACCATACAAATGCCCTCACGACATCTAAAATGAGATTTATTATTTATAAAGTGACTTGTTTGTCCGTTACAAATATGAAGTTTTCCCCTTAACATCATATCTACTTACCACACTGATGTCAATGATCTATGAAGCATCACCGGACTATATAAGACAACAATTTTCCTCTTTAATGGTGCTTCAATTCTTTTAACTAACATTTTATCCTTATAAAAAGTTAAATCTTTCTGTTAACAGGCATGCTCTGATTTTTGGAATTATTTGTCTTTTCAAATATTTGATCATGAATCATTTTACTATCTAGACTTCCAAAATTTTTGAAAACCCTTTCTATTTATTGTAAACTACACTGGCAAGTTTTTAAGGGCAACCATTGTACTTCAACTTTAGTGGAGTGAGTCCATAAGATGCAGCTAGAACAGTGGCCCTCAAACTGTGGGGCATATGCCCCTAGAGAGGCACAGAGGAACATTTGTCGGGGGGGGGGGCATGGCGGGGTGCAGCCTTGGCCCTGACTGCGGCCCTCGGCCCTGCTCCCAGCCGCAGCCTCGATCGTGGCCCCTGCTCCCGGACTCGGCTCCCAACCGCAGCAGAGGAGGGGTGTGGACAGGGATAAATGGGTATGCAAGGTAAAGTGTTTGGGGACCACTGAGCTAGAAGAAAGACATCTCCCTACAAAAAAGTAGATGACTCATATAAAATTTGAGGGAGGGGATATTCTGAATGCACCTGGGAGTGAGGTCTAATGTCAATACTATCAACACTGATACTGTCCATTTTGAAAAGGAGGCACAGCAGGTCTCATAGAGCAGGCGATGTGTTGTAGCAGGTGTGAACACTGGACTAGGAGAGATGAGTTCTAATCACACCTTTGTTTCCAATCTAGAGTTGCAATCTTCTGAAGGTCACTTCTCCCTTTGTTTTTCCTTCAGCCTTTTGGAGATCAGACTAGATGATCATAGTGGTCCCTTCTGGCTTTATAATCTGAAAATTAAATTTGTTCTCATTTATAGCAGAGCTGAGGTGGGGGAGAGCAAGCAACAGAGGGAGGGGGTATAGAGTGAGCAGGGGCAAGGACTTGGAGAATGGGGCATGGCCCCAGGGCAGGGGGTAGGGCAATGGTGTTTGGTTTTCTGCAAATAGACAGTTGGCAACCCTACCACTGATGTCCAGACTACTGCTTCCATAGTTTGGAGCAGTCAAATGTACATTGCTTACAGCATTTTGGGTTTTAGTATGCATGCAATTTTCAGTGCTCTACTGTGTGTGTATATAAAGAGGGAACTCTCAGCAACTTCTCATGTTTTAACATTTGTGTTCATCCCCAATCGGGCAAAAAAAAATAAATACCAAAAAACTTTATGAAAAAAAATCCTGAAGAATTTCAATTTGGAAATGTCTACATGAAAATTTTCAACATTTTGGGTTGAAACAAAACATTTCAGCATTTTGAAACAAAAATTTCCATCTTGATTTTCCCTATGGAAAACTGAAAAATTTTGTTGAGTGGGTAGCCCTCCATCCACCTAGTTACCTCTTTTAACACCAATCACTTTACAGGTGTTGACGGACAAGCCTGGGTTCATCTGGATACTACCTCCAGCTCAGCAAGATATTTATTTTCTTCCTATATGAATTTATTAGAGTGCCTCCACCCCTTTTGGTCCTTCCTAGCAGGGTCACTAGGGTAGCTCAGAAGGAAAATTATAACTACAAGGTAATCCCCACTTACTTGCCAATAGTTGGAAACTCCCAAGAAATAACACAAACAATATATTCGACAGAGTAATTATATTAAACAGGAAGTAAATATAACATAACAGGGTAAAATGTTACTCTCAGGATCACCAGTGCCCATGCTGATAATACCCATGAAACTCCCCATTCACATGACCTGATACACTAAGAGCAAAATTTAGTGTCCCATTGGGTTGTGTGCTTTGTAGGGGCATTTGGTGACTGCATGGTATCTTCTATGTAGCAATAAGTAACTTTTGTGTAACTTGGTTCAGTACAGCCCAAAAGAATCATAGAATCATAGGGTTGGAACAGGCCTCAGGAGGTCATCTCATCCAATACTCTGCTCAAAGCAGGACCAACACCAACCAAATCATCCCAGCCAAGGCTTTGACAAGCCAGGCCTTAAAAAGCTTTAAGGATGGAGATTCCACCACCTCCCTAGGTAACCCATTCCAGTGCTTCACTGCTCTCCTAGTGAAATAGTGTTTCCTAATATCCAACCTAGACCTCCCCCACTGCAACTAGAGACCTTTGCTCCTTGTTCTGTCATCTGCCACCACTAAGGACAGCTGAGCTCCATCCTCTTTGGAACACCACTTCAGGTAGCTGAAGACTGCTATCAAATCCCCCCTCATTCTTCTCTTCTGCAGACTAAATAACCCCAGGTCCCTCAGCCTCTCCTTGTAAGTCATGTGCCCCAGACCCAAAATCACTTTTTTTGCCCTCCACTGGACTCTTCCCAATTTTTCCACATCCTTCTGGTACTGTGGGGCCCAAAACTGGACATAGTACTCCAGTTGAGGCCTCACCCCCGCAATGTCAAATAGAGGGGAATGATCACGTCCCTCGATCTGCTGGCAATGCCCCTACTTATACAGACCAATATGACGTTGGCTTTCTTGGCAACAAGGGCACACTGCTGACTCATATCCAGCTTCTTGTCCACTGTAATCCCCAGGTCCTTTTCTGCAGAACTGCTTAGCCATTCGGTCCCCAGCCTGTAGCGGTGCATGGAATTCTGTCCTAAGTGCTGCACTTGTTCTTGTTGAACCTCA
This sequence comes from Lepidochelys olivacea, assembly GCF_965140295.1. Taxonomy (NCBI): domain Eukaryota; kingdom Metazoa; phylum Chordata; order Testudines; family Cheloniidae; genus Lepidochelys; species Lepidochelys olivacea. The sequence goes on along the minus strand of NC_140412.1, from coordinate 145,349,078 downwards.
TCAGATTTCTTTTGGCCCAATCCTCTAATTTGTCTAGGTCACTCTGTATCCTATCCCTGCCATCCATCATATCTACCTCTCTCCCCAGTTTAGTGTCATTTGTGAACTTGCTGAGGGTGCAATTAATCCATCCTCCAGATCATTGATAAAGATGTTGAACAAAACTAGCCCCAGGACTTTCCCCTGGGGCACTCTTCTTGACACCGGCAGCCAGCTAGACATCGAGCCATTGATCACTACCCATTGAGCCTGACAATCTAGCCAGCTTTCTTACAGTCCATTCATCCAATCCATACTTTTTAAACTTGCTGGCAAAAATACTGTGGGAGACCATATCAAAAGCTTTGCTAAAGTCAAGATATATCACATCCACCGCTTTCCCCATATCCATAGAGCCAGTTATCTCATCGTAGAAGGCAATCAGGTTGTTCAGGCATGACTTGCCCTTGGTGAATCCATGCTGAATTTTCCTGATCACCTTTCTCTCCTCCAAGTGCTTCTAAATGGATTCCTTGAGGACCTGCTCCATGATTTTACTGGGGACTGAAGTGAGGCTGAGTGGTCTGTAGTTCCCCGGGTTCTCTTTCTTCCCTTTTTAAAATACAGGTGTTATATTTGCCTTTTTCCAATCGTCCAGGACCTTCCCTATTCACCAAGAATTTTCAGAGATAATGGCCAATGGCTCTGCAATCACATCAGCCAACTCCCTCAGCACCCTTGGATGCATTAAATCTGGACCCATGGACTTGTGCACGTCCAGCTTTTCTAAATAGTCCTTAACCTGTTCTTTTACCACTGAGGGCTGCTCACTTCCTTCCCATACTGTGTTGCCCAGTGCAACAGTCTGGAAGCTGACCTTGTCTGTGAAGACTGAGACAAAAAAAGCATTGAGTACTTCAGCTTTTTGCACATCATCTGTCACTATGTTGCCTCCCCCATTCAGTAAGGGTCCCACGCTTTCCCTGACCACTTTCTTGTTGCTAACATATCTGTAGAAACCCTTCTTGTTACCCTTCACAGCCCTTGCTAGCTGCAACTCCAATTGTGTCTTGGCATTCCTGATTACATCCTTGCATGCTCTAGCAATATTTTTATACTCCTCCCTCATCATCTGTCCAAATTTCCACTTCTGGTAAGCTTCCTTTTTGAGTTTTATCTCACCAAAGATTTCACTGTTAAGCCAAGCTGGTCATCTGCCATATTTGCTATTCTTTGTACACTTTGGGATGGTTTGTTTCTGCGCCCCGAATAAGGCTTCTTTAAAATACAGCCAGCTCTCCCAGACTCCTTGTCCTCTCATATTAGCTTCCCAGGGGATCCTGCCCATAGCTTCTCTAAAGGAGTCTAAGTCTGCTTTTCTGAAGTCCAGGGTCTGCATTTTGCTACTCTCCTTTCTTCCTTTTGTGAGGATCCTGAACTCAACCATCTCATGGTCACTGCTGCCTCGGTTGCCACCCACTTCTACTTCCCCTACCAATTCTTCCCTGTTTGTAAGCAGCAGGTCAAGAGGAGCATGGCCCCTAGTTGGTTGCTCCAGCACTTATACCAGGAAGTTGTCCCCAGCACGCTCCAAAAAATTCCTGGATTATCTGTGCAATGCTCTAGTGATCTCCCAGCAGATGTCAGGGAGATTGAAGTCCCCCATTAGTACCAGGGCCTGTGATCTGGAAACTTCAGTTAGTTGTCCAAAGTAAGCCTGTCTACCTCATCCTCCTGGTCCAGTGGTCTATAGCCCACACCCACCACGACATCACCCCTGTTGCTCTCGCCTCTAAACTCAACCCAAAGACTTTCAACAGGTTTTTCTCCTTTTTGATTCCAATCACATCATAGTTCCTTGATTGTCCCAGGACTTCCAATTCTTCCTGCTTGTTTCCCAGGCTTCTTGCATTCATGTACATGCACCTAAGATAACTAGCTGATTGCCCTACTTTCTCAGTATGAATCAGGAGGCTTCCCGTCTTGTACCCTCCTCCTTGTGTTTCCTCCCTGTATCCTACTCCCACACTTACCTCTGGGTTTAGGTCACCATCCCCCAGTGAACCTAGTTTAAAGCCCTCCTCACTATGTTAGCAAGCCTGCCTATGAAGATGCTCTTCCCTCTCCATTAGGTGGATCCCATCTCTTCCCCGATGGGAACAACATCCCATGGTTAAAGAATCCAAAGCCTCCTCTCTGACGCCACCTGTGTAACCATGTATTCACCTCCACAATTCGACAGTCCCTACCTGAGCCTTTTCCTTCAACAGGGAGGATGGACAAGAACATGACCCATGCCTCAAACTCCTTCATCCTTCTTCCCAAAGCCAAGTAGTCTGTAGTGATCTGCTTAAGGTCATTCTTGGCAGTATCATTGATTCCCACATGGAGAAGTAGGAAAGAGTAGCAGTCTGAGGTCTTGATCAGTCTCAGCAAACACTCCATCACATCCTGGATTCTAGCTCCAGGCATGGAGCGCACTTCTCGAGTCTCCTAGTCTGCTCGGCAGCTGGATGACTCTTTCCCCCTTAGGAGGGAGTCTCTGGCCACCACCACCCATTTTCTCCTCTTGGGAATCGAATTCATGAAACCCCAATCCCTAGGACAATACATGGTGGTGCACTCACAAATCTGTGAATGGTCCTCAGGTTCAGAGATGAATCTGGACTCCTCAGTAACAGCAGAAGGTCTGACACTTCTTCATGCAGGAGTCAGGCTGCTTCTGTTCCCAGGATTTCCCCTCACCACAAAGGGCTCAAGTTACAAATTATAATATCTCTATTAAAAACCTAATCTCTGAATTTAATCTCCTGACCTAGTGCTCAAACACACTCAAAGTAGGCAACCCTGAACTAGCAGCCAAAAAGCACTTGCCACATGATAACTGATTTACCTAGGGAGCTGGGGGCAGGGGGGACTAACTCAGCCTGATGCCAGGCATGGGTGGGGGGTGATGTTCCAAGAAAACTCTAGACATAGGGAGTCACCTTGAACAGGGAAAGGACAAGCTAAGGGATCCTGCTTCCAGGCCCCCAGAGGCCAGTGTTCAGGGAGACCCTGCATGCAGTCCTGGGAGTCACAAGGTCACCCACAGCAAGCTCTGCCCTTACAGGGGCCAGCTCCAGAAACTCAAAAAATTGCTTCTTCTCTTTCACAGTGCTCCCATGGGCAGGCATCTCACTGAGGACCTTCCTATTGGGAAGGCTAGCTTTTCTTTCTAGTCTTTTACTTATCAATTATTTGACTCCGCTCCTGTTTTTCACAGACACAGCTCCTCCTCTGAGCTCATGAGCTGGTAGTCATCCAGGTACCCTGCTATTCTCCCCCGAGCCAAGGGGGCTCCTATTGCTCAATGTGTGTGTGTGTGTGTGTGTATATGTCTCTCTCTCTGTCTCAGACTCTGAGTCTGCCCAGGCCCCTCTTCTTCCCAGGGACTGTGCTTCTCCCTGTGTTACAAGCACATAGAGACCCAAGAACCAAGGTAAACTCCTTGGGGGTTACGTAGGAAAATGTCAGTACTCAAAAATGTTGATTTCCACAAAACCATTATTTACCAGTAGAAAAGATTTTTGTGCAAAAACTTTTGACCAACTGTAGCTCTGGGTAAAGATCTGGCTTATTATTTCCACATACATCCTTTTCTCCCTCTCAGCTCTGGAGCCCTATCTCCCCTCTCTCTCTCACACGCATACTTTTTCTCTTTAAAATAAAAATATTCTGTTTATCAATGTTGCAGCAATCTGTTTGCCTCTATACTCTAATAATAACTTCTGGTCCTGAATGTTAAATGCACTGCACAAATTGTTTTCTTTGTGACAGCTTTCAAAATGAGGTTAAGACAAAATGTATGCTCAAAAATGTATCAGATTGTTTTAATTATGAACTGTGCCCTGTCACAAATGGCTGGAAATTGATTTCTAGGAGCACAACTTGTTTGTTTAAACATTCATTGGCCTCAAGGGCATAGTTAGGCTAAATTATTCAGAGGTACAGACCTGAAGCTTTTTTTAATTAAAATTCCTGGATTCATCAACTGGCTAGAAATCATTATGAAAATATTCAGAAAACCTTACACTAACAAGAGGATGAGATTGCTATTGGAATTGGAACACGGTTTTTTATCTAAAATTGCTTCAGTCTTGCTTTGTATTTCCAGTGCCAATTTCTTTTTGGATTGTCAGCCCCATCAATGTTATTGGGGGGGGGGGGAGGAATGTGCATGTGTCTCCTTAATATCTGAAGCAAGGAGATAACATGTGGGAAGCCATCTGAGTCTTACATACCCCAGGTAAAACGTATATTTACATGCAACTTTAGTGCCCTCATGGCCAAGATAGTCTGCTCTGCAGGCAGCTCTGGTCACAAAAAGGAGCCTGTGGGAACACAACAGGGAAAGTCCCTTCCACCCCAGGGGCACCTATTTCAAACACTCCCCCGCTCCCCCTCCCAGCATGAACGAACACACACACACCCCCTGGAAGAGTACAGTGAATATAGGAAAGGGAAATATTTATTTACAGAGAAATGAAAGGAGAAAAACAACAGGGGGAAAGCTGTGGGGAGCGGTAAAACAGGGTCACATTCAACACAAGGCCCCACAGGCCCAGTGGTACCACAATCTGAAAGGGTAGATATCAAGCAATGCGACTGCACAGAGAGTTCAGGAGTCCTGGGCACAATTCTGCTCCGGTGGTGAGTCTTGGGTGCTCCTGGTCGTCTTTGGCTCCAGTAAACTTTCCCCAACAAAAAGTTTCCCTCTTCTGCTGCTCTCTTCAAACCCACATAGTGACAACCTCGCCATTTAGCTAGCTACAGCCTCCCTCGTTATTCCCTGTGCAAGGTCACAAGCCCTGGTACTGGGTCCATTTCTGGTTTGTCCTTCTCCCTGGCACAGTGCTCCTTCTGGCTCCTGTCCTGAGGTGTCTCCGATTCACCGCTCTGTCCCTCCCAGGCTTCAGCAGGTTCTCGGCTGCTTCACTCTGTGAGGGCATGCTTGCTGCAGCCCTTCTGTCTGGAGTTCCAGACACATACAGCCTGTTCTCTCCCTTTCTCCACACTCTCCTCCCCCTTTCCCACCCTCCAAACAGCATTTCCTCACCCTCAGGACAAAGGGGACATGCTCTCTAAACCCCAAAGGGGTTACATATAAACAACTGGGCAACAGTATCAGACAAATATTAAAATTTCTCTCTGTTTGGACTAAGGCAGAGAACAAGAACTGGATTTTCTCCTACCCCTCTGAAGGACTTGGGCTCTACTCTTGAATAACCTTCACAATCAGTCATTGATCTTTCACATTCCAGGACCTTCAAAACTGAGTAAATTATTTTACAGAGCAAATACTTTTGCCATATTGAAATTTGGGGGAAATCGTGCCTTTGTTGTGCTCAAAATGTTTCAATCGATGTCACTATAGTAAAGATAATAGAGCAGCCATAAATCTGGTCTTTATATTTCAGTTAATTTGCCCTTTCATTGATCCTTGTATTTAAGCAATCTACGGTCATGTAGCGAAAAAGAAATTCTGTACATGTGGAAAAACATGGCTCTACATGCAAAAAACATTTTTGCTCATCTGCCACAGTTATGCACTTCCCATCCACCCTGCAAACTTTGCATCTCCTTGTTCACCACCACCACTATGATAAATAGCTGAACTGCCCAGCTGTTTGATAAGCTTGAAGGAAACATTGCTGAAACTGTACAATCTTCATAAAGCAGCTGACCAGGAAAGGGTATGACTCGCATATTTTTAAAAGTATCAAGATGGTGAGAAAAAGCTAATTAGCTAAAGGGCTAATTATACCACCCAGATGAGGACAGTTGAGAAACAAACCATCACAGCTCCTATGGGTTGGCTGTAGATGCTCCACATCTCTAAACATTTTGACATCATGGGCCAGATTTTGCCCTTCATTTCCACATGCAGAACAGAATCTATGCCCATGGATCTCACTGCTACCTGTTCTAACTGTTCAAATAGTTAGTTTGTTTTCTACATGGCATGTCAGATAAGTAGGGTACTGATGATGATTTTTGCTGGGATAGGGAACAAAAATAATTTTCCTCTCCTTTCTTATCTCTTTTCCTCCAGATCTTTCTCCATCTCTTCAATCAGTTTCAGACTTCTAATCAGTTTTTCTTTCTCTTTTAAACTGTATTTTAAAAAATATTTTAACCCCCTTTCATTGCTGGTACAGCCACAAAGCTCCCTCTGCTAGCCTTCCCATTGCATTGTATGCACTTTTTAGGGCTCCTCACATTAATTCACTGTCTCTGTGCTATTTCAGTACAGTGAGATAGCAAGACAAAGTGGTTTTTAGGGAAAAACAAACCCACCGTGGGAATGAAATTAGTCTGTAAAAGAACAGAGTGACCTCTATTTCAGACACGGATTGGGCTGGTGAAATGTGGATGTCACATTCCATGTACGTCAGCATCCTAGCCTCTCAAATATTAACTATTCTAAATTTATCCGTGTTCCTAGTTGAAAATTCTTTTCCCAGAGTGCCTGAACAGGTAGCATCTCAATCTGCAGCTTTCTGTGCAAATTTTGAAACTGCCTGAGTGCTGTAAAGTCAAAAGTTCTCAAAAGATACAAATGTTTGTGTTCTCATTTGATGTATTTTGATTGTGAGAACAGTATTCATTTTAATTCTTTGAATACGGTGATGATCCACAGGAATCACAAACCCATTGCCAGAGCTTGAATGGTTGCTTTATCTATGAGATGTTTTTGACTGGTTTGCCATGCTGAGAAGGTGTTACAACTACTATTTGTGTCAGGTTACTTAGGGTAATTATGCCATGGACACAAATCACCTTTCTAAATTATGCAGCAGATACAGTTTGTTCTGCTTTTGAAATATCTCCTCTGAGAATCATTAAAAATTTCTTCTTGTGAGTAATTCCATTCACTAATCACTCTTGAATGACTGGGCAACATGCATAAAGCAACATTTTCTAAATTGGCAGGATGTTGTATTTCTATTTAAAATGTCAGCTGTTCTAGCTATATATTAACTATACTTTACTTTTTAATGTCAATTGATGTTTAAGCCATCACATAAAAAAAATGCTGCCCTGTAGCCCTAAATTTCAAGGAGCCAGGTTCTTTCTCAGGTTGGCATCACTGTGCTGTGCAAGTACTACAGTTCTTTAAAGTTGCCCGCTATAGCTTTCGCCATTTGAAATTATCAGGCAGCATGTGGTTCACCTTAAGTTCTTCTATTTAACCACTGGTAATAACTCATTTCAGTAACTGTTTTCAGTTCATTTGGCCATCATAATTATATGTTAGAAGTCCAGGGCATGGTCTATGGTGGCTTAGGAATACATGACAATTAGCCTTTAAAAGTATTAAGATCAGCTATACCCCCTCATGTTGACTGCAAAGAAAGAAGAGTAATTTATGTTATGTGACTTATTATAAAAGTGATACTGAGGGTTTTAGGAAACATCGAAAATCCCAACTTTAAGATGCTTGAAGAAATACTCCTTTTTATTGCAACCAGCTGGGCTCTCAAAAGTCAGGAAGGCAAAAAGGGAACCAAAGTAGGTAAACAAAAGGCATTTTACTGTTATATTGCTTGGCCTGTGTGTTAACTATTATGTGAAATTAAGGTCCTCCATTCTACTCTTCTATTCTAGCTCTTTCCAGTGATTATGCAGTAGTAAGATGTACAATATACTTCTTGTGCAGTTGCCAGAAAATTCAGTAACTGTGCAGGACATTAAAAATGGTTGGTTGTGCTGTTCCCATCTGCCTCAATATATCTGTTTGTATTCCCAGTGGATGTATGATCTTTATTTTATGTACCAATGAGCTTTTGAAGTGACTTGCTTGGAGCCTTTCTGTTCCTTCCCCAAGAATTCATTTCTGAACTGGATGTCATACATAAGTGCTTACTGATTTTTTTTCAAGCAGTATTATGATAACTCCAGTTTCTCTGGCTGGTACATGGACCACTTCAAAGCAGGAAGAGAATGAGAAGGAAAAAAGAGTGAGAAGAAATAAACAAAAAATGAGTAGGAAATGAAAGAGGTGGTCCCAAAATAAAAGGAACAAGAGAATGTAATGATGCACTAAAAGGACAGAGCAGGAATAAGGGGAAATGGAAACACAGAAATGAGACAGGAGGAATATTGAAAAATAAGGTATAAATGTTTGATCAACATTCAAAAATTAGATCATCAAAAGTCAGTTTTAATCTAATCTAAAGCTTGGACACTTGAGTCTTCTTACTGAGAGGCTGGAAAGCCTGCCTGTCATTTAAGTTGCTGATAAAGGCCAAGAAACAAAGACAAAATGAAAGGAAGTTCCCTGTTGTTGGCCAATGGCCTTCTAAAAGGTCAGAGGAAGATGTCTGGGGCCACTGGCCTTGGACCTCCCAAATCTACTGGAGCTGTGAAACCACTACTTCTGGGCCATGCCTCAAACTCTTCCTTTTCCTGAGCAGAGAACAGGACATACTGATTTAAATGAGAGCTCAAACAGGAGGAGTAGTTTAGGTGCTGTGCATTGAAATGTCAGCATTTGTCTCCCTGCCTGCCACCTTCCAAACTACATTTCAAAAGGGCTGGAATTCAAATTTCTGTTTTTGACCCATCTCTGGTTATTTTCTTAGGTCTGAATTATAATGTTCTCACTTGGTCAAAACTGTTGTTTAAGTCATTGGGAATTTTGCTTTAAGAAAAGATTGAGTAAGGATTTCAGGATTTGTCTCTTCATGAATGTTGAACAGATCTGTTAGGAATGATCTTTCTCTTGTAAACGCATTCCATCTCTGTGAAATCAAACTCCAAGTACCACGTTTCTGACCATCAGAAACCTGATATCACTCGACACTGCCTTTGACAGGATCATAGCACAAGGCATTGGGAAGTGTTGGGTATTTCTATATTTCCTGTAAAGGGCCAAGGGACTGTATAATAAAATGTTAAAATCCCTATTCAATATTAATCTGCTCCGGAGCAATTTACAGTATTGAACCTCCAGTTGAAAAGCATGCTATGTTATGTCATTACAAATCAGATGTAAAATTAATTTGCTGTATGATTTCTATCTTTGTGCTAAACCAGAATAATGTGCTTAATTAATATGGCATGCAGTATCTGGATGGAGTGCCCTATGCAGAAGCTTCACATGAAATCAGGGCTGGGCTTACGGGTGGGCACAATGACCAGGGGGGCACCATGGTCAAGAGGCAAGGAGCATGGTGGGCCTGGCATGTGAGAGTGTGGAAGAAAGCTTGGGTGGCAGGGAGGCAGCAGGGCTTGGGGGTGATGCAGGGGAGCCCTGGGAGGCAGCAGGTGACAGGGCTCCAAAATACAAGTTTGCCCAGGGTGCCATTTTCCCTAAGGCCGGTCCTAAATGAAATGTTATACTGACACAACTTTTTTAAAATGTATTTATATATACTGCATTTTTTTTTCATAACGCCAGAATCATCAAAGACTGCCCTTTGGAATATTGGTACCATAAATATAAATGGGATTTGATGGCTCCTATTACTTAAATAACCCCCTGAATCTTTTTTACTACCTGCAAGTGCAAAGGCTGCATGTCCTGGCTTCTTTGTCTGTGCCTAAGGCTTCCCCTGACACCTTGAAACAGCAGAATCTTAAATGCTTTAATGAAAATGAACCAGATTCTCAGCTCGTGTAATTCACCATACCTCTTTAAAGTCAATGAAACTGTGCCCGTGTATATGAGCTGAGAATTTGACTCTTGATGTTGTAACAGTGGTATGACCGTGCTGCCTGGATGGGCCATGCTGAGGATGCCAACTCAGGGCAGACTGCAAGAATTAGGACAGACAATCTCCAAGTTTGGTGATTTATTCTGCAACTAGATTCACCAAGCTAGTAACCAAACAAGTTCTGTAATACCACACTGGTCAAATACAGAAGTCAAATATAGTCCCCTTTATGCAATCCAGCCTTTGCCCCCCATCTAGACAGCCAAGTCTAATACAGTGAGGGTTTACTGAAAAACTTATTCACCAGACTTATAATTCTACCAATCCCAAAGGACCAGACACATTGCCTACCAGGTTAATGAGTATTTCAGATCTCACCCAAATACATGATAAGAGCCAATCCTTATTAACCAAACCTAAGATTTATTAATAAAAGAAAAAGTAAAGAGAGTTCTATATGGTTAAAAGATCAATATACATACAAATGCATGTAAAGTCCTCAGGTCAGTTTCACAGCAGAGATGGTGAGGCTGCTGATTTGCAAAAGTCTTTCTGGAATCTATTTAAAAGGTTATAGCTCAATACACATTTGAGGTGTAAAGTTTGTTCAAGTTCTTCCATGAGAATTCCAAGGTAAATCCAGAGTAAACCCAGAGACCTCAGTCTTGTGACTTAGACCTTCCCTGTCAAAGTTTAAGCAGACCTGAGATGGCAGGATCGGGCCCAAGGCTTCTCTTTTATAGCTTTTCTAGCCGGCTGGCAAGCCTCCTCACAGAAAATGTTATAGCAGGGCCTTCCCCTAGGGAGAATGGTCAATGTGGACCTTTGCTTTGAAGTTAATCGTCTATTTCCTATGTATAGTAGGAAGAGTGCCTGAGACATAAGCCCTTGTATCAGAGGCCTGGCATGAGGCCTGAGGCATAGGCTAAAGTAGTGGTCAAAGCTTTGCTAATATAAAGCAAAGTCAGGTTGTGAACTAGAGGCAGGCCTTGCTCACAGAATCTGGCAAGAACAGAGCTGATATTGCAGAAACACACATTCCTAAAAAATACTAGGCATAGGAAACACATTCAGACTCATTCCAGAAGGGTGGTGCCAGTACACCCCATACCAAGCATGGTACAAACACCATCCTCACCACATGAGAACACACTGACCCCTCCTAAAGATAAGGTCAGGATGACAGTGTGATGGATAGAGATGTTTTGATCGAACCAACATGTACAAGGTAATGGGTGACAGGTTTCAGAGTAGCAGCCGTGTTAGTCTGTATTCGCAAAAAGAAAAGGAGGACTTGTGGCACCTTAGAGACTAACCAATTTATTAGAGCATAAGCTTTCGTGAGCTACAGCTCACTTCCTCAGATGCATATCGTGGAAACTGCAGCAGGCTTTATATATACACAGAGAATATGAAACAATACCTATTCCCACCCCACTGTCCTGCTGGTAATAGCTTATCTAAAGTGATTTCCAGCACAAATCCAACAGAGGTAATGGGTGGTAGCTAACCACGTCAGGGAGCAGTAACTCACCATGTCAGAGGGGCAATACATAACTTCTTTGTATTGGTATATAAAATGGAGTCTCACAGGGAGTGTCTTTGGCCAGCTGAGGGGGGAATGGAAAGTCCCGCCATTCACTGAGCTGCTTCCATTGTCACAGGCATACATGTCTTAATGTCCGCGTAGAGTCTGCCAGGTGCTATTATCATGCTTTGTTGACAATAAACCTGGCCAGGTGCCTTTGTGCCTTAACAGATCTTGTGGTCATTGGGCGGTTTGCTTGAGTCTGCTGTGCCAGTTACCTACTCAGAGCTGGGATGGCATACAGAGGGAACAAACGCAGCCAAACATCTAACTACACTATGCATACACCGGTAAACTAGGAATATTCATTTACATAAGGCAGTTAGCATTCAAACTATCAAGGCAGTTCATTATAGGATAGATAATTAAGCTAAAGACAATGTAAATAATATTATTAGTTCCTGTACTATCTTACATCTTTGGTCTTTGAGTCAATAAAATACAGCAATAAAGCATTAAAAGACAGGAATAGGATTTTACCATCTTGTTGTTGGTTTCCAGTTTGCAAATTAATTCCAATTCAGCAGTCTCTCATTGGAGTCTGTTTCTGAAGGTTTTTTTGTTGAAGAATTGCCACTTTTAGGTCTGTAATTGAGTGACCAAAGAGACTGAAGTGTTCTCCGACTGGTTTTCGAACGTTATAATTCTTGACATCTGATTTGTGTCCATTTATTCTTTTACATAGAGACTGTCCAGTTTGGCCAATGTACATGGCAGAGGGGCATTGCTGGCACATGATGGCATATATCACATTGGTAGATGTGCAGGTGAATGAGCCTCTGATAGTGTGGCTGATGTGATTAGGCCCTATGATGGTGAATTGGAATTAATTTACAAACTGGATACAATTAACTTAGGCTTGAATAAAGACTGGGAGTGGATGGGTCATTACACAAAGTAAAACTATTTCCCCATGTTTATTCCTCCCAAACCCCCGGGCTGTTCCTCAGACGTTCTTGTCAACTGCTGGAAATGGCCCACCTTGATTATCACTACAAAAGGTTCCCCCCACACCCTGCTCTCCTGCTGGTAATAGCTCACCTTACTGGATCACTCTCCTTACAGTGTGTATGGTAACACCCATTGTTTCATGTTCTCTGTGTATATAAATCTCTTCACTGTATTTTCCACTGAATGCATCCAATGAAGTGAGCTGTAGCTCACGAATGCGCATGCTCAAATAAATTTGTTAGTCTCTAAGGTGCCACAAGTACTCCTTTTCTTTTTGCAGATACAGACTAACACGGCTGCTACTCTGAAACCTGAAGTTTATTAAATATATTTGGATGTTTTTCTATATATTGATTTCTATTACAACATAGAATACAAAGCATACAGTGCTCACTTTATATTATTATTTTTTCTTACAAACATATGCACTGTAAAAATGATAAACAAGAAAAAGTATTTTTCAATTCACCTCATACAAGTACTGTAGTGCAATCTCTTTATCGTGAAAGTGTAACTTACAAATGTAGATGTTTTTTGTTACATAACTGCACTCAAAAACAAAACAATGTAAAACTTTAGTGCCTACAAGTCTACTCAGTCCTACTTCTTGTTCAGCCAATTGCTAAGACAAACAAGTTTGTTTACATTTACTGGAGATACTGCTGACTGCCTTATTTACAATGTCACCTGAAAGTGAGAACAGGCATTTGCATAGCACTTTTAGAGCCAGAGTTGCAAGGTATTTATGTGCCAGATATACTAAACAGTCATATGCCCTTTTATGCTTCGGCCACCATTCCAGAGGACATGCTTCCATGCTGATGATGCTCGTTGAAAAAATAATGCATGAATTAAATTTGTGACTGAACTCCTTGGGGAGAATTGTATGTCTCCTATTCTGTTTTACCCACATTCTGCCATACATTTCATGTCATAGCAGTCTTGGATGAGGACCAAGCACATGTTTGTTTTAAAAATACTTTCACAGCAGATTTGACAAAATGCAAAGAAGGTACCAATGTGAGATTTCTAAGGATAGATACAGCACTAGACCTAAGGTTTAAGAATCTGAAGTGCCTTCCAAAATCTGAGAGGGACGAGGTGTGGAAAATGCTTTCAGATGTCCTAAAAGAGCAACACTCCAATGTGGAAACTACAGAACCTGAACCACCAAAAAAGAAAATCAATCTTCTGCTGGTGGCATCTGACTCAGATGATGAAAATGAACATGCATCGGTCCGCTCAGCTTTGGATTGTTATTGAGCAGAACCCATCATCAGCATGGATGCATGTCTTCTGGAATAGTGGTTGAAGCATGAAGGGATATATGAATCTTTAGTGCATCTGGCATGTAAATATCTTGCGATGCTGGCTACAACAGTGCCATACGAATGCCTATTCTCACTTTCAGGTGACATTGTAAATCAAGGTCGGGGGGGGGGGGGGGGAGAAAACCTGGATTTGTGCTGGAAATGGCCCACCTTGATTATCATACACATTGTAAGGAGAGTGATCACTTTAGATAAGCTATTACCAGCAGGAGAGTAGGGTGGGGGTGGGGGGAGAGAAGACCTTTTTGTAGTGATAAACACCCATTTTTTCATGGTTTGTGTGTATAAAAACATCTGTATCTTCCACAGTATGCATCCGATGAAGTGAGCTGTAGCTCATGAAAGCTTATGCTCAAATAAATTGGTTAGTCTCTAAGGTGCCACAAGTACTCCTTTTCTATTATAACTTGTTGCTTACAGAATTCATACTTGTTCACTGCTGACTTGAAATTAAATGTATTTTTGTCTTCACAAGTTAAACCAAAGTGAAAATTGAATATTTATGGATGCAAATACATTTGCGTAGGCTTATTTTTACCTCTTAGTAGAAGAAGACACACCACCTGAGTGTCAGTGCTTGGAGGCATTATGCCTTAGGAAGGTATAAACCTCTGGGAATTGCTGAAGGGAGTGCATTAGGAAACAAGATTGGTACATCTTTGCAAATATGTAGCCAGCATTCTACACCTATTGTCTTCTTGCATAAGGGTTGGGAGAGTCAGGGGGAAAGACTGAAATGGGGCATGGTCCTTTCCTGACCAGACATGCCTCCTCCTCTGTGAGGCCACTAATGCTTTTTGCAGCACAAGAACATCATCCTCTCCTCCCTCCTGCAAACTACAATTTCATACAGACAATGACTTGTTTATACTGCTCTATATACTATACAATATTTATAGTCAAATTCATTATTTTATAATTATAAGGTAAAAATGAGAAAATAAGCAATTTTTCAGTAATAGTGGTCTGTGCTACTTTTCTATTTTTATCTCTGATTTTGTAAGCATGTAGTTTTTAAGTGAGGTGAAACATGGGGATATGCAAGACAAATCAGACTCCTGAAAGGCATATAGAAGTTTGGAAGGGTTGAGAGCCACTGGTCTAGCATACCTGTGCAAAGCCTTATGAGTCAAATTCTCTTCTCCATTACACCCATGCAATTCCATTTAAGTTAATGGGGGTTTGCACCAGTGTAACTAACAGGATGCTTTGATCCTGTATTTTTCCAAAAGCTAAATATGTAAATGTGTTAAATAATAGTGGCAGACTACACTATAAGAAATCTTGAAGCTTTTAGTCCTTTCTCATAGCCTAGTCATGTTCCCAGCTCATTCAAATCAGAGAAAGAGAGGAGAGAGAGAGAGAGAGAGAGAGACAGATTGAACTAAAAAAAAATCTAAGGTTAAATTCAGCAGCACTATTAAGTCCTCAAAAATAGAGCTTAAGTGAATCACAGTCCTTCTCTTGGCCTTCTCACAGTGATGACTTTCATCCTTATAGTGCAGTAGTTGTTGAATCAGTTCATGTTACTTAAGTGTTAACATATGTATGCGGAGTGTAAATATACATAGGTATACATACACCAACACATAATGCTCTGTTGCTGCAAATGAGAACACACTAGTGTAGTAAGTTGCATAAGTATATGTTACTGTGTACTTTTCCTGTCACTGATTTGAATATACTCTCTATGTTACATGTACTGTTACACCATAAAGCAAGACACTGTACAAGTTTATATGATTGTGAGGCAATGAGCAAAAATTTGGGAATGTGGTAAAAATAAAGAATAAAAAAATCGAAGACTGTGTTGTGATTTATATGCAGAAGAAGGTAGAGTTAATGTTGAGAATTCACCTGTAACTTGACATTTCCTGGTTATTGAGCTGTCAGTTGTCTAATATCCTCTTAACACATTTAAATACACAAATGAAAAACAACAGATTTTGCTTCAAATAGTTCATATTTTAATAATCAGACTATCTCCACTATAGGCCAATGGCATTTTGGGATGTATCAGTAGGGGCATTGCCAGCAGATCGAGGGAAGTGATCATTCCCCTCTATTCGACACTGGTGAGGCCTCATATGGAGTACTGTGTCCAGTTTTGGGCCCCACACCACAAGAAAGATGTGGAAAAATTGGAAAGAGTCCAGCGGAGGGCAACAAAAATGATTAGGGGACTGGAACACATGACTTATGAGGAGAGGCTGAGGGAACTGGTATTCTTTAGTCTGCAGAAGAGAAGAATGAGGGGGGATTTGATAGCTGCTTTCAACTACCTAAAAGGGGGTTCCAAAGAGGATGGCTCTAGACTGTTCTCAGTGGTAGCAGATGACAGAATAAGGAGTAATGGTCTCAAGTTGCAGTGGGGGAGATTTAGGTTGGATATTAGGAAAAACTTTTTCACTAGGAGGGTGGTGAAACACTGGAATGAGTTACCTAGGGAGGTGGTGGAATCTCCTTCCTTAGAAGTTTTTAAGGTTAGGCTTGACAAAGCCCTGGCTGGGTTGATTTAGTTGGGGATTGGTCCTGCTTTGAGCAGGGGGTTGGACTAGATGACCTCCTGAGGTCCCTTCAAACCCTGATATTCTATGATTCTATGATAACAAAAGCAAAGGCAGAACCTCACAGATTTGCTAATATTGAATCTTTTCTATGTTAATTATTAATTTTAACAAAATAAAATAGTCTTGTGGATGTTCTTTTCTTTGATTATATCTAGCTCTTGTCACAGAAATATTCATGAAAAATTTTTCTGGCAGTCGTTCTCAAGCCATTCTGAGACTGTAAGATAATTGTGTAGACAAGGTCATTTAGTCTAGGAAATACTTCTATTATGAAAATAGCTAAGATCATCCTCACTCATCTGCATAATTTGAAATAATGAATTTTTGTCTCCCACTCTTATTTTTTTTGGTCTCTTCCATGATTCTTTTTTCCATAAGAGAGTTGTTTTTCCTTTCATGCTGAAGGCACTGAGGGCTAGATTCACAAAGAAACTTTTCAGGTGTGGTCACACATTGATTGCACTGAGGCTTAGGTATCCAGATGCCTGGCATGGAGCTGCAGCACATGTACCCTGATGCAGAAACCTAGGGTTTAGGGAGCTTTTACTGTAAAAACTTAGGTGCCAAGTAAGTTTAGACACCTACAAAGTTCAGTGGCAGCTAAGCAAAGGTTTTGTGAATCCCATTAGAGCTTGATTCTGGGTTGTAGGCACCTAAGTCTTTTTGTGAAAATAACCCGGTCTGTAATAGCTATATAAATAGTAGTAACAGAGGTGTAGTGGTAATGGATTTGGACAACAAGAATGTGTGTCCAAATTTGGTAAATATAAGGAAGCACAGCTTTGAAAAGCAATGCGTGATAAGCAATTGCCATAGGAGGTGTGACAAGATGCGCTTGCCCCGCATTGGTTCGGCAAAGATTAACCCCACTCTGTGGCCTGAGGAAATCATGCCCGCCCAGCTTTGCTGGGCATGCTCTGGCTGGAACCCAGGTATAAAGGGAGCAGTTCAGCTCACTTGGAGCTGACTGCTGAGGAGGGAGGACATAGGTTGCTGTTTAGGCAAGGCTAAGGGTGGTAGGGCAGACTCAGCTATGGGGCTATAACAACGCCTAACCCGCCCCAAGAGGGAGATGGGGTGCATTTGCCCCGTGACAGGAGGTTTTCCTTAAATACAAGAAACGATGTTAGGGGGCTTATTCCTTCACCCGCTTCCTTCCCTGGTCCTTCTCGCATGAACAGAGAGAACAATACCCGAAGTCCAAAGGTGCAAACAATTCAATGTTTATTGGGGTGAACTTCCAGCAAGCATGATTCCAGTTTCCTTCCTTAGCATCCTCCTTCCCAGCTCTGACACCACAGAGCCTTACACCTGTGTCCCTGTTCCCATTCCTGCCCTTAGCCAAACATTATTCCAATTTCCTTACCCCCATACCCTGTTCCCATTTCCTCTCTTTAGCAAAACATAATTACAATTTCCTTACCCACATTCCTTGTTCCCATCTCCCCCTTTAGCAAAACATGATTCCAATTTCCTTACCCACATTCCCTGTTCCCATTTTCCTCACCCGCATGCCCACGCGCACCCCCCTACTTCCTGATTGACTTCAGACTATACAGTAGAACTTGAGTTCTGTTTTGCTATACCTTAACCAATCATGTTCCTGAAATTTAACTAACCAATCCTAACATATTGTAACATGATTATGTAACCAATTATATCCCACCACCTTAATTAGTTTACACCTAGCAAAATTAATTATACAGCAGACAGAAACAATCACAGAACCAAACAGAGATTATACAGACAAACAATAGCAAAGTGGGAACTATAATGACAAAACAATACAGAAGTGAGGATTTCACATCCCAGCTATTGATAAGTGAGTTCTTGCCAGACAGGATGCGATCAAACTAAGTTTCCTTTTACATTTTCTAGGCACTTCCCTTTTTCTGGAGGTGATAGGCACTGTCAGGACAGGATTGTATTCCTAACGGCCGAATAGCACCTTATTTCAGTGTGACTAGTTTGGAATGTGAGGATGTGACCGTTCGCTTCCCAGCTTATGGCTGCCTCTGCTGCTTAGCCAAAGGCCTTAGCCTAAGCACAGGGCCACAAACTGTCACAGTAAGAGAAGGCCCTTACACCGGCAGACAGTGATTTTGATTCTTTCTTTTGTACCTCTATAACTAGCCAGGTGATAAGAATACACCTAAATTCTTAGAGCATAGGCCTTTACAGACAGGCCTGAATATCTATATCCTAACACTAGAGATGCAGACACTACAGAATATGGGCCCAATCCACCCTGACTGAATTGGCCTTATCAACACTGGTTCTCCACTTGTAAGGTAACTCCCTTCTCTTCATGTGCCAGTATATTTAAGCCTGTATCTGTAATTTTCACTCCATGCATCTGAAAAAGTGGGGTTTTTACCCACAAAAGCTTATGCCCAAATAAATATGTTAGTCTTTAAAGTGCCACCACACTCCTCGTTGTTTTTGTGGATACAGACTAACATGGCTACCCCTCTGATACTTGACCCCATCCTATGGTGCAGGGCAAAAAAACCCAAGTTCCCTGTCAATCTGAAGTAGGGGGAAAAATTCTTCCTGACCCAAATCTGGTGATCAGTTTAACTCTGACCATAAGAGCAAGACCTACCAGCCAGGCGCTTAAGATACAGGATTCTCTGTACCACCTCATATCACTGGTCCCATGTGGTATCCTGTCTCCCCCTGTGGTAAAATCTCTGATGTTTCAGAGGAAGATGAAAGAAAAAAATATGTCTCCTGAATATTAACTACATTGTTTAGATGTCCCAACAGAGTCTAGAGGTCTTGGACATATCATCCATTATGGAGTGCTGTGAAAAAAAATCACAACTATTTTGCATACATTTCCAGCAAAACAGCTTTGTTTCCTTGGCAAAAATGGCAGTTTCTCCTGCAGAAAATTATTTCCATCTTATAGGAGACTGAAAACAATTGGTAGTATACTCAAATCTTTTCTTGGTTTTGCTAAGATAATCACTTATTTTTCAGCTGATGCTTTCCATGCTGAGGTACTCAGGGTTCTGTCCAACATGTGTAAAGAATAGTACAATAATAACTAAAACAAATTAACCAGAATAAAATGTAAAATGAATCAAAGTGGAGGGATCAGCTCCAGGAATGAGTCAGAAGGTAAAACATATGTGTTACATTAAAAGAATGCCTTTGGAACATTTTTTGTTTTAATGCTGAAAGATGGTCTAAGATGGATGCTATATGGATGGTGATGAATAGGATGAGATTTGGGCTCACCACAGAAAGAATATTTTATTTATTTATATTTACAATGTAAGTATTTATTCCTTGCTCTAGGTTCAAGACACTTAATTTAAAAAAAACCCCACAATTTATATGTCATGCAACATTGTAGTACGCTGCCCACATAGGAAATAGTAGTTATTTTCCATACCAATAGATGTATCATAATAACTACCACATATGACTAACCTCTGTCCTTCAATCCAAGCCTAGCCCAAAATCCTGAAAGGAAAGATGAGCTTTACCATATGTCCTGGCCGTTAAATCTAAAGGGAAAGGTGATTTCCAAAGTTAAGAGCCCCTCTACACATTCCTGCACTCGCTTCATCTGTTGAAACTCATCTGCAAATCATGGTAAACTGTGAGAGGACAGCTTTGGGCGAGGGCATTTAGGAGTCACTGAACTGATGACAGAGGACAAAAGTTATTGTGAATTCCTGCCAAACCTTCAATAGAGTGGTCTGCTGGCTGCTGCAGACCACTCTATTGAAGGTTGGCAGGAATTCACAGTAACTATACATGGCTGCATGTATAAAATTGTGCACAGAATTGTGCCCCAGTCCTAAACTGGAAGTAATGACTGGTGCATAATAGCTGGTACCCATCTCTCCAACCTCCAATCTCATTGCAAATGCTAGATATAAAATGTGTACTGCTATGTCAACTCACAGGTATGCTTTCTCAATGCATTTAGAAAATCAAGAGCTCATCATAGAACTGTCACATGCAAGGTTACTGGAGTCACCCAGATCAATAAACCTCAAACACCACTGCTGTGAAGAACCTAGTTAGTCTTCTACAGATTTTGCAGTCTGCCAGCCAAAATCTACAACAACATCAATCTCAAAATAAGCCCATCCCAAGACTCTCACACAGAATGTATACCCTCACTTCTATCTGTCTGGGGACAGGGCACTACCCGTATCTTAGTTTGGATGTAAAATGCATGTCCCAAATGCACGCCCAACCCTCTCCCATCCGATTAATCCCTCCTTGGTTCCTGCTGAACCCATAGAGATGACAACACAGCTCTGACACATTGTACATGCAGATTTGCGAGGTTCTTCATGGGTCAAATGACAAATAGTAGTGATTTTATTAATCACTGGTTTTGTAGGAAACAGCTTGAAGTGAAGAACCCGATGCATATTAACTGACACGTTGTACACCTGAGAATCAGACAGATGGTGAATCTTGGTATGACCCAAGGACCCCTTGATGCCAATTGATAGAGGACACAGAGGTACATAGGGTTGCAGGGATCCCATGTGTTTTCATGAGAAGGGTTCATGTAAGGTTTCTAATAAAAGCCTGTGTCACACAGGTCATCAATATCATTGTGAAACTCATGTAAATATAATAAATATTAAGTTCCCAAGATTTGTATCAAGAGGATGGTCACCAGCAAAGATAGAAAGCTGTTTTCTTTCAAACAAGAAATGTTTATCTATCTGTCTATTTACATGTAAATTAAGTATTGTTTGGTTCACTGTGCATCTCCACTCACAAGTCTGAGCTGAATGAAGGATGAGAAATTTTCAAAGACAGGAAATTAACAGAAAGTGGTAAACAGGAGGAGTTATCCTGTTTAGGGGTAATAAAATGAACTTATGACACTATATCTGGGGTACAGATAAACACGCAATCTGTGAGGACAAGCTATCAGTGGACTTGATCTTCTAAGAACAGGTCTGAACCAATATGGCTGAAAACATAGGGGAAAGACTTGGGGTAAGTTTTCTTGTAGGAAATAGAGGGATACCTTGTTAGTTTAGTTCAGTCTCTAGAAAGTGTATTCTGGTTTTGTTTTATATGTAACCATTTGTTTCCAATTTTCTTACTCACTACCACGTGAATCTCTTGTTCTTTCAGAATAAACTTATTCTTGTTTTCACTATCAATATATCTAATCGTTGTGTGTTCAGCAGAGCTGTGTTCTAAGGTATAACTAGTAAGCTTTGTTGTATTATTTCTTTGGGAACAACAGGACTGGCAATTTTGTGAGTGTTCAGTGGATAAGGGGCTGGACACTATAGGGAACCCTCAGAGGACTTGGGGGTTAGTGCATGCCTGTCAGTAACCTGTACAGAGAGAGTGAGGCCTGCAGTGGCCTTCGAAGTAGTGTGTTGACAGAATCTGGTGATTTCAGGGAGCTGATCCACAGCACGGACAGACAAAACTTGTGTTTGACGAAAGCATATATGGCAAAAAGTCATCATGTGAAGATTTCAAGAGTTGGAGAATCCAGTATTCCTCTTGGTAGTTTGTTACAAGCGTTAATCACTCTCACTGTTAACATTTGTACCTTGTTTCTAACCTGAAATTGTCTACTTTCAATTTTGCAGCCATTGGTTCTACTCATGCCTTTCTTATGTGTCCTGTATTCATTTACTCATAAGCATTAGAGAACTTTGGAACATAGGGCAAACTCTGCCCAACTAGGGATGAGAAACCTACATGAAAATAGAATCATAGAAATGTAGGACTGGAAGAGATCTTGGCAGGTCATCTAGTCCAGACCCCTGCACTGAGGTAGGACTAAGTATTATCTAGATCCATCTCTGACAGATGTTTGTCTAACTTTCTCTTAAAAACCTCCAGTAACAAATATTCCACTACCTCCCTATGTAATAGTTGTCAGAACGTTTTTTTCAGTCTCACCTAAATCTCCCTTGTTGCAAAAAAGGCTATTACTTCTTGTCCTTTCCTCAGTGGATAAGCAGAACAATTTACCACCCTCTTTATAACAACTGTTTAGGTACCTGAAGACTGTTATCATGTCCCCCAAGAGTCTTCTCTTCTCCTAAATAAACTAACCCAGTTTTTTCAATCTTTCCTCATATATCATGTTCTCTACATCTTTAATCATTTTTGTTGCTCTTCTATGGACTTTCTCCAATTTGTCCATATCTTTCCCAAAGCGTAGTACCTAGAACTGGGCTCAGTACTCAAGTGGAGGCCTTATCAGTGCTCAGTAGAGTGGAAGAATTGTTTTTTGTGTCTTACATACAACACTCCAGCATCCCAGAATGATGTTTGCTTTTTTTGCAACAGTGTTACATTGTTGACTCATATTTAGTTTGTGATCCACTATAATCCCTAACTACAATGCACAATAACTGCAACCTGTTACTTGGTATGAATAAATATATATATGCGATGGTATGTTTGTGTACATTTCAAGATTATTAGTGTATAGTTTTCTTTAGTACTATGTATTGTACAACAGATCTAATTTTTAGAAAGCTATAATGTAAATATACAGTTGAAATTTGCTTTTTTAATAAAGAAAGAAACTGAATATGTATTATAATTCTTTCTCTATCTAGAGTATGGCATGTGGAAATGCTAAGAATGTAATTTTAAGATTGTAATTGTCATTTAAATCATTAAATAAAATAGAGTCGGAAGGCTATGTGATCTACCTTTCCTACATTCCACATTGCATTTTGCTTGACTTGGTTTTTATTTTGAGAAATCTGGGATAGCATTTAAATCTGGGTAGACCTCAACAACAATTGATTGATAGTTTCTTAAAAGTCAGATAACCTGTAGATTGGTTGTATTCTATGATTCAGTTTGTGAGATGAGGTATGATATATGCTCAGTGATATTTCCTATCACTGTTCAAGAGAAGGTGAATCCTATATCCCCCAAGGACTCTGCAACTCTGCTGAATTCTTGAGGATCTCTTTCATTTCACCAGTTTTACATCTGCCTCTCTTCCCACCAGGCTTTATGTTGCAACCTCTTTCATCCATGCCTCACAGAACAAAGCTTCTCCTTGACTGGCCAAAAAGGCCCCTTTGGAATGATTTCCCCACCCAGCACCCCAAGTCCCTGTCAGTCCCACCAATTTCTGACTGCCTATATTAAATAAAAACTTCAAAAGTTTCCCAAATCAGTCCATGAGAAGTTTTGAATCTTTAGTGCTGGAGTAACTGAGAAATTTGACTAAACTGAGTTACCCAAACCCTAACGTCCTTTACAGCCTATGCATCAAATACTTGATTAAAGTACTTCAGACAACACGCTGGTAACATATTGAACAAAATGAAATTATTAGCTCTCAAACATGTGTGACAAAATAGCTTTCAGTTTGGATAATACTGTCAAAGTAATATCCAGAAACAAAGATGATTCAGCTCACTATGTGTATTTTAGAGAGCAGAGGATACATTTTCAGAACAGTGCACTGAAATTTAGCCGTGTCTCCCCTGTAACATCAACAAGACCTGCAAGCTAACTCCTTGTGAATTGTACTAAACAGTTATTTACCACTTCTCCAATGAATAACATTTTCTACTGCTTCTGAATACACAATCCCCTGATTCTTAGCACAAAAACTCCAGAAAATTGGTTATCTCTGTGTAACACACAGGGCGGAAATGTGAAAATCATGGAATTATAATTATAGTATGTGCTAAAAAAGGATCTCAACTCTGGACTCTTTTTTTATAAATAGAACAGCAAAGGTCACATAGCTTTCAGGCCTCAAATTACAAGGTAACCTGAAATTTGATTGCTGATTATGATTTCCCAGTAAAGCCTGTCTCTTGTAGTGAGGGAATAATTTATAAGTATTTGAAAGAGCCAAACTGGTAGGTAGTTTCAAATAAAACTTTTCTGGTTACTGGCTAAAGAAAAGAATTTGGACACCTCTTTCCCACAGTTTCTGAATTAAAAGATTTTGCAGAGTTTAAGACAAGAAGGAATTATTAGATCAACCAGTCTGACCTCCTGTATATCACAGGTCATTACATTTCACCCGACTGAGTCCAGTGACTTGTGTTACATTAAAGCACTTCTGTACTCAGGAGATTAAGCTATTGTATCCCACATGCAGAGATCAGAAAAGGCTGAGATGCCACCAGTGCCCGAGGATTCTGTAATGGCAGGACATTGAGTAGGTGAGATATGCCCAGATGATTCTAGCAGCTCAAACATACCTCATACTGCAGAGGAGGGAAAAACAAACAAAAAGAAAGGTTCCCTCCAATCTGACCTGGGAGAAAATTCCTTCCCAACTCCAACTCTGACAACCAGTAGGACCCTGAGCAGGGGAGCAAGACACACCAGCCAGGCTTCTAGAAAGTGGATTCTCTGTACCACCTCAGAGCACTGGTCTATCCAGTTCACTGTCCCATCTCAAACAGTAGCCAATTTGATGTTTCAGAGGAAGGTGAAACTTCCCCCCAGCTCACATCCTCCTGAATATATCTGGCCAATTATACACTGAGAGAAAAATCCTTCTTGACCACCCTAGGCAACTAGCTGATACCCTGAAACATTAGATTTAATTATAGTCATGGTGTTAATGAAGAGCTGCAAGTATTATGAGCATGTTGAGAGCAATGCAGAACTTCCTGTTCTCCCCGTGGTCCATGAAGGAAGGGAATGAACAGTGGGTTTCATAAATTCACAAATTCCAAGGCCAGAGGGGACCACTATGACTCTTCACTCCAACCCCCAGCACACAAACCTGCTTTTGAATTTCTCCCAGAATCTGAATTAAAGCATATATTTTAGAAAGATCTCTAATCTCATTTTAAACACTCCAAGTGACGTGAGTCCACAAACTCCCCTGATAGGCTGTTCTGATTGTTAATTACTCTTACTGCTAGGTTTCAGAGTCGCAGCCATGTTAGTCTGTATTTGCAAAAAGAAAAAGAGGACTTGTGGCACCTTAGAGACTAACAAACTTATTTGAGCATAAGCTTTCGTGAGCTACAGCTCACTTCATCGGATGCATTGATGCATTGGATGCTTATACTCAAATAAATTTGTTAGTCTCTAAGGTGCCACAAGTATTCCTTTTCTTACTGCTAGGTAATTGCATTTTATTTCAAAGCTGAAATGATCTAGCTTCAGCTTCTAACAATTGGATCTTATTATTCCTGTTTCAGAAGGCTGAAAAGCACCCCTCACCACCACCACTATCGGATATCTTTTCAAGGTGTAAGTACCTATACACAGTGATTATTAGTGATTAGCAAGTTAAGGAAGCATGGGCTGGATGAATGCACTATAAGATGAGTAGAAAGCTGGCTAGATTGTCGGGCTCAACGGGTAGTGATCAATGGCTCCATGTCTAGTTGGCAGCCGGTATCAAGTGGAGTGCCCCAAGGGTTGGTCCTGGGGCCGGTTTTGTTCAATATCTTCATAAATGATCTGGAGGATGGTGTGGATTGCACTCTCAGCAAATTTGCGGATGATACTAAATTGGGAGGAGTGGTAGATATGCTGGAGGGGAGGGATAGGATACAGAAGGATACTAGACAAATTGGAGGATAGGGCCAAAAGAAATCTGATGAGGTTCAATAAGGATAAGTGCAGGGTCCTGCACTGAGGATGGAAGAATCCAATGCACCGCTACAGACTAGGGACCGAATGGCTAGGCAGCAGTTCTGCGGAAAAGGACCTAGGGGTGACAGTGGATGAGAAGCTGGATATGAGTCAGCAGTGTGCCCTTGTTGCCAAGAAGGCCAATGGCATTTTGGGATGTATAAGTAGGGGCATAGCGAGCAGATCGAGGGACGTGATCGTTCCCCTCTATTTGACATTGGTGAGGCCTCATCTGGAGTACTGTGTCCAGTTTTGGGCCCCACACTACAAGAAGGATGTGGATAAATTGGAGAGAGTCCAGCGAAGGGCAACAAAAATGATTAGGGGTCTAGAACACATGACTTATGAGGAGAGGCTGAGGGAGCTGGGATTGTTTAGCCTGCAGAAGAGAAGAATGAGGGGGGATTTGATAGCTGCTTTCAACTACCTGAAAGGGGGTTCCAAAGAGGATGGCTCTAGACTGTTCTCAATGGTAGCAGATGACAGAACGAGGAGTAATGGTCTCAAGTTGCAGTGGGGGAAGTTTAGATTGGATATTAGGAAAAACTTCTTCACTAGGAGGGTGGTGAAACACTGGAATGCGTTACCTAGGGAAGTGGTAGAATCTCCTTCCTTAGAGGTTTTTAAGGTCAGGCTTGACAAAGCCCTGGCTGGGATGATTTAACTGGGAATTGGTCCTGCTTCGAGCAGGGGGTTGGACTAGATGTCCTTCTGGGGTCCCTTCCAACCCTGATATTCTATGATTCTATGATTATTCTTCGAGACGCAGAATAAGTTGAGCTCCTTAAGATTCACATCATAATGCTTATTTCCCAGTCCCTGGATCATTATTTGACACTCCTTTGAACTCTCTATAGTATTTCCATATCCTTCTTGAAGTGTGGACACCAGAACTGGACACAGGGTTCTAGTAAACATCTTACTAATGGTGTGTACAGAGGCAAGATCATTTCCATGTTATATTCCCCTTTTTATACATCCAAGAATCGGATTAGCTTGTTTTGTTACAGCATTGCACTGAGAGCTCATATTGAAGCAATCATCAGTGATGACCCCTAAGTCCTTCTCTGCATCACTGCTTTTCAAGACAGACTCCCAACTTGTAGGTACTTACATTTGGTTGTATTAAAACACATTGTGATAATTTGAGCAGGTAAATCAGATCACCCTGTAACAGTAATCTGTCCTCTTTTTTTACTGCCCCACTAATCATTGAATCACCCGCAAACTTCACAAACAAAGATTTTATAACACCCTCTAGAGTGTTAATAAAAACACTGAATAGAGTTTACTCAAGTACCCTGGGGGGCCCTGATGGAAACAGCCCTGCACATTGTTGTGTCCCTCTTAACACCTACATTTTGAGATCTATCAGTAAAACAATTTTTAATCTGCCTAATCTGTGCCCTGTTATTTCCATATAATGCAAGTTTTTAAATTAAAATGTCTTGTGGTGCTAAGTCAAATGACTTGGAGAAATCCAGCTATACTATATCAACACAGTTGCCTTTATCAGCCAGACCTGTAATTTTGTCCACAAAGAACAACAGTATTGCTTGATAAGACCTATCTTCATTGAATCAAGCTGACTGGCATTAATTATATTTTTAGCCTCTAATTCTTTGCTAATATAGTCCTGAATTAACCTATCCACTATTTTAACCAGGACCAACATCAGGCTAACCAGCCTATAATTCCCGGAGTAGTCCTCTTTACCCTTTGTAAATATTGGAACTACATTAGCCAGTCTAGTCCTATGACATTTCCCTAGTCTTCCAAGATTTGTTAAAAATTAACATTAATGGTCCTGAGAGCTCCTCATCTCCCGTTGTGATGCTGTCAATGGAACAGCAATATTATCTTTTATTAAAAAAAGAGGATGTAAAGTAGCATCTTCTAAAAATAAATATTTTCAATTCAAAACACCTAGATCACTTACATGTATGAATGCAAAAGGGACTGGCTGAGGTTTCCTGGAAAGTACACACTCAAACACAGCATATATTTAATATATTTTGTGTTGCAGCAAACACTGCTGAAAGCATTTGGAAATCTGTGATACTAATACTGAATACGAATTAGTATATAGGGTAATATATGGGTAATTATGGACATAATAAACTACTTCATCATAATATCAGAAAGGTCAAAAGTCAGGCTGACTTGCAAAGAAGGCAGCTTTTATACTTCTCATCTTGAGCAACTCATTTCAAAGTAAATGCCTATGGAAGATCTGCAGAGTCTATTGAAAAGAGTTTCATGTAATATCAGAAATCTAAGTAGAGTCAATCAATCCAAAGCATAAAATATGTGAAGCAAGTGATAATACACAGACCTCCTGGAAAAAGAAAACGGGAGGGGAGACACACTTAGATAAACATTATGCACAACAATAGAGAATGAATCCAAGTCAATATGACACTCAGAAGCCTAAGCAGACCAGCAGAAGACCAGAATAAATGGTGGAAACTGGTGGATTCCCTATGCACCTGAGGGTGTGGGAGATCCAAAAAAAGAAGGAATCATGAGCAAGGTCATATTTCCCCAATAGCAAAAACACCCACAAAACCCCGTGCCAGTTACACTGATACATACATTCAAAGAAATACATTAAGACACTATTATTTTCAGTGGCAACCATATGAGCACAAGTTTTCATTAAGACAGAAATCAGCTGCCTAAGACAAAAAGATGCCACTGAAGAGAAAAGGCAGAGAGGGAAAAGAAAGGAGGAATGATTCCAGGAGCTTTCTCACAAACCTATGGATCACCACCACTGGAGGAATTCATTGGTTGGACTTTCCAAAGGACAGCTACTGAACCATTCACAGATGGGGGAAAAGGGTGACCCACAGCCCACTTGCCCGATCACAACTCCCACTTAAGCTACAGAAAGATGGAATCAGCATGTAATCTGAAGGAATTTACTGGTGGCATGGTCCACAAACAATCAGGACTTCATAAATTCAGAAACAGTTATGCACACCATAGAAGCTAACAAAGAAGTATTTGGCTACCTAACACAAAGACCTTATAGCATTTGGACTAAAAAATACCAATGCAGATCTAAACCATCAGAATTCTGACTAGAAGACACTTCATAGAATCACAGAACGTAAGGCTGGAAGGGAACTCAAGACGTCATTATGTCCAGCCCCCTGTGCTGAGAAGGAAAAGCTACATCTAGACCATCTGTGACAGGTATTTGTCTAAGCCAGAGTTTCCCAAACTTTTTTGGCCACGGAAAACTTTTTAGCCTATTACAGAGTCATTTTGTAGTCATTTGGTTTTCAAATAAACAATTGCATTATTTATGCTCAAATATATTTTATTTTATAAAACAAAGCAAAAATACAAATTTAAAATAACGTAAGCTAACAATTTCTAACTGGAAAGCGCGTATAAAGTAGTATAAAAATCAAGTGCAAGAGTCAAAATTAAAAACAGTGTTCTACTTAAAAGAACCCTGTTTTCATATATACACAAACACCATACAAATTAGATTTTTACTAGGAAAATCTATTTTTATAAACAGAAATACAAATTTGGATTTAATGGGATTGGTGTTTCTGAGTTTTTCTATTACAGATTCGCTTAATATTAGGAATAATGCCAGAAAAAGAGTTTTATGTTAAATTACAGCCATTCAAAAAGAGTTGTAAACTACGCTTCAAATATGCCAAATTTAAAATTTAAAAAAAAATTAAAGACCCTTTTTTTCATTATGATTCTTTCACAGAACATCTATTCAGATCGTGCGGAACACCAGTGTTCAGCAGAACACAGTATGCATCCGATGAAGTGAGCTGTAGCTCACGAAAGCTTATGCTCAAATAAATTGGTTAGTCTCTAAGGTGCCACAAGTACTCCTTTTCAGTTTGGGAAACGCTGGTCTAAGCTGTTTTTAAAAACCTCCAGTGATGGGGATTCCACAACCTTCTTTGGAAGCCTATTCTAGAGGTAAACTACACATATAGATAGAAAGTTTTCCTAATATCTAACTTTAATTTATCACAGTTGATCACTGTCCTCTCTATAACATCTTTTCGTTTATTTGAAGACTTTTATTTGTTTTCCCCCTCAGTATTCTTTTCTCAAGGCTAAACATGCGCAGTTTTTTTAACCTTTCATTGTAGGTCAGGTTCTCTAAACATCTTAATCGTTTTTGTAAAGCTCTTCAATTTATCCAACTTTCCTAAAGTGTGCTGCCTAGAATTGAACACAGTATCCACTATAAGGTGGATAGAAAGCTAGCTAGATCATCAGGCTCAATGGGTAGTGATCAAGAGCTTGATGTCTAGTTGGCACTTGTCCTTATTGAAACTCATCAGATTTCTTTTAGCCCAATCCTCCAATTTGTCTAGGTCACTCTGGACCCTGTCTCTACTCTCTAGTGTATCTAATTCTGCTCCCCAGTTTCGTGTCATCTGCAAACTTGTTGTGGGTGCCATCCATCCCATCATCCAGATCATTAATGAAGATGTTGAATAAAACCGGCCCCAGGACTGACCCCTGGGGCACTCCACTTGATACTGGCTGCCAACAAGACATTGAGCCGTTGATCACTACCCGTTGAGCCTGACGATCTAGCCAGCTTTCTGTCCACCTTATAGTCCATTCAGCCAATCCATACTTCTTCAACTTGCTGGCAAGAATACTGTGGGAGATCATATCAAAAGCTTTCCTAAAGTCAAGATATAACACGCCCACTGCTTTCTCCATATCCACAGAGCCAGTTAACGCATCATTGAAGGTAATCAGGTTGGTCAGGCATGACTTGCCCTTGGTGAATCCATGTTGACTATTCCTGATCACCTTCCTCTTCTCCAAGTGCTTCAAAATGGATTCCTTGAGGACCTGCTCCATGGTTTTTCTGGGGACTGAGGTAAGGCTGACCAGACTATGATTCCATGGATTCTTCTTCTTCCCTTTTTTAAAGATGGGCACTATATTTGCCTTTTTCCAATTGTCTGGGACCTCCCCTGATCGCCACGAGTTTTCAAAGATAATGGCCAATGGCTCTGCAATCACATCAGCCAACACCCTCAGCACCCTTGGATGCATTGCATCCAGCTTCATGGACTTGTGCATGCCCAGCTTTTCTAAATAGTCCTTAACCTGTTCTTTCACCACTGAGGGCTGCTCAGACCTCCCCCTACTGTATTGCCCAGTGCAGCGGTCTGGGAGCTGACCTTGTCTGTGAAGACTAAGGCAAAAAAAGCATTGAGTATTTGAGCTTTTTTCCACATGATCTGTCACTAGGTTGCCACCCCATTCAGTAAGGGACCCACACTTTCCCTGACCTTCTTCTTGTTGCTAACATACCTGTAGAAACCCTTCTTGTTACCCTTCACATACCTTGCTAGCTGCAACTCCAGTTGTGCTTTGGCCCTCCTGATTACACCCCTGCATGCTCGAGCAATATTTTTATACTCCTCCCTAGTCATCTGTCCAAGTTTCCACTTCTTGTAAGCTTCCTTTTTGTGTTTAAGCTCACCGAAGATTTCTCTGTTAAGCCAAACTGGTCGCTTGCATATTTGCTATGCTTTTTGCACTTTGGGATGGTTTGTTCCTGCACCCTCAATAAGGCTTCTTTAAAATACAGCCAGCTCTCCTGGACTCCTTTCCCCCTCATATTAGCCTCCCAGGGGATCCTGCCCGTCAGTTCCCCGAGGGAGTCAAAGTCTGCTTTTCTGAAGACCAGGGTCCGTATCCTGCTGCTCTCCTTTTTTTCCTTTTACCAGGATCCTGAACTCGACTATCTTATGGTCACTGCTGCCCAGGTTATAGAATCATAGAACTGGAAGGGACCTCGAGAGGTCATCTTGTCCAGTCAAGGCAGGACTAAGTATTATCTAGACCATCCCTGACAAGTGTTTGTCCAACCTGCTCTTAAAAATCCCCAATGATGGAGATTCCACCACCTCCCTAGGCAATTTATTCTGTGCTTAACCACTCTGACAGTTAGGAAGTTTTTCCTAATGTCCAACCTAAACCGCCCTTGCTGCAATTTAAACCCATTGCTTCTTGTCCTATCCTCAGTGATTAAGGAGAACCATTTTTTCTCCCTCCTCCTTGTAACAACCTTTTATGTTCTTAAAAACTGTTATCATGTCCCCTCTCAGTCTTCTCTTCTCCAGACCCATTTTTTTCAATCTTCCCTCATAGGTCATGTTTTCTAGACCTTTAATCATTGTTATTGCTCTTCTCTGGACTTTCTCCAATTTGTCCACAGTTTTCCTGAAATATGGTACCCAGAACGGGACACAATATTCCAGTTGAGGCCTAATCAGCATGGAGTAGAGCAGAATTACTTCTCGTGTCTTGTTTACAATACTCCTGCTAATGCATCCCAGAATGATGTTTGCTTTTTTTGCAACAGCATTACACTTTTGACTCATATTTAGCTTGTGATCCACTATGACCCCCAGATCCCTTTCCACACTACTCCTTCCTAGGCAGTCATTTCCCATTTTGTATGTGTGCAACTGATTGCTCCTTCCTAAGTGGAGTACTTTGCATTTGTCCTCATTGAATTTCATCCTATTTACTTCAGACCATTTCTCCAGTTTGTCCAGATCAATTTTGAATTTTAATCCTATCCTCCAAAGCACTTGCAACCCCTCTCAGCTTGGTATCGTCTGCAAATTTTATAAGTGTACTCTCTATGCCATTATCTACATCATTGATGAAGATATTGAACAGAACCAGACCCAGAACCAATTCCTGCAGGACCCCACTCATTATGCCCTTCCAGAATGACTGTGAACCACTGATAACTACTCTCTGGGAATGATTTTCCAACGAGTTATGCACCCACCTTATAGTAGCTCCATCTATGTTGTATTTCCCTAGTTTGTTTATGAGAAGGTCATGCGAGACAGTATCAAAAGCCTTACTAAAGTCAAGATATACCACATATACCACTTCCCCCTATCCCCAGGCTTGTTATCCTGTCAAAGAAAGCTATCAAGTTGGATTAACATGATTTGTTCTTGACCTTATTATCTTCTAGGTGTTTGCAAATTTATTGCTTAATTATTTGTTCCATTATCTTTATAGGTACAGAAGATAAGCTGACTGGTCTGTAATTCCCCGGGTTGTCCTTATTTCCCTTTTTATAGATGGGCACTATATTTGCCCTTTTCCAGTCTTCTGGAATGTCTCTCGTCTTCCATGACTTTTCAGAGATACTTGCTAATGGCTCAGATATCTCCTCAGTCAGCTCCTTGAGTATTCTAGGATGCATTTCATCAGGACCTGGTGATTTGAAGACATCTAACTTGTTGAAATAATTTTTGACTTGTTCTTTCCCTATTTTAGATCTGATCCTACCTCATTTTCACTGGCATTCACTATATTAGATGTCCAATCACCATCAACCTTCTTGGTGAAAACCGAAACAAAGTCATTAAGCACCTCTGTCATTTCCACATTTTCTTTATTGTCTTTCCCCCCTCATTTAGTAACGGGCCTACTCTGTCCTTGGTCTTCCTCTTGCTTCTAATGTATTTGTAGAATGTTTTCATGTTTCCTTTTATGTCCCTTACTAGTTTGATCTTGTTTTTTGCCTTGGCTTTTCTAATTTTGTCCCTATACACTAGTCTTATTTGTTTATATTCATCCTTTGTAATTTGACCAAGTATAGACTTTTTGTAGGACTCTTTTTTGAGTTTTAGATAATTGAAGATCTCCTGGTTAAGCCAGGTGGTCCTTTGCCATACTTCCTATCTTTCCTACGCAGTGGGATAGTTTGCTCATGTGCCCTTAATAGTGTCTCTGAAAAACTGCCAACTGTCTTCAGTTTCCCCTTAGACTTCCTTCCCATGGGATTTTATCTACCAACAATCTGAGTTTGTTAAAATCTGCCTTCTTGAAATCCATTGTCTTTATTGTGCTGTTCTCCCTCCTACCATTCCTTAGAAGCAAAGCAAAGCAAATCTAAAACAGCCTCCCTCCTAGTAGCTTTCTCCACCTTCTGAAATAAAAAAAAATGTCTCCTATACATTCCAAGAACTTGTTGGATAATCTGTGCCTTGCTGTGTTATTTTCCCAACAGATATCTGGGTAGTTGAAGTCCCCCATCACCACCAAGTCCTGTGCTTTGGATAATTTTGTTAGTTGTTTAAAAAAAGCCCCGGCCACCTCATCTTCCTGGTTTGGTGGTCTGCAGTAGACCCCCTACCATGACATCACCCTTGTTTATTACCCCTTTTGTCCTTACCCAGAGACTTTCAACAAGTCTGTCTCTTATTTCTATCTCAACCTCAGCCCAAGTGTATACATTTTCAATATATAAATCAACACCTCCTCCCTTTTCTCCCTGCCTGTCCTTTCTGAGCAAGCTGTATTCTTCTATACCAATATTCCAGTCATGCATTTTATCCCACCAAGTCTCTATGAAGCCAACTATGTCATAGCTGTGTTTATTTACTAACATTTCGAGTTCTTCCTACTTATTCCCCATACTTCTCACATTAGTATATAGACATCTAAGATACTGATTTGATTCTCCTCCTCCCCCGCACAGTTCTGTCTTGTCTCTCCCTTATTTCTGCTATAACAGCCCATGCTCTCCCCAGATTCTGACCCTTCTCCCAGGTCTTCATGTTTTTGACTTACATGTTGGCTTTGGTCACCTGCCCTTATTGAACCTAGTTTAAAGCCCTCCTCACTATGTTAGCCAGCGTGTAGCCAAATATGCTCTTCCCCTTCTTCAATAGGTGGACCCCATCTCTGCTTAGCAGTCCTTCTTCCTGGAACAGTATCCAGTGGTCAAGGAAGCCAAAGTCCTCCTGCAACACCATCCTCACAGCCAAGCATTCACCTCCAGGATGCATCTGTCTCTGCGGAGGCCCCTACCCTTGACTGGAAGGTCTGAGGAGAAAACCACCTGTGCTCCCAACTCCCTCACCCTTACTCCCAGAGCCCTGTAGTCACTTCTGATCAGCTGAGGGTCATAACTCGCAGTATCATTAGTGCCCACATAGATGAGTAGCATGGGGTAGTAGTCAGAGTGTCAGATGATCCTCGACAATCCCTCCATAACATCTCAGATACAGGCCTCTGGCAGGCAGCATACCTTCTGGGATGCCACGTCAGGGTGACAGATAGGTGCCTCCATCCCCCTCAGAAGAGAGTCTCCCACCACCACAACCCTACATTTCCTCCTGGGAGTGGTGGCTGTGATCCTCTCAGCCTTGGGGGTACATGGATTTACCTCTTCAACCTTTGGGGATGATTCCTCATCACTTGGTGCCAGGACAGCATAACGATTCTCCATCACCATGGTGGGTGGGTTGGGAGTAGGGGTGGAGCACTGTGTGCTGCCAGAAGTAACCAGCAGCCAGTATCCTCCTTTTACCAGGGCCTTATCCTCCTCCCCTGGTGATGTGACAGCAATCCTCTGTAGCTGGATAGCTTCCTCAGCCTTGGACGTCTCCATATGAATAGTGTCAACGAATTCCTCATGTGCACGGATACTCCTCAGCCTAGCCATCTCCTCCTGTAGCTCTCTCACCTGCTTCCTGAGAGATTCCACCAGCAGGCATCTACCACACTGGTCCCCCCAGCCTGGCTTTCTGTGAGTGGGAAATGCAGGATCTACACAGTCTCTGAAAATCTACATCCATGGTTAGGTTCTCTCTCTGGATACAGGCTCAGGCGGAAGAGACAGGAGCAGTGTTGGCACTGGCTATGCGGCCCTTCCTAACCATAACAATTATATTATGACTCTCTCCTACAAACTCCCTCTCTCAAACTCCCCAGTTTGTGGTCCCCTGTTTGCTAGGTTGCTTGACTAATGTTTCAAACTGAGGTGTTTCTTAAAACACTGGATCTTGTTCAGTTGAGAACAGCAGAGGACAAAAAGGCAGCAGCAATAGAAGCAATGCTGTCTTTTGGAGGGCAGAGGTGTAAGGAGCTGTGACTAGTAAACCAGATTTCAAAGTTCAGTTTGGTTTAAGGGCCAAATGAAATATTTTTATCTGAGCTGTTGTCTCCATCTGTACAATAGAATCAGATCTGCACCTGCAGGTATTATTAAACTCATAAAATGAGTGGTTGAGAATTTTTCCATGAATTTTTTTGGTGGAAAATTAAAAATGGAGTCAGGCAGAACAGGAAATTGACCCAGATATCCCACATCAGAGGTAAGTACAAGGCTTTGGGCTTTGCTGCAGGTTAGGAGGCATATGTCTCTTTTAGTCAGAAGGTCTGTGTTTCCTCACAATGTGGATTTTTTTTTTAAATCTTGAAAATCTTCCAAAGCCATTTCCTCCCCACCTCTGCTCTATTAAAAATCACCTGCTTGCTTTTAAATCCCAGAGCTAGAGAATGGCTTGGGGAATTGCCTTCCAGGTTGGGCACATCGCTTTTTCCCCCACTTGGGGGAGTGAAGTTAATGTTCCAGCAGCAAGTTCTCTCTTCTTTCTGATTAGATAGGAGGGAACATAATGGCAGGGATGGGATGGCTGAATCTGAATGACATGAATGTCAGCAGATATTCTTTTCTATAGTCACCTGACTTATATTTATACTATCTCAAACAATTATTATTTGGTTCCTGCCAACTAACATAATGTGATTAATATTTTCCCCTGCAGCACAGGCCAGGTAAAGAAAATCCAGTATGTGAGAAGTGTTCTTGAAACTGTGTCATTATTACAGCTTGGCTAATATTTTATATTTAATCATTTCTTAAGTGAATTTTAACTCTTTTTTTCTGTTTGCAAATTGTGAACGGATTGCAATTGTCACAAATGTCTTAATTATTCAAAATAGTTCTTGGTCTGCAACTCATTCATGAAAGAGTCATTATGTCTCTTCTTCCTGACTGAATGGGCATAAGACAGTAGTAACGAGTTTATTTATTGTATATGCCTAGTTCTAGTCTCAAAATGTAGCTTACAAATTTTATTGAGCTTGGTACACACATTTTGTTGTCTGTTGTTTGTGTCTTTCAAATAGCTTGTCCTTGAACTGTCAAATTACAAATTCCTCAGAAGCTCTTTGTTTCATGCTGCTGCTGTTATTTAAACGCTCCTCATGACTCCATCCTACCTGCTTAGGCTTTTATGCCATGCTCATCACTCTGCCATGTGTCTCTTTCAGTTCTCTTACTATAGCTCCCAATCGGAAAGGAAATGATGTAACCAAACATGTAGTCCTCATTTAGGGTGACCAGATGTTCTGATTTTATAAGGACAGTTCTGATTTTTGGGCCTTTTTCTTATACGGGCTCCTATTACCTCCCACCCCCTGTCCTGATTTTTCATACTTGCTGTCTGGTCACCCTATCCTCATTCTCAACAGTTATTAAAATGACGATATCTTGTTTCTACAGAATCATTATACATGGTCACTGAGCTGTACTGAAAAGTTTCATAAGTGTGCTCACCTGAGCCCCTTTGCAGGAAAAATAGCTGGGTTAGTAAATACAGGGCACTGGAGTGACAAATCAGAAGGGCTGTGTTCAATTCCCAGCTCCGCTACTGATCTACTCTGTTATCTTGGACAAGGCACTTTATCTTGCTGTGACTCTAGTTCCCCTTCCTCTGTCTTGTCCTCTTCTGAGTGTTATTACAGTTTGAGATAAATTTACTGTCATTTGCATTAGTATAGTGCCCACAGGCCCCAAAATCTAGCAGACTCATGAGAGATTGGTGACCCATTTTTCTAGGTAGTGCACAAGCACATGGTGAGATAAAACTCCAAACTTCAAAAGCTCATGATTTAAAAGGAGAAGACAAACAAAGGATGAGAGAGAGGTTGTGAGAATTTAGATTTGTTTACAGTTTATTTTCAACTGGCACTTCTGAATGCTAACATTTCTGCAACTAAGTGGTTTTATTTAATTATGTGTTTATTGTAGTTCCAACTGCCACTTTAAGGGATATACCACAGATAAAAGAACTGAAGCTTCAATCTTTACAGTTCACATAATCTCAAAAGAAAGTTAATATTTTACTGTGTTGATGTAAACCACAGCCCACACACTCTCATTTCATCAGTGGAATGCCTTGAAGCAGTCAAGTGTATGAGGAGGAAAACCTAGTAAGACAGGAACATTTCATAATCTAATTTCAAGTTTCAGGTTAGATAGCAAATGCAGTGTTGCAAATTAAGGGTCTGGCCCTATGAGGAGCTGAAGCCAATGAGAGTTAAGAGGCCTCATTACATTGCAGTATCATGATTTAATTGCACTAATATCAGGAGACAGCATGGTGATATGAATCCTCAGGCATTTACCATGACTTGAAATAATTTTAGCACAAATTACCATGAAATTACTTGTTATTTACATTGCAGTACATATTTAATCACCTTTATTACTTCTGTAACTTAGTAGGTGAGATGGAAAGGACTAATAGGAACCAAGAATAGTATTGATCAGTAAAGTTGCAAGTTTGTCATGGAGGTCAAAGAAGTCACAGATTCTGTGACTTTCCGGGACCTCTGTGACTTCTGCAGTGGCCGGTGCAGCTGGCCCAGGGGCTGCCTGAGGAGCTTGGGTAGCCCCTGAGCCAGCCGCACCGGCCACTGCTGGGGCAGTCTCGGGCCACCACACTGACTTCCTCCAGCAGCAGCAGGAGTTTGGGTGTGGGAGGGGACTCAGGGCTTGGGGTTGGGGTATGGGAGGAGGTGAGGGCTCTAGGCAGCACTTACCTTGGTGGTGGAGCCCCCCTGAAGCAGCGACATCCCTCAGCTCCTAGGCAGAGGTGCAGCCAGGGGGCTCTGTGTGCTGCCTCTGCCTGCAGGCACCACCCATTCAGCTCCCACTGGCCATGGATCCCAGCCAATGGGAACTGTGGAGCTGGCACTCGGGGAAGAAAAGAGCTGCCTGGTCATGCCCCTGCCTAGGAGCTGAGGGATGTCGCTGCTTCTGGGGAGGCATGGAGCAGGACAGGGAGCCCGCCAGCCCCCCACCCAGCACCAGTGGGGCTCCTGGGCCACAGGCCACTGCCCCTCCCCAGCACCCGTGGCACCCTCCCCAGGCCGCTCCCCCACAAGTTGCCCCCCCGAGCACCCACGGCGCCCCGCCTGGCTGCCCCCGTGATCACCTGTGGAACCCCCATGCCATGTCCCTCCCCCAAGATTTAGTCAGTGTTATATAGTACAAGTCATGGACAGGCCACAGGCCAAGAATTTTTGTTTACTTCCAGTGATCTGTCCATGACTTTTCCAAAAATACCCATGACTAAAAAGTAATCTTATTTATCAGTCATGAAAGATACACACACTGTAAATAGTCAATTTAAATTGGAAAAAAGAAGTACAGCTTTAGGGCAAGTTGTGACTTTGGGTATACTCCTAATGTAGTCTCCCAGAGTTCCATGTGGAAATCTGAGAACAAATTTTTCCCTCAGTCATGAAATATAATTCAGCATATATGTATGTTCAGGTTTAAGTATAACGTTTACTATCAAGTCCTGTAACATTTTCCTATTAGACGTCTCTCACATGACTACACAATTCAAGCTTTTATCTGACTTATATTTAGGAAGTTCTGTTCGCACAATGAATATCTCTTCTACTCACAATAAGAGAAGGGCTTCAGTTGCAGAGGTCACACCAGTTTCTGAACTTTCACAAAATTCATAGGGATTTGGTTCCAGGGTGTTGGTTGAACTGATTCCAGAAAGAGGTGACAGCAGCAAATCTAGAGCTGCATTTAAATTCACCCAAAGTTCAAGAGGGTTTGAATATGGGATTTTAGTTTGGGCCAATATCTTCTCATAACCTGACTCCTGGCAACTGGCTGGTAAAGTCCATTCATTTGAAGTACTGCTACTGATTTAATCTGATTTAAATAAAAATAAAATATCCAGAAACTCTTTATAACACAGTCTAATCTGTTGCAATATCCTGTGTCTCCAATTATACTAGCTTTCCACCTAACCGAGTTTGCTCATGCCCTTCCTATATTGTCCATGACAGTCATCAAAGTTTTTACTGCCACTGCTGCTTCTCATTCTAGTCTTTTTTCCCTTTCAGTGAATTCCAATCTACAGTGCCAGATGTAATCATTTCAAAACATCATTTAAAATTTAAATTCAGAATTGGATTATTTTACGTGGTCTTATGTATATGTTTAGGTTGAAAACTTTGAAGGTAACCTTTATGTTTCCCTCTTCATCCAGAAATGTGTGTTTATTTTCCCACTCCCCTCCATCTCTGCCCACAGTTCACTTCCTGCATACTGTAATTAGACAAATTAATTTATTTTCCTTTCAGGAGATTTTGTGGGTGGAATATGCTCATCTTTGCCATTACTGTGGCTCTGTGTATTAGAATGTAATAATGGGGTCTATTTCAATTATTAATCGATGAGACATCAATAGTTAAGTCCATATGGTTTTTATTAATCAATGATTATACATCCAGGATTAATCATCACAAACAGAAAGGTGGTATTCA
Source organism: Lepidochelys olivacea (assembly GCF_965140295.1). Lineage (NCBI taxonomy): Eukaryota > Metazoa > Chordata > Testudines > Cheloniidae > Lepidochelys > Lepidochelys olivacea. Next base: position 145,308,943 of record NC_140412.1, on the reverse strand, counting down.
CTAATCCAGGGTCCAGTCCATAGCTCACTCAGTCCCGGGTTGATTTACAACTCTAAAGGTTTTTATAGACCATTTGTTTATCTCTTTCTACATCTCATGGTTAATTATGTAACTGACAACAGCAAATGTCATGTTTCACTATACCCTACAAATCCAGAGAGATATTAACAAAGACAAGTGGGCTATCACTTAGCTAAGTGACCATTCTCTGACAGAGGGAAGGCATGAACAATAAATTTACATTTCATCACAAGAATGGTTCAAACCTCATGTCCACAAGAGACTGTTTTGCCACCATGACTCAGCAAGGATGTTTCTAGCACAAGAAATCAAATTATAAAGAGGGGGGAAAATGCTTGACTTCACTCTCCTCCTTCATCTCTGCTCATGACATTAACAACTCTAAAAGAACTGAACTGGGAGGCTTTTCAGCCTGTACAGACTGCTATACACTTATAGTTAGAAAAAGCTTTTGCTTTTAAGTTCACTCAGATAGTTAAGTTAGACAATTAGCTTGTGTTTTATCTTTTTATTTCTTTTGTGACCAAGCCTGACTTTTATATCTCATTACCTGTAGTCACTTAAAATCTTTCTTTTCTTTCTGCAGTAAATAAACTTCTTGCACTGTTTTATCTAACCAGCGTGTTTGGATTAAAAGGTGGGGAAAACTCCATTTGGGATAACAAGACTGGTGCATATCATTTTCCTTTGATAAAATGATGATCTTTGTATGAGCTTGTATTATCCAGTAGGGTGATGGGCAGTACATAATGCAAATTTCTGGGGGACAAGGCTGGGACTAGAAGAGCATTCATGTAACATACATTAGAGTGATTTTGCATGCTAAAGGCCAGGAGTGGCTGTTCTTACAGCAAAGCAGTGTAAAAGGCACCCCAGTTTGGAGAATTGAGGGGACACAGATGATCAACAGTCCAGATTGTACCCTGAGGAATGTCACACAAGCATAAAAACAATTATAAAATTGTGCCATGTTCTTAAACATATTTTTGTTCTACAAGCAATATGACTTCCACTTACTAGTAAATTCCTTACTAGTAAATACGAGGAGAGATTAATAAGATTGGGACTTTTGAGCTTGGAAAAGAGATGACTAAGAACGTATATGATAGGGGTCTATAAAACCATGACTGATGTGGAGAAAGTAAAAAAGGAAGTGTTATTTACTCCTTCTCATAACATAAGAACTAGGGTTCACCAGCTGAAATTAATAGGCAGCAGGTTTAAAACAAATAAAAGGAAGTATTTCTTCACACAATGCATAGTCAACCTGTGGAACTCTTTGCCGTAGGATGTTGTGAAAGCCAACTCTATAACAGGCTTCAAAGAAGAACTAGGTAAATTCATAGAGGATAGGTCCACCAGTGGCTATTAGCCAGGATGGTCAGGAATGGTATCCCTAGGCTCTGTTTTCCAGAAGCTGGGAATGGGCAACAGGGGATGGATCACTTGATGATTACCTGTTCTGTTTATTCCCTCTGGGACACCTGGCATTGGCCCCTGTGGGAAGACAGGATACTGGGTTAAAAGGACCTTTGATCTGACCCAGTATGGCCATTCTTATGTTCCATTCTTTTCTCTCATCATAATTTTTGCATAGCTTCTTGGGAGTCTTGCCTATTTGCTAACAATTCTTTCAGCATAACCATGAAGGATGCCTAGAGCTTGAGGCCTATCTGCCAACAGGTGTTACAGCAATCCATTCTTTTATCTTTCACTGCATGGGAAATCACATGAGCCCTTGTGAAAGATATGAAACTAACCCCTTTTGTGTATTCAGGCCAAAGAGTTTGAAGTATTGCTCTGGTGCAGTAATTGTGTGAGAGGATATTACAGGATTAAGCTGTGAGAGAACTATTTGACTTTGTATATAATTTAGTCCTACAGCATTTCCCCACTTCCCACTCCACCTCCCATGCAGTGCTAGGAAAGAGATAGAGACCGATAATGTGATAATGCTAAGGATAAGATAATTTCTTTTCAAATAAAGACGGTTTCTTTTTTCTGTTGAGAAAAGAAATCTCCTGGAATTTTATTGATAAATATCCATTCCTCCACTGTGAAGAATACACAATTTAAATTTGTTCTTGATTTCTCTTTTTAGTTAGTGCCATTTCATGTAAATTTTACTGACTTCCTTAGTGAAGTTATTCACAGCTTATGATGTGTGTCCTTCTTTCAGATCTCCTGGAGCAAAGGCAATAGAGGGTATGTCTACACTGAAATTAGACACCCACAGCTGGATTGTGCCACCTCACTCAGGTTAAGGGAATGTTTAATTGCAGCGCAGACATTCAGGCTCAGACTTCAGCCTGAGCTCTGGGATTCACCTCCTAGCAGGGTCATAGAATCATAGAAGATTAGGGTTGGAATAGATCTCAGGAGGTCATCTAGTCCAACCCCCTGCTCAAAGCAGCACCAACACCAAATAAATCGTCCCAGCCAGGACTTTGTTAAGCCCGGCCTTAAAAACTTCTAAGGATGGAGATTCCACCATCTCCCTAGGTAACTCACCAGTGCTTCACCACCATCCTAGTGAAATAGAGTTTCCTAATATCCAACCTAGACCTCCCGCACTGCAATTTGAGACCATTGCTCCTTGTTCTGTCATCTGCCACCACTGAGAACAGCCTTGCTCCATCCTCTTTGGAACCCCCCTTCAGGTAGTTGAAGGCTGCTATCAAATCCCCCCTCACTCTTCTCTTCTGCAGACTAAACAAGCCCAGTTCTCTCAGCCTCTCCTTGGAAGTCATGTGCCCCAGCCCCCTGATAATTTCCCTTGCCCTCCGCTGGACTTTCTCCAATTTGTCCACATCCTTTCTGTAGTGGGGGGCTCAAAACTGGACACAATACTCCAGATGTGGCCTCATCAGTGCCAGATAGAGGGGAATGATCACTTCCCTCAATCTGCTGACAATTCTCCTACTAATGCAGACCAATATGCTGTTAGCCTTCTTGGCAACAAGGGCACACTGTTGACTCATATCCAACTTCTCATCTCTAATCCCCAGGTCCTTTTCTGCAGAACTGCCGCTTAGCCAGTCGGTCCCCAGCCTATAGTGATGCATGGGATTCTTCCTTCCTAAGTGTAGAGCTCTACCCTTGTCCTTGTTGAACCTGATCAGATTTTTTTGGCCCAATTCTCCAATTTGTCTAGGTCACTCTGGATCCTATTCCTACCCTCCAGCATATCTACTTCTCCCCCCAGTTTTGTGTCATCCGTGAACTTGCTGAGGGTGCAATCTATCCTATCACCCAGATCATTAATAAAGACGTTGAACAAAACCGGCGCCACGGCAGACCCCTGGGGCACTCCATTTGATACCATCTACCAACTAGACATTGAGCCATTGATCACTACCCATTGAATACTGATTTAGGCTGCTTTCCATCCACCTTATAGTTCATTCATCCAATCCATACTTTTTTAACTTGCTGGCAAGAATACTGTGGGAGATCATACCAAAAGCTTTGCTAAAGTCAAGATATATCACATCTACTGCTTTCCCCCTATCCACAGAGCCAATTATCTCATCGTAGAAGGCAACCAGGTTGATCAGGTATGACTTGTTGAATCCATGTTGACTGTTTCTGATCACCTTCCTCTCCTTCAAGTGCTTCAAAATGGTTTCCTTGAGGACCTGCTCCATAATTTTTCCAGGGACTGAAGTGAGGCTGGTTCCCCGGGTTCTCCTTTTTTTAAAGATGGGCACTATATTTGCCTTTTTCCAATCGTCCAGGACCTCCCCTCATTGCCACAATTTTTCAAAGATAATGGCCAATGGCTCTGCAGTCACATCAGCCAATTCCCTCAGTACCCTTGGATGTGTTAGGTCTGGACCCATGGACTTGTGCATGTCCAGCCTTTCTAAATAGTCCTTAACCTGTTCTAAATAGTCCTTAACTGGGTCCTACAGCCCGGGCTCCAGCCCAAGCCCAAACATCTATGCCATAGTTAAACAGCCCCTTAGACCAAGTACCATAAGCCCTTGAGGAATTCCACCATGATTTCAACAATTTCCATCCCACCATCAACTTCAGCCTAGACCAATCCACACAAGCAGTCCATTTCCTGGACACTACTGTGCTAATAAGCGATGGTCACATAAACACCACCCTATACCAGAAACCTACTGACCACTGTACTTACCTACATGTCTCCAGCTTCCATCCAGGACACACCACACAATCCATTGTCCATAGCCAAGCTCTAAGATACAACCGCATTTGCTCCAATCCCGCAGACAGAGACAAACACCTACAAGATCTCTATCAAGCATTCTTAAAACTACAATAACCACCTGCTGGTATGAAAAAACAGATTGACAGAGCCAGAAGAGTACTCAGAAGTCACCTACTACAGGACAGGCCCAACAAAGAAAATAACAGAACGCCACTAGCTGTCATCTTCAGCCCCCAACTAAAACCTCTCCAGCACATCATCAAAGATTTACAACCTATCCTGAAAAATGATCCCTCACTCTCACAGATCTTGGGAGACAGACCAGTCCTTGCTTACAGACAGCCCCCCAACCTGAAGCAAATACTCACCAGCAACCACACACCATACAACAAAAACACTAACCCAGGAACCTATCCTTGCAACAAAGCCTGATGCCAACTCTGTCCACATATTTATTCAAGTGACACCATCATAGGACCTAATCACATTAGCCACACCATCAGGGGCTCATTCACCTGCACGTCTACCAATGTGATATATGCCATCATGTGCCAGCAATGCCCCTCTGCCATGTACATTGGCCAAACCGGACAGTCTCTAAGCAAAAGAATAAATGGACACAAATCTGAGATCAGGAATCATAACATTCAAAAACCAGTAGGAGAACACTTCAACCTCTGTGGCCACTCAGTAAAAGATTTAAGGGTGGCAATTTTGCAACAGAAAAGCTTCAAAAACAGACTCCAACGAGAAACTACTGAGCTTGAATTAATATGCAAACTAGATACTATTAGCCTGGGTTTGAATAGGGACTGGGAGTGGCTGGGTCATTACATGTGTTGAATCTATTTCCTTAAGTATCCTCACACCTTCTTGTCAACTGTCTAAATGGGCCATCTTGATTATCACTACAAAAGTTTTTTTCTCCTGCTGATAATAGCTCATCTTAACTAATTAGCCTCTCACAGTTTGTATGGCAACTTCCAACTTATCTGTATGTATACATATCTTACTATATGTTCTATTCTATGCATCCGATGAAGTGAGCTGTAGCTCATGAAAGCTTATGCTCTAATAAATTTGTTAGTCTCTAAGGTGCTACAAGTACTCCTGTTCTTTTTGCAGATACAGACTAACATGGCTGCTACTCTGAAACTTGTGCCTCTTGTTTGTTTATTTATTAATTGTTCATCATGTTGCCTGACTGACAGAGGATGCACTCCTTCTTTAGGTGTTCTGGGAAGTCCTGAAGGGCTAGCCCAACTGCTGTCATGTCTAAGATGTTGATCACCTGGGAACTTTGTGACATAAGCACATTCCTTGTGAATTATAATGCTCCAAGTGACAATCTCAACTTGAAAATCTGGGATCCATGGTCAGGGCTTTGAGTTCTGGATTATGAAGACAGAACCCTACCATCATGTGGGCTCCCTGTTTCTAACACTTGAGGGACTGAATTCATCTGTATTTAATTATTATTTTCAAAACTCTCTATCAAATCATAATTCCCTGGGCTCCCCTTTCTCCCCTTTCTGGGCCTGGAAAAAGTGTCTGTGGGCTCATATTTAGTGTATTTCCTCTCTTTCTATACAGACTATACCAACTTCCCCTTTAACTAGCATTATTTTAAAAAAATATAAACTGTCCCCACAACTGTCTTAGCCAATGAGCCACTCCCTCTATATCCTCCCCTTGGGGTCCCTGCCTCCACTTGGGACTGGAAAACCAATTTGGCCATGAGTTCTCCCATTTTCTGGCATTGTCCAGGAACAGGGATGGATCCCTGCCGGTGTCAGGGGCTAAAGGGCAGAAACTCCTTGCCCTCCGTACAGTTATCCCTTGCTCTACTCCCCATATTTTTGTCACCCCATACTCAGTCTCTGAACCCTACAAAATAACTCAGTCTGGAACTGCCTGAATTATTAGGACTCCTGGAATAATAAAGGACTGCTGCTGAGGCTGATGAACTTAGCTGGCTCCTGTTCAGGAAAGCACTTAAGCATGAAGTTTAACATGCACTTAAGCATGCTTTCTGACTAAGGGAGTCATTTCCTGAATTGGAAGTGAGTTATACCCCACTGTCCCATATGTCACTGAAATCTTGTATTATGTTTTCCATGCCATGTATTACCTTCTTAGAAAGTATGACTTCTGTTAGATGTGAGATCTCTATTGAGTTTACAAGTGACAGCATGTAAGCCATAATAACATCTGGTTCATCCTCAGAATGATCATTGTATCAAGATATGACCATCATTTGTTTCTTTATACAAGAAATGAGATGTGATTTAGAAATATCATGCTGTGGATTTATGAACAATATTCCATAATCAGCCATCCAAAATAATGCGTTTGGTTATTTGTTTAGTTAGTGGCTATTTGAAATTAAGCAATCTGCAATAGCTCATAAATAGGATTTTAAGGGACCTATATTTAATAGGACTTTAAGGGACCAATTCTCCACTCACACTAGCTGTATGCCTCTGACTTCAACAGAATTGTCTAGATTTTCATTATTGTAAGTCAAAAGAAAATCAGGCCCATTGTTTGTTCCAAACTGGGGTAATTTAATCACACACACTCTTTGGGCCCAACCCTAGTCCGATTGAATTTAATGGAAGTGGGATAGAGCCCTTTCCAAAATGCAGTAACAACCATAGCAAGGTTAGAACTTGAAACCTGCAGGCAAAATTGTTTAGGTTGTTGTTAAGAATGCCTGCAGTGATGAACAGTTCACTTGGCAGTCTACTGTGCAAAACATGCTGGGTATGGTTTAATTATATCAGACTGAGTAGCCCCATAAGTTAGTTAATAATAGTAGAGCTGCACTGAGCTGTTAAAGAGTTTTAAACAATGACAAACTAGTCTCTCCAAATTGATGATGCTATTGCCATTCAGCCAGTAGGACTGCTATTTATTAGCAATCTGAAGATCAAGATAGTGAGTGAGAATGAAAAAAAATGAGATAACTGGATCTCCAAGACACTGGGAAATGAAAACCTCTCAAGTGCAGGAGCCAACAGAGCTAATGAAATGCAAAAGATAGAGAAGTTCAGAGTGATATCTCTGCATCATGAGCTCATGAAATGTACCAAAGCCTGGATGGGAGCACAGGTTTCCCCAATGACTAGATGATCTCCTGAGGTCTCTTCCAACCCTAAGCCCTAGTCTACACTACAAGTTTAGATAGAATTTAGCAGAGTTAGATCGATTTAAACCTGCACCCGTCCATACAACTAAGCCATTTTTGTTGACTTAATGGGCTCTTAAAATTGATTTCTGTACTCCTCCCCGACGAGGGAATTAGCGCTGAAATCGACATCACCGGGTCAAATTTGGGTTAGTGTGGACACAATTCGACGGTATTGGCCTCCGGGAGCTATCCCACAGTGCTCCACTGTGACCGTTCTGGACAGCGCTTTCAATTCGGATACACTGGCCAGGTAGAGAGGAAAAGCCCTGTGAACTTTTGAATTTCATTTCCTGTTTGGCCAGCGTGGCAAGCTGATCAGCACAGGTGACCATGCAGATCTCATCAACAGAGGTGACCATGGAGTCCCAGAATCACAAAAGAGCTGCAGCGTGGACTGAACAGGAGGTACTGGATCTGATCACTGTATGGGGAGACGAATCCGTGCTATCAGAACTCTGTTCCAAAAGACGAAATACCAAAATATTTGAAAAAATCTCCAAGGGCATGAAGGACAAAGGCTATCACAGGGACCCACAGCAGTGCCGCGTGAAACTTAAGGAGCTCAGGCAAGCATATCAAAAAACCCAAGACGCAAATGCCTGCTCAGAGGCCCAGACATGCCGCTTCTATGATGAGCTGCATGCAATTCTAGGAGGTGCCCCTACAATTACCCCACTTCTGTATGTGGACTCCTACAAGGGAATCTCACATAACAGGGATGAGGATTTTGGGGATGAGGAAGATGATGAGGAGGGGGAGATTGAAGATAGCGCACACCAGGCAAGTGGACAAACCATTCTGCCCGACAGCCAGGAACTGTTGATCACCCTGGAGACAGTACCCTCCCAACGCGGGCTCCCAGACCTTAAAGGCGGAGAAGGCACCTCTGGTGAGTGTACCTTTGTAAATATAATACACAGTTTAAAAGCAAGTGTGTTTAATGATTACTTTGCCCTGAAGACTTGGGATGCATTAGCGGCCAGTGCAGTCACTGGAAATGTCTGTTAATGTGTCTGGGGATGGAGCGGAAATCCTCCAGGGACATCTCAATTAAACTCTCCTGGAGGTACTCCCAAAGCCCTTGCAAAAGGTTTCTGGGGAGGGCAGTCTTATTCATAGATTCATAGATACTAAGGTCAGAAGGAATCATTATGATCATCTGGTCCGATCTCCTGCACAATGCAGGCAACAGAATCTCACCCACCCACTCCTGCGAAAAACCTCTCACCTATGTCTGAGCTATTGAAGTCCTCAAATTGTAGTTTAAAGACTTCAAGGAGCACAGAATCCTCCAGCAAGTGACCTGTGCTTCATGCTGCAGAGGAAGGTGAAAAACCTCCAGGGCCTCTTCCTGCCCTAGAGGAAAATTCCTTCCCGACTCCAAATATGGCGATCAGCTAAACCCTGAGCATATGAGCAAGATTCACCAGCCAGATACCCAGGAAAGAATTTTCTGTAGTAACTCAGATCCCACCCCATCTAACATCCCATCACAGGCCATTAGGCCTATTTACCATGAATATTTAAAGATCAATTAATTACCAAAACCATGTTATCCCATCATACCATCTCCTCCATAAACTTATCGAGTTTAATCTTAAAGCCAGATAGCTCTTTTGCCCCCACTGCTTCCTTGGAAGGCTATTCCAAAACTTCACTCCTCTGAGTTAGAAACCATCTAATTTCAAGTCTAAACTTCCCAATGACCAGTTTATATCCATTTGTTCTTGTGTCCACATTGGTACTGAGCTTAAATAATTCCTCTCCCTCTTCGGTATTTATCCCTCTGATATATTTATAGAGAGCAATCCTATCTCCCCTCAACCTTCTTTTAGTTAGGCTAAACAAGCCGAGCTCCTTGAGTCTCCTTTCATAAGACAAGTTTTCCATTCCTCGGATCATCCTAGTAGCCCTTCTCTGTACCTGTTCCAGTTTGAATTCATCCTTCTTAAACATGGGAGACCAGAACTGCACACAGTATTCCAGGTGAGGTCTCATCAGTGCCTTGTATAACGGTACTAAAACCTCCTTATCTCTACTGGAAATACCTCACCTGATGCATCCCAAGGCCTCATTAGCTTTTTTCACGGCCATATCACATTGGCAGCTCATAGTCATCCTATGATCAACCAATAGTCCAAGGTCCTTCTCCTCCTCCGTTACTTCTAATTGATGCATCCCCAGCTTATAACTAAAATTCTTGTTATTAATCCCTAAATGCATAACCTTACACTTCTCACTATTATATTTCATCCTATTACTATTACTCCAGTTTAAACGGTCATCCAAATCTTCCTGTATGATTTCCCGGTCCTTCTCTAAATTGGCAATACCTCCCAGCTTTGTATCATCCGCAAACTTTATTAGCACACTCCCACTTTTTTTTTGCCGAGGTCAGTAATAAAAAGATTAAATAAGATTGGTCCCAAAACTGATCCCTGAGGAACTCCACTGGTAACCTCCCTCCAGCTTGACAGTTCACCTTTCAGTAGAAACAGCTATAGTCTCCCTGTTAACCAATTCCTTGTCCACCTTTCAATTTTCATATTGATCCCCATCTTTCCAATTTAACTAATAATTCCCCATGTGGCACCATATCAAACACCTTACTGAAATCTAGGTAAATTAGATCCACTGCATTTCCTTTGTCTAAAAAATCTGTTACTTTCTCAAAGAAGGAGATCAGGTTGGTTTGGCACGATCTACCTTTTGTAAAACCATGTTGTATTTTGTCTCACTTACCATTGACCTCAATGTCCTTCACTACTTTCTCCTTCAAAATTTTTTCCAAGACCTTGCACACTACAGATGTCAAACTAACAGGCCTGTAGTTACCCGGAACACTTTTTTTCCCTTTCTTAAAAATAGGGACTATGTTAGCAATTCTCCAATCATACGGTACAACCCCTGAGTTTACAGATTAATTAAAAATTCTTGCTAATGGGCTTGCAATTTCATGTGCCAATTCCTTTAATATTCTTGGATGAAGATTATCTGGGCCCCCCGATTTAGTCCCATTAAACTGTTCGAGTTTCGCTTCTACCTCAGATATAGTAATATCTACCTCCATATCCTCATTCCCATTTGTCATGTTACCATTATCCCTAAGATCCTCTTTAGCCTTATTAAAGGCTGAGGCAAAGTATTTGTTTAGATATTGGGCCATGCCTAGATTATCCTTAACCTCCACTCCATCCTCAGTGTTTAGCGATCCCACTTCTTCTTTCTTTGTTTTCTTCTTATTTCTGGCTATAGAACCTTTTACTATTGGTTTTAATTCCCTTTGCAAGGTCCAACTTTACTTGACTTTTAGCCTCTCACTTTATCCCTACATGTTCTGACCTCACTAAGGTAGCCTTCCTTGCTGATCCCTCCCATCTTCCACTCCCTGTATGCTTTCTGCTTTTTCTTAATCACCTCTCTGAAATGCTTGCTCATCCAGCTTGGTATACAACTCCTGTCTATGAATTTTTTCCCATATCTTGGGATGCAGGCTTCCGATCTCTTCTGCCGCTTTGACTTGAAGTAATCCCAGGCCTGCTCTGCTTTTAGATCCACAAATTCTTCAGTCCAATCCACTTCCCTGACTAATTTCCTTAATTTTTGAAAGTCAGCCCTTTTGAAATCAAAAACCCTAGTCGCAGATTTATTTTTGTTTATCCTTCCATTCAGCTTGAACTGAATTAGTTCACGATCATTTGAACCAAGGTTGTCCCCTACAACCATTTCTTCTATGAGGTCCTCGCTACTCACCAAAACCAAATATAAAATGGCATCCCCTCTAGTCGGTTCAGCAACTACTTGATGAAGGAATCCATCAGCTATCGCATCTAGGAAAATCTGAGCTCTATTATTATTACTAGCACTCATCCTCCAGTCTATATCTAGGAAGTTAAAGTCTCCCATGATCATGCAGTTTCCATTAGTATTTACTTCATTAAAAACATTAAAGAGGTCTCTATCCATATCCAAATCGGATCCCGGCGGTCTATAGCATATCTCACGCGCTGTCCCAGGGGAGGCTCTAGTAGCTTTCTTCCCCAATGTGATTTTTGCACAGACGGACTCTGTCTTATCCATTCCATCGCTTATTTCTTTACATTCTACCTCATCATTGATATACAATGCTACTCCACCACCTTTACCTTTATTTCTGTCTTTCATAAACAGCACATACCCTTCAATACCCGTACTCCAGTCATGACGACTATTCCACCATGCTTCTGTTATCCCTATAATATCTGGTTTCACTTCCTGCACCAGTAGCTCTAGTTCCTCCATTTTGTTACCTAGGCTCTTTATTGCGTCCTCCATGGTAGGACACTTTACCACGGCAGGCCAATCGCACGTAGTCTGGAATCATTGCATAAAAAAGCATGGCAGCATGTGGTCCCGGTGTTTGCTGGCATTCAAGCAACATCCATTCTTTATCTCTCTGTGTTATCCTCAGGAGAGTGATATCATTCATGGTCACCTGGTTGAAATAGGGGAATTTTATTCAGGGAACATTCAGAGGTGGCCATTCCTGCTGGGCTGTTTGCCTGTGGCTGAAAAGAAATCATCCCTGCTGTTAGCCATGCAGTGGGGGAAGGAGTGAAATGATCATCCCAGAGAATTGGATGGGGTGGGTGGGTTTAGCTGAGTTTGTGCTGCATGTTAACCTGAAAACATCAGTCCCTGCTTTTAAATGGCCAATGTGTCTTTTTCAATTTTACTCTCCCATTTTTCCTCCCGCAGCAGCAAATGTTTCAATGCTGCCACTAGCATCTCCATCCCAGAGGTTAGCACAGATAAGAAGGTGAAAAAAAAGCACTCGCGATAAAATGTACTCTGAGTTCATTGAGTCCATTCAAACTGAAAGAGCCCAGCAGAATGAGTGAAGGAAGACAATGGCAGAGTCCAGGAAAGCGCAAAATGAACACGAGGGCAGGAGGGACACGTGAGAGGACAGGTGGCGGGATCAAGAGGAAAGGTGGCGGCAGCATGATGAGAGGAGGCAGGATTCAATGCTGAGGCTACTGAGGATCTAACTGATATGCTCCGCCTTATGGTTGAGGTGCAGAAAAGGCACAGACCGCCATTGCAGCCCCTGTGTAACCAACCGCCCTCCTCCCCAAGTTCCATAGACTCCTCACCCAGATGCCCAAGAATGCATGGGGGCGGGGGGGTTGGAGGCTCTGAGCACCCAACCACTCCACCCCAGAGGACTGCCCAAGCAACAGAAGGCTGGCATTCAATACGTTTTGAAGTGCGGTGTGGCCCTGTCCTTCCCTCCTCTCCCACCCCACCAAGTGCTTCCCTCCTTCCCCACCCATCAGCAGTTAGCCCCCTATTTGTGTGATGAATTAATAAAGAATCCATGAATTTGAAACAACAATGAGTTTATTGCCTCTGCAAGAGGTGATCGAAAGGGGAAGGGGAGGGCGGTTGGCTTACAGGGAAGTAGAGTGAACCAAGGGGGCAGGTTTTCATCAACGAGAAACAAACAGAACTGTCACACTGTAGCCTGGTCAGCCATGAAACTGGTTTTCAAAGCCTCTCTGATGTGCAGCGCACTCTGCTGTGCTTTTCTAACTGCCCTGGTGTCTGGCTCCATGTAACCAGCGGCCAGACGATTTGCCTCAACTTCCCACCCCACCATAAACGTCTCCCCCTTACTCTCACAGATATTGTGGAGCACACAGCAAGCAGTAATAACAATTGGGAATGTTGGTTTTGCTGAGGTCTAACTGAGTCAGTAAACTGTGCCAACGCGCTTTTAAACTTCCAAATGCACATTCTACCACCATTCTGCACTTGCTCAGCCTATAGTTGAACAGCTCCTGACTACTGTCCAGGCTGCCTGTATACGGCTTCACGAGCCATGGCATTAAGAGGTAGGCTGGGTCTCTAAGGATAACTATAGGCATTTCAACATCCCCAACGGTTATTTTCTGGTCTGGAAAGTAAGTACCTTGCTGCAGCTGTTCATACACACCAGAGTTCCTGAAGATGTGAGCATCATTGCAGCAAAACCATCCACTATGACCTACACATTTCCCAGAGTCACTACCCTTGATAGCAGCAGCTTAGTGATTGTGTTGGCTACTTGGATCACAGCAGCCCGCACAGTAGATTTGCCCACTCCAAATTGATTCCTGACTGACTGGTTGCTGTCTGGCGGTGCAAGCTTCTAGAGGGCTATCGCCACTCGCTTGTGAACTGTGAGGGCTGCTCTCATCTTGGTATTCTTGCGCTTCAGGGCAGGGGAAAGCAAGTCACAAAGTTCCATCCATGAAAGTGCTCTTACGCGTGCGAAAGTTTTGGGAAAACGAAAAGCCACTGGGAATCATCCCAGACCTGCAAGACTATGCGGTCCACCCAGTCTGTGCTTGTTTCACGGGCCAGAATTGGCATTCCACAACATGAGCATGCCCCATTTCCACCAGGATGGCCAAATTGCCGGGGCCCGTGCTTTGAGAGAAGTCTGTGTCCATGTCCTCATCACTCTCATCACCGTGCTGCCATCGTCTCCTCTCCTGCTTTTGCAGGTTCTGGTTCTGCATATACTGCATGATAAAGCGCGAGCTGTTTACAATGCTCATAACTGCTGTGGTGATCTGAGTGGGCTCCATGCTTGCCATTGTATGGTGTCTGCAGGAGAGCAGAGGTGCAGGGGAAGCGGTGGTTGGATGACCAGTTTTGCAGGTCTACTGCACCATCTGCTGCCAGGACACAACAGCTAAGTGGGCTGCACACTTGTCGTGGTATGGCAAGACAAAAACAGCCAAGCAGAGTTGCAGCAGAAGCAGCCCTTCGAGGCCACTAGGAGAGCAGGAGAGCAGAGTGCCAGTGGAAGCAGTGGATGCCGACGGTCATATAGAGGACCTGGGAGGTGGATTCATAGCATCAGGAGAGCAGAGTGGCAGCGGAAGTGGTGGATGACAATGATGGTTAGCAGTCCTACTGCACCATCTGCTGAAAGCAGTATGGCACCCGTACGGAAAAAAGGCTCGAAAAGATGTCTGCTGTTGCTTTCACGGAGGGAGGGGCGACTGATGACATGTACCCAAAACCACCACGACAATGTTTTTGCCCCATCAGGCATTGGGAGCTTAACCCAGAATTCCAATGGACGACGGAGACTGCGGGAACTGTGGGATAGCTACCCATAGTGCAATGCTCCGAAAGTCGACGCTAGCCTCGGTACTGTGGACATAGTCCGCTGACTTAATGAGCTTAGTGCATTAGTGGAGGACACACACAATCAACAGTATAAAATCGCTTTCTAAAAAATCGACTTCTATAAATTCGACCTAATTTCGTAGTGTAGACATACCCTAATATTTTGTGATTCTATAAGGCACCTTTTAAAATGACTTTCAGGCCCTGCCCTCTAAAACCAGCTCTTAATGGCCTGTGTGAATTACTGAAAATTGGCTGTTTGTCCAAGTTCCTAGTGAACAGGCATCCACATCACAAAAATACCACTACTTCAAGCCACTTGCATACAATCACATTCACCACTAATCAGCACTCTCATTTGTCATCCCAGTTTATAGGACAAAGAATAAAGAAGCCTGGAGACAGTATGTTATTGATAAATTGTATAGTTAATTGCTTGACCACACAGTTCATTTTTTCATTATGAAATATCCTTATGAGACCAAATAACCAGTGCCAGTCAAATTTATTAATAAGTATGACATTCCCCACGGTACAATCTGGACTGTTTAACTGCTCTGTCCATTTAACTCTTCAGCCCAGGGTGCCTTTTACTAGTGAAAAGCAGCCTCTCTAGACTCTGCTCACTCACAGCCACTAGTATATAAAGTCATTCCCAGCAAAGTTATAAGAATGCTTTTCCAGTCTCTCATGAACTATATACAGGGTGACACCTGTAAATTCTTAGCCCCAGCTTTGCACCTCGAGAAATACGTGTCTTGTACTGTTCAGCACACTGCTGAAAATGGAAGCTCATTAATAGTCCATCATTTCATCAAAGGAAATTATTATACACCAGCCTTTGTTAACCTGAGTAGAGATTTCCCAAACACTTCAACCAAAAACACCGGTTTAGATAAACCAATAAAAGAAGTTTATTAGCTAGAGAAAGGTTTTAAGTGATTATAAGTGATAAGGCATAAAAGTCAGAATTGGTTACAAAAGAAATAAAAGGTAAACACAATCTAATTCCTAAACTTTACCAAGCTAAGTAAGATTTGAAGCAAGCAGCTTTCTGGCCCAACCATATGCTGCAGACAGTTCACAGTTCTTAGTTCACAGGCTGGATTTTCTTTCAGCCTGGGACCACTCCCCTTAGTTCAGGGTCTTTCAGGTATTCATTGACGTTATGAGCAGAGAGAAGTAAGGTCAAGAGGAGATGTGGCCTTTCCCCCCTTTTCTTATGTTCTGAACCTTTGTACTGGGAAAGTCTTTGCTGGGTTATGGGGTCAGAAATTTAATTGCGTATGTGCTCTGCCTGCTGTCCTTCAGGTGAATTATAAATACTTTGTTTATAAGTCCCCTGCTGGTAAATCTCCGATTAAACAGGCAATAACTTTTTATCACACCGCTGGCTGCAAGTGTGTCTTTGTCTCTGAAAAACTAGTTTAAGCCCACTTTTATAACTTTATAACATGCTATGGTAAAATCATTGTTATAGAGTAGAGTCTCATTACTTTACATACAAAGCTTCTGTACATATTTTACCAGGATAATAATAGACAGTAGATTGTGAGTTTTCAAATGATACTTCACAAGGCATACTTTGTACAAAATATATCATAACCACATAAAAGTAGTGAAAATGGGGGACAGTATGTCACATACAGTACAGGAAAAATGTTCTATTGATACCAGTCTCCTAAGAGCAGTCCCACAGAGCGATATTACGTTTACCTTATACAGAAAGTGTGCCCCCTAAGTCACACATTTCAGTTGGTATTATTTATGGGATTTCACAAGTTACACATTTCTTTACACACCACTGAAATCCAACCAATTAGTTTGTTCCAGTTCCCTAATTTGTTATTCTATTCTTTCCTTATCTTTGTTTTGGATATTATCATTCCAGATACTGATCCATGAAGATACTTCCCTAGCTCGTACTAGGGAATAAAAGGAATTTATCTTGATTTTGGCAGGTTTCCTGTTTGCTTATGCCAGATGCTTACTTCAGCAAATGCAAGGAATTATGGGATACTGATCATAAGTGAACAGGATTATGATGTAGGCCAGTTTAGGCATATGGTGTGGAAAATTCATATTATATATATATACCAGAATATATTAATCAACATACTCTAGAGGTTTTTTCCATATCAGTGTGGAGACACATTTCCAGGTTGGAGACTCTTGCAATAGGTTACCTGATCTGAATAGTATTAAGGGTCTGTAATGATGCTGGTTCTGGTGGGACCCAACTGAGAGTGCTAATTCAGAACAAATTGCCTAAAGCAGGGCAGTTACAGCCCAAGGCTGCGGTTTCTGTGCACACCAAGGCAAACCAAACCAGCCAAACAGAGAAGACTTTGGTTTTACCCCACTGGCTAAACACAAGTCACACAAGCAATTCCCTTAGACACCCCAGTTTCGCAGTATCACCACCAGTGCCAATCGTTATGGGGACAAATGGTTATGAAAACCAATACCCCAGTAAAAGAAAAAAGGTTCTCTCAATCCCAAAGGACCAAGACCCAGACCCAGGTCAATATACAAATCAGATCTTACCCACAAATCACGCTGCTGTCAATCCTTTAGAATCTAAAATCTAAAGGTTTATTCATAAAAGGACAAGATATAGAGGAGAGCTAGAATTAGTTAAATGGAATCAATTACATACAGTAATGGCAAAGTTCTTGATTCAGGCTTGCAGCAGTGATAGAATAAACTGCAGGTTCAACTCAAGTCTCTGGAGTACATCCACAGCTAGGATGGGTCTTTCAGTCCTTGGTTCAAAGCTTCAGTGTAGCAAAGTTCCTCCACAGGTATGAAGCAGGTTTGAAGACAAGATGGAGGAGCTGCAGAATCTTTTTATATTCTCTTGCCATGTGGTCTTTCTTTCTTTGTTCCAAAGACAAGCTGTCCATCACATGGCATGGAAAAACCTCAGAGTTCTGTCCATAGGCATGTCCCTGCATACCTTGCTGAGTCACAAGGCATGCCTGCCTTCTCTCAATGGGTCAATTGTATAGCTGATGGTCCTTAATGGGCCATCAAGCAGGCTAGGCAGAGTTGACACCAACTTGTCTGGGGCATCGCCCAGAAGCATAGCATAAATTTGAAATACAGACAGTATAGAGCCAATATTCATAACTTCAACTACAAAAATGATACACACATATAGACAGCATAATCATAATCATCAAACCATAACCTTGTCTTAGACACCTCAATTGACCCCCTTTGGTGCTACTACAGGACCTTGGTTGCAACGATGATCTTTACGGTCCCAGATTATGTCAATAACGTCACAGGGTCTCAATCTGACTCCTTTCATATGTATTAAATTCACTGTAAAAATAATAGATTCTACTGTTAGAATTTGCATGGACTTCCCATTGCCTCTCTGTGGTTTCCCCATAATTCATCCCTCATATGAGTGATCACTGCTATCAAACTGCTCTCGTTTCTCCTGCATGAGCTTCAAGGGATCTGCAATATTTGTGAATTAATTCATATTACATTAATTATTTCCTTATATTGATTCTCCATTAACTTTCACTAACTTTCAGAATTGGTGGTCTTTAAAAAATATATAAACAGTGCTCACCAAGTTGTTTTTTTCTAGTTTCTAGTCTCACCACTCTGTTTTAAAGCTTTTGATGGTCTTGTTCACTTTACTCCATTTATCTTTTAAATACCCTAGAAACCAAATCAGGCTGTTCAGTCTCAGACTACAACCCATTTAAAATTACATGGATGTTGTGCATCCTCATATGTTTCTTCTACCCACACCCCCTGAGAGAATTTAGCTAAAGGCATGTGGAATACTCTGATAACACTATTGTTTTCTATTGCACTGAACACCCAGCTGCTATCAGGATATCTTGGTATTTTAATTGCATGCTCTAATAATGCTAACTGTAACACAGTACATGAAGGCATTAATATGTATTATTTTAATATCTATCTCGTTGCTAAACAGAGGAAAATGCTTGTTTTCAGAAGTAGCTAGTCACGTATGGGGCATTGCAAAATAAGTTTTCTAAAATCAATTTCAACCACAAATTTTGAAGGTCAGTTTTTTAAATGGCTTTTCCCCTGACTACATGTTTACATTGGTTGACTGCCAACATTGAGTGCACTTTATTACCCCTGGGTAAGCTAACATGATATTTCTAACTTACTGATACTTTTCAGATAACCATTTTAGAGCCTTTAAACACAAATTAAGAAACCAATATTTGTTCCATTGAAGTCAGTAAGAGTTTTTTCACTGACTTCAAGAGAAATAAGATTGACGTCTAAGACTTGAGAGTGTTAACCGTTCTTAAAGTATGGTCAACATTTTTGCTTTACGATGCTTTACAGAAAAATAGTTTTGCTTTCTTGTATTGTGAGGTTTTATTATCTTAACTCAAGCAGGGTGCAAACATTTATGACTAGTTGCATTTACAAGCCGCATACACGTATAAATACTCTGCAGGCCCAAAGGTATTTGAGAAGCAGGGGTTAAGTAACTGGGGGCCTGTACCCTCTTATGTGGGTTGCTTGCATGTAGAGTAGTGGAAACTGTGAGCCAGATTCTGGCCACTTTCCAAGCTTGTGTGGAAAGGGCCAGGCAGAAATGTAGTAACCCCAATGGCAGGAGTAGAGTCATGGCTCTGCACTCCCAAGAATTCCCTTTAAGCCATCCCCCATGAAAGGGTATAGTTGCAAGCTCAGAGCTTCTGAGGGCCTGGGGAGCTCTAAGAGTCAGAATTTCTCCTTAAGCTGGTGCATGACTCCCTACTACACACTGGGCCTGAAAGGTACAACTGATATGTCTGTTAGCTCCATGTTGCACAGTTTCAATGGAATTTTTCCATTGGAGATGAAGGAATGTGGTTTACCCCTCCTTTCACTTGCAGAAAAGACCAAGAGTTCAGCTTCCTTAACATGTGTATCCGCTGAGACCTACATTGAAATCTGAGAATCGACCAGACTCGAGGGCCACCAGTGTGTGAGAAGTACCAATGGTTGCAACTAGAACCCTTCAGGAAAGGCTTGAGGTTTACACAGCATAGAAGGGGAAGCTGCACAAATTATCACAGACTGTGCCATCTGTAACATGCACCTCCTCACCCTGCAGGCTAGAGTGCAGAGGTTCTGGAGTTATGGTCAGCCATGCCTTCCCAACTCATGGAATCTGAACCCCAGGGAGCCACAACAAACAGGCTTCCATGATATCTAAGGTAAATGGGGCTAGGGAACTGCTCCAACTTGTAAATAATTTGTTGGATCCAGGTTGTCTCCATTTAGTGGCACAACTGAATGTTACTCACTGTGAGGAATTTTCACCACCTGGTTTAAATGGGAAGGGCTGGGAGGAAAGCATTCTCCATGAGGACCCCTCAAATCTGGAACTCGTTTTCACTCCTTGGTCCACCAGAGGCTGAATCTGTTGACGTCTGATGCCACAAAAACTTTCTTGGGATATGGAGGATTTATTGGATAGGGGTAGGGAAGGTCTGAATTTAGGAGAGTAGGGGAAGGTTATAAATCTGTGTGCATTGGCCCAGCAGATAAATTGATATTGTATGTGTTTTGAATTAAACATATTACTTTACATGCACCTACAATAACGGACTGGCACATTTTACATAAAACTAAATATGTGTAGTTTTTTTTTCTCTACAGTAGATGTCTATATATGGACCATCCATAGTGCTACAATACTAGACACTTTTGGCCAAATTGTCAGTGAGTAAAACCTGTGTGCAGGCAACTGTGAACCTCTATTTTCACAGTTTGGTCACAACCTGGCTGTTTCGTAAATGCAGGTGCAGACAGACAATATGCACAGCTCTCAAGGCTCATTATTTCAAAATTTGGACCCCAAAGAGAGGCAAGAGCAAGTAGTGCAAATACGATACCCTGTCTAATTTCTAACAGCCTTACAGGGAAGGTATAGTAAGAAAAATACCCAGTTGATAATACCATCTCTGAACATTAACGAGTTGTGAAGGAGAATGGTATTGTATAATACAACCTCAAAGTGGTATGCTGTGTTATAACTGACATTTGTGAAGGGATGGATTCACCATGGGCACCTCCTTGTGGCATGGTGAAGAAGCTTTCTCCCCACTGGATGTCTCCTGCTGACAGCTGCTCTGCCTCTGTGGTGACCTGTCTCTTCCTGCAACTTGGCCCTCTATCCAGGTCAGATTAAAGTCTCTATCTTTCTGGGATAGTCCGTGAACAAAAAGCAAGGGGAATGAACACAAAGAAACTGAGTTAATATGAAGTGGAAGGGACTGATTCCCCCTTCAGGTGCATGAGACTCTGGCCTCCCTTCCCTTAGGGAGGGGCCTTTAAACAGTGGTCATCTAGAAAGCTCTTGCTTTCAGGCAGCCCATTCTTCCAGAGCTGCAGGTTGAAGGTCTTTTCTCTTCCATGGTCTGCCAACAAGAGAAGTGTTCTGCTTCCTTTTTACCTCCTTCAGCCTGTTGTGTCTTACAGGTGTAGTAGGGTGGAGCTGGCTGAGTCTAGAGCAGCTCCTTAACCCCTTGTTGTCCATTGTGGGGTTTGTACACCCCATCACACATTGTTTATACAAAATATATATAGGAAAACACATCCCATCCAACAGTAGTAATGCACCTTTTCTTTCCCTTGAAATGGTCACTACTGATTACTTTTTATAGTGCTTTAGAATATAATACCTGTTTTATCCAGGTGACAAGGTTTGTTCCAGTTCCAAAACTTTCTGAACTTTAAATAATTATTTAAGTAATAAATAATGCACCCTCGACTTGGAACAAGTTTTTCAAGGTATGACAAAGCACTTTGCTGTTATGGTAAATGTTTAGTGTTAGAGACATTTAAAAAAAGGAGTTTGCTTCCAGGATACCAGAATATATATTTTAAAATGCTATTATTTCTTGTTATTAGAAGACTTCTCTAGTAGATACCCAAGAAGTGCATTGTCAGAAGCTTCTAACAGAGTTGGTAGCTCCTAGAATTGTAAGCCTGTCATTTTCTGCAAGGACACATTGCATTGTCATTTTAGCCCAGTGTCACCCTTTGGCTCCAGTCCTGAAAGTTGTTCCATGTGGGAGAATCTCAGACCCTGTGGAAAGTCACATTGGCTCATGTGGGATCCTGCACAGGCACAGAGGGGCATCTCCCCACACAGAAAAACTTACAGGATTGGAACCTAAGTATTTATTATTTTGATGATTTATTGTTTGCATTGCAGTAGCACCTACTAGTCCCAGTCATGGATTATGGCCCTATTGTGCGAAGAGCTGTACACATGTAACCTAAAGACATCCCTGCCTGAAAGAGTTTACAATTACAGCTGGCTGGAAATTTTCCATCAGGGTGATTTTCTGACAGAAAATGTCCTTTTCACAAAATCAAAATTTTCCTCAGGAAAAATTAAATTTTGCCAAGGTTTTTTGATTTTCCATCAGCTTCCAAAGCTGAGCACTCTGACTCCTTACCTAAGACCCTGGGGCAGAGACATGGACTGTTAAGCCTTCCTGGCTCCCTACCTGCTGTGGGGCCAGAGAAGCTGAGCTCTCTTGCTCCATGAGCTGTGAGGAAACTGGGCAGCTGGGATCTCTGTTTTCTGGCTGCCGGGCTGCAAGTCTCTTGGGTCGGCAGCAGGAAAGATACAACATTTCATTTCAGTTCTCCCCAAGCACAATTTTCTTCTTAAAATCTCTTCCCATTAAAATTTTTGCCGTTTTTACTTTTTGTCCTGATTTGGTATGGATTTTTTCTAGCTAGTTCTACATATGATCATGTCCAGGAACTATAGATGGATAGCACACACAGAGGAAGCACAAAATAACATTTTGATTAGTGTGGTAAATAGAGATGACTGTGTGCTAAAAGTAAATCTTTTTTTCTGCTGTGTACTATTTATTGTCTTTATAAAAGTGTTTTAGGTTTGCAACAGGATTTGCAACACCAGCCTCATAAGTCCACATGGAGGCTCTATAGGTTCATGCTAGCTGATCCTTTTGCAAGATCAGGACCATACTTCATACCAGTGAGTTATGGATCCCCATTGTACAATAAATTTTAAAATAACGAGGAAGAATGATCTTGTTCTTAAGGCAGCAACCTGGGAGTCTGAAGATCTGAGTTCAACTTTTGCTCTGCTGCAGAATTTCTGTGTGACCTTGGACAAATTCCTTGATGTCTCTGTATTTCAGCTCCTTATCTTGTGATGCTTTGTTTGTCTGTCCTACCTATTCACTAGTCAGTGCTAATAGCTTCACACACACTGAGAAGTACCTTGCTCCGCAAGCAGTGGCACTGAAGAGAATATGAAATTTGTGGAGAGTAAGGTGCTACTCAACATGAGTATAGGAATCAGAATCTGGATTTTAGATTGTAAGATCTTCAAGTAAGGGAGTCACAATGTGTTTTTGTACAGTGCATAGTACACTGAGGCTGCCATCTCAGTTGGAGCTGGTAGGTGTTGCAATAATAATAATAATAATTATAACAAGTAGATTTAGACTGGGATTAATCAGCAGTGGAATTACTTTTCAAGTGGAGATATGTGCCTAGAAATTAACTAGCATGCTAGACATTTTCCAGATTTTTCACTAAATAAGTCATGTCGTAATTTCACTCTGCTATTTAAGGGAAATACGATTTTAACATAAAGCAGTGCTAAGTTAAAACTCAGTTTTAGAACATATATGTCGGCAACAGTGTTGTTTTTCTTGCTAAAGAGGTTATCAACAAAAAAGAATTGGAAGAAAAATTACATTTAAATAAAATAGACGGGAGGCATGGAGTATTGTTTTACTTCTGTCTCTTTCCACTTCACATCCCTGGGGAACAATAATGTAACCAGACATCCAGCATGCTAATGAATTTTAATTCTAACATGCCTCTGATCCATTTCAGAAACAGAATACTAGGCATCTACTGGTTTCCTAAGCAAAAAACAGGCATGCATAGTGAATAAACAGATTATAATAACCACACTTCAGGCAGATGCTGCTTTTTAAGCCCTGGAGCACAGTGAAAAGGGCATGGAGGGGACATACTATAGCAGCTGCCTCTAAAAGGGATGCTGGTTGACTCAGGTTACCTCAGGAATGCATTCTTTCAGTGGGAGCAGCCTGCTCACCCACATTCAAACTCTCACAGGTATTTTACCAGGAACAGAACAGAACAGGAATGGAGTCTCAGAACTTAGTAAGTAATCTAGTTAGATATGCATTAGATTCTGTTTTGTTTAAATGGCTGATAAAATAGCTGTGCTGAATGGAATGCATATTCCTGTTTTTGTGTCTTTTTGTAACTTAAGGTTTTGCCTAGAGGGATTCTCTATGTTTTGAATCTGATTACCCTGTAAGGTATTTACCATCCTGATTTTACAGAGGTGATTCTTTTACTTTTTCTTCTATTAAAATCCTTCTTTTAAGAACCTGATTGTTTTTTCATTGTTCTTAAGATCCAAGAGTTTGGGTCTGTGTTCACCTATGCAAATTGGTGAGGATTTTTATGAAACCTTCCCCAGGAAAGGGGGTGTAGGGTTTGGGGAGGATTTTGGGGGGAAGATGTCTCCAAGTGGGCTCTTTCCCGGTTATATATCTGTTAGACGCTTGGTGGTGGCAGCAATAAAGTCCAAGGGGAAAAGGAAAATAGTTTGTACCCTGGGGAAGTTTTAACCTAAGCTGGTAAAAATAATCTTAGGAGGTTTTCATGCAGGTCCCCACATCTGTACCCTTGAGTTCAGAGTGGGGAAGGAACCTTGACAGAAGTCTTTAAGAAGGGAAGAACAGCATGAGACCTTCCTGTATCTTGAAACAAGGTCTTTAAACTTTGGAAGATATAAGCAAAGGACAGAAGCATCTTTGGCTTCCATCACTACTAGACAGAAACAAGGCTCCAGAGCTCTTGCAAGATGGGAAAGATGGGACCCTCACCTATGGAGAGGTTGAAGTCTCTGGGAACTGAATATAGATGAGAAACCTGCTTAGGCAAATATCTTTTCCTTGGAAGACAAAGGAAGCCATCCCCTTGTACTTCTGTGGAAGTACAGTTGGAGTGCCTTAAGTGATTATATTCTGCACATGGTGATCAGTCATATGCAGGCCACTAACAGCAATCTTAATAAACCCTAAACTGTATACATAGTAACATAAACATACACATCACAGACACTCATCTTTATTATCCCAAGCATACACATTCATTAACTCTATTTCTATTCTGTATCCTATACTATAGTTTCTATTCTATATCATATACTATAGTTTAGTCTCCATAGTTTTCTTTTCTCTGTCTTAAGGATCCTTTTCTGCTCTGTCCCAAAAGCCCACTGCTGCTACTGTCACCCCGAGGTTGCTTCTGCTACTGCTTCTGATTTCTTTACTCTTTTAGGTTTCTTCTAATTTCTTCTGATTCTCCTTCTTCTTCTCCTACTCCTAACTTGCCTGACTTTTGCCTGATTCCTCTCTGCTTTATATACAGTTTTTGACCTGTTCTGTTTGGCTTATTTTTCAATTCTAGCATTAGCATACCTACCTTCCAATCACCTTTAGACCTACTCTAATTGGTCCATATTTATAGACCAATCATAAATGCAAAATCTGGCTAGCAATCAAAAATGTTACACAACAAAATTTAGTATTATGGGATGGTGACTAGGATGGTGACCCTTACCAAGTTTTGGACTGAGCATGCCTGATTCATCCCTCCCTTCAGTGTTGAAGTGATCTTTTCCTAATCTCGGTTCACACTTTGCCTAACAACACACTAGCCATAGGCTAACCTGCTTAAACTGCTAATTCATTGTCCTTGGCTGTGTGCCAACTTTGTACTCACACTTAAATTACTGAACTTTTAAACTATAAACCATCACCTTATATCTTTAGTATATGCTGAATTGTTACCTTATGCATCTTAAAATTATGGTCTATCACTGTCACCCCATATCTTACCAATTTAGTTCATTTTATTTTAGTTCTTCCCCTATTTTCAGTTAATGGTGGCAAAGTAATGTTTTCAGTGCTGTGCTTAGGAAACCAAATAGAGCAGATCAAAATCCTTTGTATGACGCTCAGCCATGCCCCATCCCCATCTGACTCTGCACCCTCCCATCCCCCATCCTCATGAGGTCCTGCACCCCCCACTCCCACTCAGCCCCTACACAGACTGTCCCCCTGAGTATCCCTTCTGAACCACAGTGTATGTGATCCCCCAGCAGCCCTGTGTGCCCTACTCTGGCTGTCTCCCCCATATCCTGTGCCTCCTCACCTGGCCCTGTGGGAAGGGAACCGTGAGGAATGCAGCCTCTCCTCCTCCTCCCTATTGCGTGCTGACTGCTACAGTCCTGAGCTGGCTACCCTTTCTTTTGGTGCTACAGCAGTTTGTGGTGGGCTAAAGGCGTAACTGCAGCACCTTTCCAGCAGAGGGAAAAAAATGTGTGGAACATGAATTCTGAGCATGTAGTATTCACTTTCTTCATACCATTTGTCATGCTGTTGAGTGGCTCACGACTGTGAGTACCTACCTCAGGGAAGATTTTCTGAAAACATGGCAGACACCCCAAACTGGTGCTGTGTTCTATAATTAGATTTCACCCAGCCAGTAACAAATGTGAACTCCTAGATCTCTATACCAATCTTATCATGGAGTCACAGACAATGCCCTTAGACTCTCCAGTCTATCTTGCCACTCAGACAAACTGGACTTTGTGATAAAAGGTCACTCAAACCAAAAATCACACCACTTCAGGCTGCTCCCAGTCCCAAGAGACCAGTCACTTGCCCCATGTCAAATTGGTACTCTAGAGCTTACACCAAAGACAAAGCTGGTGGTCAATTCTATAGTAAATTAACTAAAGGTTATTAGCTAAGAAAAGGAAGTAAGAGTTATTGGAGATTAAAGCAGGTAAAATATATATACAGGTGAAGCAAAATCTATAATTCCAAATGGTAGCAGAATGTAGTAACCTGTCAGTTTCCCAAAAGTATCTCGGATCTACCCTGAACAACTCTGGGGATCTTTGTCTTCTTGTTCAGTAATTCCTCCCTGTTAGAATCCAAATAGTCCAGAGATGAAGGATCTTTCCTTGAATCCATTGCTTATAGCTTATTCTCACAGAAAACAAGTTCACAGTATCACTACCCATATGGGTTTTTCCTTTGATGATAGAGAGTGAGGCATGCATTTAGAATCTTTGACCTCCGATCATCACACACAATGACCACTTGATTTGAAGTCATCACTTTTCTGTTCAAGTTCTTTGTTTGTATTCCATGAAGCTTCTGTGGAAGTGTAGTAGTCATTTTGTGCTAGGCAAGAGCCCTGCAGAAGACAGGCTAACCTTATTGTTAATAATACGAGATTTGTAGAAGCGGGGCTTGTGCTAGGCGGCTGGGAAAATTGTCTGAGATGCTGTTTTTTGACCTTGCTTTGATAGAATTGGAATGTAGACTGTAGTGGAATTTGTTGAGAAAAATAAGATAGCAGGTAGGAATATGTATAAACAAACTGCAGCTGTGATCATTATTGCCTGTAGCGAAAAGGTATAAAGGCTTGCCTCAATTGTTTATCTCTGGAGCCCTACCTGGAATGAGGGAGATTCCCTGCCTGGGTGTGTGGTTCCCCTCTTGCAATTGCTTGAGAATAAATGGTCTCTGATTTGTTACAACCAACCTAAGAGTGAAGACTCTGTTTTCTTCCACATTATTTGGTGCCATGACTTGGATGGTAACGCCCGGCTGAGACAGTGGCAGCTACTGCGGACCGTTCCCCTTCGACTCCAAGGCTCCATACAAGAGGTAAGAGACCTTTTGAAATCTCTATTGGGGTACCAGAGGAGGACTGCCTGTAGGGCTGTCTGTCCTTCTTGGACTCACACCATCCAAACTGATTGCTTTTGTAACAACATGAGACGCAAAGTGGTACTGAGGAACTGTTTGCCACCGTCAATAAGGTTACTTTGAAGTGGTACTGAGGACTTAGTTTGCCACCCTCAACAAGGTTAGTTATATGCAGTACTGGGGAATAGTTTTGCCACCCCCAATAAGGTTAATGCATCGATGCTGAAGGATTTGTTTGCTGCCTCATATAAGGGAAAGGTTAAGTCCGGACATAAAGCATTAAGGTTATTGTTAAAAGATGCATTGTGGTATGAATGAATGAGTGGGATTTGGTGTGTGCGTCAGTATGAATTGAGGGTCTCAGGAAGACGCCCATAGCTCTCTGAGCAGCTTGTAAGCTCGTGACCAGAGATGTCTCTAACGCAAGCCCTGTGACTGCACATTAGTGGACCAGTAAAAGATCTGACCCAAGGCGGGTAGGCTCTGCATGGCATGACCGGCGAGGGGCCTGCCTAGGTCTAGGATTGTGTGACCCCATCCTTTTCCCATTCTTGGACAGTCCAGGTACATTTCCTTGACCTTTTCCCTCCCCCTCTCCTCCCTGCCTTAGCCACTGACTGCTCTGACCATCTCACCGAAAGCAATCAGAGTAAGCGGCATTGTTCTCTCCAAGATTAGCTGTCAGAGTTCCCTCCCCACTCTGAACTCTAGGATACGGATGTGGAGACCCACATGAGAGACCTCCTAAGCTTATTTCTACCAGCTTAGGTTAAAAACTCCCCAAAGCACAAATTCTCCCTTGTACCTTGGATTAGGTAACGCAGCCACCACCAAGTGATTTAGACAAACTCAGGGAAAGGACCGCTTGGCGTTCCTACTCCCCCCTAATATCCCCCCAAGTCCCCACACCCCCTTTCCTGGGGAGGCTTGAGAATAAACAAGATGAGCACAGACCAACCTTGGGGTTTTTTAGGACACTAAAAAAAACCCCCAAGGATTCTAAAAGAAACAGAACTTTATTATAAAGAAAAAAGGTAGAAGAAGCACCTCTGTAAAATTAGAATGGAAGATAATCTTACAGGGCAATCAGATTCAAAAACACAGAGGATTTCCCTTTGGGTCAAACTTTAAAGTTACAAAAAGAAAACCAGGAATACACCTTCCTCTCAGCACAGAGAAAAACACAAGCCAAAACAAAAATAAGCTAACACATTCTTTTGCTAGTACTTACTAATTCTAACAGAGTTGGATTGCTTGCTTCCTTGATCTGTGTCCAGGAAGCACACAGAACAGACAGACCAAAACCTTTCCCCACCCCACCCCCAGATTTGAAAGTATCTTGTCCCCTTATTGGTCCTTTTGGTCAGGTGCCAGCCAGGTTACCTGAGCTTCTTAACCCTTTACAGGTAAAAGGATTTTGTGCCTCTGGCCAGGAGGAATTTTATAGTACTAGCCGGCACCCTTTGCTGAAGGGAGGTCATGGACATCCTTAATAAATCATTCCTGTGTGAATGATCCAAGTGTAAAATAGGAGGTGGTGTGATAATTTTAGCTTTATAAACCGCTACCTCAGTGGACAGGGCACTCCTTCTGTGATTGGAATATGGGTGGGGGGTCAGTCTAAGACAGTTCCCCCGCCACAGAAAGGCACACCTGTTCATTAAATGTATGTGCATTATAGTTCTAAGATCTGCAGATATTTAGATAATTGGAACCTTTACACACGTGATAATCCATCTAGACAATTCCCACTAGAAGGTACCTTCTATCTAGATAAACTCATATATCTCAGAGGAACCCTTAAATCACCAAAAGCCTCTGACATACAGTGGGAGAATTTGTCTATTGGTGGAAGAAAGCTACAAATAGACTCCATGAGTCTCAGGTGAGGAGTCTGAAGGACTCCCAGGAAAAAATAAAGTCTCAAGTACAGGATCTGAAAACTAAATGCCAAGCATCCGGGTGCCTCCCAGCCAGAGCAGTTCGCTCTGCTCCCTTATATCCCCAATTAGTTAAGACTGAGAGCGAGGAGGAAGCCACTGATGACATTGTGGATTTTTTCAGCAATACTCCGTGGCAGCAGCCATTGCCTCCTCCTCCTTCCCCCCTCCGCAGGTTGCACTTTCTAATGTTTTCCATGCGGCAGCACAGACCTCACCAACGCATGTATCAACTGCTCACATTGGTCTTTCTCTGGGGCGGGGGGGGGGGATGTCTTCCTCTTCTCCGCCCCATCAGCAGCTGAGAAGTGATTCCGATCCTTCCAGTAGCTTGCCTGACCCTGGTTCACCCGACCCTGATTCTTCTTCTTGCCTGGTTTCCCACCACGGGCAGCCAGGTACCAACATTCCAGGCTCCCTTAAGACAATTACCTGGTGATGGAAATAACTTGGTTACAGTTCATGCCCCTTGGACACCAGGAGACCTCAGAAACCTAGTGAAGGAATTTCCCAATGTGAGAGAGGAGCCAGAAAAGTTTAGAGAGGAGCTCCAGGCAGTGATTCAAGGTCATAATCCATCATGGGCAGATGTTAATCAAATTTTGCAGGTAGTTATGCCACCCGAAGTTGGACAACCGCTCTCCCTTCAGGCCGATTGGCCCAATGCCAACCCTGGAATTGACAATGGCCTGACTGAGGCTAGGAATCACCTTTTGGCCATCATTACTGACGTTTGCCCTAGGAAAATGGATTGGACAGAGATAACTGTAACCAGAACAAAGGCGAGTCCCCAGCTGATTATCTAGATAGACTAACTAAGGTGTTTGAACAACATTTGGGCATTGCCCAGACAGCAGATAGTGCCAGAGAGGCAGTTGGGGCTGCCTTTGTTCAGGGACTCTTACCAAAGCTCCAGCGGCAGTTAAGGACTATCTGCATTGGCTGGCAAACTAAATCCCTTTCTGAATTGGTGACGGTTGCCAACCATTGTACAGCTTGCACAGAGCAGAAGAAAGAAAGCACTGAAACAAAACTCTTGGCCTTGTAGTTACAAACTTATAAATATAGAGACCATAGGGAAAAGAGGGGTGGGAGAGGATGAGGTTGAGGAAGAGGGAGAGGTCCCTCATATCCTACCCAGACAGGAAACACTGCATGCCACTTTTGTAGCCAGGAGGGACACTGGAGAAATGAATGCCCGAACCGACTGCCTCAAAATCCTCCACCTCCTTTCTCAAACCCTGAGACACCTGTTTTTGCCCCACAAAACACTTCTTACTAGGATAGCCTGAGGGAACGTAACTGTATCATGAATCCTTTAATCCCATTAATCAAGAAGTCCTGTATGTCAACTGTGAAATTGCAGGACAATCTGTAACCTGCCTTGTGGACACAGGAGCCAGCAAATCAGCTCTAAGGTCTGCTGAGTTTTCCTCTGTTCCCCTGACCTCCTTATCCATTAATGCCGTTGGCATTTCAAACCAACCTGTTCCATACCCTGTCACAAAACCCCTTTCTGTCTCCCTGTGGCCCCTTTCTGATAAACATGCCTTTTTACTTAGCCCCTCCTTTCCGGTCAATCTGCTGGGATGGGTTCTTTTGTGTAAATTGGGCTGTATTATCTATTGTACACAAGATGGTGTATTCTTATGAGCGCCTGATAAGAATACCAATCTGGTGCTAGCTACTTTGTCTTTGTTACAGCAGGGAAAGACTGTTACAGCAGTCTTTGTTCCCACTAATAGTTCTTGTAATACACCTATTTTCCCTGTAAAGAAACCAGGAAGAAATACCTATCGCTTTGTTCAAGATCTCTGTGCGGTTAATGCTGTTGTTTTTCCCTCTTTTCCAGTGGTCCCAAACCCAGGTACAACTCTTTTTTGTATTCCTTCCACAGCCACTCATTTTACTGTTGTGGATCTTTGTTCAGCTTTTTTTTTCCATTCCCATTCACCTTAACAACCAATACTTGTTTGCCTTTACCTATAAAGGGTGCCAGTACACCTGGACTCGCTTACCCCAGGGGTGTACTGAATCTCCATCCCTGTTCTCCCAGATCTTAAAGAGGGATCTGAATGATGTGGTTTTTCCAGGAAAATCTGTACTTGTCCAATATGTGGATGATCTTTTGATGATCATCCCCTTCCTTTGAATCCTGTAAAACTGACACCTTGGTTCTTTTGACTGCTCTTGCTGCCAAGGGTCACAAGGCATCTCAGGAAAAACTCCAGCTGTGTCATCCCAGAGTTCATTACCTTGGTCATGATATTGCATCTGGCACTCACCATTTATCAGATTCTCACATTTCAGCCATTTTAAATATGACTAGGCCTGTGACTATTTCTCAAATGCGAACTTTCCTTGGTATGACTGGGTACTGCAGACAGTGGATTTTAGGTTATGCAACAATGATTAAGCCATTGCATGACCTGACTAAGCCAGGCACCCCTGAGCCACTTCCATGGTCCGCAGAGGCTGAACAAGCCTTTGTGGCTGTCAGGGTTCCCTCCCCACTCTGAACTCTAGGGTACAGATGTGGGGACCCACATGAAAGACCCCCTAAGCTTATTTCTACCAGCTTAGGTTAAAAACTTCCCCAAGGAACAAATCTCTATTTGTCCTTGGACTGAGGTATGCTGCCACCATCAAGTGATTTAGGCAAAGAATCAGGGAAAGGACCACTTGGAGTTCCTATTCCCACAGAATATCCCCCAAGCCTTCACCCCCTTTCCCGGGGAGGCTTGCAAAATAAACAAGGTGAGCACAAACCAGACCCTTGGGTTTGTAGATACTAAAAACCCAATCAGATTCTTAAAAGACAGAAACTTTATTATAAAGAAAAAAAAGTAAAAGAAGCACCTCTGTAAAATCAGGATGGAAGGTAATTTTACAGGACAATCAGATTCAAAACACAGAGGATTTCCCACTAGGCAAAATTTAAAAGTTACAGAAAAACAGGGATAAACCTCCCTCTAGCACAGGGAAAATTCACAAGCTAAAACAAAAGATAAACTAATGCATTTCCTTGCTTTACTTACAATTTTTGTAATCTAGATGCTTATTTCAAGTAGGGCTTTGGGATATGTATTTTCCCTGTCCTGATTCCTTGCTGACCTGGAGAGAACCAACAAAGAGAGCAGAGCAAAAACTTTCCCCCACAGATTTGAAAGTATCTTCTCCCCTTATTGGTCCTTTTGGCCAGGTGCCAACCAGGTTACCTGAGCTTCTTAACCCTTTACAGGTAAGGAGGGATTTTTTATACCCTCAGCTGTATGTTTATGACAGTGGCCATTAAGCAAGCTCTTTCTAGTGCTCCAGCCCTCAGACTTCCTGATTATGCTAAAACATTTGTTCTTTTCTGTCATGAGTGTAATGGGTTTGCCTTGGCTGTATTAATGCAAAAACACAGAGATAAACACCGTCCCCTTGCTTATTACAGTATGGCTTTGGCTGCTGTGGCTGCTGGTTTTCCTCCCTGTCTCTGAGTCATAGCAGCAGCTATCTTTTCTGTGCAGTTATCCGAATCTATAGTCTTAGGTTCACCCTTGACTGTTTCTGAGCCTCATGTGGTAGCAGCTCTCTTGTTGAAATCTAAGACACAACATCTGTCTACTTCTCGCCTCACTAAATGTGAACTTGTGTTGCTATCGTCGTCTCATATTACCTTGGCTCGCTGCCCCATTTTAAATCCTGCTACTCTGTTGCCTGGGCCAAGAGACAGAGAACCATATGACTGTGTATCCGTAACCTCTGTACTTACCCGCCCGAGAGACAACCTTATGGATATGCGTTTGCAGAATCCTGATCTTATTTATTTTGTGGATGGCTCGTGCTTATGAGATTCTAGGGGTAAATTGGTGGCTGGTTATGCTGTATGTTCCTCACATTCTGTTGTTGAAAGTGCTTTCCTTCCTTCTGTGCTTTCAGCCCAGGTTGCTGAGCTTATTGCCTTGATCAGAGCCTGCACTTTAGCTCAGGATCAAGCAGTCACTATTTATACAGATTCTCGCTATGCCTTTGGAGTGGTACATGATTATGGTTTACTTTAGAAGTATAGGGATTTTCTTACATCCACTGGTTCCCATACTAAAAACAGTCTGTATGTATCTGCTCTTTTGGATGCTCTTTTATTGCCTAAATCTGTTGCTATTGTTAAATGTATAGCTCACCAGACCCCTCATGATGAAGTTACGCGTGGAAATGCTTTGGCTGATTCTACAGCCAAAACTGCTGCCCTTTCTGCCCCTCAGGCTGAATTTTCTTGTGCCTTGATTGAGCAGCCTCTGCTGGCTTCCCTTGAGGATCTTGCTAAGATCCAGGAGGGGGCACCAGAGGCTGAGAAATGTTCTTGGATTGCTGCTGGGTGTACTTTACAACCTGATCACCTTTGGCGTTCCCAGGATGGCCGCCTGGTTGTGCCTCAGGTGCTCTTGCCCTGTTTTGCTTGCATGTACCATGGAACAGCGCACGTGGGCAAAGGGGGGGATGGTTGTTGCAGTCAAACGGGACTAGCGTACACCAGGATTTTCTTCTGTAGCTCACCATTACTGTCAGCAATGTATGATTTGCCAGCAACATAATGTTGGGAAAGCTGTTAAAGTTAAGCCGGCAGCGCATCTCCCTCCTTGGGGACCTTTTGTGAATGTTCAGATTGATTTTATTCAAATGTTGTAATTATGAATATGAGTTAGTTTTAGTTGATGTCTTTTCAAGCTGGGTTGCGGCCTTTCCTTGCAGAAAGGCAGATACCAAGACTGTTGTAAAACTTTTGCTTAAGGATTTTGTACCATGATTCAGCATACCTGTAAGTATCAACAGTGATTGTGGAACTCATTTGACTGGACAGATTGTAAAAGAGCTATGTGGAGCTTTGCAGATCCAACATAACTTCCACTGCCCCCACCATCTGCAGTCTGCTGGAACAGTGGAATGTCAGAATGGGATTTTGAAAAATAAACTGGCCAAGATCTGTGCTGAGACAAACCTAAAGCGGCCAGATGCCCTCCCATTAGCATTGATGAGTATGAGGGCCACTCCCAGTCAAAAGCCTGGACTCAGCCCTCATGAGATTCTGACAGGACGCCCGATGTGGCTTCCAGTGGCACCACTGCTGAACCTTGCCCAGATGGACATTCATTTAATGGATGATACAGTGCTTAATTATTGTCAGGCACTAATGAAATGTGATAGGTCCTTTTATACACAGGTAAAAGAAGCACTACCCGAGGATCCTGAGCAACCCCGCCACTCGCTGGAACCAGGAGACTGGGTCCACATAAAGGTCCATCAGCGAAAGACCGCCCTGGCTCCACGCTGAAAAGGCCCTTACCAAGTCCTGCTGACTACCAACACCTCTGTGAAGTGCCAAGCACTGACTGCCTGAACCCATGCAAAAAGGCCCCTCCACCTCAAGATGACTCTCTGGCTGATGATCAGCCTATTTCTCCTCCTAGTGCTGCTGTTTCTTTTGGACAGAAGGGAAAAAAGACAAGGTGAGGTGCTAGTAACTTCTCCCTTGTCCACTGACAGAACTACCATGCATCTAGATTTCGCTAGAAGAACTAAAGCATTCCAGGGTGATTTGCTAGTGACCTCTCCCATGCCTAAGGCTGAACCATGACTGTTCCAAGGAAGGACAGTTCGCTCCACTGAACCTGCCCAGGCCCAGGAATTCCTGACCACAAGGGACATTAAGAACTGGAACTAGTGGCAGACATGGAGTATTGTATACTGGCAGGGAGGAAATTGTGGGGACGAGTCTTGGGAATGTGGTATCCATTGGATTTGGGGGTTTATTCCAAGTAATGCACACTGTGCTTTTGGACAGGTACCTTCAGCATGTATAGCACTCCCCAGTTG
Source organism: Lepidochelys olivacea (assembly GCF_965140295.1). Classification (NCBI taxonomy): domain Eukaryota; kingdom Metazoa; phylum Chordata; order Testudines; family Cheloniidae; genus Lepidochelys; species Lepidochelys olivacea. The sequence continues at coordinate 145,273,762 of NC_140412.1, read as the reverse complement.
GATTTCAGATGATGAATACCAAAGGCATCTCGCTGCTACAACCGCTACCCCTACCATCTCCTTCACCACCACTACCACCCCTGTAATTTATCCAAATACAGATAATATCATATATTCTGATGAAATACAATGGCCAAGGCCTTCACATCTTAGTGATTTACTGAAATTCTGCTTGGAAAATTTATTCATTGAGATTCAGAATAAGTCATATGAGCGAACAATTGAATGGAAAAAAAATGGGTTGGTGGAAATAGAAATATATGACATCACTACAAATGAGCCCCAAGAATCTGAAATTGAGATTAATGTGTTCTATAGTGAGGTAGATATGATAGCCATTCCTGGAATTTGTAGTATGTTAGATGAAAGAGGCCCTTATTGTTACGTGGTCACCTAATTAGTGAATAATCAAATGTATACCCAAAGAGTCTGTTCAGCCACCGGTAATTTTACCTATACTGAAATAATCCCAGTAACCCATAATTTAACCTGCACTATATTGCAATATACCCCTTCCTACACTATTGATGCTAATGCCTCCCAGAAGTATCTGAAAGTGTTTAGCCAACAGATGTGGTATGATATGCCCCCTAAGAAAGATGTGCTAGGATATCGATGGACTGTGATTAATGCTACAGTAGGGACTATAAAATTTACATGGACCTTATCCAGTTTTCAGGTCACCTCTACATATCCTAATTGCTCAAAAGGAGTTTCCATCAGATTAGCACAGCAAAGGGTCTGGGTTTCCTCCAGAAAGAAAAGGGACTTGACTGATCACTTATGGGATGACGCCTATAGCACAGCTGCAATTTGGAAGATCTATAAAGGCCAACAACATGAAGAGAAATTGGGACAGCTGGAGAAGGCCACAGGTCTTATTACTGGAGCACAGCTAACCCAGGTACAGGCTGGAGTTGGTGAATTGCGTGTTATCTCTGCCCTTAGTTCAATGACCCAGAAGCTTCTGATGATGATGGTGTTAAATATCACTGAGGCTGGGAAGGCATTGCAGTGGGATCTGGCTTGTTCAGAAATTCAGCATTTCCTGAATGACCAGCTCATAGCTATTCAGAGTGATCTGGAACATCAGGCTTGGCCCACTGCCCTTACAGACACTTCAGGAGTATCATCTGATCTGTGGCCATGGAGACATACTTGGAGATTATCTGGGTGGAAGTGCAGGCATTCACAGTGCTCCTTCCAAGCATATGGACCGATTGGAGGGATGTGGGCTCCCACATACCGAATCCTACCGGGTCCATGGGGAGGATGCATGTGGGATTGGATAATTCACCCAGACATTTGGGAAATTAAACTACCTAGTATGCCTAACTGATTTATAGTCAGTGCTCCTGGAATAACTCCTGATATTTGGATAGGGATAGGGAATCAGTGGACACTGTGGCCCTTAGAACCCCCTCAGCTTCAGTGTGTACGAAAACTGAAGCCAGGGGAAGTTGTCACTGTTCATGACAACATTTGTTGGGAGGGTAGACTTAGTGGGGGAAGCAAAAGTGGACGGGAATCTGGGAGGCAGTGACCATGAGTAGGTTGAGTTCAGGATCCTGACACAGGGAAGAAAGAAGAGCAGCAGAATACGGACCCTGGACTTCAGGAAAGCAGACTTCGACTCCCTCAGGGAACGGATGGGTAGGATCCCCTGGGGGACTAACATGAAGGGGAAAGGAGTCCAGGAGAGCTGGCTGTATTTCAAGGAATCCCTGTTGAGGTTACAGGGACAAACCATCCCGATGAGTCGAAAGAATAGTAAATATGGCAGGCGACCAGCTTGGCTTAACAGTGAAATCCTAGCGGATCTTAAACATAAAAAAGAAGCTCACAAGAAGTGGAAGGTTGGACATATGACCAGGGAAGAGTATAAAAATATTGCTCGGGCATGTAGGAATGAAATCAGGAGGGCCAAATTGCACCTGGAGCTGCAGCTAGCAAGAGATGTCAAGAGTAACAAGAAGGGTTTCTTCAGGTATGTTGGCAACAAGAAGAAAGCCAAGGAAAGTGTGGGCCCCTTACTAAATGAGGGAGGCAACCTAGTGACAGAGGATGTGGAAAAAGCTAATGTGCTCAATGCTTTTTTTGCCTCTGTCTTCACTAACAAGGACAGCTCCCAGACTGCTGCACTGGGCATCACAACATGGGGAGTAGATGGCCAGCCCGCTGTGGAGAAAGAGGTGGTTAGGGACTATTTAGAAAAACTGGACGTGCACAAATCCATGGGGCTGGATGAGTTGCATCCAAGAGTGCTAAAGGAATTGGCGGCTGTAATTGCAGAGCCATTGACCATTATCTTTGAAAACTCGTGGTGAATGGGGGAAGTCCCAGATGACTGGAAAAAGGCTAATGTAGTGCCAATCTTTAAAAAAGGGAAGAAGGAGGATCCTGGGAACTACAGGCCAGTCAGCCTCACCTCAGTCCCAGGAAAAATCATGGAGCAGGTCCTCAAGGAATCAATCCTGAAGCACTTACATGAGAGGAAAGTGATCAGGAACAGTCAGCATGGATTCACCAAGGGAAAGTCATGCCTGACTAATCTAATCTCCTTCTATGATGAGATTACTGGTTCTGTGGATGAAGGGAAAGCAGTGGATGTATTTTTTCTTGACTTTAGCCAAGCTTTTGACACGGTCTCCCACAGTATTCTTGTCAGCAAGTTAAAGAAGTACGGGCTGGATGAATGCACTATAAGGTGGGTAGAAAGTTGGCTAGATTGTTGGGCTCAACGGGTAGTGATCAATGGCTCCATGTCTAGTTGGCAACCAGTGTCAAGTGGAGAGCCCCAGGGGTCGGTCCTGGGGCTGGTTTTGTTCAATATCTTCATAAATGATCTGGAGGATGATGTGGATTGCACTCTCAGCAAATTTGCGGATGATACTAAACTGGGAGGAGTGGCTGATACAATGGAGGGCAGGGATAGGATACAGAGGGACCTAGACAAATTGGAGAATTGGGCCAAAAGAAATCTGATGAGGTTCAATAAGGATAAGTGCAGGGTCCTGCACTTAGGATGGAAGAACCCAATGCACAGCTACAGACTAGGGACCGAATGGCTAGGCAGCAGTTCTGCGGAAAATGACCTAGGGGTGACAGTGGACGAGAAGCTGGATATGAGTCAGCAGTGTGCCCTTGTTGCCAAGAAGGCCAATGGCATTTTGGGATGTATAAGTAGGAGCATAGAGAGCAGATCGAGGGATGTGATCGTTCCCCTCTATTCGACATTGGTGAGGCCTCATCTGGAGTACTGTGTCCAGTTTTGGGAACCACACTACAAGAAGGATGTGGATAAATTGGAGAGAGTCCAGCGAAGGGCAACAAAAATGATTAGGGGTCTGGAACACATGACTTATGAGGAGAGGCTGAGGGAACTGGGATTGTTTAGTCTGCAGAAGAGAAGAATGAGAGGGGATTTGATAGTTGCTTTCAACTACCTGAGAGGTGGTTCCAGAGAGGATGGTTCTAGACTATTCTCAGTGGTAGAAGAGGACAGGGCAAGGAGTAATGGTCTCAAGTTGCAGTGGGGGAGGTTTAGGTTGGATATTAGGAAAAACTTCTTCACTAGGAGGGTGGTGAAACACTGGAATGCGTTACCTAGGGAGGTGGTAAAATCTCCCTCCTTAGAAGTCTTTAAGGTCAGGCTTGACAAAGCCCTGGCTGGGATGATTTAATTGGGGATTGGTCCTGCTTTGAGCAGGGGATTGGACTAGATGACCTCCTGAGGTCCCTTCCAACCCTGATATTCTATGATTCTATGATTCTATGGTATGGGACTACCTTGACAGGACATCTGTTTTTCCAAGCTAATAATAGCTGTGTTTATGTTAAGGCCACCACTTCGCAAGACATATATTTTAATCTCACCACTGCTGCAGGCAATCATATTATTTACTGGCCTGCAGATAGAGTTCTACAGTCAGCCTGGAGATTCCAGGTGCCCTTTAACTGGACTCCCTTAGTACCCAACCAATTCCAGAATTTGCTTTTACTCCTATCAGAGACAAAAAATCTCTGAATTACAAGGGAAAATCCATGTGCTGCAAAAATATATATCAAATAGAGAAGTATGCCTTTCATACAGCCTATAGAGTATCTACTTTATGTACTACTTATGATGTATTGTGTTCTGTGACTAAAGCTATACAACAACTGCATCATATTATTACAATGGTAGTGTTAATGCTTTTATTTGTTTTAGGATTATGTTATTGTTGTTGTAAAGGACGTAATAATAATAATACCTTCCATGTTCATACTAACCATGCATTGTCGTTGCATTCACCTAAAGCCCATGAGGCTGAACCATTTGATTTGGAATCAGAAATGCAAGGTTTGATGAAAATGGAAGTTTAAGATTGTTTGTTGTGCTGGAAGCACAAAAGGTGTGTGTGTGGAAGTGTAGCAGTCATTTTGTGCTAGGCAAGTGCCCTGCAGAAGACAGGCTAACCTTATTGTTAATAATGCAAGATTTGTAGAAGCGGGGCTTGTGCTGGTGGCTGGGAAAATTGTCTGAGATGCTATTTTTTGACCTTGCTTCGATAGAAATGGAATGTAGACTGTAGAAGAATTTGTTGAGAAAAATAAGATAGCAGGTAGGAATGTGTATAAACAAACTGCAGCTGTGATCATTATTGCCTGTAGCAAAAAGGTATAAAGGCTTGCCTCAATTGTTTATCTCTGGAGCCCTACCTGGAGTGAGGGAGATTCCCTGTCCAGGTGTTTGGTTCCCCTCTTGCAATTGCTTGAGAATAAATGGTCTCTGATTTGTTACAACCAACCTAAGAGTGAATACTCTGTTTTCTTCCACAGTTCTTTCTTTTGATAGATTATTTAGTTACAGGGGTATTTACAATGCAAATGTTTGCTATAACATAATAACAGGATACTGATAAGTAAAAACAATGCATGTAACATCCCATTAGTTTTCATAAGTTTAAACACCAAGTCTTATTGATTTAACAATCACTCTGATCAATACTACAAATGAATTGACCTTGGGATTTGGCATGAGTGGACATCTGGTCTGCCAGTGTCACACAATTCACAATTGTATAGATTCCTATCATATCACCCCTTAGTTATCTCTTTTCCAAGATGAATAGTCCCAGTCTTCTTAATCTCTTATTTTTGTTGCCCTTCCCTGTACCTTTTCCTATTCTAATAAATCTTTTTGGAGATGGGATGACCAGAACTGCACACAGTGTTCAAGGTGTGGGTGTACTGTGGCTTTATATAGGCCAAAAGATAAATCAGTCAAACCCCCAAACCTAAGACAAAAGGACTTTTGGATTGAGTGGCTGCCAGTTGGCTACACTTTGTGAGTCATGTGTGGCAGTTTTGTGAATCCTGGAACTTGGCAGAGGATTAGACTAGATGACCCTTGCGGTCCCTTCTACCTTACATTCTATGATTGTAGTTTTAATTTGGGGGGAATGTAAGCAAAGTATTTGGAGAAATGAATTAGACATATGGATAATTCCATCCCGGGAGGTATGGAGGAAGAGGGGGAAGAGGGGTTTGGGGCTGCAGTGACAGGAATGGTGTTATGGAGCAGAGAATAAAAGCGGATGGGTGGTTGGCGGCTCCGGTGGGGGAGGCTTGGGGGTTAACACAAAGTCAGCTCCCACACTGTTGTCCTGGGCAACACAGTATGGGGAGGAGGTGAGCAGCCCTCAGTGGTGAAAGTACAGGTTAAGGACTATTTAGAAAAGCTGGATATGCACAAGCCCATGGGTCCAGATCTAATGCATCCAAGGGTACTGAGGGAATTGGCTGATGTGATTCAAGAGCCATTGGCCATTATATTTGAAAACCCATGGCCATTGGGGAGGTCCTGGACAACTGGAAAAAGGCAAATATAGTGCCCATATTTTAAAAAGGGAAGAAAGAGAACCTGGGGAACTACAGACCGGTCAGCCTCACCTCAGTCCCTGGAAAAATCATGGACCAGGTCTTCAAGGAAACCATTTTGAAGCACTTGGAGGAGAGAAAGGTGATCAGGAACAGTCAGCATGGATTCAACAAGGGCAAGTCATGCCTGACCAACCTGATTGCCTTCTATGATGAGATAACTAGCTCTGTGGATATGGGGAAAGTGGTGGATGTGATATATCTTGACTTTAGAAAAGCTTTTGATATGGTCTCCCACAGTATTCTTGCCAGCAAGTTAAAAAAGTATGGATTGGATGAATGAACTATAAGGTGGATACAAAGCTGGCTAGATTGTCAGGCTCAGTGGGTAGTGATCAACAGCTCTATGTCTAGTTGACAGCCGGTATCAAGCAGAGTGCCCCAGGTGTCGAACTGGATGATGGGATGGATTGCACCCTCAGCAAGTTTGCAGGTGACACTAAGCTGGGGGGAAGAGGTAGATACACTGGAGGGTAGGGATAGAGTACAGAGTGACCTAGACTAATTGGAGGATTGGGCCAAAAGAAATCTGATCAGTTTCAACAAGGACAAGTGCAGAGTCCTGCACTTAGGACAGAAGAATCCCATGCACTGCTACAGGCTGGGGACCGACTGGCTAAGCATCAGTTCTGTAGAAAAGGACCTGGGGATTACAGTGGACGAGAAGCTGGATATGAGTCAGCAGTGGGCCCCTGTTTCCAAGAAGCCTAATGGCATATTGGGCCGCATTAGTAGGAGCATTGCCAGCAGCTCGAAGGAAGTGATTATTCCCCTATATTTGGCACTGGTGAAGCTACATCTGGAGTACTGTGTCCAGTTTTGATCCCCCCCACTACAGAAAGGATGTGGACAAATTGGAGATAGTCCACCTGACGGTAACGAAAATGATCAGGGAGCTGGGGCACATGACTTATGAGGAGTGGCTTGTTTAATCTGCAGAAGAGAAGAGTGAGGGGGGATTTGAAAGCAGCCTTCAACTACCTGAAGGGGGGTTCCAAAGAGGATGGAGCTAGGCTGTTCTCAATGGTGGCAGATGACAGAACAAGAAGCAATGGTCTCAAATTGCAGTGGGGGAGGTCTAGGTTGGATATTAGGAAACACTATTTCACTAGGATGGTGGTGAAGCACTGGAATGGGTTACCTAGGGAGATGGTGGAATCTCCATCCTTAGAGGTTTTTAAGGCCCAGCTTGACAAAGCCCTGGCTGGGATGATTTATTTGGTGTTGGTCCCGCTTTGAGCAGGGGGTTGGACTTGATGACCTGCTAAGGTCTCTTCCAACCCTAATCTTCCATGATTCTGTTATTCTATGTGAGGTGGAGCAATGGGAAGGGGGACATGGATATGAGTGAAAGGCATCTGGGAGAGAATATTGGCAAGAGCGACCCTCAGTCCACATTCTCCTCTCTTGTGTTTATGTCCAGATCTGGGGGGCTCTTGCCCCTCTGGGGGGCCTGAGCTTCCCTCCTTCCCACTTTAGGTGATCTGGAACAAAGTGGCTCTTGCACTTCTGGTGCTGTGAGAACCCCTGTGAATGTGCCAGGATCTGAGGTTCCATGCTGACCTCCAGGGGTTGAACGCCCCCACTTGCACCTCTTGGAGTACCGAGGGCTGTCGGCTGTGAGTCACTCTGTTGTCACCTGCCTCTAAGTGTTCCCTGACACAACCAGCCTGTGAGCCATTCAAGCACTCTCCTCAGGGCTATACCAGCCCTGCTGGTTCACAATAGATGCTCTCTGCCCCCAAATCCCTGCATTATCCTTTTCCTGCTCACTGGATACACATGGAAATCCAAGATTGTCCATTCCCAAAGCAACAGTGTACCCCAGTTTTATCTTAGACCACTGCTTTTGTTTCACACACAGGACTTGAGTTCAATTATAGTAAAACAAAAGGAAATTTATTTTAGAAAGAACAGAGATTCAAATAGAAACTGGTGAAAGTGATGGAAACAACTGGTTACATATAAAACAAAATAACAACATGTGAACTATGGTCTACACTTAGTTACTTTTCCTATCTAATAAAGTAGATTCTCCCCCCAATGTTCAGTCTTTTAAAGCACTTGCTAGCCTCAAGGAGCCAGGACCGAGTCTTTCATGATGCACCTCTGCTCATCAAGGTACCTCTTTCGTGAATGGATCCAGTGTCTTTCTCCATCCTGTGATATTCTGAATGAGTCTTTGTCTTAATTCACAGGCATGGCAGACTCTCTATCATATTGTTCCTTTTCACTTCCAAGTGTTTTTGATGTTTATCGTTGGTCTTTTATGGTTTTTCACTGAATTATCTGGGTTGGTCCAAGGTAGACAATGAGCAATACCTTACATAACAACTCCCTGCACAGGCTAAGTATTGCCAAGACCATCCCTGACAGCTGTTTGTCTAACCTGTTTTTAAAAACATACAATAATGGAGATTCTACAGCCTCTCTAGGCAATTTGTTCCAGTGCTTAACCACCCTGACAGTTAGAAAGTTTTTCTCAATGTCTAAATTAAATCTCCCTAGCTGAAATTTAAACCCATTATTTCTTGTTCTGTCCTCAGTAGCTAAGGGGAACAATTTATCACCTTCCTTTTCATAACAATCTTTTATGTACTTGAAGACCGTTATGATGTCCCCACGTCAGTCTTCTCTTCTCCAGACTAAACAAACCCAATTTTTTCAATCTCTCCTTACCAAATAGTGTTAATATTTTACCATAATTCACTTACTGTGTGATCTTGGGCAAGTCACGTCACCACGGTGTGCTTAGTTTCCCATCCATAAAACTGAGATAATGCTACTTCCCTGTCTTTGTTGAGTTGTTGGATTTCTAATGATGAAGCTCAGTATTGTAATTTAACATTTGCACATACATAGAACAAATCATATACATTCCATTCATTTCACTGCAGTAGAATTCTTTATGGATTACTTTATGGATTACTTCACTTTTCGTGACCATTCAGGTATACAGATCAAATCTTAATTTCCTAGAAAAGAGTTTCCATTGTTCTGATGTGTTTGTCTTCTTTTACAGTGATCAGTCAGCTTTCAGCTTTAAGGAATACATTGGAAGTGATTTTCTCTGATATTTTCATAGGCAAGGAAATAATTTTGCACCATTTTAAGTGTGACTCAGTTCTAGGTAAAGAATTTAACAGTTGTAGCTTTTGGCAATGTTAATTAGAGCCAATTATAACTCGATAGACTGGTCTTGTGCTTTTAAAATGCCTAACAGAACTCACTTTGTCCTCTTACAAAGCAAATAGAGATTCTGATTGTATTTCCATGTCTGAATTGTAAAGCCTACAATTTTCAAGTTTCTATATACTGCATGCAGATCAGAAGATTTCCCAAATAGATCATGGAATTCCACTCTATGTTAATTATTACACAATGTCAGGAAATGGTGCAATACTCTCTGTAATAAAGCTTTTGGGAGCAGTCTGTAAGAAACTGTGCCATGACAGAAATCAGAGTCACTAATAATGATTTTTAATTTTTAACAGAAAGTAATACCTTCCATTACTGGTGACAAGATTGATTATTTTAAATAATCGTATTTAGACAATATATTTCCTTCATCTTTATGCATTCTATTACTCCATGTTTCTATTTTCCTGGAGCCGGTGACGATCTATTAATATATATCTTTACAGAGCCCATCTTGACAAGTAAAGTGCAGTTCTATTTATTGCCATACCAATTAAAGTGAGAGGCAAGGTAAATAATTAACAAATTGTTTATTTGTTTGTTGGGGGGGTGTTAATTTTGGATAAAAGGACAAGTGCTGTCTTGCCCTGTGTACCATGATTCCATAGCTCCAGAGTAAATGGATGCAGAATACTAAATGTACTTCAGGGACCTAAAGGTTAGATGCAAAAAAGAAGGCTAAATCAGTAGAAACAGATAAATGTTACACAGAGTATGTGGAACTGTAAGATATATATACAGCTATAAACTACTTTGCTGTAGAAAAGAAGGGAAAACACCAGAGCTTCTAACTGCCATCCTCAGAGCAAAACTATAATTACCAGCTCTTCCTAATGATACCTCTGTTGATATGGAAATTTGACAGTGATGGGTGCCTGTGGTATTAGCATCTTTGACAATATATTGAGGTGTAAATCATCAAGTTCTTTCAATTCAGGTTTTTGCTATTGTTCCCACTACACTTGTTCTGTGTCTTCTCATCAAAATACTTTTGATCCTAACTGAATGCAATTCTCAGAATGCTAACTGAAAGGATGCCCTGAAGAAAACTTTGTGCCTAGTAATATGAAATTACATGATGCATGGGTTGTTCCATGCTTTTCAATGTCTGGAAGAGGTTTTATTTCTCTGGTTAACATGATAATTTCAAACATAGAAGGAAAAACAAGTGTTTCAAATCTTTCTTTTTGCAAATTGCCCTAGGACATGTTTATTACACTGTGGCTTTTAAAAAAAAATCTGTAAAACTAATATTTCAGCATATCCATGCAATTGAATAGTAGCTTTTTTATACACTCAAAGAAGAATTGGCGGCTGTGATTGCAGAGCCACTGGCCATTATCTTTGAAAACTCGTGGCGAACCGGGGAAGTCCCGGATGACTGGAAAAAGGCTAATGTAGTGCCAATCTTTAAAAAAGGGAAGAAGGAAGATCCTGGGAACTACAGGCCAGTCAGCCTCACCTCAGTCCCTGGAAAAATCATGGAGCAGGTCCTCAAAGAATCAATCCTGAAGCACTTGCATGAGAGGAAAGTGATCAGGAACAGCCAGCATGGATTCACCAAGGGAAGGTCATGCCTGACTAATCTAATCGCCTTTTATGATGAGATTACTGGTTCTGTGGATGAAGGGAAAGCAGTGGATGTATTGTTTCTTGACTTTAGCAAAGCTTTTGACACGGTCTCCCATAGTATTCTTGTCACCAAGTTAAGGAAGTATGGGCTGGATGAATGCACTATAAGGTGGGTAGAAAGCTGGCTAGATTGTCGGGCTCAACGGGTAGTGATCAATGGCTCCATGTCTAGTTGGCAGCCGGTATCAAGTGGAGTGCCCCAAGGGTCGGTCCTGGGGCCGGTTTTATTCAATATCTTCATAAATGATCTGGAGGATGGTGTGGATTGCACTCTCAGCAAATTTGCGGATGATACTAAACTGGGAGGAGTGGTAGATACGCTGGAGGGGAGGGATAGGATACAGAAGGACCTAGACCAATTGGAAGATTGGGCCAAAAGGAATCTGATGAGGTTAAATAAGGATAAGTGCAGGGTCCTGCACTTAGGACGGAAGAACCCAATGCACAGCTACAGACTAGGGACCGAATGGCTAGGCAGCAGTTCTGCAGAAAAGGACCTAGGGGTGACAGTGGACGAGAAGCTGGATATGAGTCAGCAGTGTGCCCTTGTTGCCAAGAAGGCCAATGGCATTTTGGGATGTATAAGTAGGGGCATAGCGAGCAGATCGAGGGACGTGATCGTTCCCCTCTATTCGACATTGGTGAGGCCTCATCTGGAGTACTGTGTCCAGTTTTGGGCCCCACACTTCAAGAAGGATGTGGATAAATTGGAGAGAGTCCAGCGAAGGGCAACAAAAATGATTAGGGGACTGGAACACATGAGTTATGAGGAGAGGCTGAGGGAGCTGGGATTGTTTAGCCTGCAGAAGAGAAGAATGAGGGGGGATTTGATAGCTGCTTTCAACTACCTGAAAGGGGGTTCCAAAGAGGATGGCTCTAGACTGTTCTCAATGGTAGCAGAGGACAGGGCAAGGAGTAACAAACAAAGGCTTTTGTATATATTTTATGAGCACAATAGTAGCTTGACTAGCTTAAAAAGGGTGAAAAAGACAAAAATGGATGTGTTGCAGCCTCTATTCAGTCTGCAGTTGTCAGGTAATGTTGCAGAGAACTGGAAAAAATTCCAACAGAGATTTGAATTATATTTAGCAGCCATAGGAACAGAGGACAAAAATGATAAAGTGAAATCCTCAATCTTTTTCCATGTTGTTGGGGAGGAAGCATTGGCTATTTATAACAACTTTAAGTTTGAAGAAGGTGAAAGCTTGAAGTTAAGTAAAATACTAAGAAAATTTGAGGAAGATTGCATGCCAAAAAGGAATGAAATCTTTGAGAGACACACATTTTTACATGCATGCAAAAATCTGACAACACCGTAGAGCAATATGTCACAGAATTAAGGAAACTCAGTAAAACCTGTGACTTTGTGAGTTGACATTCTGGTCAGAGACAGAATCCTTTGTGGCATTAAAGACAATGTACTAAGAGAGAGACTGCTCTGTGAAGGAGATTTAACTTTAGAAAAAGCTCTCCAAATATGCAGGGCAGCAGAAACAGTGAAAGCACAAGCCAAACAGCTAACTTCAGCAGAAGGGGTTATCCATGTACTAAGTACTAAAGAATATATCCAGAATAGCTCAAATCAAAAAGTGGAACTACTCACTATGAAAACCGCTGCTAGGGGGAAGACTGGGTACAGATGGTTATGTGGAAGGTGTGGATCACAGCATGGCTCCAAACAGTGTGTTGACTTTGGGAAATTCTCTCATAAATGTGGAGAAAATAATCATTTTTCAAAATGCTGCAGATCTTAAATACAGAACAGTCAAGTGCATTCAATTGAAGACACCCTGCTTGTGGAGTTTTCATGCTTGTAGGTGTGATGCTACACCCCTTATTCTTCATAGAAATATTGTTGTAATATGATTCTAGCATAACTATGATATGTTTTATGCAAGATAAGGCATGTGAGATATCATTGGAAAGGTTATGATTTACTGCATGTGATTACCCTGTTTGTATGCATGTATCATTTTTGTATCTAAAGTTATGAATATTGACTATGTATCAATTGCAAAAGTCGTTAAAATCTGTGTGGTGTAGATAAGCCCTAAGAAACAAAGACAAAAGTGGGGAGAAGAGCTGTAAAAGGTGTCTGGCCTGTGAAAGAAATGCCTAAAACAACATTTAGGGTGAGATTACTACCTGTAACCAGTTTCTTTAGTGTCTTAAGCTTACATTGTGTTTTTTGTTTTATTTGCTGAGTAATCTGCTTTGATCTGTTTTCTATCCCTTATAATCACTTAAAATCTATCCTGTGTAGTTAATAACTAAAACCAATCTGTGGAATTCATAACTGGGGGGCGAAAAGCTGTGCATATCTTCATCCACATTGAGGGAGGAGACTGATTTCATGAGCTTACTCTCTACAGTTCTCTGTGCAGCACAAGATGATACAATTTTGGGTTTACACTCCAGAGGGGCTGTGCACCTGAGTGGTGGGCAATTCCCAAGCTAAGTCTTCCCAGGCAGAGCTGATCTCAGTGTCTGGGTCTTTCTGCAGCTGGGTGTGTTGCTACTAGTATGTGTGCTGGAGGAGGCTTGAGGGCCTGGCTCAGCAAGGCAGGGCAAGGGAGCCCAGACTGTTGGTACAGGTGCACTCAGTTGTACCCCAGTACATGAGGAGGCACCCCAGAGTGGGGGGTAACCCATCACAGTAGACTTTGGGAAGTCCTGGATGCAACTAGAGCAGCAAGACAACCTGCTTGAGGAATCAAGTGGATTCAGTTGAAAACAACCTGCTTGAGGAGATGTAACTGGGATCAAGCAAGCCTGATGAGAGGCACTGGATACTGCCTATAAAAGTGAATAAAACACTTATTCCACTGACACTGGACACAGGAGCTCACGCTAATATTCAGTCTGAACAAGATTATGAGAAACTGAAAATAAGACTGAAATGGGGACCAACAAAAATAAAAGTTATAAAAACGCCCATTCATTGTAGCGCCAAAGGAGGTGACTTCAATTTTAGGCCTGGCTGAGTGTGAAAAACATAATCTGGTAGAATGGGTGCTCTCACTACAAGATCATACTGAACCTAGCTATGAGGCACTCATTCAGGTATATCATGATCTGTTTCAAGGGTTGGGTTTCTTGTGGGGTGAACATACAATCCAGAGAAACCAGCAGGTCCCTCCAGTTATCCATCCATGTAGAAAGGTGCCATTTGCACTCTGTGATAAACTCAAGGCTGAGCTTGCAAAGATGGAAGCAATGCAAGTAATCAAAAAATTGAAAACCAAACCAAAGAGGTGAGATCCCTAGTCACTGTGGAGAAAAGTATCGGCCAGATACACATATGCTTAAACCTGAGAGACCTCAACAAAGGCTATATAAAGAAAACATTTCAAACTACCAAACAGAGAAGACGTTATGGCTCAATTTGCAGATACTCAAGATTTCAGTAAATTGGATGCATCCTCAGGTTTTTGGTAGCTCAAATTAACTGAAGAAAGTTCCAAACTATGCACATTTAATTCCCCATTTGGAAGATACAGATTCTTATGCTTACCCTTTGGCATAACTTCAACACCAGAAGTGTACCACAAAACCATACATATGATCTATTAACATATTCATGGTACTTACTCCTGGAGAAATTCTGTGGGACTGCGTGCCAGTTGAAACCCCCATCCCCTGCAGAATTCCTGTGCTTCCCTGCAGAAAACAGCAGAGAAGCAAAGGAAAGCCATGCGAGTGTGGGGGGGACGATGACAACTATGGGCGCAGGGTTTTTTTGGGGGGTAGAATTGCCCTCTCAAACAGAGGCAGGGCATGGGGGGCACGCTGCTCCCCCTCATTTCTGCAAGGGCAGAGCTGCCCAGCTGAAGGAGGCTGTGTCTCGGCTCCACTGACTCTGCAGCTAAACGCCTCCTGTGTCCTAGTTCCAGCTGTGCTCCCTTTCTGTGTGCTGGGATTCTCCCTGTTTTCTGCAAAAGTGAGTGCCTATGGTGGGGCTGGGTAAAGGGGGGAATGAGGGAAGGGGGAGTAAGGGAGTAGGCAGAGAGGAAGGATGAGGGGGTGGAATAGGGCAGGTGGAGGGGAGTGTGGGGAGGGGGAGGAAGATGAGATGGGGAAGAAAAGGAGATAGGGGAATCGTGGAGGAAGCAGGAGTCCAATATGCAGTGTCTCCTCAGTAGCAGCTGGGGCTTCCCTGTTAAGCAGCCCCATCGAACCCTCACCCTTACAAGCCCTACCCCTCTACACCTGGACCCCCAATGTTCCCTCCCCAGATCCCCCCACCCCACTGAGCCCCAACCACTGCACCTGACCCGGCACCTCATCAAGCTTCACTCCCCCAGCTCCCAGACCCCCCACAGAGCCCCACACACCCGGACTCCCCTGCCGAGCCCCATCTCCCCACACCAAAAACCCCCTGCTGAGCCCCAACCACCTTCATTGGCCCTGCACCCAGTACCCCCCCCCCACAGCCTTCTGTGCATCAAGATCTCCCACTAAGCTGCCTGCACCCAGAATGCCCCAAACTGAAATCTTTCACCCCACACCTGTATCCCCCCACACCTGGATCCTACCGGGCTGAGCTTACTCACACACATCTGGTGCACCTGGCCAGGAGTGTTGGAACAGTTTTTATAGTGCGGGTGCTGAGAACCATTTAACCAAACTGTAAACCCTATATGTAACCACTGGAAACCAATTCGGGCCAGGGACGGTTGCAGCACCCTCCACACCCCTAGTTTCAGCACCTATGCACCTGGCAAAGAGGGGTAGTGCCCCGGGGTATTTTTGGGGCAGGCATGGCTCTTGTACTGTGTCAGGGTTGGGTGCAACCTCACTGCTGAGTCCCTGTATTGGAGGAGGTTGGGGCTTCTGGGTGATCTCATAGACTCATAGATATTAAGGCCAGAAGGGACAATTATGTTCATCTAGTCTGACCTCCTGCACAATGCAGGCCACAGAATCTCACCCACCCACTCCTGTGATAAACCTCTCACCTATGTCTGAGCTATTGAAGAAGTCCTCAAATCATGGTTTAAAGACTTCAAGGTGCAGAGAATCCTCCAGCAAGTGACCCGTGCACCATGCTACAGTGGAAGACGAAAAACCTCTAGGGCCTCTTCCAATCTGCCCTGGAGGAAAATTCCTTCCTGACCCCAAATATGGCGATCAGCTGAACCCTGAGCATGTGGGCAAGATTCACCTGCCAGACACCCAAGAAAAAATTCTCTGTAGTAACTCAGATCCCACCCCATCTAACATCCCATCACAGTCCAGTGGGCCTATTTACCATGAATAGTTAAAGATCAATTAATTGCCAAAATCATGTTATCCCATCATACAATCTCCTCCATAAACTTATCGAGTTTAATCTTGAAGCCAGATAGGTCTTTTGCCCCCACTGCTTCCCTTGGAAGGCTATTCCAGAACTTCACTCCTCTGATGGTTAGAAACCTTCATCTAATTTCAAGTCTAAACTTCCCAATGGCCAGTTTATATCCATTTGTTCTTGTGTCCACACTGGTACTGAGCTTAAATAATTCCTCTCCCTCTCCGGTATTTATCCCTCTGATATATTCATAGAGAGCAATCGTATCTCCTATCTCAATGCAGCCAGTGGCCTGTGCTCCCCACTGCCATGCTGAAGCCACATTTATTTATTAATAAACAAAATTTTCAGAATTTTAAAATATTGTATGCAAAACTTTAATTTTTTTGCACATATTTTTTAATTTTTAGGCACAGAATTCCCTCAGGAATAGGTGTTGGCACTTCAGTGCATAACATCATCATCTGGGGCTCAATGAAAGAGGAGCATAATCATAGATTCTGGGAAGTCCTGGATGCAACTAGAGCTGCAATTCTCAAACTAAATAGGGAGAAATGTGTTTTAGAGGTTACAGAACTGACTTTTGTTGGGGACATTATTCCCAATGAAGGTGTAAAACATGGTAAGAGGAAGATTTCAGAGAATCATAGGGTCCCTAGGTAATCCATTCCAGTGCTTCACCACCCTCCTAATGAAATAGTTTTTCCTAATCTCCAACCTAGACCTCCCCCACTGCAATGTAAGACCATTGCTCCTTGTTCTATCATCTGCCACCACTGAGAACAGCCTAGCTCCATCCTCTTTGTAACCCCCCTTCAGGTAGTTGAAGGCTGCTATCAAATCCCCACCCCCACTCTTCTGCAGACTACGAATATAGCCCAATATGTCGTCGGTCTTCTTGGCAACAAGGGCACACTGCTGACTCATATCCAGCTTCTCCTCCATTGTAATCCCCAGGTCCTTTTCTGCAGAACTGCTGCTTAGTCAGTTGGTCCCCAGCCTGTAGCGGTGCATAGGATTCTTCCTCTGCACGTGTCCTTGTTGAACCTGATCAGATTTCTTTTGGCCCAATCCTCCAATTAATCTAGGTCACTCTGGACCCTATTCCTACCCTCCAGAGTATCTACCTCTCCCCACCCCACACAGCTTAGTGTCATCCGCGAACTTCCTAAGGGTGCATTCCATCCCATTATCTAGGTTATTAATGAATATGTTGAACAAAACCAGCCCCAGGACCAACTCCTGGGGCACTCCGCTTGATACTGGCTGCCAACTAGACATCGAGCCGTTGATCACTACCTGTTGAGCCCGATGATCTAACCCGCTTTCTATCCACCTTATAGTCCATTCATCCAATCCATACTTCTTCAACTTGCTCGCAAGAAGTGGCATTTCAGCCACTGAAGTGATGCCACATCCCCAGTCAAAGAAACATGTCCAACAGTTCCTGGGAATATCTTGGAAAATTCATATCTAATCTATCTACCAAAGCAGCAGCTTTGAGAAATGTCCTAGAGAACAAAAATGAATGGTATTGGGGGTACAGAACAGGAGGAATCACAGGAAAGTTTAAAACAACAACTGATACAAGAATCAGTGTTGAAGTTCTATGCTACTGGAAGGCCTATTACAATTTCAGCCAATGCTTCACAGTCTGGGTTAGATGCAGAGAGTTTTACAGAAGCATGAGGATTGTTGGCAACCAGTGGCGTATGCATCCAAATCACTGACCGAAGCAGAAACCAGTTATACACAGATGGAAAAGGAGCTTTTAGGAATATTGTTTGCCTGTGAGACAATCCATCAGTATATTTATGGACAGACAGTGGAAGCAGAAACGGACCACAAGTACCTGATAGCGTTATTTAGCAAACCGCTAAATGACTGTAACTTAAGGATTCATAGAATGATGATAAAGCTGCAAAAGTATGATTTGGTTGTGATCTACATGTCTGGTAAATTCATGTTCATGCAGTTTCCTGAGCAGCGACTCCCACTAGGAAACCAGAGAAGACTTTAGAAATAGAGATGCAAGCCTGTGTAGATCTGATTGTAAAATCAATTTCCATAGCTAACAGGAAACTGCAACAAATAAGAGGGGAAATGGAAAACAATGAGTCATTGGGGAGCCTTTAAAAAGTGATAATTAAAGGGTGGCCTGAAGAAAAAAGCAGTTGTTGTCCAAGTATTGTATTGTGGTTGTTTGCTGGAGCACAGCATGTCAGGTATCTCATACCTTATAAAATGCACTTTCAGTCTCCTGATAACAACACTTGCACAAGTGTCCCTATGACAGAGTGCAAGGCATGAACAGCTGATCGTGCACTCCCCAGAGTTCCCTAGAAGAAGGTGATTGGGGTAATTATCTTTTCAGGATGGCTGGCTGGGTGGGTGGGATAAAGTTTCAATTAGCCTGTCAAAGCTAATTCTCCACTCTGGCACTTCAAGTGCAGAAGGAGGGGCCCGCAAGGAATCTAAAAATTAAATACTGGCCACTCCAGGCTTGTATTAAACTCCCAAGGTTACAGGTTTTCTCTGACCTTGGATTGGTAGATGCTGCCACCATGCAAGTGCAGAACCACTTTGAGAGCCCAGGAAGGTGCACTTGGAAATTCCTTCCTGTGGGGTACCCTCAAGCCCTCTCACCCCCACTCCGGGAACAGCTGAGAAAGAAAAAAAAAGAAAATCAGCTGTTGCCACCAGCTAATTAAACAACATGTGCACAAACCTCTTAAGATACAAAAATCCAAATCTGTTAAAAAAAAGGTAAATTGTATTAATAAAAACAAGAAAGAAAATACATCTGGGAACTCAGGCTATTTAGATTTTAAAAGAGCAACTACAAGGATTAAGCACCAAGAATAGCTTTCTTGAGGTCCAGTTTAATGGTTACAAGCAAAACAAAAGCACCTGGGGTTAGCACAGAGGAGTCCACAAGCCATAAAGAAATAAAAGGAGATAAACCTAATCACATCTTCCTAGACATTTCCTGATCTACTTACATATCTGAGGTTTCAAATAAGTAGTTTCTAGGTATGATACTGACGATTTTTCATACCTGTCTCAAGCTTCTTACAGCATAGCTCTGCCCTGTCTGCCTCTCCTCAGGAGAACAACAACAAGACAGACAAAAGGGGAGTCTTGTTTCAATTTTAAAATGTTCTAGCCCTCTCGTTGGCTCTTTTGGCCAGGTGTCATAGAATCATAGAATATCAGGGTTGGAAGGAACCTCAGGAGGTCATCTAGTCCAACCCCCTGCTCAAAGCAGGACCAATCCCTGACTAAATCATCTCAGCCAGGGCTTTGTCAAGACTGACCTTAAAAACTTCTAGGGAAGGAGATTCCACCACTTCCCTAGGTAACGCATTCCAATGTTTCACCACCCTCCTAGTGAAAAAGTTTTTCCTAATATCCAACCTAAACCTCCCCCACTGCAACTTGAGACCATTACTCCTTGTTCTGTCGTCTGCTACCACTGAGAACAGTCTAGATCCATCCTCTTTGGATCCCCCTTTCAGGTAGTTGAAAGCAGCTATCAAATCCCCCCTCATTCTTCTCTTCTGAAGACTAAACATCCCCAGTTCCCTCAGCCTCTCCTCATAAGTCATGTGTTCCAGTCCCCTAATCATTTTTGTTGCCCTCCACTGGACTCTCTCCAATTTTTCCACATCCTTCTTGTAGTGTGGGGCCCAAAACTGGACACAGTACTCCAGATGAGGCCTCACCAATGTCGAATAGAGGGGAATGATCACGTCCCTTGATCTGCTGGCAATGCCCCTACTTATACATTCCAAAATGCCATTGGCCTTCTTGGCAACAAGGGCACACTGTTGACTCATATCCAACTTCTCACCCACTGTAACCCCTCAGTCCTTTTCTGCAGAACTGCTGCCGAGCTATTCAGTCCCTAGTCTGTAGCGGTGCATTGGATTCTTCCATCCTAAGTGCAGGACTCTGCACTTCTCCTTATTGAACCTCATCAGATTTCTTTTGGCCCAATCCTCTAATTTGTCTAGGTCCCTCTGTATCCTATCCCTAGCCTCCAGTGTATCTACCACTCCTCCCAGTTTAGTGTCATCTGCAAACTTGCTGAGGGTGCAATCCACACCATCCTCCAGATCATTTATGAAGATATTGAACAAAATCGGCCCCAGGACCGACCCCTAGGGCACTCCACTTGATACCGGCTGCCAACTAGACATGGAGCCATTGATCACTACCTGTTGAGCCCGACAATCTAGCCAGCTTTCTATCCACCTTATAGTCCATTCATCCAGCCCATACTTCTTTAACTTGCTGGCAAGAATACTGTGGGAGACCGTGTCAAAAGCTTTGCTAAAGTCAAGGAACAACACGTCCATTGCTTTCACTTCATCCACAGAGCCAGTTATCTCATCATAGAAGGCAATTAGTTTAGTCAGGCATGACTTTCCCTTGGTAAATCCATGCTGACTATTCCTGATCACTTTCCTCTCCTCTAAGTGCTTCAGAATTGATTCCTTGAGGACCTGTTTCATGATTTTTCCAGGGACTGAGGTGAGGCTGACTGGCCTGTAGTTCCCAGGATCCTCCTTCTTCCCTTTTTTAAAGATGGGGACTACATTAGCCTTTTTCCAGTCATCTGGGACCTCCCCTGATCGCCATGAGTTTTTAAAGATAATGGCCAATGGCTCTGCAATCACATCCGCCAACTCCTTTAGCACTCTCGGATGCAACTCGTCCGGCCCCATGGACTTGTGCTCGTCCAGCTTTTCTAAATAGTCCCAAACCACTTCTTTCTCCACAGAGGGCTGGTCACCTTCTCCCCACTCTGAGCTGCCCAGTGCAGTAGTCTGGGAGCTGACCTTGTTCGTGAAGACAGAGGCAAAAAAAGCACTGAGTACATTAGCTTGTTCCACATCCTCTGTCACTAGGTTGCCTCCTTCATTCAGTAAGGGGCCCACACTTTCCTTGACTTTCTTCTTGTTGCTAACATACCTGAAGAAACCGTTCTTGTTACTCTTGACATCTCTTGCTAGCTGCAACTCCATGTGTGATTTGGCCTTCCTGACTTCACTCCTGCAAGCCCGAGCAATATTTTTATACTCATCCCTGGTCATTTGTCCAATCTTCCACTTCTCGTAAGCTTCTTTTTTGTATTTAAGAGCAGCAAGGATTTCACTGTTAAGCCAAGCTGGTCGCCTGCCATATTTACTATTCTTTCTACACATCGGGATGGTTTGTCCCTGTAACCTCAACAAGGATTCTTTAAAATACAGCCAGCTCTCCTGGACTCCTTTCCCCCTCATGTTATTCTCCCAGGGGATCTTGCCTATCATTTCCCTGAGGGAAACAAAGTCTGCTTTTCTGAATTCCAGGGTCCACTCACTTCCTTTTACCTATGCATAGCAGTGAGAGTTTTTAACCCTTTACAGGTAGAGAAATTAGAGAACAGCTACTAAGAGGGATTTTATAGTACTGGCTGGCTAGGTGTCCATAAAAGGGAGCTACACCCTGCCCCCTTCATTTACCACATAGCCCATCAGCCCAAGTCTGATAAAGAAGCCCAGGAAGGAAGTACTAGGAAGCGGGGGTGCAGAGAGGGCGGAGAGCCTAGTTACACAGATGCTTCAGAGAAGGGAGATCTCGGTTTCCGTCAGGTCCTGGGGAGAGAGCCTGAAAGCACTATTGATATTGTAAATAGACAGTTGTATAGGGAATGTAGTGGAGGGAACTTGAAATAAAAGGTCATTGAGTGCACACCTGGTGAAGACGGTGCAGTTTCTGTAGCAAAGAAGACAGGAGCGGAGCTATGCCCTGTCACAGTCCCCGCTCCCCCATAGTCCACCTTCCCAACATTGGAGTGGTAATCTACCTTGACCCTGTAGTTTCATTAAAAGTGAACAGTTGTATTCTGACCTTTTCCAAAGGTTGGCTGACATTTCATGAGGCTGTGGAGTCTCTGTCTATTGTCAATTGCTATAGTCTTTCCGCATTTCATACATATTCTCTCTTGAGCATTCATACCTGGCCAGTAGATGGCATTCCTGAGATGTGTCAGGGAGTGCATTAACCATCAGTTGCAATATCTATCTCAATTGTTTCCAGTTGAGAATCACACATAAACATAGGCACCTCCCAGCAGCCTAGACTTGGCCTCCTATCTCCATGAGAAGGGTGGGGCTTTGCACACACTCCTTTAGACAGTGTTTCCCATTGGCTCTCTTTGGTGGTTCCCCGCCTAATGTGCTGGCTTTGTGGATTTCTCCCCTTTCATTTTATAGGAAGCCTAGGTGCCTAATGTTAGGATATAGATATTCAGGCCTGTCTGTAAAGGCCTATACTCTAGAATTTAGGTGTATTCCTATCACTTGGCTAGTTAGAGGTATAAAAGAAAGAATCAAAATCACTGTCTGCCAGTGTAAGGGCCTTCTCTTACTGTGACAGTCTGAGGCCCTGTTCTTAGGCTAAGGCCTTTGGCTAAGCGACAGAGGCAGCCATAAGCTGGGAAGTGACTGGTCACATCCTCACATTCCAAACTAGTCACATTGAAATAAGGTGCTATTGGGCTGTTAGGAATTTAATCCTGTCCTTATAGTGCCTATCACCTCCAGAGAAAGGGAAGTGCCTAGAAGCTGTAAAAGGAAATTGAGGTTGATAGTTTTCTGTCTGGTAAGAACTCACTTATCAATAAACACAGCTGGGAAACTCTTATGTCTTTACAGATGTAGTTGTGAAATCCTCACTTCTGTATTGTTTTGTCATTATAGTTCCCACTTTGCTATTGTTTATTGGCATGGTCTCTGTCTGGTTCTGTGATTGCTTCTGTCTGCTGTATAATTAATTTTGCTGGGTGTAAACTAATTAAGGTGGTGGGATATAATTGGTTAGCTAATCCATGTTAGGATTGGTTAGTTAAATTTTAGTAGAATGATTGGTTAAGGTATAGCTAAGAATATTACTATATAAATTAGGGGCAAACAGGAAGTAAGTTGGGATTCGAAAACAAGGAAAAAAGGAACTTGTATTTAAGCTTGCTGGAAGTTCACCCCAATAAACATCGAATTGTTTGCACCTTCGGACTTCGGGTATTGTTGCTCTCTGTTCATGCGAGAAGGACCAGGGAAGTAAGTGGGTGAAGGAATAAGCCCCCTAACATCTTGGTGCCGTGACTCGGATACATCGCATTGGATAGGTGAGTGGCAGCCTGTAAGTCCCCCTCCCCAACAGTCCGCGCAGCTGCTTGGAGGGGGTATGGCGAACTCTCGTGATGGTAGTTGCAGGTTCTGGCAAGCTGGGGTAACGGATTTTTTGAACAAATGGATAAGGAAGAATCAGGGCCCATACCAGGTGCAGGGGTTCACCTGGGATGAGATTGAGAAGGAGATGGGAGAGGTTTTGGGAGACCCCAAGGGAAAGGAGTGTAGGAAAAAGGGAATGGTATTACAAGGTTTGTGTGCTGGGATGGCATACTGGGTAAAAAGGGAAGCTGATCTCCTCCAACACATTAAGGATTTGGAGGAGATTGTGGATCAGCAACGGATTTTAACAGAAAAATCTGTGTTAGCAGTAGAGGTAGCGGATTTGAAGGCACGGGATGCTGCACGGACAGAGGAGTCTTGTGAGGCAATCCGGAGAGAGAGGGACGAACTGCTGGGGAGAGTAGGAGACTTAGAGGAGGAATTGTATTATTGTAAACATGGGGGCAATGGATTTGGGGACCTCAAACCATCCGCCCCACTAATGGAACTGAAGGAGACACCTCCACCACCCTACCCTGAAAAACACTGTACCCACCACTGCCGGTGGATGTTGTAAGCCGGCGATCCACAGTTACAGCCCCTGCGAGAGAGGCTACCCGGGAGGAACTGCAGGAGGCAGGAATAGTGGCCCCAGTTGCGGGGTGGGGGGACCATGCCCCACAAGTAGTAGAACAGGCAGAAATCCGCCCCTTGTCCCTGAAGGACCGGGAGGCAGTACTGGGCCGCTTGGGAAAGGTACCCCGGAATGATTGGGATCAGTTTGTGCTGTGGCTAGTGGAGGTGGGCAGAGAGATGGAGGGTCTAACTCGTGAGGACCAGGTGATCTTATGGCGTAGTCTTTTGGGACGAGGTACCTTGGGAATCGATGTGGCAGGAGTGGCACATCCATTTCTAATTCCCGGACAGGTGGCAAAACACTTGTTTGGGGTGTACTCTCGTACTGCAGGGATGAATAAGATGAAGCGAGTCCCTGGGGAAACAGGGCCGGATACACTTAATCGCATACAGGCCTGGGCACGGTGCTGGGTGGATCCCCTGGACGGTCCATGGGTGATGCCCCAGACAGGGGCACCGGGACCTGGTGGGGGTGTGGAGCAGGGCAGGGGTGTGGAATTGCTGGAGAAATGGTTGGAGCTGAGCAATCCGCAGTTCGTGGGGCATTTAAGGTTGCAGCACCCTGAACTTGCTCCCAATCAGCTACCCCAGTTTCTGGAACAGGCAGATGTGTGGAGGCAGATGCATCAGGGGGAAGAGCCAGTCCATGCTATTACTGCGGGGGATCAATACAAGGTGGAAAGGAGTGGGTCAGCCTGGAGAGGAGGAGGTAGAGGGAGAGTTCGTGGCTTTGGGAGGGTAGTCAGGGATGAGCGGACAGCTATAGAGCAAGAGATCCAGAGACTGCAGGCTAAACTGACTACCCACGATCTTACCAGATCAGGGGGAAAGTGGTCCCGGAGGCCAAGGGACTGGGACTGCCTGAAATGCCAGACATACAATTTTGCATGGAGACAGGAATGTGTTCGGTGCCAGGACCCCCGGTCCCCCCATGAACTAGTGGGAGGGACAGAGGTGGGTACTGCAACTTAGGGGTGCCCTGGGAGGCGTCCTGTCCATGTTCTCAGTTTAGGACGGGATGCATCTGGTCGCCCCACGCTCCAGGGGGCAATCGAAGGGAGTCCCATGAGGGATTTTTTGATAGACACTGGAGCAGCCATCAGTTTAACCACGTGGGGGCAGGGGAGACCCTCAGAAGGGACTGTGACAATTGTAGGGGCAACAGGAGGGGAGACACAGTTAACCCTGAGGAGGGGACAAATCAAAGGAATCTGGGGGGAAGGGGAGATTATGTGGGGTTGTAATGATATGCTTAATCTGTTGGGGGCAGGAGATTTACACAAACTGGGACTTGTACTGGATTTAGCCAATTGGGTGTGTTTACTGGGGCAAACACAGGACGGTCAGGGCTATACCATTCCCATGGGGATAGCCACTATGACCATTAAAGCGGCACATGTCCTCCCACCACCCCCGGCTGGGTGGGAACACATCCCTGTGTGGGCTAAGGATAACCTGGATTGTGGTAGGGGCAGCATGGAGGTACTGATGGAGGGAGGGGACCCTCCCCCACAGAAACAGTACCCTATTCCTCGAGAGGCATTGGCAGAGGTGGGGGCAACTATTGAGGAATTGGAACAGAGGGGACTGATTCGGGCAGTTGCATCCCCTTGTAATGCTGCTGTGTGGCCCGTGAGGAAGCCAAATGGTACCTGGCGCCTCACTGTGGATTACAGGGCACTAAATGCTCTGGCCAATTCGCCAGCCTCAGTGGTGGCAGCGTATCCTGAAATGTTGGCCCGTATTGGACCCCAATTCCGAATTTTCACTGTTTTGGACATAGCTAATGGATTTTGGTCTCTGCCACTAGCTACCTCGTGTCAGTATAAAACTGCATTCACATGGGAGGGCAGACAATTCTGCTGGACAGTCCTACCCCAGGGATATAGGGACTCCCCTGCAATTTTTCACAGATACATGAGACAGGCTCTGGAGGGGGTGGATTCAGCAAGGTGCATACAATATATAGACGACCTGTTGCTAATGTCAGGGACAGAGGAAGAAGACAGGGAACTAACTGAGCAGGTCTTGCAAGCTTTGGCAAGAGCAGGATTGAAGGTCAATGGGAAAAAGGCTCAGATGGGAGAGACAAGAGTGACCTACTTAGGAGTGGAAGTGTCTCAGATGGGAAGGGAAATCGATAAGGGACGGGTGCAACTGATTCAGTCCCTGCCACTGCCTACGGATGTTAAAAGCTTGCAAAGTTTTCTGGGTCTAACTGGATTTTGCAGGGATTTTGTGGCCAATTATGCAGAAATAGCCCAGCCTCTATTTGACCTAACCCGAGCCTCAACTTGGGAATGGTCAGAAGAGTGTACTGAGGCAGTGAGAGTGCTAAAGGAAAACCTGGCCAGTGCTCCAGTGCTGGCCTCCCCAGATGGGGAGAAATTCTTTTATCTGTACCCTTTGGTATTGGACACTACCATTGGTTGTGCATTAACACAGGAGTATGGAGCAAAGGACCGACCTGTGGCCTTTGCCTCTTGACTTTTGAGTGCTGTGGAATTGAAGTATGGATGGTGTGAAAAGGTGCTGTTGTGCTCCTACTGGGGGGTAGGGAAATTTAAATACCTTACGGGAATGCAGAAAGTAATAATCCGATCTCATCATGACCCCCTGCGGCTGTTAAACATGCACACTATTTTACAGGGACAAGTGAGTGGGCAGCGTATTGCTAAATGGTTGCTGGCTCTACAGGCAGAAAACATTAAAGCAGAGGTGTTAAAGGAACCCATAGTCTGGGTAGCTGGATTACATCTGGCTGGCACCCCGCACCAATGTGAAGCCAGCCCAGGTAAAACCCAACATCAGGTGTTTCGGGCAGCTAATCCCAATCAGGTAAAGGAGGGGACACTGGTATGGTTTTTGGATGGAAGTTGGAGCTATCAAGGGGGACGGAAAACTGCAGGCTTAGCTGTTGTGGGAATCAGAGGCAATGAGACAGTCAGCACCATTGGTTTCTCACTAGAAGCAAAGTCAGCTCAGGAGGCAGAACTGGCAGCCTTACTAACAGCTTTAAATGAAGTGGATCCCAAATTTGAGGCAGAATGTTGGGTGGTGGTAGATTCAGATTATGTATTTCGTGGTGCCACATTAATGCTGAGATGGTGGGCAGATAATCATTTCAGGGCGACAGACGGCTCCACAATCAAGCATGCTACCTGGTGGAAGCGAGTGGAGGAGCTGAGTCACTGTTTTACACGGAAAACAGGACCCCTAAGCAAAGGGAATAATCTGGCCGATGTAGAGGGCAAGCGGGCTGCAACAGAGGCACCCCCATGGCCCTGGGAGCCAGAAGAGAGTGTGCCTGTAGCAGTGTTAACAAGAAGCGGGGCGGATACAGATCGGGGAGGGCGAATTCGAGAGTTGCAGGAATCTGACCCAGGACTGGAAGGCATCATGAAACTTGGGGACAGGCATGTGCCAAAGGTGTAACTAATGGAAGGGATTTGGTGTGTCTTAACAACTGAGGGACCAGTCATGTTGTGCCCTCAGGGAAGTCGGACGGCTTTCTTAAGCTGGGTGCATGGGAGCTTGGCAGGGGGACACCCCGGGTTTGAGGAGGCACTGGGAACTTTAAAAAGGTTGTGCTGGTGGCCAGGAATGGCAGCTGATTTAAAATCACATCTGGAACGTTGTTTGGACTGTGCCAGGCACAGCCCACCTCACAAGGTGCTAAGGGGAGAATTAATGAGACAAGTCCCAAGGGGACCATGGGAAAGGATACAGATTGATTACACAGGACCACTACCACCAGATCACAGGAAAAACCGATTCATGTTGGTGGTAGTGGATGCTTTCAGCTGGTGGGTGGAAGCTTTCCCCACAAAGTATCAAACAGCCCGGGTAACTGCTGCAATACTGGTAAATGAGGTATTCACTCGCTGCGGGGTCCCAAAGGTGATTGACTCAGACCAAGGAGCTGCTTTTCGATCAGATCTGTTAGGGGAGCTATCAGCCCTCACTGGAATCACACAGTTGTTCCACATTGCTTACCACCCCCAGGCTGCGGGGCAGGTGGAACGCATGAACCGCACCATTAAAAGTGAGCTAAGAAAGGGAGTGGAAGTCGGAGGAAAAAACTGGTCACAGTTACTGCCCTTTGTCTTAATGAGAATAAGGGCCCGAGAATCAAAGGGCACAGGATTTTCTCCATATGAAGCTCTCATGGGAAGGCCTATGGAACGGTGGGAAAATCTACTTACCCCAGTACCTGGGGAAGTCACTACACATGGCTTAACACAAGAATGGATTTTAACTTTAATTGACCATGTAAAACAAGTACAGCAGGCGGTGGCCTGGCGAGACGAGCAAGGAGCAGCAAGAGTCAGAGCATGGTACGACCTGCCTGGGGAGCGTAATCTACCCATGGTGGGAGATCTAGTGATGTACAAGATTCCAGGTCAACACCATCCATTCCCAGCTCCTAAATGGAAGGGCCCCTATCTTGTCCTTGACCAATTAGGGCCCAGTCTGCTATTACTGGGTACAGAGAATGGAGGACGGGAGTGGGTTCACTGCACGCAAATAAAAAGGTACAAACAGGGGATTGGGAAAGGGGACATGTAAATTTTGTTATGTGTGTATTACAGGTTAATTCAAAAAGGAGAAAAGGATGAAAATTCCCTGGCCCTGGATGGAACAATTACTAGTGCTAATCACAATTGTCACATTTACAAATTCTATTCAGATCCCACGATGTGAAGTGTCAAAAGGAGGAAACACATGGACGGCTACACATGCAACCTGTGGTAATAAAGCTAATGAAGACTATGAGAATCTCCCCATAGAAAGATGTACCACTAATACTCCAACAGGAATTTGGCAGTGTCGGTATATGGTTTATGGATTAGATGGGGGAATCCCAACCAGGTGGAGAATATCAAATTTATCAGGAAATATTGCATGGTACTCCCTGGGTGCTGCCATGATTAACGATAGTGAAAAACACAGTTACCCAGCTATGTGGTTTGTTACAGAGGGTCCAAAGAATATAACCCTCTGGTCTCCTGGAGCAAATGAACCCTCTTGGGAAAATAGGGCCCCACATTTAGGGTGTGATGTTACCATATGTAACCACAATGGTACTTCCATGGAAGATAATCCCCAAAGGTGTGATTGTTATGTACATATTACATTAGGCGTAAAATCCCCTTTGGGACGCTGGGTGTACGATGAGTTAACCATTTTACAGAATGTAACCCTACAGGTGATATGGATGCCAAGTTGGAAGAATCCAAATTTAAAGTGGCCACAGCCTGGAGCCAAGAATATTCCCCGACGAGCAAATGTCTGGGAGCCATTGTGGGAGCAGGTGCAGCCAGCACTTTTTAACGTGTCCTTTCACTCTATTACATGGGTGGTACGCCCCAAGGAATGGTGGGTGGACCAAATCCATCCTAATTGTAGTATGTACATAAAAGGATTGAAACAACAATTCAATGCATGGGTGAGGGGACACACCTGGAACCGTCGTCGGAAAAGGGGATTGTGGGCAGCTGGGAACACTATGCTGGGTACATGGAATCTGGGGGACGAGTGGGTAACCAAACAATTAGTAAGCCAAAATGTGAAATTTCAACAACAAATTAATGAATTAATGGCACAGCAACTATCAGCAGTTGCCACAGGGTGGAGGACAGCAGTAGAGGTAAACTTGCAGTTAACTCATTGGGCAGGGGACCTGGTGACATGGGTAGAAGATGGCTTCAGAAGACTAACATGGGGAGAAGTGTGCATAGGTATTCAAAATGCTCAGTTAATAATGTTAATGGATATTATGAGAGATGCTTGGTCAGAACAATGGCCTTCAGTATTGAATCGGGAAGCTAGCCCATATTTATCCACAATTGCAAAAACATACCCATCTACCTGGAAAATAACATCCCTGACCTGTGGGGACAGTTCTTGTGTAATTGTTACTATGATACCATGGGAAGGAAATGCAAATAAGGTGGTTCCCTTGTACCCTATGGGAGTAAGTAGGGAAGGGGGAGCACGTTGGGAGCCACTAGGGAATAGGTGGGGGGCATGGAATGGGGTAAATTGGACTGTCATCACATTAAGCAGTTGTATATCCAGAGGAGGAATATGGATGTGCCCCTCTCCTATGACTATGGAGGAGCAGGATCAATGGCCTATTGCAAAGGGGGGGCATTTAGGGGTAATGTATATGGGGTATGGTGTATTCTGTTGGGAATGTATGCAATCCTGCAATATAACACTAGGAGGCAAAATCCTTCCAGTGTATGACAAAATTATGAACTTCTATACTCTGCCACCTGGACTATGGTGCACCAATGGATCAGTGGACTCAATCGTTGTAAACAATCGAACCAGCACCTACTACCCGATACCGTACCAAGTAGTTGAATTGGTTTGGACAATACCAAATTTCACTGTGGATATTCAATGGACACACAATATGGACAAAAGTACACAAAGATTACAAGAGCAACTTGCTGCAAGCGACAACAGTTGGACACACTTACAATACACACTACAGGATGGCGCTGACAAAATTTTAACCTTATCAAAGGAGGAGAAGCAGTGTTTTTGGTGGTGGCCAGGATGTTGGACCATACTGCAGTGGTCAGGACTCTCGGTGTTGCTGTGGAGTATCATAGCAGCTAGTGTATTGTTAACTATATGTGTGTTACATTGCATATGGAAACGATCAAGGGGGGCACAACCCCCTAGAGAACAGCCACTAATTATAACTTATAAGTAATGTAGTAAGCCCCCCCAAGTGTACTAGACAACCTGGACCCAACCTGCTCGGGCCCACTACACTGGGAAGTCTGGAACACTAATTGGAATAGGTGTGGTATGCCCGTACGAGAGAAGGTGCAGGGCACTATACTACACAAGGGGCAGTGGGACAGATGGAGCATCGACACCTTCCACCTCGATGCCTGGCCCTATCAGGAAATGTGTCACCATATGTCCTATGCTTTTCCAGGGATACCTGGGCAGGAGGATCCCAAAAGAAAAAGAAAAAAAAGGGGTGGAGTGTTAGGATATAGATATTCAGGCCTGTCTGTAAAGGCCTATACTCTAAGAATTTAGGTGTATTCCTATCACTTGGCTAGTTAGAGGTATAAAAGAAAGAATCAAAATCACTGTCTGCCAGTGTAAGGGCCTTCTCTTACTGTGACAGTCTGAGGCCCTGTTCTTAGGCTAAGGCCTTTGGCTAAGCGACAGAGGCAGCCATAAGCTGGGAAGTGACTGGTCACATCCTCACATTCCAAACTAGTCACATTGAAATAAGGTGCTATTGGGCTGTTAGGAATTTAATCCTGTCCTTATAGTGCCTATCACCTCCAGAGAAAGGGAAGTGCCTAGAAGCTGTAAAAGGAAATTGAGGTTGATAGTTTTCTGTCTGGTAAGAACTCACTTATCAATAGACACAGCTGGGAAACTCTTATGTCTTTACAGATGTAATTGTGAAATCCTCACTTCTGTATTGTTTTGTCATTATAGTTCCCACTTTGCTATTGTTTATTGGCATGGTCTCTGTCTGGTTCTGTGATTGCTTCTGTCTGCTGTATAATTAATTTTGCTGGGTGTAAACTAATTAAGGTGGTGGGATATAATTGGTTAGCTAATCCATGTTAGGATTGGTTAGTTAAATTTTAGTAGAATGATTGGTTAAGGTATAGCTAAGAATATTACTATATAAATTAGGGGCAAACAGGAAGTAAGTTGGGATTCGAAAACAAGGAAAAAAGGAACTTGTATTTAAGCTTGCTGGAAGTTCACCCCAATAAACATCGAATTGTTTGCACCTTCGGACTTCGGGTATTGTTGCTCTCTGTTCATGCGAGAAGGACCAGGGAAGTAAGTGGGTGAAGGAATAAGCCCCCTAACATCTAACTCAGGCTTTTGGATTGCAGCATTGTTCATGTGATTTTCTAGAAGCCTAAGAGTTAGGCAATGGGATGCCGAGTGTCACAGCACCTAAATCCCTTTGTGGATCCCAGCCATAGTGTCTATGACTTACTCTGGCCCTGATTGAATCCATTACACACCCACAGTATACCCCCTACATTATGGAAGGAATGATGGAAGGAAGGTGTCTCTTGCTTTCTTCTTGCACTGGGGGAATTCTACAGAGTTGGATCTGGGGCTTATCCATCACCTTTATACTGCTGCAAGGAGCCATAGTAGGAGGGGAAACGGAAATCCCTGCCATGGATTTTATTCCTTCCACTAGCTTTCATCTTGCTAGGTTAGTTGTCCAGGTCTTTCAAAGGCTCCCTGCTATTTTCCATTAAATAAGATGCATTACACCATATCAGCAGAATCTCAAGGTATAGCTTTTAACCACCCCCTCTTACCTGTGTGATACTACTACAATTGCAATTAGGAGAGAGAATCATCAGCTAAACCCACTTGTTTTAAAAGAGAGGGGGCTGATGGCATGATGTCCTCCATGAAAGATACTTGGTTTTGAAATTTGCTCTCCCTCTTTGCCCACCAGAGCCTGAATGTGTTAATATTACCTGCCTGCTTCAACACCTTTCTTTCTTCCCCAATACTCTGGAATAAAGTAAGATATCACCATGGGATACAATGGCTTTCACCAACCTATTGTTTCTATGAAGCCCACAATAAATGATTTTATAATTTAGGGCATGTCTACATTGCAATCTAAAGTCGATCTTTGATAGTAATTACTGCAGTGGTTGATGTCCACACTACCCTCCTTCTATTGGTGGTGTATGTTCTCACCAAGAGCCCTTTCACCCTCTTAAGAGAGGCACTGTGGGGGGCTGAGAGCCAGGGCTCTCAGCTCCGCACATCTCCCTGCCAGGAGCCCAGCTGCCTCTTGGGCTTCTTGCCTCCCCTTTCCCTGCCAGGAGCTGTGGCGCAGCCATCTGGGGCTTCCCACCTCTAGTGGAGAGATTCACACCCAGAATCTGGTCAGCTGCTGTGCTCCCAGTGGGGAGCAAGGACCTGGGGGGCAACACAGCTTGGAGTGGAGACCTGGCAGCAGCATGGCTGGGGAGCCGGCTTTCTTGTCAATTTCAAGGCTCTGAAATTGACAAGACAGCTGACAGCCAGTGTAAGGAATGCAGTGTCTACACAGACACTGTGTCACCCTACTAAACTGACATAAGCCCTACACCTCTGGTGGAGGTGAAGTTATTATGTCGATGTAGTAGGGCACTTACATTGGCGGAAGCAAGGCTGTAGTATAGACACTGACATAGTTAGGCTGACATAAGCTACCTTACGTCAATCTAGGTCTGTAGTATAGACCAAGTCTCAGTGCCATTTTCCCTACCCATGTATATAAACTAAGTTATACCCACTTTTGAGTTTTCATGTGTCCCATCTTCTATTCATCTACCGTTTTGACTTTAACCAATTCAGAGCACTGACTGTCCTTATTTTTGTATACTGTACAGCACTGAGCACACTGTTGGTGCTAAACAAATAATACTGGCTGAGGAGAGTTGGGAGAGGTTGCTCTCTGAGGCAGTAACTGTCTTTTGTGGGTTGTGGTTAGATGCTGATAGATGTTTGGCTGTGAGTGTTTGTTCCCTTTGTGTGCCACCCCAGCCCTGCATAGACAGCTGGCATGGCAGACCTTGAGCGAACCACCCAATGTCCACAAGGTCCGTTAAGGGATGAAGACACCCTTGTTTATTGTTGACAAAGCACGGGACTGGTATCCCGCAGACTCTACCGGACCCCTGATACATGTATGCTTGTAACAGTGGACCAGCTCAGTGAATGATGGGACTTTCCATTCCTCCCTAGGGCCAGACAAAGATACTCACTCTGAGATACATTTTTATAGCCCAATACAAACAAGTTAGTACTGCCCCTCTGATATAGTTAGTTACTGCCTCCTGATGTCGCTAGTTATCACCCATCACCTTGTACATGTTGGTTCAATTAAAACATTTCTATTACATTCTGTTATACCAACCTTATCTTTTAGGATGGGTCAGTGTGTTCCTGTTATTCTTGGGGAATGTTTTTGTATCATCCTTGATATCAGTATGTTTTGGTACCACTTGATATCGGGATGTGTTTGTGTTAGTACTCTGTGACTGCACTTCTTAGGAATGTGTATTTCTGTTATATTAGCCCTGTTCTTGCCATATTCTGTGAGCAGTTCCTGCCTTATACCAAGCCTCTAATAAAAGGACTTATGTCTTAGGCTATTTTTCTACTACATGGGTCTCTGTCACAGGGTACACTACTCACCGCATGGCACCTCCTTATGCCCATGTCTGGGTATTAGCTCTTGATCAGTCTGATTGCCCCTCTTTCATTTGCTTGCCCCATCTCTTGCCCCCATTTTCTCTGGACTCGATAGCTACCTCTTAGTAAATCAGGGTGCTCCTTCTTCGTGGCATGGCCCTCTGGCCAGCTCACTATAGTTTGCCCCTTGCGGGGTATCAAAGTTCTACTGGATGATCCATCTCAGGCATCATCCATTCCATTGCCCAGACTGTGCCACTTTCCCAGTGGCTGGTAGCGGAACCTAGGCCATTGGGTTCCAGCCCCAGTGACACTATGTCCAGCAACTATGGGCTGCTTGCTCCTAGACCTTGTCACTATCTCCCTTGACTCCTTCCTACCTTCCTTTCTGTGTCTTCTGGCCCATACCTGGGTTATCACTGGAACCTCCTCTGTTCCCTGTGGCTTGCCAGAGACTGCATTCCCAGACAGTATCCCAGGGTTTACTTCCCCCAAACTCTCTTGCCACTCCCCTCCTCTCTAGGGAATGACTTGAGAGTTCCTTCCCACAATACCCTCTCATCACCAACTTCCTCTCTTTATAACCCTAGCCCAGCTCCTCCCCCAGTTGGGCTTCATCAGCAGTGAGGCTTTATTAGTCCTTGGTTTTCCTCCAGGTGCAGCCTATATGGCTAATTGGCCTATTTTATCTGTTCATGCCTTGTGTGGGGGTAGATCCCCTATCAGTCTCTTATTAGATGCATTTATGTGTCTAGCACATGGGGGCCTGATCTTAGTTGAGGCCTTTAGGAGCTACTATAATACAAGTATTAAATATTAATAATTCGTTATGGATTTTGGAGGGACCAACCTTGTGGAGGAAGGTGGGGACTTCTTTAGGTCAGAGAGAGGGGCATGGAAATTCAATTTTTCCCCTTACGCTGATATCTCTAATCATTCACTTTGCCCCTTTTGTGTAATATCCCACCACCAAAGAAACTTTGTCACCATAAATCACAATCCTTCAAGATAGGTAGCAGATGTCTGTCATATGAATGATGCTCTCATGAGTGAAAATCAGTTAAATCAATTACACATTTTTGTAAGGAAAATTAAAACCAAGTCAGAGCTATCAGAAATAACTTTAAGGGTGAATAATCTGCACTAGAAGACACAAAGTGCCATGGCAATAATTGGCAAAGCAGGTTGGTCAAAACCTAAGGATTTGTTTTTTAGCTGTCAGATATATTTTAAGCAAGCCTTCAAGAACATATCATGAATGACAGGAATTTATGATTCATGGGAACCTTCAAGGAGCTTTCCATGGGTTCCTGGGTCCTTGTGTGCTTGTAACTCATGGAGAGGCACTGTCTTTGGGAAAAAGAGGTGCCAAAGGCGACTCAGAGTCTGTAAGACAATCAAGCAGAAGGAGACACACTATTTCAAGAAATTAGATCCACTGTGTTCCCTTTGTCTAAAAAAAATCTGTTACTTTTTGGCTTAGGGGAGTATAGCAGGGTGCTTTGACAGCCACCAGCTCATGAGTTCAGAGTAGAAGCCTTCTCTGTGAGAAACGAAGGGGGAAGAGTCATATTGACAAATAAAACCTGGGAGGAAGAGATAGACTGACCAATCAGAAGGTCCTCAGTGAGATGCCTTTCCCCCAGGAGCACTGTGAAAAGGGGAAGCCATTTTGGGAGAGTCTGGATGGGGAGCAGCAGAAGGTCCCTAAACGTGGGGGTGGACTACCAGTGTCCAAACAATGGTCCCTCCCACCAATATCCCACTTTCCCTGAGGCCCTACCCTCGCACTACCCCTTGCTCCGGGACCCCACTCTCGCATTGTTGGGGAAGAGTCAATATGGTTTTTGTAAAGGGAAATCATGTCTCATGAATCTACTAGAAATATTTGAGGGGTTCAAGAAGCACATGGACAAGGGGGGATCCAGTGTATATAGTGTACTTAGATTTTCAGAAAGCCTTTGACAAGGTCCCTCACCCAAGGCTCTTAAGCAAAGTAAACGGTCATGGGATAAGAGGGAAGGTCCTCTCAGGGATTGGTAACTGGTTAATACAACCGATGAAGGGAGCTGTAGCTCACGAAAGCTTATGCTCAAATAAATTGGTTAGTCTCTAAGGTGCCACAAGTACTCCTTTTCTTTTTGCAAATACAGACTAACACGGCTGCTATTCTGAAACCTGGTTAAAAGATAGGAAACAAAGGGTAGGAATAAAGGGTCAGTTTTCAGAATGGAGAGAGGTAAATAATGGTGTCTACCAGGGGTCTGTACTGGGACCAATACTATCCAGCATATTCATAAATGATCTAGAGAAAGGAATAAACAATGAGGTGGCAAAATTTCCAGATGATATAAAACTACGGGGGGGCGAGACAATCTTCATCCAAGAATATTAAAGGAACTGGCACATGAAATTGCAAGCCCATTAGCAAGAATTTTTAATCAATCTGTAAACTCAGGGGTTGTACCGTATGACTGGAGAATTGCTAACATAGTTCCTATTTTTAAGAAAAGGAAAAAAAGTGGTCTGGGTAACTACCAGTGATCAGGCCTGTAAGTTTGACATCTGTAGTATGCAAGGTCTTGGAAAAAATTTTGAAGTAGTTAAGAACATTGAGGTCAATGGTAATTGGGACAAAATATAACATGGCTTTACAAAAGGTAGATCGTGTCAAACCAACCTGATCTTCTTTGAGAAAGTAACAGATTTTTTAGACAAAGGGAACGCAGCGGATCTAATTTACCTCAATTTCAGTAAGACATTTGATACGGTTCCACATGGAGAATTATTACCTAAACTGGAAAAGATGGGGATCAATATGAAAATTGAAATGTGGATAAGGAACTGCTTCAAGGGGAGACTACAGCAGGTCACACTGAAAGGTGAACTG
This sequence comes from Lepidochelys olivacea, assembly GCF_965140295.1. Classification (NCBI taxonomy): domain Eukaryota; kingdom Metazoa; phylum Chordata; order Testudines; family Cheloniidae; genus Lepidochelys; species Lepidochelys olivacea. The sequence goes on along the minus strand of NC_140412.1, from coordinate 145,236,756 downwards.
TCAGGCTGGAAGGAGGTAACTAGTGGAGTTCCTCAGGGATCAGTTTGGGGACCACTCTTATTTAATCTTTTTATTACTGACCTTGGCCAAAAAAAGTGGGAGTGTGCTAATAAAGTTTGCGGATGACACAAAGCTGGGAGGTATTGCCAATACAGAGAAGGACTGGTCTATCGTACAGGAAGATCTAGATGACCTTGTAAACTGGAGTAATAGCAAAAGGATGAAATTTAATAGTGAGAAGTGTAAGGTCATGCATTTAGGGATTAATAACAAAAATTTCTGTTATAAACTGGGTACGCATCACTTGGAAGTAACAGAAGAGGAGAAGGACCTCGGAGTATTGGTTGATCACAGGACGACTATGAGCCGCCAATGTGGTATGGCCGTGAAAAAGGCTAATGTATTCTTGCGATGCATCAGGCGAGGTATTTCCAGTAGAGATAAGGAGCTGTTAGTACCATTACAGAAGGCACTGGTGAGACCTCATCCGTAATATTGTGTGCAGTTCTGGTCTCCCATGTTTAAGAAGGATGAATTCAAATTGGAACAGGTACAGAGGGGGGCTACTAGGATGATCCAAGTAATGGAAAACCTGTCTTATGAAAGGAGACCCAAAGAGCTTGGCTTGTTTAGCCTAACTAAAAGAAGGCTGAGAGGAGATATGATTGCTCTCTATAAATATATCAGAGGGATAAACACCGGAGAGGGAGAGGAATTATTTAAGCTCAGTACCAATGTGGACATGAGAACAAATGGATATAAACTGGCCATGAGGAAGTTTAGAATTGAAATAAGATGAAAGTTTCTAACCATCTGTCAATGTTCCTTCCCCACTCTGAACTCTAGAGTACAAGTGTGGGGCCTGCATGAAAGACCCCCAAGCTTATTCTTACCAGCTTAAGTTAAAAACTTCCTCAAGGTACAAACTTTGCTTTGTCCTTGAACCCTATGCTGCCACCACCAACCATGTTAAAGAACAGGGAAAGAGCCCACTTGGAGAAGTCTTCCCCCAAAAAATATTCCCCCAAACCCTACACCTCCTTTCCTGGGGAAGGCTTGATAAAAATCCTCACCAATTTGCATGCGTGAACACAGACCCAAACCCTTGGATCTTAAGAACAATGAAAAATCAATCAGGATCTTAAAAGAAAAGAAAAAAGTAAAAGAATCACCTCTGTAAAATCAGGATGGTAAATACCTTACAGGGTAATCAGATTCAAAACAGAGAATCCCTCTAGGCAAAACCTTAAGTTACCAAAAGACACAAAAACAGGAATATACACTCCATTCAGCACAACTTACTAATTTAACAGAAGTTCTGAAGAGCATTCCTGATCTATTCCCGGCAAAAGCATCACACAGACAGACAGATAGAGCGTTGCCCCCCCATCGACTCCAGCTTTGCAAGTAACTTGTCTCCTCATTGGTCATTTTGGTCAGGTGCCAGCGAGGTTATCTTAGCTTCTTAACCCTTTAAAGGTGAAAGGGTTTTGCCTCTGGCCAGGGGGGATTTTATAGCACTGTATACAGAAAGGTGGTTACCCTTCCCTTTATATTTATGACACGCCCCCCAAATCCTGTGGGCAGCCTCTTTTTCCTCCTCAGCATGTTTCCATTCTTTTTTCCTTTATCTCCATTTCTCTCCTGTGGGCAGCCTCTTTGGCTTTTTCTGCGTTGGGTTCTGTCATCTTAGCCTCTCTGTTTTTAACTAACTTTACACCCGAGAGTTAAAAAAAATGACTTGTAAAATTTTTGTGCTGTAATGTGATACCTATGTTCTTTGATAGCTATTCTCAGCCTACAGAAAAATCCTTTGTCTCCAGGTAAATAGACAGAAAAACCCTCTAGTTGCTCTTAGCTAAAAAAAAAAACCTCTTCAGTGTTAGAGGGCTTATTCCTTCACCCACTTACTTCCATGGTCCTTCTCGCATGAACAGAGAGCAACAATACCCGAAGTCCAAAGGTGCAAACAATTCAATGTTTATTGGGGTGAACTTCCAACAAGCACGCTTCCAGTTTCCTTCCTTAGTGTCCCCCTTCCCAGCTCTGACACCACAGAGCCTTACCTGTGTCCCTGTTCCCATTTCCCCCACCCCACACACTTCCTGACTGACTGCCATCTATATAGTAAAACTTGAGTTCTGCTTAGCTATACCTTAACCAATCATTTTCCTGAAATTTAACTAACCAATCCTAACATATTATAACATGATTATTTAACCAATTATATCCCACCACCTTAATTAGTTTACACCCAGCAAAATTAATTATACAGCAAACAGAAACAATCTCAGAACCAGACAGAGATTATACAGACAAACAATGGGGAAATGGGGACTACAGTGATAGAACAAACACAGAAATGAGGATTTCACATCCCAGCTATTGATAAGTGAGTTCTTGCCAGACAGGATGCTATCAAACTAAGTTTTCTTTTACATCTTCTAGTCACTTCCCTTTCTCTGGAGGCAATAGGCATTATCAGGACAGGATTGTATTCCTAACAGTCCAATAGCACTTTCTTTCAATGTGAAGAGTTTGGAATGTGAGGATGTGACCAGTCACTTCCCAGCTTATGGCTGCCTCTGCTGCTTAGCCAAAGGCCTTAGCCTTAGAACAGGGCCTCAGACTGTCACAGTAAGAGAAGGCCCTTACACTGGCAGACAGCGATTTTGATTCTTTCTTTTATACCTCTATAACTAGCCAAGTGATAAGAATACACCTAAATTCTTAGAGCATAGGCCATAACAGACAGGCCTGAATATCTATATCCTAACATTCAAGTCTGTGAAAAACTTGTGAATTTCCCTGCAGGAGGTTAACTATCCTGCCTTGAGGTAGAGAAAACTCCAGCTCAAAAAAGACAAATCCCTTTGTTACGCTTGCTGCTTTGGCCCCCAGGCAGAGACAAAAAAAACTCTAACTGCTTTCAGTTTAGAACCTGCTTCCAAGCAGCCCAAAGGAAAAAAGAAAGTCCTTTTAAAATCCTACTGTGCTTCTGCTTCAAAATGATCTTAAAATTATCCCACTGCTATGCCAGCATGTCAAGGTTCCTTCCCCACTCTGAACTCTAAGGTACAGATGTGGGGACCTGCATGAAAGACCCTCTAAGCTTATTCTTACCAGCTTAGGTTAAAACTTCTCCGAGGTACAAGCTTTGCCTTGTCCTTGAAACCTATGCTGCCACCACCAAGCGTGTTAAACAAAGAATAGGGAAAGAGCCCACTTGGAGACGTCTTTCCCCCAAAATATCCCCCCAAACCCTACACCCCCTTTCCTGGGAAAGGCTTGATAAAAATCCTCATCAATTTGCATAGGTGAACACAGACCCAAACCCTTGGATCTTAAGAACAATCAGGATGTTAAAAGAAGAATTTTAATTAAAGAAAAAGAATCACCTCTGTAAAATCAGGATGGTAAATACCTTACAGAGTAATCAGATTCAAAACACAGAGAATCCCTCTAGGCAAAACCTTCAGTTACAAAAAGACACAAAAACAGGAATATACATTCCATTCAGCACAACCTATTTTACCAGCCATTTAACAAAAGGAAATCTAACACATTTCTAGCTAGATTACTTACTAACTTAACAGAAGTTCTTAAGAGCATTCCTGATCTATTCCCAGCAAAAGCATCACACAGAAAAACAGATGCTTTGTTCCCCACCACTCCAGCTTTCAAAGTAATTTGTCTCCTCATTGGTCATTTTGTTCAGGTGCCAGCGAGGTTATCTTAGCTTCTTAACACATTACAGGTGAAAGGATTTTGCCTCTGGCCAGGAGGGATTTTATAGTTCTGTATACAGAAAGGTGGTTACTCTTCCCTTTATATTTATGACACCATCAGAGGAGTGAAGTTCTGGAACAGCCTTCCAAAGGAAGCAGTGGGGGCAAACAACATTTCTGGCTTCAAGACAAAGCTTGATAAGTTTATGGAGGAGATGCTATGATGGGATAGCCTAATTTTGGCAATTAATTGATCTTTGACTATTAGTGGTAGATATGCCCAATGGCCTGTGATGAGATGTTAGATGGGGTGGGATCTGAGTTACTACGTAGAATTATTTCCTGGGTGTCTGGCTGGTGAGTTTTGCCCACATGCTCAGTGTTCAGCTGAACACCATATTTGGAGTTGGGAACGAATTTTCCACCAGGGCAGATTGGCAGAGGCCCTGAGAGGTTGTCACCTTCCTCTGCAGTGTGGGGCACGGGTCACTTGCTGGAGGATTCTCTGCACCTTGAAGTCTTTAAACCATGATTTGAGGACTTCATTAGCTCAGACATAAGTTAGGGGTTTGTTACAGGAGTTGGTGGGTGAGATTCCATGGACTGTGTTGTGCAGGAGGTCAGACTAGACGATCATAATGGTCCCTTCTGACCTTCAAATCTATGAGTCTACTCAAGATAATAAAGTCCAAAGAAGACTAAGAAGAGTTACAAAGGTATCTCACAAAGCTGGGTGACTGGGCAATAAACTGGCAGATGAAATTCAGTGTTGATAAATGCAAAGTAATGCACATTGGAAAACATAATCCCAACTATCCATATAAAATGATGGGGTCTAAATTAGCTATAACCACTCAAGAAAGATCTTGGAGTCATTGTGGATAGTTCTCTGAAAACATCTGCTCAATGTGCAGTGACAGTCAAAAAAGCTAACAGAATGTTGGGAATCATTTGGAAAGGGATAGATAATAAGACAGAAAATAACATATTGCCTCTATATAAATCTATGGTATGCCCACATCTTGAATACTGTGTGCAGATTTGGTCGCCCCATCTCAAAAAAAGATATATTGGAATTGGAAAAGGTTCAGAAAAGGGAAACAAAAATTATTTGGGGGCATGGAACAGCTTCCATATGAGGTGTGATTAATAAGACTGGGACTTTTCAGCTTGGAAAAGAGATAAATAAGGGGGGATATGATTGAAGTCTATAAAATCATGACTGGTGTAGAGAAAGTCAATAAGGAAGTATTATTTACTCCTTTTCATAACACAAAAACTAGGAGTCACCAAATGAAATTAATAGGTAGATGGTTTAAAACAAACAAAAGGAAGTATTTCTTCACACAAAGCAGTCATCCTGTGGAACTCTTTGCCAGAAGAGGTTGTGAAGGTCAAGACTACAAAAGGGTTCAAAAAAGAACTAGATAAGTTCAGGGAGCATAGGTCCATCAATGGATATTAGCCAGGATGGGCAGGGATGGTGTTTGCCAGAAGCTGAGAATGGGTGACAGGGGATGGATCACTTGACGATTACCTGTTCTGGTCATTCCATCTGGGGCAACTGGCATTGGCCACTGTCAGAAGACAAGATACTGAGTTATATGGACCTTTGGTCTGACCCAGTATGGCCGTTCTTATGTTCCTCCAAAGACCCCGTCCCTCACCTCCCATCACTCTCCTTTACACCCTGCCCCCTGTCATAAAAATAAAGGGAAGGGTAACCACCTTTCTGTATGCAGTGCTATAAAATCCCTCCTGGCCAGCGGCAAAACCCTTTCACCTTTAAAGGGTTAAGAAGCTAAGATAACCTCGCTGGCACCTGACCAAAATGACCAATGAGGAGACAAGTTACTTTCAAAGCTGGAGGGTGGGGGGATACCAAAGCATCTGTCTGTCTGTGTGATGCTTTTGCCGGAAACAGATCAGGAATGCTCTTCATGACTTCTGTTAAGTTAGTAAGTAATCTAGCTAGAAATGCGTTAGATTTCCTTTTGTTTAAAGGCTGGTAAAATACGCTGCGCTGAATGGAATATATATTCCTGTTTTTGTGTCTTTTTGTAACTTAAGGTTTTGCCTAGAGAGATTCTCTATGTTTTGAATCTGATTACCTTGTAAGGTATTTACCATCCTGATTTTACAGAGGTGATTCTTTTACTTTTTCTTTAATTAAAAGTCTCCTTTTAAGATCCTGATTGATTTTTCATTGTTCTTAAGATCCAAGGGTTTGGGTCTGTGTTCACCTGTACAAATTGATGAGGATTTTTATCAAGGCTTCCCCAGAAAGGGGGTGTAGGGCTTGGGGGGAAGATGTCTCCAAGTGGGCTCTTTCCCTGTTCTTTGTTTAATACTCTTGGTGGTGGCAGCATAGGGTTCAAGAACAAGGCAAAGTTTGTACCTTGAGGAAGTTTTTAACCTAAGCTGGTAAGAATAAGCTTAGGGGGTCTTTCATGAAGGTCCCCACATCTGTACCCTAGAGTTCAGAGTGGGGAAGGAACCTTGACACCCCCCCATTCCAGTGCGAGTCCCAGGCCTGCGCACAGGGTCCCTCTGAGAGCTAGCATCTGCGGACCTGGAAGCAAGAACCCTAAGCCTGGTCCTTTCCCTGTTCAAGATGACCCCCAGTGTATAGAATTTTGTTGGGAAATCTGCCCCTCCCTCCCCCGCACCAATCAGGCTGAGTTAGCTCCCCAACCCCCTACGTAAATCAGTTACCATGTGGCAAGTGTTGCTATGGATGCTAGTTTAGGTTTGCCTACTGTGACTGTATCTTCAAAGAATCATAGAAGATTAGTGTTTGAAGAGACCTCAGGAGGTCATCTAGTCCAACCCCCTACTCAAAGCAGGACCAACCCCAACTAAATCATCCCAGACAAGGCTTTGTCAAGCCGGGCCTTAAAAACCTTTAAGGATGGAGATTCCACCACCTCCCTAGGTAACCCATTCCAGTGCTTCACCACCTTCCTAGTGAAATAGTTTTTCCTAATATCCAACCTTGACCTCCCGCGCTGCAACTTGAGACCATTGCTCCTTGTTCTGTCATCTGCCACCACTGAGAACAGCCTAGCTCCATCCTCTTTGAAACCCACCTTCAGGTAGTTGAAGGCTGCTATCAGATCTCTTCTGCAGACTAAGTAATCCCAGTTCCCTCAGGCTTTCCTCATAAATCATGTGCCTCAGCCCCCTAATAATTTCTGTTGCCCTCCACTGGACTCGCTCCAATTTGTCCACAAGGGTATCTGAGCACTAGGGTAGTATATTAGAGTTAGGTTTTTAGAAGAGATATTATAATTTGCACTTTGAGCTCTGTATCCCTTTGTGGTGAGGGAAAACCCTGTGAAGAGAAGCAGCCACACTCCTGCATGAGGAACATGCCTGCCAGCCATGAGTGTCAGCCCCTCTGCAGTGACTGAGGAGTCCAGATTCCTCTCTGAACCTGAGGACTATTCACAGTTGTGAGTGCACCATTTTTTAGTTAGATAGGGAAATTGTTTGGGAAAACCCCTACTCTCTGAACTGCATCCTCAAGCCAGAAGTTAAGGGACACTAAATTTTACTCTTGCTATATATATTAGGTCATGTGAATGGGAAATTCATGTGGATTATCAGTATTGGCACCGGTGACTGTGAGAGAATTATTTTATCCAGTTATATTTACTTCCTGTGTAATATAATAGTTTGAGACTCCCAAGAAATGACACAAACATGCACAATACTATCTGACAAGTAAGTGGGGGTTACCCTGTGGTTAGAATTTTCCTTCTGAGCTCCCCTGGTGACCTTGCGAGGAAGGAGTGGGGGTGAAGTGGGGGGGGGCAGCACTGCCAAATAAATTCATGGGGGAAGGAAGTTGCACCCTTCCTGTCCATCAAAACCCATAAGGGGATTAGTGTTAAAGTAGGTAACTGGGTGGATGGGAACACTACACATAAAAATAGTTGCTCAGTTGGATATACCAAAAGTTATTTCAGACTTTTCTAAAGTGTACAGAACCCTTCACCCTGCAAGAATCATAACTACTCTATGTGTTTGTGTCTTGCAGGTTGTGGATGCAGAGAGGGAGAGAGAGTGTGTAAAATTGAAAAATGAGTAGGCCTTAGTGGCTACAATAGGGGCCTAAATACACTACATAGAAGCAAGAGTTTTCTTAGGTCAGGTCTACACTATAGGGTTAAGTTGACCTAAGTTACACAACTCCAGCTACATGAATAACGTAATGTGGCAGAGCTCCGACCTTGTCCCCGTGGGTCTCGCACTTCTAGGAGGTTTATGCTAGCCTCAGAGGCTCACTGCAACCCTCCGTATAGCCCTTCTCTCTCTAGGCCAGGGTTACAGTCTACTGAGCCCTTTTCATCATAAGCTAGCAAGGAGGTTGGTGAGAGAACTCCCACAGCCTCTGTTGTCCCTCCAGGCTAATTCCCGAACAGTTTAGTCTCCTGTCCTGATAGGGGCCTGTCTTCTCCTCCCAGGAGGTGTTTCTGTAGTGGCTGGTTGGGGGAAACCCAGTCCCACCATCTACTCCGGGTTCCGGACCAGGGACTCTAATGGCAGCAGCTGTTGGGGAGGGATAGCTCAGTGGTTTGACCATTGGCCTGCTAAACCCAGGGTTGTGAGTTCAATCCTTGAGGGGGCCATTTAGGGATCTGGGGCAAAAATTGGGGCTTGGTCCTGCTTTGCGCACAGGATTGGACTAGATGACTTCTTGAGGTCCCTTCCAACCTTGATATTCGCAAAAAGAAAAAGGAGTACTTGTGGCACCTTAGAGACTAACATTTATTTGAGCATAAGCTTTCGTGAGCTACAGCTCACTTCATCAGATGCATACTGTGGAAAATACAGAAGATGTTTTTATACACACAGACCATGAAAAAAATGTATGTTTACCAGCAGGAGAGTGGGGTCGGGGGAGAGAAAACCTTTTGTCGTGATAAACACCCATTTTTTTCATGGTCTGTGTGTATAAAAACATCTTCTGTATTTTCCACAGTATGCATCCGATGAAGTGAGCTGTAGCTCACAAAAGCTTATGCTCAAATAAATTGGTTAGTCTCTAAGGTGCCACAAATACTCCTTTTCTTTTTGCGAATACAGACTAACACAGCTGTTACTCTGAACCCTGATATTCTATTCTATGCCAGAGTTGCTACATTTCCCTAGACCACTTCCCCACAGCTCTCCCGCTTCTCTCTCTTAACACCTTCTTCACCCTTACCTTAGGGCTCCCTTTCCAATGGTTTGAAGGTGTCTTCATTACCTGGCCCTTCAGCCACACTTCCTCTCCTCTGGATCCCTGGCTCTCCTTGGCCTGATCGGAGTGAGCCCTTTTATAGTATCAGAGGGCCTTAATTAGAGACAGGTGTTCACATTAGTTTAATAGCCTCACCTGACTCTTTGCAGGCTAATTGGAGTCATGTGTCCACCCTAACCTGGAGCAGCCGCTGCTCTGGTCAGTCAGGGAACAGAAAACTGCTTATCCATCGGCCAGTACTCTGCTGAACCCAACTGGCCTGGGTCTACCACAGTAACTTGAGTCAACGTATCTTAGGTCAACTTATTGCAGTGTCTACACTGTGCTGGGTCAACAGGAGAAACTCTCCCATCAACTTACCTTATTCTTTTCATTTCGGTGGAGTACCAGACTTGACAGGAGAGCGATCTGTGGTCAATTTAGTAGATCTTTAATAGACCCATGGTGGATCAACCGCTGCGGCAGCGATCCACGGTAAGTGTAGACATGCCCTCAGTAGGCATGGTGCTGGTCAAGGCGGAGCCTGACTGGAGTTCTTTCCATTAATAAAAAAGCACACAAGGACAGGAAACAAACATGGATTCAAAATTATTTCTACTTCCTTTTGTCTTGCATTTCCTTTATCTAAATAAGGATTAATGTACCCAGACAAGAGAGGAACACGTCAGATTATTTTTACCTGGGTTTCTTTTCAACACACAGCATGTCCTTTTGCTTCATCAATTATTTCAAATTAGTCAGAGAAAAATACACTATGTCCCCTGCCACTGTGCCAGATGAGCCCCCATTTTTTCTCTTGCAATTCACTTCATCATCTACACTTCATCCCTGCCACACCATTCACTCCCTCTGTCTGGGAAAAGGTTTAGAGAATGTTCACAATGAAAAGCAAAATATTCACTAAGGAAAGAAAAACTACTCAGAATTTGAGGGTTCTTTCAATTCATTACATACTCAAAAAAGAATCCCATTCTTCTGAAAAATCTGCCATGCTGCTCAAATTTCTGCTTGAAAATAGGGGTCTTTTCCATGAAAATTAGCCTATTTTGTGCCAGATGTCTTTGAAGTTTGAAACCCAAATTTTGAAAAATATATTTTCATGTGGTTTTAATTAAAACACAGCCTTTTAATCATATTCCATTGAGAGGTGAAAATAGGGGCACAGAATAAAATAGCAAAAGATATTCCACAGAAAAATAATCCAGTTTCCAGAGCTCTACTTTCATTTCAGCCTGTGGCCCATTAGTGTCCCAACAGGAAAAAAAAAGAGAGAGTGTGATACTGGTACGTTCTTCTGCTCTGCCATTCAGTCAGCATTCAGCTCACGTACAATCCTCCCTTTTCCTGCCATGTAATTGTGTTCTCCCCTTCTGGTCAATTCCCCTTTTACAGTCAGAGGAATATTATAAAATGAAATCAAATGACTAAATTATATCTAATGACTGTCTTATTTGTTTCTTACCCTTTCTTTATACTGTTATTTCTCTTCTTCCGGGCCAGGGACAGGTATGATAGCAATGTCTTCAGCCATAATAGAGAATGGAGGTAACAGAGAGAGATTAGATGACAGGGGTGGGCAACCTGAGCCTGAGAAGGAGCCAGAATTTACCAATGTACATTGCCAAAGAGCCATAGTAATAAGTCAGCAGCCCCCCCATCAGCTCTGTGCCCCCCCACTCCCAGCCCCTTCCCCTCCCCGGCAGCCCCTGCCCCTTGCTCCCTACACCTCCCGATCAGCTGTTTGGTCATGTGCAGGAGGCTTGGTGGGGGAGGAGCGAGGACACAGCAGACTCCGGGGAGGGGGCGGGGGAAAGGGGTGGAGTGGGGGCAGGGCCTGAGCCAGAGCCAGGGGTTGAGCAGTGAGCACCCCCCGGCACATTGGAAAGTTGGCACCTGTAGCTCCAGTCCCGGAGTCGGTGCTTATACAAGGAACCGCATATTAACTTCTGAAGAGCCGCATGTTGGCCACCCCTAGATTAGAAGGAAAGTCCTACATTTCTGTTATTCTATTATTAATGAACGTGATTTCAGTCACTTTGGGTTTGAGTTGACAGCGAGCCATCCAGGATGGGACTTTGAAGAGACAGTGATAGAAATGAGGCTGAACTACATGATATAGATCCAGAGTGGACAAGTATAAATGGGTATTGCCAGCAAAGATGTGGTAGTTGAACCCCTGGGAGCTCATAACATCACCCAAGGAAAATGGGTAGAAGAAGAAGAAGGAAGTGGCTAAGAACAGAACCTGGAAGGACTCCAACAGAAATGTCAAGAGGAGAGAAAGAAGATACAACCTAAAAAAAATGCTGGGGTAGTAGTTTGTATATGGGCGCACAAACATCACAATAAAAGGTCATCTCTGTAAGAAAGACAGCAAATAAAAGTCAATGCATTTACTGTTCTTTATATGTTTATCGCAAAAAACAAAGTGACCTTTGTAGGAAACTAAAACCTTCAGTTTTCGTTTGATTTTGAAATACATGAAGTGTTTTCAACATTTTGCTTTATTTATGTCTTCTCAATTTTAATCTCAGTTTGGTTTTAGTTTGACATTAAAGGTCATTTGCAACCTTTTGCTTTGTGTTCTGTAACTCAATATGTCTTTTCTTTTCCTTTCTTAATGTGAGTACTATTGAAGTGAGATCTCATATAATGAGACTAATTTTGCGCCTGAGACAAAAAGAAAATACTGATGGAAGCAAATTTGTTATAGTGTCTGAAGAGCCAGTAATCACCTTGTGGTTCAGTAATACAAAAGGTACAGGTCTTGAAATTCCTTTAGGTTTGTAATAGTATCTATTTGAAATAATAAGATATTGAGTGTTCCAGACGGAATACTTGTCATAGGTCTGCTTCTAATGGCACTAATTATAGTTTCAAATAACAGGTACTCTGAATCTCTGTTATTTATATACACTGTATTTTAAAATAGAAAATGTGAATGCAGTGTGGGGAACATGAAACATTTTAGCAAAAAGGGAGTGACATTACCCAGGGTACAATCTGGACTGCTGAACAGCTGTGTCCCCTCAATCCTCCAACCTGGGATGCCTTGTACACTAATTTGCTATGAGAGCAAGCACTCCTGGCTTGCTCACAAACAGCCTATAGCATGTAAATTACTCACAGCTGAGTAATATGAGTGTTTTAGCCAGCCACTTCTGAATTATATTGCAGAGAGACACCAGCAAATTCCCGGTCCCAGATTTGTCCCCAGAAATGTGCATATTGTACTGCCTAGCTCTTTCCTTCTGGACAATCTGAGATCATAGATAGTCCATTTTATTAATAGAAAATGATATGCACAAACCTTATAATCTCAAATGGAGTTTTCCAAACACTTCAATCCAAACTCATTGGCTTAGATAAAACAATAAAACAAGTTTATTAACTACAGAAAGATAGATTTTAAGTGATTACAAATAATGACACATAAAAGTCAGAATTGGTTACAAAGAAATATAAGTTAAAATGCAAACTAGTACCTAACTTAACAAGCTAATTGAATTTAAAGCAAAAAAGTTTCTCTGACCACATGCTTACAACAGTCTGGCTGGATTCCTCTCCCAATTCAATGATGCTTCCTTTGTCTTTCAAGTGTTGTTAATGACAGGAATAGAAATGAAGGGAGAGAGGTGATCTGAGGACTCTGTTTCACATATTCATATATTTTTGAGAATCATCTCTATCTGGGGTTCGGGAGACAGCAAGTCTGTTTGCCAAGATATAAATTTCTTGCTCACACCTTTCTTCCTGCCAAAGAATGGCTGTTTAACAAGGTGATAGTCCGTATAATTCTGCTGACACCTGGCTGAGGTGCTGGCTAGCCTTTTGTATGCGGGGAACTGGTTTGAAGCTGCTTCCCTAGACTCAGAACATATCTTTTAAAGTAAAATTTTATGACTTCACATGCAATGTTGCCACATATATTTTACCAGGAAAATAATGTTTAGCAGATTATGAGTTTTCAAATGAAACCTCACAAAGGCATAGTTTGTGTAAAATGTATCATAGTCTTGTAAAAAGGGTGAACATAGGGATGCAGACTGTCACAAAGAGCAGAGTAACACACTGACTTGCCTTAACAAATGAGTTCCTTAAATTGGGTACTAGCTGTGACTTTATCTGATTAAAATATGACCATATAGATTGTCAAGGTTCCTCCCCCACTCTGAACTCTAGGGTACAGATGTGGGGACCTGCATGAAAAACCTCCTAAGCTTATCTTTACCAGCTTAGGTCAAAACTTCCCCAAGGTAACAAATTTTACCCCCGTTATCCTTGGAATGGCCGCTACCACCACCAAACTAATACTGGTTACTGGGGAAGAGCTGTTTGGACGCGTCCTTCCCCCCAAAATACTTCCCAAAACCTTGCACCCCACTTCCTGGACAAGGTTTGGTAAAAAGCCTCACCAATTTGCATAGGTGACCACAGACCCAAACCCTTGGATCTGAGAACAATGAAAAAGCATTCAGTGTTTTACAAGAAGACTTTTAATAAAAAATAGAAGTAAATAGAAATAAAGAAATCCCCCCTGTAAAATCAGGATGGTATATATCTTACAGGGTAATTAGATTCAAAAACATAGAGAACCCCTCTAGGCAAAACCTTAAGTTACAAAAAAGATACACAGACAGAAATAGTTATTCTATTCAGCACAATTCTTTTCTCAGCCATTTAAAGAAATCATAATCTAACACATACCTAGCTAGATTACTTACTAAAAGTTCTAAGACTCCATTCCTGTTCTGTCCCCGGCCAAGACGACTACAGACAGACCCACAAACCCTTTGTTTCTCTCCCTCCTCCCAGCTTTTGAAAGTATCTTGTCTCCTCATTGGTCATTTTGGTCAGGTGCCAGCGAGGTTACCTTTAGCTTCTTAACCCTTTACAGGTGAGAGGAGCTTTCCCCTGGCCAGGAGGGATTTCAAAGGGGTTTACCCTTCCCTTTATATTTATGACATAGATCATTGTTGCAACCATTGTTATATATTTGCAACAAATCTTGTACAAAATGTGGCATGTAAGATGTCTCTGAAAAGGTTATGATTTGCTGGTTATGATTAGGATATCTGTATTCATGTATCATTTTTGTATTTGAAGTTATGAATATTAGCTCTATACCTGAATTTCAAATGTTTGCTCCTGAGGTAATGCCCACAAGGTAGTTAGCCAGCACATCTTGGAGGGACTATTCAAAGTAAGTGGCTCATCAAGAAACACTTAACTGACAATGGACCATGGACTATACTGAATGGACTGTCCTGCAAACATGCTGTTGGAAGTATAGGTAAAGGCATCTACTATGTTCAAACCTTCATGCATGGACATATGACTTGCCCTCGTAACTCCAAACAATATCTTGTCACCTGTCATTTTCCACTAGCTGTGCTGAGGGCTTTATTCGAAACAATGGGTTTCCCTCCACATGGCAGAAGATTTAAAAGGGCCTGGAAACTCCTCCATTTTACCTCTATCCTGCTCCAGCCTTTATCTGGCTCAAGTCTCTGGACTTATACTAATGGGAGCATTCTAACCAACGGACTGAGGTCCTTCCAATGATTTGGAAGCAATCAGAGACTTGACTTAAGTCGGCAATTTATTCCATCACTGCTACAAGTCTAAACCAAGAATTTTGCAATTACTGTATGCATTTGATTCCTTTAACCAATTTTAACTCTCAATTTTCTTTATTTCTTTTTTTTTTAATAAATAAGCCTTTAGATACTAAAGGATTAGCAACAGCATGTTTTTGGGTAAGATCCAAGTTCTATATTGACCTGGGTGTGTGGCTGGTCCTTTGGGCTCAGAAGAACCTGTTATTTGATTAAATTGGTTTTTAGAGAACCACTCATATCTTTAAGTCTAGTGTTTTTGGTGGTGATACAAGAACTGGAATGCCTAAGGAAACTGCTTTTATGACTTCTTGTTAGCCAGTGTGGTGAAACAGAAATTTACTTTTGTTGCTGGTTTAGTATATCCTATGGGGATGTGATGTTGCACTCCATCTGTTTTATGGAAATATGTTTATAAGTGTGAATATGATGCAAAAGGTCTCTTGTAAGGTTTCATTACAAAGCTTATGATCTACTAAGTGTGTTCATCCTATTTGTTTGCATGTATTGTTTCTATGTCTGGAGTTAGGAGAATAAAATATAAACTTCTATTACTGATGGAAACACATTAAGTGGAAGCCATTAAGGGTGCTTCAGACTCAATGAACTGTGAATGGGTTTGTTTACCTGCAAGCCTTCCTGTGTACATGTCTGCCAGCTCCTAGGTAATGAAGAAGGACATCTTACAGTGACATGTGATCATGTCACCTGAACTGGAATCCATCTTAAACCTGGTGCTTTTCCATTTAGGAGGAGGTGTGGGGATCTAGAAGGACAAAAGATTCCCGCCTTGTGGAGTGGAACAAAACAAAGCGGGCTGCCAGTCATGAGAAATCCCCTTGTTACCACCTGAGCTTGAACTAACAAGGACTGTACCAAGGGAAAGGATTGGGCCCAGACTAGAAAGGAGTCTAGTCTGTGAAAGAACTTTATTGGAACATCTCTGAGGGTGAGATTTACCTGTATTCAGTTTCTTAATGTATTAGGCTTAGACTTGCGTGTTTTGTTTTATTTTGCTTGGTAGCTTACTTTGTTCTGTCTGTTATTACGTAAAACCACTTAAATCCTACTTTTTATACTTAATAAAATCACTCTTGTTTATTAATTAACCCAGAGCAAGTGATTAATACCTGGGGGAGCAAACAGCTGTGAATCTCTCTATCAGTGTTACAGAGGGCGGACAATTAATGAGTTTACCTTGTATAAACATTATACATAGTAAAATGGATTTATTTGGGGTTTGGATCCCATTGGGAACTGGGTGTCTGGGTGCTGGAGATAGGTAACCTACTGAGTGGTTTTCAGTTAAAGCCTGCAGCTTTGGGGCGTGGTTCAGACCTGGGTTGGTGACGTGTCTGGCTCAACAAGGCAGGGTTCTGGCATCCCAAGCCATCAGGGAAAATGTGCTCAGAGGTAATCTCAGCACGTCCCAAGGGAGTCTCTGTGACCGAATCCATCACAGGGGGATTAGCCACCAGTCTTGGGGTATATTTGCCCTATTTCTCAGCATTTTGTCCTGAATTTGGCACTCTCAGTTGTGACCCTCTGAGGCACGGTTACACTAGCTAAGTGGCCATTCTTTTCATTTGGATGTTTGTGTGTGAACACAATTCTTGTAAAAGATGCTGTATTGATAGCCTGCAAGTATCAAGTCTTCATTTATCTGAAGAACAATTTAACATAGGTAGCCACAGCACAAGATCTCCACCATTGTGCCTCAACCCCGACATGATCCACTTCTGTCAACTGATTCTCCCTGTTCCACTTACATTCATCAGGTAGCCATCCTACTGCTGATATACATTCACCATGAAACCACATATATGTCTCTACATTAGCAGATCTCAGGCACCTGAGTTTACATGTCAGCAGCACAGTTTGGACATCTCCAGAGACACAGGCATTCTGTCACAGTTATAAGAGCAGAGTGACTTGGAGCAGCTGTTCTGGGAGCTGGCTTCTCCCAGAAGTGCTGGTCAAAGGTCCAGTGCCCTATTTCCAGAATATAAACATTCTTTATGTGCTTTCTGTAACATGGAATGATTTTCTGTCTTAAGGTGGCAGTTGTTGAGGATGCAGCTTATGCATTTTGGGTGGGGAGACTCCTTCCAGCCCCGCGTTGAGGCAAAACGTCCTTATACACTACTCTGTAATTTCTGCAAACTTACTTTTCTTGGTGGCACCTGGGAAACTCAGTTCCAGATCACTCAGTGTTCCTGCCCTCTGCCCCTTCATGACTCCTGGGAGATGGGAAGAGTATCCCTGTTGGGAAATACTCGGTGGGCACATCCCAGCTACTGGGAACTTAAGGAAGCTTCTCTTTCCTCATCAGTTTCTAGAGGCTGGTGAGATGACATCCTGAGTGTTGGGATAGAGAAGCACTTGCTCCCTCCTCCACCACTTCTGGCTACCAGAAACAAAAGAGGGAATCATCCTACCTGACAGGATTTGAAGTTCCTTGCCCCTCGCCTCTTCCTGGTGCTGGCATGTGGACTGGGAGGTAGAATGGTGGAATTAACGGTGAGCATCTCTAAAACTACTTTCAAATTTCCCAAAACATGTTTTGGTAATAGGCTTACTGTTCCAGTTCTGTACAGAGAGATACGAGGGAGAGGTTGTCAGGGTTCCTTCCCCACTCTGAACTCTAGGGTACAGATGTGGGGACCCACACAAAAGACCCCCTAAGCTTATTTCTACCAGCTTAGGTTAAACTTCCCCAAGGCACAAAGTCTTTACCCTTGGATTAGGTAAACACTACCACCACCAAGTGATTTAACAAACAAACTATCAGGGAAAGGACCACTTGGAGTTCCTATTTACCCAAAATATCCCCCCAAGCCCATACACCCCCTTTCCTGGGGAGGCTTGAGAATAAACAAGATGAACACAGACCAGCCTGGGATTTTTAAGACCACAAAAAAACCAATCAGATTCTTAAAAAACAGAACTTTATTAGAAGAACAAAAAAAGATAAGAGAACAACTCTGCAAGATCAGAACGGAAGATAATCTTACAGGCAGTCAGATTCAAAATATAGAGAATCCCTCTAGGCAAAATCTTAAGTTACAAAAAGACACAAAAACAGGAATACACATTTCCTCCAGAACAGTGAATTTCACAAGAAAAAACAAAGAACACCTAACGCATTTTCTAGCTAGATTACTTACTAACTTTACAGGAATTGGAGGGCTTGCATCCTTGATCTGTTCCCTGCAAAGGTATCACACAGACAGAAAAAAGCCTTCCCCCCGCTCCAGATTTCAAAGTTTCTTGTCCCCTCATTGGACATTTTGGGTCAAGTGCCAGCCAGGTTACCTGAGCTTCTTAAAAGGACTTTGCCTCTGGCCAGAAGGGACTTTATAGCACTGTATACAGAAAAGTGGTTACCCTTCCCTTTATATTTATGACAGAGGTATTACATTAGCAGTGGGGGGAACATAGGTAGGGACTTTTTTAGAGCCACTGCAGTACTCACTGTGTCAGTTTCTGTGATCCAAATTTAAGCTGATCCATCAGAAACAGAATCTGAACAATCTTCTGCTCACCAAACTATATTTTTTTTCAGAATTCAAATTGTTCTGTGAAGCTCTATTAAACTTTGTTATTTGTTTTCCTCAATCTCATTTGCATGAGGAGAAACTGATAATATTTCATCTAAACATTAAGAAGCTGACAACAACGAATGGAGAATTTTCTCTTTATTGACAGGCAGCACTGAAGGTGGTGGAGGTAATCCCAAAATTTCTCACACTGTTTCACCAGCGACATAAATTCTGAATTAAGATGAGATAACTCAAAACTGAAACAACATACTTATTTAATTCTGGATTGCCTGAGTGGGAATGGTCAATGAGCCAAAATTATTGAACGGTGTGTTGTAATATTAAGGCTTGTAACAAACATTGTAAAAGAGAGAGCTGGAAATCTACTCATTTGGGTTTCCTGCCAAACTGCTGGAATATTTACAGTATACTGATACAAGTTCGAGGACTGCAAAACTCAGACTGGGTTTGTATAGAGGGCTGAACCACTAGATCATGGGTTCAAATCTAGTTCTCGTTAGTATTAACATTACTCAGTGGCCTGTGTAATTAGTTCATGATTTCAGTTTACTGCCTAGTTTGTATAATCTGGATACAGATTTACTACCATAACTGGCACTTGTACTTGTATTCTGAGCAAACAGGCAAAGGACATGGAGACCAAACTAAATTTTTATCCATAGGAAAGGTTCCATCAGGATAGGAATAGAGTAGTATGAGGGAAACTTACTTTGCTGCTGCCATTCTGTACCTGACCTAGAGACAAACAACTCAGGTACCCAGACTGTCAAGGCAGTTTCTTGCATAAGTACTACATCTAAGTTAAGAAAAAAAAACTGAAAACATTTATGTTTTAAAGAAAAAATGGCTTAATCTCTTAATTTCTTTTCTACAAGATACTATGTCCATCAGCACTGACCATTAGGAGCTTCTTCTGGACGGTGTGAAACGAAGACAGCTCTCCTTCATGGAGATGTGGATCATGGTGGTCAGAGGTATTGCATAGCCAAGGTGAACTTCCCTGATAAGGACAAATGCAGAACTAAACTACTGTACATTAAAAGAAAGTATAAACTTTCAACTTCCAAAACAGAGAGTCAATAAACAAAAACTTCTTTTCTTTAGTTTTTTTAAAGAACACATTACAAGATTATTGTTTCAGAAAAGAAGTCAGTAGAAATCACAATGCTTTTATATGCTAGTGGAAAATATGTCAGCCAGTCATCAGAGTGAAATTGACTAGCATAGAACTGTCAGCCCAGGAGAGGAAAACAAATGAAGGATCTAATTCTCCAGGGGGAGAATTAATATGTTTATGTGTATGCAAAGGGAAGGAGGGGTGTGTGTATTAATCGCCAGGGTGGGAATGGAGGATTGTATATGAGAGAACTATTGTGAAAGCATTGGTAGAGAGAGAGTATGTCTCTGTGTGTGTGTGTGTGTATGAAAAGAGACTTGGAGGAGATGTGTTTGCATGTGTGCATGCACACACTCTTATGTTGGGTGGATTGTGTAAGTGGTGGAGGGATGACAATTGGAAAGTGGATTATGCCTCTATGTTCAATGGAGGGAGAGCTATGCTAGAATGGCTACAAAGTTACCAAACCTTAGTAAATCAGTAGTGACTAACTCTGAAGCTTTAAACAGGCAATGCTCCTGTAACTCCAACAGACCCCGGTCGTAGTTGGGTGGGATTGACCCTGGGACCTCTGCAGTTTAGTGCATGAGCCTCTACCACATGAGCTAAAAGCCAACTGCTTGTTAGCTAAGGCTGTAGAGCAGATCATTTTCTCTCTCTCTGTACGTGGTCTCGGTGCCACTAGATGGGACAGAACACCACACCCAGAAGGTGTGTGGGTTACACTCTCACTAGTTCTGTGTACTAAATCTCAACAAGGAGAGGTGAGTTTAAAGGTTCTAGGCCAAAACTATTTTTGAAATTCAATGTAACAAAAAGAATGCAAAGAATTTTCACAAAAAAGTAATCCCTTTCTTCCTAAATTCTTCAATTCACAAATGGCTTGTCTTAATCTCAAAGGATCATTTTTGAAAGATCTAGTGAGTGTAGGCAAAATCTGATTAAGAAAAGACAATTATTTGCACTATAAACTACTGCATAGAGAGATCAGTACACTCTCCATTGTAAGGAAGAGTGGTCTTGTGGTTAAAGACTGGGGCTCAGTATTTAAAGATGTTGATGCTACTCCAAATTGCCACTAACTTTCAGTGTCATCTTACGTAGGCCATTTAGACCAAAATTTTCTACTTGGTTGTCTAAAATTAGGCACTTAAATCCATATAAATGCAGTATTGCCATCCCCAAGTTTTCAAAATATGTCATACCTCCCCAAAATTAGGGAACTGGCTTAAAATTATGAAACTTTAGAAACAGAAGGCAAATACAAATAATACAACATTTACTGAACTGTTGGGGACCACATTTTCAAGCTTTGCTTTGTAAGCATAGGGCTAGAAATTTATTTTGTTTTTAAAATGAACACAAATTCACATGACTCTAAGAACTAATGCTTTATGGCTGTGCAGCCCATGATGCAAAAACTGTACAGATTGGGTGAGGGTAACTGGTAGAGATATTATGAGGAAAAGGTGATTTTATGTATATTGTATATGCTGGACATTTTAAGTTACTACAAAGTGCTGGGATGTGATTTGCAATCAAATTTTCAAACTGAGGTCACACCTTTTTTTTATCAAGGTACATTAATGTATAGTTTATAATGCAGTATTAAATGATTAATAGATGTTATATACATGTTACAACTATGGTTATAAGCACATCAGTGGAACGTGTTACAGATGGTTAATAAATGTTGTCATACGCAGCCTATTGACCTACTGCACTCTCTAATAAACTAACAAACAATTATACATTTATTAAATATTTATTAATCATTTGAACCTTCTAAAACTATTTATAAATGAAACCTTAATATATAAAGTTTGATGCAAATGGTAGGATACTTATTAGCAAATGATATTTTGGCAATCCTTCTGAGACTAATGAAAATGGTCTCACTAGATAAAGAAAAGGAGTACTTGTGGCACCTTAGAGACTAACCAATTTATTAGAGCATAAGCTTTCGTGAGCTACGCTCTAATAAATTGGTTAGTCTCTAAGGTGCCACAAGTACTCCTTTTCTTTTTGCGAATACAGACTAACACGGCTGTTACTCTGAAACTAGATAAAGAATTAATCTCTCATCTGTTAGTAATGGCTAGACTACAGACAGTTTCTTGCCAAAAAAGGTAAATTTTTCCAAAATTAGAAGAATCATTAAAAAAACAGGGAGTGTTATTGCTATGGAAATATTAACTCATCAAGTATGTACACACAGAAAAATAGACAAATGATAAACAGATACATAAATATTTGGTTACCATTTGTTCAGTGGTCAGACAGAATACAGTTGCCCACCAAAACAATGCACAAATAAATATA
Source organism: Lepidochelys olivacea (assembly GCF_965140295.1). Taxonomy (NCBI): domain Eukaryota; kingdom Metazoa; phylum Chordata; order Testudines; family Cheloniidae; genus Lepidochelys; species Lepidochelys olivacea. Next base: position 145,215,160 of record NC_140412.1, on the reverse strand, counting down.
ATGTGATAAATGACTTTATTATTCTTCAGTAATAAATAACTGACTTGTTTGGTTTGCTAATATGAGCAAAGACATTATTGTCTTTCAGTTTTTAAAGAAAATGTTCAGAAACAATATGCAGTGGTTTAAAGATTCCATGACTTGGTATTACCAAGTCAAAAAAACTTGATGACTATATCATTGCATAATGTTTCTCTAAATAAAAAGTACATATTTGTAATTGTTAATATTGCATTTCTGGTATATGTATGGTATGAGTTGTAAAATTGCTCATATTTCCTAAATAAACCACTCTAAAATAATAAAGATTAAGCCAATTACAGTGACCTTGAAATAGCATTGCTACATTGTTTTGCAATGATCTGGTGAAGTATCACATTTGCAACTGAGTTGAATTAGAAGTTTAAAGCTTACTAACTTTACTGGAGAATTGGTTTGAATGGCATCTGGTGGGCAATCAACTTCAAAATGATGGTTGAGATGATATTATGAGAAAGACAGCAACATGGACAACGTTAAAATATATTTGTGGAAAGAAGCTTTGTAACTTTTTTCCTTCTTTAACATCTGTTTCCATTACTATTCTGTATGGCCTTGAAGGAAGTAAATCCAGGCCCATGCGCAGGAAGAGATTCAATGTTATTTCATTGATAGCACACCAGAATGTGTTTTCACATCCTTTAACAGTTTGTGTACCTCTGACCAATTCTAGCACTCTTGTTATAATTACATGGTGGCCTTAGAAAAACATACCATTACCCAAACACAATATAGCAGTGATTTTAAAAGAGATTTAAATCTATTAGAAAGTGAAGAATGTTAACTGTGGATTTCCAAGTCTTTTGAAACATGCTTTCGGAACTTTGGAGACACAGGTTCACTTTTCATCTATGCTAAGGTTTCTTGCATGATCTTCAGCAAGTCACTTAATTTCTTAGTGCCTCATTTCCTCATTTGCAAAATGGGGGTGAAAATAATCCCTTTCTCCCCCTCTTTGTATGTCTATTTAGGCTGTAAACTCAACCAGACAAGGACTATTTCTTACTACTTGTATGTATGGTGCCCAGTACAATGGAACCATGATCTTAGTTAGGACCTATAGACATAGTCATAAAGCAAATAAATAAATAATGGTACACAAGCTGAAATGGCAAAATAGATAAAATAAAGTTATTCACAAATAGATAAGAAAATGGCACTATTTTCAAAAGAGCAAAGCTCCTACTGCATGCTTTTTGACCAATGCTGACTTGCCAGACACTGTTAAAGATCTGCTTCACTATACTTGAGAAAAATAAGAGTACAGTCCAGAGTATCAAGGCTATTACCTATGTCCTGAATACTTTGTGAAACCATTAAACCTGATGCTAAAAAATGTTGAGCACCTCCACAGAAACGTTGGAGGTGCTGAACTCCGACTGAAATCAGCACCCCACAGGAGTCGCTCTATATGATATTGAGCAAACAGGGTCAACTGTAATACACAGAAAACAGTAAAGCAGATAGAATGAAATAACTGGATCATTAGCTGACAGCACATCTTCAAATTATGGGCTCATTTCACAAACGTACTTAGGCATTGCAACTAACTTTTAGGTGCCTAGAAAATCATTGAGATCCACAACGCCTGGGCTGGACACCTAGGCGCCATATACAATGACTGAGGAGAAATAAGTGCCTAAGAATGGGATTTACAGAGGCCAGCACACTGAGTGGGGAGCCGCTGCCTAAGCTAGCCAATAGGCAGTACTGATGAGATGGATGTCTCCTAAGCCCTGCTTCTCTCCTGGAGTTTGGCGCCCAAACTAGCACCTATCTGCTTTTGAGATGGGAACCTCCTGGAATCAGATGCCTAACCCATTTCTTGTAAAAAATGGAGGAGGCAGTGGCACTGGTGCTGCTGCCCAGTTTATAAGTTTTAGCCCAGTGGTTAGCGCAGTCACCTGGGATATGGGAGACCCAGGTTCAATTCCCCTTCTCTGCCCTATGTGGCGACATGATTAGAACTGGGATCATCATGATTAGAACTTGAAGTTTAGTGCTTTAACCATTGGGCAACAGGATATTCTGCTGTGTGAATCCCACTTTGGATAAACACTTAGTCACTGGAACAGTGAAAGACCAAAAATAACTGTAACCCTTCTGCCCGTCAGAGTTGGCAGCAACAAGGGCCGGGTTCAATATCTAGGGGTTCCATTCCAATAACACAATGCAAACCGGCTCGAGCCCCCACCCAGTGACCTGGGACAAATATATACCACCCCCGCTGGGTGCCTCCAAGAGGCAATACTTCCCCTCTCGCAAGCACATAGTCTGAGTGTAGCAAAAGTCTTTTAATAACAGAGAGAAACAATGTGGCATTATGTTGGGGAAACACCACCAACAGGATTCATAACACAACCCATGAGCAAAAACAACCCCACCCCAGGCAAATTGGGGCATGCCCTTTTCCCTTTGGTTCTTGAGTCCAGCAACCCCAAATCACCCAAAGTCCCAAAAGTCCAATGCCCCAAAAGTCTCTGTCCCTGGTCAGGGCAGCCCCAGAGTTCGAAAGTTTATCGGCGGAGCTTTACCTCCCAATCTGGGTGGAAATGGGACGGGGGTAAGAGGCACCTTACGTGATCTGAAGCTGACCGCCCCATAGCTCCATAGCAGCGCTCCGCTCCGCCAGCCGCCCCACGAACTCCTTCGCTCAGCTGCGCTCCGCTCCGCTCCGCCAGCCGCCCCACGAACTCCTTCGCTCAGCTGCGCTCCGCTCCGCCAGCCGCCCCACGAACTCCTTCGCTCAGCTGCGCTCCGCTCCGCCAGCCGCCCCACGAACTCCTTCACTCAGCTCCACGGCCCACAAGCAGCTCCTGCCATCCACACACTGCTCCACATCGAACTGCTTCACCAGCCGTCCCGCAAACTGCTCCACAATATATCTTCAGGCTCCCCCACTACTTAACACAACACTCAGTGATTTCAGCTCTTAGGTGAATTCAGCTTATAGTAGGGGAGCCCCAGTGCTGGTGCACTGTCAGCCCAAAGTGAGCTCAGCAGCCTATAACTAGACTTCAAATGAAATCAAAATTAGTTCTGACATTCCACAGTGGAGAGAGGAGGAAGTGCAATTAGCATGTAAGGCCCTCACCAAGGGGCCCATGCCACCAAGTATTAATACTTGTCCCCAGCCTCTCTCCATTCACACAGTTTTGGAACCCATGACCCTTGCCTAGCGAGTGCTACTTAGTTGATGGTGAATCCCTCCATCATAACAAAAGGCCACGTACAGTTCCAAGCACAGTTCCCATAATCAGGGTAATAACAATTTATTCTTCCTGCCCCAATAACAGAGACACTGGGGATCCCACAGCAGCCAAAGTGACCATTTGGGCAGCTATGGTCTCATTCTAGGCGTGGTGGGTGTGCCTATGCAAATGAGATCGGCCCCTGAAGTTCTTTTCCACAACTTGCCACACCTCACCACCAGATGTCAGGGTGGAGCTCATCCTGACACTGCTTACATCACTATATAGCAGGGCAGTCAATAGGTGGACTGGGGGCCAAATCTGGACCGCCAGATGCTTTTGAATGGACAATATCTTTTTATTTGCTTATTATTCATTATTATTATTGTTTTATAATTTTCCCTGGAATCTGGACCTTGACTATACCTTGACCAAGAAATTTGGACATTGACAAGAAGTTGGGAGACCCGGCATCTGCTCCTCCTAATGATTCTTTAATCATTTTCCCACCTATCTTCCCTTGGTTTATGGATTGCACTGGGGCTTAGGAGTCTGGACACCTAGAGCAAGCATTCTCAACTCTTGCTGGTGACTTAACTTTAAGAAAAACAAACAAATATGCATATTTACATGTCCAGATAATTGATTGATGTAGGGGTTTTTTGCAGACTCAATAATATTTTGGTACCCCTGCCCCACTGCTTGCCCCTCATTGCCCCAGACTCCCTTCCATGGCCTCAGACCCCAGGCTCACCCCACTCCTTGCTTCTGGACCACAGTGCCCAGTAAGGCCAGCCCTGCAGAAGCCCAGAGTCCTGTGGCTGGAGCTGGGAGTCAGGGGATGGGGGTGCGCTGAATCCAGAGTGCACAGCCAGAGCTCTGCTACCCTGGGGGTCTGAAACCCAGAGCCCTGAAGATGGGTGGCGGGAATGAGGGAGGAGGGTTGAAGTCTGCCTCAGGAATCTCAGCTGCAGCTGGGTAGGGGGAAACTAAAGCCTGCTGCCGGAGCCTATGCCTGAACCAGAGGAGGGGGGCTGGAGCCCACCTCTGAGAGCTGCCGGGAGGGGCTACTGCTTTGCCTCCTCCCTCAGCTCTGTGCAAGAGGCTGTTGTGGCCACAGGAAAACCTCCTGGTGGCTGCTTGTGGCCACAATGGCTGCATTTGAGAAATGCTGACCTACAGTGAGGCAACAGTGCCTCAGAGGCAGAAACATAACTACCCCAGCTATAGGGAACTTTTGCAGTGGAAATGTAGGGGTCAAGAGAGCTTAGGCGCCTACAGAGCTAGATGGCAGGTAAGCAGGGGTTTTGTGAATGTTGGTGGTGCCTAAATGTTGGACTTAGGTGACTGAAGTGGCATTTAGGCAGACACCCCTTTGTGACTCTGGCCAGATCGGTAGAATTGGAATAACCAATAATATTTAGATCATTAGTTGAAGAGGCACCAGGGCTCACATTTGACTTAATTTTCTGTGCCAAGGAATAACCTTTCCGTCTCTTCTTTATTTGATTACTTCCATGGTGGGCAAGGCACTCCTGGCACTGTTATGGTCCATGCCACACAAGGACTTTCATCTAGTCTACCTTTTATTTCAATTTATTTTTGCCCTAAAAGCTGATTTTAAAAAGTGATTTTAGAAAGTAGAGGAAAATACAACCTTGTTGGTGGCTGTTGATCAACTGGTTTACCTCACAGAGCCAATTAAGTCAAATCAGCATTGACTGATTACTCTTGTAAACTGTGTTTCAAATTCACCTTCATAACTGGACATTTTTGGAATCTTCATCCAGTGCAAAGATTGCTCTTATAAGATAATTAAGATTGCTATTTAACCCTCCTTGTGGATTTATCTGGGCATATTCTTTACATAGCTTTTATTTTCCCATTTTGTCCAAGACATTCACAGATTAAGTAACTTATGCAACTGTAAGAAATATTTTTTGTATGAAGTGGAAAAGTTAACAGCATGGTGATACTGCTGCTGCTTCTTTCTTATGATTTTGTAATGCAACTAAAAATGCTACTACTAGGATTTACTGGCATGGTAAAAAACGGGTAGATAGGGTCTGAAGAAATAGTCACTCCCCTGTCAAAAAGAGGGTCGGCAGCGTCCAAAATTCATCTGTATAACTGTGCAGCTCTCAGTAAAGGAGTTTTGCTTTCTACAGACTGGGTCCCAATGGCAGATGGGCACATCTTGAACAGCCTTGGCTTCCTCATCTTTCATTAGCTAGCTTGTTGACTCCTTGTCACATTAATAGGCTTTTCATACTGTCCTTTGCCCTCCTACCCAATCCTCAATTCTTTACTGGCATGGGCTCTGATCAAGAAAAAGCTTAACAAATCATCACTAGCATTTTATTATATCAAACAATTAGCTTCTCATCCAGTTACATTGGCTGCTCAATATAAACCATAGATTTTTTCTTTTGTAATGGTTTAGATATGGTACTTCTCAATGACGGAAATTTATATATATATATATATATATATATATATATATATACACACACACACACACACACACAGTACATAGGTACCTTCTTAATTCTGTATTTAAAGGGATTTGACTACAGCCTTTGAACACAGGTAAGAATTGTTTGTTACAAAAGGAACCTTATCACAGAGCATTATCTACTGTTGTTTCAGCCCAAGCAGGGCACCATGCGAAATGCACAACTGTTTACCACACAGTTGAACACAGCCTAAGTTACAACAGCATGGATTGTGGTAATAAATTACCAGTGAAATGTTGTGATTCAAATATTCCAAACAAATTGTGATGTGGAAGAATCAAAGCAGAGCTATTAGTGACCAGTTTTCTTCAGCCTCAAAGTCTGTGGGGGATAGTTTAGGGGATTTATTACCATTGCCACCAGAACAGCACATGCATTTCTCTGTAGTGACTGATGCCTCAAAGAAGGGGAGCAGAAAGATGTTTCTGATGTGCCAATGATATTTTGCCATATCACATGGCGTTCAGTGCAAGCTGCTCGATTTTTATGAAGATAGTGATGAATCTGCAAATGGCATTCATCATGCTATAATGAACTGCCTAGAGAAACACCAGCTTAACATTAGTTGCATTACTGCATACTCTGCTGATAATGTAAATGTGAACTACAGCAAACACAATTTGATGTATAAGTTATGTACTAAAAATGGCCAAATTTTTAAGGTGAACTGCCTTGCACACATAGCCCACAATACTTTCGAACATGAGAGTGATCAGCTGTTGGTTGACATAGAAATTATTGTGTTGAAAATTTACAGCCATTTTTCTGTATCCACAATATGCAGAGAAGAACTCCGAATTTTTTTTGCTTTTGTTGTTGAAGTACTGTGGCATGTGAGTACAACATGGTTCTCCCTTAACGCAGCAGTCAATCAGCTTTACGGAAACTGGCCAGCAATTACAGCCTACTTCAAGTCACTAGGGGAGTCTTGTCCAGTAGCATTAAACAACATGTTCACAGAAGATGGTAAATATGCCTGCATTGTGGAAACGTACATGTGTTTTTTCCACAATGTGGCTTGTGTCTTTGATGAACTTGTGAGAAAGTTGGAGGAATCAAAGTTATGCATTACTGATGTGTATGCAGAGATGTGCTGTTTTAAGATAAAGTTGCTAAACCAGAAAGAGGATTGTTTTATGGTTTCCAAGCCAAACAACTGATAGAAAAGCTACTGCCACAATAAAAGTTAAAGCAAGACTTCATTAATTTTTATTACTCTGTGCTTTTGTACATCAATAAATGGTTTAATTTCTCTACTGACAATGCAGTGATGTAGCTGAAATCCATTTGCCTCTATAAGAAGCTTAGTTTCTCAGATCTTGAGGGTGTAAGGGATGCACTCAAAATGAGAGAAATCATAAACATTGACCAGCTCTATGAGGAGTTCTGCAACAGTCAAGATTTGATTGAAATATCAAGAAATTTCATTTCCAAATCTATCAGTGAAAAATAAATGTATGTGTTTCAGAAGTGTGGAAAAGAAAACTTAAAAAACTTGTTCCATATTGTATCATTTGTACTTACTGTATCAGGATCAAATGCATTTACAGAAAGGATTTTTTTTCATTAACGGGGAATAAATGATCTGACATACAGAACAGATGCAGCGTAGATTTAACTGAAAGCAAACTCCAAATTTGTATAAACTTCCAGTTACTCTACAAAGATTTCCCCATCTCAGTACAACAAGATCGTGGGTTGCTGCAAAAAGTAACAGTGCTGCAAAAGCACCAAGAAATACCTATGTCAAATGTAGGCGAGTACTGCTTATTACTATTAATAATAATGATAATAATACAATTGGGAGGAGGGGTGAGGTGGGGGTGCTAAGAAAACATCCCTGTATTTTTTAAATACAATGTTGGCAACTCTAGGAAGTGGCTCCCTAACCAGCATCAGCAAACCTCCCCAACCTTCTCATCTTCCATCACCTGCACCCCCTTGTCCTGCAACCCTTTCCCTGGAGTCACTCAGCTCAACCCCTCAGCCTGCAACCCCTTCCCCTGACCCCCCACTCCACCCCTCCCACCTGGCCCCCAGCAAACCCTGAGCCGCCCCGCCCCACTCCCACCCCCACCCCCCACCAGTCTGCCCCCTGTGTCTTACTGAATGAGCTCCTCACTGTTGAAGGAGCAGTCACTGTGTCAGTCCAGGCAAGCAGTGGCCAGGGCAAGGACCAGAGGCTGCCTGGCAGCAGATCCTGTGGGAGCCAGGCATAGAGTAGCAGGTGCAGTCTGGGCACTGCCAGGAGCAGCCTCAAGTTGCTCAGCATCTGAAGAATTGTGGCTGTGATCTTACCTGTGTTGGGAGTGAAAAGTACTTCCCTAGCAACCCAGCTGGCGAGTTCTGCTTCCTTCTCCTCTGAACCCCACCTGCCTATAGGTAAACAGGTGTAACTACAACAGTGCCTAAGGTAGAGTGGTCTCTGCTAGCTGGGCTCCCCATCACCTTGTGGGCCTGCATGCAACTGCACCTCTTGCATCATTGTAGCTATGCCCCTGACTGGAAGTAAATTGTTTGTTATTTGTCTACATTTACCATTGTAATATCTGAACTCTATTCCATAATTACACATGGGCAAAGTGCTCCTTGTAAAAGGTGAATTACAAAGAAAAAAAACCTCTCCTTTTCTACTTTTAAAATGATCTTTAAAAGACTATCAAAGTTTGGTTTAAAAAAACAAAAATCTTCCTTTCTTGATTATTTTTTACATGTGAATTATTATCTCCTGTCTTTGCTGAAAGAGCCTGGCAGTACCTTTGGCATTCTGAAGGATCATATCTCATCATTAGACTGTAACCTGTTCTTCAGCTAGCACTGCCCTCTTCCCAAACCCTCCCCTGAGAAGGAAGAGAATGCTTAAATTGAGAACCATCTTTAAAATGGTCAGCTCCCAGACTGCTCCGCTGGGCATCACAAAATGGGGAAGAGATGGCCAGCCCTCTGTGGAGATAGAGGTGGTTAGGGACTATTTAGAAAAGCTGGACGTGCACAAGTCCATGGGGCCGGACGAGTTGCACCCGAGAGTGCTGAAGGAATTGGCAGCTGTGATTGCAGAGCCATTGGCCATTATCTTTGAAAACTCGTGGCGAACCGGGGAAGTCCCAGATGGCTGGAAAAAGGCTAATGTAGTGCCAATCTTTAAAAAAGGGAAGAAGGAGGATCCTGGGAACTACAGGCCAGTCAGCCTCACCTCAGTCCCTGGAAAAATCATGGAGCATGTCCTAAAAGAATCAACCCTGAAGCACTTGCATGAGAGGAAAGTGATCAGGAACAGCCAGCATGGATTCACCAAGGGAAGGTCATGCCTGACTAATCTAATCGCCTTTTATGATGAGATTACTGGTTCTGTGGATGAAGGGAAAGCAGTGGATGTAATGTTTCTTGACTTTAGCAAAGCTTTTGACACGGTCTCCCACAGTATTCTTGTCAGCAAGTTAAGGAAGTATGGGCTGGATGAATGCACTATAAGGTGGGTATAAAGCTGGCTAGATTGTCAGGCACAACGGGTAGTGATCAATGGTTCCATGTCTAGTTGGCAGCTGGTATCAAGTGGAGTGCCCCAAGGGTCGGTCCTGGGGCCGGTTTTGTTCAATATCTTCATAAATGATCTGGAGGATGGTATGGATTGCACTCTCAGCAAATTTGCGGATGATACTAAACTGGGAGGAGTGGTAGATACGCTGGAGGGGAGGGATAGGATACAGAAGGACCTAGACAAATTGGAGGATTGGGCCAAAAGAAATCTGATGAGGTTCAATAAGGATAAGTGCAGGGTCCTGCACTTAGGACGGAAGAACCCAATGCACAGCTACAGACTAGGGACAGAATGGCTAGGCAGCAGTTCTGCGGAAAAGGACCAAGGGGTGACAGTGGACGAGAAGCTGGATATGAGTCAGCAGTGTGCCCTTGTTGCCAAGAAGGCCAATGGCATTTTGGGATGTATAAGTAGGGGCATAGCGAGCAGATCGAGGGACGTGATCGTTCCCCTCTATTCGACATTGGTGAGGCCTCATCTGGAGTACTGTGTCCAGTTTTGGGCCCCACACTTCAAGAAGGATGTGGATAAATTGGAGAGAGTCCAGCGAAGGGCAACAAAAATGATTAGGGGTCTGGAACACATGAGTTATGAGGAGAGGCTGAGGGAGCTGGGATTGTTTAGCCTGCAGAAGAGAAGAATGAGGGGGGATTTGATAGCTGCTTTCAACTACCTGAAAGGGGGTTCCAAAGAGGATGGCTCTAGACTGTTCTCAATGGTAGCAGATGACAGAACGAGGAGTAATGGTCTCAAGTTGCAGTGGGGGAGGTTTAGATTGGATATTAGGAAAAACTTTTTCACCAAGAGGGTGGTGAAAACACTGGAATGCGTTACCTAGGGAGGTGGTAGAATCTCCTTCCTTAGAGGTTTTTAAGGTCAGGCTTGACAAAGCCCTGGCTGGGATGATTTAACTGGGAATTGGTCCTGCTTCGAGCAGGGGGTTGGACTAGATGACCTTCTGGGGTCCCTTCCAACCCTGATATTCTATGAAATTCCCAGAAGGAGCAGTTGAAAACAAAAACAAATTCCTTTTTGCTTTTACTTCTGAGTTCATTTAGAAAACACATTCCTAGACCCTTCCTAGATAGAGGAATATTGTTATTTTGTATTTCCATAGCCTCGCAAATAACAAATTTAAAAAAGCTAATAAAAGATACCCAAATTTTAACACCCCTAACTTTAATATACATCCAAAAGTGACATCAAAGATTAAAACCTTCTTTGTAAATTGCATGACTGAATGGAAGTATTCTGTATATAGTTATTATCAAATCTCCTGAGATTATACTTGTCTGAGATATTTCTCACATACATTTAATCTATTACCATCAGTATTTAAATCTATTTAAAAACAATTTAAAAGAACTGCCTCAGAAAACTAAGCAGTACTCCATTTCACAGAGTTCTAATTACACTCTTCATTTCAGATTCTTTTCTCCTCAGAATGTGGTTCTTAAAAAAAAATAAACCTACTCCCTTTCAGAGAATAGAAATAACTTTGGATATGTAAAAATGACATTCAGATAATATAGATTTTTTATTATTATTTTTTCAGGAAAATCCCAAATTCATGGTGAAGGAAAACAAAGCAGAACTACTTCATGAGTGGAGTTATGACCAGTTACGGTATACACTCACCTCTAGAGTGTGCCCTCACATCAGGGTGCAATGTTGCTGCAGGTTTTGTGCCCCATGTAGGCTGTCTGCCACCTTGTGCAACTCAGCCCTCCAGCTGAGAAATGTGTAATTCAGACTGCTTTTGGGGTAACAAAAGTTGAAACTAATATCCAGTCTCTCAACAAATCTGTGCTCTGTCTTCAATCTTCTTTGTCAGCTAGTCCAGAGTCATTTCCCCCTAGCTTCAATATTGAAGGCCTTCAGATTGCCTTTCTAAGGTGTCTGTTCTCCTGTTGACTCTGGCTCAGGCCCCTTAATAGGAGTCCCTGTGGACCCTTCCTTCAAACAAAACTCTCTCCCTTTCATGAGGCCCAGGTGTCTATTAAGTTATCACCTAATGCCTCTTCCCTCCCTTCTGGCTGTGAAGCACCTAATTAACATTAATCTCAGAGAAGATAATGGAACAGCTGATACAGGACTCAATTAATAAAGAATTAAAAGAAGGTAATGTAATTAATGACAATCAACATGAGGTTACTGAAAATATATCCTGCCAAACTAACTTGATATATATTTTTAAATGAGTTTACAAGTTTGATTGGTAAAGGTAATAGTGTTGATATAACAGACTTCTGTAAGGCATTTGACTTGGTAACACATGACATTTTGATTAAAAAACTAGAATGATATAAAACTAACCTGGCACACTTTAAGTAGATTTGAATCTTGCTAACTGATAGGTCTAAAAATGTAATTGTAAACAGGGAATCATCATCCACCAGGTATATTTCTGGTGGTGTCCTTAAGGGATTGGTTCTTGGCCGTATGTTATTTAAGATTTTTATCAATGACCTGGAAGAAGACATAAAATCATCGCTGCTAAGGTTGCAGACAACACAAAAATTGGGGGAGTGGTAAATGATGAAGAGATACAGAGTGATCTGGATTATGGTAATCTGGACACAAGCAAACAGGAAATGTATACATCTAGGAACCAAGAATGTAGACTATATTTAAGGATGAGGGATTCTACCCTGGGAAGCAGTGACTGTGAAAAAGATTTGTGCCAGCATGGGGTGCCCCAAATCTATGTTCCATGCAGTTAATGAGAGGGGTGAATGAAGGTTACATTCCATCCCTCAATTTTAGAGGAAATCAGGAGCTGCTTCGGCTCCAGGATCAAGTTAGAGTAGCCTCAGGGCTACTGTAGCTTAAATTGATAGCGTTGATGGCCAAGGTGTTAGTCCAGCCTTCCAGGATCACTAGAGCAGAGTGTACTGCAGCCATGGCCTGTCTCACCCCTGGCATGACTGAAATACTTACTGTACAAGGATAGGCCTGAAGCTGGTAGCATAGAGACAGCAATACCCCCTTTACACCCTATGAGGATTCCCTGTGCAAAGGGAACCCCTAGGCAACTGTTTAAGCCAATTTTCTGTCCCCTTGGTGCTGCTACAGAGACACAAGTAAGTGGGGTTGATCAGGGCCAAGAACGTGGCCCATTGTCATCATATTTGTCTGTGGCCTGGTTGTTGCCAATGTAGATGGAAAGGTAGTAAGTATAATCAATCAGTCACTCAGGCACAGTGAGTCAAGGTGGGTGAGGTAAGATCTTTTATTGGAAAAGATATTACCTCACCCATCTTGTCTCTCTAATATCCTGGAACCAACATGGCGACAATGACACTGCTTACTCAGGCAAGGTGACAAGTCAAAGAAGAACCCTTCATTTCAGTACTCTCTTACTGGCCACTCTGCACTTTCTTCCTCTTCATTTTTCCTACCTCTGCTGAGCTCAGAGAAGTCTGATGCTGCTCCACCATTTTAGCAGTTATTTTCTTTTATATGCAATTTACCAGCCTTTTGTGCAGGATTTTATCTTTTGTTGGAAAACTTTTCAGCCAAGACAAGAGGAGAAATGTCTTTCATAAATGCAATGCTTAGTGTAACAGCTCCTCCTCTCCAGGCCTGTAAATACAGGTGGCATCTACCAGAGATTATGAAAGGATTGCCCCATGACAATGGCTCAGCCAGCCAGCTCCATAGGCTGCATATCAGTGTCAAAAAGCAGGCTCATGCTGAGGGCCTCTGTCACAGGGTCTGCTCAGGTTTTCATTCTCTCATGCCTGTGCCCTGTGTTGGCTGGTTAAATAAAGAGTCCCCACACCTTCTTCAGTGCTTCACCCTTGTGTCTTTATTTACAGTGCAACAGTGTTATCCCCTTTTTTCCCCCAACAGCTATCCCCAGTCAGACCCTTCCCAGGGTCTGCTGGCTCATGAGGCTCCCTTCCTTGGACAGAGATGTAACTCTCCAATCCCCTCCCAGGCTAGCTTCTTGACTGAGCTTTCCCCAGGGCTTTTATAGCCCTCTCCTCTTCAGCCCAGCTGTCGCTACTTAACTCAACTCATAGCAGTGAGCCAGCCCTCGTTAGGGCTTGAAGCTGGGCGCTCTGTTGACCACCTGATTTCATCCTACTAATGGAGGATGCATCCGATGAAGTGAGCTGTAGCTCACGAAAGCTTATGCTCAAATAAATTTGTTAGTCTCTAAGGTGCCACAAGTACTCCTTTTCTTTTTGTGAATACAGACTAACACGGCTGCTACTCTGATCCCTTTTACTTACGTCACAATATTACCAGCTTTGGGCAGTGATATCATGCCATTGCCAACCAGCACATCATCTGGCAAATTCTCAAGAACTTTCATTTATAGGTTACTCCTTAAACCTTCCCATTACAATTCAATACATGCTAAAGGCACTGTCATTTTAACCACACTCAAAGCTGGCAGGGTCACCCCTTCACCAGGGAGCATACTGCTCTCCTAAATCACATCTCTCTTGACAAGAGAGATCTGAGCACCAGTGTGTTGCTAGCCTTGGAAGACTGTACCACTCATTTTGACTATTTTTATAACCTTTTTGTCTACCTCCAAGAGGTCAGACCTAACAAAGTTAACAAGGGCACTCTCTGTCACCACTGAAGTTTCTAATCCCAGAGTAGATGGATTAACCTGAACAGATCAGGGATTGAACTTGGGACCCTCATTCCTAGGACACTGCCTTTTCATGTGATCAAGGGAAACACATGACACTTTCTTGGGCCCTCTTCCTAGGCCATGGTCCAATAATTAGGGTTACTAGAAGGAGATCGATGGGGTGATGTGGATTTCATTTCCCCACCCCTTATGTATTCCTTGGGACAAACCAGGGACCCACTTTTACTCCAAGTTTTTGTTCTTCTCTTTGGGGCTTGTGCTCCCTGTATAGCCTCACTTGTATGTGCAAGTCACCTATTTCAGCAGCTGTTTCCTGTGATACTGCACTTTTCTCCCACGCAGCTGTTTGTAATTCCTCATTGCAGACCTCAAAGAACTGCTCCTGAGCTATTATATCCACGAACTTGTCATGAGTGTCTGCCCCTTTACTCTTTATCCATTTTTTTTCAAATAATCCACCATTTTGTGCAAAAATTCCACATGACTTATTATTAACCTTTTTAAGGTTCCTGAATTTGAGGCACTATCCCTTTGGTGTAATTGAAACCTTTTTAACAGACAATTTAAAAACAAACTACCAAACTAAACTACTAAACTACCAAAAGGAGGCTGCCAGACAACTCTCCAATACCAAATTATACAGGCCACTTTCCTCAGAGCCCACTGAGGTATACACTAAGAAACTGCACCATCTACTCAGGACACTCCCTACACTAACATAGGAACAAATCAACATACCCTTAGAGCCCCGACCGGGGTTATTCTTTCTACTACCCAAGATCCACAAACCTGGAAATCCTGGACACCCCATCATCTCGGGCATTGGCACTCTCACTGAAGGACTGTCCAGATATGTGGACTCTCAACTCAGACCCTACACCACCAGCACTCCCAGCTATCTCCGTGTGTTATAAATATAAAGGGAAGGGTAACCACCTTTCTGTATACAGTGCTATAAAATCCCTCCTGGCCAGAGGCAAAATCCTTTAACCTGTAAAGGGTTAAGAAGCTAAGGTAATCTCGCTGGCACCTGACCCAAAATGACCAATGAGGGGACAAGATACTTTTAAATCGGGGGGAAGGCTTTTGTCTGTCTGTGTGATACCTTTTCCGGGAACAGATCAAGGATGCAAGCCTTCCAACTCCTGTAATGTTAGTAAGTAATCTAGCTAGAAAATGCGTTAGATTTTCTTTTGTTTTTTGGCTTGTGAAATTCGCCGTGCTGGAGGGAATGTGTATTCCTGTTTTGGTGTCTTTTTGTAACTTAAGGTTTTGCTTAGAGGGATTCTCTATGTTTTGAATCTGATTACCCTGTAAAATATTTACTATCCTGATTTTACAGAGGTGATTCTTTTACCTTTTCTTTAAATAAAATACTTCTTTTAAGAACCTGATGGATTTTTCATTGTTCTTAAGATCCAAGGGTTTGGGTCTGTGTTCACTTGTACCAATTGGTGAGGATATTATTATCAAGCCTTCCCCAGAAAGGGGGATGTAGGGTTTGGGGGAATATTTTGGGGGGAAGACGTCTCCAAGTGGGCTCTTTCCCTGTTCTTTGTTTAAATTGCTTGGTGGTGGCAGCATACCAGGTTTTTAACCTAAGCTGGTTCCCAAGACAAGAAAGGAACCTGTGCCTTGGGGAAGTTTAACCTAAACTGGTAAGAATAAGCGTAGGGGGTCTTTCATGCAGGCCCCCACAACTGTACCCTAGAGTTCAGAGTGGGGAAGGAACCTTGACACCGTGACACCACTGATTTCCTGAGAAAGCTACAATGCATTGGTGATCTTCCAGAAAACACCATCCTAGTCACCACGGATGTAGAAGCCCTCTACACCAACATCCCTCACACAGATGGAATACAGGCTGTCAGGAACAGTATCCCTGATGATGCCACAGCACAACTGGTTGCTGAGCTCTGTGACTTTATCCTCACTCACAATTATTTCAAATTTGGTGACAATATATACCTCCAGGCCAGTGGCACCACTATGGGCTCCCGCATGGTCCCACAATATGCCAACATTTTTATGGCTGACCTGGAACAATGCTTCCTCAGCTCTCATCCACTCACGCCCCTTCTCTACCTACACTACATTGATGATATCTTCATCATCTGGACCCATGGAAACCCTGGAGGAATTCCACCATGATTTCAATAGCTTCCACCCCACCATCAACCTCAGCCCAGACCAATCTACATGGGAGGTCCACTTGCTAGACACCACGGTGCAAATAAGTGACGGTCACGTTAACACCACCCTATACCGAAAACCCACCAACCACTCTGCCTATCTTCATGCCTCCAGCTTCCATCCCGGACACACCACACGATCCATTGTCTACAGCCAAGCACTGAGGTACAATCGCATTTGCTCCAACCCCTCAGACAGAGGCCAACACCTACAAGATCTTCACCAAGCATTCTCAAAACTACGATACCCACATGAGGAAAGATCAACAGAGCCAGACGTGTACCTAGAAGCCTCCTGCTGCAAGAAAAGCCTAAGAAAGAAACCAACAGAACTCCACTGTCCATCTTATACAGTCCTCAGCTAAAACCTCTCCAACGCATCATCAGTGATCTACAATCCATCCTGGACAACGATCTCTCACTTTCACAGGAAGTATCCGAGCGTGTGTTTGCTGGGGGGGCAGTGTGAGAGCCTGAGTGAGTGTCTGATTGGCTGCTAGCCTGCAGGGGGCGGGCAGTAGGGTATCTGTTTGTTTGCGACAGGGAAGCCTGGCTGTTTAAAAATAGCCAGAGCTTCGCAAACCAGCTGAGCGGCGGAGAACCAGCTGAGCAGCGGGGACAGCAGAGCAGCTCACAGCAGGAGTTTTCCTGGGACTGGTAAGTATCCGAGTGTGTGTTTGTTTGCTTGCTGAGGAAGTATCCGAGCGTGTGTTTGCTGGGGGGGCAGTGTGAGAGCCTGAGTGTGTCTGATTGGCTGCTAGCCTGCAGGGGGCGGGCAGTAGGGTGTCTGTTTGTTTGCGACAGGGAAGCCTGGCTGTTTAAAAATAGCCAGAGCTTCGCGGCCCAGCTGAGCAGCGGAGAACCAGCTGAGCAGCGGGGACAGCAGAGCAGCTCACAGCAGGAGTTTGCCTGGGACTGGTAAGTATCCGAATGCGTGTTTGTTTGCTTGCTGAGGAAGTATCCGAGCATGTGTTTGCTGGGGGGGCAGTGTGAGAGCCTGAGTGAGTGTCTGATTGGCTGCTAGCCTGCAGGGGGCGGGCAGTAGGGTGTCTGTTTGTTTGCGACAGGGAAGCCTGGCTGTTTAAAAATAGCCAGAGCTTCGTGAACCAGCTGAGCGGCGGAGAACCAGCTGAGTGGCGGGGACAGCAGAGCAGCTCACAGCAGGAGTTTGCCTGGGAGTTCACCTGGAGTGAGCCCAGTGAGGCTTACGTCTTGCAAACTGCTCTGAGGAAGCTCGTAGTAGGAAGGTGATATGGAAGGGGGGGGTTCAGCTGTTGTGACCTGCACTGGATGTGCCATGTTTGTCTTTCTTCCACAGGACAGAAGCGACTTTGTCAGTACAAAGTGCAAGCTGGTCTCCATATTGGAAGAGAAGATTGAAGGTCTGGAGCAACAGATAACAACCCTGCATTGCATACGGGAAACTGAGGATTTCCTGGACAAAACTCAGGATAGGCTTCTAGGGGCACAAAGCTCTACAGATATAGAGCAGGTTGCACAGAGGAGCCAAGAGGCCAGTGAAGAAGCTTGGCAACATGTGACCTCCAGAAGAGGTAAGCGGAATGTCCGGGTTCCAGTAACACAGACACAGGTAACTAACCGCTTTCATGTTCTCTCCACAGGTATCGTTGCGGAGAGTGGACCAGATGATATGTCTGGGGCGAGAAAGCAGAAGGAGACTCTGCTGGTTGGAAGGCATGAGATGCGCTATCCTGAAGTTGGGGGTTCCACGACCACCACTCCCAAGAGAAGGAGGCGGGTGGTGGTGGTCGGGGACTCTCTCCTCCGGGGGACTGAGTCATCTATCTGCCGCCCTGACCGGGAAAACCGAGAAGTCTGCTGCTTGCCAGGGGCTAAGATTCGTGATGTGACGGAGAGACTGCCGAGACTCATCAAGCCCTCGGATCGCTACCCCTTCCTGCTTCTCCACGTGGGCACCAATGATACTGCCAAGAATGACCTTGAGCGGATCACTGCGGACTATGTGGCTCTAGGAAGAAGGATAAAGGAGTTGAGGCGCAAGTGGCGTTCTCGTCCATCCTCCCCGTGGAAGGAAAAGGCCTAGGTAGGGAGCGTCGAATCGTGGAAGTCAACGAATGGCTACGCAGGTTGTGTCGGAGAGAAGGCTTTGGTTTCTTTGACCACGGGATGGTGTTCCATGAAGGAGGAGTGCTGGGCAGATTTGGGCTCCATCTTACGAAGAGAGGGAAGAGCATCTTTGCCAGCAGGCTGGCTAACCTAGTGAGGAGGGCTTTAAACTAGGTTCACCGGGGGAAGGAGACCAAAGCCCTGAGGTAAGTGGGAAAGCAGGATACCGGGAGGAAGCACAGGCAGGAATGTCTGTGAGGGGAGGGCTCCTGCCTCATACTGGGAATGAGGGGCGATCAACAGGTTATCTCAAGTGCTTATATACGAATGCACAAAGCCTTGGAAACAAGCAGGGAGAACTGGAGGTCCTGGTGACGTCAAGGAACTATGACGTGATCGGAATAACAGAGACTTGGTGGGATAACTCACATGACTGGAGTACTGTCATGGATGGTTATAAACTGTTCAGGAAGGACAGGCAGGGCAGAAAAGGTGGGGGAGTAGCACTGTATGTAAGGGAGCAGTATGACTGCTCAGAGCTCCGGTACGAAACTGCAGAAAAACCTGAGTGTCTCTGGATTAAGTTTAGAAGTGTGTGCAACAAGAGTGATGTAGTGGTGGGAGTCTGCTATAGACCACCGGACCAGGGGGATGAGGTAGATGAGGCTTTCTTCCGGCAGCTCGCGGAAGCTACTAGATCGCATGCCCTGATTCTCATGGGTGACTTTAATTTTCCTGATATCTGCTGGGAGAGCAATACAGCGGTGCATAGACCATCCAGGAAGTTTTTGGAAAGCGTAGGGGACAATTTCCTGGTGCAAGTGCTAGAGGAGCCAACTAGGGGGGGCGCTTTTCTTGACCTACTGCTCACAAACCGGGTAGAATTAGTGGGGGAAGCAAAAGTGGATGGGAATCTGGGAGGCAGTGACCATGAATTGGTTGAGTTCAGGATCCTGACGCAGGGAAGAAAGGTAAGCAGCACGATACGGACCCTGGACTTCAGGAAAGCAGACTTCGACTCCCTCAGGGAACGGATGGCCAGGATCCCCTGGGGGACTAACTTGAAGGGGAAAGGAGTCCAGGAGAGCTGGCTGTATTTCAAGGAATCCCTGTTGAGGTTACAGGGACAAACCATCCCAATGAGTCGAAAGAATAGTAAATATGGCAGGCGACCAGCTTGGCTTAATGGTGAAAACCTAGCGGATCTTAAACATAAAAAAGAAGCTTACAAGAAGTGGAAGGTTGGACATATGACCAGGGAAGAGTATAAAAATATTGCTCGGGCATGTAGGAATGATATCAGGAGGGCCAAATTGCACCTGGAGCTGCAGCTAGCCAGAGATGTTAAGAGTAACAAGAAGGGTTTCTTCAGGTATGTTGGCAACAAGAAGGAAGCCAAGGAATGTGTGGGCCCCTTACTGAATGAGGGAGGCAACCTAGTGACAGAGGATGTGGAAAAAGCTAATGTACTCAATGCTTTTTTTGCCTCTGTTTTCACTAACAAGGTCAGCTCCCAGACTGCTGCGCTGGGCATCACAAAATGGGGAAGAGATGGCCAGCCCTCTGTGGAGATAGAGGTGGTTAGGGACTATTTAGAAAAGCTGGACGTGCACAAGTCCATGGGGCCGGACGAGTTGCATCCGAGAGTGCTGAAGGAATTGGCGGCTGTGATTGCAGAGCCATTGGCCATTATCTTTGAAAACTCGTGGCGAACCGGGGAAGTCCCGGATGACTGGAAAAAGGCTAATGTAGTGCCAATCTTTAAAAAAGGGAAGAAGGAGGATCCTGGGAACTACAGGACAGTCAGCCTCACTTCAGTCCCTGGAAAAATCATGGAGCAGGTCCTCAAAGAATCAATCCTGAAGCACTTGCATGAGAGGAAAGTGATCAGGAACAGCCAGCATGGATTCACCAAGGGAAGGTCATGCCTGACTAATCTAATCGCCTTTTATGATGAGATTACTGGTTCTGAGGATGAAGGGAAAGCAGTGGATGTATTGTTTCTTGACTTTAGCAAAGCTTTTGACACTGTCTCCCACAGTATTCTTGTCAGCAAGTTAAGGAAGTATGGGCTGGATGAATGCACTACAAGGTGGGTAGAAAGCTGGCTAGATTGTTGGGCTCAACGGGTAGTGATCAATGGCTCCATATCTAGTTGGCAGCCGGTATCAAGTGGAGTACCCCAAGGGTCGGTCCTGGGGCCAGTTTTGTTCAATATCTTCATAAATGATCTGGTGGATGGTGTGGATTGCACTCTCAGCAAATTTGCGGATGATACTAAACTGGGAGGAGTGGTAGATACGCTGGAGGGGAGGGATAGGATACAGAAAGACCTAGACAAATTGGAGGATTGGGCCAAAAGAAATCTGATGAGGTTCAATAAGGATAAGTGCAGGGTCCTGCACTTGGGACGGAAGAACCCAATGCACAGCTACAGACTAGGGACCGAATGGCTAGGCAGCAGTTCTGCGGAAAAGGACCTAGGGGTGACAGTGGACGAGAAGCTGGATATGAGTCAGCAGTGTGCCCTTGTTGCCAAGAAGGCCAATGGCATTTTGGGATGTATAAGTAGGGGCATAGCGAGCAGATCGAGGGACGTGATCGTTCCCCTCTATTTGACATTGGTGAGGCCTCATCTGGAGTACTGTGTCCAGTTTTGGGCCCCACACTTCAAGAAGGATGTGGATAAATTGGAGAGAGTCCAGCGAAGGGCAACAAAAATGATTAGGGGACTGGAACACATGAGTTATGAGGAGAGGCTGAGGGAGCTGGGATTGTTTAGTCTGCAGAAGAGAAGAATGAGGGGGGATTTGATAGCTGCTTTCAACTACCTGAAAGGGGGTTCCAAAGAGGATGGCTCTAGACTGTTCTCAATGGTAGCAGATGACAGAACGAGGAGTAATGGTCTCAAGTTGCAGTGGGGGAGGTTTAGATTGGATATTAGGAAAAACTTTTTCACTAAGAGGGTGGTGAAACACTGGAATGCGTTACCCAGGGAGGTGGTAGAATCTCCTTCCTTAGAGGTTTTTAAGGTCAGGCTTGACAAAGCCCTGGCTGGGATGATTTAACTGGGAATTGGTCCTGCTTTGAGCAGGGGGTTGGACTAGATGACCTTCTGGGGTCCCTTCCAACCCTGATATTCTATGATTCTATGTTTCTTGGGAAGCAGGCCAGTCCTTGCACACAGACAACCTCCCAACCTGAAGCATATTCTCACCAGCGACTACACACCGCACCATAGTAACTCTACCTCAGGAACCAATCCATGCAACAAACCTCAATGCCAACTCTGCCAACATATCTACACCAGCGACACCATCACAGGACCTAACCAGATCAGCCACACCATCACCAATTCATTCACCTGCACGTCCACCTATGTAATATACACCATCATGTGCCAACAATGCCCCTCTGCTATGTACATCGGCCAAACTGGACAGTCCCTATGTAAAAGGATAAATGGACTCAAATCAGATATTAAGAATGGCAATATACAAAAACCTGTAGGAGAACACTCCAAACTCCCTGGACACATAAAAGCAAATTTAAAGGTAGCCATCCTGCAGCAAAAAAACTTCAGGACAAGACTTCAAAGAGAAACCGCAGAGCTTCAGTTCATTTGCAAATTTGACGCCATCAGCTGAGGATTAAACAAAGACTGTGAATGGCTAGCCAACTACAAAAGCAGTTTCTCCTCCCTTGGTGTTCACACTCAACTGCTAGAAGAAAGCCTCATCCTCCCTGATTGAACTAACCTCGTTATCCCTAGCCTGATTCTTGCTTGCATATTTATACCTGCCTCTGGAAATTTCCACTACATGCATCCGATGAAGTGGGTATTCACCCGCAGAAGCTTATGCTCCAATACTGTCTGTTAGTCTATAAGGTGCCACAGGACTCTTTGCCACTTTTACAGATCCAGACTAACACGGGCTACCCCTCTGATATTTTAAAAACATCACAGTTCATAGGCTCAATTACATCCATATAATTAAGCATTGTAATGTGTTACCTAGCAGCTTGCAGGGTAAATCAGTCATAATTTGGTCCTCAGGGATGTTCTGTATATTGCAGGTCATTTCAAAGGCGGTCAAATATTTTTCAATACAATCAGTCTCTCTGTAACTAGAACAGAGTTTATCCCATCCGATGAAGTGAGCTGTAGCTCACGAAAGCTCATGCTCAAATAAATTGGTTAGTCTCTAAGGTGCCACAAGTACTCCTTTTCTTTATCCCATCTGTATGGTCCTTGGAAAGGAAGAGTGCCCAGGGCATGAAGGGTCTGCATATTTTTGGCATGCAGCCTTTCCTTCTCTTTTTCTTGAGCTTCATGTTTTTTTATTTGTAGCTCCTGTGCTCACTGGTGTGCTGCTGTCTCAGCTTCCAGAACTCTCTAGTGTGCTGACACTTCTTCTGCCTGTTTCTGCTTCTCTGCTTCCCACTTTTGCTTCTTAACCTCTATTTCCAGTTTTTTGATCAGCTCCACTATATCCATTTTCTGAATCTCCATCTCAGCCAGCTTTACATGCATGACTGTCTCAATGGGAACTGTGTCAGGTTTCTAAGCTTGTTCTACCCTTGCACTCAGTCCCTTTTGATGAATCAGTCTGACCCTTTTGTCATCTAGCCTGCTTCCTCGTCTCATATTTTCCTTTGTTCTATTTCCCATACCCAAAATAAACAAACAGAAAATAATGAACTGTAACTTCTTTGTTTGACAACTTCTTTGTCTGTTCCTAACCTTCTGACTTGTGAATCTCTCAGAATCTAGCTTACAAGTGCTTTGAGCATGATCCTTAGCTAACCAGCAAACTGGGTGTGAATCCTCCTGACTACACCACTGTGACTCTCTGCAGGGATACTCTGGGTTGTGAGGCACCTCATCACCACCTGCCCTTAGCGTAAAGGAGTCTTTTTTGTGCCTGCTGTGGAACAGCTCCTTGAAACCACCAGCCTCTGGCAGCACAAGCACTACCTTCTAGGCCTCTGCAGATCTTACTCCCTCTGCACAGGTAGCAACAGGTACATACCAATTCCTGAATATTCAGAGGGTCCCCTGAAGTGTCCAGCCCCCTAAACACTGAATACTCACAGAATTATCAGGCCTGCTATTCCCAAAGGAACAGTACACATCAACTTATAATATTCAACTCAGGACTAGCACTTTGCTTTAAATCCTAGCACTTAGATATATTTATAGTGAAAACAAGAAGACATTTATTATCCAAGATTCAAGTAATAGCGAGTAAGAATATTGGAAACAAATGGTTACATAGAAAACAAAATCATAACCCACTTTCTAGAGACTAAACTTAAGTAACAGGTTAACCTCATATCTAACAAAGTTTAACTCACCCAAAGCCTCTTCAGTGTTTTGAACCAAGACTTGAACCCCATTTTCATTAATACAAATGCACTGACCATTTATTTGCTAGCTGCAGGATGAAGGGGTGTCTTCTTTGTTTTGTAGTAATATCCCCAACATTCCTTCTCATTATTCAAAGACAGGCAACCCAACTCCCCTATGACTTATTTTTTCCTGTGTCTTCTTTCCCTGTTGACTTCACCTCTCCTTGTTATCATTTGACTTTGTATGTAAATGGGCATCCATTGTACAGACAATCCCCAGATTATGCATACCAGACTTATGCAAATCTGCACTTACGGAAAAAGTTCCCTGAGCTAGAAATAGGAGGGGTGTTTTTGGTTTTTGGGGTTTTTTTGCACAATGGTCGGAGATACATTTCTGACTTACACAAAATTTGAGTTACACAAGGCGTTCCGGATCGGAATGCTTGCGTAAGTCGGGGAGTGTCTGTATTAGCTTACAATGATTAATTTACATCCCAACAGAGAAATACATATTTCTTACTTCCTGTGTGGAGGAGAACCTGTTTTTCACCTTTGCTGATGACTAATACCTTGATACAAATTCTAAGAACATATATTCTAAGAATATGTGTGTGTGTGTGTGTGTATATATATATATAACTCCTTACATAGTATCTGTACATACACACTATCTGTACATACAACAATATTTGTGATCAGTGTGACACTGGTTTTCATTTGAGACCTCACATGTCATTCTTTGGTGAACTAGAACGTACACACCAGACTCACCAGATTTCTGTAAACCTTGTGCATCCCCTTGCCAATTAGCATTAAGAGGTTCTTGAGTCACAGTAGGTGGACTTTATTTTTGCTGGATTCAGCTGGAATTTATATTCTTTTGTCCATCTAGTTACAATTTCCAAGTCCTCATTCAATTCATCCTTCAATACATCTATTCCATGACACATGACACAAAGCACAATAGCATCTATATATTTGCAATAAAGGTGGTTTCAAGCAGCCTGACAATCCCAGAGGAGTACAGCAGGAAAAGAAGAGGACTTAAAGCTGAGCCATGAGGAACTCTCACTCAAGTTGTCTAACCTATGAAAAAGTGCCATTTAGTTGTACTGTTGTTGTCGTGTACTGTAGCTACATTTTGCCACAGGTTGCCATTTCACTAAGAGTTTATCAAGCCAAACTCTATCAAATGCCTCACTAAGATCCATAAAAGACTGAGTTGATGACTGTGGTGGCTTTTGGTGGAATTCATCAATGGTAGGCTGACAGAAACCCACCAATAGGTATGTAATTGGGTGCAAGTGCCTGTATGCCATTTCTGTAGGTTCTGTTTTCCTTTCTTTGAAAAGCCACAGTAAAAGCCTGGACTGTCCCATTTTTCCCATTACCTTGCAAAGGTGACAGGTTAAAGATACAGACTGATAACTAGCCAGAAATTAGGAAACCTTGCCAGTCTTAAGAGGAAAAATAATTATTTCCACCAACGGGGTACCTTTCCTTTTATGATTTGGTTATGATGTCCAACATTCTGGCTTTAGCCTTCTTCCCAAAGTGCTTTCTCATAAGGCCATAGAAGAAGTTCAGCCCAGGGGATTTGTTTGGTTTAAACTTCTCAATTACATCATCTAACTCATGTATGAGAAATATCTTTCTAAAGCTAATATGTCAATGTATATTTGCAGACACTTTGTCATCTAATGCCTCTAAATCTTCACTTCTCAGAATATTGGTATTTTGTAAATTGCAAACCTTAGTCTGTTTGTTCTCAGTTTGCTTCAATACCTTCCATAAATCTTTTCCTCTATAAGAATCCAACCTTTCACAACTATCTTCCCAGTGCCTTCATTTAGCTATTTTCAAGGTGATTCTTTCAACACTTTGTCCATTTTTTTTCTGGCCTCTTTGTCTCCAGGGTTCTCTTCAACCTCCAATCAAAATTTGATTTCTCACTATCTTCCTGTTCCAACAAGTGAGTACAGGTCAATGATCACCACTGACATCCTCCATAACATTTTATGGGCAGCCCATGGAGATGCTATTGCTCAAAAGAGTTACATCTAATGCTGACAGTGTGCCATATGATCTTGGCATATATTTCATAGTGCCATCATTCAAGACAACTAAATCATTGTCAACAGTAAAGTCCTCTAGCAAATTTCCATTCATATCAATGTTCTGTTTCCCAAAATTTCACTTTTGGCGCTGAAATCTCTAAAGACAATTGTTTCACTGCAGTTTTCCAATGCTATCACAAGATTCTTTTTGAAAGTTGGGCTGTCATGAGCATGCTGGCCATTGACAGCTCTTAACTCCTTACCCCCAAACTTGATAGTGATACAATCCAACTTAGTATGGGTGTTCATCTCATGTATTTCAATAGCTCTCTCATATTTGAAGGTCTCCTTAATAATAAACATCAGACCTCCACAAGCTCTTCTCCTGCGTTCTTTTCTCAAGTAGTAAAAACCTGTAATAGATATACTTTGTTTGTAAGAAACCAAGTTTCTTGTATAGCAGCAACATGGATAATTTCCTTATAAAGATTTTTTATTTACCTGCTTATGGTTCTGGGCACCCATTGCATGCAAGTGCATGGTGTTAATGGTGGCAAAACACTTTTTGTCCCCTAAAACACTTTTTGTCCTTTAAGTCAGGATTTAGCAACAGTTAACAATGACATCCAAATTACCACTTCCCCCCCCCCATATAGAATAATGAATAACTGAGGTAATTTGGCAAATGTTGGATTTTAATGGCAACCACTGTGTATGCTACAGTATTAAAATATTCTAATAAAATAATTGAAACAAATGGAGAGACAGTCAAGGTCATAATGATATTAGATATTAATCTAAGATCTGTTATTTGATTGTATGAGTAGCAGAAAGGACTCGGTGCTCCCACAGGCTTTTTCCTTCAGAACTCAGAATAAAAAGTGGCAAACAATGTAGAGATATATTGTGCCACCCTTACCTTGCCAGACAGCTAGCACATGGTCAATATATTATTTACATCTTCAAAACAGCACTTACATGGTCTTTGCACAGAATCGAATTAAACCCATGGATTAGTACTTCACTCTGGAAATGTTCTCATTGATTTAGAATCATAGAATCACAGAATATCAGGGTTGGAAGGGACCTCAGGAGGTCATCTAGTCCAACCCCCTGCTCAAAGCAGGACCAATCCCCAATTAAATCATCCCAGCCAGGGCTTTGTCAAGCCTGACCTTAAAAACTTCTAAGGAAGGAGATTCTACCACCTCCCTAGGTAACGCATTCCAGTGTTTCACCACCCTCCTAGTGAAAAAGTATTTCCTAATATCCAACCTAAACCTCCCCCACTGCAACTTGAGACCATTACTCCTTGTCCTGTCCTCTTCTACCACTGAGAATAGTCTAGAACCATCCTCTCTGGAACCATCTCTCAGGTAGTTGAAAGTAGCTATCAAATCCCCCCTCATTCTTCTCTTCTGCAGACTAAACAATCCCAGTTCCCTCAGCCTCTCCTCATAAGTCATGTGTTCCAGACCCCTAACCATTTTTCTTGCCCTTCACTGGACTCTCTCCAATTTATCCACATCCTTCTTGTAGTGTGGGGCACAGTACTCCAGATGAGGCCTCACCAATGTCGAATAGAGGGGGACAATCACGTCCCTCGAACTGCTCGCTATGCCCCTACTTATACATCCCAAAATGCCATTGGCCTTCTTGGCAACTAGGGCACACTGTTGACTCATATCCAGCTTCTCGTCCACTGTCACCCCTAGGTACTTTTCCGCAGAACTGCTGCCTAGCCATTCGGTCCCTAGTCTGTAGCGGTGCATTGGGTTCTTCCGTCCTAAGTGCAGGACCCTGCACTTATCCTTATTGAACCTCATCAGATTTCTTTTGGCCCAATCCTCCAATTTGTCTAGGTCTTTCTGTATCCTATCCCTGCCCTCCAGCATATCTACCACTCCTCCTAGTTTAGTATCATCTGCAAATGTGCTGAGAGTGCAATCCACACCATCCTCCAGATCATTTATGAAGATATTGAACAAAACCGGCCCCAGGACTGCCCCTGGGGCACTCCACTTGACACCGACTGCCAACTAGACATGGAGCCATTGATCACTACCCTTTGAGCCCGACAATCTAGCCAACGTTCTACCCACCTTATAGTGCATTCATCCAGCCCATACTTCTTTAACTTGCTGACAAGAATACTGTGGGAGACAGTGTCAAAAGCTTTGCTAAAGTCAAGAAACAATACATCCACTGCTTTCCCTTCATCTACAGAACCAGTAAACTCATCATAGAAGGCGATTAGATTAGTCAGGCATGACCTTCCCTTGGTGAATCCATGCTGACTGTTCCTGATCACTTTCCTCTCCTGTAAGTGCTTCAGGATTGATTCTTTGAGGACCTGCTCCATGATTTTTCTGGGGACTGAGGTGAGGCTGACTGGCTTCTAGTTCCCAGGATCCTCCTTCTTCCCTTTTTTAAAGATTGGCACTACATTAGCCTTTTTCCAGTCATCTGGAACTTCTCCCGTTCGCCACGAGTTTTCAAAGATAATGGCCAATGGCTCTGCAATCACAGCCGCCAATTCCTTTAGCACTCTCGGATGCAACTCGTCCGGCACCATGGACTTGTGCACGTCCAGCTTTTCTAAATAGTCCCTAACCACCTCTTTCTCCACAGAGGGCTGGCCATCTACTCCCCATGCTGTGATGCCCAGCGCAGCAGTCTGGGAGCAGACCTTGTTAGTGAGAACAGAGGCAAAAAAAGCATTGAGTACATTAGCTTTTTCCACATCCTCTGTCACTAGGTTGCCTCCCTCATTCAGTAAGGGCCCACACTTTCCTTGGCTTTCTTCTTGTTGCCAACATACCTGAAGAAACCCTTCTTATTACTCTTGACATCTCTTGCTAGCTGCAACTCCAGGTGCGATTTGGCCCTCCTGATTTCATTCCTACATGCCCGAGCAATATTTTTATACTCTTCCCTGGTCATATGTCCAACCTTCCACTTCTTGTAAGCTTCTTTTTTATGTTTAAGATCCGCTAGGATTTCACCGTTAAGCCAAGCTGATCGTCTGCCATATTTACTATTCTTTTGACACATCGGGATGGTTTGTCCCTGTAACCTCAACAGGGATTCCTTGAAATACAGCCAGCTCTCCTGGACTCCTTTCCCCTTCATGTTAGTCCCCCAGGGGATCCTACCCATCCATTCCCTGAGGGAGTCGAAGTCTGCTTTCCTGAAGCCCAGGGTCCATATCCTGCTGCTTATCTTTCTTCCCTGTGTCAGGATTCTGAACTCAACCAACTCATGGTCACTGCCTCCCAAATTCCCATCCACTTTTGCTTCCCCCACTAATTCTACCCGGTTTGTGAGCAGCAGGTCAAGAAAAGCTCCCCCTCCCCGCCCTCCCGTTGGCTCCTCTAGCACTTGCACCAGGAAATTGTCCCCTACGTTTTCCAAAAACTTCCTGGATTGTCTATGCACCGCTGTATTGCTCTCCCAGCAGATATCACGAAAATTAAAGTCACCCATGAGAACCAGGGCGTGCAATCTAGTAGCTTCTGCGAGTTGCCAGAAGAAAGCCTCATCCACCTCATCCCCCTGGTCTTGTGGTCTATAGCAGACTCCCACCACTACATCACTCTTGTTGCTCACACTTCTAAACTTAATCCAGAGACACTCAGGTTTTTCTGCAGTTTCGTACCGGAGCTCTGAGCAGTCATACTGCTCCCTTACATACAGTGCTACTCCCCCATTTTTTCTGCCCTGCCTGTCCTTCCTGAACAGTTTATAACCATCCATGACAGTACTCCAGTCATGTGAGTTATCCCACCAAGTCTCTGTTATTCCAATCACGTCATAATTCCTTGACATCACCAGGACCTCCAGTTCTCCCTGCTTGTTTCCAAGGCTTTGTGCATTCGTACATAAGCACTTGAGATAACCTGCTGATCGCCCCTCATTCTCAGTATGAGGCAGGAGCCCTCCCCTCACAGACATTCCTGCCTGTGCTTCCTCCCGGTATCCCGCTTCCCCACTTACCTCAGGGCTTTGGTCTCCTTCCCCCAGTGAACCTAGTTTAAAGCCCTCCTCACTAGGTTAGCCAGCCTGCTCGCAAAGACGCTCCTCCCTCTCTTTGTAAGGTGGAGCCCATCTCTTCCCAGCACTCCTCCTTCATGCAACATCCCATGGTCAAAGAATCCAAAGCCTTCTCTCCGACACCACCTACGTAGCCATTCGTTGACTTCCAGGATTCAACAGTCCCTACCCAGGCCTTTTCCTTCCATGGGGAGGATGGACGAGAACACCACTTGCACCTCAAACTCCTTTATCCTTCTTCCCAGAGCCACGTAGTCCACAGTGATCCGCTCAAGGTCATTCTTGGCATTATCATTGGTGCCCACATGGAGAAGAAGGAAGGGGTAGCGATCCGAGGGCTTGATGAGTCTCGGCAGTCTCTCCGTCACATCGCGAATCTTAGCCCCTGGCAAGCAGCAGACTTCTCGGTTTTCCCGGTCAGGGCGGCAGATAGATGACTCAGTCCCCCAGAGGAGAGAGTCCCCGGCCACCACCACCCACCTCCTTCTCTTGGGAGTGGTGGTCGTGGAACCCCCAACCTCAGGACAGTGCATCTCATGCCTTCCAACCAGCGGAGTCTCCTTCTGCTTTCTCCCCCCCAGACGTATCATCTGGTCCACTCTCTGCAATGGTACCTGTGGAGAGAACATGAAAGTGGTTAGTTACCTGTGTCCGCGTTGCTGGAACCCGGACATTCCCCCTTCTTCTTCTGGAGGTCACATGTTGCCAAGCTTCTTCACTGGCCTCTTGGCTCCACTATGATTTCCGCTATGAGTAAGGATGGCAGAATCTAACTCTTAACCAATGAAACATCAACAATGGAGCACTATATCTTCAGAACAAACTCTCATGGATTATCATATCCTGACAACATGTCACTGTTTCTAGTGGATTCTGAAAACTGCTTTGTGCAAATTAATCACTTTTTAGTGTCATTGTTAATTTCTGCATGACTTTGGTGGCTGCCTGGTTAATAAACATATGAGCACTTAGAAGAGTAAAGGATGTTTCCTATGTGCTCCCCTCCCCCCCTTGTTGCTTGTCTTAATAAAGCCAGTTCTACTGTTAAACATGGTTTCTGATTTTGTTCACCTACGTTACATTCTCACTGTACTAATTGTCCCCTGCTCGTTGCTTTGTAAGATGCTTTGAAATATCTCCTGCATAGTGCATTCAATCAATATATAAAATTAAATTATATAATTTTCTCTTCATTCAATTTTAATTAAAAATAGGCTAAAATGACTGAGCCCAACAAATTTCATAGATAGTTTTAGATCTTAGCCCTAATCTATGGATTTGGTCAGATCCCAAACTGGAAGGAACCTATTTTTCACTTCTGTTTCAAATACAAATATAAAATAGGCATTCTTGTGAGATTTCAATCCAAAATGGTGATCTAAATATAAACTGTCCAAAGCAGGAAACTTGTCTTCATACTTGGTTAGCATATTGTTAGCTTTATTGTAAAAATATTAATACAGTAGAACCCCAGAGTTTCAAAAACTTCAGAAATGGAGGTTGTTCATAATTCTGAAATGTTTGTAACTTTGAACAAAAGATTATGGTTGTTCTTTTAAAAGTTTACAACTAAACTTTGACTTAATACAGCTTTGAAACTTTGCAGAAGAAAAATGCTGTTTCTAACCAATTTAAATGAAACAAGCACAGACACAGTTTCCTTATCTTATCAAATCTTTTTTTAAACTTTCCCTTTATTTTAGTAGTTTACATTTAATAAAGTACTGTTCTGCATTTTCTTTCTTTCTTTCTTTCTTTCTTTCTTTCTTTCTTTCTTTCTTTCTTTCTTTCTTTCTTTCTGTCTCTGCTACTGCCTGATTGCATTCTTCCAGTAACAAATGAGGTGTATGGTTTACCAGTCAGTTCTTAACTCTGGTGTGTGTGTAACTCTGAGGTTCTACTGTAAGGCCTGGTCTACACTGGGGGTGGGGGGAATCAATCTAAGATACGCAACTTCAGCTACAAGAATAGCATAGCTGAAGTTGACGTATCTTAGATTGACTTAGAATCACTTACTTCGTGTCCTCGGGCATGGGATTAACAGCCGCCGCTCCGCCATCAGCTCCGCTTCTTCCTCTCGCCCCGGGTGGAGTTCCAGAGTCGACAGCAGAGCGATCGGGGATCAATTTATCGCGTCTACACTAGACACGATAAATCGATCCCCGATAGATTGATCACTACCCGCCGATCCGGAGGGTAGTGTAGACGTAACCTAAGAAGAACTGATCTCATGATATTTTCATTCCAGAGAATAGTAATCTCATGAAATAAGATGATCTTGTATGATGTCCACCATTTGGGGCTAAAATCTCAAAAGAAAAGCTCATGAAACTTAAAAGGTATTAAATTGTAATACAAAACCAAGCTCTGGTTCAGTCTGAGGCAAGACACCCAAACCCTGAATGATGACTTAAACTTGATCTTCATATTAACTCTATGGCCCAAAGCCACAAAAAGACTTAGGCATTGCAATGCTGTACACTGTTGCACTTAATCACCCACTGGAATCCACAAACCCTCAGTTAGGCTCCTAGGCTCCCTAAACAATGAAATGAGAGTGATAGGCACCTGAGAATGGGATCCACAAAGCCACCTAAGCTAGCCAATAGCAGATGCCAAAGAGAGGCATGGGACACATGCCTCACCCCATTCAGGGAGCTAGGCACCTATGTCCAGGCTGAATGAGGTGTCTCTGCTTGGGACAGAACAGCTGGGAGCCCTCTCCTGGTGTCAGGTGCCTAAAGCTGTTGCTTACGAGAACAGCAGTGGCACATGTCTAACTCCACACAAAACAGCTCGGGGTAGGAGGAGAATTAAACCTCTCTCATCACCTTTAACCCAGTGGTTAGGGAATTCACCCAGGATGTGGAGAACCCCAGTTGAACTCTGCTTAATGAGGAGCAAGGATCTGACTTTGTGTTTTCCCACCTCTCAGGTGAGTATCCGCACTGCATAGGATGTGAGAAGGCTCATTCAGTCCATTCTGCTGAAGCCATTCCATTGTGTATAAATAATTTAATATGTATTGGGTCAGAAAAAGTGAAAATAATTTTATAGTGGAAGGGTGAAAGTGAACCAGGGGCCTCCCACATTCTGGATGAACTCCCTACCCCTAGGCTAAAGGTTACAAGAGAGGTGTCTGCCCCTTCCCCCACTGTTTTATGTGGAGTTAGGCATGCTCTGAGAATGCTGACAGGATTGGGGCCCGCAGGCAAAATAGGTAGGACAACCCCTAGTTTCACCTGGTGTGAGGATGCAGCTTGAGATTAGGCATTAGATAGGCACTGGCTATCAGGACTGATGCAGCAGTGCACATGCCCAGAGGAAGAAACTTAGGCACCTGAGGAATATTAATAACATAAATGTAGGCAACAAGGAATTTAAACTTTTTCCAGGATTAGGCAGCAGCTCGACTGATCTTAGTGGCACCTAAATTTTGGATTTAGGCACCTAAAGTGGGAGTTAGACACCTAAGTCTTTTTGTGGATCTAGACCAGTATCACTTCATATTTAAATGTCATAATAGAAAGAGACATACACTTCAGGGTATATTTTTGGGCTTGTGTACATACACTTGTTCATCTAAATTTTGTAATTCTTAATGGTAATTTTGAGCATGGCTGCAAATTTTCCCTTGACTTTACTGAGTTTACATGTAGGATTTAATTTTTTATAATCATAATTTTAAAGAATCACTTTTATTTTTATGAGAACTGATCTATTAATATAAATTACACCACATGTCAACGTTTGCCTAGTCCTGTATCCACCTAGAACATTATTAGCCGTCAAAACAGATGTAAAACTTTCAGCATTACATACAAAGAGCAATTCATCATTCTAAATGAGAGAAACCACCTGACTACTATTCCTCGGACACAAACTTAGCATACACCAAGCATATCTACAAAGTAGAGAGTGAACCTCTCATGAAACTGGTAATGACATTATTATTGCTTCAAATGGCATATATTGCAACTGGAGAGGATAAATTCTGAACTGCAAGTTTGGTTGAGAATTTTGCTCTGAGGGGATGGGTAGTTCCCAAGATGGTGCAAAGCCAAAATAGTGCATGCCTCTATTATCCCTCTGCAGTCCTGGCAAAAGGGACATGCTGGGGGTGTTCCCAGGGGCATTAGAATACAATGCAGCTCAGCAATTCCCATGTCCCAGATGGTCCTTTGGGACCATAGCCAGCCATACAGGGTTGCTCTGAACTACATCCAGGCAATTGGAACAATTCTGAAGCACCCCGGAAGAGCTAAAAATAGACACTTTTCTCATTTTCTAATGGAAACCAGTATTATCAAAGGCACTCTATTTTTCCCTGCTTTACATTAAAGCTTCTGCCTAGAACCTCTCTCCTTAGCCTTGGTCTACACTACAAGTTTAGGTTGAATTTAGCAGCATTAGAGTGATTTAACCCTGCACTCGTCCACACGACCAAGCCATTTTTGTCAACTTAATGGGCCCTTAAAATCTATTTCTGTACTCCTCCCTGACGAGGGGATTAGCGCTGAAATCAACATTGCTGGGTCAAGTTTGGGTTAGTGTGGATGCAATTCGATGGTATTGGCCTCTGGGAGCTATCCCACAGTGCTTCATTGTGACCACTCTGGACAGCACTCTGAATTCAGATGTACTGGCCAGGTAGACAGGAAAAGCCCTGCAAACTTTTGAATTTCATTTCCTGTTTGGCCAGTGTGGCTAGCTGATCAGCACAAGTGACTGTGCAGATCTCATCAGCAGAGGTGGCCATGGAGTTCCAGAATCACAAAAGAGCTCCAGCATGGACTGAACAGGAGGTACTGGATCTGATCGCTGTATGGGGAGACGAATCCATGCTATCAGAACTCCGTTCCAAAAGACAAAATGCCAAAATATTTGAAAAAAATCTCCAAGGGCATGAAGGACAGAGGCTATCACAGGGACCTGCAGCAGTGCCACATGAAAATTAAGACGCTTAGGCAAGCCTACCAAAAAACCCAAGAGGCAAATGCCTGCTCAGGGTCAGAGCCCCAGACATGCTGCTTCTATGATGAGCTGCATGAAATTCTATGGGGTGCCCCTACCACTGCCCCACCCCTGTATGTGGACTCCTGCAACAGGGGAGTCTCATGCAACAGGGATGAGGATTTGGGGGATGAGGAACATGAGGAGGAGGGGGACGTTGAAGATAGCGCACACCAGGCAAGTGGACAAACCATTTTGCCCGACAGCCAGGAACTGTTGATCACCCTGGAGACAGTACCCTCCCAACCCGGGCTCCCAGACCTTGAAGGTGGAGAAGGCACCTCTGGTGAGTGTACCTTTGTAAATATAATACCCGGTATAAAAGCAAGCTTGTTTAATTATTACTTTGCCCTGAAGACTTGGGATGCATTTGCGGCCAGTACAGCTACTGGAAAAGTCTGTTAATGTGTCTGGAGATGGGGCAGAAATCCTCCAGGGACATCTCAATGAAGCTGTCCTGGAGGTATTCCCAAAGCCTTTGCAAAAGATTTCTGGGGAGGGCAGCCTTATTGCGTTCTCCATGGTAGGACACTTTACCACGGCAGGCCAGTAGCACATAGTCTGGAATCATTACATAAGAAAGCCTGGCAACGTGTGGTCCTGGTATTTGCTGGCATTGAAGCAACATCCATTCTTTATTTCTCTGTGTTATCCTCAGAAGAGTGATATCATTCATGGTGACCTGGTTGAAATAGGGGAATTTTATTCAGGGGACATTCAGAGGTGGCCGTTCCTGCTGGGCTGTTTGCCTGTGGCTGAAAAGAAATCATCCCCGCTGCTAGCCACGCAGTGGGGGGAGGGGTGAAGCAATCATCCCAGAGAATTGGTTGTGGGGGGGTTAGTTGGGTTTGTGCTGCACATTAACCCCAAAACATCAGCCCCACCTTTTAAATGGCCAATGTGTCTTTTTTTATTTTAATCTCCCTTTTTTCCCTCCCGCAGCAGCAAATGTTTCAACGCTGCCACTAGCATCTCCATCCCAGAGGCTAGCGCAGATACGAAGGCGAAAAAAATGCACTAGGGATGAAATGTTCCCTGAGCTAATGCAGTCCTCCCGCACTGAAAGAGCCCAGCAGAATGCGTGGAGGCAGACAATGGCAGAGTCTAGGAAAGCACAAAATGAACACGAGGACAGGAGGGATGCGCGAGAGGATAGATGGCTGGAGCAACAGGAAAGGTGGAGGCAGCATGATTAAAGGAGGCAGGATGCAATGCTGAGGCTACTGGAGGATCAAACTGATATCCTCCGGTGTATGGTTGAGGTGCAGGAAAGGCAGAGACCACCACTGCAGCCCCTGTGTAATCAACCGCCCTCCTCCCCAAGTTCCATAGACTCCTCACCCAGACGCCCAAGAACGTGGGGGTGGGGGGCTCTGGGCACCCAACCATTCCACCCCAGAGGACTGCCCAAGTAACAGAAGGCTGGCATTCAATACGTTTTGAAGTGCCGTGTGACCTTGTCCTTCCCTCCTCCCCTCCTCCCCCACCCCACCCAGTGCTTCCCTCCTCCCCCAGCCCTCCCAGGCTACCTTGGCAGTTATCCCCCTATTTGTGTGACGAATTAGTAAAGAATGCATGAATTTGAAACAATGACTTTATTGCCTCTGCAAGTGGTGATCGAGGGGGGAGGGGAGGGTGGTTGACTTACAGGGAAGTAGAGTGAACCAAGGGGGAGGGTTTTCATCAAGGAGAAACAAACAGAACTGTCACACCGTAGCCTGGTCAGCCATGAAACTGGTTTTCAAAGCCTCTCTGATTTGTAGCGTGCTCTGCTGTGCTCTTCTAACTGCCCTGGTGTCTGGCTCTACATAACCAGCAGCCAGACGATTTGCCTCAACTTCCCACCCCGCCATAAATGTCTCCCCTTTTACTCTCACAGAGATCGTGGAGCACACAGCAAGCAGCAATAACAGTGGGAATATTGGTTTCGCTGAGGTCTGAGTCAGTAAACTGTGCCAGTGCGCTTTTAAACGTCCAAATGCACATTCTACCACCATTCTGCACTTGCTCAGCCTATAGTTGAACAGCTCTTGACTACTGCCCAGGGTGCCTGTGTATGGCTTCATGAGCCATGGCATTAAGGGGTAGGCTG
Source organism: Lepidochelys olivacea (assembly GCF_965140295.1). Taxonomy (NCBI): domain Eukaryota; kingdom Metazoa; phylum Chordata; order Testudines; family Cheloniidae; genus Lepidochelys; species Lepidochelys olivacea. The sequence goes on along the minus strand of NC_140412.1, from coordinate 145,178,411 downwards.
GGTCCCCAAGGATAACTATAGGCATTTCAACATCCCCAACGGTTATTTTCTGGTCTGGAAAGTAAGTCCCTTGCTGCAGCTGTTCATACAACCAGAGTTCCTGAAGATGTGAGTGTCATGTACCTTTCCTGGCCATCCCACGTTGATGTTGGTGAAACATCCCTTGTGATCCTAGTGCTTACAGCACCACTGAAAAGTACCCGTTTCGGTTTATGTACTGGCTGCCTTGGTGGTCTGGTCCCAAGATAGGGATATGGGTTCCATCTATTGGCCCACCACAGTTAGGGAATCCCATTGCACCAAAGCCATCCACTATGACCTGCATATTTCCCAGAGTCACTACCCTTGATAGCAGCAGCTCAGTGATTGTGTTGGCTACTTGGATCACAGCAGTCCCCACAGTAGATTTGCCCACTCCAAATTGATTCCCGACTGACCAGTAGCTGTCTGGTGGTGCAAGCTTCCAGAGGGCTATCGCCACTGACTTGTGAACTGTGAGGGCTGCTCTCATCTTGGTATTCTTGCGCTTCAGGGCAGGGGAAAGCAAGTCACAAAGTTCCATGAAAGTGCCCTTATGCATGTGAAAGTTTTACAGCCACTGGGAATCATCGCAGACCTGCAACACTGTGAGGTCCCAGCAGTCTGTGCTTGTTTCCCAGGCCCAGAATCGGCGTTCCACAGCATGAGCCTGCCCCATTGCCACCAGTGTGGCCAAATTGCCGGGGTCCATGCTTTGAGAGAAGTCTGTGTCCATGTCCTCATCACTATCATCACTGCGCTGCCATTGCTTCCTCGCCTGCTTTTGCAGGTTCTGGTTCTGCATATACTGCATGATAATGTGTGAGGTGTTTACAATGCCAGTAACTGCCGCAGTGATTGGAATAGGCTCCATGCTTGCTGGGGTATGGCGTCTGCAGGAGAGCAGGAGAGCAGAGTGGCAGTGGAAGAGGTCATTCAATGATGATGGTTTGAAGACCTACTGCACCATCTGCTGCCAGGACACAACTGCTGAGTGGGCTGCACACTTGCTGTGTGATGGTGAGACAAGAGCAGCTGAGCAGAGTTGCAGTGGAAGTGGCCCTTTGAAACCACCAAGAGAGCAGGAGAGCATAGTGGCAGCAGAAGCAGTGGATGACAACCTGCAAGGTGGATTCAGGAGAGCAGGAGAGCAGAGTTGCAGCGGAAGCGGGAGCCCATGAGAGACAACATGGAAAAATTCGCTATCGAGACAAGAGCAGGAGAGCAGAGTGGCAGCAGAAGCGGTGGTTTGATGATGATGGTTGGCAGTCCTACTGCACCGTCTGCTGAAAGCAGTGTGGCGCCTGCACGGAAAAAAGGTGCACAATGATTGTCTGCCGTTGCTTTCATGGAGGGAGGGGCGACTGACGACATGTACCCAAAACCACCCGTGACAATGTTTTTGGCCCAGCAGGCATTGGGATCTCAACCCAGAATTCCAATGGGCGGCGGAGACTGCGGGAACTGTGGGATAGCTACCCACAGTGCAACGCTCTGAAAGTCGACGCTAGCCTCAGTACAGTGTATGCACTCCTCCAACTTAATGCGCTTAGTGTGGACACACACAATAGACTGTATAAAATTGCTTCCTAAAAATCAATTTCTATACATTCAACCTAATTTCGTAGTGAAGACTTACCCTTAGAGAAGTGATACAAATCTTCATATTAGACATTTCCTGTACTTTGAAGCTGCCTAAGGGAGAAAGCTAAACAACTAAAAACATTAATTTTACTTCTGTTTTCCCCATCCCCGTTACTGGTTATGTCTCATGAGAGAGGAAGAGTAGAGTAGAGAAAATAACCTTATAAAAGTCATGTCCTGTATTTCAATAATTATAAATTAATCAAAATGTCTGACTATCATAGCAACAAAGCCATAAATTTATAAAACATCAGTAACAGGAGGAAATAATTTACGTACCAGCATACAGAACATGCATATGTTGGGAATAGGACAGTGGTAATTTTTACGCTTGGTAGAGCCATTAATGTTTGTGCCAAAAAGCTGCACATTTGGCGTGGTTTCTACACATCTACAATATCTTCTACCAACAAGCCCCTTCTAGACTGGTAACTTGCTGGCAAAATACCCATGTTAATAACAAGTTAAGGTTGCTTGGTGGTATGTCATCCTCTTGCAGAACATTAAGTTGAGCAATATTCAAATTCTGAAAACAAGGAAATGCAGTTAAGGTTACTCGTTCAATCTTAATCCTGCCATCTTTCAGCATTGCCCCAATATGCCCCAGATATATCTCTACCCTGTCGACCCCACAGTTCTTGAAATATACAAGTTTCCATCTCCTTTAACAACCCATTAATTTTCACCCACAGGATTCCATCTTATTCTATTAGCAATGAGAACATTATTTTGCCTTATTTGAACCCTGTGTATTGCTGCAGTGACCACTACTTGTGGTGGCTAAAAAGAACAGATTAGACCAGTGGTGGGCAACGGCCCATCAAGGTAATCCACTGGCGGGCCACAAGACAGTTTGTTTACATTTGCACGGTCGCCCACAGCTCCCAGTGGCCGCAGTTTGCCACTCCCGGCCAATGGGTGCTTCAGGAAGTGGTGGCCAGCATGTCCCTGTGGCCCATGTCGCTTCCCGCAGCTCTCATTGGCCAGAAACAGTAAACCGCGGCCACTGGGAGCTGAGGGCGGCCGTGCAAAAGTGAACAAACTGTCCTGTGTGGCCCACCAGCGGATTACCCTGATGGGCCACGTGCAGCCAGCAGGCCGCAGGTTGCCCACCACTGGATTAGATCTACATTCCATGCCAAAACCATGTAATTCAAACTCATACTTTTGCCCCATCTGCACTCATCCCTCAAAGGCAGAATAAAGGAGACAATCTAAGGGCAGTGAGAAATAGCAACAGCTTCTAATGGATACCTAAAGCTAGCACAAAATTTAATAAACACTCAGATGCTGCACCATGGTCTGAGTACTCAACAATTTATGGTACATATTATAATAAGTCTCACCTCCATATCTATTTAACTCTTGAAGTCCACACACAGAAAGTATTTTTGAAAAAGACAGACACTGTCGTAGTAATGTGGCTTGGTATACCTGGCAAAAGTCACTTTCTCAAATTTAGCTTCTTCTAGAAATGTGTTACACCAATGTCTCTGGTATTGTGTGCTGATGTTGTAAGAAGAGTATCAACCTCTTAGCAGTGATCATTGTTCCCATTTCTATTAAATCAAGGTTGCTAGATAGCTAAGTCCCACAATAGCTCATTCTACCTGAGCTCCAGATTCACATACAATGCCACCTTTTGACCCTTGACTGTGCTGCATTCCAGAGCTCTAAAAGCTCTGGACATGCTCACATCAGGCTTTGAGTGTCATTCCAAACACAATGAACTATTATTGAGTGAATTGCTCAGCTATTAACTCTCTTAAAATGTTCATAAATTTGAAAAGTTGAAGTTGTGTTATAGATTTGTAATTCTCCAGAGACATGTGTGGGTAGGTGCTCTCCTCCAAGAAATTTTAGGAGAATATAATAATGAAACACATTCAAATTAGTATTCCTGAGCCTAAAGAGAATTTGTTAGACTTACTGGATTTAATGTGGAAAGAGGTCTGATGCAGAAAAAGAGTTACAAAGGTGATTTAATAATTGTAGATCTTAGTTTGCAAAAACCACATCATGGCAATGATATTGTTAGGGTGGAGGATAGTTGAGCAGACTGCTACTTACAAGGTTTAAGAGTGAAGCGAGAGTAATTGTTGAATTAATTTGTTTACTGAGACAGGAAAAAGGATTCTAGTTCAGAAATTAGCTAAGGCCATGAGCAAATAGAGAAAATTAAGGTTTTATATATCTGCTTTTGATCATGACTCTGCCCTTGAGAACAGGGCTATCTTTCAACTTCACATGTGTCTTGCTGATGTAAACATCAAAGACATTAAGGATTCTTTTTAAACAGAAACTAAAACAAAATATGTCCTTAGGGTAACTCCTTGCTAACCAGGATTGGTGTTAAAAACTGTTTTGAACTTTCTTAAAATCAATCTTCCGGTTTTATCTATAGCTGTAAGCAGTATATTGTTAACTGGGTTTGAAGTTTCACATAAGCTGACTAGATTGCTGATTGCTTAGCCTCAGGTTTTCAGGGACAAAAATCCATGCTGATAGAAACTAACAAATTACAGCAAACCCTATTTTTTTTTAGTTTCTATAAGTTAACAAAAATAGATTTAGGGTTTCTCAATGTCTTTTCAGAGAAAAGTACTTACGCTATAAATTAAGAACATAAGAAGGACCATACTGGGTCAGACCAAAGGTCCATCCAGCCCAGTATCCTGTCTTCTGACAGTGGCCAATGCCCAGTGCCCCAGAGCGAGTGAACCTAACAGGTAATGATCAAGTGATCTCTCTCCTGCCATCCAGCTCCACCTTGTGACAAACAGAGGCTAGGGACACCATTCTTTACCCATCCTGACTAATAGCCATTAATGGACTTGACCTTCATGAATTTATCCAATTCTCTTTTAAATCCTGTTATAGTCCTAGCCTTCACAACCTCCTCAGGCAAGGAGTTCCACAGGTTGACTGTGCATTGTGTGAAGAAGAACTTCCTTTTATTTGTTTTAAACCTGCTGCCCATTAATTTCATTTGGTGGCCCCTAGTTCTTATATTATGGGAACAAGTAAATAACTTTTCCTGATTCACTTTCTCCACAACACTCATGATTTTATATACGTCTATCACATCCCCCCTTAGTCTCCTCTTTTATAAGCTGAAAAGTCCTAACCTCTTTAGTCTCTCCTCATATGGGACCCGTTTCAAACCCCTCATCATTTTAGTTGCCCTTTTCTGAACCTTTTCTTATGCCAGTATATCTTTTTTGAGATGAGGGGACCACATCTGTACGCAGTATTCAAATTCCAAGGAAACTTTGCATGCTGTGAAAGCAGCCAAATTTCTACTAAATTTCCCCTTCCACAATCATAGAAGTTAGAGATAGAAAAGTCCTGTTAGATTCTCCAGTTCACCTGTCTATCTACCAGTACAGTATTCTGTAACAGCTGTACGTTTTCTAGTGTTCTATCCAGTGCAGTTTTAAAAGTCCCAAGTCTTGAGGCTTCCACCGTTTTGCTAAGGAGACTATTCCATCGCCAACATAACTCAGAGTCAGGAATTTCTTCCTAATACTCAGCCTAAATTTTCCCTTTTTAATTTACACATATTTTTCCCTGGTTACAGCCTATAAACCATCCTCCCTAATTTCTTTTCTGCTCTTACTGTTTATACCTTTCAGTATCTGTAGTCCCCATCAGCTGTAACTTAGTCCAGAAATACCTCACTTACTCTTTTAATCTTTCTTTACGTGTTAATCAAGCATTTGAGCTTGCTGATACTTTTTATTGACTTCCTCTTTCTCATTTGCTAATATCTTTCTGTAACATAGTATCCAAAATAAACATAGTGTTCCAGGTGCAGTCGCAAGAGAAAAGTCTTAGTCTAGATAGGGGCCGTTAGTATCCTGTTCATGACCTGATATCTTGGGTCTGCATTGGCTTTGTGGGCAGTAACACCTGCAAGCTCATCTGTAGAGCTGATTGAAACCCAGAATTTCTGTTCTGTAAGAAATTCTGACATTTTCTAAAAAATTGCTTTCAAATTGGAAAATTTCCAAATTTAATTCAAAACAAAATTTTCAAAATGTTATGTTTCAGTTTTGAAGATTTTAATATTATGTTAATTGTATTATATATTTTTATTTTATTTCTATTTTATATTTCAATGTTTTTAAACTACATTTTTTTAACATTGACACTTCCCATGGAACAATTTCATTTAAATGAAAAAGCATTTTCAGACAAAAAACATTGATCCAAAATTTTTCCATCTGCTCTACTCATCTCTGAATTGTTGTCGCCTGCCACCTCAGGGTCTCATTCAATATCACTGTTTCCCAGCTTCTTCCTCCCACTCATTCCTCCATCTCAGTAAACATGCTATAAGTAACACACACACACTTGGTGAGGGGATTACATTTTTCAAAGCTGCATCTCATAGAGTCATACAGTTTAAGGCCAGAAGGGCCACCACATCATCTAACCTGACCTCCTCTACATCACAGGCCACCAACACGACCCAGCACCTGCACACCCAACACAACAACTGAAATTAGACCAAAATAAATTTAAATGTTGCTCAATTTTTGGGATTATCCATTGGGAAAATGCAGTAGGGAGATGAATCTGTGTCTCCTACATCCCAGGTATATGGGCTATTGACTGTTTTGTGATGGATCTCTTGTTCTCATTCTGGTTTTTCACAAAAAATTTCACAAGATCTCAATTTCATCCTGATGTAGAATGAAAAATTTTCATGAAATAGAATTCTTGTTTTCTTATCGGCCTGTATGAGTATATGTGATGTCCTGCTCCCCGTCTGGTAAACAGTTGACGCATACATCCACATATAATTGGTGACTCTCTATCTTGTACCATTGCTGCCAATATCCACTATTCACTCTTTGTCCCTTTTAGACTTAGCGTTCAAAGATTTTAGCCTTTTTCCCCCCCATGAACTGGAAAACCCAGAGATATTCTCTAGTTCGTGGTAATTATTATGTAGAGTCATTTCAAGAAGCCCCAGTCAGGTGCTTAAACAACATAGTAGGCCATAGCAAGCATAGTGTTAGAGTTAATGAAAACAATTTATCCTATTTATTGTACCAAGAACAAATATAAACTAACATGGAATTGGAAGCATTAAAGAAATAGTTTCATATACAGATACCCCCATCTTACCCTGTCTGTGTCAGTCAATCGTGATCTTCTTAATTCTTTATAAATATGAATATGTTACTTCTGGCAGAATTCTGTGCCAAAGATAAAAATTCTACTCACAATATTTTAAAATTCTGCATATTTTATTTGTCAAAATAACACAATATAATCATGCCAGTTTCAATTATTTTGGTAATTTATTTCAAAATACCAGTCAACAAATATATCTGTAACAATGTAGACAACTAAAAAGATTCAGGAAATGTTTTTTGACAAATTGATTCCTTACTAAGCATATTAATACAGAACTTTGAGTAATAATTAATTTAAACTACAATACAGAAATGCATTTCCTGCTCCCCTCAGAAACAATACAAAGGCTTGAGGGAGTCAGGGGTAATGGAGGAGCTGAGGTGTCCCTGTACACCCTCCTCCCGTCCCACTGTGGCCCTGCACCTACATCCACCTCCCGCCCCTATGTGGCCCAGTACCCCCATTCAAGCCCCTCCCCAGTCTATCCTGGCTACTAGCCCTTCTGAACCCCAGTCTGTGACCCCTCAGCAGCCCCATGTGCCCCATGCTGTCCATCCTCCCATATCCTGTGACTCCTCACCTGACTTCATGGGCAGGGAACTGTGAGAAATGCAGACTCTTATCCACAGCTGACTGCTCCTGCCTAGGAGTGGCTGCCCTCTATTGTGTCACTAGAGCAGCCACTAATGGGCAAACGGTGTCATTGCAGTGCTTCTTGGGCAGAATGCACTTTAATTAGGCACAGACATAAGTATCTTGCTGAATCAAGACCAAAGTTCAAAATATACAAATAAATCATATAGCGAGGGTCTAATAAAACAACAGCTTCTCTCTTCTGTTGTTGCTTCCCCTCCGTGATGACTCTTACCTCCTAACTGTGGACATTCTTTTGTGTCTCGTTTTACCCAATACAATATACATAAAAATAAATTGTAAATGTGACTTTAGAGCTCATGAAAGGTGCTGCATTGAGAGCTCTTGGGACTGAATCATTTAGCCATAGCACAAGTACCGTAGAGATAACAGTCATGTTAGCTGCCCACATTGCTTCTCACCCAGCCAGATTTTAAGAGATTACTTCCAGAAGTCAAATAGAATCATAGAATCATAGAATATGAGGGTTGGAAGGGACTTCAGGACGTCATCGAGTCCAACCCCCTGCTCAAAGCAGGACCTAATCCCCAACTAAATCATCCCAGCCAGGGCTTTGTCAAGCCTGACTTTAAAAACCTCTAAGGAAGGAGATTCCACCACTTCCCTCGCTAACCCATTCCAGTGCTTCACCACTCTCCTAGAGAAACAGTTTTGCCTAATATCCAACCTAAACCTCCCCCACTGCAGCTTGAGACCATTACTCCTTGTTCTGTCATCTGGTACCACTGAGAAGAGTCTAGATCCACCCTCTTTTGAACCCCCTTTCAGGTAGTTGAAAGCAGCTATCAAATCCCCCCTCATTCTTCTCTTCTGCAGACTAAATAAGCCCCGTTCCCTCAGACTGTCCTCATAAGTCATGTGCTCCAGCCCCCTAATCATTTTTGTTGCCATCCTCTGGACTCTTTCCAATTTTTCCACATCCTTCTTGGAGTGTGTGGCCCAAAACTGGACACAGTACTCCAGATGAGGCCTCACCAATGCCCAATAGAGGTCCTTTGATCTGCTGGCAGTGCCCCTGCTTATACTGCCCCAAATGCCATTAGCCTTCTTGGCAACAAGGACACACTGTTGACTCATATCCAGCTTCTTGTCTATTGTAACTCCTAGGTCCTTTTCTGCAGAACTTCTGCCTAGCCATGCAGTCCCCAGTCTGCAGCAGTGCATGGGATTCTTCCGTCCTAAGTGCAGGACTCTGCACTTGGCCTTGTTGAAACTCATCAGATTTCTTTTGGCCCACTCCTCTAATTTGTCTAGGTCCCTCTGTATCCTATCCCTACCCTCTGGCATATCTACCACTCCTCCCAGTTTAGTGTCATCTGCAAACTTGCCGAGGGTGCAATCAACGCCTTCCTCCAGATCATTAATGAAGATATTGAACAAAACCGGCCCCAGGACTGACCCTTGGCTTAACAGTGAAATCCAGGGGCACTCCACTTGATACTGGATGCCAACTAGACATGGAGCCATTGATCACTACCTGTTGAGCCCAATGATCTAGCCAGATTTCGATCCACCTTATAGTCCATTCATCCAGCCCATACTTCTTTAACTTGCTGGCAAGAATACTGTGGGAGACCATGTCAAAAGCTTTGCTAAAGTCAAGCAATAACACATCACTGCTTTCCCCTCATCCACAGAACCAGTTATCTCATCATAGAAGGCAATTAGGTTAGTTAGGCATGACTTGCCCTTGGTGAATCCATGCTGACTGTTCCTGATCACTTTCCTCTCCTCTAAGTGCTTCAGAATTGATTCCTTGAGGACCTGCTCAACGATTTTTCCAGGGACTGAGGTGAGGCTGACTGGCCTGGAGTTCCCCGGATCCTCCTTCTTCCCTTTTTTAAAGATGAGCACTACATTAGCCTTTTTCCAGTCATCCGTGACCTCGCCCAATCGCCATGAGTTTTCAAAGATAATGGCCAATGGCTTTGCAATCACATCCACCAACTCCTTTAGCACTCTCGGATGCAGTGCATCTGGCCCCATGGACCTGTGCTCATCCAGCTTTTCTAAACAGTCCTGAACCACTTCTTTCTCCACAGAGGGTTGGTCACCTCCTCCCCATACTGTGCTGCCCAGTGCAGTAATCTGGGAGCTGACCTTGTTCGTGAAGACAGAGGCAAAAAAAAACATTGAGTACATTAGCTTTTTCCACATCCTCTGTCACTAGGTTGCCTCCCCCATTCAGTAAGGGGCCCACACTTTCCCTGACCACCTTCTTGTTGCTAACGTACCTGTTAGAAACCCTTAACATCTCTTGCTAGCTGCAACTCCAAGTGGGATCTGGCCTTCCTGATTTCACTCCTGCATGCCTGAGCAATATTTTTATCCTCCTCCCTGGTCATTTGTCCAATCTTCCACTTCTTTTAAGCTTCTTTTTTGTGTTTAAGATCAGCAAGGATTTCATTGTTAAGCCAAGCTGGTCGCCTGCCATATTTACTATTATTTGTACACATCGGGAAGGTTTGTTCCTGCAACCTCAATAAGGATTCTTTAAAATACAGCCATATTACTGGACTCCTTTCCCTCTCATGTTATTCTCCCTGCCAATCAGTTCCCTGAGGGAGTCAAAGTCTGCTTTTCTGAAGGCCAGGGTCCGTATTCTGCTGCTCTCCTTTCTTCCTTGTTATGTTATGTCCATCCAGCCCCTGACTGGAAAGGTGTTAATTAGTGCAAAAGGTGCATATCTGTCCACCAAGAATTAGATTGAGACTAATTTATATAAATATTTAATCCCTGGAATCCCACTAAACTCTTTGTCTCAATAGTTTTTTTCTGGCAGTGAGTTGCTTGGTTTAAATATGCATTGTGTATAAAAGTATTTCCTTTGATCAGGTTTAAATATGATATCTTTTAATATAACTGGTGTTAGGGGGCTTATTCCTTCACCCACTTACTTCCCTGGTCCTTCTCTCATGAACAGAGAGCAACAATACCCGAAGTCCAAAGGTGCAAACAATTCAATGTTTATTGGGGTAAACTTCATAGAATCATAGAATATCAGAGTTGGAAGGGACCTCTGGAGGTCATCTAGTCCAAGCCCCTGCCCAGAGCAGGACCAATCCCCAACTAAATCATCACAGCCACGGCTTTGTCAAGCCTGACCTTAAAAAATTCTAAGGAAGGGGATTCCACCACCTCCCTAGGTAACGCATTCCAGTGTTTCACCACCCTCCTAGTGAAAAAGTTTTTCCTAATATCCAACCTAAATCTCCCCCACTGCAACTTGAGACCATTACTCCTTATCCTGTCATCTGCTATCACTGAAAATAGTCTAGATCCATCCTCTTTGGATCCACCTTTCAGGTAGTTAAAAGCAGCTATCAAATTCCCCCTCATTCTTTTCTTCTGTAGACTAAACAATCCCAGTTCCCTCAGCCTCTCTTCATAAGTCATGTGTTCCAGACCCCTAACCATTTTTCTTGCCCTTTGCTGGACTCTCTCCAATTTTTCCACATCCTTCTTGTAGTGTGGGGCCCAAAACTGGACACAGTTCTCCATATGAGGCCTCACCAATGTCGAATAGAGGGGAACGATCACATCCCTCCATCTGCTGGAAATGCCCCTACTTATACATCCCAAAATGCCATTGGCCTTCTTGGCAACAAGGGCACACTGTTGACTCATATCCAGCTTCTCATCCACTGTCACCCCTAGGTCCTTCTCTGCAGAACTGCTGCCTCGCCATTCAGTCCTTAGTCTGTAGCGGTGCATTGGATTCTTCCGTCGTAAGTGCAGGACTCTGCACTTGGCCTTGTTGAACCTCTTCAGATTTCTTTTGGCCCAATCCTCCAATTGTCTAGGTCCCTCTGTATCCTATCCCTACCCTCTGGCATATCTACCACTCCTCCCAGTTTAGTGTCATCCGCAAACTTGCTGAGGGTGCAATCCACACCATCCTCCAGATCATTAATGAAAATATTGAACAAAACCGGCCCCAGGACGGACCCTTGGGGCACTCCGCTAGATACCGGCTGCCAACTAGGCATGGAGCCATTGATCACCACCCATTGAGCCCGACAATCTAGCCAACTTTCTACCCACCTTGTAGTGCATCCATCCAGCCCATACTTCTTTAACTTGCTGACAAAAATACTGTGGGAGACCATGTCAAAAGCTTTTCTAAAGTCGAGGAATAACACGTCCACTGCTTTCCCTTCATCCACAGAACCAGTTATCTCATCATGGAAGGCAATTAGATTAGTCAGGCATGACTTGCCCTTGGTGAATCCATGCTGACTGTTCCTGATCACTTCCCTCTCCTCCAAGTGCTTCAGAATTGATTTCTTGAGGACCTGCTCCATGATTTTTCCGGGGACTGAGGTGAGGCAAACATGATTCCAGTTTCCTTCCTTAGTGTCCCCCTTCCCAGCTCTGACACCACAGAGCCTTACACCTGTGTCACTGTTCCCATTCCTGCCCTTAGCCAAACATGATTCCAATTTCCCCACCCCCATTCCCTGTTCCCATCTCCCGCACCCACACACCGATCCCCTCACTTCCTGATTGACTGCAGGCTATATAGTAAAATTTGAGTTCTGCTTTGCTATACCTCAACCAATCATTTTCCTGAAATTTAACTAACCAATCCTAACATATTGTAACATGATTATGTAACCAATTATATCCCACCACCTTAATTAGTTTACACCCAGCAAAATTAATTATACAGCAGACAGGAACAATCACAGAACCAGACAGAGATTATGCAGACAAACAATAGCAAAGTGGGAACTATAATGACAAAACAAAACAGAAGTGAGGATTTCACATCCCAGCTATTGGTAAGTGAGTTCTTGCCAGACAGGATGCTATCAAACTAAGTTTCCTTTTACATTTTCTAGGCACTTCCCTTTCTCTGGAGGTGATAGGCATTATCAGGACAGGATTGTATTCCTAACAGCCCAATAGCACCTTCTTTCAATGTGACTAGTTTGGAATGTGAGGATGTGACCGGTCGCTTCCCAGCTTATGGCTGCCTCTGCTGCTTAGCCAAAGGCCTTAGCCTAAGAACAGGGCCTCAGACTGTCACAGTAAGAGAAGGACCTTACACCGGCAGACAGTGATTTTGAATCTTTCTTTTATACCTCTATAACTAGCCAAGTGATAAGAATACACCTAAATTCTTAGAGTACAGGCCTCTACCAACAGGCCTGAATATCTATATCCTAACAACTGGGTTTTTCCTTATCTTCTGTAATGAACATTTGAATGACCTTCTCTGCATCATCATGACTTTTGTTATCTCTTTCAAGTCACTGCTTGTTCATGACCTATCAAAATGACATAGTCTTGATTGTTTTTATAATTGTTTGTGAAAATAGTTAAATAAATTAATACTATTCTGTTTAGAAAGAAGACAAATAAGAGGTCACACAATGGCTGTGATTTTTGCATTTATTTAGAACATACAAACAGCCATACTGGCTCAGACCATTATAAAATGGTCCATCTAGCCCAGTATCCTGTCTTCCAACCAGGTGCTTTAGAGGGACCAAACAGAACAGGCAATCATCGAGTGATCCATCCTGTCATCCACTCCCTGATTCTGCCAGTAACAGGCTAGCGATACTCTGAGCATGGGATTGTACCCCTGACCATTTTGGGTAATAGCCATTGATGGACTTATTCTCCAGGAACTTATCTAATTATTTTTGAACCCCAATTATAGTTTTGGCCTTCACTATGTCCCCTGGTAGGTAATTAGTTCCACAGGTTGACCATTCATTGTTTGAAGAAGTAGTTCCTTTTGTTTGTTTGAAACCTGCTGCCTATTAATTTCATTGGGCGATCCCTAGTTCTTGTGTTATATGAAGGATAAATAACACTTCCGTATCAGTTTCTCCACACCAGTCACAATTATGTAGACCTCTATCATATCCCCTCATACGGAAGCTATTTCTTAAACATTTTTGTTGCCCTTCTCTGTTCTTTTTCCAATTCTAATATATCTTTCCTGAGATGGGGTGACCATAACTGCACACAGAATTCAAGGTGTGGACATACCATGGATTTATGTAGTGTGCATTAAGATCTTTTCTGTTTTATTATCTATCGCTTTGCTAATGGTTCATAACCTTCTGTTCGCTTTTTTGACTGTTGCTGCACATTGAGCGGATATTTTCAGAGAACTATCCACCATGACTCCAAGATCTCTTTCTTGAGTGGTAACTGCTACTTTAGACCCTATCATTTTGTATGTATAGTTGGGATTATTATTACTATTATTATTATTACTATTATTAGTAGTAATATGCATTACTTTGCCTTTATCAGCATTGAATTTCATCTGCCATTTTGTTGCCCAGCCTAGGTGCTGGAACTAGAGGTGTGAGGGGTGCTGCCACACCACCTGGCTTGAAGTAGTCATAAAAACCCATATACATGGTTACCCCCATTATAAAAATTGTTCCAGCACCACTGTTGCTCAGTCACCCAGTTTTGTGAGATCTCTTGATAACTCTTTGCAGTCTGCTTTGGACTTAACAGATCTCTAATATCTTAACTGTTGAAGAGAGGGCTGGACAGAACAGAACACACATTTTGGGGGAAAATCTGGGACTGGGAGTATGTTGGGGTGTGACTAGAGTGTGCTGGCAGGCTGCAGCTATACACAGACACTCAGGGTGTGACCTGCATGCTGTTTAGCTGTTTGTGAGGTGCCCAGGTTGGGAGCTACAGTATCAAAGCATGGTGAGGAACCCAATACTGCAGGACAGATAGTGACACAACCCCTCACTGGTCTGGATTTCACCCCGGAATGTGATAAGCCCACTACCCTTTCTCCCACTGGGCTAGCTATTTCTAAAACAATCAGTGCTAGCAGCTATATGGTTGCTCAAATGCTATCACCTGGATGCAGGATAGTATGGTGAAAATGATATGTTACTGCAAGTTGGGGGTTGGGAAGTGGGGGCAGAGAAACGTGTGCTTGGAGGGGCTGGAGTAGTTTCCTTATTGTGATACAGGGTATATACATTTTATTATTAGCACTGTCCCAGAGCCACAATAGACCCTACAACTCCTGTGCTAAGAGAGAAGAGGACTATAATGTGCAAAGATTTGCGTGAGGAAAATACTAAACTGAATAAGCATACCATCTTCTTCAGTAACTTCGGGTGTCCAGCCCACAGAGTAGGCACAGAACCACTGAGTCTTCTTCTGCAGCTGGCCAGATTGTCTTCAGTATTGGTTTAGCCAATACAGAACATAAAAATGGCCATACTGGATCAGACCAAAGGTATATCTAGCCCAGTATCCCGTCTTCCAACAGTGGCCAGTGTCAGGTGCCCAGAGGGAATGATCAAGTGATCCATTCCCTGTTGCTCATTCCCAGCTTCTGGCAAACAGAGGCTAGGGACACCATCCCTGCCCATCCTGGCTAATAGCCATTTATGGACCTATCCTCCATGACTTTATCTGGTTCCTCTTTTAACCTTGTTATAGTCATAGATATAGTAAATGTGTCAATAAGGACCTTCCACATCTCATGTAATCACATAGACAAGTCCCATGATTTGGCCCCATAAAACATTAAAAATGAATGCATAAAGGATGGGAAAAGGAGAAGTAAATGGTAATGAATGTACATTACATGTTAAATGCAGGTGACTGATAAGGGAAGGTAAAGGTATCAATGAAATAGCAAAGGCAATAGGGTAAAGACAATACAAAGTCATTTTTAAAACATATTAGGAACAAGAAAACCCCTAAGTCAGATATTTCTAGATGCAGATGGTAAAATTGTATATAGTAATGTAGAAAAGGCAGAACTGTTCAGCAGATATTTCTGTTCTGTATCTGGAACACAGTATGAGAATTTTTCCATCCCATAATGTTGTGGATAGAATAGAATGTTTGTCCTCTGTAACAAAGAATGTTGTGATGTAGCAGCTGCTAAAATTAAGCATTTTCAAATCAATGGGCCTGGATAACTTATACCCAAGAGCCTTAAAGAAACTAGCTAAGGAACTCTGAATTACTAATGTTAATTTTTAATGAATATCAGAAAATTAGGGAGATTCCATAGGTTCCCTTGGGATAGTGCTTGGGGTATGCTACAGACCTCCATGGTCTGATCTGGATGTGGATAGAGACCTCTTTAATGTTTTTAATGAAATAAATATTACAGGGAAGGTGTATGCAAGGTCTTGGAACAAATTTTGAAATAGAAAGTAGTTAAGGACATAGAGGTAAACAGTAATTGAAATAAAATACAACATTGTTTTAGAAAAGGTAGATCACGCCGGATCCACCTGATCTCCTTCTTTGTGAAGATAACAGAATATTTTACACAAAGGAAATGCAGTAGATCTAATCTACCTGGATTTCAGTGTGGCATTTGACACATTTCCACATGGAGAATTATTAGTTAAATTGGAGAAGATGGTGATTAATACGAGAATTGAAAGGTGAATAAGGAACTGATTAAAGAGGAGACTACAACGGGTCATATTGAAAGGTAAACTGTCAGGCTAGAGAAAGGGTACTAGTGGAGTTCCTCGGGGATCAGTCTTGGAACCAATCTTATTTAATATTTTTATTAATGAACTTGCGACAAAATGTGGGAGGGTGCTAATAAAATCTGAGGATAACAAAAAGTTTGGAGGTATTCCCAATATGGAGGAGAACTGGAATATTATACAAGAAGATCTGGATGACCTTGAGTAATAGAAATGGGATGAAATGTAATAGTGAGAAGTGTAAGGTCATGCATTTAGGGATTAATGACAAGAATTTCTGTTATAAACTGGGTACGCATCACTTGGAAGTAACAGAGGAGGAGAAGGACCTCGGAGTATTGGTTGATCACAGGATGACTATGAGCCGCCAATGTGGTATGGCCGTGAAAAAAGCTAATGTGGTCTTGGGATGCATCAAGCGAGGTATTTCCAGTAGAGATAAGGAGGTGTTAGTACCGTTATACAAGGTACTAGTGAGACCTCATCTGGAATAAAGTGTGCAGTTCTGGTCTCCCAAGTTTAAGAAAGATGAACTCAAACTGGAAGAGGTGCAGAGAAGTGCTACTAGGATGATCTGAGGAATAGAAAAAGCACTAGAGGGATAAATACCAGGGACAGAAAGGAGTTATTTTTAAGCACCAATGTGGATTCAAGAACAAATGGATGTAAACTGGCCATCAACAAGTTTAGGCTTGAAATTAAGCAGAGGTTTCTAATCATCAGAGGAGGGATGTTCTTGACCAGCCTTCCAAGGGGACCAATGAGGGCAAAAAATCTAACTGCTTCAAGACTTAGCATCATAAGTTTATGGAGGGGATGGTATGATGAGATTGTCTACAATGGCATGTGGCTGATCTGTGACTGCTAGCAGCAAATATCTCCAGGGGCCAGTGATGGAACACTAGATGGAGAGAGCTCTGAGTTACTACAGAGAATTCTTTCTCAAGTGTCTGGTTATATATAACACACACACACAGATTCCATTACATATATATAATCTTAGGTAGAAGGAATCTTATATTTTGAATTAGAAATTATATGTTTTATAAAAATCTTGCAAAACAAATGTACACCTTTTTCTTTTAATAAGTCTAAGGAAAATTCTCTTATAATATATGTCAAGCAAAATTTGGGATGAAAAGGTACTTGAATGTGCATCAATTTGGGAATCATGTTTTCATTGGCAGGATAATGTTTCAGTGAAGTGAAGACGATTTCTGACCCAGGAACTCTAGTTTCTTATATCAGTGTCTACCTACCTGATTTGGATGCATATTGCCATTTATGGACATAAATTCTCATTTTTGTGAAGACAATGATTGCACATGCAAAACTAAAGACAAATGGTTAGATTTAATTAAGAACAAATAGTCTTCAAATTCCTTCAACATTCCCGTATTGGGAAAGTAAGTGTCCTGGGCATTAGAAATCTGTCGGTATGTGTGTGTTGGGCCAAAATCAATCCTGATGTAAAACCAATTAAATCAGAGAAGTTACAGAGGGATGAATTTTGACTGTTGTGCTCAGCTACGTAGACTAAATTCTATGGCCAAAAATTGTCTATTTGTGAAACAGACCAAGACTATACAGTAAAAACAAGTGGATAGTCTTTCTAATGTTAGGAATCTATTTATAAGGTAAGACTTAGATACTGAAAGGGAGAAGGTCATATTCGGGGCCTGTAACTATTGAGTGCGTCCCTATAAAGGTGAGGAGTTTCATACAATATAAATTATTCATATTAAATCAAACAGTACTTCAATATTATTTTTTACTCTGACTGATTGAAGTGCCACAGAGAAGACTGGTTGGTGCCAGAACATATTTAAGAAATCAAGTGAACTTGCTAAGAAACAGTTTCATGGGATCTTCAACACATTTTTCATCTTTTATGCTCTGGCTGTTTCCCAAAAGTAAGATTTCTGCGGTGTTTGCAAAGCAAAGAAGCTGAGGACAGAAATAAAGTATGCTTCATCTCAAAACATCTGCTTTTCTCTCAAGTATTTTAGATTTTCAGAAGTTCAAAGAAGCTTGCAAATACTCCAGCAATTGCAGCTATAAAATGAGAATACTAGTCTTACCTCTAGCATTAATAGTCTCATTTATAGCATTGAAGGAGAGCTGGGGTTTGTTTGTTTGTTTTTTTCTGAATTTGAACATTCTTTCAAAGTCTCAAATCCAAAAGGAAGGTTGTTCACAAACACCCAAAAGTGGTCCCAAAAGGAATCTCAACAACTACAGATTAAATTTATGCAATGGGACACCAGCTAGCAGAGATGGAGCTGCTTTATAAAAAGTTCCTATAAAAGCTAAATTCCAATTCATAATTTCCCTGGGTGTCTGCACTTACATCTATTGGGGGACAGCAGCCATAACATACATTTCATGCTCAATTCCCTTTCATTTTTCTCCTGCTCACAGATGTAAACTATTATGTTCAAAATGTCCTCTTCTGATAAGAGTTTATTTCTTTAGACATTTAATTAAAACAAGAAATCCAAGGTGAACAATGCTGGTTGTTATACATATTTTTGACATCCTAGTTCAAAACCTAGATCATTTTTAATGGAAGATCAAACAAGTGAGGTTGCCATGAAGATCTCTGATAACTAGACCATACTAGGCAGACAGACAGGAAAGCCTGTGTATTTTCTGCACATGTATTAAGGCTTTTCTAACACAAGTAACATTTCAGGCAAACAGCTCACTGAGGTTCTAATTACAATATGCATGAAGTATATTGTCATAACTACACATGGCACATATAATCAGTATCTAGAACACCACCAGGCCTCAATTCCTAAACAGCTTCTCTTCTATTTGCAAATCCATTTGCAAATTCTTGAGTCTAAGGAAACCTATATAAGTTTAGAAGGAGTCTGACACAGTGCACCTTACATCATCTTCCCACCTGTCATGGGGCGGCTGCCCACACAGGCATGAGAAGGGTTAAGGCAGCTTGGGAGAGGCTCTGCAGAACCCCGCCAATCAGGAAAGGACTTTTTGGGAGAGCCAATCAAGAGAAGGCTTGCTGGAGCAGCCCATATATAAAGGGCTGCTCAGCAAAGCAAGGGCAGTCTCTCCCTGAAGGGCAAGTGGGAAGGATTGTCCTCCAAGGAGTACTGGAGATGTTGCAGTGCTGAGCAGGGTAGCAGAGCAATAGGGGAGCTTTTGGCTGACTATGGCCAGAGTGAGGCTCTGAAGCAAGGAAAGGGAAGGTGCTAGAGCTATGGGGGAAAGTAGGCAGCAGGGATAGGAGGAGGGGAAGTAAGTGGCTGCCACCTATAGGGTCTTTGGGCCAGGACCCAAAGTAGTGGTGGGCCAAGTTCCCCCTCCCTCCTTTACCCTGACTTGCCAATGAGAAGAGTGGCCTAAATCTAGACTGCAGTTTGCCCCTGAAGCCAGGGGCTAGACTAGAAACTGCAGTTGGCCGCTGAAGCAAGTGGAAGGACTGAGGACCGCCTGCCCCCTGAAAGGAGGGAGACAGCAGGCTGGGGCACAGCTGGAGGGCTGTGTCCCGAAGAGGATGCTGTGGTCCAGGAGTGACACGGGTCCAGATGGTAGAGACAGTGGAGGAAGTGGAAGTAAAGGCAAGTGAGACACCGCTAGTAAAAGGCACCCTGGTGGTCCAAGAGAGCTAATTCCCAGCACAACCAGCAGGAGGTGCCGCAGGGGTGAGTCTGCACTGCTACACCACCCCTTTAATGTGCCTGTCAGACCAATTTGGATGGACTTTAAACTCCCTTAGGGTATGTCCATACTGCAATCACAGTGGCTTATGTAGACATACCTGAGCTAGCTTTAATCTCCTGGTTCACTCAGCATGTAAACAACATACATTTTGAATCCCATGTTCTTCAGTAAGTGGGTGTCAGCAGACATAAGCGAGTTTAGCCAAATGCAGCAGAGTTTCAGTTTGTATAAGGAGCCCCCTTCCCCAGTTCAACTATAGACCTGTTATGTTGGCTCTGTCAGTATAAAGGGGCTGCAAAGAGAGATGATCTACTCACCAGAGAATGTTCCCACTATTAAGGTGCTACAGGGCTGGCAGAGTAGACCTCCATGCGCCTTTCTGCCTTGAAGTCCCTGGGGCATGGCTAGAGGAGGGAAAGTTGATGTCAGGAGTGGGAGGGAGTGTTACTGATGCACACTGAGCTTGGCTGGGCCCTCATTGAGAACTGGGGATAAGGATTCTAATTTACACATCTTCTCTGAATCTACAGAGGTCATATGTCCCCCAGGTCCCCACCTACTCATGAGCACTACCAACCAGTGGGCTATGCCGTATTTTTATGTCATTCCTAGAAATGCCACTTTTTGAAGGTGGAACTTCCAGGAACTGTTTCACATGCAGGGCAACCACCATGGGACAGCATTTTACTCACATTCTTCTTGTCCCCTCAAAGGTCACTAGCTCAGAAACAGGTCACAAAGACAAATACTCAACTAGTGTGTTGTAGATATATTATCGTCTGATCTTCTGTACTTTTCCTCATTATTTTCTTCCTTTTATGCCACAAAAAAGTATTTTCAGTAATAGCAATAATTTCATGAAAATAAGAATAATATGTGATTAGTGGTACTATAGCCTACATATGTTTTCTTATGGTAGGACTTAAAGCAAGACCCTATATATAATGTGGTAACCTTCCTGCCCTTTAGGCCTATTGAAAAGTACTGTTCACTTCTCAAGCAAACATAACCCTAATTTTTTGGCATAGGTCAAATTTCAGATAAAGTTTAGTCATTGAGTACAGGTTAATACATTCTTAAGCAGGATGATTTTCACTGTGAACTCTGCTTTGGTGTCTTAAACCAGTGGTGCTTGTGGTTAGATGCTAATAGATGTTTGGGTGTGCGTGTGTTCTCAACCAGGGGTACATGTACCCCTGGGGGTATGCAGAGGTCTTTCAGGGGGTACATCAACTCATCTAGATATTTGCCCCACTTTCACAACAGGCTACATGAAAAGCACTAGCGAAGTCAGTACAAACTAAAATTTCATACAGACAATGACTTGTTTATACTGCTGTATATACTATACACTGAAATACAAGTACAATATTTATATTCTAATTTATTTATTTTATAATATGTTAAAAATGAGAAATGACAAAAATTTTCAGTAATAGGGTGCTGTGGTGCTTTTGCATTTTTATGCTCGATTGTGTAAGCAAGTAGTTTTTAAGTGAGGTGAAACTTGGGTGTATGAAAGATAAATGAGACTTCTGAAAAGGATACAGTAGTTTGGAAAGGTTGAATGCTGCTTTCTTAAACTACAGGGTAATGCACTACTAAATCAGAAGTTTTTGAGGTGGCTTAGTAAGGAATAGAGTTGACTTGGCACATATTGGAATAATGTTGCTTTGTTCTATTATTTGTTAGGGTTGGGTTTTGTTCAAATGTAAATAGGTATATTTGTTTGTGATGATCAAAATCCAGACACTCCAGGGGGAAAGCAGGGAGTCTGAATCCCAAAGATTAAACACTTGAATCAACTGATAATATACAATAATTATTGTACTATAACAGGGTATTGAGTAAGGTCTTTTATGAAAGATGGCGACATGCTGGCCATGAATATTATTGTGTGTTGTATATACATGTGGGATATAGTTATGTACGTGTGTCAGAAATATGTTCCTAAAATACATTGTGGAAAGAGCTGATAAATAAGCCTGACTTAGACAAAGGAAGGTGGATTTACCTGTCTGGACCAAGCTTTGTAAGCTAGACAATAATGAAAGTACATTTACATATAAGGAAAGCAAAGCAAAGTAACAAGTGTCAGCTTGGTGAGCACCCTGAGGACACACCGAAGACTGAACTCCCATGAGGTTTTCCTGGCCCTTGAGGCTAAGACAGTGGACTTTGGGAAATATCAGTAAAGCACAAAACATTCTAGATATCCATCACTTAGGATACAGAGGGAACAGTACCCTCTAATTCCATGAACACTGGGTCTTTTTGCCAGAGGTCTGGAGATGCTAGTGACTTGATGTAAGAGAGAAAGCTGTTTAGTCAAAGATTGTAGCTTGTTAAAGTTAAATCTTAGATACTGGAAAGCATTTTATTTTATTTTGTTTGTAACCATTTCTTGTTTCTGTTACTTCTGCTTAATATCACTTACATCTCCATTCTGTATTAATAAACTTAGTTTTACTATAAACCATCTCAGTGCTGTTATATGAAGCATACTGAAGTCCTCAGCCAACCTAACAGGCTGGTGTGTACACTGTCTCTCTGGAGGCAGTGAATGTAATAATTTCTGAGCATGTCCATTGAGAATAATGGGACACTGTAGAGAGCCATCTCTGGGGAACTTGGGAACTGGGGTTCACTGATTGTTACCTGCAAGGCAAGGTTTGAATTGGCAGAATCTTGAGGATTTTGCTGGTGAAGTGGGCAGACTGGTGTGGCAGGGAGCAAACACACAATCCATTCTCCAACAATGCTCAGTCTTGCTAAGGCAGAGGGGTAACACAGTGGTTTACAGGGCTGCCCGGAGGAGAGCGTCACATTACTCCACTAATATTATTGAAACACCTTTGGGAGGCAGAAGTTCTGGGTATCATAAAATGGTGTGGCAAAAAAATGATAATCAGTGGGAATAGGTATTGTTTCATATTCTCTGTGTATATATAAAGCCTGCTGCAGTTTCCACGATATGCATCTGAGGAAGTGAGCTGTAGCTCACGAAAGCTTATGCTCTAATAAATCGGTTAGTCTCTAAGGTGCCACAAGTCCTCCTTTTCTTTTTGCGAATACAGACTAACACGGCTGCTACTCTGAAAACTGAAATCAGTGGGATTTGTGGAACCTAAATATGCCTTAGACACTTCATATTAGGTACCCAAGTATGAAAAGTTTGGCTGAAGTGATTTCCCATGGTCAAGCAGAGTTAGTGGGAGAAGCAGGAATAAGGCATGGTGCCAAAGATTTTTCAAAAATATTTATGCTCCTAAATCCACATTTAGGTACCTAAATAAGTGGCCTCAGTGGGAGCTGCTGGGTGCTTAGCACTTTTGAAAAACAGGCCACTTAGCCTGATTCTGATTTCACATCTGGTACCAAATTCTCTGCTATTGGAACTTTATTGACTAACGTCCCCATGTCTCTAAAGCATTGTAGGAGAACATACATGATCATGTACATACATCATGTGTGAAAGGATTTTTTATGAAATAAGTTGAAGGACCACATAATAAATTAATTTATCATGTACATTTGTCTGCTTCACCTGTACTCTGCTCACTACTCCAGCAATCTGGGGTGCATTCTGATATTCCACACCAACCTTGGGCAGGTTCAATGAGCCACACATTAGAAAAAGAAAAAAATATAACCATCCGGCAAATGTTTTTTTCTTGTCCCTTGAATGTGGATTATCCCCAACAAAGTCACATCTTTTGAAGACCAGAACAGGAAACATTCAGTGCTGCAATAGTGACAACATTTCTATACATAAAAATGTCAGTTTCAAAGTCCAAATATCTCATGACACCAAAGAGCTAAAAATAGGAGTCTTTTTAGCACTGAGAAGGGGAGAATCCAGCTTTCCTGAAAGTCCCAATTTTAAAGTTCTTGAACCTTAGAACTGATTATTTGTATATCTAGAAAAGCAAGTTTAGGTCATTTTTGGAAGTTTCTGTGATTTCCTCTGAGCCTCACACAGAGGGAGTCATGGTAAATAAGGCACCTGGTTTTACAGGTAGAGGGATAAAAAAAATAACACCAATACAATCTTTAAAACTCTCTACGATAGTCCTCTAACATATGTAGCATTTAGAGAATATATGACAGTGACTTCACCACTTGCAATATTGTACAGCAGCCATCACAAACTCATGCCAAAAATCCCTCTGAACTATACCGCAGCATCATATATTATTAATGATGCATCACTGCTGATCATTATTTGTGTTGCAGTAGTTCCTAAGGTCCGCAGGCAGAATCAGCCCATTTTCCTGGGCACTGTACAAACTCATTCTCTCTCCACCCTCCCGCACCCACACCTCTCGATTGGTCACTCTTTCTCAGCTATTGGTGAACACTCACCTTTGGTATATTGCTCTTTTGCTTTTAAGATTAAAACTGTTTCATTTTTTATGTAACTATTCAGATCAGACAACAAAGAAGTAAAATACAAAAGTACTTTCACATTATAAGTTATATATGTTGTATAATAGAGTAGAATCTTAATCATTCATGCTAGGGACAGGGACACGTATGAAAAATAATTGAAATATGAAAATTAATGAGTAAAAATAAAATCAACTCCATAACAGAGGGACCAAATATCATATAGTAATTCATTTCTTGAACCTTAAGTATAATATCAGTTTATTTCTAATACATAATGTATAATGTGATTATTCCCCTCTATTTGGCACTGGTGAGGTCACATCTGGAGTATTGCATCCAGTTTTGAGCCCCCCTCTACAGAAAGGATGTGGACAAATTGGAAAGAGTCCAGAGGAGGGCAACAAAAATGATCAGGGGGCTTGGGCACATGACTTATGAGGAGAGGCTGAGGGAACTGGTCTTGTTTAGTCTGCAGAAGAGAAGAGTGAGGGGGAATTTGGTAGCAGCCTTCAACTACCTGAAGGGAGGTTCCAAAGAGGATGGAGCTCAGCTGTTCTTAGTGGTGTCAGATGAGAGAACAAGAAGCAATGGTCTCAAGTTGCAGTGCGGGAGGTCTAGGTTGGATATTAGGAAACACTATGGAGGGTGGTGAAGCAGTCGAATGGGTTACCTAGGGAGTTGATGGCATCTCCATCCTTAGAGGTTTTTAAGGCCTGGCTTGACAAAGCCCTGGCTGCGATGATTTAGTCCTGCTTTGATGATGATTTAGTAGGTCCTGCTTTGAGCAGGGGATTGGACTAGATGACCTCCTGAGGTCTCTTCCAACCTTAATCTTCTTCTTCTTCTTCTAGTATATACTGCTCTTCCAGAAAGATGAATTCCATTATCTAATAGGTCTTTTCCATCTCTAAATTCAGTTACCCAGTATTTCCCTAATACATGTGGTTAGAGCTGACTTAAATTCATTTAAAAAGAAAAGTTTTCAGACTTTCCTTTGAAAGTTTTTGCACATTGGTTTTGTGCTCAGACAGGTCTGGGTTCATTTAGAATATCTCCTGTGTAATATAAATATAAGTGATTCACTATCCTAACACTTAGTAGTTATATAATGCTAACAACTTACCATGGGATCACAATTTTTGAGAAAAAAAGCAATCACCAAATAAAACCTATTTTTTATAAAAGGTCATTAAGAATAAAAATCTTGCTACATTTCCAACTCAGTGAACTGAGATTATTCTCTGACATATTCTAGGCTTGGTTAGAGACCAGGAGATGTGCAGCAACCCAGTACAAAAAACTCTAGATTTTTGAAGTCAGAAAATTTAATGTCTTCAGAGATGGAGAAAGGGGAACCAACAATAGCAGAAGAGCTCAGGGCTGTTATTTTTCTGTTACCTTTAAAAGATCAAGTAATGAAGACTGATCCTGGCATTCTTATATGATTTTTATACTTAAAATGTAATGATCCCAAAGTCTCACAACACAGAAAGGTTCAAGTCAGGTTTCCATTTCCTTCCTTTTTTCCTTATTTTGGATTTTCAATGTCTTGCCTCAGCCAAATCTGATAGAAAACTCCGGAGAATTTAGACAAGATATAGTGCACTAATTTGTTAGACCTGCAGGGCTCAAAGATACACATAAATTACTACAGGAGGAAAGAGGGAAAGAAAAACATGAGTAGTTTATAACAGCTGTACAAAATGCATGTTCAAGAAGTGCACAGAAAGTCTTTAATTCTTCAAAATAAAAATACAGAGGGAGTGCAAATGGAGGGGAAAATTCATTTAGTACATAATCAGTCTTCACTATGCACAAGCTGTCCTCTCCAGCTCCTTTAGTGAGTGTTGTCTAGAGAGGATTGCAGGATTGAGCCCTTAATGATATTTTATGATTAACTAGAAAGTTTTTTCTTAATTTGTTGGAAAATGTTAATGTTACGTTTTGTTTTTTGTTTTTTTAAAAAGCCAGCGTAGTTGTTTGCAGGGAGTGGAGAAGAGATATAAAAATGATCCAATGTACCTCATGAATCACTCTGGTTCCTATTCTGTTTTCCTCATATTGGCAAATCTCTCACTGATGTCGATAGATATGCCTTTAAACATTGTTTAACCCTAAAATACTTGATTTTCCTTTGAGAAAACCTCTGAACTCGCTAAATTCATATATTCCAAGATTAGAAAGGACCATTGTAATCATCTAGTCTGACCTTCTATATAATACAGGCCATAGAACTTCCCCAAAATAATTCCTAGATCTTATTTTTTTAGAAAACATTCAATCTTGATTTAAAAATTGCCAGTGACAGAGAATCACCACAGCCCTTGTTAAAGGTAGATTGTGTCAAACCAACCTGATCTCCTTCTTTGAGAAGGTAACAGATTTTTTAGACAAAGGGAAGGCAGAAGATCTAATTTAACTCGATTTCAGTAAGGCATTGGATACGGTTCCACATGCAGAATTATTAGCTAAATTGGAAAAGATGGAGGTCAATATGAAAATTGAAAGGTGGATAAGGAACTGGTTAAAGGGGGGACTACAAATGGTCATACTGAAAGGTGAACTGTCAGGCTGGAAGGAGGTAACTAGTGGAGTTCCTCGGGGATCAGTTTTGGGACCAATCTTATTTAAGCTTTTTATTACTGACCTTGGCATAAAAAGCGGGAATGTGCTAGTAAAGTTTGCGGATGACACAAAAGATGGGAGTTATTGACAAAACAGAGAAGGACCGGGATATCATACAGGAAGATCTGGATGACCTTGTAAACTGGAGTAATACTAATAGGATGAAATTTAATAGTGAAAAGTGCAAAGTCATACATTTAGGGATTAATAACAAGAATGTCTGTTATAAACTGGGGATGCATTACTTGGAAGTAACAGAGAAGGAGAAGGGAAATCAGTGGACATACATTTCAGTGGCCATTGTATTGGGCCCTTAGTAAACTGAGAAAAAAAAATGTTTCAGGATAACAAGCACCCTCAGGTAATTACTATGCTGAATTTTGTAATTACATGTTTTACATTGAAATGACAGAGCATAGAAAACAACAAGAACAAAACAGCCTGCGTAACTGCTACATGGTCCTTTAAAAAAAATATAAATCCTTTTTGGCCCTCACTTCCCCACTTCATCTTGTCTCCTTGACATTTACATGCTGCATGTTTGCAATGCTCTTCTGTCCAGACAGTGGTTTGTTCTTTACACCGTATCCCAGAACCGAACTGACAGTTTGGGATTCTCCAATGCAAAACCCATATGAGAGAGTTATTGTGAGGAAAAGAGCCTTGTGACCCTGTCCTGAGGGAATCATTACAGCAGGATCTGCAGCCAGGGTCTCCCATGTGAATGCACTATCCACCAGGCTACAGAGTCATTCCTGTTATCACTGGCCCAGTGAATATTTAAGTATTTTTTACAAAGTGGAACAGCAGCAACGTGAGAGATTAAGAGAGTCCCATCCAAGACCACTCATAGCCCATGGGTAGGGCACTCTCCTGGGGGATGTGAGACCTGCGTTCAAGCCCTTGCTCCTCTCAAGCAGAGTGGGGAACTGAATCTGTTTCTCCCACATCCAGGGTGAGCACTCTAATCCTTGGGCTACTGGATAAAAGACCACCACCATCACCACTCCACTTCCATTTATTGAGAGAAAGGGCTGATCTGACTTAAGCACCTAACTCCAAAAAAGGTTCCCAGCTGTGAATCCCAAGTGGAGATAACTCCAGGTTGGAGAGAGGTGCCTATGTGCCTAAGTCCCTTGGAGGTGTGGGCGTGAGGCCACACCCCTTCCCTCGGCATCTCCCATTGGGGAGCCTAGACAACTCACTGCTCAGCTTGCTGGCTTTTGTGGATCCCATTCTTAGAAACCTAACTCTCCCCAAGAATTACACCAGGAACCAGGGCTCCTGACTTGGAACTGTGAATACCATTAGGCAGCAGGGTGCCTAAAGTAGGCATTGCAACACTGAGCCTAAATCCCCTTTGTGAATCTATTCCATTGTTACTAACTGGCAGCTTGAAAATTCTATATGGAGGAACCTATCATAACCTAAAGAGTTATAGCAGCTAATTAGCTAATCATATTTATCCTTAGTATGGTTATTGAGACATTGATCATTGATATCGCTGCAGTTTGGCTAATGACGGTTTCAGTCAATCAGAGTACAGGGATTAGCATACAGTACAGCTATTGAAGAATAACTGCACTGTGATTATGCAGCTCAAACATCCAGAATGAATCAGAGTGAAAAAAATTAATATGTGAGCAAAAGAATCTGAACAGTTATGCTTCAGTGGCTGTGCAACATCCACCTCTCTGCTACACTGAAGTTGGCCATTTTAGTAAAATATAGTATTTACCAGGGGCTTTGTGCAAGGGCTGTTGTAATCTGTAGAAAAGTTTTGTTTGTGATTTTTATTAAATTTGACATCATTGTACTATAGATGCCATCCTTGTACAGGTTGGGAGCTTACATTGGGTATCTTAAAAATCAGTTATCACTGCTACTGGAACAGATTGCTTGCTCGCTGGCTGATGGGCCGCACTAGGATGAAAAATGGACACAGTAGCCTTGAACATTTTTATCCAATTAACTCACTTGACTGTGGATTATGCTCATATCTTTTTGACATGTTACACTGATTTTGTCATTAGCTTGTAAATCAAATATAAAGTTTATTAAAAAGAAAAAATATATATATTGAAACTTTTGATCGACATACAAAAGGAGAGTTTCTGTAAACCTGAGCTGCAGTATGATAAAATAAATCAGACGTTCATACATTCTTTATAAGCACTAGTAAGTGAAGCACTGATCCCTGTTCATTGTTTGTATATCAGCTTGTATAAAGCACACCAGAATGCTTTGAGATAGAAGGTGTTATATAAATATGAGATCCATTGACCTAGAATAGCTTACGGCCACTGTTCTGGAAAAGCGCAGACATTTTACCACCTGAAATATTTTTTCCAGATGTTGTTTACTTCCGCTGCTAACTCATAGTACAGTACTTCGGATAGAAGTGGGGAAGTTAATGAACTTGGTGCAACTCCATAGACTTCCCTAGACTTACAGCCATGACTAAGTTAAACCCAAATTTAAAATTTGTTAATGATTTTGTATAGTTAATTTGCATTTTATAAATCATTTATTAGGTCCCTGATGGTACTTTTAATGTAATTATACTGAAATTCATGTTCTTTGTGAAAAAGTCACTATTTTCTTTCCTGCTCTTCTACCTACTAGCACCTTGATTCAGTTATCAGCATTTACATATGATAGCAACATCAGCATTAATGACTATCCAGTGCTAGACTGAATCCACCTAATCTACTTTAAACCAAGAATCTGAAGAGGAACTACTTCCAGCAAAAATGGAATATGATGGCAGGTGGCAAAATATTTAATATACTATATATAACTTAACACTGAGGCAAGTTGGAGGTATGCTGCTGCTGCTGCAGCTGACGGATAATTTGCACATCGGGATGGTACAAGCATCCACAAACAAACTAGGTATGTGGAAAATTTTCCATCTTATCACACCAGATATAATCCTATTTGGTGGCACTACATCCATGCAAGTATGCTGCTGGATGCTCACCGGATAAAGTCTTAATTTGGAAGACAGAATGCAGCAAATCCTGGTTTAGACAGTTTGCCATCTGGTTTTGGAAAAGGCATCAGATATGAGGGAGATTTTGGATCAGCAGAGGTGAGAAAAATCAATAGAGATCATTCAGGCACTGAACACTTTCAGCTAGTGGGTTGTTGTTGTGTGTGTGTGTTGGTTTTTATTTTTCATTTTGTCCTAGACATAGCTTTTTCTTCTGGGTAACATTGTTTCCCTGAAATTTTTTTGCTGCTCGCACAATAGCAAATGAAACATGCCAAATATCTATAGGTATGAATGCCAATACTTATCCATCTTCTGTGCACACCATATGGAGAATAGTACCCTCTTTCTTACTAAGATTGACTTGGAGAGGTATACATTAGTGAGATACTAAAATCTACAACACCATTTTTTATTTTGAGCATTAGAATGATTGTGCAACTGCCAGCACTGGTTCAAACAAATTTGTGGTCCCCTGCCCAATCATTGGATCAGACACCACAGTTGCAGTATCCAAGATTCAGCGTGAAACCTACCCCTCCACAATCATGTGACTGAAATGCCATACGCAAGGTGCAGAACTGGCATGTAGGTTTGAGGGAGTTAGAACAATATCAGGTGGAGGTCTTCTGTTAAACACAACGAGAAAAAAACCTGAAAAATGTAATCAGGACCATGATGATAATGTTTGCTAGGGGGGTTAAGATCATGATTTACCAGTGGGCTTAAATTATGAACAACACAGAGAGCTCTGTTAGCACCAACAACCTCATGCACCACCGGTAAAATAAACAGTCAACTTCATCCTAGCATTGGAGGGTCCCCCATGACAACAGCACAGGCTGAACAGGCCCTACCAACTGCAGCCCAAACAATCTGCTACAGTGTCACTTAAATGCATAAAGAAATATAGGACCCACTTCTCTTTTCAAAATAGTTGTACACTAGCATAGCCCCATTGATTTAAATCAAGGTATTTTAATTTGCCCCTATGGAAAAGTCTTGTAGCAGAGGTGTCAAATTAATCTTGTGGAGATAGTCATGGTACATTTTTATGATGGTCTAAATCTAATAAACAGGGTGATATACTATGCTCAATCACATTCCAATGTTCAGAACAAAAAAGTATTGTATTGTAAATTTTACTATCTCAGTAATGGATACCTCTCCAAGACAGCCTCAATAAGAGAGAATCTCAATCTCCCACTGGAAATAATGACAAGGTTGCACAAAGATCCAGCAAAGAATATGGCTATTATGTAGTAACTAACTTCTTTTACTTGTGCACTCATCATCACTTAGTTGGAAAAAATGATGCAGAGAACTTTTAGGAACACTGCTATTCCTTCACACTGACTGTTTGGCAGTTGACACATGAACTTACCCATTTGTGCACACAGTTCAGAGTGCAGTAAGTATGCAAATTACCATAGGTGCACATTTAAATTATTGAAAAAGCATTTCTAAGATATCTGTACACTTTTGACTGAAAAAGACATTGATAAGAAAGCAACCCAGATCAAAAGTTGGAAGATGGATATGGACAAAGAAATTGATCTGAATGATTGGGTGTCTCTCTTGGAATTTGTGTAGCTCACAATTTTTTTTTTTACAAATTACTGTATAGATGGCATTTGACTCCAGTTAAGATCCCTAATATTTTTACCACTAGGAAGGCACTCTGCTGGAGGGGTTACAGGGAAAGGGGAATATACTTGCTCATGTTGTGGTTGTGCCCAGGAAATGGGTTGTTTGGGGAGGAAATCATTAAAGTAATCTGATGACAAAATACTAGCTTCCTAAAGATCCTCCGATCTGCTTACTCAATGCTCCAGAAAAGGATCAACATTTTAAAGAGAATGACAAATTAATTATTTTATTGTTTGCAGATAGACTTGTACCATGCATTATTGGAAAAAATATAACTTCTCCTCCTATGGAATTGTGGTATCGTAAAACATGGACTGTTCTAATGGAAAAACTTTCACACCAAGTACATACACAAGAGAAAGATGAAAATGAGGATAGCTATTTAGAAATTTGGTCACCCTCTTTAGTGTACTCAGAGGAAGAGGACTCCTCAGTCAGCAAGCCAGAATTTTTAGTGAGGTTATTTGAATATTACCCTGATCCTAAATAAGTAAAAAGCAATCTACTATGTAGTAAGTTAAAGTTTTAATGTAACTTTGCCTTAACAAAAAGTTATTTGAAAAGCTGACTTGGCGTGTTAACTTTCAAGTGCAATGATAAATCTTCATTGTGCTGAAAGAGGGCATTTCATGTCTCTGAGATTTTCCTGAGACAACAGATAATTCTATAGTTAGTTCACATTTGGAAGATTTTTTTCATAACCACAAGGGCTAGAAACTTTTTAGTTTAGAAAACTTGCATTCTCCTGAACCTGAATATGATCCAAGGGGCTGGCTAAATGTTTTAAACAGGTTAGATCTGGCCCACTGACTGGATGTTTGATCTAATTTCTCTGTGGATTATCCTATATAATAGAAAATTTGATTTTTACTATAGACTGTTTTCTATTGCAGGGGCAGAATTTTATATTAAATTGGTAGGAGTGGTTCCAAAAGCCAGTATAAAGGAAAGCATATCAAATTATATTCTACATTTTTAAGGATATTTCAAGAGATCCTCACAAAATTTCTTGTTGGTTTTATCCTTATTATAATCTATAGGACTTTTCCACAAGTGGAAGGAGAATTAATCCCACAGAATATAACTGTCACAGAATCAAGGGAAGATGTATGTTTTAAAAATATTCTCAGGCTTTGAGCCCATGAAGGGTATTGTCATAGAAGGAAGTGATAATACATAACTTGCTGTTGTTGTAAACAAATCAAGAAGGAAAGCAGAGGGACATCTTGTCATGTTACTATTGACATTCAAACCTACAGTCATATATACAGTGTTCAGTGCAATCTTGAAAAATTGATTTGAAAATTTCTCAGACCTGGAACAAAATCTAGTCACCTACCATTAACCATCATGAGTGATAATAATGAGAAAAGAAATGGTATTTTACTCATCCATCAAAAAAAGGTCATTAGTCAGTGATCATTTGGGGCCAATCCTACCCCGCTCTTCCTCAGGCCAAAATCCCAATGGCTTTCATTAAGTACTGAGCGAAGAATTCAGTACAGGCTCAATAATTTTAGTATAAAATAATGTCTATAGCACTGTCAATTTACACAGCACTTTACAAAACCATGTAGAAAGACAAATGAGCTCTCTCTCAACAACCTCCTTCTCATTCCTCTTCCTCCCAGTTTGAGGAATCAATTTTGCACTCACTTAAGTCAATGAGAGTGTTATTTACTTCAATCAGCCTATAATGACTTACCCTGCACCTTTTAGTCACATGAATAATCCTCGCTTATATGAGGTCCTATGAACTTCAGTTGCTCCACTCGGATGAGTAGGGGTGGCAAGAGTGAGCCCCATGAGAAAAAAAAAAAGAATGAAACACTTGCTTCTAAGCATTGTTAATTTGACATATTTCACATTCCATGGGTATACGGCTACAATGTTAGTGCATGCTTTTAAAAAAATTCACTGCTCTGTTTTTCAGGCCATACATTTAACTAGTTTCCATTATTTTATCTCA
Organism: Lepidochelys olivacea; assembly: GCF_965140295.1. NCBI lineage: Eukaryota > Metazoa > Chordata > Testudines > Cheloniidae > Lepidochelys > Lepidochelys olivacea. The sequence continues at coordinate 145,145,161 of NC_140412.1, read as the reverse complement.
TTTTTGCCTGCTCCAGTTATATAAGGAAACAAGACTTGATAAAAGGAGTACTTGTGGCACCTTAGAGACTAACAAATTTGAGCATAAGCTTTCGTGAGCTACAGCTCACTTCATCAGATGCGATGAAGTGAGCTGTAGCTCACGAAAGCTTATGCTCAAATTTGTTAGTTTCTAAGGTGCCACAAATATTCCTTTTCTTTTTGCGAATACAGACTAGCACAGCTGCTACTCTAAGACTTGATAAGTATATCAAGGGCAGAACTGAAACCATCCTTCTGCCAGATACATGAATCACTGGAAGTTTCCCATAATCAAAGTGCTGCAGGGTATTCCTTTGTCACCTGCCATCTCAGCTCCTATGTACAGGCTAAGCAAATCACATTATACTACTGAAACAAAATATATTTCCTATTTCCTTTTAGTTAAGGACATGTGACTTTGCCATCAGTGTAGCCTGAAGCACAATAATGTTCACAAGTTCCTAGAACACACAGTGTAAAAGAGACAAGAAAAAAAAAAAACCAATACCATCAAAACAAATACCTGCTGGGGAAACAGCAAAAGTGTTTGAGTGTATCTTTCCAGTTCTGAGTGCAGCTGAGCATGTGGATTGCTAAGGTAAACTGTCATTGGACTAGAGAGAAAGATCATGATTGTGCTGAGCTCAGTCTTCTTCTAAATTTATAAAATAATATCCCTGTGAGGAAAGGTCAAAAACCATCTCCTCAATGTATATGAAAATTAGAAGTTGTCTGGCCAGTTTTGGCTAAACATGTTACATGCTACCATTGCTTCCCCCATCCCCCAAGGAACAGGTACCCCGACAGAGCACTCTTCAGCATTGTACTGTGCACTGTTTTCTACGTATATGATCTGTAATTATGTCATTATGATAGAACGACTAGACAATAGATAGATAGTGCTATATGGTCTCCATTAATGAATATGCAAATTAAACTACAAGCAAGCTCAGTTATCTAGTAATAGCATACTGTGCTATTTCAGAGCACTCCAAGTCAGCAGAAGGTCATTAGGAAATGAGAATGGTGCAGAAGAAAGGGATGGTTTCACATCTTTCTGCACTGTCTACTATGGACAATTCAGGTGCAGCTGTGATGGGATACACAAACCCCACACTGGCCAGAAAAGGGTTAATGTGCTACCGTGGGCTCAGGCTTGGAGGAAGGAGTTAGAAGGGGAGAGCCAAGCTCAGTTGGGAGCTGGCTGGGAGGGAAAGCAGACCTCTAGTTCTCACTCTTCCAGACAGCCTGGCTGGAGCCAGGAATTGACTAGATGACTGTTGCCAGCCAGAGACTCCCTGAGGGAAGGTAGACCTAATCTGGATCTATTGTTTTGATTTGCTATCCATTATTTGCCTAGTCTTGCTGAGTAACATTGCTGCAGGTGGTGCCCTGTCTGAAGGGGGCCACAGCCAAATAAAGCCCTTCTGTCCTCACAGATGGGCTCTAGACTGAGGGAAATTAGTTGCTGGGATGCAACTTTTGTAATATGATATGCTGATGACACTATGCTTGATGCATATCCAGTAGGGGTATTTCCCTTTTTCCTTATTTGTATATCCTTACCTTACTAATTTTGGAGTGTCTTTCTTTTATAGGTTTCAGAGTAACAGCCGTGTTAGTCTGTATTCGCAAAAAGAAAAGGAGTACTTGTGGTACCTTAGAGACTAACCAATTTATTAGAGCATAAGCTTTCGGGAGCTACAGCTCACTTCATCGGATGCATACCGTGGAAACTGCAGCAGACTTTATATATACACAGAGAATATGAACCAATAGCTATTACCAGCAGGAGAGTGAGTTTGTGTGTGTATGGGGGTGGGGGGGATGTGAGAAAACCTGGATTTGTGCAGGAAATGGCCCAACTTGATTATCATGCACATTGTGTAAAGAGTTGTCACTTTGGATGGGCTATCACCAGCAGGAGAGTGAATTTGTGGGGGGGGGGGGTGGAGGGTGAGAAAACCTGGATTTGTGCTGGAAATGGCCCACCTGATGATCACTTTAGATAAGCTATTACCAGCAGGACAGTGGGGTGGGAGGAGGTATTGGTTCATATTCTCTGTGTATATATAAAGTCTTCTCTGTGTATATTTTCTTTTATAGGTTATTATCTTTATGATCATAACTTATTATTATGTGTCAATTCATAACCATGGCACTTTTTGTGTTTAGGTACCTATGCATGTACCTGTTATGTTTGTTGGTTCATTGCCAGGACGCTCTTGTGATTGGATCATGTTCCTGTGGTCAGAAATTCCCCTTAAACACTCTATTTTCAGCTCCCCAATACTTGGAGTTTCCGTTGGGTCATGTATCTGTGCAAAGTTCATCTCTTCAAAGTTCATAGGCCTCAAGCCTTATGCTAACTTGCTGTAGCTAATGTCTTACGGGATACAAGCCTGTAAGTTCCTTGCATTACTGTGAATATAATGCAAATCAGAATATAATGCAAAGTAGTGAATATAATAAAGGCAAGATAGCCCACTGGGCTACAGCTAGGACAATCCGTTTTTTAAGCCATGTCCTGGCTGTCCCAATTTTTTTGGCAAAACTGGGCATTTGTCTGTTTGCTCTAGCCAAATGGGACAAATGCCCAGTTTTGCCAAAAAAGTGGAGTGCGACCCCTAGTGCAGAAGAATGTGCAGAGGGGGCCCGACACCAGTCCCGTGCAGGGGGGAGAGGGCTCAAGTGAGTGGCTCGGGCGAGGCCAGCCCCAGGCAGGGGGGAGAGTGGGGGCAAGAGGCTCAGGCATGCTCTGCATTGTGCGGGGGCGGCTTGGGCCAGTGGCTGATGCCAGCACCGAGCAGGGAGTTGGGGGTGCAGGACTTAGGCTAGCTCCATGCAGGGTGTGGGGGGAGGCCTTGGGCTAGCCCCAGGCCCCATTTTCCCTTTGGAGAAATATGGTCACCCTACAATTACATCACATTTTATACTTTGTTAAATCAAAGAACCATGTTAATTTTTTTGGGGGGGGAGGGGTGTTAAATACAGGAGGCAAAAAGTAAGGAAATTCTGAAGTGGATGACTCTGAAATGTCAGAAGGTACTTTATTGCCAACCCTGAAAATTACCTGACAATAGCCTTTTAAGGAAATGCATAGTGATGGAGACCATTGGAGAGCTCAGTGTAGGTGCACCCTTCTGCTCTGCAGGAAGACAAGATAATGAGATTGTACTGATTTGCTGCCACAACAGGGAGCTTCCCCATATTCTGCAGCATTGATCAGAATAATACCTGTAATTCTGTTCTACACTGATTTGCTTTTGAAGACAGAGCATTGATTTTAGCTTGGGACAATGGTACACATGCTGAACAATGCTTTCTGATAGATATGTTAGGCTATGTCACATGCCATGATGCTGTGGCATAACCTGATGACAATAATGTAACTTGGTGATTTATGAATGTATCTAATAATATATTCACAGTAAAGTACTGTTTTATTAGATTTCAATGTGCTTCTTATCCAAAAGGTATGATGTATCTGATACATAGCATCTGAGCTGCACTGTAATAGCACCAATCCATATTATGTTTGGGGAAAGCAGGAATTAAACTATAACTATGTATCAACTTAAGGTGAACATAGTTTCTTTTTTTATTTGAAAGTCAGAATAATCAAAGAATATGCTGTTTTCACTAAGATTCTTTGAGCCTCTGTTTTCCCATCTGTGAAATGGAAATGAAACCCAAAGGTGAACTAAAAAGCATAATTAATATTTATAAAAGCCCTTTGAGATGGTTTGAACAAATGTACTTTGAACAAACGTACAGACTACAGCTTAAGTCAGTGTAAGTTATGTCACTCAGCGTTGTGAATAAGTCACCCCTCCCCCGCCCGAGCGACGTAAGTTACATTGACCTAAGCTCTGGTGTGAAAGGCACAAGCACCATTTGTGGAGGCTGGAGTAATTAAGTCGACAGGCGATATCTCCCCCATCTGCTGAGAGTCTACATTAGCAGTGCCACAGATCTGCACCAGAGCAGCTGCATCACTGTAAGCTCTGTAGTGTAGCCATAGCCTTTATTACTACTAGCCTTGCAAAGCGAGGTCCTACATGCAACTTGATGGCATTTTTCTATTTCTTTGTTTGGATATAACGTGATACATTTTGAATGCCACATCTGATCAATTCCAAAAGTCCAGGGAATATTCTAGACATCACCAAGCAGAACTCTATTGATTTGGGGGGAAATCAGAGAACTGGAAGGAGAAAAATACGGGGACACTCAGAGCCCCAGCATCTGGTTACTTGAGCCACAGCATGTGGTGAGAAGGAATGGGGAGGCATACAGAGCCCCTGGTATGAGGGATGAGGTGGGGGGAGTTGCAAATCCTTCCCAAAGCATCCTGCAGTAGATGGTTGCAAGTTGTACGGTGGGATAGTTACCCATGGTGCACTGCTTTCTGTGTCAGTGTAAGAGCTGCTACTGTGGACATGCTCTGCCGACACAGGGAGTATAGTGTGGACAAGCAACAGGGGTTTAATTATAATGATGTCTGTATGTCGACATAACTTAAGTCAACTTAACTGTGTAGTGTAGGCAAGCTCCCAGCTGACCTGTTAAGGATTATAGTCTACTCCAATTTCATACCAAAACTCCCAGTGAAGCCAATAGAATTTTTATGCAAAAATCATTTTGAGTATGGATCTACAATTTATAAGTTGGTCTACTTTTCTATTAATTTGGTGGTATTTTACCCTTTATATTAATTTCTGTAAAGTGTTATGTAGTTAATAAGGTAAGTAAATGTAGAGCATTCTTGATATTAGATTTATATTTTTCTTCTACTTACAGATTTAGACTAGTAAACTTCTCTTTATTCTGTCCTTATATGGTACAAGTGCAAGCTTTATTCCTTATGTAGAAAAAATTTAATAAGAGGATTTGGTCAGGACCTATAGGGCAGACAGCTTCACAGGACTGATTCTACAGCTATTCTTCCTATGTTTAAACCTCTCATTCACAAGCAGTCCTACTAATGCAAGGGAGCTATTCATTTGAGTAAGAAATATGCACATGAATAAAGATTTATGGGAAAAGGCCCTTCATTGGCACCCATCCCTATGAATCTGCCTACATAACATTTTATTTAAGATGCAGAAAGAAGAGACTACTTTAATTCTTCAATACATTACAAAGGATAAAGTTATTCAAGAATGCCAGGAAAATGGAGTAAAGATAAGTATTAAAAGAAACACAGTAAAATTGTTTTTAAGTGCAGACAGGCAGACATTCACAAAGCTTACATTAAATGAGTGATCCATTTGGATAAGACATCGTACTTATAAAGGAAAGTACTATAATTGGAAAATATGAAAATGGACTTGGTGATATTGTAAGGTCCAAAAGCTCATTGAACATAGACAAATAAAAGAAATGTCTAGAAGAAATTTACTGAGAACAATCTGAAATAAGCAGAAACTTCAGAGGAAACAGATTGAAGGAAAATTAAAAGACATCCTCACTACATGAGTTTCCCTCCACCCAGTAGGTTAGAACATATGCCTCATGCTGTTCTGTGCTGTTTTCAGCATATTGTAATGAAATGACTTGTTCTCTGCTTAAGGAACACTGCAGGGTTAACATGGAAAGCCATAGAAATCAGACATCAAAATTGAATATTAAGGGAACATGATTATTTATCAGTAAGTAGCTAGATAAGGCCTATAAAAAGAATCTAAGGAATCCATTCCTTAGATGTGGGATATTATCATTAATATCCTTACTATTGCAATAGAATTCAGAAGTCTCCATCAGGATCATAGCCCCATTGTGGTAGGTCTTGAACAAACAAAAAGACACAGTCCTTGTTACAGTTGCTGAGTTTAACTGCACCTTTAACACTTTCGGGTCCTCCTTGAGGGCACTCCCCACTCAGATCTCAAGCCTCCAGACATCACCTTTCTCAGGGCAGGATGCAGCAACCCTTTCCCTCCAGACTGTGATTTAGGGCAGAGGTGCTGGAACAATTTGTGTAGTGTGGGTGCTGAGAACCATTGAACCAAACTGTAAACCCTATGAAGGAAACCGCTACAAACCAGGGGGTGCTGCAGCACTCTTAATTCCAGCATCTATGACTTAGCCCTGGTCTACACTAAGAGTTAAGGTCAAATTTAGCAGCGTTAAATCGATTTAACCCTGCACCTGTCCACACAAAGAAGCCCTTTTTTTTGACTTAAAGGGCTCTTAAAATCAATTTCTTTACTCCACCCCCGACAAGGGGATTAGCGCTGAAAACGGCCTTGCCAGGTTGAATTTGGGGTACGCAGGGTGGACGCAATTCGATGGTATTGGCCTGCTGGAGCTATCCCAAAATGCTCCATTTTGACTGCTCTGGACAGCACCCTCAACTCAGATGCACTGGCCAGGTAGACAGGAAAAGGCCCCCAAACTTTTGAATCTCATTTCCTGTTTGGCCAGCGTGGCAAGCTGCAGGTGACCATGCAGAGCTCATCAGCAGAGGGGACCATGATGGAGTCCCAGAATTGCAAAAGAGCTCCAGCATGGACCGAACGGGAGGTACAGGATCTGATGTTTGTATTGGGAGAGGAATCAGTGCTACTAGAACTCCGTTCCAGTTTTCGAAATGCCAAAACATTTGTCAAAAACTCCCAGAGCATGAAGGACAGAGGCCATAACAGGGACCCGAAGCAGTGCCACATGAAACTGAAGGAGCTGAGGCAAGCCTACCAGAAAACCAGAGAGGCGAACGGCCGCTCCGGGTCAGAGCCCAAAACATGCCGCTTCTATGTTGAGCTGCATGCCATTTTAGGGGGTTCAGCCACCACTACCCCAACCATGTACTTTGACTCCATCAGTGGAGAGGGAGGCAACATGGAAGCAGGTTTTGGGGACAAGGAAGATGATAGCTTACCGCAAGCAAGCAGAGAAACCGGTTTTCCCGACAGCCAGGAACTGTATCTCACCCTGGACCTGGAGCCAGTACCCCCCAAACCCACCCAAGGCTGCCTCCCAGACCTGCCAGGTGGAGAAAGGACCTCTGGTGAGCGTAGCTTCTTAAATAGTATACATGTTTAAAAGCAAGCGTATTTAATGATTAATTTTCCCTCGCATTCGCGGCCAGTACAGCTACTGGAAAAGTCTGTTAACGTGTCTGGGGATGGAACGGAAATCCTCCAGGGATATCTCCATAAAGCTCTCCTGGATGTACTCCCAAAGCCTTTGCAAAAGATTTCTGGGGAGGGCACCACTTTACCACGCCAGGCCAGTAGCACGTAATTGGGAATCATTGCAGAACAAAGCATTGCAGTGTATGTTTGCTGGCATTCAAACAACATCTGTTCTTTATCTCTCTGTGTTATCCTCAGGAGAGTGATATCATTCATGGTCACTTGGTTGAAATAGGGTGCTTTTCTTAAGGGGACATTCAGAGGTGCCTGTTCCTGCTGGGCTGTTTGCCTGTGGCTGAACAGAAATGTTCCCCGCTGTTAGCCACGGGGAGGGAGAAGGGGTGAGGGATTAGCCACATGGTGGGGGGGGAGGCAAAATGAGACCTTGTAACGAAAGCACATGTGCTATGTATGTAATGTTAACAGCAAGGTTTACCGTGAAAGAGTATACCCATTGTTCTATAAAATGTCTTTTTTAAATACCACTGTCCCTTTTTTTTCTCCATCAGCTGCATGTGTTTCAAGGATCACAGGATCTTCTCCTTCCCAGAGGCTAGCGAAGATTAGAAGGTGAAAAAAATGCACACGCGATGAAATGCTCTCTGACCTCATGCTGGCCTCCCACTCTGACAGAGCACAGACAAATGTGTGGAGGCAGACAATGTCAGAGTGCAGGAAAGCACAAAATAACCAGGAGGAGAGGTGGCATGCTGAAGAGAGGGCTGAAGCTGATAGGTGGCGGCAGTGTGATGAGAGGAGGCAGGATTCAGTGCTGAGGCTGCTGGAGCTAATATGCAAACTAATATGCTCCAGCATATGGTTGAGCTGCAAGAAAGACAGCTGGAGCACAGACCGCCACTACATCCCATGTGTAACCAACTGCCCTCCACCCCAAGTTCCATAGCCTCCTCAACCAGATGCCCAAGAACGCAGTGGGGGGGCCTCCGGCCACCCAGCCACTCCACCCCAGAGGATTGCCCAAGCAACAGAAGGCTGGCATTCAATAAGTTTTAAAATTTTTATGTGCTGTGTGGCCTTGTCCTTCCCTCCTCCACCACCCCACCCAGTGCTTCTCTCCTCCACCACCCCTCCCAGGCTACCTTGGCAGTTATCCCCCTATTTGTGTGATGAATTAATAAAGAATGCACGAATGTGAAGCAACAATGACTTTATTGCCTGTGCAAACAGTGATCAAAGGATGATTAGCTTACAGGGAAGTAGAGTGAACCAAGGGCAGGGGGGTGGGGGGTCATCAAGGAGAAACAAACAGAACTTTCACACTGTAGCCTGGCCAGTCATGAAACTGGTTTTCAAAGCTTCTCTGATGCACACTTCACCCTCCTGTGCTCTTCTAACCACCCTGGTGTCTGGCTGTGCATAACCAGCGGCCAGGCGATTTGCCTCAACCTCCCACCCCACCATAAACGTCTCCCCCTTACTCTCATAGATATTGTGGAGTGTACAGCAAGCAGTAATAACGATGGGAATATTGCTTTCGCTGAGGTCTAACTGAGTCAGTAAACTGCGCTTGTACGCTTTTAAACGTCCAAATGTACATTTACCACCATTCTGCACTTGCTCAGCCTGTAGTTGAAAAGCTCCTGACTACTGTCCAGGGTGCCTGTGTATGGCTTCATGAGCCATGGCATTAAGGGGTAGGCTGGGTCCCCAAGGATAACTATAGGCATTTCGCAAAAGAAAAGGAGTACTTGTGGCACCTTAGGGACTAACAAATTTATTTGAGCATAAACTTTCGTGCGCTGCAGCTCACTTCATCAGATGCATTCAGTGGAAAATACAGTGGGGAGATTTATATACATAGAGAATATGAAAAAATGGGTGTTACCATACACACTGTAATGAGAGTGATCACTTAAGGTGAGCTATTACCAGCAGGAGAGTGGGGGAAAAAAAAGCTTTTGTAGTAATAATCAAGGTGGGCCATTTCTAGCAGTTGACAAGAAAGTCTGAGGAACAGTGTGGGGGGGGGAGGAACAAGGGGAAATAGTTTTACTTTGTGTAATGACCCAACCACTCCCAGTCTCTATTCAAGCCTAAGTTAATTGTATCCAGTTTGCAAATTAATTCCAATTCAGCAGTCTCTTGTTGGAGTCTGTTTTTGAAGTCTTTTTGTTGAAGAATTGCCACTTTTAGGTCTGTAATCGAGTGACCAAAGAGATTGAAGTGTTCTCCAACTGGTTTTTGAATGTTATAATTCTTGACGTCTGATTTGTGTCCATTTATTCTTTTACGTAGACACTGTCCAGTTTGGCCAATGTACGTGGCAGAGGGGCATTGCTGGCACATGATGGCATATATTACATTGGTAGATGTGCAGGTGAACGAGCCTCTGATAGTGTGGCTGATGTGATTAGGCCTTATGATGGTTTCCCCTGAATAGATATGTGGACACAGTTGGCAACAGGCTTTGTTGCAAGGATAGGTTCCTGGGTTAGTGGTTCTGTTGTGTGGTGTGTGGTTGCTGGTGAGTATTTGCTTCAGGTTGGGGGGCTGTCTGTAAGCAAGGACTGTCCTGTCTCCCAAGATCTGTGAGAGTGATGGGTTGTCCTTCAGGATAGGTTGTAAATCCCAGAAGATGCGTTGGAGAGGTTTTAGTTGGGGGCTGAAGGTGAGGGCTAGTGGCCTTCTGTTATTTTCTTTGTTGGGCCTGTCCTGTAGTAGGTGACTTCTGGGTACTCTTCTGGCTCTGTCAATCTGTTTCTTCACTTCAGCAGGTGGGTATTGTAGTTGTAAGAATGCTTGATAGAGATCTTGTAGGTGTTTGTCTCTGTCTGAGGGGTTGGAGCAAATATGGTTGTATCGTAGAGCTTGGCTGTAGACAATGGATAGTGTGGTGTGGTCTGGATGAAAGCTGGAGACATGTAGGTAGGCATAGCAGTCACTAGGTTTCCGGTATAGGGTGGTGTTTATGTGACCATCGCTTATTAGTACCGTAGTGTCCAGATCTCTTGTGTGGACTGGTCCAGGCTGAGGTTGATGGTAGGATGGAAATTGTTGAAATCATGGTGAAATTCCTAAAGGGCTTCTTTTCCATGGGTCCAGATGATGAAGATGTCATCAACGCAGCGCAAGTAGAGTAGTGACATTAGGGGATGAGAGCTGAGGAAGTGTAGTTCTAAGTCAGCCATAAAAATGTTGGCATATTGTGGGGCCATGTGGGTACCCATAGCAGTGCCACTGATTTGAAGGTATACATTGTCCCCAAATGTGAAATAGTTATGGGTGAAGACAAAGCCACAAAGTTCAGTCACCAGGTTTGCCGTGACATTATCGGGGATACTGTTCCTGACGGCTTGTAGTCCATCCTTGTGTGGAATGTTGGTGTAGAGGGCTTCTACATCCATTGTGGCCAGAATGGTGTTTTCAGGAAGATCACCGATGGATTGTAGTTTCCTTAGGAAGTCGGTGGTGTCTCGAAAATAACTGGGAGTGCTGGTAGCATAGGGCCTGAGGAGGGAGTCTACAAAGCCAGACAATCCTGCTGTCAAGGTGCCAATGCCTGAGATGATGGGGCGTCCAGGATTTCCAGGTTTATGGATCTTGGGTAGCAAATAGAATACCCCTGGTCGGGGTTCCAGGGGTGTGTATGTGCAGATTTGTTTGTGCTTTTTCAGGGAGTTTCTTGAGCAAATGGTGTAGTTTCTTTTGGTAACCCTCAGTGGGATCAGAAGGTATTGGCTTGTAGAAAGTGGTGTTGGAGAGCTGCCGAGCAGCCTCTTGTTCATATTCCGACCTATTCATGATGACGACACCACCTCCTTTGTCAGCCTTTTTGATTATGATGTCAGGATTGTTTCTGAGGCTGTGGATGGCATTGTGTTCTGCACGGCTGAGGTTATGGGGCAAGTGATGCTGCTTTTCCAGCCTGTGCTCGTCGGCCGAAGCACTCTATGTAGAAGTCCAGTCTGTTGTTTCGAGCTTCAGGAGGAGTCCACCCAGAATCCTTCTTTTTGTAGTCTTGGTAGGAAGGTCTCTGTGGGTTAGTATGTTGTTCAAATGTGTGTTGGAAATATTCTTTGAGTTGGAGACATCAAAAATAGGATTCTAGGTCACCACAGAACTGTATCATGTTCATGGGGATGGAGGGGCAGAAGGAGAGGCCCCAAGATAGGATAGATTCTTCTGCTGGGCTAAGAGTATAGTTGGATAGATTAACAAAATTGCTGGGTGGGTTAAGGGAAAAGCAGCATCACTTGCTCCATAACCTCAGCCATGCAGAACATCATGCCATCCACAGCCTCAGAAACAACTCTACTATGGATGTAGAAGCCCTCTACACCAACATTCCACACAAAGATGGACTGTTCAGCAGAAGATGGTGCAGAAGATGGTGCAGTAGGACTACTAGCCATTCTCATCTCTTGACTGCTCGCCAGAAGATGGTGCAATACAACTGCCGGCAGGACTAAAGAAGACTAAAGAGAATGACCTCGTTGAGTCACTCCTATTTTAGTCCCTGAGTCCATGTCTGCCCAGGCGCTCCTAACCAACCTTACCGAGGCAGCCAAGAGCACCTCGGACATGATGACGATGGTTATCAGGCCTATTGCACCGTCTGCTGCCACAAGACAATGAGCTGCTGCTGTGTAGCAATGCAGTACCGCGTCTGCCAGCACCCAGGAGACATACGGTGACAGTGAGCTGAGCGGGCTCCATGCTTGACGTGGTATGGCGTCTGCCCAGGTAACTCAGGAAAAAAGGTGCAAAATGATTGTCTGCCGTTGCATTCACGGAGGGAGGGAGGGAGGGCCTGACGACATGTACCCAGAAACACCCGCGACAATGTTTTTGCCCCAGCAGGCATTGGGATCTCAACCCAGAATTCCAATGGGCAGCGGAGACTGTGGGAACTGTGCGGATAGCTACCCACAGTGCAACGCTCCAGAAGTTGACGCTAGCCTTAGTACTGTGGAAGCACTCCGCTGAGTTAATGCAGTTAATGCACTTAGAGCATTTTGTGTGGGGACACACACAATTGGCTATATAAAAACAATTTCTAAAAAAACGACTTCTATAAATTCGACCTAATTTCATAGTGTAGACATATCCTTAGGGTGCAGAATCCTGCAATTCACTGTGACAACTTCAGCACATCTGACTTCAGTGCAGCACCTGCAGTTCTGTTCTCCCAGAAGGACTGGCAGAGTTATTCAAATAAAGAATAGCATTATTAATTCAGAACAAAAGCATCAGAGAAAACATAATGAGAACGATAAATATTTTATGTACCTGTCTTAACAGATGGTCACCCATCTTCCACACAGTGATCCTGATTGGACAAAAGTATTTCAGACTTTCTCTCAGGGCCTATCTTTCTTGGTTAGAGTTAGGGTGACCAGACTTTTAGGTCTTTGTCCTGCATCCCTACTGATGTACATTTGTCCTGAAATTGCGGATTTGGCTACTCCTGCCGTTTTTTTTTTTTTTTGCTTCCCCCATGTGTCCAGATATTTTCTTTGTTTCATCTGGTCACCCTAGTTACAGTCGGTTCATGGATTGAGTGTGAGTGACCATGTCCTCTAGTCAGGGCAGATATCTGATACAGTTTCAAGACCATTGTTAAGATTCCTGAAGCAGGTCACATCAATCTTTATGCTGTTTCCCCAGGAGGTGAAACTTCAAAAATATTTGTTACCTGTATTATACTAATATTGGAAATCTGAAATAATATCCCGCATTGCCTTTGCAAGGAGCACATTTTAGCTTGCCCATGGAACCAGGAATCAATCACTAGCAAGACCATAAAAGATGCATATAACATTAATATAATAGTCTTTGAATATTCCATGTTTTCAAAGCATCTTTTATTCCAAAGTATTTAAAAATTGTAAGGTCCAAATTTTCAGCAGACCTGTGATTGATAAGGGCTTGTCTATACACTGCATCTCTAAGAATCAAGTGTCCCCTACACCCATCTGTAGGGGCTTTCCTTGAGAGTAGTTCAAGGTGTTACGGAGTGAATCACACACACTGTGCTCTCCTACTGAGTCTTTAAATTTTTCTTTACTTCCTTTTATCTAAAATTAAAATAGTCAAGATTGAAAGTACATGTTTAGTCTTTGTCTGTGGAAAAACCTAATAACAATTAAGACATCCAACTATCCCAAATCATAGTTCCTTGCAATATAACAGAAAAAAAAAATCTTGGTTATCTTCAAAGTTGAAACGTATATGTACTAAGACATGTCACAGCAAAATAAACTTACACATTTAAAAGTATGGAATAAGCAGCAATGGGAAGTTAGATCAATATTAAAAACACTGTTCATAAATAAATGTGATGTGTAAATACTTTAAACTATTACATTTGTTGTTGTTTTTTCAAATTTTATTTTAAATATAGTCCATCAAAGGCCTGGTCTACGCTGGGGGGAATTCGATCTAAGTTACGCAACTTCAGCTGATAGCTGAAGTTGATGTACTTAGGTCTACTCACTGCGGTGTCTCCACTTGTGACGCCTCTCGCTCCAGTGGAGTTCCGGAGTCGACAGGAGAGTGCTCGGCGGTCAATTTATCGCATCTAGACTAGACACAATAAATCGACCCCCGCTGGATCAATCGCTGCCCGTCGATCCAGTGGGTAATGTAGACAAGCCCAAAGTAAAGTTTAGGATATTCTAAGGACACCCAGATGGCAAGGTCTCCATTATTCCTACCCTTTGTCTCAACCTTGCCCTGTAAAGCTCAAGCAATTGGACACCCACCGGCTTGAAAACTTCTATCTGAAGGTTTTTTACCTACTACTTTCACTTCAATGGAAAAAAAAAAAGAAAAAATTCTCCTTTTTTTCAGTTTGGGCGTGACCCAAAGCCAACTGGAATTTATGCCAGTTGGTTTCACTGTTTTATAAAGGCTAGTTACCCTTCCTTTCTCATGTGTAGTGTATTGGATATTGTTAAAAATTGCAAGCCATCACTTTAAATGTGAGGATTTCCTGGTCCTGCTTGCAGGCTATCGGACTCTGCAGGAAGCCATGTGATTTGGGTCATCTGAGTTGGTCAGCAGGCAGACAGCCTAGTAATGTGGGATAAGTTATACCTCTCTGTTTAGGGAGCCACCTGATTTGTCTCTGTTTTGGGGTTCTTGTGTGTTACCACTGTGAATTCTAAGAACTAAAATAGTATTACATTGCAACCTTCCAGCAAGAGTATTTGGTGTTTTAATCTAACTTCTCTGTCGGTATGCTGTGACCCTAACGTCATGCACTACTGTTGTGGGCTAAATTAACATGCACACTGTTCCCCACAAGCCCTTCAAAGGAGTGTTTAACAGTAACAGCAGCACAAGCAGAGTTCTTCAGGACCAGGAAGATGTCTCCTCTCCACTTGACTCCACTGAACAACAGTAGGAGCCTGATAAGGACAAGGGGGAAGTTTGTTTCTTATTCCCAGTTCTGTATTTGTGGTACCAACTCCTTATTTGTGGTTCCTAGTTCCTTACTCAAAGGCCAAAATTACTTAAAAATACATCAGTGTAAGATTTTGTTTTTAGAAATGTATTCAAATTAATATGATTGAATGTGATAAAAATAAATTGAAAATTATATAAGTATTTATTAATTAAATAATCAGAATGACTAGCTCTACATGACAAAATGAGTTTTGGGTCACCCCCAGTGACACAAACTGACAATCATCTGACTGTTCTGAAGGAGCAGGAACATATCACTCCCTGACCTGAAGCTTCATTCCTGCACATTTTGCTGCCAAATGGCATCACCCTCACCACACCTCCATTTTGAATATGGAGTTTGAATAAGGAGGCAGGATTGACTGGCTGTATGCGATAAAATAAATCTCAGATCACCCTTAGTGATGTGTTGCCAGGGACCTGTGTCTTGAGCCATGGATTACTGGGCTCTTCTGAATCAGTAAGCTTCAACCAGTCCACAAGCAACTTGTTGCCAGAATAGGAGCTGAACCCTGGTACAGGACCCCAGCCCTGGGAAAGGATTGTCAGAACACGGAGGGGTCCTGAGTGGTTCACAGTTCCTATTTAAACCCAGCACAGGAACAGAAAGTTCTCTGTGCAGCTGGTCTTCCAGAATGCATCACCTCTGATTACGGGTTTCAATTCATGTCTCGGTCTTGATGCAAAGCCCTGCACCTGCTGCGGGTCTGTGCATGTCTTTCCTCCTCTTACCATCCCCAGTCCAATGGCTAAACAGAAAGGGCCAACCAAATTCTCTAGCAGTATCTGTGATGCTACGTCAGTCACCACAAGGATGACTGGTCTTCACTTCACTTTTCCCTTATGTCTACGACAATGGTTCTCCATTTCAAAGCCCCTTTTTTTACCAACTATGACCAAAAGTATAACGGATTAAAAAAAGAATAAGATAAGTTAATGTAGGATAGGTCCATCAATGGCTATTAACCAAGATACTACCCCAAGCTCTGGGTGTTCCTAAGCCCCTGACTGCTAGCTGCTGGGACTAGATGACAGGGGATGGTACACTTGATGATTGCCCTGATTTTTTTCCATTTCCTTTGAAGCATCTGGCATTGCCCACTGTCAGAAGACAGGATGCAGGGCTAGATGGACCATTGGTCTGACCCAGTATGGCCATTCTTATGGATACCACCCACAATTACCAGGGTTCTTTCCCAATCCGGTCGCCTTGCACCTGGTTTCACCCTGCTTAGGACTGTTTCCTCGATAATACTTGCTCCTTCTGCCTGCTGCTGATCTCCTGGTAACCTGACCCTGTCTGCCTCCCAAACCCTGCTCTGACCACTAGGTCAGACCACTCACATCCCACCCACATGTCCCAACAACTGTTCTGATGTAGCTGAGGCATGGAACTCCCTGTCTTGAAAATTTTTCTTTTCAAAAAATTCTGGCCCAGGTCACCAGCCTCTCCCGTTTCTGCTGAAACACAGACACAATTTAGCAGGGCAAGAGGAGTAGCAAACAGGGACATTTTGGAGGGTGAAGCTGAAGGTAGAGGGATTTGGCAAGTGTTGTATTTGTTTCATATATTGTTTGTTATCTGTTAGGTGTTGTGTGGATGGGCTGTGGACCCCTGAACTGGACAGGTGAGACAAATCTGTTTGTGACTCCATAAGGGCCTTGTCTCTGGGAACCTGGGGGCTTTGAATAGAACCAATGTTTAAGACTCTGAGTGGTTAGTCCCTCCCTGTTTGCAAGAGAAGGAGCTGAACAGTGAGGCTTAGTATATAAGGCAATGGTCAAGTGAACAGGAGTGACAAACTGGGTGAGTTTGGTAGGAGTTTGCAGAGGGATTCTGATTCCGATTCCTGTCTTAGGTATTATGGCTCTACACCAGATAGCAAATACATATGATGAAGGAACAACTGCTATGACCTGCCTTGGATGTACTGTGTTTTCTTTCTTACTAGAAGACAGAATAGATGTCTGGTGTATGAAATGCAAGTTGATGAAACTGGAGGAGATGAAACATGGTCTGGAAGCATAAATTGCAACATTGTGCAGAATATGAGAAAACAAAGTCTAATTGGACAACCAAATTTGGAAATCATTGTCACAGATACCACAAGGGGAAGGATCATCCATAAGGGAACTGGAAAGAGTAGAAACCAAAGAAGTGGACAGGTGATTTGTTCCCAGGGTGGGAAAGAGAGCTAGGAGGCACTCAACATGACTAGAAGTATCAAAACATATTCAGATACTCAGTAAGTCAATTACAGAACAACCAGTCTCAGGAGGAATGGAACAGAAAGCTACAGGAGACATACTGGTGGCTCTCCTTCCGGAATAAAATAAGTACCAACCAAAAGAAGTTCTTCATAAGAATGGCCATAGTGGGTCAGACCAATGGGCCATCTAGCCCAGTATCCTGTCTTCCAACAGTGGCCGGTGCCACATGCTTCACAGAAAATGAACTGAACAGGAAATTTATCAAGTGATCATCCCCTGTCATCCAAGTCCGACAGGCAGAGATTTAGGGACACCCAAAGCATGGGGTTGCATCTCTGACTATCTTAGCTAATAGCCATTGATAGACCTATCCTCCATGAACTTATCTAATTCTTTTTTTAAACCAGTTATACTTTTGGCCTTCACAACAACCCCTGGCAATGAGTTCCACAGTTTGACTGTGTGATGTGTGAATAAGCATTTCCTTTTGTTTGTTTATTTGTGGTGCCTATTAATTTCATAGGTGACCCATTGTTCATGTGATATGTGAAAGGGTATCCTTCTAAGAAAGCAAACAGTCATCATTGGCAGCATATTCACATGTGGCTGATTTTTATAAAATCAAGCCTCTGGCAGTTTGTGTAATAACAAGATCTCAGTAGTTTTCGCTCCTAATATATAGATAGAATATGTATTATTCCAAAAATGTTCTTCTAAGTGAAAGTATTGTCCCAGAATTTGAAATCTTGGGACTTTAGCCATTATCACAAATAAATAATAATACAACATAAATCAGTGTCCTAAACAATTGCAAAGGAAATAGAAAATGTCCTAATGCCAGTGCTTGGAATGTCTTATGGAAGACTTCTTATTTTCAGAGTGATTCCAGTTGCACTGCTGTATTCTGATTTTAAGTCAATCCTATACTCCACTCACTTTAGAAAGTATACTGCCATGTAACTCTCCACTTCATCTGTAGACTTGGGGACTAAGTATCAGGTGTGAATTACAGTATTGTCATTCCCAAAAGTTAAAAAACCTTGAGTCAGACCACAATCATTATATCTGTAGTTTTGGTCTGTCTTTATTTTTGAACCCCCCACCCCCCACCCCACTCCCCGCGTGTGTGTGAGACAATTAGTATGGCCAGTTCTTCTAAATGTATAAAGTGGTTTTGGCACCCAATGCAGCAGCTCTGGCTGATTGGCTGATGGTGTGTCATAAATATAAAGGGAAGGGTAATCACCTTTCTGTATACAGAACTATAAAATCCCTCCTGGCTAGAGGAAAAACCCTTTCACCTGTAAAGGGCTAAGAAGCTAAGATAACCTCGCTGGCACCTGACCAAAATGACCAATGAGGAGACAAGATACTTTCAAAGCTGGAGGGGAGGGAAACAAAGGGTCTCTCTGTGTGTATGATGTTTTTGCCAGGACCAGAGCGGGAATGCAGGTCAAAACTCCTGTAAAGAGTTAGTAAGCAATCTAGTTCGATATGCGTTAGATTCTGTTTTGTTGAAATGGCTGATGTACATTCCTGTTTTTGTGTCTTTTCGTAACTTAAGGTTTTGCCTAGACGGATTCTCTATGTTTTGAATCTGACTACTCTATAAGGTATTTCCCTTCCTGATTTTACAGAGGTTTTTCTTTTATTTTTTCTTTAATTAAAATTCTCTTTTAAGAACCTGATTGCTTTTTGTTCATTGTTCTTTAGATCCAAGGGTTTGGGTCTGTGTTCACCTATGCAAATTGGTGAGGATTTTTATCAAGCCTTCCCCAGGAAAGGGGGTGTAGGACTTGGGGGGATATTGGGGGCAAGACGTCTCCAAGTGGGCTCTTTCCCTGTTCTTTTTGTTTAACATGCTTGGTGGTGGCAGCATAAGGTCCAAGGACAAAAGGTAAAAGTTTGTACCTTGGGGAAGTTTTAACCTAAGCTGGTAAGAATGAGCTTAGGGGGTCTTTCATGCAGATCCCCACATCTGTACGCTCGAGTTCAGAGTGGGCAAGGAACCTTGACATGGTGGCAAAGCAGTGGGATTAATTTGAAATCATTTTGAGGTTGTTTTTTTTAACCAAAAGCACAGAAGGATTTTAAAAGATTTTAAAGGGTTTTGTAAAAGGGGAAAAAGCAACAAGCATAACAAAAGGGAACTTGCTTTTTTGAGCTGGAGTTTCTCAACCTAAAGGTAGGGTAGTTATCCTCCTGCAGGGAAATTCACAAGTTCTTCACAAACCTGAAGAGGTGTGTTTTTTAGCTAAGAGCAGCTAGAGGGTTTTTGGCCTGGAGACAGAGGTGTTCATTACAGGCTGAGAATAACTATCAGAAAACATAGGTATCAGGTTACAACACAACCTATTTTTTTGACAAACCAAGTTTTTTGTTTGTTTCTTTGTTTGTTTTATTTCTAACTCTCGGGTGTAAAGTTAGTTAAAAACAGAGAGGCAAACATGACAGAGCGCAAGGCAGAAAAAACGAAAGAGGCTGCCCACAGCAGAGCTATGGAGGAAGAAAAAAACCAAGAGGCTGCCCACAGGAGAGCTACGGAGGCAAGGGAAAAAGAAATGGAGGAGAAGAAAAAAGAGAGGAAGCATGCACTGGAGATGGAGAAGGCAAGGGCTGAGCGGAATCTATTGGCTAACCCTAACCATCCTTCCCCAACAATCCACAAATGGGAGGGACTATGTCCACAGTATGATGAATCCAGTGATATTGCTGAATATTTTCTCACCTTTGAGAGACTGTGCACGCTCCATAAAATTCCTGAAGTTCACAAGATGACCACATTGATTGCAAAATTGACTGGAAGAGCTCTGGACATATTCAATAAGATGCCTATTGAGGAGGCTTCTAAGTATAATAAGTTCAAGGATTTGGTTTTAAAGCAATTTCAAATTACACCTGAAACTTAGAGTAAAATTTTGAACCTTTAAGAGAGGGCCTGGACTAAGTAATGTGGCTTATGTAAACCAGATGACAAACCTGTTTGATAAATGGCTCAACAGATAGGCTATAACTAACTTTGGAGGAATGAGGGTTTGATGATACAGGAACAATTCCTGAATATGTCCAAGGAGGAAATAAAACATTGTTTATGGGATAAGGAAATGGACTCAGCAGAAAGTCTTGCTTCCTATGCTGATCGATACGAGCAGTTGCAGACTGCCAGAGAGGCAGGGCAAGCCAGAAAAAAATGGGTGGAGGGGGGAGAGAGGGACAACCCTGGTCGCAGTTGGAGCAGATACCAGAAGGAACACCCTCAGACCACACCCTACTACCGGAGGCAGCCCAAAGCCCCAACTACACACCAAGGAATACTCCAGACACCTTATCATCCTGCCACACCCTTCTCCAGCAACCCACCTCGCCCCAGTGACCCATCAGCTGGACGATGTTTTCAATGTAATGAGCCGGGACATGTAAAGGCCAACTGCCTCAAGAACCCCAACAGATTACAGTTCATTGCACCGGAATCACACCAGAGGTCCTCAGGCCCAGATATCTACCAGATACCCTCAGAGTGGAGTGAAACTGAGTGTGGGCGGGAAGAAGGTCACAGCGTGGAGGGACACCGGAGCACAAGTGTTGGCTATCCATGCTTCCTTAGTGGACCCCAATTTAATCAGCCCAGAGATCCAAGTGACAATTCAACCCTTCAAGTCCAACTCTTTCAATTTGCCTACAGCCAAGTTGCCTGTCCAGTACAAGGGCTGGTCAGGAATGTGGACTTTTGCAGTCTATGATGATTATCCCATCCCCATGCTGTTGGGGGAAGACTTGGCCAATCATGTGAAGCCAGCCAAGAGGGTGGGAATGCTCACCCGCAGCCAGGCTAAGCAAGCTGTCATGCCTAGCTCTGTTCCGGAAACTTCTATCAGGACCCGGTCAGAGGTGATGGAACCAGACCCCATGCCAATGTCTGCAACAGCAGTAGTGGATCCAGTCCCAGAGACCCAGACAGAGCCAGTCCCAGAACCGGAACCGACAGAACAACCAGCACCAGACCCATTGCCAGCACTGAATCCAGTACTTGCAACCCCAACACCAGAGGTCCCCACTGAACCTGAACCAGCAGCAGCCCATAACCCTACACAAGAGGCGCAGCCGGAGCCTGAACCCCAACATAGTGCACTAGCAGAGAGCGGTTCACAGTCAACGGAAACAGCCCCATCCCCTACATTGCTTCCAGAGGGACCAAGCCCAGATCCACAATCCAATGAGGAACTGATGTCTCCAGCCTCAAGGGAACAGTTCCAGGCCGAACAGAAAGGAGATGAAAGCCTCCAGGAAGCTTGGACGGTGGCCTGGAGCAACCCACCACCTCTCAGCTCTTCTAATCGATCCAGGTTTGTTGTAGAAAGAGGACTTTTATACAAGAAAACTCTTTCTGGTGGACACCAGGAAGACTGGCATCCTCAGAGAGTTGGTAGTTTCAACTAAGTACCTGGTCAAGCTGTTGAGCTTAGCCCACGATCATCCTAGTGGCCATGCCGGGGTGAACAGACCTACAACCTACAAAACACCCTCCGAACCTGTTTTCGCCCTTCACATGGTGTCAAGCTTACAGTTTCTCCACAGACCCCACGAACTCTGCTTTCCTAGCTCCCACCTCTGCTACTCCTGCAGTTGCAGACTCCACCATTTTCTGCTCCTTCCCAGATCTGGGGTTACAGGGATGGAGAAGTGTGGGGGAGAAGCAGAGAGCAGACTGATCCATTTTTCACAGGAGGAACCAGAGATTCTGAGCTCTTTCTGCCCCTCATCCCTCCTGTGAGAATGGGGTCGGCTGCACTATCTCCCCCTCATACTTACCCACAAAACTCCTCTCATCTTCTGGCAACATAACAGACTTATGAGGAGAGGCTGAGGGAACTGGGATTGTTTAGTCTGCAGAAGAGAAGAATGAGGGGGGATTTGATAGCGGCTTTCAACTACCTGAGAGGTGGTTCCAGAGAGGATGGTTCTAGACTATTCTCAGTGGTAGAAGAGGACAGGACAAGGAGTAATGGTCTCAAGTTGCAGTGGGGGAGGTTTAGGTTGGATATTAGGAAAAACTTTTTCACTAGGAGGGCGGTGAAACACTGGAATGCATTGCCTAGGGAGGGGTGGAATCTCCTTCCTTAGAAGTTTTTAAAGTCAGGCTTGAGAAAGCCCTGGCTGGGATGATTTAATTGGGGATTGGTCCTGCTTTTGAGCAGGGGGTTGGACTAGATGACCTCCTGAGGTCCCTTCCAACCCTGGTATTCTATGATTCTATGATAAGGATAAGAAGCAATCCAATAAAGGAAAGACAAATAAAGTAAGTCAGAAAAAGTGAGTTGATTTAGCAAAAGGGTATCGAGCTTTACCATTGTTATGGTGAAAAAAAGCTGGCATTCCATCGGTTTCTATAATGTACAAAACCCTTAAAATGTCAGGAATCAGCCTCTAGAATGGAGTAGCTCAACCTAAGACAGAAATAAATGACTGTCCAGAAAATAAACCTATCATTTGTCTAACAAACGTGCTTTGTTTGCATTTGGATTGATCATGGAAAATACTGGCTAGAGAGAAGCTGATATTTCAGCAGACTGATGTTTTCTAAAACATCTTCGTTTAGTACACCACTTTTCTCGCCAGTGAAGCATCTAGACTCTGACAGAAGATAGTGTTTCTTGAGCAAATATACTCTGACACAATAAATCATGGACCAGTGACAGAGGACAGAAGAAATCATTGTAGTAGTATGACGCTTCAGTGTTTTCGGGGCATATGTCTATCAGTGCCTCCCAGACTCCAAAAAGTAAAGCATGCCTTTTCTGGAATATTTTAATTTTACTTAAGGAAATATTTTCTCCTTTAAAAGTCTATTTCCTTGTAACATTTAAACCATAATTATTCATAAAAGCTAGTGGGGCGTGAAAGGGTACTCCCAATCTACAGGCAATATATCATCTTAGAAACTATTACTATCAAAGAAAATATCACAGGCTAAAATTAGAAAAGAAAGTATTTTCCACTTTGAGCTTTGGTCTTACAAAAGAAATAGCTCTAAAGAAAAACAAACTACCTACTCATTAGACCCCATCTGGGGTGTATTTAAAAAAGCATGTGAATGTTGTGTAAGCCAGGGTCTGAAGGAGCTCTCTCCTGCCATCTATTGATGAACTGGGGGAAAAGACTCAGGAGCAGATGGTATTTACATAGACACAGCAACTTTGCCTAGGTGATCAGCAGACAGACCTGCTTTGCTATTTTGTGTTAAAATTCATTCGAATCTTGGAGGCAGGGGTAATGAAATGTTGGTATCATTATTGTACAAGTAAAGGGAAGCAGAACTGTATTGAACATGCCCTCACTCTCAGTTAACCTCATTCACTAAGCAGAGGGTAGTGATGCCAAATTCAAGTGAAAGTCAGAAGGGGTGTGGATTGTGTTTAGAGTCATAGATACCATTTGACCCTCCCCCACCAGTGTTTAGAGACAGCTGATCAGACTATTTTTTCTGCTCAATGATTGCTACAGCTGAAATCACTGATAAGTTGGACTAGGGGGCTGATCATTAGATCTAGAATGGAGACTGTATTATGGTGAAAGACAATGCAGCAGATGCAGCAGCAGTGAGGGTCCCCACTACCTGGTGAAATCACAAAGAACTGGGCTGACTGTTGAACCTCTGAACACTGCATCGCAGCTAGAGGCAGTGTTGAGTTGTGGCAGAGGGAACAGCCACAAGCTGCAGCCAAGGCGGAAGTGGCAGCAGTGAGCAACAGAGACATTGCTTGGCCACCACCACCCCTTCAGGGATGGGAGGTAAACCTGTGTGAATGGACTTTTGGATTCTGGGACTTTACTGACTTCTGACAACCATCCGTGGGTGAGGTCCAGTGGTGGAAAAAGGGGAGTGGCATGTTGAAGGGACATTTGTCCCTTGGACTTTTACACTACAGGGTGGCAAACTGAGGCAAAAGACTACTCTCCAAGATATTGTGCAGCGGGTGCTTACTTATTGTTTGCACACTTTTAAATCATTGTTCTGATGTTTCCCCAAATTAATGCTGAGTTCTGTCTCTGTTTTAATAAAAGCTTTCTTTTGTTTTACACAGACTCAGTGCTTGCAAGTGGGAAAGCACTGTGTCTTAGAGGCACCCGGGATGGTGTTTAATTGCCCCAGATTTCTAGGTGGAGGCTCAAGCTGGTTCTGTTTTGTAATGTTAAAAGAAACCCCTCGCTGTTGAACTGAGCCATTCTTGCTGACAACAATATCTGGCAGAAGGATTATAGTTGTAATTAACTTACACTGCAAACTTGGACAGTCCAAGCCTCTGCCTTACTTTGGTACTGAGACAGAAGATCAGAAATGTTGACTGTCCTTGTTTTTAGTGATAGTCTTCTGATATATGGTGTTTTTCTTAAAGCCCAAGATCCTATAGTCATGTGATTACCTGAGAATCTCAGCTTTCATTAAGACAAAAGAAAGATTCTAGCTCTCATGGTTGCAGAGGAAAGCTTGGAAACATCAGAAGGCAAATAAGAAGAATCCACTCTGTTTTAGTAATCTCATGATTTTTATGGCTGAGATTGTGGTGAGTGGACAATACTTGGAACAGAAAACTAGAACATGGCCCTCAGATCTTACTGGGAGATTTTTTTTTCAGTTGTCACTGCATGCCTGTACAAAAGTTCTCAAAGCCTTTGGGTGGGGAATATGGAAAAGGAAAAAGGCAAATGCAGCTAGAAGCCACTGGCCTGGTTCCATCCTGTTCCTTAAAGGCACTTGGGAAAGAGGACTACATCATTCTGGGGGTTTCTGGGAAACCTTGGCTAACATGCGAGGGCAAAGTGAGCAGCTGGAATCTGGCTTAGGGTAAAGCCTACAGAGGAGCAGGGAAAGCAACTTTTTGCTCCTTCTGCTGCCTGTCCTCTGCCATAGTTTCTGCAGCAGGTCTGCCTTCCTTTCTCATCCCTGGCTACACATACAAATGCCCAGAAATCTTCCCTAACGGGGTAGAAGGAAATCCCCACACTGCCTATCCCACAACCTGGCATAGAGGACACACCGGGGATATGAAGGGATGAGGCAGATCTGAGACATCTCTAAATTACAAAGGGACCAATCTAGTCTCTTGCCTCTCCTCAGATTCAGTTTGTGTGAAGGTGACTTACAACAGGGGTGGGCAAACTTTGGCCTGCAGGCCAGATCCGGGGTGCCAGGTCGGGGGCTGCACCATATGCCTCTGTCCTGCTCCAGCACTCCAGCCGGGGTGCGAGGTCGAGGGCTGCACCATGCAGATCCGGCCCCGCTCTGGCACTCCCGCCAGGGCAACTGGTCAGGGGCTGCACCACGCGGCTCCCAGAAGCTGTGGCATGGCCCTGCTCTGGGGCACAGGGTCAGGGACTGCACCACGCAGCTCCTGGAAGCAGCCACTTGGCCCTGCTCTGGTGCTCAAGCAGGAGAAGGGACATGCCACTGCTTCCAGGAGCCACTTGGGGTAAGTGCCGCTTGCAGCCTGCACCCCTGAGCCTCTCCATATGCCCCAACCCCCTGCCCCAGCCCTGATCCCCCTCCCGCTCTCCAAACCCCTCAATCCAAGCACGAATCACCCTCCTGCACCTGAAACTTCTCATCCCCAGCCCCACCCAAGAACCCGACCCCCAGCCAAAACCTGCACCCCTTCCCGCACCCCTTCCCACACCCCTGCCCCAGCCCTCATCCCCCTCTCACTCTCCAAACCCCTCGGTCTCAGCCCAGAGCACCCTCCTATGCCCCAGACTCCTCATCCCCAGCCCCACCCCAAAGCCCACACCCCCAGCCAGAGCCCTCATCCCGTCCTGCACCCCAACCCCAATTTTGTGAGCATTCATGGCCCGCCATACAATTTCTGTTCCCCAATGTGGTCCTCAGGCCAAAAAGTTTGCCCACCCCTGACTTACAACGACAGAACAGAGTTCTGAGATAACTGAGAAGTTGATCCATTATGTCCATTAGTTTAATTATAAATGTAATTACTGAGTGGGAAGCATTCACTATGAAGTTTTGAGATACTTTTGTATGAATGATGCTGTACCAATGCTAATCAGTCAGATGTGATTAATGAAATGGATTCATATTGAGCCATAGAATTTTTCCCCTGTGAAAACATTTGCTCAGTTTCTTTTATTCAGACATATTTGGAAGAAAAGCAAGTCAAATTGCCTTTGAGATTCATTCAGTATGGCAGTTCAGACTGAAATAAATAAAAGATGATTCCAAATAATTACTGTTCCTCAAGCACTGTTACAATCACAAAATTGAAATTGCTTTCTATACTTTGTTCTAGGACAAGATTCAAGTCTTTCATGACTTTGAGGATAGCCCTTCTCCAAAACAGAAAGCAAGCCATGTAGTGAATTGCTATCAAGATGCTGCTACATACATCATGTCTCTCAACTGTCCAATGTGCAGGGAGGCAGACAGAGACTACATGAAAGTGTCTGTCGCTTAGAAATGCTTATAGCGTAGTCCTGGGAGCTGAAGTTTAAGACTTGAGCTTTTGGGAGTGAGGGGGAACAACTGTCATTCATGGTTTTCTTTCCTGAGCAGTATCCTGACAATGTCTAAACAGGAGTACTTTAAAATATAAACAGCATCAACAAGAGAGATTAAGAGTCCCACCTAGAATATCCAATACCTTGGTCATTAGGAGATACTCCTGGAAGATGGGAGACCTGCATTCAATTCCCTGCTCCAAATCAGGTGGAGTGGGCATTAAAATTGGGGTCTCTCACATAAGTGCATTAATTATTGGGTGTCATAAATATAAAGGGAAGGGTAAACACCTTTATTCCCTCCTGGCCAGAGGCAAAACCGTTTCACCTGTAAAGGGTTAAGAAGCTAGGATAACCTCACTGGCACCTAACCAAAATGACCAATGAGGAGACAAGATACTTTCAAAGCTGTGGGGGGGAACAAAGGGTCCTCTCTGTCTATGTGATGCTTTTGCTGGGATCAGAGCAGGAATGCAGGTCAGAACTCCTGTAAAGAGTTAGTAAGCAATCTAGTTAGATATGTTTTGTTGAAATGGCTAATAAAATAAGTTGTGCTGAATGGGATATGTATTCCTGTTTTTGTGTCCTTTTTTTAACTTAAGGTTATGCCTAGAGGGATTCTCTATGTTTTGAATCTGATTACCCTGTAAGATATTTACCATCCTGATTTTACAGAGGTGATTCTTTTACTTTAATTAAAATTCTTCTTTTAAGAACCTGATTGCTTCTTCATTGTTCTTAAGATCCAAGGGTTTGGGTCTGTGTTCACCTATGCAAATTGGTCAGGATTTTTTTCAAGCCTTCCCCAGGAAAGGGGGTGTAGGGCTTGGGGGGATTTTGGGGGAAAAGACGTTTCCAAGTGGGCTCTTTCCCTGTTCTTTGTGTAACACTTTGGTGGTGGCAGCTTTTAACCTAAGCTGGTAAGAATAAGCTTAGGGGGTCTTTTGTGCAGGTCCCCACATCTGTACCCTAGAGTTCAGAGTGGGGAAGGAACCTTGACATGGTGGCAGCGCAGTGAATTTGAGAATAATTTGAAATAATTTTGAGATCAATTTGAGATTTTTTGAACCAGAAGCACAGATTTTAAAAGGACATATTTTTTCCTTTGGGCTGATTCAAAACAGGTTTTAAGCTGAAAGCAGTTAGAGGTTTTTTTAGCTCTGGCTGGGGGCCAGAGCAAAGACAAAGGGAGCTTGCTTTTGTGAGCTGGAGTTTTCTCTACCTAAAGGCAGGGTAGTTAACCTCCTGCAGGGAAATTCACAAGTTCTTCACAGACCTGAAGAGGCGTTTTTTTTCTAGCTAAGAGCAACTAGAGGGTTTTTCTCTCTATTTGCCTTGAGACAAAGGTTTAGGGTTTTTTTAAAGGATTTTTCTGTAGGCTGACAATAACTATCAGAGAACATAGGTATCAGGTTACAGCACAACCTATTTTTTGACAAGCCAAGTTTTTTGTTTGTTTCTTTGTTTGTTTTATTTCTAACTCTCAGGTGTAAAGTTAGTTAAAAACAGAAAGGCAAACATGACAGAGCCCAAGGCAGAAACAGCCCAAGAGGCTGCCCACTGGAGAGCTATGGAGGCAAGGGAAAAAGAAATGGAGGAGAAGGAAAAAGAGAGGAAGCATGCTGAGGCGGAGAAGGAAAAAGAGAGGAAACAAGGCAGAAGAAGAGGCAAGGGCTCTTGGAGAAGGCAAGGGCTGAGCGGAATCTATTGGCTAACCCTAACCATCCTTCCCCAACAATCCACAAATGGGAGGGACTATGTCCACAGTATGATGAATCCAGTGATGTTGCTGAATATTTTCTCACCTTTGAGAGACTGTGCACGCTCCATAAAATTCCTGAAGCTCACAAGATGACCACATTGGTTGCAAAATTGACTGGAAGAGCTCTGGACATATTCAATAAGATGCCTATTGAGGAGGCTTCTAAGTATAATAAGTTCAAGGATTTGGTTTTAAAGCAATTTCAAATTACACCTGAAACTTAGAGTAAAATTTTGAACCCTTAAGAGAGGGCCTGGACTAAGTAATGTGGCTTATGTAAACCAGATGACAGATCTGTTTGATAACTGGCTCAACGGATGGGCTGTAACTAACTTTGGAGGAATGAGGGTTTGATGATACAGGAACAATTCCTGAATATGTCCAAGGAGAAAATAAAACAGTGTTTATAGGATAAGGAAATGGACTCAGCAGAAAAGGTCTTCCTTCTTATGCTGATTGATACGAGCAGTCCCAAACCGACAGAGAGCCAGGGCGAGCTGGAACAAAATGGGTGGAGGGAGGAGAGAGGAACAACCCTGGTCGCAGTTGGAGCGGATACCAGAAGGGATACCCTCAGACCATACCCTACTACCGGGGGCAGCCCAAGGCCCCAACTACAAACCAAGGAATACTCCAGACACCTTATCGTCCTGCCACACCCTTCTCCAGCAACCCACCTCACCCCAGTGACCCGTCAGCTGGACGATGTTTTCAATGTAATGAGCCGGGACATGTAAAGGCCAACTGCCTCAAGAACCCCAACAGATTACAGTTCGTTGCACCGGAATCACACCAGAGGTCCTCAGGCCCAGATACCTCCCAGACACCCTCAGAGTGGAGGGAAACTGTGAGTGTGGGCGGGAAGAAGGTCACAGCGTGGAGGGACACCGGAGCACAAGTGTTGGCTATCCATGCTTCCTTAGTGGACCCCAATTTAATCAGCCCAGAGATCCAAGTGACAATTCAACCCTTCAAGTCCAACTCTTTCAATTTGCCTACAGCCAAGTTGCCTGTCCAGTACAAGGGCTGGTCAGGAACGTGGACTTTTGCAGTCTATGATGATTATCCCATCCCCATGCTGTTGGGGGAAGACTTGGCCAATCATGTGAAGCTAGCCAAGAGGGTGGGAATGCTCACCCACAGCCAGGCTAACAAGCCGTCACGCCTAGCTCTGTTCTGGAAACTTCTATCAGGACCCGGTCAGAGGTGATGGAACCAGACCCCATGCCAATGTCTGCAACAGCAGTAGTGGATCCAGTCCCAGAGACCCAGACAGAGCCAGTCCCAGAACCGGAACCGGCGGAACAACCAGCACCAGACCCAATGCCAGCACTGAATCCAGTACTTGCAACCCCAACATCAGAGGGCCCCACCGAACCTGAACCAGCAGCAGCCCATAACCCTACACAAGAGGCGCAGCCGGAGCCTGAACCCCAACATAGTGCACCAGCAGAGAGCGGTTCACAGTCAATGGAAACAGCCCCATCCCCTACATTGCTTCCAGAGGGACCAAGCATAGGTCCACAATCCAATGAGGAACTGATGTCTCCAGCCTCAAGGGAACAGTTCCAGACTGAACAGGAAGCAGATGAAAGCCTCCAGAGAGCTTGGACGGTGGCCCGGAGCAACCCACCACCTCTCAGCTCTTCTAATCGATCCAGGTTTGTTGTAGAAAGAGGACTTTTACACAAGGAAACTCTTTCTGGTGGACACCAGGAAGACTGGCATCCTCAGAGATAGTTGGTAGTTCCAACTAAGTACCGGGTCAAGCTGTTAAGCTTAGCCCACGATCATCCTCGTGGCCATGCCGGGGTGAACAGAAGCAAAGAAGATTTGGGAAAGTTGTTCCACTGGGAGGAAATGGACAAGGATGTTTCTACCTTTGTCAGGTCTTGTGAGGTGTGCCAAAGAGTGGGAAAACCCCAAGACCAGGTCAAAGCCCCTCTCCAGCCACTCCCCATCATTGAGGTTCCATTTCAGTGAGTAGCTGTGGATATTCTGGGTCCTTTTCCGAAAAAGACACCCAGAGGAAAGCAGTACATACTGACTTTCATGGATTTTGCCACCTGATGGCCAGAAGCAGTAGCTCTAAGCAACAGCAGGGCTAAAAGTGTGTGTCAGGCACAAACAGACATTTTTACCAGGGTAGGTTGGCCCTCCGACATCCTCACAGGTGCAGGAACTAATTTCCTGGCAGGAACTATGGAAAGCCTTTGGGAAGCTCATGGGGTGAATCACTCAGATGCCACCCCTTACCATCATCAAACAAATGGCCTGGTGGAGAAATGTAATGGAACTTTGGGGGACATGATACATAAATTCATAAATAAGCACTCCAAAGATTGGGACCTAGAGTTGCAGCAGTTGCTCTTTGTCTACAGAGCTGTACCACATCCCAGTTTAGGGTTTTCACCATTTGAATTTGTATATGGCGGTGAGGTTAAGGGGCCATTACAGTTGGTGAAGCAGCAATGGGAGGGGTTTACACCTTCTCCAGTAACTAACATTCTGGAATTTGTAACCAACCTACAAAACACCCTCTGAACCTCTTTAGCCCTTGCTAAAGAAAACCTACAGGATGCTCAAAAAGAGCAAAAAGCCTGGTATGATAAACATGCCAGAGAGCGTTCCTTCAAAGTAGGGGACCAGGTCATGGTCTTAAAGATGCTCCAGGCCCATAAAATGGAAGCATTGTGGGAAGGGCCATTCACGGTCCAAGAGCGCCTGGGAGCTATTAATAATCTCATAGCATTCCCCACCTCCAACCAAAAGCCTAAAGTGTACCATATTAATTCTCTAAAGCCCCTTTATTCCAGAGAATTAAAGGTTTGTCAGTTTACAGCCCAGGGAGGAGATGATGCTGAGTGGCCTGAAGGTGTCTACTACAAAGGGAAAAGTGATGGTGGCGTGAAAGAGGTGAACCTCTCCATGACCCTTTGGCATATGCAGCGACAGCAGATCAAGGAGCTGTACACTAGCTACGCGCCGACGTTCTCAGCCACCCCAGGACAGACTGAACAGGCATACCACTCCATTGACACAAGGTAATGCTCACCCAATTAGAGCTCAACCTTACCGGGTGTCTCCTCAAGCTAAAACTGCTATAGAATGGGAGATCTAGGATATGTTACAGATGGGGGCAATCCACCCCTCTGGCAGTGCAGGGGCATCTCCAGTGGTTCTAGTTCCCAAACCAGATGGGGAGATAGGTTTTTGCGTGGACCACCTTAAGCTAAATGCTGTAACTGGCCCAGGCAACTATCCAGTGCCACATACAGATGAACTATTAGAGAAACTGGGAAGGGCACAGTTCATCTCTACCATTAACCAAGGGGTAATGGCAGTTACTGCTAGATTAATCCGCCAAGGAAAGGTCAGCCTTCACCACACATGTCTGGGTGTATGAATTTAATGTACTCCCTTTCGGGCTGCGGAATGCACCCGCCACCTTCCAAAGACTTATAGATGGTCTCCTAGCAGGATTGGGAGACTATGCAGTAACCTACCTTGACGATGTGGCCATATTTTCGGATTCCTGGGCAGAACACCTGGAATATCTACAAAAAGTCTTTAAGCGCATAAGGGAGGCAGGACTAACTGTTAAGGCTAAGAAGTGTCAAATAGGCCTAAACAGAGTGACTTACCTTGGACACCAGGTGGATCAAGGAACTATCAACCCCCTACAGGCCAAAGTAGATGCTATCCAAAAGTGGCCTGTCCCAAAGTCAGAGAAACAGGTCCAATCCTTCTTAGGCTTGGCTGGATATTACTGGCGATTTATACTGCAATACAGCCAAATCGCCGCCCCACTGACAGACCTAACCAAAAAGAAACAGCCCAATGCAGGTCAGTGGACCGAAGACTGTCAGAAGTTTTAATTTTTAACCAGTTTAAAGCGACACTCATATCTGACCCTGTACTAAGGGCCCCAGACTTTGACAAACCATTCCTAGTAACCACAGATGCATCCAAGCGTGGTGTGGGAGCAGTTTTAATGCAGGAAGGACCGGATCAAGAATTCCATTCTGTAGTGTTTCTCAGCAAGAAGCTGTCTGAGAGGGAAAGCACTGGTCAGTTAGTGAAAAAGAATTTTACACCATTGTCTACATTCTGGAAACCCTACGCCCATACGTTTGGGGATGGCGTTTCCACCGGCAAACCAACCATGCTGCGCTACAGTGGCTTCATACTGCCACGGGAAACAACAAAAAACGTATTCGGTGGAGTTTAGCTCTCCAAGATTTTGATTTCGACATCCAACACATCTCAGGAGCTTCTAACAAAATGGCTGATGCACTCTCCCATGGAAGTTTCCCAGAATCAACTGGTTAAAATCGTCCTTGAGATGTGAAAAATATTGTTAGTCTTTATACACTTGGTGGTCTCTTTAGAGGTGCATGTGTCTTATTAACTCTGTTTTCTCCTTGAGCTACTGGAAGAAATCACAACCAGCATTTCATCCTATCTGTGATTTGGGGGGTGTGTCATAAATATAAAGGGAAGGGTAAACACCTTTAAATCCCTCCTGGCCAGAGGAAAAACCCTTTCACCTGTAAAGGGTTAAGAAGCTAGAATAACCTCACTGGCACCTGACCAAAATGACCAATGAGGAGACAAGATACTTTCAAAGCTGGGGGGGCGGGGAACAAAGTGTCCTCTCTGTGTGTGTGATGCTTTTGTGTGATGCAGAGCAGGAATGAAGGTCAGAACTCCTGTAAAGCGTTAGTAAGCAATCTAGCTAGATATGCGTTAGATTCTGTTTTGTTGAAATGGCTGATAAAATAAGTTATGCTGAATGGGATGTACATTCCTGTTTTTGTGCTTTTTTGTAATTTAAGGTTTTGCCTAGAGGGATGCTCTATGTTTTGAATCTGATTACCCTGTAAGATATTTACCATCCTGATTTTACAGAGGTGATTCTTTTACTTTTTCTTTAATTAAAATTCTTCTTCTAAGAACCTGATTGCTTCTTCATTGTTCTTAAGATCCAAGGGTTTGGGTCTGTGTTCACCTATGCAAATTGGTGAGGACTTTTATCAAGCCTTCCCCAGGAAAGGGGGTGTAGAACTTGGGGGGATTTTGGGGGAAAAGACGTTTCCAAGTGGGCTCTTTCCCTGTTCTTTGTGTAACACTTTGGTGGTGGCAGCTTTTAACCTAAGCTCTTAAGAATAAGCTTAGGGAGTCTTTCATGCAGGTCCCCACATCTGTACCCTAGAGTTCAGAGTGGGGAAGGAACCTTGACACTGGGCTCGTGAGTACAATGGGACACACAGCCAGCCAAACTTCTGGCTGTCTTCTGTGGGGCTCAATCCACTAGGTGTTCTCAGATCCAGGGAACTCCCAGTCTGAGAATTCTGCCAGAATTTAGACATGAGCAAGGGTGCTGAACAGCTCAGTGGAATCAGGACTGAGGCTGTTTTATGTGTTTTAACTGGTGGAAACTTAGATGCCTACAGGGGTGGGTGACAGATGAGCAGGGATTTTAAACATCTCTGAGGTTCCTAAATTTTGGACTACACACCTGAAGTGACAATTAAGGGTGCAAGTCCCTTTTTGGATCTATCACTAAGTGACATAAGAACACAAGTTATGTCAAATGTCAATGGGATTTGTGTTCCTAAGTCACCTACAAGCTTTTGAAATTCCCCCATTCTTCAAGTTATCTTGTGGCTAAGATCTTCTGCTAGACTCTGAAATTAAACGATCTTTGTGACAATGAATTCAGAGTGTTACATTAGTCATAACTCAAGAAGGTTAACAAATTAATGACCAAGTAGGAGGCTATAACACTGTAGCACACTACAATAATGGGGTAAACCAATTTTGTTCTATCAATTTAGTTAAGATGAATTGTTAGATTAAGAAAGAAGGTATAAACTGAATTCTGTAGGATCATGTGTATTTATATACATAGAGGGAGATCTGTCACGACCTTGTACTTTATTGTTTGCTATGCAGCAAGTTGTACAAACAAGCCAAGGAAGTTGTATGACTTGACCCCCATGGTTTACTTATTTATTGAATCCTAATCCTGCTGAAGTCAATGGGAATCTTGCCATTGACTTCAACGGGACTGTGATTTGACTCCACTAAGATGTGTGCACATCATGATGTTATTGTTTAGAAATATTATACAGTGTCCTCCAAATGCACTCTTAATCATTTCTCACTATTTACCACTTACCAGGTGGTTCCTCCTTGTAATATGCAATCCCATATATTACACAAAACTATCGTATCTGCTGCAAATATGATAGCTTAAGCCAATTTATGGAGATTAGCTATGCCCATGAATGGAAAGAGTGTTTGATTTAGGAAACAGGGACAGCAACTGGAACACTAGAAGTAGACAAATGAGGAAAAAGTTGAAAAAAAATTACCCAAGCCCTTTCAACCTCCACATTTTAAAAAAATGCGTAAAATCATAAGTTCCACTGGTTACTATTCAATTTAAAAAGTGATGATAGAATGCAGTAGATCTGGATTACATACATAGGAAACTAAGACTAAAATCCACATAATTTAATGTTTAACCAGAAATTCAGCTGATGAAAAACACATCTGCTTTATTTCATATCATACAGTATGCTAAAGACTTGTTTGTGCTCTCAAGCTCAAGTGGTTGAAAAAAAATGATCTAAGCCCTCCTAACTTCCAGGTGGATCCTGCACAAAACTTCTGTATGAAAGAAAAGTACTGAATTCCAGTTACTGAAATGGACACTCAAGTTCCTTTCCTTTCTATAATAACCTTTTTGGAAGCTTGAAGCAGCAAACTAGTTCCCTACCAAACTGTGTTCCAGAAGTATACATAAGAACATAAGAATGGCCCTACTGGGTCAGACCAAGGGTCCATCTAGCCCAGTACCCTGTCTTCCGACAATGGCCAGTGCCAGGTGCCCCTGAGGGAATGAAGGTGCATTCCCAGTTAGTTATCAAGTGATCCGTCCTCTGTTGCTCATTCCAAGCTTCTGGCAAACAGAGGCTAGGGACACCATTCCTGCTCATCCTGGCTAATAGCCGTTGATGAACCTAACCTCCATTAATTTATCTAGTTCTTTTTTGAATCCTGTTATGGACTTGACCTTCACCACATCCTCTGGCAAGGATTTCCACAGGTTGACTGTGTGTTGTGTGAAGAAATACTTCCTTTTATTTGTTTTAAACCTGCTGACTATTAATTTCATTTGGTGACCCCTAGTTCTTGTGTTATGAGAAGTAGTAAAGAACACTTCCTTATCTACTTTCTTAATACCAATCATGATTTTAGAGACCTCAATCATATCTCCCCTTAGCCATCTCTTTTCCAAGCTGAAAAGTCCCAGTCTTATTAATCTCTCTTCATACGGAAACCATTCCAAACCCCTAATAATTTTTGTTGCCCTTTTCTGAACTTTTTCCAATTCCGATATATCTTTTTTGAGATGGGGTGACCACATCTGCACACAGTATTCAAGATGTGGGTGTACCATGGATTTATATAGTGGCAACATGATATTTTCTGTACTATTATCTATCCCTTTCTTAATTATTCCTAGCATTCTGTTCGCTTTTTTGACTGCTGCGGCACACTGAGTGGATGTTTTCAGAGAACTGTCCACAATGACTCCAAGATCTCTTTCTTGAGTGGTAACAGTTAATTTAGACCCCATCATTTTATATGTGAAGTTGGAATTATGTTTTCCAACATGCATTATTTTGCATTCATCAACATTAAATTTCATCTGCCATTTTGTTGCCCAGCCACCCAGTTTTGAGAGATCCTTTTGTAGCTCTTTTTAGTCTGCCTGGGTCTTAACTATCTTGAGTAATTTTGTATCGTCTGCAAATTTTGCCACCTCACTCTTTACCCCTTTTTCCAGATCATTTATGAATATGTTGAATAGGACTGGGCCCAGAACAGACCCCTGGGGGGACACCACTATTTAGCTCTCTCCACTCTGAAAACTGACCATTTATATCTACACTTTGTTTCCTATCTTTTTACCAGTTACCAATCCATGAGAGCACCTTCCCTATTATCCCATGACAGCTTACTTGGCTTAAAAGCCTTTGGTGAGGGACCTTGTCAAAGGCTTTCTGAAAATCTGAGTGCACTATATCCACTGGATCCCCCTTGTCCACGTGCTTCTAGTAGATGGGTGAGGCATGATTTCCCTTTACTAAAACCATGTTGATCTCAACCATTTATGTTCATCTATATGTCTGACAATATTGTTCTTTATTATAGTTTCAACCAGTTTGCCCAATTCTGAAGTCAGGTTTACAGGTCTGTAATTGCTGGGATCACCTTTGGAACCCTTTTTAAAAATTGGTGTCACATTAGCTATCCTCCAGTCATCTGGTACAGCTGATTTAAATGATAGGTTACAGACTACAGTTAAAAGAAAAGGAGTACTTGTGGCGCCTTAGAGACTAACAAATTTATTTGAGCATAAGCTTTCATGAGCTACAGCTCACTTCATTGGATGCATGTCACGGAACATACAGTGGGGAGATTTTATATACACAGAGAACATGAAACAATGGGTGTTACTATACACACTGTAATGAGAGTGATCAGGTAAGGTGAGCTATTACCAGCAGGAGAGCGGGGGCGGGGGCAACCTTTGTAGTGATAATCAAGGTGGGCCATTTCCAGCAGTTCACAAGAATGTGTGAAGAACAGTGGGGGGGGGAATAAACATGGGGAAATAGTTTTACTTTGTGTAATGACACATCCCCTCCCAGTCTTTATTCAAACCTAAGTTAATTGTATCCAGTTTGCAAATTAATTCCAATTCAGCTCTCCAACACCACTTTCTACAAGCCATTACGCTCTGATCCCACTGAGGGTTACCAAAAGAAACTACACCATCTGCTCAAGAAACTCCGTGAAAAAGCACAAGAACCAATCCGCACAAACACACCCCTAGAACCCTGACCAGGGGTATTCTATCTGCTACCCAAGATCCATAAACCTGGAAATCCTGGACTCCACAACATCTCAGGCATTGGCACCCTGACAGCAGGATTGTCTGGCTATGTAGACTCCCTCCTCAGGCCCTACATTACCAGCACTCCCAGCTATTTTAGAGACACCACCGACTTCCTGAGGAAACTGCAATCCATCGGTGATCTTCCTGAAAACACCATCCTAGCCACTATGGATGTAGAAGCCCTCTACACCAATATTCCACACAAGGATGGACTACAAGCCGTCAGGAACAGTATCCCCGATAATGTCACGGCAAACCTGGTGGCTGAACTTTGTGACTTTGTCCATAACTATTTCACATTTGAGACAATGTATACCTTCAAATCAGTGGCACTGCTATGGGTACCCACATGGCCCCACAGTATGCCAACATTTTTATGGCTGACTTAGAACAACGCTTCCTCAGCTCTCGTCCCCTAATGCCCCTTCTCTACTTGCGCTACATTGATGACATCTTCATCATCTGGACCCATGGAAAAGAAGCCCTTGAGGAATTCCACCATGATTTCAACAATTTCCATCCCACCATCAACCTCAGCCCGGACCAGTCCACACAAGAGATCCACTTCCTGGACACTACGGTGCTATTAAGCAATGGTCACATAAACACCACCCTATACCGGAAACCTACTGACCGTTATGCTTACCTACATGTCTCCAGCTTTCAGCCAGACCACACCACATGATCCATTGTCTACAGCCAAGTTCTGCGATACAACTGCATTTGCTCCAACCAGACAGAGACAAACACCTACAAGATCTCAATCAAGCGTTCTTACAACTACAATACCCACCTACTGAAGTGAAGAAACAGATTGACAAAGCCAGAAGAGTACCCAGAAGTCACCTACTACAGGACAGGCCCAACAAAGAAAATAACAGAAGGCCACTAGCCATCACCTTCAGCCCCCAACTAAAACCTCTCCAACACATCACTACAGGATCTACAACCTATCCTGAAGGACGACCCATCACTCTCACAGATCTTGGGAGACAGGCCAGTCCTTCCTTATAGACAGCCCCCCAACCTGAAGCAAATACTGACCAGTAACCACACACCACACAACAAAAAACACTAACCCAGGAACCTATCCTTGCAACAAAGCCCGTTGCCAACTGTGTCCACATATCTATTCAGGGGAAACCATCATAGGGCCTAATCACATCAGTCACACTATCAGAGGCTCATTCACCTGTGCATCTACCAATGTGATATATGCCATCATGTGCCAGCAATGCCCCTCTGCCATGTACATGGGCCAAACTGGACAGTCTCTACGTAAAAGAACAAATGGACACAAATCAGACGTCAAGAATTATAACATTCTTTTTTGGCCTTCCTAATTGTATTTTTACATTTCATTTGCCAGTGTTTATGCTCCTTTCTATTTTCCTCACTAGGATTTAACTTCCACTTTTTAAAGGATGCCTTTTTTCCTCTCACTGCTTCTTTTACTTTGTTGTTTAGCCACGTTGGCTCTTTTTTGGTTTTCTTACTATGTTTTTTTAATTTGGGGTATACATTTAAGTTGAGCCTCTATTATGATGTCTTTAAAAAGTTTCCATGCAGCTTACAGAGATTTCACTTTTGGTGCTGTACCTTTTAATTTCTGTTTAACTAACCTCCTCATATTTGTGTAGTTTTGTATAATACACACTGGATTTTATTGTAGGGTAAACCTAAGAGCTGGGCTGTCAGCATTTCACATTTCAAAAGAAAAATATTGGAGGGCTAGTGGTATGGGTTTTCAAAGAGACTTTGTAAGTGTTCCATCAGTGATCTAAATTTTAATCCATTTCCGAAGGTCCACATCCAAATATTGGCACTGTCCTGACATACATATGGCACCCTCCTGAGTAGCTGAGGGCTGGGAAGAAGCAATCAGCATGAACACTTTGTGTTATGCTTCTATTCAGGTAAGCAGTGGTGTGGCAAAGTGACTTACCAGCTGGTACTCTGCCTAGTGGCTATGAGTGGTGTTGTAGGGTTTCATTATCTAGACCTGTTTCAGAGTAGCAGCCATGTTAGTCTGTATTCGCAAAAAGAAAAAGAGTACTTGTGGCACCTTAGAGACTAACAAATTTATTTGAGCATAAGCTTTCGTGAGCCGATGAAGTGAGTTGTAGCTCATGAAAGCTTATTCTCAAATAAATTTGTTAATCTCTAAGGTGCCACAAGTACTCCTTTGTTATTATCTAGACCTGTCACCCAGGTCTGTTGGTGGCCCCCTTTTGACTTGTAACTTGGCTTTTTGGCCAAGTCACCTTTGCTCTCACCCCTTTCAGTGTAAACCAGGGTTTTCATTTAATAGTCCCAGGTTATCATGTCAAGTTGACAGTCCTGGTCCAGGTACAGTAGTCCTTCTGGCCCCTTGTGTCCGAGATCTTCCCACTAGTCCTCCTAGGAAGGCTGTAGGGGATCCCAGTCCCTCTCTCTACCATGGGTTTCGGCTCAGGGATCCTTGTGGCAAGGAGTTAAGGTCTGTTTGCTCAGACATCTTGCTTCTTTCCAGTCCACCTTCTCCTCAGGGGGCTCATAGTCTCAGCAGGGATCTACCACAGAACTGCCCTAATTAAACACCCTAACTGAATTGGCCTCTTTAGCACTAACCCCACACTTGGTAAGGCAACTCCCATATTTTCATATGCTGTATATTTATACCTGCTTCCTGTATTTTTCACTCCATGCATCTGATGAAGTGGGTTATAATCCACGAAAGCTTATGCCCAAATAAATTTGTTAGTCTCTAAGGTGCCATAAGGACTCCTCATTATTTCTGCCAATACAGACTAACATGGCTACCCCACTGAAACCTGTCAGAGTAGGTAGTTATCCTGTGAGAAGTGTATTCATGGCATGTGAACAAGAGATAGGTTTTACTGTCTATATTCTGTAAAAGAACAAAAAATAGAACAATCTGTGAATCAGACCAATTCGTATAGATAACAAGAGGCCCTGTTTGGTTACATTATACAGGAGAAACAACTAGAATTAAAGAACAGAATAGTGGCATATAAAAGCACAATGATGAGAAAATAGTTGTGTTGAATCATTTCCATCATAGCACTTTATAATAGAATCTCATGCAACTCCAGTAGCAACCCATATATATATATACACTTTTCCAAAATTAGGAAGTATGGGTTGAGGAGGAGATAGAAAGAACCTGCATTTTCTTCTTCCATACTGTGGGCCAAATTCTCTTTTCAGTGAGCAGGGTGTAACCCCATTGATATGAGTGAAAGTCATAGCCAAGAACAGATCCTGGCCTTAAGAGATCTGGGGCCAAAATCTTCAAAATCCATGTTTTGGCACGTAAATAGGTGACCAGCACTTTTGAGAAGTGCTGAACACCCGCAGTGCTCATTGTTGTCATTGCTAGCTGTTAGGTGTTCAGCACATTTAAAAATTAGATCATTTATTTCAGGGCCTACACATGGACTTAGGAGCCTAACTTTTGGTTTCTATTTTTTATAATGATAACCCAATGAAAACAGAAATAAACACCACTGGGTGACTCACACAAGAGGGTGCATTCTGCCTAGGTGGGCAGAGGCTCAGGGTAGGGGGAGGGATGTTTCTAGGAAGCTTACATGTTTTCAAGTGGAATTCTAATGTATATGTGTTGTGGGGGGAGAGGGGAGGCAGCTGCCTCAGAAACGGCATGCACATACTTTTGACAGGTGCATGCATGGGGAGGAGTCTGTATGGAGAAGTAGTCTGCAGTGACCTACGCTCTCAGCACACTTAGCCTGTATCTGGAGAAAAGAGTAGAGCTAACCATCACCTTCAAAGATTTCTCCTAGAGCTAAGTCTACTTGCAAATATCACTTCATGTGTATCTTGTAATGTTTACATTATGTCATGTTTTGCAGAAGAAATACTGGAATAACGAGAAACTATATACCTATGGATATTGCACAATTTACAGCATGAGTAAAAAAAAAGAGGATAAGTGTGAACAAGAATAACTACACGATGGAAAATGTGGTCACAAATGTCAGGCACACTCATGGCTGTGCTGTATGGGCACATGACATACAGTATAATGAGCAACATATTACAGGCAACTGCCCACAACACACAGCACAGATAACCCCTGCTTCCTGCATTGCTCCAATCCACTAGAGAAACCTCCACAGGAAACAAAATGCTTGACTTAAAGGGTGTGACTTGTGCTCTTAAGGTCAGTAAACTCAGCTGCTGGAGGACCACTAGAGGGAGCAAGCTCCACAACTAGGGGTCATTCAATGGAAACATCCTTCAGTTAGTCCTCAAGAGTGCACATCAAGGTTCTGTCAATAAGAGTCAATGTAACAAATGACATTAACACTGGGGAATGTCACCTTTCACAAATAGCATAGTATAACATAACAGAAAACTTACTACAACCTTTGATACACACACAGCATGTAGCATTTTGCATTATGATCTCTGATCTCTTCCCTTTGATTTAATTTGCCCTTATCCTTAAGGATAAGATTGAGAGTTTTGGATGCTGGTTCATGTCTCTTCTGTGTAACTTGGATGTTAAACCTCACAATCTCATTTCATTCCAAATCTCTCAAACTTTAATGCTGTCTCACTGAGTGAAGATCAGGAGTATTGGCCCAGAGTCTGTTCTTTTTATCCCTTGCTTGTCCAGGAATAGTCTGCAACAATGTGCCCATATTTTCTCCCCAGTTATAAGGGAAAACTATTCATCTGTTTTTGGGTTCTAGTTGATAGTATTTGCAGTCCCATTAAACAAGTTATTGTAACCTCTATTTTTAACAAAACAACTGTAAACAGTGTCAGGATGAGCTCCACCCTGACATCTGGTGGTGAGGTATGGCAAGTTGTGGAAAAGAACTTCAGGGGCCGATCTCATTTGCATAGGCACACCCACCCCACCTAGAATGAGGCCATAGCTGCCCAAATGGTCACTTTGGCTGCTGTGGGATCCACAGTGTCTCTGTTAGTGGGGCAGGAAGAATAAATTGTTGTTACCCTGATTATGGGAACTGTGCTTGGAACTGTACTTGGCCTTTTGTTACGATGGAGGGACTCACCATCAACTAAGTGGCACTCGCTAGGCAAGGGACATGGGTTCCAAAACTCTGTAAATTGAGAGAGGCTGGGGACAAGTATTAATACTGGTGGCATGGTCCCCTTGGTGAGGGCCTTACATGCTAATTGCATTTCCTCCTCTCTCCACTGTGGAATATCAGAGCTAATTTTGATTTCATTAGAAGTGTAGTTATAGGCTGCTGAGCTCACTTTGGGCTGACAGTGCACCAGCACTGGGGCTCCCCTACTATAAGCTGAATTCACCTAAGAGCTGAAATCACTGAGTGTTGTGTTAAGTAGTGGGGGAGCCTGAAGATATATTGTGGAGCAGTTTGCGGGACGGCTGGAGCGCCTTGTGGACAGGCTGGTGGAGCAGTTCGTAGGACAGCGGGAGCTGCTGGTGGGACGTGGAGCAGTTTGTGGACCGGCTGGTGGAGCAGTTTGTGGGACGCCGGGGGCTGCTTGTGGGCCGCGGAGCGGAGCCGAGCGAAGGAGTTCGTGGGGCGGCTGGCGGAGCGGAGCGAAGGCCTATGGAGCTGTGGGGCGGTCAGCTTCAGATCATGTAAGGTGCCTCTTACCCCCGTCCCATCTCCACCCAGGTTGGGAGGTAAAGCTCCGCAGATAAACTTTCGAACTCTGGGGCTGCCCTGACCAGGGACGGAGACTTTTGGGTCATTGGACTTTTGGGACTTTGGGTGATTTGGGGTTGCTGGACTCAAGAACCAAAGGGAAAGGGGCATGCCCCAATTTACTTGGGGTGGGGTTTTTTGCTCATGGGTTGTGTTATGAATCCTGTTGGTGGTGTTTCCCCAACATAATGCCACATTGTATCTCTCTTTTATTAAAAGACTTTTTGCTACACTCAGACTATGTGCTTGCGAGAGAGGAAGTATTGCCTCTTGGAGGCGCCCAGCGTGGGGTGGTATATATTTGTCCCAGGTCACTGGGTGGGGGCTCGAGCCGGTTTGCATTGTGTTATTGGAATGGATCCCCTAGATATTGAACCCGGCCCTTGTTGCTGCCAACTCTGATGGGCAGAAGGGTTACACAATCATGGATCCTGCATTACTTGGTAGTTTTCTGCACCCTGCAGTACATTGTCTCTTTTCCAATGATGTATCCAACAGAGTTATAATGACACAATTGTCTTCCTTCTTTACTGGGAACTAGAGTTCTCCACAAGTAAAGACTTTGTGTTTCAAATTCTTGCAATTTCCCTTGGCTTTTAACAAGGAGGTGAGAAACCCATCAGTATCAATTCTAGTGGTTCTGGCAAACCAAAACCAGCAGAGGTTTGCAGTAAACTCATACAAAACTTGAGTGACACAACTCAGGGTTATATTAAACTCACCTTGCTTTGTGTTTGAAATTTCAAGCTAGATTCAACAAAAGGTTCATCTAAACTTACAAACCTTTGAGAAAACCTGGGCTGAGATTCAGCCTAGTTTGGGATCAAACTCATCTGAACACTAAATTCTGAGGAAACCCAAAAGGGTATAAACCAAAGACTGAAAAGAAGATTCTGCTAAACACTTTTGCAAACCAAAACCACCATATTTTGCATAGCTGTGTTCATGGCCCCACAAATCCCACTGGTAATTTTAGGCTTGGGTAATCCCCAAACTCCAAACAGATTTTGAGCAATCCCTGGCAAAATTAGGTGGTTTCATAATGAAACCAACATGCACATAGCCTGCTAACTTTCCATTCTTCCCCATATCTTCAGCTGACAGATATCTGGAACCCTCTTAGGCTCTTTAGAAGGCTGCTGTCTAGCTCCTCACAGCTCTGGATTGGCTGGCCCTTCCACCTCACCTCAGGATCCTTCCAGAGGACTGAGTTGCATGCCTG
This sequence comes from Lepidochelys olivacea, assembly GCF_965140295.1. Taxonomy (NCBI): domain Eukaryota; kingdom Metazoa; phylum Chordata; order Testudines; family Cheloniidae; genus Lepidochelys; species Lepidochelys olivacea. Next base: position 145,101,217 of record NC_140412.1, on the reverse strand, counting down.
TTCCCCTACCCAATAGTAGCACCAGCAACTTCTCCCTCCTGTAAAATGCCAGTGCAGCAGCAAAACATCACTCTGCAGTTCATATACCCCAAAAGGTCCCCCAAACAGGGCTTCCTTATTAGCACAGTGACTCTCTCTAGATGGAGATAGAAAACATAATTGAGTTCAAATATGGATATTTGGTATGAACAGCAACTAAATCTCTCGTAATTTGGTTAGGGTTATTTTGTCTCACAGGAATGACGTGATTACATTAGTTATGCAGCAAGGTGTAAAAACTTGTTATTGGGTTACAGTGCTATTTACTGAAAAGGAAACATTATCACATAACCTGTCACAATAAGATCAATATCACAATATTTCTCTGCACTTGCGAAGTAATATCACGTTAAGTTTATATCAATGTGATCAGACAAATGCTTTTCATAATGTAAACCACAGTATTTTGACTTGTTTCTAATATATCCCAAAGGTATCAAGTATGTCTTTAAGATTTCCTTTATGCAATTACCAAAGTAAATAAATTAGAGGGCATAATAACACATTAGAGCCATTCAAGAGCAAGCCTCATATACTTTCTGAGCAAAAGTTAATTTCTAAACAGGATAAAATCTGCAACAGTTCTGCATGCATAAGGCAAAATCCTGCAAGCATATGTATGTCAGGGATGTATGAGTGGAGAGTCAGCAGTGTAATGCACAGTGGCACCTAGGAAAGGGTTAATCATCTCAGAATATGCAAGGTACTCTTCCCTCTAATAATAGCGTGGTCTAATCATGTAATGCATGCAGCTTTGGTGTGGGTCAAATTTCTCTGCCAAAGCATTGCTGCTTTGGGATCTTAATAACTAAATACAACAAGGTGCAAATCTAAAGAAAGATGTCTAAATTAACACCTTCACTTGTAGGTAGCCTAGTAAGGTCAACATTTTTGTAACAAAGTTTGAAAGCTAGCATGAGACAAACATTAATACATTCTGTCATCCAGCTTCAGTTACTCATTTTTTATTGGACTAACTTCTTTGGGTGAGAGAGACAAGCTTTCGAGCCACACAGAGCTCTTCTTCAGGTCTGGGAAACTAACTAGAGATAGTGATACTATTAAGTCTAACTAGAGTTAGTTTCTGAGACCTGAAGAAGAGCTCCGTGTAAGCTCAAAAGCTTGTCTCTCTCACCAACAGAAGCTGGTTCAATAAGAGATATCACCTCATGCACCTTGTCTCTCTAATAACCTGGGACCAGCACAGATACACTACATGCATTACTCCTATTTTGTCACTTTCCACTATTCTAACCCACAGTTCCTATGGTCCCTCTGTGACACGTCTGACGACTTAAAAAAAAGTCATCTTACTCACCTAGCTCCAGTATTCTTCCTAACTTGGATCTATTGAAAAATAGAAAAAACTCCATATTTCATTTTCTTATAGCATCTAGCTAAAATGAAGGATATAATGCATGGTAAGGTCACACAATCTGGTCTCCAATATTCCCCCAATACCTCTCACTCCAACAAAACACAGATAATTTTCTAGAATCAGAGAGGGAATTTTAGGGATACCTGAGTTGTGTGTGAAAATCTCTCCTGGCTGTCACAGGTATGTCCTCACTGCATAGTAAACCTGGGTCCATGTGCCCTTGGCTGCATACTCGTTCTTCCCAAGCTCACACTTGAGCATCTATACCGCACTGCTTTCTGAGCCTTATATCTGTGCTAGTGCATCCATACTGCACTACTGAGACACAAGTCAAATGCTACGGCTTCTGGGGGAGTTTCCCATGGTTCTTAGCACCTTTGCCAGCTGTAGCCACTCTAGGGCTTAGTTCATCATGTGTTGAGGAAAGAACTTGTCTGGTCAGCTCATGGCACTTGATGGGAAGTTCTCTTAGCCCACCAACATATCTAGCCAAGCAATTTTTTGCATGTGCATGCTCTCTGCAACGAGAGCCAGCAACACAGGTACAGCAGCAGTGGAAGAATTTCTCTTGCTCAAACTTTCACTCTATTTAGGGAATGAGGCAGAACATCTGTGAGATGCTGGACATTTTGGTGTCAGTATTTGTCCCTTTGAAGACACCTCTCTTAGGGGAGTACAGTCATGGAATCTTATTCCTGTTGCCTTAACCACAGATTCTCCATATGCAGACCAGCACTTCTCAAGAAGGGCCATGAGCACAGATTGGAGGGGTAAGTCATGCAGACCCAGGATGATCAGCAGTGTCTCTGGAACTTTTGCATGAAAAAACAGACATTCCTGGAACTGTGCAATCAGCTTTTCCTGACCCTCTAGCACTAAGACACTCACGTGAGGGTGGCCAAATGAACAAAAAGGTAAAATAGCTAAACTATATACATTGCCACCATGGCAGTTTCACTGTTTCTGGAACTGAGTGTCCTCTGTGTTTCTGTTCTCCTTGGCCCTTTTGGTGCACTTCACATGCATGGGCCACAGCTGAACAGGCATGGAAGAAATGTACAAGGTACATTTGACTGTTCCATGTAGTGTTCATTGCTTGGGCCATGGACCAGCCACCCCAGTCCAAACGCTTTATGACTCAATAACCTGGAAGGGACTCAGTGTGGAGCTGGAGCTTGCAGCTGGGTGTCCATGAAAGTGAGCAAACTCTCAGTGAGTCCCTTCTGCTGCACCCTGTCCTCCCTTTCAGTCTCCAGTCATGCTCCAGGAAAGGGGCCACCACTCTCTTCTCACACTACGCTTCCTCTGTCTCTCCCCTTCAGTCTCCCTGCTCTCTGTGACAGCCACGCTGTTCATCTACCTTAGACAAAGTGTCCATCATCTCATCCCTCACTCTCTGCCTTCTTGCATGCTCTTTGACAGTGTGCTCCCCCAAGCTCCTGGTTCCTTCTCTTTGCCCAGAGGAGGTGGAAGGGCCTGCCAAGGAAAATGAAAGAGCATATTATTGTCTGACCAACAAGGGGGGGAAAAGGCGGCTTTTTACCCTTTTTTCAAGAACTGCATCACTTCAAGGTCAAAGGCTGATACTCTTCATTTGGGCTTATTTTATTCACAGAATTCACTGCTTTGTTTTGAAGCTCCTGCAACCTACACTTCCAGCCAACACACCAAAATCACTTAAAATCATTTATAAATTCCCATATTTTTTCCCCCACGGAAGTGAATGCACAGCTGTTTGCTCCCCCAGGAATTACTCACTAACTCTGGGTTCAATAATAAGCAAAAGTGATTTTATTAAATATAAAAAGTAGGATTTAAGTGGTTCCAAGTAATAACAGACAGAACAAAGTAAGTTACCAAGCAAAATGAAACAAAACACGCAAGTGTATGCCTAATACATTAAGAAACTGCACACAGGTAAATCTCACCCTTAGAGATGTTCCAATAAGCTTCTTTCACACACTGGACTCCGTCCTAGTCTGGGTCCAGCAATAACTCACACTCCCGTAGTTACTGTCCTTTGTTCCAGTTTCTTTCAGGCATCTCTTGGGGGTGGAGAGGCTATCTCTTAAGCCAACTCAAGACAAAATGGAGAGGCTTCCAGGACCTTTTATATTCTGTCTCATGTGGGCAGAAACCCCTTTGTTCTTCTGTGCAAAGTCACAGCAACAAGATGGAATTATGTAGCCACCTGCGCACATCACATGTCCCTGAATGATTCATAGAACCATAGAATATCAGGGTTGGAAGGGACCTCAGGAGGTCATCTAGTCCAACCCGCTGCTCAAAGCAGGACCAATCCCAAACTAAATCACCCCAGCTTGGGGGCTTTGTCAAGCCTGACCTTAAAAACCTCAAAGGAAGGAGATTCCACCACCTGCCTAGGTAACGCATTCCAGTGCTTCATCACCCTCCTAGTGAAAAAGTTTTTCCTAATATCCAACCTAAACTTCCCCCACTGCAACTTGAGACCATTACTCCTTGTTCTGTCATCTGGTACCTCTGAGAAGAGTCTAGATCCATCCTCTTTGGAACTCCCTTTCAGGGAGTTGAAAGCAGCTACCAAATACCCCCTCATTCTTCTCTTCCGTGGACTAAATTCTGCAGACTAAATAATCCCAGTTCCCTCAGTCTGTCCTCATAAGTCATGTGCTCCAGCCCCCTAATTATTTTTGTTGCCCTCCACTGGACACTTTCGATTTTTTTCCACATCCTTTCTGTAGTGTGGGGCCCAAAACTGGACACAGTACTCCAGATGAGGCCTCACCAATGCCGAATAGAGGGGAATGATCATGTCCCTCGATCTGCTGCCAATGTTTCTACGTATACAGCCAAAAATGCCGTTAGCCTTCATATCCAGCTTCTTGTCCGCTGTAACCCCTGGGTCCTTTTCTGCAGAGCGGCTGTCTAGCCACTTGGTCCCTAGTCTGTAGCAGTGCATGGGATTCTTCCGTCCTAAGTGCTGGACTCCACACTTGTCCTTGTTGAACCTCATCAGATTTCTTTTGGCCCAATCCTCTAATTTGTCCAGGTCCATCTGTATCCTATCCCTACTCTCCAGCATATCTACCCCTCCTCCCAGTTTAATGTCATCTGCAAACTTGCTGAGGGTGCAATCCATGCCATCCTCCAGATCATTAATGAAGATTTTGAACAAAATCGGCTTCAGCTTTTAGCAGGCCGATGCCATTGTTTACATGTTAGTTTGAACGTTCCCAGGAAAGCTCAGATGTGGATTGGCGTCTCCCAAAGTCCATTTTCAGTTAAGTGTTCTTGATTGGGCACTTACTGAGAATAGACCTTTCTCAAGAAGCTGACCAAATGCTTCACTGAGGCTACTTAGAATCAAACACATTGAGATACAAATACATAGCCAATATTCATAACTTCAAATACAAAAATGATACATACATGAAGACAGCATAATCATAACCAGCAAACTACAACCTTTCCATAGACACCATACTTGACCTCCTCTGTACAAGACCTGGTGCAACCACAGAACCCTGGTTGCAACTGTCAAGGTTCCTTCCCCACTCTGAACTCTAGGGTACAGATGTGGGGACCTGCACGAAAACCTCCTAAGCTTACTTTTACCAGCTTAGGTTAAAACTTCCCCAAGGTACAAACTATTTTACCCTTTGCCCTTCTACTGCCACCACCAAACTTTATCTGGGTTCCTGAGAAAACATAGTTTGGACACGTCTTTCCCCCCAAAATCCTCCCAACCCTTGCACCCCACTTCCTGGGGAAGGTTTGGTAAAAATCCTCACCAATTTGCATAAAAGTGACCACAGACCCAAACCCTTGGGTCTTAGAACAATGAAAAAGCATTCCGTTTCCTTACAAGAAGACTTTTAATAGAAGTAAAAAGGAATCACCTCTGTAAAATCAGGATGTTAAATACTTTACAGGGTAATTAGACTCAAAACATAGAGAATCCCTCTAGGCAAAACCTTAAATTACAAAAAAGACACACAGACAGGAATATTCATTCTATTCAGCACAGCTATTTTCTCAGCCATTTAAAGAAATCATAATCTAACACATATCTAGCTAGATTACTTACTAAGTTCTAAGACTCCATTCCTGTTCTGTCCCCGGCAAAAGCATCACACAGACAGACACAGACCCTTTGTTTTTCTCCCTCCTCCCAGCTTTTGAAAGTAGAGGGAGACCCTTTGTTTTTCTCCCTCCTCCCAGCTTTTGAAAGCTTTTTTTTTTTGGTCTCCTCATTGGTCATTTTGGTCAGGTGCCAGCGAGTTACCTTTAGCTTCTTAGCACTCTACAGGTGAGAGAATTTTTCCTCTGGCCAGGAGGGAGTTTAAAGGGGTTTACCCTTCCCTTTATATTTATGACAGCAACAATGATCTATATAGTAACAGTTCATGTCAATAATGTCACACACTGACCAAGGCTTAGCAATGATCCACAGTGGTGGTATAATTTACCTTGCAGGTGAGAGCTGGGGGATGTTAGCCCATGATTAGGGGACTGGGGATTGGTCCTGCTTTGAGCAGGGGGTTGGACAAGATGACCTCCTGAAGTCCCTTCCAACCCTAATATTCTATGATGATATGATTCTATGATTAAAGATTATTTAATGGTAGACAAGATAATACAACTGATTGTCAAAAAAAAAAACCCACATCATAATGGGGATTTTATTTAAACTGGAATAAATTTTACTGGATTCCACCTACCTACAACAACAAAAAATATATGTTACACACACACACACAAACACACAATAACTGACTACTTGGATCCAAAAGACCATTGATTCTCCTGTCCCAGGTCTCCAGGACCACAGGAATCAATTATAGGAAATGCCCAGAGCTGATGCACAGGAACAGTAATGGATGCTCAGGAACATGCCATCATACACGGACTGCCTTGCCCAGCCAGCTTTAAACTGAAGAACCCTCTTCTGCACATCTGTCTGTCCTGCTCAACTTCAGTCTCTCCACTAACACTGAGTCTCTCTCAGTCCCAGTTTCCCACCATCCCTCTGGCCATCCTCTCTCCTTCCATCTTTCTCTCTCAAGCTCCCCACTGCCAGCCACTGTCCCTCTACCGTTCCCCTCCAACTGTTACTCCCCCTCCCTCTGAGGGGAGGGGCTACCTCCTCTCCATAAAGTAATGACATTGCATTCAGCCAGAACACACCCTAAGTCACATATCCCCATACACACTCAAATTTCTTTACCATATTTATATTTGCATCTAGTAAAAAGTTAATGCTAACCACTTGTTTAACTTTTTATCTCATTTCCCAGTATCCATTTTAAATCCCACATTGCGTTGGGAGGGAAGCGGTGGGGGGGTGACCTAGAGAAATGGCATGGCTTCCTTCTTCAATAGAAACACACCACATCCCACAGCTTGTAATAATTTAATTTGGCATCATCCAGAAATCCCCCACATTCTTACTATTAATAACAAAAAAGTAACCACAACATACCAATCTCTGGCTCCAGACCTTATTGTGCTCGCTGCTGCTTCAGCTGTGGACCACTCCCCAGGACTGTCCCTAAACTGGGTCCTCCAAATATGGACCCAGGATGTGCTGTAGCTGCTCTGGCAGCACAGACTGATCCCGGACCAGTGTCAGCAACAGGATTGCTCCCGGAGTTTGTTCCAGCCTGTCCCCCAGCAGTGCTTCCGCTTCTAGGGTTACAAGCTTTCCATCCCTGCTCAAAAGATTGCCTTGCAGCACTGCAGCTCAATTCCTTATGGAAGAGGCAGATAGATGGACAGTTCCCTGAAGTGCGGTTGTCAGCTCTGGTTTGGCAGTAGGTAGTCTTGAGGCTCACGACTCCCTCCTGCCATAGATTGGCAGTCTGGTGGCTCCCCAGTTCTGCCAGCCTCTGCAAGATTCTTGAGTAGACATGCTCATTTCTTGTGCTCTTCCTGAATCCTGGGTCTTGCTCTCTTCACACTACAAATTTACCAGAATCTGGCTGTGTTACTTTGGCCAGCTAGCAGCTCACCAGATGTAGAGGGTTTTTTCAGTGACATGCTTGGTTAACTGTATTTACAGCTGAGCAGTCCATGTGAAAATCAAGGGTTAAGCACCAACCAGCAGTATTCTGGTTGCTTTGGAAATGAAGTGGGTAGTTTGGCAAGAGAAGGGCCAGGACACACAGACCGAGGGGACTGTGGGATAGCATTGGTGTACTTTCTGAACAAAGCCTAACAACCCAGGCTTCAGCCATGTCTACAACGCAAAATAAGTGGGCTTGGACCTGCACCACAGTGGGACTCTGTCACCTGCCCATACACTTTGGGCAAGTCCACAGGCCCACAGCCTGAAGATTTCTGGTACATTTCAGAAGGCTTAGTGTGTGGATGGCAGAAGGGTTTGGGCTTAAAACCTGAGTGTAGGCCTGCATTTACCATGCAGTGTAGACATACCCAAGAAGAGAGAAGATACATTAGATCATCCCCATTGTGCACTCATTTGGGGGTCCATTCCATCTTTTTCAGGAATTTGACCCCATAATACATTTTTAACTGTGTATTACATCTCACATGTATGTCCACTTATCCAAAATGAACGAATAAATGTTGTTTTTGATGTGTAAATAAGAGATATTGGTCCAACAAATCATATCAATTGTCTTTATCCTTAATTATATCCATAATATGGATTGGGAGATTATTGATATTTGAATTTAGAACAAAGATCTGTAAAAATCTGTGCAGCAATGGATTTTCAAGTGTACAGTGAACACCATTTTTTTTAAAAATAGACATTTATCACATCACAGAATTTAACTCTACTACAGTGTTTGTGACATTCCCTTTACTGAGCATGGGAAATGGTATAATAGCTCAACTAATTTCACCACTGAGGGCTGCAAATGTACCGTTTTTAGCAGTGTCCTTTTTAATACCTGCAAATTTAATATATGTTCAGCATGGCTAGGTTTAGTACAACTGCCTCACTAGGGCACATATGGTAATATATTCAGATGTAACACAGATCAACTTAGACCTTCACTTGTCTCCACCTCCAGCCACCCTACCCCAGGTCAGAAATCATTTAATTCTAGGCAACACTGAACAACTGGCACCTACTGTGAGTTAGGGAAAAGAAATTTCCCTGTCACTCTGCTCCTTAGTTACCAAACTGAACTAACTGTGTGTGTGTGTGTGTGTGTGTGTGTGTGTGTGTCACCCTGATATTCACACTACTTAGATGTATATTCCCAAACAAAAAAATTAAAGCTGCAGTTCAAATTGAAAAAGTCAATAATTGTAAACAAGAAAAAAATTACAATTTTAAAAATCCAAGTACTGGAATATTTTTTTTCATAGTGTGGACCATATCTTACTAGAGAGATTCTGATGAATTATCTACCCTTCAATTCACAATCACACAAGATCTCTGTGCCAATTACAGCATTGGCTGGCCTGGACAAATAATAGGAAAATATTTAATGTATTTTTAACTTCTTCAGTGCTATTTAGCAGCGAGAAACAAGGAAGCGAGCCAGCACTATGTGACCAGCCAGCTTGCTGCAGGCTACCAACAAGAAAGAACTGACCACAGCTTGACAGCTTCTGCATTAGAAACCTCAATATGGCCGTAAGAATTAGTTAGTTAATATAAACAGTAGTCATTTGACTCTAATACAATATAAAACAGCTTGTAAATAATTTGAGATACTTTACAAAATCAGAAGTTACATGGTACTATCTCTAGACAATTAATGGCACCAAGAGTGCTTCATTCATACTTTCTCTTTCTTCGCTATTAAGTTTGTTTATTTATAATCACATAAGGTTGGCTCACCTCTGTATGCAATCAGAACAGGAAGCAGTTTCTTGAGTAAACATATTTAAAACATACATACGCCATTCATATTTTCCATTACTGATACAAGCCAGTCCCTCACTCACCAAATAAGTGAGGCATGTAAACAGAAATAAGTGCTACTGCTAAAAACCTCAGCCCGCTTTGGCTTCTCCGTTTACACTTTTTCTACTTGCAAAGGAAATTTGTATGGAGCACAAATACTGCTAGCTCCTGTGCTCAACCAAAGTTATTTAATAGCCTACTCTAGCTACATAGTATGGGGTCAGGCAGCTCAAAGAAGCGACGACAAGCAGGCGGGGAACGTATTCTAACATGTAAGAAAACAGGCTGTTGATTAACAGAAATGAGGCGCTCTGAGTAGCTGGTTTGGATTTGTTTTTTTTGGATTTTTTTGCCTTTGCCTGTTCCTAGAATGACTGGCAAGTAATACATGCACAAAAAGAGCCCAGTGAGTGGGGAGGGGCCTGAAGTCTATAAACACAACACCATCTGCCTGCTTGGGTGTGGAGGACAGTAACTGCCACTAGGTTTCTGGCTAGCTGCCTGGTAAATGGGGGCTGTTTACTTGTTTTGGATTAGGGAGATTTGTGGCCATGTAGGTAGTTGCTTTTATTTTTAAATTGCTTTTAAGGCACTGAATAAAACACTTTGACTTTTGTGGAAACCAAAACTTGTTTTCCACACTTGCTTTCTGTTAAATATCCCTTGTGTCCTTGACACCCCACTGACAGTGTCTCATTGCAGTTGCATATGCAAGCAGGGGCAGCATTTCAGAAAAAAACAGTCCCAAATAGCATCATGAATGAGAGAAACTAGGCAATTATTTGTTTCAGAGTAGCAGCCATGTTAGTCTGTATCCGCAAAAAGAAAAGGAGTACTTGTGGCAGCTTAAATTTGTTAGTCTCTAAGGTGCCACAAGTACTCCTTTTCTCTTTAGGCAATTATTGTTGCCATAATGACCATGTCCAAGGGCAGGGGAGGGGGGGCAAAAAGTGGATGAAATTATCAGCATATAGCCCTGTTAAGGCTGAATTCCCACTCTGTCACTCTGAGTGCAAGAAGTGGGGGCCCGCAAGGATTTTAAAAATTAATACTTGCCACTCCAGGCTTATATTAAACTCCCAAGGTTACAGCTTCTCTCTGACCTTGGCTTGATAAATGCTGCCACCACCCAAGTGCAAAAAAGCCCCTTGCACCCAGGAAGGAGCACTTGAGAATTCCTCCCTGTGGGGTACCCTCTCAGCCATTTCTGAGGAAGAGCTGAGAGAGAAAACAAAGGAAATTAGCTGCCACCAGCTAATCAAACAGCACAAACCTTTTAGGACACCAAAAATCCAATCCTGTTCTTAAAAAAGGAAAATTTTATTAAAAACAAAAAAGGAAAAAAATACATCTGGAATTTAGGCTTTTGCTAGATTTTAAAAGAGCAATTCCAAAAATTAAGCACCCAAAATAGCTTTCTGGGGGCTTCAGCTTAAAGGTTACAAGCAAACAAAAGCATCTGGGGTTAGCACAGAAGAGTCCACAAGCCAATAAGAATAAAAGAAATAACCCTAATCACGTCTTTTTAGACATTCCCTAATTTTACTTACATATCTGAGGCTCCAGATAAGTAGGTTTGAGGTATGAATTGATAATCTATAATCATATCTGGCTTAAAGCTGGTTACATTACTGCAGCCCAGAGAACAACAGACAAAGGGCAAGTTTTTTTCCCAAATTTAAAAGTTCTAGCCTTTCCATTAGCTCTTTTGGTCAGGTGTCCACTCCTTTTCTTTTACCTGTGGGCTTGTTAACCCTTTACAGGTAAAGCAAGCAGAGAACAGACACCAAGAGGGATTTTACAGCTAACTGGCTGGCTGGGTGTCCATCAAAGGGAGCTACTCCCCCACTCCCCTTCATGTATCATAAGCCCTATGAAATATGAGGATGGGAGGCAACCAAAGTTCTGGAGGTGATAATTGCTCCCTTCCCTCATAGCAAATGATGCCCTTGTGTGCAAGGTAAAAGGACATTCTGTGAGAGGCTCAGAATTCTATGCAAGGGACATGGGGAAGTTCACATAAAAGCTTCTTTATAGTCAAAGGAGAAAAACCTACAAATACAGAAAATGGATTACCACTAGCTGCATTAAGGTGTCATTTCCAAGATTCTAGGCAGGTGTACATTTGTGTAGCCCCTTTGAGTACACAAAGTTCAGGGCATCAAAGAATCAGGCCTCAACAGCTCCTATTTTGGAACCTAAATGAAATGGTCAGATTTTCAAAGGTCAGCAGGAGCTGCTGAATACTGAAGAGCTGTGCAAATCTGGCCACTTCTGAATGGGAGCTGAGCCCTTTCAGAAAGCTCACACCAATTAAGGGTACTTAGAATTTTTGAAAATCTGGGCCTCAGTTGTGTGTGGCGCTTTGACAATAATGTCAACATACCACTAAGCATACTTAAACAGTCTTCCAAACCATAACCTTCAAATCTGGGTGCCCAGACATAGCTATCTAAAGAAGTGGCCTGATTTTCAGAGATACTAAGCATTTGCATATCATTTCAATGGGAGCTGGAGGTGATATTAGTTATCTTTCAGGAGATGTTCAAATACTACAGTTATAAGCTGTGTTACAAGAACCAAGACAGATAGCTGCTTAGTACTTTTGATATTCAAGCCATTTATTTAGCTGTCTAAATATGTAGTTAGATGTCTAACTTTAGGCAGCCAACTTCGAAAATATTGGCTCCATTATTCTAAGACAGGGGAAGGCACTTCCCTGTTATTCCAGATGTCAACCATGGAGAACCATGTATGCCAGAGAGTTGCCTTTGCCTTCCTTGATATTTAAAGAGAAGTGAAGGCCCTTTCTGGCATATAATGCCCTCCCATAATGTTGTAAATCAACCAGAAGATATAATGAGAAGAGGCACCAGCCTGAGGACTTTTCAGAATGATGAACTCATTTAGCTCTCTACCTTTAAAGTTCCTACGCAAACATCCCACAAAGAAACAAAAAGAAAGAGAATAGAAAGGACACATTAAGCTTAGTTCCTTTGGGATCTGGGATGACCTTACTGTACAATGTAGACATTTGTGCCATATTTAGAAGCATAGCAGATACGCTGAAGCCATTTATAATTTTAAAAGTATAAAGAATGACCTATTAAGAAACAAGATCAGGATATTTTACCATAGATTAAAAAAAAAAGACCTAAGGTATTATCTGGGGGAAAAAAACATTTTCTCGTGTTTCTCTGGTAATGAAACTTTCTATACAAAACAATTTATTGTTTAGTACACTTTCACTTCACTTGACAATTTGGAAGTTCAAAGTCATTTTTTCACTACAGTGTTTGCTGCCATGGGAAGGAACGATCTCAGCAACAAAGACATTATAAGATGCAGCAAGTGAATCTGGGACAGTGTTCCCCAGGTAAATGGCTTTTCAAAGAGAAAAATGCCAACAGGCACATTATATCACTGGCCAAAAAAAAAAAAAAAGGCATAGAGTGTATGACTTCAACAATCCAGCCCAAACACAGCAGCTGACTCAAAACTAGGCAGATCTCTGAGAGCCTGATTCTGCCACCCTTTCTTATACTGAGTAGTACCTTACTCTATGCCCTTTGATTAAATTAGTACAGTGATTCTCATGCTTATTGTACAGCTTCACTCTTCATTATGGAATCTTGATTTTCATTGGCATATCATTTTGCTGGTTTTCCACTAAAGATATTAATCCTCATGTCATCCTGTCCATGTGTTTTTAATTAGGTTGGATTGTATTTTAATACATTAACTCTTTTAGGATATTTATGTTCTATATTCCTGCGTGTGCTTACCATGTTATTTTTTATTGGCGAATAATCATAAAAAGATGCAGAGGAGGAAGGGATATATGTGATTCATTGCAAATCATTGTTACAGTGTGTAGACTTTTACACCTTCTGGAAACAGAGAAGAGCCAGAATCCAAATGCCCATCACTTGGAATGTTATGTAACACCTTTATTACATGCAGGATGTTAAGTCTTCTTTACCTGCAAGTTCGCAGATGACACTAAGCTGAGGGGAGATGTAGATATGCTGGAGGGTAGGGATAGGGTCCAGAGTGACCTAGACAAATTGGAGGATTGGGCCAAAAGAAATCTGATGAGGTTTGACAAGGAAAAGTGCAGAGTCCTGCACTTAGGAAGGAAGAATCCCATGCACTGCTACAGTCTGGGGACCGACTGGCTAAGCAGCAGTTCTGCAGAAAAGGACCTGGGGATTACAGTAGAGGAGAAGCTGAATATGAGTCAGCAGTGTGCCCTCGTTGCCAAGAAGGCCAATGGCATATTGGGCTGTATTAGTAGGAGCATTGCCAGCAGATCGAGGGAAGTGATTATTCCTCTCTATTCTGCACTGGTGAGGCCACATCTGGAGTACTGCATTCAGCTTTGGTTCCCCCACTACAGAAGGGATGTGGACAAATTGGAGAATGTCCTGCAGAGGGCAACAAAAATTATTAGGGGGCTGAGGAAAGGCTGAGGGAACTCAGAAGAGTTTAGTCTGCAGAAGAGAAGAGTGAGAGAGGATTTGATAGCAGCCTTCAACTACCTGAAGGGATGTTCCCAAGAGAATGGAGCTAGGCCGTTCTCAGTGGTGGCAGATGACAGAACAAGGAGCAATGGTCTCAAGTTTCAGTGGAGGAGGTCTAGATTGGATATTTGGGAAAAACTATTTCAATAGGAGGGTGGTGAAACACGGGAATGGGTTACCTGGGGAGGTGTTGAAATCTCCATCCTTGGAGGTTTTTAAGGCCCGGCTTGACAAAGCCCTGGCTGGGATGAGTTAATGGGTGTTGGTCCTGCTTTGAGCAGGGGATTGGACTAGATGACCTCCTGAGGTCTCTTCCAACCCTAATATTCTATGATCAAAAGAGACTCGGATAAATGAGGACATTCAAAATAAGTTTTATGGACTCTTCCATTAACACAGCACTAGCACCATCCTCTTAAGAAACTTAATTCAGTATCTTCCTCAACTTCTACCTGTACTAAATTTTAATGGCAGCACAGTCCAAGGTCAATCGATCTGTGAGCTATATCAGTGGTCAAATGCAAAATGGAACACTTTGATTTTTCAACAGCTACTCTTCCCTTGAATCTCAAGATGTAATTGTTTTGGATAGATGTTACTAAGAACCCTAAGTACTGTGTTCTGTCAGCTTTACTCACAAAGTTTGAATTCCATGGAGCTATATGGTTACCAGCTGAATAAGGTTCCTACTCTTTGTGTACAGAAGGCAGAAGTCTAGCCCTAAACTTCATAGTTTTCTTTGTTAACCACTTTGGCCTGTATTTAAAACTGTTCAAGTAGTATATTACATTGATGTTGGTAACTATAGTTATGTCATTAAGTACTTCTTATTTCATATATTTGAGAAGTTTGAAACTGAACATTTTATTGAGTACTGGACTGAAACCTAGTATGTATGATGATGACTTAGATGCATTTTTAAAAGGACATGTATTGTTTCTTTGGCTCAGTAGAAACAAAATGTGGTTTGGGGTTCATTATGTCTTTTCAAAATCTTACACTGGCATGTATTGTAATTTCAGTTTCTTTTCTTCCCCTCCCCCCAGTCAATATAGTACCTAGAGCTGGAACTGAGGAAGAACTTGTTTTCTTCTTGCTAAGCCAATTCAATCAATATGGACAGAGAAACAAAGGGAAATAAAGTCTCCCTTCAGTGTTAGATATTGGTCATTCAAGCCATGATGGTGACATCTACTATTATTTCAGATATAAATTCTTCCTTCTTAAAACCAGGTCTTGAATCTCTCTTCTCAATTGCATTATTGCCTTGGTGAATGTCACGCTGTCTGGAGAGGCTCATGACCAAGATTGCCAAACTCAGGGCAGACTGTCAAAATGAGGGCAAACATCCCAATCTGATGGTATGTTCTACAATTAGATTTCACCAACCCAGTGAACTCCTTGATCACTGTAACAGTCTGACTATGGAGTCATAGACAGTCTTCTTGGGCTGTCCAGTCTATCTTGCCACCCAGGCAAGCTGGACTTAGTGATAAATGATCACTTACGCCAAAAATCACAAAATATTCAGTTTGCTCCCCATCCCAAGAGACCAGTCGCTTACCCAAGGTCAATTTGGTACCTTAGATCTCACACCAAAGCCACAGGCTGCAGCCAATCCTGTCATAAACTAACTAAAGGTTTATTGACTAGGAAAAAGAAATGAGAATTATTTACAGGTCAAAGCAAGCAAGCACATCTACCAATGTGATATATGAGCACCCTCTGCCATGTACATTGGCCAAACTGGACAGTCTCTACGTAAAAGAATAAATGGACACAAATTAGACGTCAAGAATTATAACATTCAAAAACCAGTCAGAGAACATTTCAATCTCTTTGGTCACTCGATTACAGACCTAAAAGTGGCAATTCTTCAACAAAAAAAAAACTTCAAAAACAGACTCCAACGAGAGACCGCTGAATTGGAATTAATTTGCAAACTGGATACAATTAAATTAGGCTTGAATAAAGACTGGAAGTGGATGTGTCATTACACAAAGTAAAACTATTTCCCCATGTTTATTTCCCCCCTACTATTCCTCACATGTTCTTGTCAACTGCTGGAAATGGTCCACCTTGATTAACACTACAAAAGGTCCGTTCCCCCCCGCCGCCCTCCTCTGCTCTCCTGCTGGTAAGAGCTCACCTTACCTGATCACTCTTGTTACAGTGTATATGGTAACACCCATTGTTTCATGTTTTCTGTGTATATAAAATCTCCCCACTGTATTTTCCACTGCATGCATCCGATGAAGTGAGCTGTAGCTCACGAAAGCTTATGCTCTAATAAATTTTGTTAGTCTCTAAGGTGCCACAAGTACTCCTTTTCTTTTTTTAAACACTCAGGTATTGGACAGTGCAATATCTTTTCCAGAATTCATGAAGGTCTGTAAAGAACATGACCTGGAGCTTTTGTATCCTGATGTATTTGACTTATTGGTGCTTTTGGCAATGCTACCTGTTACAGTTGCAATGGCAGAAAGATGTTTTAGTGCTATAAAGCGCATCCTTATTAGACTTCACAGCAGACTGACAGAAGCTCATCTTCAGCAACTGTTAATTCTTGCAGTAGAGTGACTTAACCAACAGTGTTAATTTAACATAGAAGAGGCTGTGGATACATTCATTCAGATGACTCCACGATGCATGGATTTTCATTAAAATGTTGAATATACTGCTGTTTATTTCTTTGTATATGATGTATGCATGTGTATTATGATTTAATGTGCCCCCACAAAAAAAGCGGTAAAATTTAATACCTGCGCACACCCCTGATCAGAGGTGTGGGAAGTGCCTTTCTCAAAATGGTGAGGCTTGCCAAAACAATTATTTTTATGGCTCTTTTTATACAGAGATATACAGATGGCCAGTTGAGGGAAGCCCCATTCTCAACCTGTAGGCTTTGGGCATTGAAGAGTTTAATTGCACGGACAGGACCAGTAACCACAGAGTTTTTGGTAGTGTCTTCAAAAGCCTGTATAAAGAACTGAATCCTACCTGGGTACAGTTGACATGCCAACATGGTAATCTGCAGTTTATCTCAGTAGTTTTTTAAAAGAGCCATACATTTGACATTTAAATGAATTGCACAGCTCTTTTTTCCCCCTGGCAAAACACATTCTGTACAATGCACATTATATTCAGGT
Source organism: Lepidochelys olivacea (assembly GCF_965140295.1). Taxonomy (NCBI): domain Eukaryota; kingdom Metazoa; phylum Chordata; order Testudines; family Cheloniidae; genus Lepidochelys; species Lepidochelys olivacea. The sequence goes on along the minus strand of NC_140412.1, from coordinate 145,084,261 downwards.
TCCTAGGTTATACATATTTAGAAAAGACTCAGTTTCACCACTTTTGAAGGAAGACTCCATTAGGTCATCTACAATAACCATATTCATGTTATTACTAGAAAATACACATTCACTGATACATCTATCAGATAAAGCTTCCATAAATTTGATACAAGTAAATTTACGTAACAACTCTTTATATAACTGTTCCCAACAGCTCTAGCACCAACAATATTTTCAGACATGCACATTAACTGTCCATTACTATTTTCTAACAATTGCTTAATAAAAAGTATGTTCCTGAATTTGAAAGCCATGAAGCAAGCAGGAAAAAGGATGCACAAACGGGGTACGGCTTTGCCTAATATTTGGTACCCACATGGGCAGGGTTTTAATATCTACCTTGAGAATTCTTTTCTCAACTTTCCAGGGCTTTTAAGGGTTTTTATATGTATCACACAATGGTTTTTCACACTCATGATCCCTGGCTGTTGTACCTCAATCTGTGTTGGGTCATCCCCTTTGGAGTTTAAACGGGAGTCCGAGATAAATTCTTTTAAACTCTCAAAATTGATTTTTTCCCCTCTGTTCCCTGAGTTGAGCATGATCTCTTTTACCTTCAAAAAAGTCTTACTGCCACCTACTAGTTTGTACCCACAGGTGTTAGGATCTGCAGATACAAATTCTACTGGAGGTCTATCTGATGTGATCTTGCTGGTCAGATCCCCTAAATAATCCCCAGGGGGCAGATTTCCTTAAATTTTTTAAACAGCTCAAAAATTAGATTAATCTTTTCCTCTGTTACTAGTACTGTTGGGATTTTGTGGTTCCCAATAATAACCAAATTAGTCAGATGCCAGGCAGAATCAAGGCTCTTTGATTCAATTCAATTCAATTCCACAATACTTTATTCAATGTCCACAAAGGGAGAGCCCCGGTACAAAAATCAGCCAAAGTCCCTCCAGCAAGGAGCTCCTCCCATTGCTATTTTATAGCACATGGCAGTTACATAACAAGTTACATAACACAAACCTCTAACCAATCATATTTAACCTTTCTATAGATGGATTTGTTCATCACATGCTTATACTTCTCCGCTCCACATGCTGAGCTCGCCCCTCTCCCCTTGGCCTTTTCTAGAATGTTCCTAGGGTGGTGAGCCACAACATGCTTCTTTATGCATAAGTACTTTCTAAATCACATTTTGTGTAAAATGAACACAAGCATACCCTTCAATACCTTGACCGACTCTTTTCAACTATCAAGAGGAAAACTTTGCCCATTTTCTATATTGTTCCTTCAAAGCTTGCACCTGTTGCAGAGTCAAAAATATTTAACCCTTTAGATGCTGTAATGTTACAGAGGGCCTCGGGTTTATGCCTGATGAATGCCTGATGAATGGGTTGAGCAGAATTATAATGATCAATGATATAATGATTACACATACTTTTAAAAATAACATATAAAGATTCTTTATAAAACTACAAGTCCTGTCATGTTTATTTAAAAATAATCTTCCAGTGAGATGGAAAAAAAAGCTGTTTAGCTTTTGGAAGGGAGGGGGTGAATGGGGCCATCTTCTCTAAACTGCTTTATCTCTCCTGAAAAAAGTTCACTGATTACATAATCTGGCCCTTAAGAATTAAATAATATTGCTTTACATTATATAAAACACCATATTTTAATACATATATAACCTGTCATTGTTAATGGCAGCGCATTTTAATGTATTTAACTTTTAAATATATTTAAATTAAAAACAAACTTTAAAATACAATTATTTCAGAAACTATTCAACATAGCCACTTCCAAAAACTACTGTGTAAGCAAAACCAAAATCCCACTCACAGAACCCTGGTGAAAGTAAGACCTTTAATACCATTAAATGTCTACCTCACATTGTTACTGCATAGAGCCTTTTATCACAAATTATTAATAGCAATAATACTTGCTGATCTGAAGATTATCAGGGAGAAGTCCATTGCCTTGAATCGGAATGCTGGATTGGTCTATTGATAATTTTAAAACCCTTTAAAATACAGATATTTCAGAGTCACAGTGTTATTAATAACTGTTTTGGGGGTTATTCCCTGCTGTCCATTCACACTAGAAAGAGAGAAAAACAAAAAACTTTAAAATACAATTATTTCACAACCACCATATTATTAATACCAATAGTTCACATCATTGGGAGGATTACTGGGAATAACTGCAAATCTTGAATATGATTTCTCCTTTAGTCTATTTCGATTATATGTACACAATTTTAAAACCATTTTTACAAAGCTAAAACATAATTCTGTAAAATACTAAATAAATTGCCAAAACTTGTCAGCCCTCCTAGCAGCTCTTGAGAAAATTCAAGTAAAGCCTCATCACTCTATTTAAACAATAAATAAATATGTTAAGCTTATGGGTTACGTAAAAAGGAAAGCATTTTCATAGATCCATTGATTCCAAGGCTAGAAAGGACCATTGTGATCATCTAGTCTGACTTCCTGCAATAGCACAGGCCACAGAACTTCCCCAAAGTAATCCCAAGAACATGGTTTTGAGGAAAAACCTCCAATCTTGATTTTAAAATTGCAGGTGATGGGGAATCCACCATAAGCCGTAAATTGTTGCAATGATTAATAACTTTCACTGTTAAAAATGTATGCCTTATTTCTAGTGTGAATTTATCTAGCTTCAACTTCCAGCCATTGGATCATGTAATGTTTTTCTCTGCTAGATTGAAGATTTCATTAAAAGATCGGAAACAAAAGTTAGGAATAAAGGGTCAGTTTTCACAGTGGAGAAAGGTAAATAGTGGGGTCCTCCAAAGATCTGTACTGGGTCCTGTGCTATTCAACATTCATAAACAATCTGGAAATGGGGTGAGAAGTAATGTGGCAAAAGTTGCAGATGGTTACAAAATTATTCAAGATTGAAAAGTCCAAAGCTGACTCAGAGTTCCAAAGAGATCTCCTTAAACTAGGCAACAAAATAGCCAATGAAATTCAATCTTGATAAGTGCAAAGCAATGAACATTGGAGAACATAATCCCAATTATGCATATAAAATGATAGACTCTAAATTAGCTGTTACCACCATCATTGTGGATAGTTCTCTGAAAACATCTGCTCAGTGTGCAGCAGAAGTCCACAAAGCTAACAGAATGTCAGGAACCATTAAGAAAGGGATAAATAATAAAACAGAAAATATCATAATTTCAGTATCCAAATCCATGCCCACACCTTAAACACTGCATATAGTTCTGGTTAGCCCATCTGAAAAACGATATATTAGAATTGCAAAAAGTATAAAGCACTTACAGGGAAACAAAAACAATTAGGGGGTATGAAACAGCTTTCATATAATGAGAGACTAAAAGACTTGGACTGTTCATCTTAGAAAAGCGATGCCTGAGGGAGGGATATCATAGGTGTATAAAATCATGAATGGTGTGGAGAAAGTGAATAGGGCAGTGTTATTTACCCCTTCATGTGTCATAAAAACTAGGGGCTCACTCAATGAAATTAATAGGCATCAGGTTTAAAACAAACAAAAGGAAGTATTTCTTCACACAATGCACAGTCAACCTGTGGAATTCATTGCCAGAGGATGTTGTGAAAGATAAAAGTATAACTGGGTTCAAAAAAGAATTAGATAAGTTTGTGGAGGACAGGTCCATCAATGGCTATTAACCAAGATGGTCAGAGACACAACCCCATGCTCTGGGTGTTCATAAACCTCTGACTGCCTGAAGCTGGAACAGGACAACGGAGGATGGATCACTCAATAATTGTCCTGTTCTGTTAATTCCCTCTGAAGTGTCTGGCACTAGCCACTGTCGGAAGACAGGATACTGGGCTCAATGGATCATTGGTCTAGTCCACTATGGCCATTCTTATGTTTGTATGTAGTTATCATTAAATATTTATTCCCCATGTGGGCACATATAGACTGTAATCGAGTCACCCCTAAGCTTCTCTTTATTAAACTAAATAAATTGAGCTCCTTAAGTGTGTCACCATAAGGCATTTTTTCTACCCCTTTAATCATTCTTGGGACTCTTCTTTGAACCTTTTCCAATTTATCAATATCCTTCTTGAATTGTAGACACCAGAACTGGACACAATATATCTTCTCTAATCCTACTTGAGATTCCCCTAATTTATGCAGCCAAAGGTTGCATTAGCCCTTTTGGCCTCAACACTACACTGGGAGCTCAAGTTCACCATGACTTCTGAGTCTTTTTCAGAGTCACTGCTTCCCAGAAGAGAGTCCCCCACCTTGTAAGTATGGCCTACATTCTTTTTTCTCGAGGTCTACACATACATTATATCATTTAAAAATGCATATTATTTTTGCCCAGCTTACCAAATGATCCAGATCACTCTCATCAGTGACCTGTGCTCATTATTATTTACCACTCCCCCAATTTTTGTGTCATCTGCAAGCTTAATCAGTATTGTATTTACATTTTCTTCCAGGTCATTGAATAAATAAATAGCAAAGTGCCAAGAACTGATCCCTGCAGAACCCCACTAAAACACACACATTCAATGATTCTCCATTTCCAATTACATTTGGAGATCTATCAGTTAGCCAGCTTTTAATGTGTGTGTGCCATGTTAATTTTATATTGTTCTAGGGGTTTTTTTTAAAATCAAAATGTCATGGTACCAAGTCAAATGTTTTACAGAAGTCTAAATATATTATATCAATACTATTACATTTATCAGCCAAACTTGTAATCTCCTGGGGAAAAATATCAAATTAGTCTGACAGGATCAATTTTTCTACAAACCCATGTTGATTGGCATTAATTACATTACCCTTCTTTAATTCTTTATTAATAGAATCCCATGTCAGCTGCTCTATTATCTTGCCCAGGATCAGTGTCAGACTGACAGGCCTGTGACAGAATGCCAAGGCCTGACAGATGAATCAGCACTGTCAGCACTCTAGGCTCATTTAGTTTCCCCAGTTGTGGCTGATTGAGAAAATAAAGAGGAGTTGTCTAATCAGATACCCAGTCTTCCTGAGTTAAGGAATTATTTGGTGTATCAGATTACTAGCTTGATAAAAGGCAGGAAGAAAATAAAGGGAGGTGGAGGACATGTCTAGCTATGCCCATATTGGAGGAGATCCCAAGGAAAATGGATCTTTTTTCCTCCCAGGGCCCAGATGAATAGGAGCTGAAGGTCATAGGGATTAGGACTGTTGTGTACAATGTATAGATATTGGTGGAGGGGACTTAAATACATTATACAGAATGGATACTAAAACAAGGGTCTCATCAGTTCCTAGGGTGGTCAACAACAGCAGGGACACACACCCTGCCACAAGGCCTATAATTACAGGGTCATCCCATTTACCCTTTTTAAATATGGGTGTATTAGCTTTATTCTTGAACTTCCCCAGTGGTCCAACACTTATTGAAAAATAAACATTAACATCCAGTGACCTCCTCAGCCAGCTCTTTTAAAACTCTTTGTTGCAAGTTATCTGGACCTGCCAATTCAAAAATGTCTCATTTTAATAGCTTCTGTTTAACATGCTCCTGAGATGATAGTGGAATGGAGAGAGTGTTATCATATGGATGACTACATCATCTGTTTTTTCTTAAATACAGAACAGAAATATGTATTGACCATTTCTTCTTTTTCTGCATTATTATTTATAATTCTATCATTTTTAATCTAGTAATGGACCAGTATCACTGTTAGGATTCATTTTGTTCCTATTATACTTTAAAACTGCTTCTTATTGTCCTTTACTCTGCTGGCCATATACTTCTCTTTGTGTCCCTTTTTTTCATTTAACAATTTTCTGCAATTCGTAGCTTCTAATTTATATTTATTACTATCAATTTTCCCTCTTTCATTTCTTTTTTAAATAATTGTCTTCACTTCCCCTCTAAGCCAGGTTGTATTTTTAACCAATACAGCTTTCTCTCTTGATTGAAGAATTGTGGATTTTGGGGCATCTAGTAAAGTGCTTTTAAACAATTCCCTATTATCCTTTTCTGTTTAATTTCTTCCTCCCCGCGGATTTGGCTCATAATTGTTTTCAGCTTTGTGACATTAGCCCTTTAAAAGCAATACGTGTGTGTGTGTTACACAACTGATTTGGACTTTATTCTGTTTGCATATCACAAATGTGTTCAAAAAATGATCACTTGTAACTAAGTTACCACTAATTTTCTGAGCTCCATAAGGCACCAAGGACTCCTCTCACATTTTATTGTCCTCTGGACTTTATTTTTGCTTCTCCCTCCTCATGTACATAGAACAGTATATGAAAGAAAGAAATTATGAGATTGCAGTTAAACTGTTCCATGATAACGCTACAAACAATACTTGCTGCAGATAAGATCGCTTCAATTACATCTGCTTTATAATATATAAGAACTGGATCAGCTCTCATGAGGGCAATAGGAGTCTAGTAATTACTTGATCAACCATGCAATATCACTTTTAAAGACCTGGCAAGAATGAAGAAATTCAAAAACTATGCCAAATTTCTCAGCTTTTACAAAGGTATTTCTGGATTTTTTTCATTAGGCATATTCCAATTTATATCTGCAGTGTTGTTGTAGCTGTGTTGGTATCAGGATATTAGAGAGACAAGGTGGGTCTTTTCCCAGACCTGAAGAAGCACTCTGTGTAATTTCAAAAGCATGTCTCTCTCACCAGCAGACATTGGTCCAATAACAGATATTACTTCACCCACCTTGCCTCTCTATTACAATTTATGGCTGTGAAAGTCTGTAAATTCATGAAAGGATCAGTGCCAATTAGTCTCTGAGAGATGTATAATGTTAACTCTTTCCATGCTAGTCTGTCAAAAGTCACCTTCCTGTGTAGTTTTAACAGCTAGAGAAAGCTGATCTTTAGTTATGTTTCAGACATAAGAAGAAGCAGAAGAAATAGGGAAGTTGCATGTTGTGCAGATTGGCTGTAATTCTAGAGATGGGCTCAAACCCTAAAACAGAGAGCCAGATTTCAAACACCTCCAAAGTTTTGGCCCATTATTGTGATTCTGACTCTCCATCCCTGGAACCTGAAAGGATGGGTTTCTGATCCAAGGATGCTATATGGGAACATCTCTAGCTTATGCTTAAAACAAACAAACAAACAACGAACAAACAAAAAAACCAAACACCACATGCGGAAGAATTGCACTTCTGTGTATTATTGTTAGGTGACAGTCCTGTATCTGTCCGTGTGTATGCGTGCAATTATGCTGAGGTAGACAGGTTTCTATCTCTGGAATAAGCTTTCTCCCTCCAATACTATTTCCTAAGTTTCATTGATGGACCACATATCACGCGGTTTTGAATTGGTTTTTAAGATCACACAACAAGCTTCTTTTGCCGTGCTTACTCCCTGTGCGATAACAGAAGCTGCTTTGATGAGAGTCACTGTTCAGAAAATTGCTCCACAAGATTACAAACTAAATGCCCTTCAAATGTACAGATCACAAAGCCTCCCAGTTCAGAAGGTTGAGAAACAGATGATTGATTATATAAAGGAGTGCAATGCTCAAATTTGTTCTACCTCAGTAAAGTGGAATTAGGTCAGTGAAATTAGGTCAGTGTACAAATTTATGATTAAGATAACTTCTGCTCCATAGGAAACTGAATATTCACTGCTGTATCATTATCCAATAGATTAGAGAACTATCCTTTTATTGACTCATTCCTAACATGGTCTTCTTTTTTAAAAAAATACTGATTATAGTGCTTGTAGTTAAGGCTAAAGGAAAGTACCCATTCTAAGCCTGAAATTTCCCATGCTTAGGCTCAGGCAAGTGGAAAAAGTTATATTTTTGGAGAGTTTAAACTCAATATAACAAGCCTTTTTGGGGTATGAGAATTATGAAATTGCTAGGTTTCTTACAGTTTTGGAAATGTGTGTTAACCTTTGTCAATCTACTCATAACTTAGTACCATAGGGCTTGCTACAGAGTGTTCAAACTTAGCATGTTCTTGGTCCTCCATAAGAATTTGTGCTCAGGGCCAGTTTAAAAATATACAAATTATACATCAAATGTAAAAATTATGTGGCAAAGATGGAACCTCCAGAGAGCTGCAGATAGGATTTGTAGGGCTCATCACAATACGCAGAAGTAGACTCTCTGAGCTGTCTCCACTCTCTGCAGCTGCTCCTCCTCCTAGGGTTGCCAGATGTCCAGTTTTGGACTGGAACATCCAGTCAAAAAGGGACCCTGATGGATCCAGTCAGCACCGCTGACCAGGCCATTAAAAGTCCAGTTGGCGGTGCTGCTGGGCTGAGGCAGGCTAGTCCATAACTCTCTCAGCTCCACGCTGTGCCCTGGAAGCAGCTATCAGGCCTGGCTCCCAGGCCCAAGCACCGGCTCTGCACTCCCATTGGCCAGGAACTGCGGCCAATGGGAGCTGCAGGGGCAGTGCCTGCAGGCGAGAGCTGTGCACAGCGCCCCCTGTCCCACCCTCCCCAGGAGCCAGACCTGCTGGCCACTTCCAGGGCACAGCGTGGAGCCAGGACAGGCAAGGAGTCTGCCTTAGTCCCGCTGAGCCACTAACTTAGGTGAGCCCGCGCCCCACTCCCCTGCCCCAGCCCTGAGCCCCTCCCCAAACCCAGAACCCCCTCCTATACCCTAAACCTCATCCCTGCCCCACCCCAGAGCCCACACCCCCAGCCAGAGCCCTCTCCCTCTCCCATACCCCAATCCCCTGCCTCAGCCCACAGCCACCTCCTGCACTCCGAATCCCTTGGCCCCACCCCTCAGCCTGGAGCCCCCTCCAGCACCCCAAACCCCTCATTCCTGACCTCTCCCAAGAGCCCACACCCCCAGCTGGAGCCTGCACCTCCTCCAGCATCCCAACCCACTGCCCCAACCCAGACCCCCCTCCCTCACCCTAAACCCCTCATTTCTGGCCCAACCCCAAAGCCCGCACCCCCATTTAGAGCCCTCATCCCCTCCTGCACCTCAATCCCTGCCCCAGCCCAATGAAAGTGAGTGAGGGTGGGGGAGAGTGAGTCACTGAGGGAGGGGGAATGTAATGAGCGGGGGACAGGGCCTCAGAGAAGGGGTGGGGAAGGGGGCATGTTCTTTGGGAAGGGGAAAGGCTAGGGTGTTCAGTTTTGTGCAAGTAGAAAGTTGGCAGCCCAACCTCCTCCTCCCTAACCAAGTGGCTCCTCCAGCATTATTTCCCAGATCTCTGCCTCCTCTCATGGAAGATCTCAGCGCTAGAATGGTCAGATTCTCACAATGAAAAACTTTGACGTATGTCATGCAGACTGGAGGATGGGAAGGTGAAGACATGAGCATATGGATGCAGCATTTTAGTAGAGAAGCAGCTCTTCCCTGAATATCCTGGTGTGCTGAGAGTTTGGAAGTGAGGTAGGGAAAGCGGGATACCGGGAGGAAGCACAGGCAGGAACGTCTGTGAGGGGAGGGCTCCTGCCTCATACTGAGAATGAGGGGCGATCAGCAGGTTATCTCAAGTGCTTATATACAAATGCACAAAGCCTTGGAAACAAGCAGGGAGAACTGGAGGTCCTGGTGATGTCAAGGAATTATGACGTGATTGGAATAACAGAGACTTGGTGGGATAACTCACATGACTGGAGTACTGTCATGGATGGTTATAAACTGTTCAGGAAGGACAGGCAGGGCAGAAAAGGTGGGGGAGTAGCACTGTATGTAAGGGAGCAGTATGACTGCTCAGAGCTCCGGAACGATACTGCAGAAAAACCTGAGTGTCTCTGGATTAAGTTTAGAAGTGTGAGCAACAAGAGTGATGTAGTGGTAGGAGTCTGCTATAGACCACTGGACCAGGGGGATGAGGTGGACGAGGCTTTCTTCTGGCAACTCGCAGTAGCTACTAGATCGCACACCCTGGTTCTCATGGGTGACTTTAATTATCCTGATATCTGCTGGGAGAGCAATACAGCGGTGCATAGGCAATCCAGGAAGTTTTTGGAAAACGTAGGGGACAATTTCCTGGTACAAGTGCTAGAGGAGCCAACGTGTGTGTGTGGGGAGCTTTTCTTGACCTGCTGCTCACAAACCGGGAAGAATTAGTAGGGGAAGCAAAAGTGGATGGGAATTTGGGAGGCAGTGACCATGAGTTGGTTGAGTTCAGGATCCTGACACAGGGAAGAAAGGTAAGCAGCAGGATACGGACCCTGGACTTCAGGAAAGCAAACTTCGACTCCCTCAGGGAACGGATGGCTAGGATCCCCTGGGGGACTAACATGAAGGGGAAAGGAGTCCAGTAGAGCTGGCTGTATTTCAAGGAATCCCTGTTGAGGTTACAGGGACAAACCATCCCGATCTGTAGAAAGAATAGTAAATATGGCAGGCGACCAGCTTGGCTTAACGGTGAAATCCTAGCGGATCTTAAACATAAAAAAGAAGCTTACAAAAAGTGGAAGGTTGGACATATGACCAGGGAAGAGTATAAAAATATTGCTCGGGCATGTAAAAATGAAATCAGGAGGGCCAAATCGCACCTGGAGCTGCAGCTAGCAAGAGATGTCAAGAGTAACAAGAAGGGTTTCTTCAGGTATGTTGGCAACAAGAAGAAAGCCAAGGAAAGTGTGGGCACCTTACTGAATGAGGGAGGCAACCTAGTGACAGAGGATGTGCAAAAAGCTAATTGTACTCAATGCTTTTTTTGCCTCTGTCTTCACTAACAAGGTCAGCTCCCAGACTGCTGCGTTGGGCATCACAGCATGGGGAGTAGATGGCCAACACTCTGTGGAGAAAGAGGTGGTTAGGGACTATTTAGAAAAGCTGGACGTGCACAAGTCCATGGGGCCGGACGAGTTGCATCCAAGAGTGCTAAAGGAATTGGCGGCTGCGATTGCAGAGCCATTGGCCATTATCTTTGAAAACTCGTGGCGAACGGGGGAAGTCCCAGATGACTGGAAAAAGGCTAATGTAGTGCCAATCTTTAAAAAAGGGAAGAAGGAGGATCCTGGGAACTACAGGCCAGTCAGCCTTACCTCAGTCCCCGGAAAAATCATGGAGCAGGTCCTCAAAGAATCAATCCTCAAGCACTTACACGAGAGGAAAGTGATCAGGAACAGTCAGCATGGATTCACCAAGGGAAGGTCATGCCTGACTAATCTAATCGCCTTCTATGATGAGATTACTGGTTCTGTGGAGAAGGGAAAGCAGTGGATGTATTGTTTCTTGACTTTAGCAAAGCTTTTGACACTGTCTCCCACAGTATTCTTGTCAGCAAGTTAAAGAAGTATGGGCTGGATGAATGCACTATAAGGTGGGTAGAAAGCTGGCTAGATTGTCGGGCTCAACTAGTAGTGATCAATGGCTCCATGTCTAGTTGGCAGCCGGTATCAAGTGGAGTGCCCCAGGGGTCGGTCCTGGGGCCGGTTTTGTTCAATATCTTCATAAATGATCTGGAGGATGGTGTGGATTGCACTCTCAGCAAATTTGCGGATGATACTAAACTAGGGGGAGTGCTAGATACGCTGGAGGGCAGGGATGGGATACAGAGGGACCTAGACAAATTCGAGGATTGGGCCAAAAGAAATCTGATGAGGTTCAATAAGGATAAGTGCAGGGTCCTGCACTTAGGACGGAAGAACCCAATGCACAGCTACAGACTAGGGACCGAATGGCTAGGCAGCAGTTCTGCAGAAAAGGACCTAGGGGTGACAGTGGACGAGAAGCTGGATATGAGTCAGCAGTTTGCCCTTGTTGCCAAGAAGGCCAATGGCATTTTGGGATGTATAAGTAGGGGCATAGCGAGCAGATCGAGGGACGTGATCGTTCCCCTCTGTTCGATATTGGTGAGGCCTCATCTGGAGTACTGTGTCCAGTTTTGGGCCCCGCACTACAAGAAGGATGTGGATAAATTGGAGAGAGTCCAGCGAAGGGCAACAAAAATGATTAGGGGTCTGGAACATATGACTTATGAGGAGAGGCTGAGGGAACTGGGATTGTTTAGTCTGCAGAAGAGAAGAATGAGAGGGGATTTGATAGCTGCTTTCAACTACCTGAGAGGTGGTTCCAGAGAGGATGGTTCTAGACTATTCTCAGTGGTAGAAGAGGACAGAACAAGGAGTAATGGTCTCAAGTTGCAGTGGGGGAGGTTTAGGTTGGATATTAGGAAAAACTTTTTCACTAGGAGGGTGGTGAAACACTGGAATGCGTTACCTAGGGAGGTGGTAGAATCTCCTTCCTTAGAAGTTTTTAAGGTCAGGCTTGACAAAGCCCTGGCTGGGATGATTTAATTGGGGATTGGTCCTGCTTTGAGCAGGGGGTTGGACTAGATGACCTCCTGAGGTCCCTTCCAACCCTGATATTCTATGATTCTATGATTCTAGGCAGTAGTGGCTTCTGAGACTGACCCACTGAAGAGCTAAAATAGGAGATGGGAGAAAATCTACACCCAAACTTTTCAAGGAGAGAGAGATTCTATGGCAAATTTTGCAGCCACAGAATTATAAAAACAAAGGGCCTTGATGTTACCAAAAATGTACCTGGCCTGGAGGAATTTTTGTCTGCTATGGGCAGGGGTACTGGCAGTAGTATACATTTTCAAATTAAATAATATTTTAAAGGTAAAATGTCTTGCTTTTGTTGTAACTTTTCTTGGCTTGATTCCAATTTCTCTCTTTTCTTCCTTAGTCAGGGTGTATCTTTACTTGTGTTGGTGTAATGCCGACAGACCCCGGTCGTTGGTGGGCAGAATCGAACTGAGAACTCTGGAGTTTCGTGCATGAGCCTCTACTGTGTGAGCTAAAAGCTATAGGGCTCTTAGCTAAGATGTAGAGCAGACTCATTAATCTCCCTCTAAGTTCACCTGCACATCTACCAATGTGATATGTGCCATCATGTGCCAGCAATGACCTTCTGCCATGTACATTGGCCAAACCGGACAGTCTCTACGTAAAAGAATAAATGGACACAAATCAGAAGTCAACAAATATAACATTCAAAAACCAGTCAGAGAACGCTTCAATCTCTCTGGTCACTCGATTAGAGACCTAGAAGTCGCAATATTACAACAACAAAACTTCAAAAACAGACTCCAACGAGAGACTGCTGAATTGGAATTAATTTACAAACCGGATACCATTAAATTAGGCTTGAATAAAGACTGGGAGTGGATGAGTCATTACACAAAGTAAAACTATTTCCCCATGTTTATTTTTCCCCCCTACTGTTCCTCACACGTTCTTGTCAACTGCTAGAAATGGCCCATCTTGATTATTACTACAAAAGGTTTTTTTTCTCTCCTGCTGGTAATAACTCACCTTACCTCATCACTCTTGTTACAGTGTGTATGGTAACACCCATTGTTTCATGTTCTGTGTATATAAAATCGTCCTACTGTATTTTCCACTGCATGCATCCGATGAAGTGGGCTATAGCCCACGAAAGCTTATGCTCAAATAAATTTGTTAGTCTGTAAGGTGCCACAAGTACTCCTGTACTTTTTTTAGATGGGACAGAACACCACACCCAGCAGGTGTGTGGGTTACATTAGCTTTCTCTCTCTCACTCTCTCTGCCTCTTCCCATGGTGTCCTCTAACTCCTTCCCTATATTTTGTCTCTTCTTTCTTCTCTCACCTCTCCATCATAAATTTATCTCTTTGTATACACACGCACATACACACATATATACACTAACATCATATCTTACTTTTTTTTATTTTATCCCATCACCAATCTGTCTCTCTTGCCCATCACTGTCCCCCCCTACTGCCCAAGCTTTCTCAGCTACATCCAAATAAACAGAGCTAATTCTTGTTAGCTTCACTCAGCTCACAGATAATAAGCAATTGTGAAAAACTGAAAAAAATGTCAGTTTTTGCTCTGATGCAACTTGGTAAAAGTATGAACAGAAACAAAAGCAATGAAACTGTCTGTCTTCAGACTTAAGAAGCTAGAACTGCATCAGTTTATGCCTGGGGAAGTTTTTTACTAGATAGAACAGTTATTTCCTGCCTGAACATTAACCATGATTTTCTTGACTTTCATGCATTTATTTTATTTTTTATTGATCATTTTCATTATTTTTTATTTTTGCAATATGTACTTTATCTTAAAGATTTTTGCCTGATATTTTTCCATCACTTCACTGAGCCAGAATAAATCCCTTCATTCCACAACCCAAACCCCAAAATAGTCTTACTTTCTAGCCCCTCTTTTGAGTAAAACATAGTTTGAAAATACAGCACAGCTTGATAAACATTTTAATTTATCTACAGAAAATATAGGGAACAGAATTACTATTAAAGCTTACTTTAATAAGTAGTATGGATATTGTGTGGTTTACGATCTTTCTAAATTTTGTTGGGGAGAGAGAGAGAGGCTCACATGAACAAGGTATGTTGAGACTGAAAAATATTAGAAAGTAATATTTATTTCTTTCCAAATGCAGGAAGGTTAGAAGGGATCATAATAAAAATAAGATTAGAGATTTAAAAAAGAAACAGGCTGGTACTGTGTGAATTTTCTGGTGGCTCAGAAAGTAAGAAACTAAAAAGGAAATCTAAGTAGCATTTATAAGAGCATATTGTTATTATGAAACTTCAGTAATCATAACTCTTTACCTTTCTTCATCATATATTTTTGACAAGTCTCCATATACCCCATGATATTATCCCACTTAGACCCCCTATTAGACTGTGCACCCCTACTACGGTCCTGAGCAATTTTTGACCAATGACTTTCCTGTATGTTTCTGGAAGTCCCGCCTACCTTTTCTTCCTTCTCTGAGGCCTCTACGAATTTATGGTGCCATTTAGCCATTTTGCGGGGGAAGGAAGTGGGGTATTCTTGCAATTTTAGTTAGTTTATCCTTATTGGACACATTAAAAACAAATAAATATAGTTAGTACAAATATAAATAAATAATTAAATAATTGCACAGAACTGTTTGTACAGTTCTAAACAAATCAAATGCTTTCAAAAATAATAAAGGCATAAATGGGAAGTTTAGTAATAAGTTTAGTAATAAAGGCATAAATAGGAAGTTCCATATACATATATTTTATATGCATATATAATTTCCTCATTTTAGAGACAAATATTCTTGTATGCGGCTAGTACAATTCTAAAATTCGGTTAAATAATTGCACAAAGGCTGAAAAGTATTAATGTTAGAGAAAATATAACAGAGTAAGTTACATATGTACAGGGTACAGTTGTTCTACAGCCTCCTTTCAGAGATGTCCAAGATACTTTTTAAAAGTATATAAAGGCGGGGGGGAAAGGCTATAGAAGAGAAAAGCAGCTCACTCCGCTGAGTGTCACAAGCCAAAACTCTGTTTCTGGGAGTTTGCCCCACCCCTTTTAGCCAATCAGAAGCTAATCCTTAACCATATGGTCACTCATATGTATAAGAGTGAGAGCTGAGCACATTGCCAATTAGAAATAAAAGAAAGGTTGATGTATTTCTGCATAAGGCTTTCATTACAATGGGAGACAAAGAAGTGATGAGAGAATGAGTAGTAAGAGTGGAAAAAGGGGAAAGGTGCATGGCACTTGTGACAGTTAGGATCCAGACATCCCAAGGGGAGAACAGGGGCTCTGAACCCAAAGCAAAAACAATCAAATCAACTAATTGTGTACATTTGTTACTGTGTATAAACATATGCCATGTAAGGTCTTTTATGAAAGCGTGTAAGGTTTTGAACTTGATGGTCAATAGAAAACTAAGGAAGGAGGAAGTTTTCCCTGTTCTGTATAACCTGAGAGAGAAATATAAAAACTGCAAACCCAGTTAAAAGGGAGGGAGTTTGAAGTGAAGGCTCTGCAGCAACAGTGGGTCAGCATCTAAACAGGGTGCCACCATGAAACACTGGATCCCTTCTCTGATGGAGGGCATGGTAGGAAATTGTTGAGAGACAATAGGTAACTTGAATTTAGGGAGGGAATTTAGCTAACATAAAAGTGTAAAGTCTGAGGTTGTGTCTTTATGGTTATTTTCTGTGTAATGTCTATGTATTTGGTTTTTTTCTTACTGTTTCATCTTTGACTATGTGATTTTTCTATTACATAACTTTTTGTTTATTTTTTCCTAAGCAGGCCTCTGTTCTGCAGCCTGGGTGGAGTGATACTGGGGGCAGGTTTCATTCCTTCAGGGGTGACAAACCAGAAGAGAAAATTTGGAGTGTCTGGTCTAGTTAAGAACTCAGAGGATAGATCTGAGGAGACTCAGAACCAGAAGGGTTATTGGGGTCGACCTGAAAGGAGTAAATAAGCAGGTGGAAGCTAGGGTGAGACTTTTATGCTTGTAGGCTGGCTACTGGTATCGGAGCTCTGACCAATAGCAGCATAGCATTAAAGGCACCCAGATTACAAGACAGACAGTGAAGGAACCCATTAGTGGTGTGGTTGATCCTTAAAATGTCACAGCACTATGTCAAAAATAGCATTAGCTGTTTCTGAGTCACTGACAATTCAGATGAAAATGATCTTGAGTACTACGGATCAGTATCCTAACAGATAAAGCACAAGATGGAGTATTAGTTTGGGGTGAGGGATAGCTCAGTGGTTTGAGCATTGGCCTGCTAAACCCAGGGTTGTGAGTTCAATCCTTGAGGGGGCCATTTAGGGATCTGGGGCAAAAATTGGGGATTGGTCCTGCTTTGAGCAGAGGGTTGGACTAGATGACCTCCTGAGGTCCCTTCCAAGCCTGAGATTCTATGATTAGTTGGTGTGTACTACAGACCACAAAATCAAACTAGGAAACAGGATGACTACCTCCTTATTCACCTTCCTAAAATGTGTAGGAAAAAATTTTGCATGATCATGGGGGACTTCAATTAGAGTGACATATGCTGGAGGTCGCATGCTTCCAGTACTACTAAACCATCCTTGGAATTTCTAAGTATTATACATGAAAATTTCCAAATTCAGAATGTGTTGTATCCCACATGAAGGCATTCTTATCTTGACAGATAAAGAGCAACTGATCCCAGAGCTAACAATGAATGGTAACCAAGGGTACGTCTACCCTGGGGAAGAAAAAAATAAAACAACACCTGTACAACAGCAAATCTCAAATCTTGGCTCAACTGACTCAGGTTCACAGGGCTTGCACTATGGTGCTTAAAATAACTCTGTATGTTCCTCCAGGCTTGGAGACTCACTGCCAGTGTTTTTTTGCAGCATAGCCATATCCTTAGGACAAATGATCATGACTTGATAACATTTATAATATGCAAACAGAATAAAGTCCAGTCCAGTGATATATTTACTTGGTGCTTTAAAAGGGCCAGTTTCATAAAGCTGAAAATAATTAGGAGCCAAACAGCTGATTTGGAATAATTTAATCAGAAAAATGTTGATAATTGTGAATTGTTTATGAACACTTTACTAGATGCACCAAAAGACACAATCAAGGAAGAAGGTTGTATTGGCTACAAACCAAGATTACAGAGAGGAAGTAAAGACAGTAAATATGTATATGAATGGGAAAAGGGGATGCTGATAGTAATGAATATAATTTAGAAGCTAGGAATTGTAGAGAATTGGTAAGGGAAGCAAAAGAACATAAGGAGAAATATAAAGCCACTCCAGTTTATACACAGCACGTACTCATAAAATGTGCAGCAAAAGAATAATGTAAAGCTGACTCAGCTAAACTACATCTGTCATGCACCACTCTGGGGCTAAGAGCAAAGCAATATCAGTTAGTGGAAAAGAGTAGTCTTGTTAGTATGGCCCGGATGAGAAGCACACCAATCCATAAGAATACAGTTCAGGGACAAAGACTGATCGCCCACAGACAGCAAGACCCAGTCCAACTCTGTACAACCATCAGAGGATAAGGGTTGATGCAAGATGAGAAATAAAGACAACCCACAGAGCTGACCTGAAGGAAAAGGACGTACTAGCACAAACCCCAGTGCAAAGCACACCAACCCAGAGAAGAACCAAAGCTCATCTGGGTTGTCGTGTATGTGCACATCCAGAGAGACTTATCCTAAGGATGAGGTCAGAATGCATCATACAGCAAAAGCAGTCAGAGATCATCTATGACCAAGTGCTGTGTAGGCACTAGCTCAGATGGCATCCAATAAATGCCATCAATCCTATGGCAGCAGCAGATTTCAGTGCAACACAAGAACAGCTATCAGATACACAGTGAATGATATGAAAAGAGCCACAGAAAACAGGCAATTTTCATAGGTATCCTTTGTACATTCTCCTTCCAGTGGCCTATTGTATAGATTTATTAATAGTGGGATTGTCTACTAGTGCTAAAAACATCATTTGGGGTTGCTGCTGTGTGCCCTCTACTGTTGCCTCTGGTTTTGCAAAAGCTGCAGCAACCACGCTTTTCCTCATAGGCGAATGGTGTGCTCAATGGGCAGTGATCAATGGCTCGATGTCTAGTTGGCAGCCGGCATCAAGCAGAGTGCCCCAGGGGTCGGTCCTGGGGCCGGTTTTGTTCAACATCTTTATCAATAATCTGGATGATGGGATTAATTGCAACCTCAGCAAGTTTGCAGATGACACTAAGCTGAGGGGGAGAAGTAGATACACTGGAGGGTAGGGATAGGGTTCAGAGTGATCTAGACAAATCGGAGGATTGGGCCAAAAGAAATCTGATGAGGCTCAACAAGGACAAGTGCAGAGTCCTGCACTTAGGAAGGAAGAATCCCATGCACTGCTACAGGCTGGGGACCGAACAGCTAAGCAGCAGTTCTGCAGAAAAGGACCTGGGGATTACAATGGACGAGAAGCTGGATATGAGTCAGCAGTGTGCCCTCGTTGCCAAGAAGGCCAAAGGCATATTGGGCTGTATTAGTAGGAACATTGCCAGCAGATCGAGGGAAATGATTATTCCCTTCTATTTGGCACTGGTGAGGCCACACCTGGAGTATTGCATCCAGTTTTGGTCCCTCCCACTCCTACAGAAGGGATGTGGACAAATTGGAGAGAGTCCAGCGGAGGGCAATGATAATGATTAGTGGGCTGGGGCACATGACTTACGAGGTGAGGCTGAGGGAACTGGGGTTATTTAGCCTACAGAAGAGAAGAGTGAGGGGAAATTTGATAGCAGCCTTCAGCCACCTGAAGGGGGAGGGTTCCAAAGAGGATGGAGCTAGGCTGTTCTCAGTGGTGGCAGATGAGAGAACAAGAAGCAGTGGTATCAAGTTGCAGTGGGGGAGGTCTAGGTTGGATATTAGGAAACGCTATTTCACTAGGAGGGTGGTGAAGCACTAGAATGGGTTAGCTAAGGAGATGGTGGAATCGCCATCCATAGAGGTTTTTAAGGCCCAGCTTGACAAAGCCTTGGCTGGGATGATTTAGTTGGTGTTGGTCCTGCTTTGAACCAGTGGATTGGACTAGATAACCTGCTGAGGTCTCTTCCAACCCTAATATTCTATGATTCTATGATTAGCCAGAACCTTCTTCTGGCTAGTCACCAGTCTTACAAAACACTTTTAGAAAGTATAGCAGGTGCTACCTTGTACCCTGTTTTTGATGCATATCCTCTCCCTACAGGTATTTTGGCACAAACTGAGATGTTTCTTATGTGGGAGATCGGGCTACTATTCAAAAGGTAAAATGTAGGAGACTTAGAAATGTTGTCTAACTGCCTCCTTGGTGTCCCACTTTCTTCAGAAAGGAACAGCAATATGCATGGTTAATAGAAATGGTTGGATATTTTCTGATGAAACATTTTTCCATTGGAAAACAACAATTCAAAGGTGAAAATATTTCACAGAAACATACCGTCTGATTAAAATTTGCTTAAAAACAAATATTGGGGGAAAAAACATTTTGATAAGGTTGAAACTTATCGAACTTTTTAGAATGGAACATTTTAATTTGCTGTTTCAAAATGACTTTGTTTCAATGTTTTCAATGTTATATTATAAAGTATCATATAAAATGAAAAAGTTAAAATGAGAATACAACTTTTTGATTTTGTCAAAATAAAATATTTAGATCAACCTAAATTGCATTTTTCTCTGAATTCAGTATGCAAGATATTTTGTTTTATTGTTTTTATTCTATTATGGAATGGAAGAAATTTCAAATTGTTAAATTTGCCCAAAACAAAAAAAATCCAGTTCCTGCAGAGCTCTAAAGATTAACAGTACTGTTCTTCAGTTTTTATTTACTCTCAATTTATTTTCTAGCTAATGTGAAGTAGACTAAAGTGAGCCAGTTTGTAACTATTACCCATTTTCTCACACCTTATGAAACTTTACAATGGGCATTATTCATACAGTCACCAGCCTCTTTTAATAGCTCATCTGTAATCCAATTGCCTTTCCCGGCCTGAGCTATTTGTTTACTGTCGTTTTAAATCTCTTCCCACATAAGCTTGCGGTTCTCTTGTGAAGATGATCATCTTGCGACAGTGGAATATGAGTTCTCTTTTTGACTTACACTTTGTCACAACATGTTCCACAGCAATTACTTACCAGTTGCTCATTTTCGGACACTGAAGAAAGAAGGGAATGTTTGGGGGATTTAAAAATAAAAATTATTAAACAAATGAAAAGTTACTTCAGTATAGTCCCCCTCTCACTTGGCTGCTGAAATTCCAGACACCATTCCTGGATGAATCTCTGCATAACTTATTCCACCACCTGTTGTATCTTTCAGTCATCTTTCACTCAACTGACACTTCCATTGAGAAGCCATCTCAGCTACCCCGTTTACCTTGACCATGTTTAGTATCTCATATTATCCACTGCTGCTCTTTTATTGGCCTTCCTTGTGCTAGCTTTATCACATAATTTTCAGGGTAACCTTTCCCATCACAGATAACAGCTGAGCTGAGTATCATCTTGGGGTGAGGGCCTGATCCTACAGCTGTTTCATGAGTGAAACTTTCAATCAGGGAAGGGAAGGGAAACTCAGTCTCTTTGTTAGCACTCAAAACCATTTGTTCATTTCTGCTTAGCAGCTGTCCATGGCAAATCAGATGCATTGTGGTACTTTCTCCATTTGATAGGAAAGCATGGCGTTTAGAACCAGTCTGCCTTTGGGAGATGTAGCAAGTCAAGCTGTTTAAATTTTAGCTACTGAAATAAGTGCCACAGAAATGTTCAAAGAAATGTACGTGTGTTTTAATGCCACTACAGAATAAAATGGCAACAGACACTCTGTTCTTACAAAGAAGTCGTTATTCAGATGGCTTATCCACGTACATGGAGCAGCAACACTAGTTGTTATACTGAGGTTTCCAGTAGCCCTAAGAAAACCTAACTTCTAAATTGGCAAAGTGGCATTCTATATTACAGTGCTATATCATAGGTTGTCTTTTCTCACATCATTATCTTTTCAGAAGCTAGATTTCCTTTACATTTTAATTTATTCACATCCTCTTGTGCAATGTAGTTGCCTGGTTCCTCTATAGCGGAATACAAATAAACTTTTCAAACTTTTCAGTTGGCTCTGCTTGTATATTTGAGTATCATTTTGTCTTAGATTAAGAAGACTGCCATAATATAGGACTGAAATATTTAGAGGGGCCCTTACTATTATCACATGATTTACATCTGATTTGAGTATCTTGCCTTCACTCTGCTTAGACTGATGGCAATAGAGAGAGGCCCCGGTGTTGAGCTAAAATTAATTCCCCAACCTGAAATGAGTTTGCATCAAACCTTGTTTTTTTCATGGCAAAGGAACAGAGGAGACAGTTCATTTTGCTATGGTCATTCACAATAATTTTCTCTATTGATTTCTCTGTATTTAGTTAGTTTAGTTTTTTGGTGGTTTGATAAAAGTAGCAGGGTGAGTTTATATAATTTTCCCCTCTGTAACAGCATGTAATGCACAAACACTATACCTGCAGCTGTGCTGATGCACAAATGAGTAAGCAAAGAAATAGCACTGATGATTTCCCCTTACACTCACCATTTCATCCTACTGGAAGGGAAACTAATGTTTGCCAAATGTAAATTGACATTTGGGCCCAAAGTCAAGTGGGAGCTTTGCCTGCATTAGGTCTGCAGAATAAATACTCTTGTTTTCAAATTGCTATGGTTATTATACAAACAATGAAGAATAACAGAGAAATATAGTTGTGGGAAATGTAGTAGGTGTGTAATGGAGTCTTGCCCTTTCACACCAGCAGAGAATTTGACACCTATGTTGTCGAGCCCATTTAAAATATTGTGTTCATTTTCTTCCTATTTCTCCTGAATATTGCAGAGTAGTAAAAACTCAGCCTACAGGATGAATAGTTATTCTGCTGTCTCTCAGCAAGGAAGAAGCTGAAGATATTAATCAGCATTGCAATATTAGATGGTCTGTCAAGCAAACTGATCAGACCCCACTAGCCACAAGACTTTGATCTAGAGAGATTCTGAGCCACACTATTCTGTGGTATATTTAAATAACTGCCTGGGAAGGAGGAATAACTTAGATATTCAAGGTCCAGTCCTGGAAACTCTTTCTTACACACGTAGTCCTTATGAGAATCTCATTGGAAATAATGGCTCTTCTCATGTAAGTAAGGGCTAACTATGTAAGTAACGTTTTTCAGGATAGGACCTTCTATTAGTATATACCTGATATGAAATGTAAACAAGAGTCTTTATGAATCTGCACTATCTCAAGCAGTATTTGTAGTGCTTCTTCCCCTTCAATGTTCTTTTCCATCCACGCAAGGATTCGTGTTCTAAAAAATCAATAGGTGCCCCTTTCTGTATATTGTAATTATTGTGTATGTTAAACAACCCCAAAAACCTGTTAGATCAGGAAAGTTATATTGTAGGAACAAAATTTCAATTTCCACTCAACCCTTTGAAATATTTCTTCTGGTAATTAGACTTTATTTTCCAATTAGTTCATATTTAACCATTTCCTTTCTCTGTGGCACTTTATATAATGCACTTAAATGTTAGCTGTTGCACTTACTTTTCTGGTGCTTTTCTTATTTTGGTGCTTGAGTGTTAGGGGGCTTATTCCTTCACCCACTTACTTCCCTGGTCCTTCTCACATGAACAGAGAGCAACAATACCCGAAGTCCAAAGGTGTAAACAATTCGATGTTTATTGGGGTGAACTTCCAGCAAGCATGATTCCAGTTTCCTTCCTTAGTATCCTCCTTCCCAGCTCTGACACCACAGAGCCTTACACCTGTGTCCCTGTTCCCATTCCTACCCTTAGCCAAACATGATTCCAACTTCCTTACTCCCATTCCCTGTTCCCATTTCCCCCTTTAGCAAAACATGATTCCAATTTTCTTACCCCCATTCCCTGTTCCCATCTCCCCCTTTAGCAAAACATGATTCCAATTTTCTTACCCCCATTCCCTGTTCCCATCTCACACACCCACATGCCCATGCCCATGCCCACCCCCACCCCCACCCACACCCACACCCAGTCACTTCCTCATTGACTACAGATTATATAGTAAAACTTGAGTTCTGCTTAGCTATACCTTAACCAATCATTTTCCTGAAATTTAACTAACCAATCCTAACATATTGTAACATGATTATGTAACCAATTATATCCCACCACCTCAATTAGTTTACACCTAGCAAAATTAATTATACAGCAGACATGAACAATCACAGAACCAGACAGAGATTATACAGACAAACAACAGCAAAGTGGGAACTATAATGACAAAACAATACAGAAGTGAGGATTTCACATCCCAGCTATTGATAAGTGAGTTCTTGCCAGACAGGATGCTATCAAACTAAGTTTCCTTTTACATTTTCTAGGCACTTCCCTTTCTCTGGAGGTGATAGGAATACAATCCTGTCCTGATAGTGCCTAACAGCCCAATAGCACCTTATTTCAATGTGACTAGTTTGGAATGCGAGGATGTGACCCGTCGCTTCCCAGCTTATGGCTGCCTCTGCTGCTTAGCCAAAGGCCTTAGCCTAAGAACAGGGCCTCAGACTGTCACAGTAAGAGAAGGCCCTTACACCAGCAGACAGTGATCTTGATTCTTTCTTTTATACCTCTATCACTAGCCAAGTGATAAGAATACACCTAAATTCTTAGAGTACAGGCCTTTGCAGACAGGCCTGAATATCTATATCCTAACACTCCACCCCTTTTTTTTCTTTTTCTTTTGGGATCCTCCTGCCCAGGTATCCCTGGAAAAGCATAGGACATATGGCGACACATTTCCTGATAGGGCCAGGCATCAAGGTGGAAGGTGTCGATATTCCATTTGTCCCACTGCCCCTTGTGTAGTATAGTGCCCTGCACCTTCTCTCATACGGACATACCACACCTATTCCAATTAGTGTTCCAGACTTCCCATTAGAGTGGGCCTGAGAAGGTTGGGTCCGGGTTGTCTAGTACACTGCAGGGTTTGGAGGGCTTATTACATTCCTAATAGGTTATCTCCCTATGCAACGTAACACAAGTACAGTTAACAATACAAAATCCACAGCAACACCGAGTCCTGACCATTGCAGTATGGTCCAACATCCGAGACACCCCCAAAATACTGCCTCTCCTCCTTCGATGGGGTCACGATCTTGTGTCCAGTTGCTGGCAGTTGCAACAAGCTGCTCCTTCAAGTTTTGTATGCTTTTGTCCATATCACAAGTCCATTGAATGTTCACAGAGAAATGGGATATTGTCCAAACCAGCTTGACCACTTGGCATGGAATCAGGCAGTAAGCCCTGGCTTATTCACAGCAATAAGATTCACAGATCCATTTGTGCACCAAAGTCCATATAGCAGCATGTAGATGGGTATAGTTTGGTTATGGGCTGGTGTAATTGTGCCCCCAGTAATATGTACATTCCCAGCAAAACACCTTATACACAGTACACCCAATTGTCCACCCCTTGCATAGGCCATTGATCCCGCTCCTCTATAGTCATAAGAGAGGGGCACATCCAAACATCTTCTATTAATTTACACTATTTTACACACACCCCCATTGATTTCCCAGTGAGCTCCTCCCCTTTTCATTATTTCCATAGGGCTTGTGGGGGCCACCTTAGTTGCCATTCCATTTCCAGGTACCACGGTAGCTATTACACAGGTGCTGGCCTCCTAGTTGAGAATTTGCATTCCCATACACATCTTCCCCCCCAAGGCCAGCCTTTGGAAGCCATCCCCCACCCACATCATGAGGTTTTCTGTTCATTAAAACACAACAATGCTAGCAACAAGACAAACACCACAGACAAACAACACAAAACATAGATCCATGGTATTCTGGGTTATTTTTCCACTGGCGCCAGCTTGCTTGTAGAGTATCTGAAAAACAAAAGAAACAATTTCCACCCCCCTCGTGGGGACAGATTATTGCTTAATAATAATACCACTTTCTTTTACAAATGTCCTTGCTACTTGCAGGAAAAACAGAAGAATTACCTCCAGACTGTCCTTATTTTGTTCTATAGTCAGGCTAGTGAATTACCCCACTCACTGGTCATTTATGAAATTCATGAGATGGTGTACCTCAGTTTCCCCTCTTGTACAACAGACCAAGTTTCCAATAGTTTCTCTGCTGTACCAAGCTTTAAGTTTATTCTCAGGTAATAGCTGAGACACAGCTTCAGATTTTAGCACTGTACACACACACACACACACACACACACACACACACACACCTTAAGGTTAACCTGTCCCCCTTATTTTCAGGCTTAACTTGTTTTTTTTTTTTCACCTCCCTTTCCTGAAGGGCCATAATCTGAGTCTTCTAGTAGCTTGTTTGCTGACCAGATGTATTTGTTATTTGCAGCTCCTTTGTGCCCATCAGCTAGGTAATTTGCATTTACACACAGAGGCTTATTAGCTTGCTTTTGGATCCAAAGCTGTTAGCAGCTCAGACACTGTCTTAAAAGGGAAGCATTTTACTTCCACCAGAGTTCTGATCACTTTCCACTTTCATCTCCTGCTCCAAAACACAGCGATCTGAAAAAGAAAGCACAACCTATTGTGGCTCCTTTTGGAGCCCTATTAGGATTTTAATGAAGTACCATGTTTTATTTGCATTTCTTTTACTCCTTTTCCAATATACACTGCACATGTGCTAGGAAAATGCAAATTCCTTCCATATAGTTTAACCTCCATAACATCATATTAGCCAAATTAATTTTACACAAGGTATAACTGCCTCCCCCATGCCTACAGAGTTTTCATGCAGAACCCACCAAAGCAACAATCTGATCCCCCAGAGCCATCCCAAGGCTCAGTGTTCCCATCATTCCTCCCCTTTTCCTTTTCTTTTACCTGTGCGCACACACACAAAATTCTGTTTTGCCTAACATCCCTTGCACTGTGATTACTCTTTTTTACACAACTGTACCCCGATTACACTTCCATCTTGTACAACTAGACACAACTAGGGGCAGCCAAGTTAAGTTCCAAAAGAAACCTCTTCCATCCTTTAGTGATTTTGATTACATTACCCAATAGTCAAATAATTTTGATCAGATTCTCTCTCTGCCTGCTGCCTGCAGCAGTCCCTTATAGACCATTTCTGTGGGAAAAGGGCCCATTTTCCCTCAGAATAGCCATAAAGGCTTCTGAGGACAGAAGCGTAGTGGTGATAGTAGCCACTCTACCTGACCCCCTTGGAAAATTTAATGACCAAGGTGACATCCAATGTGACTGCACAGAGTTGCACATACAGTTACATTTATATAACTGAGTTTTATCATTAAACAAAAACTTCCTTCTTGACATCTCACATAAGTATCCAAAGTACCCTCCATTAAAACTTCAGAAAAACAAAAGAGTGTGGAAAGGCAGGTTGCACTTTGAAACTTTTATTTTTTTTTTCCTCTACTCCCCCAGGACCAAGTCTCAGATCCAGTCTCTAAAGGTGGTCTGTTAACTCTGCTTTTGACCTTAAACCCTTTTGTGCCAAATCATCTTTCACTACCCCTAACTAATTTACAACCCTTCAGCAGCCCTTGCTGAAGCAGCACCAAACTTGAAAGATTACTGGCAGCTTCCCATAATGCTGCCCTTACTTCAAACCTCTCAAGCAGACTGAAGTGCCTCTTTTCCCTGGGAGGCATTCAGTCCCCATGGGCAGGGACCTTCTTCCCCTACCCATATACCAAGGAGGGTGGGCTCCTCAGCCACCCCCCATACCTCTGGGTCCCCTAACACTTCCTCCATTTCCTTTTTAATCTTATCCCAGGTTGACCCCTGTACCTGGTATGGGCCCTGGTCCTCCCTTATCCATTTATCCAAAAAATCCTTTACCCTGGCTTGCCAGAACCCGCAACTACCATCACGAGAGTTCGCGATACCCCCTCCAAGCAGCTGCGCGGACTGTTGGGGAGAGGGACTTACAGGCTGCCACTCACCTATCCAATGCGATGCATCCGAGTCACCGGCATCAAGATGTTAGGGGGCTTATTCCTTCACCCACTTACTTCCCTGGTCCTTCTCACATGAACAGAGAGCAACAATACCCGAAGTCCAAAGGTGTAAACAATTCGATGTTTATTGGGGTGAACTTCCAGCAAGCATGATTCCAGTTTCCTTCCTTAGTATCCTCCTTCCCAGCTCTGACACCACAGAGCCTTACACCTGTGTCCCTGTTCCCATTCCTACCCTTAGCCAAACATGATTCCAACTTCCTTACTCCCATTCCCTGTTCCCATTTCCCCCTTTAGCAAAACATGATTCCAATTTTCTTACCCCCATTCCCTGTTCCCATCTCCCCCTTTAGCAAAACATGATTCCAATTTTCTTACCCCCATTCCCTGTTCCCATCTCACACACCCACATGCCCATGCCCATGCCCACCCCCACCCCCACCCACACCCAGTCACTTCCTCATTGACTACAGATTATATAGTAAAACTTGAGTTCTGCTTAGCTATACCTTAACCAATCATTTTCCTGAAATTTAACTAACCAATCCTAACATATTGTAACATGATTATGTAACCAATTATATCCCACCACCTCAATTAGTTTACACCTAGCAAAATTAATTATACAGCAGACATGAACAATCACAGAACCAGACAGAGATTATACAGACAAACAACAGCAAAGTGGGAACTATAATGACAAAACAATACAGAAGTGAGGATTTCACATCCCAGCTATTGATAAGTGAGTTCTTGCCAGACAGGATGCTATCAAACTAAGTTTCCTTTTACATTTTCTAGGCACTTCCCTTTCTCTGGAGGTGATAGGAATACAATCCTGTCCTGATAGTGCCTAACAGCCCAATAGCACCTTATTTCAATGTGACTAGTTTGGAATGCGAGGATGTGACCCGTCGCTTCCCAGCTTATGGCTGCCTCTGCTGCTTAGCCAAAGGCCTTAGCCTAAGAACAGGGCCTCAGACTGTCACAGTAAGAGAAGGCCCTTACACCAGCAGACAGTGATCTTGATTCTTTCTTTTATACCTCTATCACTAGCCAAGTGATAAGAATACACCTAAATTCTTAGAGTACAGGCCTTTGCAGACAGGCCTGAATATCTATATCCTAACATTGAGAACCAAAATCCTTTCACAAAAATCCCAGGAGTGAGGACAGAAATTCCAGCAGGACAGGTTGCAATTATATCCTTAAAAACATTCACCCTGCTTTTTATTGTTAATAAATTTTCACAATACTTGGGAAAAAAATAAGCAGGGAGACACAGGACACACTGTTCAGTGCTGAATGTAAATTGATTAATATCCTAACTGAGCACAAAAGAAACGTTTCCTGATGAAAAGACAAACATGAAGAGAAATCAAGCTTAACAACTGCTGACAAGGTTGACTTATGGTGGAGGAGAATAAACATGTAAAACCTTCAGACTATCATTACAAAGTCAATGGATGACAAATGAGGCTTCATGAATGATGGAGGCTTTTGAGGACAACATTCTACAGCCTAATTGTGGAGAAATAAAAGGATATTTATGAATTACAGCATTACGCAAAAGGGCTGCAATTTGATCTTTCAGGAATCTATAACTCAACCTCTTGAAATTTCCCTCTGGACTAAAATATGGTAAAAAAAAGAACTCAAATATAGTTAGAACTCAAAGAAGAAAATCAGAATTGCAACTTTAAGGTTTATATATCTATGTAGAAAACAAGAGGAAACATTCCGTATATTTTTACAGCTAAAATATTCAATATATTTCACTTTTAAATCTCATAATTATAAATCAACAGAGATTGTGGTTTTAACTAGAGCTGTTGATTAGTTGTAGTTAACTCACACCATTAACTCAAAAAAATTAATCGCAAAAACATTAATCACGATTAATCACATTGTTAAACAATAAAATATCGATTGAAATTTATTAAATTTATGGATGTTTTGCTACATTTTCAAATATATTAATTTCTATTACAACACAGAATACAAAGTGTACAGTGCTCGCTTTATATTATTTTTATTACAAAAATTTGCACTATAAAAATTACAAATAAAAGAAATACTATTTTTCAATTCACCTCTTACAAGTACTGTAGTGCAATCTCTTTATTGTGAAAGTAACTTCCAAATGTAGATTTTTTTTATTACATAACTGCACTCAAAAACAAAATAATGTAAAACTTTAGAGCCTACAAGTCCACTCAGTCCTACTTCTTGTTCAGTTAATTGCTAAAACAAAAAAGTTTGCTTACATTTATGGGAGATAATCCTGCCTGCTTCTTATTTACAATTTCACCTGAAAGTGAGAACAGGCATTCACATGGCACTTTTGTAGCCAGTGTTGCAAGGTATTTACATGCCAGATATGCTAAACATTCGTATGCCCCTTAATGCTTTGGCCACTGTTCCAGAGGACATGCTTCCATGCTGTTGAGTTTTGTTAAAAAAAAACAGTGTGTTAATTAAATTTGTGACAGAACTCCTTGGGGGAGAATTGTTTGTCTCCTGTTCTGTTTTACTTGCATTCTGCCATATATTTCATGTTGTAGCAGTCTTGGATGATGACCCAGCATGTGTTGTTTATTTTAAGAACACTTTCACAGAGGATTTGACAATATGCAAAGAAGGTACCAATGTGAGATTTCTAAAAATAGCTACCGCACTCAACCCAAGGTTTAAGAATCTGAAGTGCCTTCCAAAATCTGATCGGGACTGGGTGTGGAGCATGCTTTCAAAAGTCTTAAAAGAACAACACTCCGATGAGGAAACTACAGAACATGAACCACCAAAAGGAAAATCAACCTGCTGGTGGCATCTGACTCAGAAGATGGAAATGAACATATGTTGGTCTGCTCTGCTTTGGATCGCTATAGAGCAAAACCCGTCACCAGGAGAGATGCATGTCCTCTGGAATGGTGGTTGAAGCATGAAAGGACACATGAAGCTTTAGCACATCTGGCACGTAAATATCTTGTGATGCCGGCTACAACAGTGCCATGCGAACTCCTGTTCTCACTGTCAGGTAACATTGTAAACAAGAAGCGGGCAACATTATCTCCTGCAAATTGTAACCAAACTTGTTTGTCTGAGCAATTGGCTGAAGTAGGAGTGAGTAGACTTGTGAGTCGGCTCTAAAGTTTTACATTGTTTTATTTTTTGAATGCAGTTTTCCCCATAATTCTGAATTTGTAAGTTCAACTTTCATGATAAAGGGATTACAATACAGTACTTGTATTAGATTAAAAACAAAAGACCTAGTATTTTTCAATTACTGTGAAAATATTTATATAATCCAACTGTACAGTTTGTATTCTGTGTTGTAACTGAAATCAATATATTTGAAAATGTAGAAAACATCCAAAAATATTTAAAGAAATGGTATTCTATTATTGTTTAAGAGTGTGATTAATCCTGATTAGTTTTTTTAATTGCTTGACAGCCCTAATTTTAACACATTGATGGAATATCCAGAAAGTGTATTAATAGGTCTTTAAAAAGTTCTCAAAAACCTGCTCAACTGAACACTAAGAATATTAGCCTAGGTTAAACATACCTGAGCAATGCCTCCCCCTCACCCTCTCAAAGTCCTATGCGCTTTCAAAGCTGAGATTATTTCATTTCAATCATCCACTGTGTGAAAAAAAGTTTCATCTTTCGAAAAATAGATCATTTTTCAACAAAAAATTCAATTTATGGTCGCTACTTTCTTTCTGTGCATACATCACTGATCCATTGAAATGTCATATTTCTCTGGAGCAGTTGTGAAGTATCTACATTGTCAAATGTGAAAAAAGATTCATGTCCCTTTTTTGTTTTAGATTGGAATTGTAATTTATAAACTGTTCATTATTATAAGGCTATTTTGTCATAGATTTACTCTGCAATTTAGTGCAGCTTTCAGAAGAGTTTCAAATCCTGCTGTACATGAAGGATTTTAGCTTCTAGTACTTTAGGAGTCAGATTGTAACCATCTATGGTATCTATTGTGATAAGTTTAAAACTTATTATACTTTGGGGGGGCTGGGGAGGACTGTGTTCCGTAAAACCTTTCTTCCCTATCACTCAGCTAGTTCATATAAGTATATATTTTCCATATAATCTGGTCTGTTTGCATGGTATATGTCCAGAAAGTTTATTAATAATTTGCACTGTCTGGATTAGATTCTGTAAACATTTCTACCTCTGATGTTTAAACTCTGTATCTATTTTGTTTGAGATGTATATTAATAAACCCTTGCCCTTCTGGTTTTCCATAGAGACTGGTTACAGTGAGATGATTAGCTGCCTCATACACTCCACAGTCTCAATAAGATTGTTTGTAAACCAGTAGTCCAAAATCTACTGGCAACAGTTAGTTGAGTAGACATTTCATGCCACAGATTTTATATTTGATTATGTACAGTACAAAGCTGTGAAACTTGCTAATGGTAATGTATTACCAGCTACAAAAAAGGGGATTAGTGTTGGAGTGCCAAACCGAGAGCATAACTGAGTTCTAAGTCATTTGTATAAAAGTCTCTTTGGTAGCGCATCGGAGATCATATACTTGTTTCATTGATTTTGTCTTTAAGTGCTGTCTAACAGTAGAAAAGAAAAGGAGTACTTGTGGCACCTTAGAGACTAACCAGTTTATTTGAGCACATTGTCTACTGCAGTTTCCAGGGTATGCATCCGATGAAGTGAGCTGTAGCTCACGAAAGCTCATGCTCAAATAAATTGGTTAGTCTCTAAGGTGCCAAAAGTACTCCTTTTCTTTTTGCAAAGACAGACTAACACGGCTGTTACTCTGAAACCTGTCAGTAGAAAAGGTCACTCATATCATCGGATGTTGTAATTTTGCAAGGAAACCCAGCATCTCATGTGGTATTTTTACTATCAATAGCTCTTTGACAATGTGTCACATCTATGTTTTTGGAATGATTGTACAAATGTACTGAGGGTAACACTCTTACATTCATTTTGTAGAGAAGAAGAAGTAGCAATTCATATTTCTCTATCTTCTTTCCAGGTATTTTCACGCTGCAAGGTACATTTTTCACTACATCAAACACATAGATATGTGGTATACTTTCTGCCGTACAGGGATAATGATTTTCTTCTCTTACAGGCCATTAATTAGACAGTAGGAAAAGGAGCATTTCTGATGGTGATAAAATCCAGATGGCTTTCAACAAGCATATTTCTCCAGCAGCCAGATACTCACCTCTGCTCCAGCCCCTTTACACTGCGTAAAATGGCCAGATCAGCATAAAGAGATTCTAAACACCCCTGTGACACATGGCTAGAAAGGGTTAAACATCCTGCAAAATAAATAACCCTCAAAAGATATATGAGGAGATAATGTTTGTGTTTTTGTGTATTTACACATGTATGAGTAGGGTAGACAATGTAATCAACAGTCCCTGTCTATGTCACCTGGAGTACTGTGTCCAGTTTTGGGCCCCACACTATAAGAAGAAGGTGGAAAAATTGGAAAGAGTCCAGCGGAGGGCAACAAAAATGATTAGGGATCTGGAGCACATGACCTATGAGGAGAGGCTGAGGGAACTGAGTAGCAACCATGTTAGTCTGTATCCGCAAAAAGAAAAGGAGTACTTATGGCACTTAGAGACTAACAAATTTATTTGAGCATAAGCTTTCATGAGCTACAGCGGAAACTGCAGAACCACCTGATCAACATCCTATACAGCAAACAGGGAAGGATTAAGAAGGCATGCATCCAGTGAAGTGATCTGTAGCTCACGAAAGCTTATGCTCAAATAAATTTGTTAGTCTCTAAGGTGCCACAAGTACTCCTTCTCTTTTTGCTGAGGGAACTGGGATTATTTAGTCTGCAGAAGAGAAGAATGAGGGGGGATTTGATAGCTGCTTTCAACTATCTGAAAGGGGGTTCCAAAGAGGATGGATCTAGACTGTTCTCAGTAGTACCAGATGACAGAACAAGGAGTAATGGTCTCAAGTTGCAGTGGGGGAGGTTTAGGTTGGATATTAGGAAAAACTTTTTCACTAGGAAGGTGGTGAAGCACTGGAATGGGTTACCTAGGGAGATGGTGGAATCTCCTTCCTTAGAGGTTTTTAAGGTCAGGCTTGACAGAGCCCTGGCTGGGATGGTTTAGTTGTGGATTGGTCCTGCTTTGAGCAGGGGGTTGGACTAGATGACCTCCTGAGGTCCCTTCTGTCAAGGTTCCTTGCCCACTCTGAACTCTAGGGTACAGATGTGGGGACCTCCATGAAAGACCCCTAAGCTTATTCTTACCGGCTTAGGTTAAAAACTTCCTCAAGGTACAAACTTTGCTTTGTCCTTGAACCCTATGCTGCCACCACCAACCATGTTAAACAAAGAACAGGGAAAGAGCCCACTTGGAGATGTCTTTCCCCCAAAATATCCCCCCAAGCCCTACACTCTCTTTCCTGGAGAAGGCTTGATAAAAATCCTCACCAATTTGCATAGGTGAACACAGACCCAAACCCTTGGATCTTAAGAACAATGAAAAAGCAATCAGGATCTTAAAAGAAGAATTTTAATTAAAGAAAAAGTAAAAGAATCACCTCTGTAAAATCAGGATGGTAAATATCTTACAGGGTAATTAGATTCAAAACATAGAGAATCTCTCTCGGCAAAACCTTAAGTTACAAAAAGACACAAAAACAGGAATATACATTCCATTCAGCACAGCTATTTTACCAGCCATTAAACAAAAGAAATCTAATGCATCTCTAGCTAGATTACTTATTAACTTTTTACAGGAGTTCTGAAGAGCATTCCTGATCTGTTTCTGGCAAAAGCATCACAGACAGACAGACCCTTTGACCCCGTCCCTCCTCCCCCACCTCCAGCTTTGGAAGGATTTGGTCTCCTCATTGGTCATTTTGGTCAGGTGCCAGCAAGGTTATCTTAGATTCTTAACCCTTTACAGGTGAAAGGGTTTTGCCTCTGGCCAGGAGGGATTTTATAGTTCTGTACACAGAAGGTGGTTACCCTTCCCTTTATATTTATTTCCTCCTTCCAACCCTGATATTCTGTGATTCTATGCTGTATTCTGATAATTCAGAGGTCAAAAGAACATCATATCATGTAAATGAATTGTAAACACGGGATCTCTCAGTATTCATCTCTTTGAAATGTAGTGTGAATGGTGAAGGAACAAGCAAATGGCCTTATGTTAATTTGTATAGCTAAGTACCGGTGATGGACTACCCATTGAGCCTGACAATCTAGCCAGCTTTCTGTCCACCTTATAGTCCATTCATCCAATCCATACTTTTTTAACTTCTTGGCAAGAATACTATGGGTGACCATATCAAAAGCTTTGCTAAAGTCAAGATATATCACATCCACTGCTTTCTCCGTATCCACAGAGCCAGTTATCTCATCATAGAAGGCAATCAGGTTGGTCAGGCATGACTTGCCCTTGGTGAAACCATGTTGACTGTTCCTGATCACCTTCCTTTCCTCCAAGTGCTTCAAAATGTATTCCTTGAGGACCTGCTGCATGATTGTGTGGGGGACTGAAGAGAATCTGTAGTTCCCCGTGTTCTCTTTTTTCCCTTTTTTAAATATGGGCACTATATTTGCCTTTTTTCAATTGTCCAGGACCTCCCCCGATTGCCACAAATTTTCAAAGATAATGGCCAATGGCTCTGCAATCACATCAGCCAACTCCCTCAGCACCCTTGGACGCATTAGATCTGGACCATGGACTTGTGCATGTCCAGCTTTTCTAAGTAGTCCTTAACCTGTTTTTTCACCACTGAGGGCTGCTCACCTACTCCCCATGCTGTGTTGCCCAGTGCAGCAATCTCCAAAAACTTCCTGTGCACTGCTGTATTGCTCTCCCAGAAGATGTTAGGGTGACTGAAGTCCCCCATTAGAACCAGGGCCTGTGATCTGGAAACTTCAGTTAGTTGTCCAAAGAAAGCCTCGTCTACCTCATCCTTTGGTGGTCTACAGTACACTGCCACCATGTCATCACCCTTGTTGCTCTCATCTCTAAACTTAACCCAAAGACTCTCAACAGGCTTTTCTCCAGTTTCAAACTGGAGCTCTGAGTAATCATACCGCTCTCCTACATACAGTGCAACTCCTCCACCTTTCCTCCCGTACCTGTCCTTCCTGAACAGTTTATACGCATTCATGACAGTGCTCCAGTCATGTGAACTGCCCCACCAAGTTTGTTATTCCAGTCACATCATAGTTCCTTGTCTGTGCCAGGACTTCCAATTCTTCCTGCTTGCTTACCACGCTTCTTGCATTCATATACAGGCACCTAAGAAAACTAGCTGATTGCCCTACTTTCTCAGTATGAATCAGGAGGCTTCCCATCTTGTACCCTCCTCCTTGTGTTTCCTCTCGGTATCCCACTCCCCCACTTACCTCTGGGCTTAGGTCACCATCCCCTGGCAAACCTAGTTTAAAGCCCTCCTCACGAGGTTAGCAAGACTGCCTGAGAAGATGCTTTTCCCTCTCTTCGCTAGGTGGATCCCATGTCTTCCTAGCAATCCCTCTTCCCTGAACAACATCCCCTGGTCAAAAAATCCAAAGCCCTCTCTCCAACACCACCTGCATAACCACACATTCACCTCCACAATTCGATGGTCCTTACCTGGGCCTTTTTCTTCAACAGGGAGGATGGATGAGAACATGACTTGCACCTCAAACTCCTTTATCCTTCTTCCCAGAGCCATGTAGTCTGCAGTGATCCACTCAAGGTCATTCTTGGCAGTATCATTGGTGCCCACGTGCAGAAGTAGGAAGGGGTAGCGGTCCGAGGTCTTGATCAGTCTCGGAAAACACTCCGTCACATCCTGGATTCTAGCTCCTGGCAAGCAGCACACTTCGAGTCTCCCGGACTGGTTGGCAGATGGATGATTCTGTCCCCCTTAGGAGGGAGTCCCCAACCACCACCACCCGTCTCCTTTTCTTGGGAATAGTGGTCATGGAACCCCCATCCTAGGGCAATGCATCCCATGCCTTCCAGCCGATGGGGTCTCCTTCTAATACCTTCCCTCAGAGGGCTCTTTCAATTCCTTCTCTGTAGTAGTACCTGTGGAGAGAGCCTCAAAAACGGTTTCACACCTCTATCTGCATTGTGGGTACATAGGTTCTCCTCTTTCTTCTTCTGGAGGACACCTGCTCCCAATACTCTTCGCCGCTCTGCACTGCACTCTGATTCTTCAGCATATTTTGCTTCCAGAACAAAACACCGACTTCTATCCAGAAAATCTTCATTTTCTCTGATGCAATGCAGGATTGATGCCTGGTTCTCTAGTCCTCTAACCTTCTCTTCTAATATGCAGACTAATAGTTAACTTAAGGCTATAGTTTGTCATCACTATGATTTCCCTGACAAAAATTGTGACTTGTAGGGGGTTTTTTTCAGGCACAGGCCTGGTCCTTTTCAGCCCAGGTTGCTTCTACTGAATAAGATGCTTTCTTGAATTTATACACATTTATAACTTATCATCGGAAGAACCCAATGCACAGCTACAGACTAGGGACCGAATGGCTAGGCAGCAGTTCTGCGGAAAAGGACCTGGGGTGACAGTGGACGAGAAGCTGGATATGAGTCAACAGTGTGCCCTTGTTGCCAAGAAGGCCAATGGCATTTTGGGATGTATAAGTAGGGGCATAGCGAGCAGATCGAGGGACGTGATCGTCCCCCTCTATTCGATATTGGTGAGGCCTCATCTGGAGTACTGTGTCCAGTTTGGGCCCCACACTCCAAGAAGGATGTGGATAAATTGGAGAGAGTCCAGCAGAGGGCAACAAAAATGATTAGGGGTCTGGAACACATGACTTATGAGGAGAGGCTGTGGGAACTGGGATTGTTTAGTCTGCAGAAGAGAAGAATGAGGGGGGATTTGATAGCTGCTTTCAACTACCTGAGAGGTGGTTCCAGAGAGGATGGTTCTAGACTATTCTCAGTGGTAGAAGAGGACAGGACAAGGAGTAATGGTCTCAAGTTGCAGTGGGGGAGGTTTAGGTTGGATATTAGGAAAAACTTTTTCACTAGGAGGGTGGTGAAACACTGGAATGCGTTACCTAGGGAGGTGGTAGAATCTCCTTCCTTAGAAGTTTTTAAGGTCAGGCTTGACAAAGCCTGGCTGGGATGATTTAATTGGGGATTGGTCCTGCTTTGAGCAGGGGGTTGGACTAGATGACCTCCTGAGGTCCCTTCCAACCCTGATATTCTATGATTCTATGATCTTTGGTGTTTTGCTCACTTTTTGTACACTTTAACTAATGACAGCTGATTAACACTTTGCTAATGGAAAATAAATACAATCATAATTAAAATATTGCAGGCCATGGCTTTTTAAAATTAACATAATGACTCTTGCTTCCCTCCTCTCCTACAGCCCCCAACAATCAGCAGTCTTACTAAGCTGTAACATTTTCAAAACTGGAGCTTAATGTCAGAGGATGACCTATTTTTCCTGACAGGTACTCAATTCTTTGACCCCTACCAAAGGAATAACTATTGTATTTTTGTCTAAATCTTGTGTTGAACAGAGACATCCAATATAGTAATAGTTTTTGTTATTCATACTTCCCTGCCTTCTGTTTCTGTGCTTGCTTCTTTAGAGAATCAGTAAAATGGAGAGCCTCCAGTGATATTTTTCCCTAAACGCTAAGAAGGTTGTTGGAAACATTTCTCACTTAATAGAAATCAACATTTATCTCTTGTTGGATCATTATCAAGCAGAGGATGAATTGGATCATACATGTTGTCAATGCTTCCATGTACAGTACTTTCTCAGGTTTGTTATTTTTCTTTTTAAGTGTTATCAGTGGTCAATGTGCAACACTCTACAAAAATCTTATGTAAATCATTTTCTTTACCTCCTAACTGGTGCCAAATAACATGGTTTTGGATGGGAGTTCAGTTCACCAATATTGATATTCTCTAAGCTCTGGTATTTTCTGATAATGATAAATGTATTACCTTGAATGACTCATATTAGTTGATTTTTAGGTACCGTTGAGACAAACAATGGTTTAGAATAGTTTGATTATCTGAACTAATATTACAAATACAAGTTAGAATTCTCACAAGTTTTGAACGGTTTCTCCCTGCTTATTTTTCATTTCATGTCTAGGACATATTTGCAAATTAATGAAATCAAACAGCATTATCCACATAGGGCTCCTGAACATTTTCTGCTATGGAAGGGATCCCTGGGGAGGAAATATCACTTGGATCCCCTCACAGAGATTTTCCCACAGTGTCCAGTTGTTGGGTGTGATTTGCTTCCCTGAAGTAAAAGCTGTCAGCCTGCCTCCCATACCTGACAGGTTCCTCACCCTCTCCTCCCACCATCTGTGAGATGCCAGGGGTATCTGCATGGTGTCTCTGGTTCTTCCAGTTAGCACAGTACTGTTAAGCAGAACTACCAAGGACCTCCTCCGGTCAGTGCAGTCTCCAAGAGGTAGACTCTGTAGAGACACTAATCACTGTTCCCTCTAAGCTGTGCGTGTGCACACAGATTCTAAACCCCACGCACACGGTGAAACACAGCGTGCACAAAAATTTGCACAGAAGCACAACAATTTGCACAGAAGAAATTTTTTGTGCAGACAGCCTATCAAAAATTAGAGGGAACATTGACGCTAATGCAATCTCAGACTGTTTGTCTTCTCTTCTACCATCTTCTTGGAGCCAGAGGAGGAGTGTGCGCATGTTAGCACACCTCTCTGCCCGCACCCCCCCCCGATCCCTTTTCCAATCCAGCCGCTCCTATCCTCTGGGCCACCATCCCCTACCACCATGAAGACTCTAGGTCCCTCAGAGGCCTCATGGGGCCCAAAATTGGGTGAATGATGCCACAGAGCTAGCTGAGCCCCAACCCTCTCCCTTCAGAATTGGTGTTAGTTGCACATAGAGCCTTCCCTGCACACATGGATCTGTGGAGGATGATACAGACCAAGGTTAAAAAATTTAGAAGAGAAAAACAGTCCCATTTCATATGCAGTATGTTTAGACCCGACCAATGTCCATTCATATCAGGTACAGGGTGTATACCCTTTTTCCTTCTCCTCATATTTATTGAGTTCTTGGTCATTGATTTCTAAAAAGCTATATACTTTGCTACACATTACTTTTGTCTCTTTCCACATTGTGCCAAGAAGTCTTATTGACTCTAATGTGTTCAAGTAATACTACCACTTATTCCTACGTTGTATATGTTGATCTGTTTGATACATCCTATCTGCAACATATTGTTAAAGCCTTACTTGGCTAATGGTAAAGATCTAACCTGGTAAATATTTCCAATGAGACTTCTCACGTTTCTGTGGTGAACAATGAATTTATGAAAATGATGGAAAGTATTTATACAACATAGAAAATTTAGGAATGCTAACAAATGCATTTTCTGTTGTATACCTCGGGAAGAATCTAAATTTTAACTAATGTGAGTTGACTTTATTACAGATAATGATACTTACAAATTTCTTATTGGTTCAAATCGCATTGGTCTTGTATTGTTTAAATAAATTCATGGTCAATAACCTACCATGGGAATTCCCTTTTCTATGTCATTGTTATAAACATTATCATTCAATACTCAAAATCTTTCAATGCAGAATAATCTGTGAACACCTAAATATTGACCTCCTCAGTAAAAAGAATACTTAGTATGTATACAGCCACCCAGTCCTGCAAACAGTTATGGTCCTGCTTAACTTTACCATCATGAGTAGTCCCACTGATTTCAAAGAAAGATCATGTAAGGTCAAGACTCACTGTGCTTCGTTACTGTATGTATACTTAGGGACAACTGAACAGTACATTTTACTGATGTCAAAAAAACAAAACGACTATGATTTTTGCACCTATAAAAATAACCACCCAATAATTCACAATTCATCAGTTTTCAGTGCGGTGTGTGGGATTGTAGGCAAAATTTCCTTTCTATTTCCTCCAAGTGATGTTCACCCATTGTAAGGGAGCCAACATATGGCAGATTTCACTCAAAGAGTTTTACTTAAGCTTTGTGCAAGTGGGGTAGATTTCACTCTCAACTAACATGATGGAATTTTGTTTCACAAGTGCATTTTTCCTTCCATGGGAGTCCTCATAAAGGTTTCATGTGTAAGAGACCTGGTTCCATCTCCACAAATAGATCCAAATTTTATAAACTGAGGCTAATTATACTCATCTTCAAATGTAAATCCTGACAGACTGAATAACATTTCATATTTCATAGCATTAATCATACGTAGTAGAGCAAATCTGGTCTTAGTCATATTATGGCTTTAGTAAGACTTGCACAAAATTTTGGCAATAGCCCCTTAACTAGAGCAGGCCCAAATTTCAGGATTTCTAGTTCATGAGATTCTGATGTTTGGAAATTTGGTTTCAATCCAAATCAGAACCCCGACTGTGATTTGACAAAAGTTAGTCAAACCCAACCCGCTTTCATCAGAAAATTTCTGATCAGTTCTACTTTTAACCCTTTAGAAAAAAAATCAGTGATTTATTATATTCTGAGAAGATATTTTGATAGGATTAGGTGGAAGTATGGAATGCTCACACAGTCAGGCTGGAATATGTTACTTGCACTGCAGCAAGATTTATAGTAAAAACCAAGTAATTGGACAAAAATTAACAAAGCAATAAAAAACAGAAGACAACTCATGGATTTAAGATTTATATTTAATCTGTTAGATCTTTTGCCTGGGATGGCTGCAACCTTTTGCTCAAGCTGTCCAAGAATACTCAGCTATGGAACACTAATGACTCAGCCTGCCCCACCCAATACCCAAGTGCTACACACTACTGCCAACCCCAAGCATTTAAAAAACATGAGAGTGGCTTAAAAATTATGCGGTAGGTTTAACTAATAACTTTTTTGCTGGAGGGTTAGTTTTTGCCTTCTTATTTTGGATTTTAGAGCTCATGTTTTCCAGCTTTTCTCTACAAGTATGAGGGCTTGGTACTTTTATGAGATTCTCATGAAAGTCACATGACTCTTGGAGCTGGGGCTTTAAGAAGAACACCAAATATTCCAAGACTATCATTTAAATCCTGAAAATTGGCAACACTGACTACAATATTGCCTTAGGTCAGGCACTAATTTTCTCTGTTGTAATTTGCTTTAAATCCACCCATCCAGGACTCTAAGTACATGTACAGATTTCAACAATAAAAGTGATACAGTAATCAGTTAGACAAATATCCAAAAGCTAAAATCACAGACTCCCCTAAAATGGCAGCTATCCCACACTATCCTCCTCCAATTAATCTCTTTCCTAACTCCCCATATCCTCAGAAAATAGTAAATTGGAGATCTTTAAAACCAAATACAGTTACACAGAAAATGGAAAAATGGAGATCTCTGGAAAGAGACTTATTTATAGTACAATTGCTTTTTCTGCTACAGATACCCGCTACCAAACTGGTGATATAATAGGGTTGGGACTCCTTGTATCAGCCATATCACTTGCTTTACATTCTATATCAATTACATAAAAACTATGTTAAAAGAACATTAAGTTTGCAAAGTCAAGCATGCACAGTTTGGTCAGCATGTAGGAGTTGAAGGGAAGAAGCATGTTCAGCACAAATGGGAACATCAGAAAACTGAACTGCCAAACTCTAACAAGTCTCTACTGGAGTACGTACAAACAGACTTGACCAAATTTCGATGATTTTTAACTGCAATAGCAAAAGGCACATCCCGCATGCTAAGGAGACACCTTCCCTTCTATTCCCCACCTGTCATCAAATTTCAAGTCTCTGCTCCAAATTATGAAGGCGTTTGATCTTCTCAACAAAACAACGGTAAGAGTTCTTTTAACATGCGAGGAAAAACAAAAACAAAAACAACCCAAGCATTTTCCCCTAACCTCATTCACTGAAATAGCTGAATCATTTTAGCTGAAACTTTCCCCCAAAGTTTCAGCTTCAGTCAGATCCCAGCATGGAAAATTTCAGCCTTACTTGTTTGTTTGGCACAGTTATAAGCAACTGAAAACAGGATCCTAGTGGAACTAACGTTGGCACCAGCAGCTCTAGCTATAAGATAAGCATTAATACAATGCAATGTTGTTCTATGTCTGTCCCATGTAATTTACAGCATTTTATGATTGCAGTATTTATTCTGCATGAATAAGCATACTAATTTTACTTCTAAGGTAAATACAATTATTTTTAAAGGATGATCTAGGCATTGATAGCGCAGTGGTTGTGTAGTTAAAGTATCCATTATGTGCTCAGCAACTAACAGATATCTTTTGATATAGTTTTATTAAGAAAGGAAATGTTAGCTATGGCTTGGGAGTTCTCTCTCTCTTTTTGAAAAGTGTCATTGGAACAGACCTTTAAATGGTCAGAATGGACTTTAGTTTACATTTTATCTGAAGAAAATTCACCTCCCGCTCTC
Source organism: Lepidochelys olivacea (assembly GCF_965140295.1). NCBI lineage: Eukaryota > Metazoa > Chordata > Testudines > Cheloniidae > Lepidochelys > Lepidochelys olivacea. Next base: position 145,041,622 of record NC_140412.1, on the reverse strand, counting down.
AGCATCTACAGTACAGTGCATTCTTTGAACCAACCCCAAAGTGGTAACTGGCAGTGTGACAGCCTAGAGATGTCAAGAAAGAACAAGGCCAGATATCATCATAATTTGGTGCATGACTGTCCTTAATAAATAATTTAGCCATAGAATCTGTACAGCAGATCAAGAGCAGTATATGCTTTAGGGTAAAATTCAGCTGCCTGGGGGAACCATGCACCTAGTTCTCAATTCTTTAAGTGTCTTTAAGTGTCTTTATGTGATCAGAGTTGCAGTGTTCAATAATTATCATATGTTCACAGCTGGATCTAGGCCTGAGAGTGGATGGTAGCTTCAATACTTAGAAGCTAATTCAGCCCTATGATAAGTGAAGGCACCTCCCATTGACTTCCTTGGAACTTCTCCCTCTTTCTGAACCTGGGCCATCATCAGGATTCAGATATATCTAAACATACCTGGAATTATATTGAAACATGTCTTTAGTTTAAGGTAACTCAATATGGGTTACCCATGCAAAATGGCTTCCTAATATTTGTCTTCCCTGAAGGTACTCTGATTCTGCTTTGAAATGGGATTGGGAATAACATTAACAGAAATACTTGTATGTATCTGCTGAAATCACAACATGCAACATGCTGCAGAATTGTTGCTACAGAATTGTTGGTATATAAGTAAGTCCTAATGAGGAATAATTAATAAAATAAATAAATATCCTGAAAGATTCTTCTACATTGTACTTGGAATATTTACACAAAACCATCAAACAGAAGAGACATTTTGTATCTCGTACGCTGGATCTCCATCATGTCATATTTACTGTGCCCACTAGGAACATATGGAAAGGCTGGTATTTGGATTTAGGGTTCCTAGTATTTGGATCTCAGTTCCCCCTGGGCTTCACTGGGTCTCAAGTGGTGCCTGGGCCTTGTGCCGAGGGCTGAAGCAGCCCTTTGCCTAGTTGTGAATTACATCTGCTGAAGATTAGATACAGATAGTATTTTCTTCTCCTGTTCATTTTTCAATAAGGGCAAAATCAAAAGAGCACATCTTACTGCTACTTTTATGGCTGACGGTCTGAATGCCATACTGCTGCACCCACCTCTGTAAATTAAAAGAAATAGTAAAATAAACATCCTTGCAGAAGTGGAAAAGTTGTCATACATATACCCATAGAAAGATGAAATGTTAAATTTGTGCAGTGGCTAAATCTTTTTAAAGGATTGAAACCCATTACAGCCATTCAGAAATCAACTGGGATTAACACATGCATTAGATACTAGCAAGGGATTATTGTCTGAGAAGGAATGATCTCTGTGCAATAAAATTGGTACCATTAGAGTTTTAAGTGGTATATTTTGTATTTCCAAGAAACATACAGGAGCTAACCACGTGGGGCCTGAAACTGTGGCAGCACAATTGTATTTATAAAGTTACTGCTTGTTGGATTTTACAATGGCTTTTATACCATTGTTTTTTTAGGATTTTAGTTCTGAAAACCATGCTGGGATATTGTGTTGCAAGCTCCTATGCCTTGCCATTCCTTCCTGAAATGGAGATGCATCAAGTGTACATGAAACAAAGGATGAGGTCACTGACTACTGATGAGGCTTGACAGACTGTAGCATCTGCTATGGATTCATGAAGCATATGCTGTACTTCTACTGAAAAAAAAAACAAACAAACTAGTATTTCTGTACTATCTAAAGTGGGCATGGTGCAGAATTGTTGGTATATAAGTAAGTCCTAATGAGGAATAATTAAATACAATAAATGCTGCTTTTCTGGCATCATATGTTTTTTCCTTTTCATTCCTATTCTGCTTATTGAAAGGTTACAAGAATGAAATACAGCCCCAGGATTTATGCTGCACAGTGGATGCCTGCTGAAGGCAGTATGCATCAACATTGAATTGATATTTATGGGAGAAGTTTCATTTTTAATCATTTTCCCTGTGCAGCTAGGTGGGTATATTTGCTGCAGAATCTTAAATTACATGATAGCTAAATATAACACAGCACCTTGTTTGCTTGGACAAGGTTTAGGCTGAGCCTCTTAAGTGTACATTTTAAAGGTGTGCAGAAGAGGTCTCTCCCCCATTCATGCAGTTCTTGCCACAGAATGGGACAGCGCAACCTATAAAGCTATTAATATGTGTTAAATTAGCAACATGTGCTTTCAGCAGTTGTAAAGCCCAGCAAGTCTCAAACCTGGGCAAATGCTAAGCAGCAAACAACACCACACTGCCACTCAGTATCAGCGGCAACTAACTCTCACTCCCCTACCCATGACCCATTACAGGCACAGATCATATGAAGTCCCACCCTATATAAACCCAAAGGGCATTCCAGGAAGCATCCAGGTATCACTGGTTGGGAAAGCAGTGGATGTATTGTTCCTTGACTTTAGCAAAGCTTTTGACATGGTCTCCCACAGTATTCTTGCCAGCAAGTTAAAGAAGTATGGGCTGGATGAATGGACTATAAGGTGGATAGAAAGCTGGCTAGATTGTCGGGCTCAACCGGTAGTGATCAATGGCTCCATGTCTAGTTGGCAGCCGGTATCAAGTGGAGTGCCCCAAGGGTCGGTCTTGGGGCCGGTTTTGTTCAGTATCTTCATTAATGATCTGGAGGATGGTGTGGATTGCACCCTCAGCAAGTTTGCAGATGACACTAAACTGGGAGGGGAGGTAGATACGCTGGAGGTTAGGGATAGGATACAGAGGGACCTAGACAAATTGGAGGATTGGGCCAAAAGAAATCTGATGAGGTTCAACAAGGACAAGTGCAGAGTCCTGCACTTAGGACAGAAGAATCCAATGCACCGCTACAGACTAGGGACCGAATGGCTTGGCAGCAGTTCTGCAGAAAAGGACCTAGGGGTTACAGTGGACGAGAAGCTGGATATGAGTCAACAGTGTGCCCTTGTTGCCAAGAAGGCCAATGGCATTTTGGGATGTATAAGTAGATTGCTAGCAGATCGAGGGATGTGATCGTTCCCTCTATTCAACACTGGTCAGGCCTCATCTGGAGTACTGTGTCCAGTTTTGGGCCCCACACTACAAGAAGGATGTGGAAAAATTGGAAAGAGTCCAGCAGAGGGCAACAAAAATGATTAGGGGACTGGAACACATGACTTATGAGGAGAGGCTGAGGGAACTGGGATTCTTTAGTCTGCAGAAGAGAAGAATGAGGGGGGATTTGATAGCTGCTTTCAACTACCTGAAAGGGGGTTCCAGAGAGGATGGCTGTAGACTGTTCTCAGTGGTAGCAGATGACAGAACAAGGAGTAATAGTCTCAAGTTGCAGTGGGGGAGATTTAGGTTGGATATTAGGAAAAACTTTTTCACTAGGAGAGTGGTGAAACACTGGAATGCGTTACCTAGGGAAGTGGTGGAATCTCCTTCCTTATAAGTTTTTAGGATCAAGCTTGACAAAGCCCTGGCTGGGATGATTTAGTTGGTGTTGGTCCTGCTTTGAGCAGGGGGTTGGACTAGATGACCTCCTGAGGTCCCTTCCAATCCTGATATTCTATGATTCTATGGTCACTAGCTGCCATGACCACCCTGCATTCTTTGTTCCTGAACTCCTGGTATTGACCTGGTCTCTGACTTGGACCTTGGCTCTCACTTGAACTCCGGAACACTCAAATGGACCCTGATACCTAATATTGACCCTCAGTCTGATCTCCAACTTGTCTCCTCTCTGCCCTTGGGCCTGACCCTTAGCTTGTCATTGTGGGTAGGAGTCATCGTGGACAGTTTTCTGAAGACATCCATGCATTGTGCAGCGGCAGTCAAAAAAGCAAACAGGATGTTAGGAATCATTTAAAAAGGGACAGAGAATAAGACAGAGAATATCTTATTGCCCTTATATAAATCTATGGTACGCCCATATCTTGAATACTGCATACAAATGTGGTCTCCTCATCTCAAAAAAGATATACTGGGATTAGAAAAGGTTCAGAGAAGGGCAACTAAAATTATTAGGGGTTTGGAACAGGACCCATATGAGGAGAGATTAAAGAGGCTAGGATTTTTCAGCTTGGAAAAGAGAAGACTAAGGAGGGGATATGATAGAGGTCTATAAAATCATGAGTGGTGTGGAGAAAGTAAATAAGAAAAAGTTATTTACTTGTTCCCATAATATAAGAACTAGGGGTCATGAAATGAAATTAATGGGCAGCAGGTTTAAAACAAATAAAAGGAAGTTCTTCACACCGTGCACAGTCAACTTGTGGAACTCCTTGCCTGAGGAGGTTGTGAAGGCTAAGACTATAACAGGATTTAAAAGAGAACTAGATAAATTCATGAAGGCTAAGTCCATTAATGGCTATTAGCCAGGATGGGTAAGAAATGGTGTCCCTAGCCTCTGTTGTCAGAGGGTGGAGATGGATGGCAGGAGAGAGATCACTTGATCATTACCTGTTAGGTTCACTCCCTCTGGGGCACCTGGCATTGGCCACTGTTGGTAGACAGGATACTGGGCTGGATGGACCTTTGGTCTGACCCAGTATGGTCATTCTTTGTTCTAATGCTGAACATACACTATAGCCCTTGACATTGTTTCCAAACTCCAGCATTTGATCCTGCCTACTGTAGTCCTGCCACAAGTCCCACCTATCTTTACCTGGGATCCTGACAGTTTATCTGGACCACTCTAACCTATGAGAAGGCTGGCCCTGTGGGACATGGAGGCAGTGGGGTACTCCTACCAAGCATGTCCCAAAAGGCATGCTGGAACAGCTTACCAGCCCCAAGGAGGATCTTTCCATGTTGTGGGAGCAAGTTGTGCATCTCTCATCTAAGACCCAGGCCCTGAATGTGCAGACCATCCAGCGACTCGAGGAAAACACTGCACTATGGGCCCAACTAGCACAGTATGCTACCAAGACCCAGACACTGGGAGCAGGTTGCCCGACTGCAAGATGAGAACAACATGCTCCAGGCATGTGCTTTGACTATGCACCCATACCACAGGCTAACAGTCCCCCTCCCGTAGCATTTCAATGGGGATTGCCAAAAATTTAGGCATTTCCCTCAACCTACGTTGCCTGCTGTTTCTCTCCCAGTTCTACCCCCACTGACCAGGCCAAAGTAGGACTCATAATCAGCCTCCTGACAGGAGTTATTTTTTCATAAGGTAAAGGCACTGACAGATGCTTTCAATGGGTCCTATTCTTCACAAACTTTGATTTTACATGTACCTATCACCCAGGACTCCAGAACAAGGCAGTCAATGCTCTGTCCTGAAATGGGAATACCTCCCTGACTGCGGTCACTCCAGCACAGAGCTTCCATGAATCCTCAAGCCCTCTAACTTTGTGAATGCTGCCATTTCCCAAGACTTCTTTCCCTAATCCATTCTGCTGGGAAGGAGGTATTTCTCCCCAGGGACTTTAAGGCAGTAAGCAAGATGTCTTGCTCTATGTCAAGTGCAACATATACATTCCACTAGGATACCCCTAAAGGGAGGTGCTATGGCTGTGTCATGATGCTCCATTAGCCAGGCACTTTGAATGCCTCAAGACTCATCACTTGGGTGCCCACTCCTTCTGGTGGCCCTGGATGTGTGCAACAGTCCACAGCTATGTTGACTCCTGTGAGTTATGTGCTTACACCAAGAAGCCACACACAAAGTTTCTTGACATCTTAATGCCTCCAGAAAGACTGTCTAAACCCTGGGAAGTATTTACTCTACATTATAGTGCGCTCTCTGTATCTGACAGGCCCACAGTCATCCTCACAGTGGTAGATCAACTAACCAAAACAGCTCACAGCTCCACTCCATCATGCATCTCCCAGAAGAAATAGCCCAGCTCCTGATGACACATCATCTGTTTCCACGGACTCCCTGAACAGATCACATCTGACCACACTCCACAATTCATGTCATGATTTTGGCACAAAACTCTACAATTGCTTGGAGACCATGCTTATAAATCCTCCATTTACCATTCACAGATGGAGAGCCAGTGTGAGAGAGTTAATCAGGTTTTAGAGCAATACCTGAGATGCTTTATGAATTACCATCAGAATAATTGTGCAGCCCACTTGTCCTAAGCAGAGTTCACCTATAACAACGTTGTCCATGTCTCCACCAGGCAAAGCCCTTTTTATGTGCACTTCAAGTTCCACCTCCTTCTCCACCCGACTGTACCCACCACCTCTACAAACCGCATAGCTTCTGAATGGGTCCATCAAATCCATGAGGCCAAGGAGGAAATTAAGACATCTTGAAAATACCAAAAAGGATTACAACCAACATGCAGACAGTCAGCATCTAGAAGACCCACCATTTGTTGTGGGACAGAAGATGGGGCTTTCTGCACAACACCACCACACAGACTGATGCTGTTGCAAACTAAGCCAGCAGTACCAAAGCCCATACCCGACCAGCAGGCTGATCAACCCAGTAACCATTCAGCTCCAACTACCCAGATCCTTCAAGGTGTTTCATGTTTCTCTATTGAAGCTATACATCACCAACCCCTTTGCACATCAAACACACTTCCTACCTTCTGCCGCAGTGCAGGTCCCAGGTCACAATGAGTATGAGGTCCATGAAATGCTGGACTTAAAAGTTGAACAGGGGTCCCTCCGCTACCTTGTGAACTAGGAGGGCTGTGGCAAACCTAGGAACCAGTTTCACAGGTCCATGCCCTTGACCTCATGGCAGGCTTCCACACAGCTCACCCAGACAAACCCGTAGAGCAGAGAGTAATTAAGGCCCAGCAAGTCTCATATCCAAACCAGCAGAATTCTCAGGGAGCAAACACCTCCACATTACCACCCAGCAACAACCATAACCAGATCTCACTCCCCTACCCATTACCTGCTGCAGGCACAGACAACAGGAAGTCCCACCTCAGGGACCTACCTACAGACAGCAGCTTCATGGTGCCTAATTGGCTTCCTGATCTATACCAACCCAACCGGCATTCCAAGAAGTGTCCAGGCAATAACACAGATCACTAGCTAGCTGCCACAACCACCCTGCCCTTGTTCCTAAACTCCCACTGTTGACCTTGGACATGACTTGGACTTTGACTCCTGCTTGAACCCTGGAACACCCACATGGACCCTGATAAGTTGTATTGACCATTGACCATGCCTGACCTGTCTCCAGCTCTGCCCTTTGGTCTGACCATTGACCCTGATACTGACTCTGAATTGTGACAGTTTTTCTTCCCTACCAAGCTCCTGCAAATAGTCCCACCTACCTTTGCCCAGGATCCTGATAGCAGTGGTATGGCACAAAACACTGCCACAACTTGGTAAATAATATGAGAGTTGACTCAGCATGTTCTGCTAGTTCTGATTATACCATTTCCTGTGCCCTACAACATTTTTCACATGGTAAGTTTCAGATGAAAAATGACCTATGTATTTGAGTCTTGACACATTTTTTATGTACAAAAGTGGACATGACTATGTGTTTGTATTTTATTTCCCTCAATTGTTATAAAATTAATCTTAAAAGAAAATGTCACATTTTGAGTCTTTTGGACCCAAAATTATATCTATGAGGCCATTATTTTAATGTACAATTCAGGCTTGATTTGCCACATGTTGGAATAAAGATTGATCCTAATGCTACACATCGTAAGTATGTGTGCCATGAATGAATATATATTAAATATGCTGAATAGATACAAAGTATAAACAGTTACATATTATGGAGCTATGTTAATTATACTATTTCCTCTTCTTCTGAGACCAGTTTCTTCTCTCTGCCACACAGCAGAAGATGTCCAGGCCTTTACAGGTTGGCTTCCTGGAGAAATCAGTAATGCAAAGTCTGGCTATATTTTAAGTGTAACCTGCTTTATTTACATACATGAATCCTGAAATAAGATGGTTAGACAGCATACAGGCCAATCCTTTCTTCCAGGAATTTCAAGTCAACACCAAAGCCTGGTTCCCAACAAATGACTGACTTAAGAGTTGACTGATCATAGGCAATGGGAAAGAGCAAATCCTCTTGCGCTTTGTACAGCTCTTTCTTCCAAAGCTGACTCTACATGCACCTTTGCAAAATCCAAAGCTAACACCACCCCAGCAAGTTTTTCTCAAGCATCAGAACTTGCTCACCCCATGAAGGGCTTGCCTACACTGCATGTTCCTGCACAGCAAGCTAGAGTGTGAATCTAGTCACACACCGTGCCATATAGTCACATCCTGTCTGGACACTGCTACAGTGCAGTGAAAGTTCTAGAGTACAGCTCGGCATGCTACTACCTGAAATCACAGTGTGCTAAGGCACACTCCAAGACCTTTAGTGTGCAGTAGCAATGTCCACACGGGACATTACTGTGCAGCAAGATGGTACACTGTAGGCTTGCAGCCTAGCTTGTCACACAAAATGTGCTGTGTAGACAAGCTCAAAGAAAAAAAAATAAACAAAAAACTCTGAAGCCTATGTGTAACAGCACCACCTGGCGAACCCTGCCGTAAAATTATAGGTAGATATTGCCATGCATCTGCAGAAGCCACTCATTAGGTCAAATTTATAATTTGTAGAAATGTAATTGAGTTTTTCAAACAAAACTTTTGTGATGTGTTGCTTATTTTAGAGCTTCAGTGCTTAATTTAGATGCTTGCAAAAGAAATAAACTATCATTATTTGTATGCACCATATGATATGTAGCTAGTCCCTTCGTGGAGCTGGTAGATACATTTAATCTAGAAGACAAACTGCAGTCTCTAAAAATTGCTCAAACATGTTTTGGGGTGGGGGGAACAGGAAAATGCCATCAGTAATGTCAGGGCTTTCAATCTCTGGATAAGTACTCTTATGGTTTACTATTTAAAGACAAAATATTGCACACAGGTAGAAGATATTTACCAATAGACTTGAAAATATCTAATGCAAGAAAGGAAAGGCAGAACCAAAGAGAACCAACATGGTAGCGAGTCACTGTAGACAACTTGCAAAATATTTACATGGGAAATGGAGATCGTGGTATCTCTAATGTATCTGTGCAAATGTAGGGAGTGAACACACAGCTATGTCTATATAATATCAACACCACTGAAGTCAATGGGAAATTTATCATTGACTTCTGTGGTAGTAGGAGCATGTCCACAGAGAGCAGGGGAAAGAAAGACTTTTATCTGAAAGCTGTTCTGCAAAAGCCCACTAAGTGAGAACTGCATTCATTAGGGACTGGTGGAAGGGAAGTTTGCAATGCAAGAGACTGCAGTACAAGTGAGATGAAAGGCTTTGAGTTTCTGGAGTTTGCTTGAAGGGAGCTTGGTATTTGGGAATAGACTGGTATACCGACAGGCTCAGTGCCAGGGGAGAACTACTTGCTAGAAGACATGAAAGGAGTTTTGAGAAGAATTGAGTGTTTTGTATCTTAATTTGCATATACCATACACATACAGAAGCAAGCAGAATTACTACTATCAGGGTGAATAGACCAGGAAAATGTTGTTTGTTTGCATGCCTTCCAGGCTCCAAATATGGATTATATTTTACACAGCTTTTCTTGGGATTGTTTTTAGACTAAACAATGCTCTCCGCAGTGGTAGAAATTGTGCTCAAGGTCTCAGCCCACGAACCTTTCCATTTAGGTATTTATATAACTACTATCACCATCATATCCAAGTGCTTCACAGACTATATCTACACTGAGCTCCTGGGATGTGATATTGACTCCAGGCCCTGATCTACAGAGATGAAGTGATTTGCCCAAGATCACACAGAACTCTGTAGCAAAGCCAGGAATTGCACCAGGATCCAGTCTAGTACCTCAACCACATGGTCACACGTCTCTTGAAAGTATTAATACTTCTGGAGGCAAATTGTGTAAATCCCCAGATCCCTTGAATGCTCAAATCTGCTGCTCTTTCTTCAGCAACAGCAGCTCACCAGTAAAAGAGAGTCTTCAGAGCATCTAGCTTTGTTTGACCTTTGCACAGTTTAGAACTCTTTCAATGGCTAGGAATGTGCCTTTACTTCCTAAATTAGTTATTCCATTTTTCATTTAATAGATTGATTTTGCCAACAGATTAGTTCCACATTTTACTGTTTTTAAGCGTTGGCTTATTTGACTATAATTGAGCTTTTGCTGTCATCTGATTCACTCAGCCAATTGCTTATTCAGCCTGCCATGTAACTCATTACCAGTTTTATTTTGTTGCTTCTGGTTGTCTTATTCTGCAAAGTTCATTTTAGTGCACCTTCTTTCACCAACTCACTGTTACTATTTTGCACCACTCTATCTATTCATTTTGCTTCCTTGCAAGTTAGTAACCCATTCACAACATGAATCCTGCTTTTCTCATTTGGATATGACCAAACTTCAAGCATAAGTAAACTGAACCATTCTTTTTTGGATCTTTATCTTTTAACTGCTCCTTGCCTACTTCTTCCTTTCCCCAACCTTCTTCAGATATGGAATTCTTTGTAGATCTCATTGATACTTTAAAAAAAAAAACATCTCTGAAGCCCATGTGTCCTGTACTTTATTGTACCTGTATGCAAGGTTGTGTCAGAAATTTCTGTTTGTATTATTTTAACTGACAAATGATTTATAAAGATACAAAGTGAGACCATATTTTAAAGTATAAGCAACATGTTGAGTTTTCAGCCTGAAATTTGCATTTCCTGACTTTTTGTGTACATGGTTACTCGCCTTTACTGTTGCATCAATACTATTGCTTTCTTTATAAAAAAGCTAACAGTAAAATATGTTACTCATGTTGCCTACTTAAATGCAGCCATGTCTGAGGTCAGGCATGGCAATTTTACAAGAGAAAACAATACTACATATCAAATTATAGAAGCGTAAAGAGAGAAAGCCACATCGAGTGAAAATGACTGTGAATCAGCTGTACAAATAATTGTATAAATAAGCAGAATGTATTTACTCAAACTGAAGCAAGGATACAAGGAGAACATTCCGTTTGTACTTAGCCTTCTGATTTTGGTTCACATGGGTTTTGGCAAACTGAACCACCAGGTTTTCCTCCCATGATGTCAAGACTCCCTGGTTTTGTTTTCAATTTCAGATTTGTGCAAACCCAAAACTCAAAATGAGAGTGAGCAAGCCCTGGAGTGTTGTCAAAAAACAATTAAATTGCCAACATTCTCCTCCTCCCCCACACAGACCCAGGACCCCCCTCACTTACCTAAGTAGCATCACCCCCATTCTTGGGAGACGGTTCATTGTTTTTAATGCATTGAAATTTTGGTCCAAGCTGAACTACATATCTATTTGTCTGACAATAGTTGGTAGGTGGTTGTCAAAGGTAATTCTGCTGCTTAATTCTAACTGTCATCCCCATGCACTCAGTTGCAGAATAGGGAAATATTCATCCAGTTCTGTAGCTGCCTTACTAATAGCCTTTACCACAATGCCACAGACTGTGCTGCATTAACAGGAATAATTTCCTCAGCATTGTCAGAGGTTCTGAGTTCCTGTATAGACCAGTGCATTCTGAAAACCCTTAACTGAATGAGAATGTGTATCTATTATCTGAATTGTAGAGGTGATGATAAAGTGTGGCAATGTTATCAGCATAGGTTAGTTTTGAAAATATAAGTCCTGAGTGAGCTGTTCTGATTAAATACGTTTCATTCTGCTAATAGCCAGCATTTTATAAAAGGCAGAGATAGATGAGTACCCTGCTGATTTGAGATGGGGAGCTAGAAATGACTGTTTTAGACCAGATTCTGACACTGACTCTATCTATAGCCATGAGAGAATCAGTCAATCTCAGTGTCTTTCATTTCCCCATCTGTAAAATGGGAATGACAATAATACTTTCCTTCCATTGAGGTCTCTGGAGATTTAGTTAATGTTTGTAAAGCATTTTGAATGTAAATGTACTGAATCATAAGAATATTATTCATGTGTGGAACTCCCCAAAGTGCCAGAATCCCACGTTACTGGGAGATTATTCCCGTGTGTGGATATTTCAGCTCTTAAATCACTGTTGAATGCCTATGATCACAACAGCATGTTCTTACTTGGTGATCAAAATAGCCTTGTGTTCCATCTGCCCATGTAAAATATTCCAGTGTTTTGAGCCAGTTCAGAGGAACAACATTGTTTGCCAAGAAACAGCTTTGTGGGGTAATAGCTGATATTTAATACAGGAGTCAAGTCCATTTAAAATAGTTCAACCAGAAGCCATTTTTCCTGTCTGAAATCCGTATATCCAAAGGAAAATAAAAGGCCAAAAGAGAACATTTCAAAACCAAAGCACTATAGATCAACTTCTTAGAGGTGCAGAACACTGAAGTAACTTATTTTAGTGTGAGCTGCAGGTACTGAGCACTTCTGAGGACTTGGTCCCGCAATAATAATTTTAATAGAATGTTATTCTCATGTTAAGTAAAACACTACAATGTTGAAATGTATTACCCCCAAACAACTCAGATTACAGTAATTTAAACTCCATCTAGGTGTGTGGGTTTGGTATTGCGCTATGGCTATCTTGCATGATTTAATTGTCACTGCAAGATGTTACCAGTAGGCCCATGTCTTGAAACAGTGTATAATTTCCAGTGATAGGTGTTTTGTTTTAAATCATTTTTTTCCTGATTTTGTATATTTTTCCATTTCATAGATGAGGATATGACATTAAGGGAAATATTACATCTATTTTTAATGTAATCATTGGTATGGATTTATCTGCACATTTTAGAGGAGAAATACAGTGCCTGTTCTGTTACTGTGGTTGTCATTTTGTTTTTATACATAAATCGGAGGAATAAGTCTACATTTTGGATCATAACACCTTAGAATCATAGAATCATAAAATCATAGGACTGGAAGGAACCTCGAGAGGTCATCTTAGTCCCTTCACTCAAGGCAGGACTAAGTATTATCTAGACCATCCCTGACAGGTGTTTGTCTAACCTGCTCTTAAAAACCCCAATGATAGAGATTCCACAAGCTTTCCAGGCAATTTATTCCAGTGCTTAACCACCCTGACAGTTAGGAAGTTTTTCCTAATGTCCAACGTAAACCTCCCTTGCTGCTATTTAAACCTATTGCTTCTTATCCTATCCTCAGGAGATAACGAGAACAATATTTCACCCTCCTCTATGTAACAGCCTTTTACCTACTTGAAAACTGTTATGTTCCCCCTCAGTCTTCTCATCTCTAAACTAAAAAAAACACAATTTTTTTTCAATCTTCCCTCATAGATCAAGTTTCCTAGACCTTTAATCATTTCTGTTGCTCTCCTCCGGACTTTCTCCAATTTGTCCTCTTTTCCTGAAATGTGGTGCCCAGAACTGGATACAATACTCCAGCTGAAGCCTTATCAGCTGCACAGTAGAGCAGAAGAATTACTTCTCATATCCTGATTACAACATTCCTGCTAATACTTCCAAGAATGATGTTTGGTTTCTTTGCAACAGTGTTACACTACTGACTCATAGTTAGCTTGTGATCCACAATAACCCCCAGATCCCTTTCCATAGACTCCTTCCTAGGCAAACATTTTGTATGTGTACAGTTGTTTGTTCCTTCCTAAGGAGAGTACTTTGCATTTGTCCTTATTGAATTTATCATGTTTACTTCAGACCATTTCTAATTTTAAACCTATCCCCCAAATCACTTGCCACCCCTCCCAGCTTGCTATCATCTGAAAACTTTATGAGTACTCTCTCTGCCATTATCGAAATCATTGCTGAAGATATTGAAAAAAACTGGACCCACGACCAATCCCCGCAAAACCCACTCCATATGGCCTTCCAGTCTGACTGAATCACTTATAACTACTCTCTGGGAACAGTTTTCCAAATAGTTAAGCTCCATCTAGGTTGCATTTCCCTAGTTTGTTTATGAGAAGGTAACTTGAGATAGTATCAAAAGCCTTACTGAAGTCAAGATATACCACAACCCCATCTATCCACAAGGCTTGCTACCCTGTCAAAGAAAGCTTTTAGGTTGGTTTGGCATGATTTGTTCTTGACAAATCCATGCTGACTGCTACTTATCACCTTATCTTCTAGGTGTTTGCAGATTGATGGTTTAATTATTTGTTCCATTATCAGTCCGGGTACTGAAATTAAATTGACTAGTCTGTAATTCCCTGTGTTATCCTTATTCCCCTTTTTATAGCTTGGCTCTAGACTTTCCCTTTTCCAGTCCTCTGGCATCTCTCCTGCCTTCCATGAGTTTTGGAAAATAATTGCTAATGGTTCGGATCAGCTCCTTGAGTATTCTAGGGTGTATTTAATCAGGCCCTGGTGATTTGAAGACATCTAACTTGTCTAAGTAATTTTTAACTTGTTCTTTCCCTATTTTAGCAACAGATCCTACTTCATTTTTTCTGGTATTCACTATGTTAGATGTCCAATCGCTACTAAGCTTTCTGGTGAAAACTGAAATTAAAAAGTCATTTAGCACTTCTGCCATTTACACATTTTCTGTTATTGTTTTTTCCGCCTCAGTTAGTAATGGGCCTACCCTATTAGTTAGTAGTAATTCTTATAAACTAGCGGTAAAATCAAATAGCTGGCTTGAAGCGTTTGCTTCACCAATATAGAAATGAAAAAAAGTTTCATGTCTGTAGACAGATTCCATATTGGATTCAGCAAATGTATAGGGGTGACATATTTCTGATAGCTCATCATGGACAGTGTGTGTCCGTACATTCTAGGTTCTCTAAGTATTTTGATGACATAGTATTTTGATGACATGTCATAAATATAAAGGGAAGGGTAATCACCTTTCTGTCCACAGTGCTATAAAATCCCTCCTGGTCAGAGGCAAAACCCTTTCACCTGTGAAGGGTTAAGAAGCTAAGATAACCTCGCTGGCACCTGTCCAAAATGACCAATGAGGAGACAAGATACTTTCAAAGCTGGAGGCGGGCGGTGGGGGGGAACAAAGGGCCTGGCTGCCTGTGTGATGCTTTTGCTGGGAACAGATCAGGAATGCTCTTCAGAACTCCTGTAAGAAGTTAGTAAGTAATCTAGCTAGAAGTGCATTACATTTCCTTTTGTTAAATGGCTGGTAAAATAGGTTGTGCTGATATTTTAAAGGTAAATACAAGCAGAGAGAGGAAAGAAAAAGAAAACCTTTCAGGCCTTCTTTATTACATGAACTCATATTAGAATCTCGTGTCTTATTGCCCATAACCTTTTTCAGAAGAATTCTGGAATAAAATTAGTCAACTCACAGTTATAATGTGTTATAGTATAGCTAAGTCTAAATGTACACCTCTAGGAACAAAGAATGCAAGCCATATTTACAGAATTGGGGACTTTACCCTGGGAAGCTGTTATTCTGAACAAGATCTGAGGGTTGTGCTGCACATAAGGTCCTAGTGTGACACTGTAGCCAAAACAGTTAAGGAGATCCTTGGATGAATAAACAGGGGAACTTTGAGTAGTAGCAGAGATGTTATTTTGCCTCTATTTAGCACTGGTGCAACCACTACTGGAAATTCCAGTTCTGATGCCTGCAGTTTAAGAAGGATGTTGATAAATTGGAGAGGGCTCAAAGAAGAGAGATGAGAATGATTAAAGGATTAGAAAACATACTTTATACTGATAGACTGAAAGAACTCAGTCTACTTAGCTTAACTAAGAGAAAGTTAAGGGGTGACTTGATTAGCCAATAAGTACCTTCATAGGGAACAAATATTTAATAATGGGCACTTCAGTCTGTCAGATACAGGTATAATAATCCAATGGCTGGAAGTTGAAGCTAGACAAATTCAGATAGGAAATAAGGTTTACATTTTTAACGATGAGTAATTAACCATTGGAACAATTTACTAAGAGTCACATTAGTTTCTCCATCACTGATAATTTTTAAATCAAGATTGGATATTTTTTGTAAAAGCTATTGTCATAAATATAAAGGGAAGGATAAACCCCTTTGAAATCCCTCCTGGCCAGGGGAAAGCTCCTCTCACCTGTAAAGGGTTAAGAAGCTAAAGGTAACCTCGCTGGCACCTGACCAAAATGACCAATGAGGAGACAAGATACTTTCAAAAGCTGGGAGGAGGGAGAGAAACAAAGGGTCTGTGTCTGTCTGTATGCTGCGCTTGCCAGGGACAGAACAGGAATGGAGTCTTAGAACTTTTAGTAAGTAATCTAGCTAGGTATGTGTTAGATTATGATTTCTTTAAATGGCTGAGAAAAGAATTGTTCTGAATAGAATAACTATTTCTGTCTGTGTATCTTTTTTGTAACTTAAGGTTTTGCCTAGAGGGGTTCTCTATGTTTTTGAATCTAATTACCCTGTAAGATATCTACCATCCTGATTTTACAGGGGGGATTTCTTTATTTCTATTTACTTCTATTTTTTATTAAAAGTCTTCTTGTAAAACACTGAATGCTTTTTCATTGTTCTTAAGATCCAAGGGTCTGGGTCTGTAGTCACCTAGGCAAATTGGTGAGGCTTTTTACCAAACCTTGTCCAGGAAGTGGGGTGCAAGGTTTTGGGAAGTATTTTGGGGGGAAGGACGCGTCCAAACAGCTCTTCCCCAGTAACCAGTATTAGTCTGGTGGTGGTAGCGGCCAGTCCAAGGTGTAATATTTTGTACCTTGGGGAAGTTTTGACCTAAGCTGGTAAAGATAAGCTTAGGAGGTTTTTCATGCAGGTCCCCACATCTGTACCCTAGAGTTCAGAGTGGGGGAGGAACCGTGACATGGTGGCACAGTGGTGGGATTAACCTGAAATCATTTTGAGATCCAGTTGAGATTTTTTGAACTAGAAATACAGATTTTAAAAAGGAATTTTTAGGAAGTCCAGAAGCAGCTTTGAAACTGAAAGCAGCTTGGTTTCTCTCTGCTTTGTGGCCAAGCAGAGACAAAAGGGGATTATCTTGTGAATTGCAGGTTTTCTTTGCCTGGAGGCAGGGTACTTAACTCCTGCAGGGAAATTCACAGTCTTCCAACCCAGAGGTTTTTTTTTTTTTCTTTTCTTCCTAAAAGTAAATAGGGGGGGTGTGCTCTACCCATTTGCCTGGAGACAAAAGTGGCAGGGTTTTTTTTAGGATTTTGATTTTTTTTTTTGTTTTACAAGGAGCACAGGTTTGAAAAGAAATTTTTTTTCTTCTTTGGGCTGGGTAAGCAGGTTTCCAAGTAGTTGGAGGTTTTTGCTTTAATTTGGGCCCAGAGCAGAGACAAGGGAATTGTCTTTTTCTGTAGGCTGACAATCACTATCAGAGAATATGTATTCTATTCCAGCACAGCAAAATTTTACAGCCAAGTTTTGTTTGTTTATTTCTAAACCTCGGGTGTAAAGTTAGTTAAAAACAGAGAGGTTAGAATGGCCAAATCCTCGGCTCGACTACAGCTGGAATTAGCCAAATTTCAGGCTGAGGAAAAACAAAGGGAACATGAAAGACAGATAGAACTCATGCGGCTGGAGAAGGAGGTACAGGAGGCTGCCCACAAGAGGGAAATGGAGGCAAGGAAGCATGTGGAGGAGATGGAGAGGATAAAGGCCCAGCAGAATATACCAACAAACCCTAGCAATCCTTCTCCAGGTACCACTTCCCATCCCAGAAAGTTCCCCACCTACAAGGCAGGTGATGATACTGAGGCCTTCTTAGAAAACTTCGAAAGGGCCTGCCTTGGGTACAACATCTCTACTGACCAATACATGGTAGAGCTGAGGCCGCAGCTCAGTGGACCCTTAGCTGAGGTGGCAGCTGAAATGCCTAAAGAACATATGAACAAGTATGAACTGTTTAAATCCAAGGCGAGAGTCAGAATGGGGATAACACCCGAGCAGTCTCGTCGGAGGTTCCGAGCCCTAAGGTGGAAACCAGACATGTCATTCACCCGACATGCCTACCACATTGTGAAACATTGGGATGCCTGGATATCAGGAGCAAGTGTTGAATCTCCAGTAAATTTGCCCTTCCTATTGCAAATGGAACAATTCTTAGAGGGTGTTCCTGAGGAAATAGAAAGATACATCCTAGATGGGAAACCCAAAACTGTAATCGAGGCAGGAGAGATTGGAGCCAGATGGGTGGAGGTGGCAGAGAAGAAGAAAACTGGTCGCAGTTGGAGCGGAGACCAGAAGGGACCACCCCTGGTCTCTATTACCCTATTACCCTATTACCACACCCTATTACCGGGGGCCGCCCAAAGCCCCACCTACCTCCCAAAGAACCCTCCAGACCCCTTATCGTCCCACCACCCCGTTCTCCAGCAACCCACCTCGCCCCGGTGACCCGTCAGCTGGACGATGTTTTAAATGTAACGAGCTGGGGCATGTAAAGGCCAACTGCCCCAAGAACCCCAACAGATTACAGTTCATTGCACCGGAATCACACCAGAGGTCCACAGGCCCAGATACCTCCCAGATACCCTTGGAGCGGAGGGAAACTGTGAGTGTGGGCGGGAAGAAGGTCACCGCGTGGAGGGACACCGGAGCACAAGTGTCAGCTATCCATGCTTCCTTAGTGGACCCCAATTTAATCAACCCAGAGATCCAAGTGACGATTCAACCCTTCAAGTCCAACTCTTTCAATTTGCCTACAGCCAAGTTGCCTGTCCAGTACAAGGGCTGGTCAGGAATGTGGACTTTTGCAGTCTATGATGATTATCCCATCCCCATGCTGTTGGGGGAAGACTTGGCCAATCATGTGAAGCAGGCCAAGAGGGTGGGAATGGTCACCCGCAGCCAGGCTAAACAAGCCGTGAGGCCTAGCTCTGTTCCGGAAACTTCTATCAGGACACAGTCAGAGGTGATGGACCTGGACCCCAGGCCAATGTCTGCAACAGCAGTAGTGGATCCAGTCCCAGAGACCCAGACGGAACCAGTCCCAGAACCGGAACCAGCCGAGCAACCAACACCAGACCCCGTGTCAGCACTGAATCCAGTACTTGCAACCTTAACACCAGAGGGCCCCACCGAACCTGAACTGGCAGCAGCCGATAACCCTACACAAGAGGCTCAGCCGGAGCCTGAAGCCCAACATAGTGCACCAGCGGAGAGCGGTTCACAGTCAACAGAAACAGCTCCATCCCCTATATCGCTTCCAGAGGGACCAAGCCTAGGTCCACAATCCCATGAGGAACTGATGTCTCCAGCATCAAGGGAACAGTTCCAGACCGAACAGGAAGCAGATGAAAGCCTCCAGAGAGCTTGGACGGCGGCACAGAGCAACCCACCGCCTCTCAGCTCTTCTAATCGATCCAGGTTTGTTGTAGAAAGAGGACTTTTATACAAGGAAACTCTTTCTGGTGGACACCAGGAAGACTGGCATCCTCAGAGACAGTTGGTAGTTCCAACTAAATACCGGGCCAAGCTCTTGAGCTTAGCCCATGATCACCCTAGTGGCCATGCTGGGGTGAACAGGACCAAAGACCGTTTGGGGGGATCATTCCACTGGGAGGGAATGGGCAAGGATGTTTCTACCTATGTCCAGTCTTGTGAGGTGTGCCAAAGAGTGGGAAAACCCCAAGACCAGGTCAAAGCTCCTCTCCAGCCACTCCCCATCATTGAAGTTCCATTTCAGCGAGTAGCTGTGGATATTCTGGGTCCTTTTCCGAAAAAGACACCCAGAGGAAAGCAGTACATACTGACTTTCATGGATTTTGCCACCCGATGGCCGGAAGCAGTAGCTCTAAGCAACACCAGGGCTAAAAGTGTGTGCCAGGCACTAGCAGACATTTTTGCCAGGGTAGGTTGGCCCTCCGACATCCTCACAGATGCAGGGACTAATTTCCTGGCAGGAACTATGAAAAACCTTTGGGAAGCTCATGGGGTAAATCACTTGGTTGCCACTCCTTACCATCATCAAACAAATGGCATGGTGGAGAAGTTTAATGGAACTTTGGGGGCCATGATACGTAAATTCGTAAATGAGCACTCCAATGATTGGGACCTAGTATTGCAGCAGTTGCTCTTTGCCTACAGAGCTGTACCACATCCCAGTTTAGGGTTTTCCCCATTTGAACTTGTATATGGCCGTGAGGTTAAGGGGCCATTGCAGTTGGTGAAGCAGCAATGGGAGGGATTTACACCTTCTCCAGGAACTAACATTCTGGACTTTGTAACCAACCTACAAAACACCCTCCGAACCTCTTTAGCCCTTGCTAGAGAAAACTTACAGGATGCTCAAAAAGAGCAAAAAGCCTGGTATGATAAACATGCCAGAGAGTGTTCCTTCAAAGTAGGAGACCAGGTCATGGTCTTAAAGGCGCTCCAGGCCCATAAAATGGAAGCATCGTGGGAAGGGCCATTCGTGGTCCAGGAGCGCCTGGGAGCTGTTAATTATCTCATAGCATTCCCCACCTCCAACCGAAAGCCTAAGGTGTATCATATTAATTCTCTAAAGCCCTTTTATTCCAGAGAATTAAAGGTTTGTCAGTTTACAGCCCAGGGAGGAGACGACGCTGAGTGGCCTGAAGGTGTCTATTACGAAGGGAAATGTGCTGGTGGTGTGGAAGAGGTGAACCTCTCCATGACCCTTGGGCGTATGCAGCGACAGCAGATCCAGGAGCTGTGCACTAGCTACGCGCCAACGTTCTCAGCCACCCCAGGACTGACTGAACGGGCATACCACTCCATTGACACAGGAAATGCTCACCCAATTAGGGTCCAACCTTACCGGGTGTCTCCTCAAGCTAAAACTGCTATAGAACGGGAGATCCAGGATATGTTACAGATGGGTGTAATCCGCCCCTCTGAAAGTGCATGGGCATCTCCAGTGGTTCTAGTTCCCAAACCAGATGGGGAAATACGTTTTTGCGTGGACTACCGTAAGCTAAATGCTGTAACTGGCCCAGACAACTATCCAATGCCACGCACTGATGAACTATTAGAGAAACTGGGACGGGCCCAGTTCATCTCTACCTTGGACTTAACCAAGGGGTACTGGCAGGTACCGCTAGATGAATCTGCCAAGGAAAGGTCAGCCTTCATCACACATCTCGGGCTGTATGAATTTAATGTACTCCCTTTCGGGCTGCGAAATGCACCCGCCACTTTCCAAAGACTTGTAGATGGTCTCCTAGCGGGATTAGGAGAATATGCAGTTGCCTACCTTGACGATGTGGCCATATTTTCGGATTCCTGGGCAGACCACCTGGAACATCTACAAAAAGTCCTTGAGCGCATAAGGGAGGCAGGACTAACTGTTAAGGCTAAGAAGTGTCAAATAGGCCTAAACAGAGTGACTTACCTTGGACACCAGGTGGGTCAAGGAACTATCAGCCCCCTACAGGCCAAAGTGGATGCTATCCAAAAGTGGCCTGTCCCAAAGTCAAAGAAACAGGTTCAATCCTTCTTAGGCTTGGCCAGTTATTACAGACTATTTGTACCGCACTACAGCCAAATCGCTGCCCCACTGACAGACCTAACCAAAAAGAAACAGCCAAATGCTGTTCAGTGGACCGGAAAGTGTCAGAAGGCCTTTAACAAGCTTAAAGCGACACTCATGTCTGACCCTGTACTAAGGGCCCCAGACTTTGACAAACCGTTCCTAGTAACCACAGATGCATCCGAGCGTGGTGTGGGAGCAGTTTTAATGCAGAAAGGACCTGATCAAGAATTCCACCCTGTAGTGTTTCTCAGCAAAAAACTGTCTGAGAGGGAAAGCAACTGGTCAGTCACTGAAAAAGAATGTTATGCCATTGTCTACGCTCTGGAAAAGCTACGCCCATATGTTTGGGGACGGCGTTTCCACCTGCAAACCGACCATGCTGCACTAAAGTGGCTTCACACCGTCAAAGAAACTAACAAAAAACTTCTTCGGTGGAGATTAGCTCTCCAAGATTTTGATTTCAACATCCAACACATCTCAGGAGCTTCTAACAAAGTGGCTGATGCACTCTCCCGTGAAAGTTTCCCAGAATCAACTGGTTAAAATCGTCCTTGAGATGTGGAAAATATTGTTAGTCTTTATGTACTTGGTAGTATATTTAGAGATGCATGTGTCTTATTAACTCTGTTTTCCTAGAGCTCCAGGAAGAAATCCCAGCCAGTGTTTCACCCTAGCTGAGATTTGGGGGGCGTGTCATAAATATAAAGGGAAGGGTAAACCCCTTTGAAATCCCTCCTGGCCAGGGGAAAGCTCCTCTCACCTGTAAAGGGTTAAGAAGCTAAAGGTAACCTCGCTGGCACCTGACCAAAATGACCAATGAGGAGACAAGATACTTTCAAAAGCTGGGAGGAGGGAGAGAAACAAAGGGTCTGTGTCTGTCTGTACGCTGCGCTTGCCAGGGACAGAACAGGAATGGAGTCTTAGAACATTTAGTAAGTAATCTAGCTAGGTATGTGTTAGATTATGATTTCTTTAAATGGCTGAGAAAAGAATTGTGCTGAATAGAATAACTATTTCTGTCTGTGTATCTTTTTTGTAACTTAAGGTTTTGCCTAGAGGGGTTCTCTATGTTTTTGAATCTAATTACCCTGTAAGATATCTACCATCCTGATTTTACAGGGGGGATTTCTTTATTTCTATTTACTTCTATTTTTTATTAAAAGTCTTCTTGTAAAACACTGAATGCTTTTTCATTGTTCTTAAGATCCAAGGGTCTGGGTCTGTAGTCACCTAGGCAAATTGGTGAGGCTTTTTACCAAACCTTGTCCAGGAAGTGGGGTGCAAGGTTTTGGGAAGTATTCTGGGGGGAAGGACGCGTCCAAACAGCTCTTCCCCAGTAACCAGTATTAGTTTGGTGGTGGTAGCGGCCAGTCCAAGGTGTAATATTTTGTACCTTGGGGAAGTTTTGACCTAAGCTGGTAAAGATAAGCTTAGGAGGTTTTTCATGCAGGTCCCCACATCTGTACCCTAGAGTTCAGAGTGGGGGAGGAACCGTGACAGCTATGCACTAGGAATTATTTTGGAGAAGTTCCTTGTCCTGTGTTATACAAGAGGTCTGACTTGGATTTTATGGAATTAATATTGTAAACTAAGAGGCACCAATCATTGCAGAACAGGGGAGGATTTTTTTTTTTAGCATTTTATGTGTATTAGCCCATTTATATCAAGATACAGAGCCCTCCAAAAAGGGGCTTAGAACTGCCAAATGCATCCTGAAATTACATTTTTTGTCTTCCTAATGCTTCTCTGAGCATCTTCTCTTTATAATGAGAGTTTACTTGTTACTACAATCTGCTGGTCTCTTGAATACATCCAGTCTAATAAATAACTTGTGGCCTCCAAAGACTGTTTAAGTAGCATCTTAATTATGGTAAATTTGAAGTATAAAATTGCAGCTAAAGTCTATTGTGTTATGTACACTAGCATTAACTTGCAATAAACTTTTTTTAGAAAGAAATATCTTCATCAAATTCTGTTCAGAAATATTTTGTATGTTAACTGTCCTCTTTAACCCAGTAAAAAGGAAATTAATGTGCACCAACATAATATATTGCATGTTTAAAATAAAGCCTACTTATTTACAATAAAAAGCAATCCCAGAATTAAATAAACAAAGTTATAATATTTTGTTTGTAAACACTTAGTGCTTCTTTCTAACCACATCAGTCATCTCCACCCTCCAGTGCTTCTGTCAACCTCACCATCTTCTTCTCCTGCTCCAGCCGTGTCCCTGTCCCTGCCCCCAAATCCTTTCACAGGTTTCTACTCTCCTTCCACAGCAAATACAACTCATCCTTTCTTATAGTCTCTCTACGTAGCTCCATTCTGGTATATAATCTCTTCGTAAATCCATGCCTCTGCTCACTATGCCATATCTAAGCCTCTCATGTTATCCTTATGTCTCCTTCCACTTCTAACTTGTGCCTTCCTTATTGCCCCAACTTTTCTTGGAACAGCCACCCAGTTATTTTTACTCAAGTGCTCTTATTTTTCTCCAAAGTAACCTCTTGTAAACTCACCTGTGCCTTGAAGCATTTCAACTCTATTAATGATACCCCACTCTTTAGTTCTATTTCATATTGTTCTGCATTGTACTCCCTTTGGCTTTTAGATTGTAAGGTGTTTGTAGGGCAGGGACTTCTCTCACACCTTTTCATATTTTATAGCATGGTGTACATTTATATCAGTCAAATGGACTGAGATGATTATATCTGGATCTGGATTAGATTTAAACAAGAGTTCTGATTCAAGGCCAAAGCAAGCCTGGTGTTTGATATTGTCTGTCAAATGTCGTGAGGTGTTCTTCTGTGAGATTTTTGCAGAAAATCAGGTGATCTCCTGAGAATTCTGCCATCTTGAAGTCATATCTTGAATTGCAGAAATCTTGAGAGACCTGCATTTATTGCAGTATTTCTGCCATTTTGAGCTGAATTCTTTTGAGAATGGCAGTTCCCGTGAGACTTCATCCACAGTTAGAGTGAGAATAGAAAATAGGCTCCTTCCAAATTTAGATCTGACCTGTTACCAAAAACGTAGGGCTGAGTTTAGATTCAGTGATTCAAAACTAAACCTGCTTTCCGCACAAAATTTGAGTGGGTTCAGATTCAAATTCCAGTTTTGACTTCCATATAAATGATTTACTTTAAAATATATCAGTGCTACAACCTATGCATAGTACCAAAAAAACTGTTGTATTAGCAAACTGTACTAGGGTTAGTCCAGCCACATCCTTCTTTCTACCACATTCATAACTGGTAAACGTCTTGTCAAAACAGTTTCCCCCCTGGAAACTAATAGAAACCACTGAGAAAAGTAATGATACAGATGGCTTCCTGGCCTCTAACAGAACTCCCTGGCTTAACCAGAAGATCTTCAATGATCTGAAACTCAAAGATTCCTACAAAAAGTGGAAACTAGGTTAGATTACAAAGGATGAATATAAACAAACAACACAAGCAAAACAACACAAATGTAGGGACAAAATTAGAAAGGCCAAGGCAAAAAATGAGATTAAACTAGCTACAGACATAAAGGGTAACAAGAAAAATTCTACAAGTACATTAGAAGCAAGAGAGAGACCAAGGACAGGGTAGGCCCATTACTAACTGAGGCGGAAAAAACAAAAACAGAAAATGTGTAAATGGCAGAAGTGCTAAATGACTTTTTAATTTCAGTTTTCACCAGAAAGCTTAGTAGCTTACTAACTTTATAAGATTACTTACTAACTTTTTACAGGAGTTCTGAAGAGCATTCCTGATCTGTTCCCAGCAAAAGCATCACACAGGCAGCCAGGCCCTTTGTTCCCCCCCACCGCCCGCCTCCAGCTTTGAAAGTATCTTGTCTCCTCATTGGTCATTTTGGACAGGTGCCAGCGAGGTTATCTTAGCTTCTTAACCCTTCACAGGTGAAAGGGTTTTGCCTCTGACCAGGAGGGATTTTATAGCACTGTGGACAGAAAGGTGATTACCCTTCCCTTTATATTTATGACATGTCATCAAAATACTATGTCATCAAAATACTTAGAGAACCTAGAATGTACGGACACACACTGTCCATGATGAGCTATCAGAAATATGTCACCCCTATACATTTGCTGAATCCAATATGGAATCTGTCTACAGACATGAAACTTTTTTTCATTTCTATATTGGTGAAGCAAACGCTTCAAGCCAGCTCTTTGATTTTACCGCTAGTTTATAAGAATTCCATCCTGCATAGAACATAATAGGGTTTGCCTTCTCTCTTACTGGATCTTTTTAACATTGGAAGTATTCAACTGATATTCCTTGAAATATTCTTTTAATAATTCTTGCACAAACTATTTTAAGATTTCTTATATAGATTTCATTTAAAAACATGAAACATTGCACTCAAAAGTCTGGAAATTTGAAACTGAAGATTGCACATGCATCCTTAATTTGATTGCCTTTTCTATAAACAATATTTAATTGCAAGAGCAAACACAATATAATATCAAACATACATAAATAGAAACTTAGAAACACATCTAAGCGTCTTCTATTATGGATTCTACTCTGTGTATGAAAACAACTTAAGTTATTTATATTCAAGCTGTTTAGTGAATCACTCTCTGCACAATACAATATCCAAAGTGGATTAGGTAGGGCAGCTGCAGAACTCTGCATTTCACTGTCCAACTTAAAAGATTGTAGGGGGAAACGTGTGATGTATTATTTGAAAAAAATAGTATGTCATCATGTAACTAAATACTGTATCATGATGAATAGGCTGAAGGTGAATGTGTTGTATTAATTTAGATGGTATAAATGGGCCAAAGGTGTTAACATAACACTGTCACTGTCCAACATTAAACAGTTGTAAACAAGATCCAGGGTTGGGTCTGAGAAATGACAGCTTGATTAGCACCATGGCAAACAGACCATTAAAATCCTTTTAATCTTTCATTAAAAAAAACAGAACGAAAAAATTGAAATGTAAAGTATTTAATAAGGGTTTCATTTTAACATTTCTTGTACCCTTTCCTCTTAGCAAGAGAGAGATTTTAAAATGAAAAAAAACCCTGTTGTTTGACAGTCTCTTAAATGGTATTAAAAATGGTAATAATGGACATCTCAGGTGGTATTTGGGATTCCCCTGGAGCTAATATGGGTAGCAATGTTATCTGGCTTCCTCTCACTCTGCCCCGTTCTATCAGGACACCTCTCAAGATCCGGTGGGACCAGGAAATGATGCAGCTCTGATGGTGAAGGCTTGCTTTAGTAGCCTTTGTCTGTTTTTTCGTTTGTTCTTTCGTATTTTCCCCACAGAATTGCTATCTTTTAAAGTAATTATTCACTTTTAAAGGGTATGATGGGTGGAATAGCCAATCCCCTCATTATTTTGTCCACCCATTAGGCCTAATATCTAACATGCCAATTTTGGATTATTTACTTCCCACTCCACATCTTTTGTTTAACAAGCATATTTTCAGCACAGTCCTTGAATCATATCAACTTGGCCTTTTTAGTCAGACTAATTCAGCTATTATGTTTCACTGTCATACCTTTTCCCATCAACAATTGTTGCTTTAGATTATTATAATACCTTATGAACTTTTACATACTTTTTACAGTTGATCTCACAATTCAGGTAAATTTGTAGGCCCAATTCACAACAAGGCAATCACCATCACTGCACAATTTACAACATTAGAAGTTGAACTTAAATTTTGCAATAGTGGTCATCACCCTTTTTCTACCCAGTCCCCCTCACTCCCCCCCTCAAAAAAAAAGCAGCTAGCGTGAAATCATGGCCTCACTGAAGTCAATAGCAATGCTCCCACTTACTTCAATAGAGCCAAAATTTCACCCTTATAGTTTTTTGGTCATTACTCCAGTCCACAAATCACTTGCAGCCACAAAGAATTGTCTGATTAAGGGTCATGGCAAGAAACTATGGCTGTATAGAAGAGATTACTCACCACCAGCATGCCCCCTCATGGCTGGGCGTGGCAAAGCAGCTCTCTCCTGATCTAACACCCACAGCTGATTACAGTCCTGGCCTTGTGGATGTCTTCCTTTTTGTGAGTTGACCCTCTGGCCAATTCACTTTAAAGTCTCTCTCCTTTTGGGGTATCAATAGCCCAAACAACCAGTGTCCACTTGACACTGGCCATCAATATGACATTTTCCACCCTTTCAGGGCTCCTCTTCCATCCCCATCTTCTGTCAGAGTAGTAACCCCAGGCTTTCTCCCTAGAGTCTTTTAACCCAGCTCAAAACAAAACACCAATCACAACAAAAGCAACTTGTGCCTCCTCTAGCACCCTTCCCTCAGTGTTGTAAATCATCTTTCCCCCACCTTACATCAGAAGGCTTCACACCACTTTCCCACTGGCTGATAGAGAAGCCTAGGCCCACGATCTACACTGGATTTCAGCCAACAGATCCTAGAACAAGCAGTCAAGGTCTATTCCAACAGAAACCTTGCCACTGCATCCCCAGACTCCTTCCTACCATTAGCCTTTCTTCTAGCCCTTTTCCCAGCCCTTTCTTGGGTTCTTTGTAAGAAGCAAAACCTCCCAGAGCTTCTCCCCAGAGGTCCAATGCTATCTTTGTGTAAAGGCCAGCCCAGGTGCTTGCACCAATCCTGTATGTTCCAAGCACCTTCCCTCAAAAAAAGGAAGAAGGAGGATCCTGGGAACTACAGGCCAGTCAGCCTCACCTCAGTCCCCGGAAAAATCATGGAGCAGGTCCTCAAGGAATCAATCCTGAAGCACTTACATGAGAGGAAAGTGATCAGGAACAGTCAGCATGGATTAATCAAGGGAATGTCATGCCTGACTAATCTAATCGCCTTCTATGATGAGATTACTGGTTCTGTGGATGAAGGGAAAGCAGTGGATGTATTGTTTCTTGACTTTAGCAAAGCTTTTGACACGGTCTCCCACAGTATTCTTGTCAGCAAGTTAAAGAAGTACAGGCTGGATGAATGCACTATCAGGTGGGTAGAAAGTTGACTAGATTGTCGGGCTCAACAGGTAGTGATCAATGGCTCCATGTCTAGTTGGCAGCCGGTGTCAAGTGGAGTGCCCCAGGGGTCGGTCTTGGGGCCAGTTTTGTTCAATATCTTCATAAATGATCTGGAGGATGGTGTGGATTGCACTCTCAGCAAATTTGTGGATGATACTAAACTGAGAGGAGTGGTTGATACGCTGGAGGGCAGGGATGGGATACAGAGGGACCTAGACAAATTGGAGGATTGGGCTAAAAGAAATCTGATGAGGTTCAATAAGGATAAGTGCAGAGTCCTGCACTTAGGACGGAAGAACCCAATGCACAGCTACAGACTAGGAACCGAATGGCTAGGCAGCAGTTCTGTGGAAAAGGACCTAGGGATGACAGTGGACGAGAAGCTGGATATGAGTCAGCAGTGTGCCCTTGTTGCCAAGAAGGCCAATGGCATTTTGGGATGTATAAGTAGGGGCATAGCAAGCAGATCGAGGGACGTGATCGTTCCCCTCTATTCGACATTGGTGAGGCCTCATCTGGAGTACTGTGTCCAGTTTTGGGCCCCGCACTACAAGAAGGATGTGGATAAATTGGAGAGAGTCCAGCGAAGGGCAACAAAAATGATTAGGGGTCTGGAACATATGACTTATGAGGAGAGGCTGAGGGAACTGGGATTGTTTAGTCTGCAGAAGAGAAGAATGAGAGGGGATTTGATAGCTGCTTTCAACTACCTGAGAGGTGGTTCCAGAGAGGATGGTTCTAGACTATTCTCAGTGGTAGAAGAGGACAGGACAAGGAGTAATGGTCTCAAGTTGCAGTGGGGGAGGTTTAGGTTGGATATTAGGAAAAACTTCTTCACTAGGAGGGTGGTGAAAAACTGGAATCCATTACCTAGGGAGGTGGTAGAATCTCCTTCCTTAGAAGTTTTTAAGGTCAGGCTTGAAAAAAGCCCTGGCTGGGATGATTTAATTGGGGATTGGTCCTGCTTTGAGCAGGGGGTTGGACTAGATGACCTCCTGAGGTCCCTTCCAACCCTGATATTCTATGATTCCCTGTGCGTCCCCATCCTACAGGAGCCTGCCTGTTCCCTACAGGTCCTGCCAATTTTTGGCACTAAGAGAATGACTGCAGGGCTCCTACCTCTCTCCCTGCAGCCACCTTCTGCTCCAGGCCTCCTCTCTATGTAACACCACCAAGCTCCTCCCCAGCTGTGCGTCATCTTTAATTATGCCTGGCCCACACTCCAGGTGCAACCATGTGGGTTAACTGGCCTTTGAGGCCTACAGTAACACTTTCACCTCCAGTGTGGTGGGACAGACACCCCACCTAGCCTATTTTTAGGTAAGGATATTCTGGATCCTTTTCCATCATCCCAATACCTTGTATGCATCATGCTTAACTCTGGGGGAATGTGTCACTTCAAAATATCAAAAAGAAAAGGAGTACTTGTGGCACCTTAGAGACTAACCAATTTATTTGAGCATGAGCTTTCGTGAGCTACAGCTCACTTCATCGGATGTGGCAGAGTGAGAGCTGTCAGGCATTGGTGTAGCCTCAGGCAGGTGAAGAATTTTCCCCCCAACACACACACGGCCCCTTTGGCCTGACTAGAGCTGCCCCCCTCCCCTGAAAATATAGAAGTCAAACTACTACACCTATCGTGTTAGGTAAAAGCGGTTGGCTCCATGGTGTCTTGAAGTGGCACATTCCCCAGAAGCAGAGTAATGTGTGGGAAGGAAAGGGAGAGGGGAGAGATTGGCATGGGATAGGACACAGCACCAAGTGAGGGCCCTAATGACTGTAGAAGTTTACTTCCACACTGAGGGCATGCCTTTAGAGGGCTATTTCCCTGTTATATTTCATCTTTCTGCCCCAGCCATTTCTGTGCTAGAACAGCTCAAAAGCGGTTGTAAGAATTTCTTTACAGTGAGAAGTTGTTTTTGTGGAGGGGGTATTTTGTTTTTTCTTTTTTTAATTCACCCTTGTACTAAAAGTGTTGAACCTTTTTACCTAGATTTTAAAAAAAAGAAAGAAAGAAAAAAAGCTCTTTCAGGCAGACACCTGGCTTGGAACGATTTCAGCCTGAAAGATGAAAGTTCCATACAGCTGATAACAGAAGATTATAATGAAACATAATGAAAACAGATAGGTGATCCTAACTATAGCTGTCCTTAGCACTGTAGTTATAATAATTTTTCTCTCTTACTTTTGCTGTTCTTTTCCCAAAAATACCTAAAAGCCCATAATTTCTTAGTTCAAGGATCACATTCTGTTTATTATTATTAATTTAAAAGTAGTAATAAGGTAATGCAGACATCGCCGGCGAAACAAGTTATTTTCATATTGTTTGCAGTATCAAGCTATAATGCAATAATGGTAGTGCAACTTCCTCCTAGTTACCATTGCTTCCAGTAGAGTTTACTATGTGGTTATCTCAAACTAATGTGCAAGGTTTCCCAGTAACAGTGTAAATAATGTGTATGATCAGTATACGCGCTTCAGCTACGTATGGCATTTACAAGGCTGGTGTACAATGAGTGATCAGGATTATTTTGTTCTAAAATGATAAGGCTCATTTACTGAATGTTTCTTTATGGCTGACAGACCTAACTTATTGTACTGCAGAATGCACTTAGTATAGTTGTATAAGTTCTCAGAGCTTGGGTTTTTAAAAAAATCTCTATTGTCAATGCATGTAATTATTTTAGACAGTATTAAATAAAGAAGAGTATATTATGTCAAGTTCAATTAATACATGATGGGCATCAGTTTAGGCAACGTGTCACATCTGTGGACCAAAAATAACACCTGATACATGCAAGAGTTAGCTTGTGCCATTTGTGCCCTGGATGTTGACAAGGAAATGTAAAAATACCTTATAAGTAGAATTACTTTTAGTAGTCAGTTTTTGTGATATTATTAGGTGGAAAATTGTTTTGCTTTTTTACAGACAGTGAAATCAACTTATATTCTGTAGAGCATTTCATCCTGGAAGACCCCAGAGTACTTTACAAGCATAGGAATCATTTCACCTATCACTATGGTAAAACATGATGCTTAACAGAACAAAAAAGCCCTACACAACAGTTTAGAACACAAAATGGAGAAGAAAAATGTATCCATTCTAAATTGCAGTGGGACTGTACATATAATTCTTTTATTTATTTTTTTATTATGGTAGCACTAAGAGACCTAATCTGGATCTGGTTCCTGCTCCAGAGAGCTTTCAACTTCATTTAATACAGAATGCAAAAACTGGATGTGACAAATTGGATGTGACAAGAATGGGGGAGTCTAAGGGTATTGCAATTAAAAACCCACAGCTGGTCCATGTCAGCTGACATGGGCTCATGGGGCCTGGCTAAGGGGCAGTTTAAGTGCAGTGTAGACGCTTGGGCTTGCACTGAAGCCCAAGCACTGGGACACTCCCTCCTCAGAGGATCCCAATCTTGGGATCCACCATGAGCCCAAAATTTTGTTTCCCTGATCACTTTCATCTCCTAGTTCCCAAGTCTGATGCAGTTCTACATTGAACTTTCCATCTGCATAGTGACAGGAGTTAGAACCCCATCAGGTGTTTCAAGTGTTGGGCCTAAACCATGTATTCGGGAGAAATCCCCACAGCACAACACTGATAGGCAGTTAACCACCACAGAATACCACTATAACTTGATGATCCTGCTTTTTTAAAACTACTAGAACTTCAAAACACTAGAGAAAAACAAACTTTAAAAGTTGTAAATAATTGTAATACTTTGTATTTTTATAGCCGCTTCCACCTGAGGATGTCAAAGTACCCTATGAACATTTATTAATCTCACAGAACACTCATGAGACAGATAACTATTATTATCCCCACAATAACAATGAGGAAATTGAGACCGGGAGACTATGTGAGATACCCATGGTCACTCAGGAAGACTGTGGTAGAATCAGAAATAGAACCCATATTTCCTGACTCCCCGTCATATGCCCTAATCACAGGACAATCTTCCTCAAAGTACATGAAATGGGTGGGTTAGACTGGCAGATATGAAAAACAGTGAAACAGAAATTATCAGGCAAATCTGCATTTTTCTTTCTCCTTTATCCTACCTAAAATCCAGTCCCACAGTAGGATATAGATGCCAGTGGAAAAATAACTGAATAATTTCTCCTTTCCTCTATGGGAGTTTTATTTGTCACCATCGTATCAGAAACAGTGGCTACTCTTTATCCCTATTCATACAGCTGAGTCTGTGGCAGACACTAAATGTTTTTCAGACTCTAGATGGATCTGGAACACCTACCAGATAAAACAGATGTTGAATCACAGTGTAGGAAGGACATCAGCATTCTTGATGAAGGAGATGTTAAGGTTAGTGGTTCATTCCTTGGTGCTCTTCTCCATAGTATAAATGAGACAGAATTCCCCTTCCTTAAGCTAAAGGGGGCTGGGAGCAAACTTCAGTTCTGGATCATAACTTTGATTTCTTTGACATGTCATCCATTTCTCCCACTGCTGACAGTTTAACAGTGAAGTGCTTCTATTTAACTACTTGGTGTAACTTCTGATAGTCCTCTTTGATAATCAAATCACTCCTATTTTTGTATATATAGAAAAAATAGCCAAAGATTTTTTTTCTCTCTGTAACCACCTTGTTGTATTAAAGGAGGCCAAAAATCTGCATATTGCTTTTGCTGGTGGAATGTAGACCCCTAAGTGACAGATCTGATTCTGCCTCTTATACTATGGAGATAGAAAACCCCTGTAAGATTGATAGGCATGGAAATTATAGATAGGCTTGAAAATTCAAGTTCAGAACTGGATCAAAATTTTTCCAAAGCATGGGGATATTTAGATCTAGGGCTCTGATAATAAAATGGTTCCCATTAACTGAGGGAACTGCAGAAAGCCTCAGCTGTTAATACACAGAGACTAGGGCTCAGCTTTGTGTGATTCTAAGAAAACTTTTGAAACTGGCATATGTTTCTTTTGGCACATATATTTTACACACAACATACACACCATCCTAAAGTTACAGTATTAAGGTTGCAAAGTCGAACACTCAAAAGTTAGGAAATGCCAGAATTAAGGTAGTCTGTTCAACCTTAGTTCAACCCTCTTATGTGGGTGCATTATGATACAATCTTCAATTACATGATCAGATATTGTTTTGGGAATCTTCAGAGAAGTTAGCTGCCAAACAAGTCTCTAATGAGCATGTGCAAACTGAGATTTTTCAGAGGCTCATAACTAACTTGGCCAAATGTGGGTGATTTTTGACAGGGATTGTTGATGCTAAGGAGATGTCCCTTCAGTAAAGCATGAAGTCAATAGAGCTTCTTAATAAAATGGCTGTAAGAACTCTTTTCCCTAGCCTTGTAAACAGCTGAACTGTTTTAGCTGACACTTTCAAAACAAAATAAAAAATCAGCCTCAGGCAGATACACAGCATGGAAAATGCCAACTTAAATAGTTATAATATGGAAAGTTGTAAGCAAATGAAAACAGGCTCTTACAGTGGGATGTGTCAGACAGTCTTAATCGTGAATGGTGCTACCAACCCCACCTAAAACAAAAAAGAGAGTTCCACAAGAGCTGAGAAATTAAAGAAGATACAATTTTACTAGGTCACTGCCCTTGTCAGATAACATGAGGTGGGAGAAAATATTTTTGTTACTTTTCCAGGTGGAGTAGAGAGCTAAAATGTAGCCTAACCTTTTTCTGATAAACTAAATAAAATGGTTGATGTTGAACTAGGCTGACCTTCCTGCTCACATAGGACAGTTTTAGCCATGTAAGAACACAGAAAAAATAACTAGCGACGTATCTAAATAAACAAATCTCAAACTCAAAACAAGTAATGAAAAGTTCACACACAGTTTGCAGAATATTTCTACAGATCTGAACAAAATTAAACAAATCACTAGTGGTTTCCATTTGCAGTTCAAATTTCAAATGCAGTTTATTTTAAATGCATAGAACAGTTCTCATGGCTCAAAAGCATGTCCTTAGTTGAATACCTCATATGAAGGGCAGCAACAGCACAGTGCTCATTAACATCATGTTGGAATATTGGTTCTTCATCATCTCATCCTGCAGTACCCTGGGATTTCCCTGGGAGGACTTCCCTTCAAGTACTGACAAAACTGACTTTCTATAGCTTGTGAGGTCTCTCAAGATCATATTCTGAGATGGTATATAACATTTCAAATGAGACATGGATGTCAAAATTAGACTTTTCTAGGTTACCCTTTCTAAAAATAAAAATAAAAAGCCCTCTCTAACTAGACAAAATAAGGTTTTAACATGTTGAATAGTTGGTTAATAATTTACACAATTTTCCCATTTAGTTTCCTAGCTGTCCTCTAAGTTCAATAAAATAATTAATTATTAATAATTTGGAGCTCATGTGAGTCAAGAAAAAAATCATTTGACATAAGTTATAAAAAGTGACATTTTCATACTACTGTGTAGGTGGACTGGTATGTGTTTGAGTGCCAATCACAAATACATTATGATTTTTTTAAATGTTTATTTCATATAAATCAAGGAATAAAATCAGCATTCTGTCCTTGCTTAAAATTAAGCACATGCTTAAGTGCTTTGCTGTGTTGGGGTCTGAGCACTCAGCACCTGGCAGGATTGAGCCCTTAATGCTGCTTGTCTGATCTGCAGGGCTCTGCTTCTGTTGATTGCTTCTCTCCTGTGCCCGAAGGACCTCAGCTGCTCCTCTGACAAATCTAGAGCCCCTGTGTCTCCCTCCCTTTTCATCTGAGGAGGAGAGAGAGGCCTCTAATGAAAAGAGACAAATATTGACGGCACTCCAGAGACAAATCCAATTATTTTTAATGTTTAAATAGACTGCCATTTTCCCCAAGTATACCCTTCCAGACCTGAGCAAAACAAGAAATAGAATAACTGTAAAAGAAAAAGAAATACTGAATGATTACTGTAAAAGCATTATGAGCCCACTGAAATCAAGTGTGTTATAAAACTAAAAATAGAGAGTACTACAAGGACTGGCCTGGATCTTGCAAACACTTACGTAACAGTGTAACTTTCCACTGTTGAGACCAATTGAACTCAAAGGGACCTCTCAGGTAAGTAAAATTTCTCATGTGCTTCAGTGTTTGTGAGATCGGGGCCATTCTTTGAGTTTTGCAGGATTGGGCCACTAGTTTGCATAATCAACCATGGCCTCTGCTGGGAAGTAGTTTTCTGCTGAGACAGCTTTCCCATTCATTGAAGGAAGATACTGAAAAGATGATAGGGATTTCTAAGAAGTGTTTTGAACAACTTCTTTAGCAATCATATATTTAATGAACTATTTTAATTGATCATTAGTTTTCTTTTAAATCCAGGCTTCATTTCTATGTCTTCCTAAAGTATATTCTGGTTCTCACTATTATCTAATATGATACATGGACTTTACTAACTTTTTGGGGACCCAAATGTTAAGATATCCTTTTAGGTATCACTGGGAAGTTTTATTTTAATACTTGGAAACAAGACAACAATCATAACAAAATTACTTTGAACAATAGTTCTACATATAAGTTCCTTCATTTTTGTATCCTGAACATGTAAACTGCCCGATATGGTTTGAGTGAGTCTTTGCTGTTTAGTTAGAACATCTTCTAAGCAAGAAATCAGTATTCCTTATCAACTTACAAAAATTGTTAGGAACATCAGAACTGCCATACTGGATCAGACAATGTCCATCTAGTTCAATACGGTATCTCTGAGAGTGGCCACCGCAAGGGGCTTCAGTGGAAGGGGTAAGAACCCCACAGTTGGCAGATGTGGGTTAATCTGCCTCCCCACCACCATGTGCCTATTAGGTCTCATCTTGATCTCTAATCATTAGAGCTTGGCATAGACCCTGAAGCACAAGGTGTAATATACTGTCCAAAATTTTTGTTATTCATTGTGATAACTCTGGATATTCTTATTATCCAATACATGTCCAATCCGTTTTTGGCCTCAATGACTCCCAGTGATTTCCACAGTTTAAAGACACTTGGTGTGAAAAAGTATTATTCCCTTTTGCCAATTTTCAGTTTCCCACCTTTTCATTCCATTGAATGTCCCTTTGTTCTTGTACTATGAGACAGGGAGAACAAAAGTTCCCAGTCATTCATTATTTTATGTACTTTTATCATATACCCTTTTATTTGTCTCCTTTTTGAAGTAATCAATCCCAGTCTTTCATCCCTCTTCAAATTAGAGTTTTTCCAGGCCCTTGACCATTTTTGTCACTCTGAACCCCATCCAGTTCTGCAATATCCAGAACTAGAAAGGGTTAAAGGCCAGACTTGGGCTTAAGTCATTACTCCCACTGCACCTGAGCTGGGTTTGGTCTTAAAAAGAGGGAAGTCCACCAGTTGAGGCTGGAAAAGGGAAGGACGCAAACAGGCAGTGCCTGACAGGGACTAGTTGCTTGCTAAGAGGCAAAGAACTGTTTGGGGACTGTGACTGGCCAGAACTGGGCCAGAGTTGATTGCTGAAAGGAAGGCTTAAACCAAGAAGATAGTGACTGAACGTGGAACTATCTCTCTGCGAAGTAAACAGCCCGGTTGTGACAGCTGACAATTATATACAGAAACAGGGACTGTAAGTAGAGCCTGGCAGAGCAGAAGAGTCCTTTGTGTTGTATCTTTTGAGAATTTGTTTTTTCAGAGATTCGTGGACTCCAAGGCCAGAAGGGGCTGTTATGATAATCTATTCTGACCTTCGGTGGGCTGTAATACTTTGGTCTAATTTTGATAGTTGTGGTTAATGTGTGGTGCTGGGTGGTGGTGGTGGTGGTCTGTGATACACAGGAGTTCAGACTACATGATCACTCCTAGTCTTAAACTTTATGACTGTATAACACAGGCTATAGAACTTCCCTAAAATAATTCCTAGGGCATAGCTTTTAGAATAACATCAAATCTGGACCACATTTTTGCAAGCAATGCCACCACTATACATAAGAAAGATGTGGTGGACAGTTACCCACAAAGCACTCAAGACAGCATGGCAATCACCCAAAACATAAGAACATAAGAATGGCCATCCTGGGTCAGAACAAAGGTCCATCCAGCCCAGTATCCTGTCTACTGACAGTGGCCAATGCCTGGTGCCTCAGAGGGAGTGAACCTACCAGGTAATAATCTAGTGATCTCTCTCCTGCCATCCATCTCTACCCTCCAACAAACAAAGGCTAGGGACACCATTCCTTACCCATCCTGGCTAATAGCCATTAATGGACTTAACCTACATGAATTTATCCAGTTCTCTTTTAAACCCGTTATAGTCCTAGCCTTCACAACCACCTCAGGCAAGGAGTTCCACAGGTTGACTGTGTTCCGTGTGAAGAACTTCTTTTTATTTATTTTAAACCTGCTGCCCATTAATTTCATTTGATGGCCCCTAGTTCTTATATTATGGGAACAAGTAAATAACTTTTCCTTATTTACTTTCTCCACACCACTTATGATTTTATATACCTCTAACATATCCCCCCTTAGTTGCCTCTTTTCCAAGCTGAAAAGTCCTAGCTTCTTTAATCTCTCCTCAGATGGGACCAGTTCCAAACCCCTAATCATTTTAGTTGCCCTTTTCTGTACCTTTTCTAATGCCACTATATCTTTTTTGAGATGAGGGGAGAACATCTGTACGCAGTATTCAAGACATGGGCATACCATGGATTTATATAAGGGCAATAAGATATTCTCCATCTTATTCTCTATCACAAGACGTGGGCATACCATGGATTTATATAAGGGCAATAAGATATTCTCCATCTTATTCTCTATCCCTTTTGTAATGATTCCTAACATCCTGTTTGCTTTTTTGACTGCCGCTGCACGCTGCGTGGACGTCTTCAGAGAACTATCCATGATGACTCCAAAAGCTTTCTCCTGATTTGTTGTAGCTAAATTTGCCCCCATCATATTGTATGTATAGCTGGCGTTATTTTTTCCAATGTGCATTACTTCACATTTATCCACATGAAATTTCATTTGCCATTTTTTTGCCCAATCACTTCGTTTTGTGAGATCTTTTTGAAGTTCTTCACAAAGAAAGCTCCCTTAACCCTATGCCGAATGGTCCAGCTTGGAGGAGATTTATCAGGGCAGCCAAGCACTATAGACAAGCAAATTTGGAGATTACACAAGACTTGTAAGAGCCATACTGAAACTGATGTGGAGGACAGATGTACCAGCAGCCAGCCAAAAAGTGATGCTAAGGGGAGCTGTACTAGTAACTACTGTGTCTTGTATTACAATACAGATGCATTGGAAGAAATAAACAACTTGTTCTGAATACTAGGTGTCCACCATGTTGGGCAGAGCTAGGAGTCTCTCTCCAGCTGCTCAGCATTTAACCCCCTACCCCAGCATACTCAGAATGGCGTCACCAGCAGAGACTTTAAACTAAAGCTTTAAGTTTTATTTCCCTTCATTATCAAATCCTGTAGCCACTGTTCACATTTTTCACTTCCACATCCCCTTTCTGAGCTGCTTGTTTTCTCCCCACATCCCAGTCATCCACTACAGCCCCTTTCACTACCCTCACTCAAGATGTCAGCACCACAGGGAATAAAAAAAAAAACAACACAGAAAGACATCGCATGTCAAGTATGTTTATTGTAGCAGCAGGGATGCAAAGAAGAAAAAAAAACAATAGAAAAGGTACATTGGATCACAGTTTTATTTTTGCCCTCAGCTTTTAGTAAAGTTCTTGAAAGGCCCATGCTTTCATGAAGTAAATGGCCCAAGTCAGGCTACAGAGACATTTCAAAATGCATAGAGATTCTACTGCATTTGGGTTCAGAACAATTACTGCAGAGTTCTATTCATTTTGCAATGTACTTTATGCTGATCTTTAGATGTCATCAAAGAACATAAGGCAAAGATAGTGTTCTGTTTTAGCACTCACATTGCAAGGCAAATCAGCTCTCTCAGGACTGTCCATCTAGCCAGCATTTCCCTTTCACTCCCACATTAGCTGAGGTTACATCATCCTGGTAAATAGCAGCACATTACATCTTCCTGGTTTGCCTTTTTGAAAAAGGCCCATTTATATCTCTTGGGGATTTGCATCAAAGTAATATCGTTCAACGTAAGGACAACTTGCTTGGGGTGCACATGCAATTACTAATCTGCAACCTGCTCCCCCACATACAACACACACCACAGCCCCCCATCCACTTAGAATCTTCACAGCCACCCAGCCACCCGCCTTTGTTACAGGAGGCCTATACAAGAAGGAAGTAATTTGGAAAACATCTTACCATCTCAAAGCAAACCCCAGAGTGAGAAGAAAAGATGGGAATGGTATTCCAAAACTGTGGGGAAACAACCATTTTATCCCCTTTGAATTTATCCCAGCAGAAGGCCAGGAAGGCAGAGTTGTGGGGGATAGTGTCAGAGGGAATCTTTCATCTCTAGAATGCCTTCTATTGTCCATTAGCCATGCTGCATGGATTTTCTCAGCCTAGCATCCCCTTCAGTTATCCTAGTGCCACAACAGTGTGTCAATGTACGTGGCCTAGCCTTCTGGCTACATCACTGATCAGTCCATTCCCCTTCTGGCAGTTAACAGAAATTCAGAAAATTGGAAACACAAAATCTAATGTCACTCAAGCCCATCTCCTGGCCTCTATCTGGTGCTTGCCATTCTTCGTTTCCTGTATTCTTGATAGCCATTTCTGCTCTTGGCCTGAGGGAAAGGTAGAGGAACCCAGGCCCATCTTTGCCTCTGGGTTCCAACCCAGGGTCCTGTTTAGATGGCTAACGACCATTCCTTCAATCTCTCTGCCATTGCCCCTGTGCTACTCCTACCTTTTCTTTACTGATTGTCATCTTCTCAAGGTCTGCACACTCTGCTGCCCTCACCCTGACTTTATGGTTCCTCATAGATTCTCTTGGGACTAGCTATGGAAGTGTTTCCTAAAGGTCAGTATCAGCTCTTCCCTGTGGCAGTTGGATTGTACTGCTAGCAGTTCTCTGACCCTTGCCTTAAACAATCAGTATCTCTCTCCATTAAACAGGAGATCTTCAGCCCTCTTTCTGGAGCTGGGGATGTATCCCAGGCCTCTTTGCCCTAGAGTAATCTGTCTTTCTCTCCTTCATGCAGGAGTTCCCCTCAGTTCTCTTTCTAGAGCTGGGGTTTGTGTCTCCAGGCTCTTGTCTTAGCTTAGGAAGTTGCGAAGCTTTTGCCAGCTCCCTTCAGCTGAACACTCTTCCCAGTTAGTCTTCCAAACTGGGTTCACTAGACCACCCTTCCCCTGTTAGCATCTGTCTGTCTGCAGTGACAGATGAGGCAGCCTTTATGCTGCTTCCCTTCTCCCAACTCTTTCCGCATTGGCTGGGTGAAAGGGGAGCCTGGCCTTCCCTTCTCTGCAAGGTTTCAGGCCCTGAAAGGTACAGTCTCCAGATCCCTTCCCCAATCACCATTCATTCCAGGACCCTGAGGTCTCTCTATATATATCTGTTGGACCTTTCCGAACCCTTAAAGGGCCAAGTCAGATGGCGGGTTGGGGTTGACCACTAGGCCTCATTGCCCTCAATGGCAGACTACCCTGTCACAGATGGTTCATAGAGTATTCTTAAAGGAGCAAAATGGAGTACATGGCCCTGAAATTGAACATGATGCAGACAACACAGCAGTGGCGTAACTAGGATAGGAAAACTGGCTGGGCCTTGGCTTTCAGGTGGGCAGACAATGACAGGGGTGCCACCTCCCCCCACAGATGGGGAATACGGTTTTGTGAGTTCCGGGGCCAGGACAAGTGGGGATCTGTCCCAACCCCTTTCACCTGCAGTCCCCTCTCTGCGGTCCTGCTGGGGAAATGGGGTCAAGGCGTGGGGGCTTGCCCCATCCCCCCGCCTGGCACTCCTGCCAGGGAGTGGTGTTGGGACACAGGGGATGGCCCATGCCGCCCGCCCAGAACTTCTGCCAGGGAGCGGGGTCGGGGTGTGGGGCAAGTACCTTAAATTGGCAAAACAAAGTGGTGTGGATGGAGTTCTCTTTGATATAGTTCAATCACTGCATTTAGAGCGAACAAACTGACGTGATCTAACAGCCCTGTGTACCCACGGCCTAAATCAAGAGTGGCCTCTGCTCCATATGCTCTAAAACTAGCTGTTTCAAAAAGCAATTACTTCAAGTGTCAATAAATTGTTTCTCTGAACTTTGTTCTCTTGTGCTATTTGACCAGTTTATGCGTGGGTAGTTGAGGCTCCTCACATTATTATAATTTTTGTTAGATTTTGCTACCTCTTTGATCTTTTTCAACATTGTGCTCTCAAATGCCTTTTCTGAATGCAGAGGTTGGAAGTATAGCCTTACTAATATATTTACAGTTTGAACCTGTATCCATATAGAGTCAACTGTGTAGTCCCCTTCATGCAGAATTTTTAATTTGTTAGACTCTATGAAATCCTTTAGATACAGTGCTACCTCCGCATCTGTTTTTTCTGCATAGTTTGCACCCAGACATTACAATACCCAGTATTTGTCACTCTACTATGTATAATACCTATTATTACCAAAGTCCTTGTACATATTATTGACCTATTTTTGCTTTTGAAATTCTTGAAATATTTGAATATAAAGAGTTATAAATGTTTATTAGATGCCAGTTTCCATGGACTGTGTCAGGCTACAGTGCAAGAACATATTTCTCAGACCCACTTATTATTGTGTATTTATTATGAAAAAAAAAATAATAAAATAGTAACAGAAATAAACAAAAACAGTGTTTCATGACAGTTATAGGTAGTGCAGGTAGCAATGCCCATAGCTAAGGCTGCAGTCACTTTCCATTATAAGATCCCATTTTCAGTTGTTTGCTTATAACTTAGTAAAACTTAAATTGCTGGGGCTGAAATTTGCCATGTCAGCTGTCTGCCTAAGACTGAATTTTGGGGGGGGAAAAGTTTCAGCTAAAATGGTTGTATCACTTCTGAGAATAAAGTTAGAGACAAAAATATGTTGTTTTGCTCAGATTAGAAAAAATTTTACAATGGTTTTATCAAGAAGTTCTACTGCTCCCATGGTTTGAGGCAGAGACTTGAAATTTGGCAGCAGGGATTACCTCCCTGGTGACAGGGATGTACCTTGTGATATCCCTGTGTAAATCTGCCCCAAATTGGTCAAGAAAACAAAAACCTCAGTTTGCACATGCTTAGTAGAGGTCGACAGATAATTTTTCTGCAGATTCCATCCCCTCATTGGTCTTAGTGCTGACCAGACTGCACGCACCATCCCACAAAATATCTGAGCATGCTCCATCCCAGAGCTACAGGGGCTGAGCAGAACTTTCCCTGCAGTTGCTTCTCCTGTCTGACAGGGACTACTGGGGTGCTGGTCCAGGAATTCATAGAATCATAGAGTTAGAAGGAACTGCAAAGGTCATCCAGTCTAACTGCCTGCCAAGATGCAGGATTTCATAGAATCATAGAATATTAGGGTTGGAAGAGACCTCAGGAGGTCATCTAGTCCAATCCCCTGCTCAAAGCAGGACCAACACAAACTAAATCATCCCAGCCAAGGCTTTGTCAATCCGGGCCTTAAAAACCTTTGATTTGTTGTGTCTAAACCATCTAAGACAGGTGGTTAATTGAGAGCAGGGAGACTGTCTTATGTGTTCTCAATTCTCCCTTAGCTATCACCCAGGCAGCAAGGAAAAGGAAGTTTATCTCCTTGTCTGGAATGCCCAGGCAGAGAAATTGTTGGCAGGGAAGAGATGCAGAGCAGCAGGGGACAGATGCAGCAGGTATAGGAGCCTGTGGTGGGAGAGGGAGAAGAGAAGGAGCCAGAAAAGGGTGCAGGAGCCAGGGATGGGAGAAGACAGGAGCAGAGGAGGGAGGGGGAGAGAAGCAGGGAAGAAACCAGAGTGGGGAGGATAGGAGTAGGGGGAAAGAGGCAGGAATTAGGCAGGGGAAATGGAGAGGAGGCAGGGAGATAGCAGCAGGGTGAAGAGAGGGGTAGGATCCAGGGAGAGGGGGACAGGAACAGATGTGGGGGACAGGAGCCAGAGGAGTAGAAGCAGAAAGTGGGGGGTGAGGGGTGGGCAGTGATTGTATGAACAGGAGCTGGGAAGGGGGAATAGGAGTAGAAGGGGATAGGGATTCTGGGGACACAGGAGCATACAAGTCTGTAGTCGCTACAATATCCTGCCTATAATAGGGTGGCTTGCCTGTTAAAGGCTACAGGCCTAGGGCCAGCCAACCCTAGTTATGCAAGAGACACACCTGAGCAGGGATTAACTGATTCCCCTGTAAAGAGCAGCAGGAAGCTGCAGAGATGGGATAAACTCAGGGAGACCAGGGTGAAGTACAGAGGCTTCTGGGAGTAAGTAAGCTCCTACTGAAAAAGCTGGGATTTAGGAGTGAGACAACAGGCAAGTAAGACTGTAACTGGGAAAGACCTAGGAGTGGGTAAATGGATGGACTTGATCAGACTTGATTTTGAAATATTCTGTCAATAAAACCCAACCCCAAGTAGGGGTGGCATTGTACTTTGTGTGCAGTTTATTTAAGGAGCCGCTTGAAGGGAGAAAACGGAGGTAGGCTGCCTGTAGAGCAACCTTAAGCCTGAAGGGGGTTCTGAGAAGGCTGTTTGCCCTATGACACTCTCTATAGAACCTGGAACTGAATCCATTATTCCTAAGTCTCAATGTTCCTTTGCTGTCTAGCAAATAGCTGTGAAACCCACTGGCAAAGTACACGTCTCCATTCCCCTCTAGTAGCATGTCCACAGAGAAGACAGTTTCTACAGCTGTCAGTTACTCCCTTTGCTCCTTTCTCATCTTGCAATTCCCGACTCATTTACCTCATACCTTCCAACTTCTGCAAAATATGAAGCAGGGATCCTACACACAACAGCCTCCTTCACTACATAACCCTCATTCAGCTCCAGAGTAGCTCCAACCTCTGTACTGAGTGAGGTAGGGGTCCTGTGGAAAAAACAGCTTGTGATCATGAATGCATCATAATGAATATGCACAAGATGGTCAATTAAGTCTGCAAAATTGCATGAAATTAGTATAATGAGGAACTAGTTGGTCCAATCATTCAAATCGCTCTGGATCAAACTAGAAACAAATGACCTCATTGCCATAATAGTAAAATTGTTTTGTGGAATGTACCCCAGGGCCATATTTTCTCCTCTGATTAAATGTGGTATGATTTAATTGGGGATTGGTCCTGCTTTGAGCAGGAGGTTGGACTAGATGACCTCCTGAGGTCCCTTCCAACCCTGATATTCTATGATTCTATGGTAGAAAGTAGAAAGTAGTGAAAACCCCACTAAAATTAATCAGAATCATTTGGGGGAGAGCATATGCAAACCAGCATCCTCCTCCTACCCTT
This sequence comes from Lepidochelys olivacea, assembly GCF_965140295.1. Taxonomy (NCBI): domain Eukaryota; kingdom Metazoa; phylum Chordata; order Testudines; family Cheloniidae; genus Lepidochelys; species Lepidochelys olivacea. The sequence continues at coordinate 144,997,042 of NC_140412.1, read as the reverse complement.
TCCTCCAATCAGATGGACATGATCTAGCCCTTACAAATATGTTAAAATATATCAGAGCCACAAAAACTATTTTGGATGGTGACAGTAATTCTATATACATGTGCAGGGACTGCCATCCTTTGTACAGCTCCTACTGTACTGTATATGCTAACTGAATCACATAACTACTACAATAAATACATTATACAGAAATATTTTAGGGCGCATTATGTATCAGCAACAGACTACCCTGTGGACCAAGTGGCATGTGTGTTACTGACATTTGCTATTAGAGTGTGATAATAAAGTTAATGTGTCAAAGTGTTCACTGCAACTGGAGCTACTGGAGCTGCTGCACTTTTAGCTCAGGGAGTAGCTACTTTATAAAGTCAAGTTTATTACCTCGAATTCCGGTGCCTTACATTATTATTGCATGAATAGGCCGGTATCAGATTTTTACTCTGTATGTGTATGCCACGGCCTTCTACCGTAGTATTATGTTGGACCTTATATAACAGTTGTCTCTGCTGTTCTCCACGTCCTTCTGAAAAAGAAAACAGAGGACGGTCTAAATGTATTCAGAAAAATCCACACATTTATACATGTGGACAGAGCTCGAATTGAGAGAGGGGTGAACACGAGGTAGTGCCTCGATGTCTTCCCTTTCCTTGATGTTCTTATATGTACTGCATATATGGTAGGCACTGGCAGTGACACCAGTTGTAAGTATGTTGAAACATAGTAAATCAGTCTGTCAGGTAGTCCTTAGAGTTTTCAAGGTCTGTGTTTGTACCTTTGTAGTCATGTTTGTACCTTTCATCCAAGACTAATAACGGGCTTTTTCATGATGTCCGCTCTTCTTATTTTTAATTTTAATCTATTTTAAAACTGACTTAAAAGTCATGCGATCTGTTTCCCGGAGAGCATGTGTATGATAGAAGCATTAATTGAGATGCACAACTAAAATTGTGATTCAATTTCCTATTTTGTTAGGATTAGCCAAGACTTCCAACAAAAGAAAGACGGTTAAATTACAAAGATGAAATGTCAGTGACTTCATTGCCCTAATTAAATTCTTATTGTGATAAAAATGAAGACATGATTTAAAAAAGACGAGTCAATCTTCAGAAAAGCAACTCAGTGAAACAAATCTGCCCTCCCCTATTTAGGAATCATTTTAAGACAATTTTTAAAGTATCTCCCTCTTGTGCTGAGCGAGCCTGAGAGGTTTTGCAGCGCGTGCAGCAGTTAGTCAATTTAAAATAGTCTTGTGACAAGTGTCACAACGTGAAGAGTCCAAAAGATATAACTCTCCTTCCCTTCTTGCAGGAGTGGAGACACAGGGGGGGGGGGGGGGCAGGGAGATTTTTCTGATCAACGCTGCACTTTGCCCAACACTGTGACACGGCTCTGTGTCTTGCGTTGTCTCTTTTGCCTTCAGCATCTCCTCTTCCCCGCAGCTCTCTTCCGCCTTTCTCAGTTATATTTTACGGGAAGGACAAATTCAAACACGACGCTGACTGAAGTGAATCTGTTCCGCCTTCTCTCCCAAGGATGCTAATTAGGTACCGTCGGGGACGCTCAATCTCCACTGCTGAGGGCGAGGACTGGGTGGGAGCCTGAACTCATTCACACATTCGCCAACTCTCTCTACACAGAACCCTGGCCTGAGCCGACGTTTTAACTGTCCCCAGCCTCCTCTCTCCCCTTTGCCCCTTGCACTGCGGGCTAGCAATCTTTGCAGAGAGGGGCGGGGAGGGCAGCCGCTGCCCCCAGACAGACCGCGACGGGCGAGCGTACTGGGAGGGAGGCGAAGCCGCTGCGGGAGAGCAGATGCGCTAGTCCTTTGGGGAGCCCGCCGCCCGAAGCTGGAGCTGGGGCGGCGGGAGAGGAGCAGCCCCTGGCTGTGCCGGGGCTGGTGGGAGCGGGGCGGGAGCGCACGGCCAGCCTCGGGGCCCCCCGCGACGCTTGCTGCGGGCACCGCCCCTCCGCGAGGAGGAGCTGCTCCGCCACCCCTGCTCAGGCGGAGCCGGGCAGGGCATGTGCAGCGGGGGTGGTGCCTGCTGCTGCTGAGCCACACCGAGCTGCGAGCCAAGCGGCGGCCGGCGCACCATGCTGCTCCTCTCGGTGGCCAGCGCAGGGCTGCGCCCCGCTCCCGAGCCCGCCCGCCCGCCGCCGCGGCGCTGAGGGGAACCTGCTTCGGCCGGGCTGAGCGGCCGCGCCGGCCACCAGCGCGGGGCACTGGGCCGCTCGGATGTGGCAAGAAGCGATGATGAGGCGCCGCCGCTATGTGCTGGAGCGGGCAGAGCAGGCGGCCGACGGGGGCTGCGGGGTGAGCGGCGAGCAGCCCCGCTCCCGGGACTGGCTCTACGAGTCCTACTACTGCATGAGCCAGCAGCACCCGCTCCTCGTCTTCCTGCTGCTCATCGTGATGGGCGCCTGCCTGGCGCTGCTCGCCGTCTTCTTCGCTTCGGGGCTGGTAAGCGACCTGCTCCCGCTCCTGCCTTTCCCCTTCCCCTTCCCCACGGCTGCCCGGCAGGCCCCCTCCCCTCCCACCGCCCTGCCTGCCTGCGGGTCCTTGTTATCTAACTTGGTGGCCGCGTTCCGCTCTGCAGAGCAGGCAGCGAAGGCGGCAGATGCGGTGCTAAAGAAAGTTGCGTTGACCAGGGGTGTCGCGGTCCAGCAGCTCGGTGGGCAGGGGTCCGGGGCTCGTTTGGCTCCCCACAGCCCTTCCCCCGCCGCAAACTTCGCTGCTTCTTGTTGTGGTCTTAAAACGAGTTGGAGCAGCGGCAGTCAGAAGTCTGGGCTCGTATTTAATGGATCTAAAGCTGCTTCGACAAAGCACCGAGTTTAATTCGCTTAATTCATTGGCTCTGCTTTCTTCCCGCTGGCAGATTAGCCATACTGATCTTCATTTAGTGGCAGGGTTTAAATCTGCAAAAACCTTTAGTCCCCAGCAGCATTTTAAAACAACCCATTTTATGGCATTGAAGAAAGGCAGTGGAGCTTTCCCCTCTTCTTTGTAGTCACAACGTTTTCAGAGACTGACCCAGTTTCTAGACAGAGGTTCTGCTGCAGAGTGAAGCCTTTAATTTTTAGGAGAATGAAAGTTTCTTGTGCTAGCTACCCTTCCTGCATGCTAACTGCAGAGCTTCCAGGAGCTGAGAAATAAAATGTCACAACAGCAGATCTCAACCTTACCAGTTGATGGTTTCACTCAAAAATCGGGGGATCTGTGCCCTTGAATTGAAGAGAAAGGAAAAGCTGCAGAGGGCAGTAAAATTCCTAATCCTTATGGCGTCTTTCCACATTCCATGTTCAGGTTGTCACAATGTATACGAAGCACCAGTGCTTTCAGATTTTAAATAAAAGAATGGGAATTTCTGGTTTTCAGTTTGAATGTTTTATCTGAATGGTCTATTGAAATGTATTGGCTGTAGTTAGCCTCCAAGAGAGAATGAAGTTGAACATATTTGTATCTCCTCTATTAGAAGCTCAAGAAGGATATTGCATATTTAAACAATAGGTGAGCCCTGTAGGCACTTCTTTCCTTACCTACCAGGTGCGAACACCCGCATTCATGGCATCTGAAGACTTCTCTCTTGACAACTGGTGCAAAGTGTTTTTGGTGGGCTCAGACTTGGTAAAGAAGCACAATGCAGTCTGGTGTTGTTTGTTTTAAGGTCAGGATCCCAAGCTGTCAAATGGAGGATAGATACAAAACAATAGGAACATAAAACTAGTAGCAGCAGAAGTGGCTAGTGGTCCAGCAGGCTAGTGCACTAGTGTTTCACTTCAGGAACCCTGTGTTCAAACCACAGATTAAATTGATGATCTCATTCGAGGTTGTTAAAGACATTTTTGCATGGTTAAATGTGCTTAACAATCAGTGCTCAAGAGACCCAGGACTGGAGAAGCAGGTGTCTGTGTTGGATGCCAACATTAAGATGTGCTTGCATAGCTAAGAGTGCAGAGTACCTGCCTGGTGGTTGCTTGGGTTAAGACAGTACCACCAGGACCTCACAGTCATTATCACTACAAAAAAAAATTTAAATAAAAACCAGCATTCATTTCTCTGATTCACTGTGTAATTCACAACTTGTTATAACAGGCTGTACATGCTCTGTTTCATAACTCAATTTCTGAAGTAAATCTTTACAATAGTGGTGTAAGAGCAGGTCTAAACTGAAAGACTATTGAGAGTTATGGAAACAGAGCTGTATAAGTTGGCAAAGTCTTGCCACGAGTTACAACCTCAGAAACACTCTGAATTTTATAGTACAGTCTGTCGTTGGAATTCCAGACATACCACAGAGAAAAAAAACCCCTGCTTTTAGAATTTTTTTCTAATGTTTCATTTTCTGGTGGTTGACAATGAAGAGTGAGTGAGGATAGAAAAAGGATTCTTTTTTGAAGTTTTCAGTTGTGAGATGGAAGTGATTTCATTTTCAAGACGGAGTGAAAGTTTGCCATTGGAGACTGCAGCCACTGGATATTGGACAAAATTCTTTGGATCATTGCCTAGATTTCCACCTAAAAATGTCTTCTTAGAATAATCTTGCCTTGAATTATTCACAGCCAAGGAATTTTTGAAGGTTTAAATCTGTTTCTCTTATATCTGATTTAGAATTTACATCTTCCTTCCCTAGCTTTAGGACCATAATCATTTTTTGCAGATAGCAAGATGAAGGGTCTGGGCAATATATAAAGTTATTCATATCTGATCTGGAAAAGCCATTCTGGAATACTACCAGCTGTGACTTTATTTTGCACATAGAGTATGTGGTGGTTTTGTGTACAATATTTAATTAGGTCAGACAGTAAAAGAGTAGAAATGAAGTCATCTTTCAGTCCAAGGCAATACTATTTCTAAACAGTTATGTACCATATTTTGAAATTAAGGAAAATCTTTAACAGTCACACCTTTGGGTTTCTTATTATGCAGTTAAAATTCTTTCAGAATAATCTTAAATGCATTGTGAAAACAAATTCCAGTTTGACATTTCACAACATATTTGATTCATTTTCTTATTTTTACTTCCAATTTGAGAAGTGAACTCTAGAATCAGTCATCTGTTAGGTAAAGGGAATAACACAAATTATTAAGTATTTTTATATTTCAGGCTTTCCCTAAGAAAATTTCAGGCTGACAGTCATAAGATGACTACTTTTTTTGCTTTTATTTAGTATTTGTATTTGTTTTGTTAAAATAGATTGCCATGCCTACTTGATTGCTGATATATTTCATGTATGTCTCAGACTTCATCATTCTTTTTTGATAATACGTTCTCAACTATTTCCAAAATATGGCTAGCCTTACAGGGAAATGTTGCACTTAGTCATTTATTTTGTCACAATACCAGTTATAAGATGAAAAATTCATAGAAGCGTTACCAGAATTATATTAAAGAAGCTGGTTTGAATTTCAAATTGCCATTTGAAATCTAATTCTGTTAACTGTGCAGTACACAGATTTTTAGTTTAATGGTTTCTTTGGAGATTGTGTTCTATATCATAAGAATACTGTATTTTTAACCTTTGAAACTAAAGTTTAGAACCTCTTACATATTAAATATACAATTCCTGGGATAGTGGTGGATGAACAGTCAAAGCTAGAAACTCTAAATGATACTGTACATTTTTTTTCCTGCTCTGTGTCAGCCTTTTAAATGTCCTTCTATCACATAGCTCCTTTTGCTTCTCTGCACTTGACATAAAATATATAATAAATCAAACACTGGGGAAACAGGTCAGGCTTCCATCTTTGGCAGCTGCTTGAAAAGTTGGAGAGCAAATTCCTTATTCCCAGATCACTAAGAGCCTTCCAGTACTAAGAAAGCAGTGCCAGATGTCAGTGTTATTTTCAGTAGCTACTTACTTTCTTGTTGCTTCCATGTTCCATATATATGGAGCAGGAGGAACCCATTTCCCCCCCCTCCTTTTTAGTATAAAAAAACGACTTTCTATTGCCAGCAATACACTGAATAATTCTGTCCATATGTATGTTATAATCCCAATTTGTAGGAATAAAAAAGAATTGGTTAATTTTGGGTCTGAAGGCCATTGAAATGTAAAATTGTGAAGGAGTGTTTCTGAAATATCTACAGTTGTGACATTCTGTTCCTTATATAACTAAATGAAGATTTTGTGGGGGTCACTTTTGGAAGTGAGATGTTCCATATATATATAAATGTTTAACCTTAAAGTTACTATTTAAAGAGCATATATATTTGGATAGCTGCTTTATTAACCACAATATGGTACAAGTAACATGTGACATGGTAGAAGTAACCATGTGAAGTAACAGTGAAATCCACTGACCTGTTAGATTGGTGACATCTATTTTAAACAGTAGAGTATCATGTGCACTGTGTATAGCTGTGTGGCTGAAGTTTGCTCATATTCCAGCTACCAGCATTCGGCTTAGTTTTTCTTTAAATAAGGGAAAAAAATCATATGCTGGTGCTTCATTATTATAGAGGCAGAATCTGGGTCTGATCCTAGAGTCCTTAATGAAGTAAAAATCCCTTTGATTTGAAATCAGTTTGATTCACAGGCACAAAAGAGGGCAGAATGTGTCTTTAAGAATCTTTTCTGTGATAAGAATAACTGTATTCTATAACTTTTCATTCCAATTTGTAGTTTCTCATGACACATTTGAAACACTATTCAGTAATCACTGTTCTCTGTTAAATAATTTGAATGTTATTTAGTTATACTGACTTCAAGTTTCTGGACCAATTCTTGAAAAATATAAAGTTTTAAAATAATTATCCAGCAATAGTATGGGTCTATTACCCTTCTCATTAAAAATAATTAAAAAAATAAGCACCATTTTCCTCTCCCTCATATTAAATTTGTTATGTACTCTGTCTCAAATTTTGTGATCCTTAACAAGTCAAACAGTTCCTGAAGTCAGCAAGACCTTTGCTTGATCAGGAACTGCATTTGGTTCTATATCAGGAACAAAATTATAGGAGAAAACTACCTTTTAGTAGCTGATTTGAAAGTGGGAGTCAAAGTGCAGAGTTATCATTACATTATTTAATGGTTCAAGACTTGGATATTCATCACTTCAGTGGTCCTGACTTCAGTTGGGCTGCATGGATATAAAAAAGCACATATTTGACCTTTGATGTGTATACCCAGTGCTGTTGCTCTGAAAACCATAACTTTAACTCTTGTGACTATCATTGATATTTTAACTGCATAAGAATGTTGCATTAATGTAGCTTTTTTTGCACTAAATTTGTTATTGTATAATAACACTTAAAATGGAAACAATATGCTTCAGTAAGTATACTTCAAAAATGTATTTACATGTACCTGAATATTTGTATTTCAAATATATTAAACATCAGATGAACTTATTTGCAGATCTTATTTAACCAAAGGATAGGTACAGTACTT